>NC_139464.1:46765000-48015000 GCF_057233095.1 Heloderma suspectum | reverse complement strand
GCCAGTTGGCCCCAAACTGAGCCACTCTTCACTGTCCAGCAGGGTTCAGAGCGTCCTCCGTTAATTAAGTTATGAATGTGTAATTGGACATCAACATGGTGTTAGCCAACAGTAAGTGAGGATTAGGGAGACCACCAATATTGCATCCAGTGTCTTCAGCGTTGAGGAAAAGGCTGTGTCTCCTTCCTCTTACCTGAGCTGTTCCTGCAGCCTATAATAAATACCCTATCTCCTTCCCCATCTTAATTGGATTGCTGCATCTTCCCACCCACTGTGACATGTCTGGACATACTTCAGTCAACCACTCAAATTATAGTAAGTCTTCTCTCCTTCCCATAAACAAAACCCAGCAACATCCTTACTCTTAAAATTATAGGGCCCGAGAAGAACTGCACCCTATGTTAAATAAGGCTCGCCACAGGAATCTACTAAGAGGACTTTTTCACCAGTTTTATCTTATGAATGGATCCTAAGAGAACATGGAAGAGATATAATTATTCATGAAAGAATATGTTCTGCTACTATGCAGCTTTGCCTTATACTTCATTGCCATCATATTCTGTGTTAAGGTGCTTGTGGTACTTTGCTTTCTTATTAGGAAAGTTCTGACATAGGACTTTCTACAGAAGAACCAATTTGTATTGGCCAGAAAGGCTTCAAACTTCAGCTTTTCTGACTTGAAAATGTGGTTATCCATTCCTTCAAGACACAATGGTGAGGGACCTATCTGCCATTGAATCCTTTTAGGGACATACTTAATAACAGCTGAGTCTTGAAATTGAATCTAGACCCTAGGTTGTTGACTTTGTTGTTGTTGTTCAGTCGTTAAGTCTTGTCCGACTCTTGGTTGTTAACTATCTAGCTTCAAATCTGTATATATCAAACTTAAGCAAGTATTGCCTGTACACTTTCAAAGCATTTTCACAGCCAGAGGGCCAGAAACTTGCTTGTAAAGAAAAGTGAGCTGAGATTCTCAGCTGAATTATGTATTCTTGCAAAATTGTGGTATTCACATGTAGCACTACTTGCTTAAACTCTGCATTCAAACTAATAGCATCCTAGAAAGGCCTTTTCTAAGGGATCCCCCCACCCCTTGCTAGTAGTCTATTTATTTTGCTAATCGCTTGCTATTTCTCACCTTGTGAAGGTGGTTGAACATGGAGGGGGGGTTAAGGTGTCTTTAAAAAGTGAATTAAAAACAGCAAGATACAAAAACAATAAACAATAATGAGATCACATAAAAATAAAATGAAAATACTGGAAAACAGTAGAATTACAGTAAAAACAATACCCAGCAGCAGACAACAAAAGCTCCCCAAACCTCTTAAACTGCTAAATTTTTGACTGATCTTTTTAAAGAGGAAGTGCGACCCCATCTAGAACAGATTGAACATCTCCTCCTGAGCTTGCCTCTAAGCCGAGCTTGCCTCTCAGCCAACAGCGCTTTCAGCGAGTAGCAGCTCAGCTGGGCAGGCCTCCTTCTGTAGGAGTCATTCAGCATAGCACCATAACCGAACAAAGGCCATCTCCCATGCCCAACTGCCATCTCCCATGCCCAACTGCCTTGCTTCTGAAGATGAACGAACATGGAGTAGAACCACAGCCCTTCAGATATCCTGGCTGCAAATGATTAAGGCCCTTTAAGGTTAATGTCAGCACTTTGAATTGGAGCCTGATACAAATTTGATAACCAGTGAAGTTGTAATAGTGTTGGTGCTATATGCTCTGTTTAGTGAGTCCATGTAAAGTCTGGCTGCTGCATTCTGATCCAGTGGCAGTTTTTGAACTCTTCTCAAAAACTGCTCCATGTACAGCACGTTTTTTCTGGATCTTAGCATGAATCCTTGTGGCAAGGTCTCCTTTTTCCAGGTAAGGATGTGGATGACGTACCAACCTAAATTAGTAAATATCATTCCTGGCCACTGCTACCACCTTGACATCCAGAAGGACTCTCCAGCTATAAACTGATCTTTAAGGGAGAATGCACCCTCATTCAGAATAAGTTGTACACCTCCTCCTAGATCAGCTTCCCCCACCCCCAGTTGTCTTTCTGTTTTGTCCAGCTTAATTTTCAGTTTATTTTTCCCCAGCCAATCCATTGCTAATCTAAAGCACCAGTTCACAATTTCCACTGCTTCCCTAGGATCTGATGAAAAAGACAGAGAGCTGGATATCTTCAGCATACTGATGACATCTCAGCTCAAATCTTTGGATGAGAGCAACTTCTCCTAGTGGTTTCACATTGATTTTGAACAGCATGGGAGATGAGCTTGGTCTCTGCAGCATCCTGAAGCCATGGGGTGGAACAGCTGTCTCCAAGTATCAGCTTCTGAGCCATCACCCTCCAAGAATAACCAGCACAACATACTTAGTGTCATCGCCCCCCCCCCCCCAGTGAAGCATCCTAGAAGAATTTCATAGTCAGTGGTATTAAAAGCTGCTGAGAACTGGAGAATCAAAAGAATTGGATTCCCCTTGGTGCAGATCATCCACTAGAATGACCAAGACGATTTTAGTCCCAAATCAAGGCTAGAAACTGGATTGAAATGGATCTAGGTAATTATTCCTTTGTATAATTATCTATCTGGCCATTCATAGTCACTAGAATTGAGCATTTTGGCTTTGCCCTGCTGTTTAAAACCCATATTCACTCTTACTTCATTTGTAGTAACAACAGAGAAGAAACTGCTCTTTGTTACTGTGATTTCTATGGCATAGTTTCTTAAATGGACACTATTCCAAGCTGAATGCCACTCACTATGTAAACTGCAAAGAACATCAGGACACAAGCATTGTGGGCTCACCATTTCAATGGCTGTGGCTAGCCTATCATTCCAAGGACATACCAGATACTGACAGCATTCACTGAACGAGACACATACTGCCCTGAAATTTTTAAAATCTCCATCACTAGGGTCCATCAGTTTCTGAGAGCAACCCATCTTAATTGGTTAAAAGAATTTCGGGAGATATGGGCCATAGCTATTCATTGACCGGTTAACAAACTGACTGTGATGAAAGAGACCTTAATGCCTCAACTACCAGAGTACTTGTTTCAAGGCCAGTGCCTTATTTATTTGGTTAATTTCTGTGTTGCCTATCAATATAAATATTCTCAGGGCAGCTCATAATAAGACAAAATACAATAAAAACCAACACAATGGTAAAAAATCAACAATTTAAAAGTCAAAACAGATAAAACTGGCAGCATTAAAATCAACACAGCTTTAAAAGCCTGAGTGAATAAAAAGATTTTTGCATGGTGCCAAAAAGATAGCATAGTAGACACCACTTAAACTTGGGGAGAGAATTCCATAAATGAGATGGCATAGCTGAGAAGGCCAGCTCCCCAGTCGCCGTCTTACTTTGGTGGTGGGGGTGCCTGGAGGAGAACCTTAGATTATTATCTTAGTGCAAAGTCAGGCTGATATGGAGGTAGCCTCAAGCCCTGTAGGGTTTTAAAGATAATCACAGCACTTGGAATTTGTGTTTGTAAACAGTGGGTGGTGTTCCCATTCACTAGTCCCAGTAAGAAGTGTTGCAGCCATCTTTTGTCCTAGCTGAAGTGTCCAAGCAGTTTTCAAAGGTGCCATATGTACAACCCATTGTAGTTACCTTATCTGGAGATTACCAGCAGATGGATAATAGCAGTCAAGCTATCTCTGTCTCAGGTTGGCTGCAGCTGATCTACCAGCTTCAGCTAGTGAAAAGCACTCTGACATCACTTAGGCCTCTACTGACAAAGCTAGATCTAGAAACATCCCCAAAGTGTGTACCTTATCCTTTTAGGGGAAGTGCAATCCCATTCAGAACTCTATCTCTCTGGTTAGACAAACCACCCAGCAATAGTACTTCTGTCTTGTCTGTATTGAGCTTCAGTTTATTGGCTTTTATCCAGTCCATTGCAGAGTCTAGGTACCAGTTCAGTGCATCATGTGACTCAGATCTAAAAGACAAATACTTGTCATCAGCATGTTGATGACTCCTCACTGCAAATCTCCAAACGTCCATTTCTAGTGGCTTCATGTAGATGTTAAAAAGCATAGACTGTACTTCTCCAAGCATCTTGTCTACATTGTTGGGCTATAACAACTGGAACTCTCTTAATAAAACACAACCAGACAGAGCCACGGACATCTCCCTAGACTGCATTGCAGAATTAGCTCCACCCAAATCAAGGAAGATAAAAGTAACTTGTGTCCTCATAGAGTTTAGCAAGCATGTTATAGCATGCCTCTGAGAGTTCCTTCACTTGTAGACCAAGCTGTAAAAAAACCCCTGAACCATTTATTCAAAGTTTGCTGGATAACATTCTGAAGATGCAATGGTAGAAGAAAAGTAATGCTTTGCTGTCATCATGGACTTCACTGCCATCAGATTGTAGATTTGCCAATAAGCTCTTGTGATCTTATATGAAGGTTTATATGAAGTTCTACGTCACTTGCATTTTGGCTGTCTTTCTACCTGCTTCATCACCCTTAGCTCTCTGGTAAACCAAGGACACAGGTGGGCAGAATAGGGAACTTATGAACGATCATATCAACTACCCAGGTCATTTCTGTATCCCACAGAGTGGCTAGGGTTTTGACAGAAGTGCAAGCCATGCCAGATAGAAACTCCAACAGATTCCATCAGCCTCTGAGGGCAGATCATTCTGATAGGTCCACCATTCCTGCAAAGGAGAATAGCTTCTTCCTGTTGAGGTTTAAACTACCAGTAATGTGACTATAACAAAAGAGAAGCAGAAACCTCTCCCATAACCAGGTCACAATTTCCCTATCCATTGCAGAACAAGTCCAGAGTGTGACCAGCAACATGTGTTGAACAGATGACATGTTGGGACAGTCCTAAGTAGCAGTGAAGTCCTGAGTAGCTCCGACAAGGCAGCCTTGGCTTGAACACTGAGATCTTCCAAGGCCATAAACCGGGTGGGTGGGGGGTCTCAGTATTAAGTTAGAGATCACCTCTGTCAGCTCAGGTAGGGAGATTGTTAGACAGTAGGGGTAGTCAGTACACTAACAATCTCCAATATGCCCTGAGTGCCCAACAGAAGGTGCAGATAGGAATTCCTGTAGACCAGAGCAACCCCCTCTCCCCCTACCATAAAGTCTTTTCATACTGCACTGAGAAACCAAGTGGACACAGTGAGAGAGACCAGCGTTGTGGAGCTGATCCATCCAGGTCTTAGTAACTCAAGTTCAGCACCCTAATCTACAGTCAAGTCTTGGATGGCTGTTTTTATTATGGACCAACCTGGCATTAAGCAATATTTGTCTATTTATTATATTTCTATACTGCCTAATAGCCAAAGCTATTAGATGTGAGGGTGCATATTGGCAGGGCAACTTTGGTCAATGGGGCTGGGGAAAGTAACTGAAGAGGGAACAAGTTTTAAGTGGCTGATCTCCCTTTTTCTCACCTGGTCCAATTCCTAAGTCCCAACATCATATCTCCCCATGCCTACGATAATGTATTGGGGTCCCTGGACACATAGAAGACAGGATGCTACAACAAGTTAGATAAAAGTATAATTTAGCAGCAGCTAAATAAAATATATTATGCGTGAGGTACCAAGCAGGAGTATGCAACCGCAATCAGTCTTGGGCATTCATCTACTAGATACAGTTACGGAGTTTTCAGAAACCATATAAACCACCTGGTGGTCAATACTCCCATGCTGCTATTGCACCACTTGAGGTGGCTCCCAAAGTGGTAATCCTCTCTGTGTCTTCCCTGCTGTCTATGTCTAGCTCAGGTAATATCTTTTTCTCCCAGAAGTGCCAGCTCACTGAGCGTGAGGAGCCCCAGTGATGAAGCATTTCAGCCCTAGTGACAAAGCATCAAGGTAAAAAAAGTATTTTAGCACACAAGCAAGTTAAGCACCATGAAACTTTAGCAACAGGGCAAGGAGGCCAGAGCAGCTGACTCTTCCCCTAGTAAATAACCAGTTTCAGAGGTAGGAATCCATCAGGGGTGTGGGGTCTATCCAGTTCTGGATAAATGCATATTACGGTAACAACAGTTTTAAGTTTCTCAGTGGTGTAAATTACTGTGCCCTAGAACAGCTGGTCATGGAACTGACCAGACTGGAGGTGACCCTGGATTTAATCCTAAGTGGTGGACATGCAGGACCTAGTGGGAGATGTGACTCTTGTCAAACCAATTAGAAACAGTGACCATAGTGCTATCAGATTTAATATATATTTAAGTGGAAAATTGCCCAGGAAGTCTAACACAGTCACATTCAAAACAGGAAGCATCTCTAAAATGAGGGGACTAGTAAAAAGAAAGTTGAAGGAGGGAGCCAAGAGGGTTAAATCTCAAAACCACAATAATAGAAGCTCAGCTAAAATGTATACCACAGGTTAGGAAAGGTAGTATCAAGTCCAAGTGGTCACCAGCATGGTTAACGTGCCGTGTCAAGAAAACTATTAGATAAAAGAAGGCTTCCTTCAGAAGATGGAAATCTTGCCCAAGTTAGGAAAACAAAAGGGAGCACAAGCTTGCACTAAGGCAAGGCAAGCAGATAATAAGAGGTACAAAAAAAGCATTTTGATGAGCATATCACTAACAACATCAAGGCCAACAATACAATAAGGAATTCTTTAAATATATCAGAAACAGGAAACCAGCTAGAGAGGCAGTTGGACCATTGGATGATAATGGAGTTAAAGAAGGATAAGGAGATTGTGGAGAAGCTGAATGAATTATTTTCAACTGTCTTCACTGCAGAAGATATAAGACAGATCCCCGTGCCTGAACTGATGTTTTCAGGATGGGAGTCTGAGGAACTGAGGCAAATCACAGTGACAAAGATGACGTTCTTGACATTATTGACAAATTGAAAGCTAATCAATCATTGGGCCTAGATGTTATTAATCCTAGAGTTCTTAAAGAACTCAAATGTGAAATTGCTGATCTTCTAACAAAAGTAAGTAACATGCCTAAATCAGCCTCCGTACCAGGACTGGAGAATAGCCAGTGTAAAAGGATTTTTGAAACGGATTAATTTCAGGCCAGTTAGTTTTACATGTGTTCCCAATAAATTGGTTGAAAGCATTATTAAATATTATGTTAGCAAGCATATAGAAGGACAAGCCCTGCTGAAAAAGAATCAACATGGTTTCTGCGAAGGTAAATCCTGTCTCAATAACCTTTTAGAGCTATTTGAGAGTATCAGTAAACATGTAGACAGGGGTGATCTGGTAGTCATTGTTTACTTGGATTTCCAAAAGGCTTTGACAGAGTCCCTCACCAAAGACTCCTGAGCAAATTTGGCAGTCATGGAATAAGAGAACTGATCTATTGCAGTTCAGTAACTGGTTAAAGAACAGAAAGCAGAGAGTAGGAATAAATGGTAAATTTTCCCAATGGAGGGATGTAAACAGGGGGGTCCCACAAAGATTGTATTGAGGACAATGCTTTTCAACTTGCTCATAAATGATCTGGAATTAGGAGTGAGCAGTGAGGTAACCAACTTTGCTGCTGACACAAAATTATTTAGAGCGGTTAAAACAAAAATGGACTGCAAAGAGTTCTGAAAGGATTTCTCCAAACTGGGAGAATGGGTATCAAAATGGTGAATACAGTTCAGTGTAAGCAAGTGTAAAGTGATGCATGTTGGGGCAAAAAATCCCAGCTTCACATATACACTGATGGGATATGAGTGTTGACTGACCAAGAAAGATATCTTTGGGTTTTGGTGGACAGTTAATTGAAAATGTCAACCCGGTGTGTCGCTGTTGAGAAAAGTGCAAAATCCATGTTAGGCATAATTAGAAAAGTAATTGATAATAAAACTGCCAATATCATACTTCCCTCATACAAACCTATGGTGCTTAGAATATTAAGTACAGTTCTGATCACTGCACCTCAAAAAGGGATATTGTCGAGCTGGAAAAGGTGCAGAAAAAGATAACTAAAATGATCGAGGGGCTGGAGTAGTTCCATTATGAGGAAAGGTTACAGTATACAGTATATATACAGAGGTGTATAAAATTATGCATGGTGTGGAGGAAGTGGACAAGGAAAGGTGTTCCCCCTCTCATAATACTGGAATCCAAGCTCATCCCATGAAGCTGGGAGATTCAGGACAGATAAAAGGAAGTACTTCACACAGCGCATAGTTAAGCTGTGGAATTCCCTACCACAAAATGTAGCGATGGCCTCCAATTTGAATGAGTTTAAAAGAGAATTAAACAAATTCATGGAGGATGAGGCTAATGATGGTTACAATTTCTGATGGCTATATGTTAACTCCAGGATCAGAGGCAGTACACGTATATATATATATATACCAGTTGTTGGGGAACAGAAATGGAAGGGCGCTATTGCACTCATGTCCTACTTGTGAGTTTCCCACAGGCAGCTAGTTGGCCACTAGCATGATCTAGCATGGCTCTTACATTCCTAAGTGACAAAAAGGGGAAGAGATACTTGTGGCCAGGTGTTGTTGCCCTCACCTCAGCTGAATGACAGAATTCGGGCTCCTTAGCTTAACTTGTCAGTTCAGTCCTTTTTTCCTTTTGTGGCTATTCTTAGGGACATAGAGGCTGGATGGGATGTAAACGATCTCACCCCGCCCCCAGCATTTCCAACTACCACTGGTGTCTCTGCTATAGATTAACTAGGGATCCAGCCAGCCAAGTAGAATTTCTGGTCCTTGGCCTCAGCTCCCACCATAGGATTCACCCAAATTGTTGCTGCCCCTCTGGCAGCTGTCTTCAAGGCAGTAGCTATTTATAACAATTCAGAGTGTGACCTACCTACAAATTCATCACTCTGTGGGGCAAGTCTTTACTTTGTTAGTCATTTAATCACTGCCAGATCCATATAGAACTCTCAACACAGACCCTTTTTAAATACCCAAAAATTGAATAACCTTAAAACTAAACCTAAGGTCCTCCTAATTATCTCAGCCAGGGGAGTGGAGATTGGGGTTGGGCAATAATAACAGAATCTTCAGTCTATCCCTCAACTTCTTTTAGTTTTGTTTTACTAGGATTCTTGGCAGGGAGTCTCTCCAGCCTTAAGCAGACGTGCATCGCTTTCTTTATATATTAGCTCACCCTCCTTGGTTAGGGAAACATATGTGAGACAGACATATGTGTGTACAAACATATGCACAACTTGCCCAATTTATTTCTACCTCTGTGGGAAGGGGAGTGATTGTACAGATTGGTCCAGGCCTCCCTTCTCTCAAGTAACTTCTTTGGTATGGTGACAAGGCAGGCATGTTCTGTTTTGTTCCACTATGTCCCTAATATATGGACCAGTCTCTCTGGACTTGTAGAATTTCTTTCTGATAATAAGTGCACTTCAAGCAGCTACTGGAATTATTCCCATCCCTGCCTTACTGTATATGATGGAAAAGGAAGGCATTTGATAGAATCATAGAGTTGGTCGGGACCTTGGGAATATTTAGTCCAACCCTCTGTTCAGTGCAGGCCCTGTACTGCACATTGCAGCTATGACATCCCTGACAGATGGCTATCCAGCCTCTGCTTAAATATCTCCATCAAAGGAGAACTCACCAGCTCCTAACGCAATCTGTTCCACTGCTGAACAACTCTCAATGTTAGGAGGTTTCTCCTAATGTTAAGCCAAAATCTGCTTCCCTGCAATTTCCACCCATTGATTCTAGTCCTGCCCTCTGGAGCAACAGAGAACATCTGCTCCATTTTCTGCATGACAGCCTTTTCGATATTTGAAGATCTATATCATGTCTCCCCTTAATCTTCTTTTCTCCAGGCTAAACATACCCAGCTTTTTCAAATGTTCCTAAGAGGACTTGATTTCCAGACCACTCATCATCCTGGTTGCTCTTGTCTGGACACATTCCAGCTTGCCAGTATCCTTGTTAAAATTGGGCACCCAGAACTGGACCCAGTGTCCCAAATGCGGCCTGACTAACACAGAATAGAGTGGAACTATTACTTCCTGTGATCTGGACACTATGCTCCTGTTAATGGAACCCAAGATTGCATTGGCTTTCTTTCCTGCTGCATCACTGCTGGCTTATATTCAGCATGTGATCTACTAAGACACCTTGGTTCTTTTCATAGAATCATAGAGTAGTAGAGTTGGAAGGGGCCTACAAGACCATTGCATCCAACCCCCTGTTCAATGCAGGAATCCAAGTCAGAGCATCCCTGACAGATGGCTTGTCCAGCCTCATCTTGAACGTTTCCAGTGTGGGAGAGCCCACTACCTCCCTAGGTAATTGGTTCCATTGACGTATTGCTCTAACAGTCCGGAAGTTTTGCCTGACGTTCAGCCGGAATCTGGCTTCCTGTAACTTGAGCCCATTATTCTGTGTCCTGCACTCTGGGATGATCGAGAAGAGATGCTGGCCTTCTTCTCTGTGACAACCTTTCAAGTACTTGAAGAGCACTACCCTATCTCCCCTCAGTCTTCTCAAGGCTAAGCATGCCCAGTTCTTTCAGTCTCTCTTCATAGGGCTTCCAGTTCCTTTATTACTCTAGGTGTTCCTTGACCATATACCTGTCATCTCAAGCATATCTCAATCTCAAGCAGCAGTCCTGCTCCATCAGCCTGTACTTCGCCTTTGCCAGGGGGCTCATAGACCCTCTTTCCAGAGAAGACTGAGCCAAAGTAGGAATTAAGCACCTCTGCCTTTTCTTTGTCATCTGTTATCCTTTTGCCATCCTTATTTAATAGCTGAACAACCATTTCTTTCCTCTGCCTTTTACTATGCACGTAGCTGAAGAAAGCCTTTTTGTTGTTTTTCGCATCCCTCGCTAACCTCACTCGTTCTCAGCTTTAACCCTGACGCCATCCCTGCAATTCTGTGCTACCTGCCTGTACTCTTCCTTTGTTACTTGGCCTTTCCACTTCCTTTATGTGTCCTTTTTTGTTTTCAGGTCATCCCTAAGCTTTTTGTGAAGCCACACTGGCTTCTTCTGTTGTCTTCCACCTTTTCTTCTTTTTGGAATTGTTTGTAATTGTGCCTTGAGAATTTCCTTTTTTAAAAGCTCCCACCCATCTTGGACTCCTTTTCTCATTAGCGTCGCTTGCCATGGGACCTTACTGATCATTGTTCTGAGTTTATTAAAATCAGCTTTCCTAAAATCCAGGGTGTGCGTTTGACTACACTCAGCTTTTGCTTCCCTTAGGACCAAGAACTCAAGTACAACATGGTCGCTGTCCCCCAAGGTTCCTGTAACTGCTACTTTCTCCACTAAGTCATCTCTGTTGGTTAGGATCAAGTCAAGGATAGCTGATCCTCTAGTTCCTTCCTCTGCTTTCTGTAGGAGGAAGTTATCCGCCACACAAGTCAGGAATTTCCTGGAGGGGCCATGTTTTGCAGAATGTGTCTCCCAACAAATATCGGGGAAATTGAAGTCCCCCATTACTACTACATCATGCTTCCTGAAAACATTGGCTATTTGCTTTTCAAAAGTTTCATCCTCGTCTTCTCCTAGATTGGGTGGCTGGTAGTAGACTCCGACCACCGTGTTCCTTTTATTCTTTGCTCCATTTATTTTGATCCAGATGCTCTCGATGGGGGTACCAAGCTCATCCTCCTTTATTTCTGTGCAGAGATATGTATTTTCCACATAGATGCTCACAAACTGACTGGATTTTGCCCGGTTTTGACCTCAGTTGACTGGTCTGTAGTTTTCTGAATCTACTTTTTCCTTCTTCTTGAAGATGGAGACAGCACCTCACCTCTTCTCCAGCAGTTCTCAAAGATTACAGACAGTGGCTCTGAAATAATATCCACAAGTTTCTGCAGCACCCAAAGATATAATTCATCTTGCCCTTGAGATTTGAACTCGTTTACAGTGGCTTAATGCTCTCTAATTGTGTCCTTCCTCATTCTGGGCTGAAATTCCCTCTGTATATAATTTGTTCTTATCCCAGATTGAACACAACTCCCCTTGTGGGAGAGGACTGAGACAAAATAGGAGTTGAGTAGTTTTGCTTTCTCTCCATCACCTATTAACAATTCACTAACTTCCCTAAGTGCCAGGTGTACCCCTCCCTTGATCATCATCTTGCTTCTAACATAGCAAAAGATTCTGTGATTTTCATGTTTCTCCCCCTTCCTTTGGGATTATATCACTGCATTATTGCTGGGCATAAAATTTGCATATCTTCAAATACTTCACAATAATAAGCAAAATGGGCCACTTGGTACTGCATCAGACAGGGCCCTCTTTCTTTTTTCTCTTGACCTTCTAATGTAGGAGAATGAATTCTGGATTTTGCATGTCTTATTTTCAAGACATTTGGCAGCTCAAAGGCAAGGTAGTTAAGAGGATCTAAACTAGATTTGTAGCTGCAGCCTGACCTTACAGGGTTCTTTTAATAGGTCATCCTTAATTGTGAAATAAGATTTAATAAATAAAAAATCTACAGATCTTTGCCATCTCTTTGTTTCAAGTGAAAGGTATGCTTTTAGTGTTATCCTTCCTCAAATACTAACATAAACACACAATTGGAATTTTATCTTGCTGAAGCTTTTAGGTAGAGACCTGAAACTTGAAAAGAAATGTGCCATTATCCCAGTGATTAGCACTGGAATATATCCAGTAATTTGAGTGTTAAATGAGAACCAGGCCCAGTCCACCTCAGGAGGCACAGGAATGGCTAATTGCGTACTGTTCCACCCCCGCCAGGAGGGCTCATAGCCATTGCCGCCATTGGGTGCTCTGGAGAACCCGTTAGCTGCTTTCCCACTGTGGCATTTGCTGTAGTGGGAAAGTCAGGCTCTTCAGAACAAGCGTCACACAAATGCCACAGCGAGTGAGCGACTGATGGGGGCTCACCAGAGCAGCTGCCCATCCTCTGTTTTTCTCTGAGGATCCCCTCAGAGCAAAACAGAAGATGGATAGTTACTTTCAGCCACCTGCCCTCTGGCTTGTGCTGAGAATCCTGCAGGGAATTTCCTGGGACACCTCTCCTCTGAAGCAGCTGTCCATCCTCTGGAATTTATCCAGAGCTAACAGAGGACAGGCGGCTGCTCTGAATGAGAGGTGTCCTGGGAGATCACCTGCAGCAAGGTGATCTCCAGTACTCCACATCCAGGCAGTGAGAAAGGACTCCTCAGAACTAGGCAATACCAACAGGTGGGGTGTGACAGCAACATGACAGCAAGGTAGCTAGGTGGCGTGTGCGCTCTCCTGCTTCAGGTGGTAGGAGAGCTTGTGCCAGCGCTGATGAAAAGTGAAATATTACAAAAATGTGGTGGTTTAATTGTTCGAAGAAGTAATGCTAAAATGTAACTGCTTAATGTCATAGAGTTTTTTAAACCAAAAATTCAGTTTATTTCTTCTGTGCATGCAACTGTACAGATAGGAAGTGAACTGATGCACCCAAAGAAGTAACTGTCAAGACCTTTTAAACACAAACTTGGGGTGGACAGGGCGGTGGGTTTGCTCAATAAGGTAAAATAAGGTTTGTCTTTCTCACAGAAGATAAAGAGGAGGAAAAAAAAGATCTAGACAAAGTGGAAGAAAAGGAACATGACAAGGAGGAAGAGAGGCCTCCAGAAAGAGGTATGTATGGCAAAGATGAGAGAATCATATTGCTGTGAAAGGAATTATATTGCTCTATTCCTGTATTCAAACTGTGTTTGAAAGCAGTATATCTAAGTGTAATATTCAATAAATGTTGCAGCATTCCTTAATAGGAGTGCTTCTGTCCAGGTTCCTAGCCAGCCTGGAACAGGAGCCTTGTAGTCTGTTCATTCCTGGGGTGAAGTGAGGGGTAAGGAAAAAGGGACATATCTTTCTATCCCCTCAGCCCCCAACTTTCCCTGGCTGTGCTGTATAGTACTAAAGGGCTCAGGTCTGGATTAGCTGCCAGCCCAAAATGTAAGTATTTTATACCTGTATAGCAGGAGTCCTCCAGAGTGATAATGGTGTTCTTTTTCCTTTCCTTCCTCCTGAAATGCCCTAACCCTATAGTGCAGGGAGGGTGGTCTTTCAACCTCATGTTATGAATCTCTCGCCCCCACCCCAGTTCTTCATATAAGCTGCTAAGGGATTTGAATAAGCTCATTTACTTTTCTCCCTCTCAACTCCCCAACTGACACTTCAATATTCCATATGTCCTGGAATCTCACAGATCTATGTCAGGTTGTTTTACTTTTTATTTAGAACTTATATCTGTGTTTCTAGGCAATCTTGTGAGTATGTAGAAACCATTGCCTTATGTTTGGATGGCCCTGTTTTGTTCAAGCTGATAGGCATTTCCTAGTGATCCTACTGATCCTAAGAGCTCACAATTCACTTCCAACTTTCCAAGCATGCTGGGGATAACTACTGCTGTATCCATTATGTTTCCAGTTTAATTTTAGTGAGCATATATGTTCAAAAGTCTTGTCTTATAAGGCATCTTCCCTACTATTTCAGTCCTGATATCCATCAGTTTATTAGTTATTTGCCACAGAGAATATCCTTGTGGTCAATAAGGTATCTTACCAACTGCATTTTGGGGAGAGAGAGCCATGACCTTTTTTGCTTTTTTCTAATTTCCTGATTTGTTTGTGATATTGAATTATTTGTGTTTATATTGTAATCTGCCTTAGAAACACCATAATTGTGAAAGACGGCCCAGAAATCTATTAAATAAAAATAAATAACTTCTAGGTGAGGCCTCAAGAAGAAAGCGTTCCAAGTCAGAGGATATGGACAATGTCCATTCTAAACGCCGTCGATATATGGGAGAAGAATATGAAGCAGAATTTGAAGTAAAAATTACAGCCAGAGGGGATGTTCATCAGAAGCTAGAGAAGGTAGCGTTGATTTTCCTCTTCTGCTATAGATATTTTGCCTTTTAATTAGTAGCACTTTCTCCCTTTCTTTTCCAGCTTCATCAGACTCTCAGGATACTTTGTTTAGAAGATTAAAATATGTGACTGGCTTACGCTGAATGAGTAAAACAGAACTATTGATTGGATATGTTACTGTGTTCCCACTGAAGAAGAAGAAGAATATTGGGCTACTCCAATATTTAATACTATCATTATTTTGTTTAATGACTGGGCAGTAAATTCCCCTTTTTGGCCCTTTGTATCAGGGATGGGCACAGGGTAGACAATGGATCACTGGCCAATTTCTGGTGGATCGCGTAGTGTCTTCTTGTTGCTGGAATTCTTGCAAAGAATGTTGGATTAAAACTGCAGTCCTAAGTACACATCCTAAGGAGTAAGTCTCATTGAACTCAGTGGGACTTACCTAGTCCCATATGCATAGTATTGTACTGCATGTGGACCTTGAACTGTTACAGTATTTTTTATTTTATTGTATTCATTTCTTTACTGGATCTATATACCGCTCCACATCTAAACAGGTTCTGGAGCGGTGAACAATAAAAGATAAAATGATTAAAAGATAGAAGAAATACAATACCATATTAAAAATTGTTATTTTAAAAAACATAATTCTGATAAAAACCTTGGCTGGTCAGTCAAGGAAGGCCTGGAATAAAGCTGTTTTCAGGAGGTGCTGCAAACCACACAGTGTTGGAGCCTGCCTGACCTTCAGAGGCAGGGAGTTCCATAGAAAGGGGCCACCACACTGAAGCTCTTCTCCAGGTGGAGTCTAATCGGGCCATAGGTCCATGTGGAACCACCAGGAGCATGCCTTCTGATGACCTCAGTGACGGGGTAGGTTGATGGGAGAGACAATGCCCTCTCGTATATCCTGGTCCTAGGTTGTCTAAGACTTTATATACTAGTACCAAAACCTTAAACCTGGCCCAGTAGCGAATAGGCAGCCAATGCAGTTCCCTCAGCAAAGGAGTTACGTGCTCCTAACGCCATCCAAGCCAGAGCAGCCTTAAGGGCAGCCTCACATAGAGTGCATTGCAGTAATCCAGTCTTGAGATTACTGGCGCCTGTACCACTGCAGTCTGGCTATCGCTGTCCAGGAGAGGCCATAGGTGGCGACTAGCCAAAGCTGGTAAAAGGCACTCTGAGCTGCCATGGTCACTTGGGCCTCCAGCAATAATGATAGATCTAGGATTACCCCCAGACTACGAACCTGATCTTTCAGAGGGAGTGCAAGCCCATCCAGAGCCTATCTCCCAGACTTGGGAACCACTCACCCACAGGGCTTCCATCTTGCCCAGTTTCAGTTTATTGTCCCTCATCTAGCCCATTACTGAGTCTAGGCACTGATCCAAAGCTTGCACAGCCTGACCTGATTCAGATGTCACAGGGAGATAGCGCTGTATATCATCAGCATACTGATGGCACTTGCTCCAAAACCCCTAAAGACCACTCTTAGCAGCTTCATATAGATGTTAAACAACATTGGGGACAAGATGGTACCCTGCAGAACCCCATAGCTCAATCGCCAAGGGGCCGAGGAAAGGTCACCCAATGTTACTGTCTGAAATCAGCTCGCAAGTAAGACTGGAACAATTGTAATACAGTACCTCCAGTACCCATCCTACAGAGTCAATCTAGAAGGATACCATAGTCGATGGTATCAAAAGCCGATGAGAGATCAAACAGAATTAACAGGGTTGCACTCCCCCTGTCCCTCTCAATAAAGATCATCCATCATGGCGACGAAGGCTGATTCAGTCCCATAACCAGGTCAAAACCTAGACTGAAATGGCTCCCTATAATCAGTATCCTCCAAGAGTGCCTGCAGTAGTTCCACCATGACCCTATCAAGTACCTTCCCTAAGAAAGGGGTATTTGCAACTGGCCGGTAGTTGTCTAATACCACTGGGTCCAGAGTAGGCTTCTTTAGGGGTGGTCACACTCCTGCCTCCTTAAGGATACCGTGACACTAGTTATGACTTGTTAAGAGATCCTCAGTGTGCATTCTTGATTTGTACCTTTAAAATTCATCAGTGAACCATGGAGATTCTAATTTTCAGAAAATAGCAGACCGTGCAAGACTGAAGTTGGATCACCCCTGTTTACCTTGGCTACTATTTGCTGATACATAGTGCTATCTATCGGTGATTCAGGGACTACTGTAGTTACACCATTATGCTTCAGACACTGACTTAACACAAGAGAACAGGAATTGGTTGACCCACTCTTATGCCAGCACCACACTCAGGGTGGCTTACTATATTTAACTCCAGGATGTTAAGGATACTATGGGAACACTACTGATGTGAAGTGGCTGTATCCATTTTCTGTTTAATCTACGGACTCCCAGTTTATCTAAATTGCAGTAAACAGATTAAGGGTGCAGTCCTATCTGAATGCCTGTCAGCCTCTGAACTTGGAGGCTGACGGGCATCCAATGCAGAGCGGGAGGAGTGGCAGAGGCAATCACTGGCTCTACGCTTCCCCCGCACTGCATTTTTGCTAGCCCATCTAGCTGAAGTGTTGGGAAGGAGATGGGACAGAGGCAGTCCCCTCCCCGCCCATGGGAATGCCCCCTTTCCGTCCTCTCCAGGGTCGCCAGTGTAGTTGTCTCTGCACTGGCTGAGAGGGAGCAGGGAGCTCAGACTCCTGGGTTTAAGGTCAGAGTGCTCTCTCTGATCTTGGATCCAGGTATCTGAACTATCCTTCCCCACCCACCCACCCCCGGACACTGTTTAGGGGACATAGGATTGCTCTCACTGGGTTGCATATGTTTACGCCAAAGCTTCTGAATTCCTAAGACAGTGGTCTCCAAACTTTTTTGATCACGCAGACATCAGAATAAAAAAATTTTGAGCAAGCACCCCCAATATATGTATATTTATTTATAAATGATATACATGTACTACTGTACTAATGTATTATGTACATTATAAAACATACACAAAAATAGAACTTTAAAAAGGATGAGATAAAGATAAGATAAATAATATTTTAAAAATAATGTATTTATTAACGGTATAAAAAAACCTTTTTGTTCTCATTAAAATATTATTAATATTTTTAGTGAGAGCGATGAGATTGAATATGCTTCATTATTTTTTAAAATCTTGGTATAACACTTTGGTATAGTGTTTTGAAGGTCTGGTTCCAAGTTCAGTTTATTTCGATACTTGGTTTTAATGGCTATCATAGCTGAAAAAGACACCTCACAAAGATACATAGATCCAAATAGAAGTGCATCATTGCCTTGTGCTTATTAAATCATGGTACTCATTTTTCAGTACTATCCATCAATTATGCAAAGGTTTTCTTTGAAATGCGGCTAGTAAATTTCCATCTTCCCCGATGTCAATCAGTTGTTCTTGCGAACAAATTGGAAGGTGTTGCATTTTTATATTTTAAAGAAGTGGGTTCAAAACCCACTAAAACTTTGTTTGGAACATTTTTAAACAGGTTAGAAGTTTCCTTTTCCAAGTTTAAGTGTGCAGATATGAGAGTTTTTATAGGTGATATACTTAGACCGTTTCAGCAGCAAAATCACATACTGATGGAAACATTTCCAAACTTCCATTTTCAAAATGGCCTCTCCATAGCACAAGTTTCTTTCGAAAAGCAGTTACTTTCTCACTCATGGTTAAAACGTCACCTTTACCTTGAAGGGGCAGATTAAGTGTGTTTATTTTTTCAAAAATATCTGCTAGGTAGCATACTACTGACAGCCACTTGTCATCACAGGAAAGGTCAGCAAATATGGGACACATTTTGTTTGTTTGTTTGTTTCATTTCTATGCCTCCAAATAGCCAAAGCTCTCTGGGCGGTTCACAAAAATTAAAACCACAGAGCACAGTATAAAACAATATAAATATGAAAGGTTAAAACCACAGTATAACAGTACAACCAGAATAAAACCTAGCAGCAGTGCAGAGATTTAAAATACAGATTTAAAACACCAAAGCTAAAATTTGCTCTCCTTTGGCAGGATGGCAGCTGTTCTGGTGCCATGGCCAAGCAAGCAACTGCGCCTTCCTCTGCTGTGCCTGGCAGAGACTGGCACAGTTGCTCTCAGTGGCAGAGGCAGGATAGGACTGGAGCCAAGGGAGAAATGCCATGGAGCTTCCCTTGCGGCTCCCATCCCAGCCTGCACCATCATCATTCACAGTGGCATCTCGTCAGGGCAGCAGGAGGCTGCTCAATTATCAGGCAGCGTGTGCACCTCAATGGATTATCTTGTGCACCCCACTTTGGAGACCACTGTCCTAAGGTACAACTCGGCAGTATTTTTACAAGAAGAAGTTTATTCAGTGAAAACAGAAGGGAACCTAAAATCAGGCATACGAACAAATAAAAAAAAACATTTGGAAGAGTATATATGTCTAAAGTTAATGGCTATCAACCCAAGATGATAGCTGTTTCCAGTATTGGTAGTTGCGCTCCACCAGAGAGCATGAGCATGTCAGAATCCAAATACTTGGTCTACAAGTTGTTGCCCTTTATAGGGGAAGAACCATTCATTTATAGATGCATTTCAGTTCAGATGGAAACAGATCAGAGCATTTCAGTTTTAAGATGTGAATGTTAAGTGAGCATAACAAATGCTACAGTTGTGTATATTATTAACTATATCTGTTTTAGGACTGCACAAGTTATCATTGCAAGGGCACATGGAGCACAACTCTGATTACTCAGGCACATGTTCCACTGAGTTCAGTGATACGTACTTCCATGCACATGTGCATAGGGCTGCAGCTCTATTGTCTCAAAGCCAATGTAAAGCACAATGTAACCCACATTGTGGTTTATTATACAAATAGCTATCCTTCAGTAAGATCTTGTGCTCTAAACAGCAATCCTTTTAATGTGCATGCTAGATGTTTCTCCAGATTGCTGACCTTTACACATCACAAGAAAACAAGGGCCGGTCTGCCTCCAGAACCATTGACATGGATTGAAAATGAAATGCAATAAATGCCCTCATTTAATTGCAAACATTAAGTTCTAAGACAGATTTTTCATAGATTCCTTGAAGTACATAATGGAGTAGCAAAAATCTAAATTCTTGTTAGTTTTGTTTAAATATTAAAGTTTCATTGGATGATGATAATTATATATTGACTATACTGTATGTAAAATAGCAATTTTAGAAATGAATCTTGATATGTGTTTTTGCAGGTCATCCATCAGTTTCTTGAAGAGAAATTCAGTGCCCTGCAGTGTGCAATGTTTGATAAAACTCTCGCAGATCTGAAAACCAGAGTAGATAAGATTGAATGTAGCAAAAGGCACAAAACTGTCCTTACCGAATTACAGGTATGTATGCATGGAGACTTCATGGGGTTGTTTTTCAGAGTGTTTTTTCATCATTGAAAGATAAGGTTCCTATTAACAGATGTAATTTTTTCCTTGGCTTTAACACAGTGCTTGCTGCCAGCAAAAGGAAATAAAGGGTTGTATCTAGTGGTGGCAACTCCACTGACAGAAGACATCCACCAGTGGAATAGGGAAGGAGGTGACTTTCAGGGATTCGCCCTTCGCCTGTATCCCACTGTGCATCCCCCAAACATCCTCTGCAGATCAGGTTTGGGGGAGTGCGGGGTCTGCAACAAGGACGCATTATTGATTAAAATTGCCCCCCTCCCCGTTCTGCTGGTGGACGTCTTCCATCAGCGGAGTGGCTACCGTTGGCTACAACTCAAAGTTGTTTGAGGAATCCAATGTAAAGCATTACATTGGATTCCTCCCCGCACTGGAGCAGTGACTGGAGGCTATAATGGGCTGGATGAGGGCCAGTAAACTAAAGCTAAATCCTGGCAAGACAGAAGCTCTGTGGATTGGTGGTTCCTGAGACTGGGAAGTGGGTAAGTGACCTGTCCTGGATGGGGTTGCACTCCCCTGAATGAGCAGGTGCATAGCTTGGGAGTACTCCTAGATCCATCCCTGTCACTGGAGCCCCAAGTGGACTCTATGGCCCAGAGTACTTGGGGCCAGCTTTGGCTGATCCACCAGCTACAGCCTTTTGTGGACAGGGATAACCTAGCCACAGTAGTACATGTGCTGGTAACTTCCTGATTAGACTACTGCAGTGCACTTTTATGTGGGGCTGCCCTTGAAGGTGAGTTGGAAGTTGCAGCTAGCTATACTGCTGACTAGAACATCTCATAAAAATTATATAACACCTGCTTAAAGGAATTGCACTGGCTGCCAATAAGCTTGGGCCCTCGATATTGGAGGGAGCACCTCTCCCTATATATGCTTGCCCAAGGACTGAGATCTGTTGGAGGGGCCCTTTTCTGCATCCCACCAGTGCGTGACATACACTATGGTGGGACATGGGAGAGGGCCTTTTCTGCTGTGGCACCCCACTTGTTGAATGCCCTCCGCTTGGAGGCCCAATTGGTGCACACATTGGTCCCGTTTTGGCGGCAAGTAAAAACATGGCTTTTTACCATATGTCTTGCTACCTAGAGAAGCTAGGTGGGTGGGTACTCCAGGCTGGGCCACTTTGGTAGCAGCACCCTGATTATTGAAGGCTTGCCCAAAGGTCATGAAATTGGTTCCTTCCTTATTTGCCTTTATATGGGCAGTAAAGACCATTCTGTTCCATTGGGCTGTTATTGCTGAATAATGTTTTGTCACTCTTCAATTTTAATGCCACTCCAAAATTTCATTGTATTGGGGGCGGGAGGGGGGGAGTCCTTGTGTTTTGTGGCTTTATGAGAAGTTTTAATTTGTATTGTACATTGCGTCTGTAGCTGGAGGGCGCAGTTTATAAAATAAATAAATTTATCTTGGGAGCTCCATCATCCTTTTCTCAGGAATTAAAAAAGCCCCTTGATTGCAAAGGCCTGTGTTGTGATAATTGAATATTGGTTACAAATAAGACACCTAGAAGACAATAAGTTAACAACCATATGGCAGAAATACATAATTCCAGGTTTTTGCAGTGACTTTAATATTGTAAATCCAGTCATGGATAAGATACACTGCAAATTAAAAAGCGCTTACTCTGCACTTCCGCAAAGTGTAAAAGGTCAATTACAGGCAAGTACTATATGGGGAGAGATGCTGTCTACAGTGAGAAGTTTGTGAAGTCTTTAAATTGGTACTTACTAAGCTGATTGCTTTATCAGGACATTAGAAATAACTGTTACTCCATCCTTTTTAGGAAGCTTCAGTACTGGCCTATAGTAAGGAAGACTTGAGTTCCTTATCAGTGATAAATGATTTTCTATAAAGATTGTAAATGAGAAATTGTATTTATCTTTATTGTAGTTGTTCAGTTTTTGTTCTTGATGTTTTAAGCTTTTGTTGCTTTGGCAGTTAGCCATATCAACACAATAAACTGAACTGAAGACTTACTGCTATCATATCTGATTTCTCTGCCTTCTTTCCCTTGTTTTGAGGCTAAAATTGCAAGATTGACAAAACGTTTTGGAGCAGCCAGAGAGGACTCGAAGAAAAGACCAGAAGTAAGGATAGAGCTTTTAATTATTTTGCTGATTTACTATTTAGAACAAGATAATTATCTTGGTGATCACCTTGGACTTTGTTGAAATGTTATCTTATCTCTCATGAAAAACACGTCTTGACAAAATACTAGGGGTGGATTCTTTATGTGGGGAGGGGTTTGTGTTAATTTAGTAAAGCTACTAGAAACACTTTAATTCTCTCTTATTTGTTTATTTATTTACACATTTTAAAACTACCCTTCATTGTTGCAGATACCTGGGCTATGTACAAATATAAATTAAAATAATACACTAAAACCACCACATCATGATCAAGACAGCAAATACAACAGAACAGACAAAAATCAACCAATTAAAATGCCTTAGTAAACAAAAAGGTTTTGAGCTGGTGCTGAAACAACTGCAACATTGATGCCAGTCACACCTCCATGGGAACGTTGGGGTGCCACAACCAAGAAGGTTCCTTGTTGACACATAATGTACCCGTGGTACTTGGAGAAGAGCCTTCTGTAACAATGTTAATTCACAGACAGGCTAGTATAGAGATACTCCTACAGATATTTGGGTCCCAAGCCATTTAGAAAATGTTTTCTAAAAGAAGCAGAATATCTTGGGCTTGAGTAGAATATGAATGCTGTAGTAAGTCTTAGGAACTTCTTAATCCAGGGTTGCGGAACCTCAGGCTTGGGGTCCCAATCTGGCCCTCTGGGGTTTCCTAGATGGCCCTACCCCTTTTTGGGGGACTACCACTTGCTTGCTGATTTCCTGGGTTTTGTGCAGTTTTCCCCATACTAAAAGATTGAAGGCTTCTCCTAAGGCTTAGTTGCCGGCAGAAAGAACTTTAAGCTAAAATATGGTGGGTTTTTTGCCCCCTGGCCCTGCACTACTGAAATGCAGCCCCTAAGAGCTTCTCCAAAATGGAATTCTGCTCTCATGCTGAAAGAGGTTCAACACCCCTGTCTTAATCAGTGGAAGGTCTCAGTGGGTGTTTAGCCATAGCTAGCTAATGGGTGATAATGTGCATACTTCCTAACACAAAGTTTGTGTCATACAAAGTATGACAATTCCAGTGCCAGCTCTTATCTGCTTTTTGCACCTGCAAGTTACTCCTGAGCATAGGTGTATACTAGCCTGCTGTACCAGTGCAGCATCAAAAACCAGATATTTGTTGTTGTTGTTCAGTCGTTCAGTCGTGTCCGACTCTTCGTGACCCCATGGACCATAGCACGCCAGGCCTTCCTGTCCTGCGCTCTCTCCCGGAGCGTGCTCAAGTTCATATTCATTGCATCCGTGATGCTATCTAGCCATCTCATCCTCTGCCGTCCCCTTCTCCTTTTGCCTTCAGTCTTTCCTAGCATCAGGGTCTTTTCCAGGGAGTTTTCTCTTCGCATTAGGTGGCCAAAATATTGGAGCTTCAGCTTCATTATCTGTCCTTCCAATGAGCACTCAGGGTTGATTTCCTTTAGGATGGACTGATTTGACCTCCTTGCAGTCCAGGGGACTCGTAAGAGTCTTCTCCAGCACCACAGTTCGAAAGCATCAATTCTTCGGCGCTCAGCCTTCCTTATAGTCCAGCTCTCACAGCCATACATTACTACTGGGAAAACCATAGCTTTGATTAGACGGACCTTTGTCGGCAAGGTGATGTCTCTGCTTCTTACTATGCTGTCTAGGTTGGCCATAGCTTTCCTCCCAAGGAGCAAGCGTCTTTTAATTTCATGGCTATAGTCACCGTCTGCGGTGATCTTGGAGCCCAAGAAAGTAAAATCTGTCACTGCTTCCATTTCTTCCCCTTCTATATGCCAGGAAGTGATGGGGCCAGATGCCATGATCTTAGTTTTTTTAATGTTGAGTTTCAAACCAGCTTTTGCACTCTCCTCTTTCACCCTCAACAAGAGGCTCTTGAGATCCTCTTCGCTTTCTGCCATTAGGGTGGTATCATCTGCATATCGGAGGTTGTGGATAATTCTCCCAGCAATCTTAATTCCGACCTCTGATTCATCCAACCCGGCGTTTCTCATGATGTACTCTGCATATAATTAAAATAAGCAGGGTGACAATATGCAGCCTTGTCGTACTCCTTTCCCAATTTTGAACCAATTGGTTGTTCCATGTCTGGTTCTTACTGTTGCTTCTTGACCCTCGTACAGGTTTCTCAGGAGACAGGTAAGGTGGTCTGGTACTCCCATCACTTTAAGAATTTGCCAGAGTTTGTTGTGATCCACACAATCAAAGGCTTTAGCGTAGTCAATGAAGCATAAATAGACGTTTTTCTGGAATTCTCTTGCTTTCTCCATGATGCAGCGAATGTTGGCGATTTGATCTCTAGTTCCTCTGCCTCTTCTAAACCCAGCTTGTACTTCCGGTAGTTCTCGGTTCGCATACTGCTGAAGCCTAGCTTGTAGGATTTTGAGCATCACCTTGCTGGCATGTGAAATGAGCGCAATGGTGCGGTAGTGTGAGCACTCTTTGGCATTGCCCTTCTTTGGAATTGGAATGTAAACTGACCTTTTCCAGTCTTGTGGCCACTGTTGAGTGTTACAGATTTGTTGGCATATTGAATGCCGCACTTTAACAGCATCATCTTTTAGGATTTTAAATAGCTCGGCTGGAATACTGTCATCTCCGCTAGCTTTGTTGTTACTAATGCTTCCTAAGGCCCACTTGACTTCACTCTCTAGGATGTCCGGCTCAAGTTCAGTGACTGCACTATCATGGCTATCAGGGACATTCAGGTCTTTCCTGTATAGTTCTTCTGTGTATTCTTGCCACCTCTTCTTAATCTCATCTGCTTCTGTTAGGTCCCTGCCTTCTTTGTCCTTTATCATGCCTGTCTTTGCACAAAACGTTCCCTTCAGATCTCCAATTTTCTTGAAGAGATCTCTAGTCTTTCCCATTCTGTTGTTTTCCTCGATTTCTTTGCATTGTTCATTTAAGAAGGCCTTCTTGTCTCTCCTTGCTATTCTCTGGAACTCTGCATTCAGTTGGGTATATCTTCCCCTTTCTGCCTTGCTTTTCGCTTCCCTTCTTTCGTGAGCTACTTGTAAAGCCTCATCAGACAGCCACTTTGCTTTCTTGCATTTCTTTTTCTTTGGGATGGATTTCGTTGCTGCCTCCTGAACAATGTTACGGACCTCCGTCCATAGTTCCTCAGGCACTCTGTCTATCAGGTCTAATCCCTGAAATCTATTCATCACCTCCACTGTATATTCATCAGGGATATGATTTAGGTCATACCTGAACGGTTTAGTGGTTTTCCCGACGTTCTTCAATTTAAGCTGAAATTTTGCAAGAAGCAGCTCATGATCTGAGCCACAGTCAGCTCCAGGTCTTGTTTTTACTGACTTTATAGAGCTTCTCCATCTTTGGCTGCAAAGGACATAATCAATCTGATTTCGATATTGACCATCTGGTGACGTCCATGCGTAGAGTCGCCTCTTGTGCTGTTGGAAAAGAGTGTTTGCTATGATCAACGTGTTCTCTTGGCAAAACTCTATTAGCTTTTGTCCTGCTTCATTTTGTACACCAAGGCCATGCCTGCCTGTTATCCCGGTGATTTCTTGACTTCCTACTTTAGCATTCCAATCCCCTATGATGAAGAGGACATCTTTTTTTGGTGTTAGTTCTAGAAGGTGTTGTAGGTCTTCATAGAACCGATCAACCTCAGCTTCTTTGGCCTCAGTGGTTGGGGCATAGACTTGAATTACTGTGATGTTGAATGGTTTGCCTTGGATTTGTACTGAGATCATTCTGTCATTTTTAAGATTGTACCCCAGTACTGCTTTTCCCACCCTTTTGTTGACTATGAGTGCTACTCCATTTCTTCTAAGGGGTTCTTGCCCACAGTAGTAGATATGATGGTCACCTGAATTAAATTTGCCCATGCTTGTCCATTTTAGTTCGCTGATTCCCAAGATGTCGATGTTCAGTCTTTCCATCTCCTGTTTGACCACCTCCAGCTTGCCTTGATTCATTGATCTTACATTCCTGGTTCCTAAAAAATATTGTTCTTTACAGCATCGGATTTTCTTTTCACCACCAGACACATCCACAGCTGAGTGTCCTTTCATCTTTGGTCCAGCCGCTTCACTCTTTCTGGTGCTACTTGGAAATACCCTCTGCTCTTCCCCAGTAGTATATTGGACACCTTCCAACCTGAGGGGCTCATCTTCCGGCGTCATATCTTTTAGCCTTGTGATACGTTCCATGGGGTTTTCTTGGCAAGAATACTGGAGTGGGTTGCCATTTCTTTCTCCAGTCTATATATAGAATTGGGATATCGGGTCAAGAAGGAGGAGAGAAAATTACATTGCATCATGAATGTACTTAACAAAGCAACAGAATAAGTTTTGGAGTTTCTAAAAGCAGAAGGGTATGCCTAGTAGATAGAATGATTGTGTATGAAATATGACTTTTAGAACATAGGTCTCACATTTACTTGTGTCACTTTGTAGAATCTACAAAACACGCCCCATTCCCCAGGAAAAGCAATGGGTGACACAGGCAGTATCAACAGTGTGGCATATCGGTAAGCTTTGAGATTATAGCTACAGCACTTTCTACTGTGGAAACCTGTCCTTAGTTGTGCTTGGAATGACAAATGTTGCATTAAAAATACAATATAGATTGGTGAGTGCCTTATTTTTCATGTCTTAAATATTGTGCCCTTCTCTCTCTCCTGCTGTTAAAAACTGTTTTTATCAGTTCTTGTGTGGTCAGCAAAAGTAATCCCTCCTGTAGAATATGAGTTCTTAGAGCCATGAATAGTTTTGTTCTGTATTGTTTAGGAATTCCACTTAAGACTCCTATTTATATAAATTTATATAAATTGGGGAGCCCAGTGCTATTGTGAATGGGACTCTAGAATAAGTGGCTAGTAATAAATGATCTAGAATTTAGTTTTTCTCTGGACTCCTGTACTGCTCATTGCTACACCTCCATTGATTGGTACAGCTAACATGAATCTTTATTCCATAGAAATGCCGGCACAGTGAGACAGATGCTGGAGTCCAAGAGAAACGTAGGAGATACTTTTCAGTCTCCTGTGACTACAGGTAAAACCCTTTTCCCATCTCAGATACATATTTAACTTTTTTCTTGTATCATATGCTTTTTAAAATAGAAAATATAAAAGTAAGTCTTGATATAATTCTTCGATACATGTATCAGAGTAGGAGCAGATACCACTCTCCTACTTAAGTCTAATAATGGCACCAAATAATGGCACCAAATAATGTCAGGTTTTACATTTTGCCAGGGTGGGCAACTTGTGGTCCTCTAGATGTTTTGGCCTACAACTCCCATCATCCCTAGCTAGCGTAGCCAATAGTGACGGATCATAGGAATTGTAGGCCAAAACATCTGGAAGACTACAAGTTACACTGGTTTTACACTGAACAATGTGGTCCAAAAATATAGAAATGCAACTTTAATCTTTTGAAGATGCATCAGGTGTCAAAATAACTTGGGTGGCCTTGGGTACTGTGCACATTGTTGCGGGGGGGGGGGGGAGTGCTACAGCTGTTTCCATTAGCTGGCAGCAAAATGTCTTGGGCCAGCCCTGTTGATTCAGGCTTAACATAGCATATTGTATGAATAAAAAATAGCACCATATAGGTGTTGCTTACCCTGACGAAATAATCATTTAATACTGCATATCTCATTTTCTTACTACTGTGTTAACTGAAATGGCTCATTTGGTACAGAATTGTAAAACATTTATCTTCTGCATTTTTGTAGTGTCTGCAACTACTCTTACCACTCCTCAGACACCAGTCATTGGACATCCCAAACCGCAAACACCAGTCACCTCTGCACCGTTGACTTCTGGCTCCTTGACAACATCTGTTCTTCCTGCAGCTAATACAGCAACAGTAGTTGGCACTAGCCAGGTGGCTGGTGGCAACACACAGCCAATGTCTGTTTCACTGCAATCCTTGCCAGTAATATTGCATGTACCTGTTGCAATGTCCTCCCAGCCTCAGCTCCTACAAGGCCATACTGGTACCTTGGTTACTAACCAGCAATCAGGAAGTGTTGAATTTATACCTGTACAAAGCCAATCTAATGTTGGTAACCTAACCAAAACCCCATTGTCTCTGTCATCAGCTAATTCAGCAAAACCAAACAACAGCCCTTCTGTACCCAGCTCTAGCATTCAGAGGAACTCTCCAGCCAGTGTTGGCTGCTCAATAGGAACAACTCTAGCTGTGCAGGCTGTCTCAACAGCACATCCTGTTCCACAAGCCACAAGGACTACTTTGGCTACTGTAAATACTTCAGGGGTGTATACTCCTCCTACCAATAGGAGTTCTATACAAATGAAGATCCCTTTGTCGGCCTTCAGCAGTACGGCTCCTTCTGAAACAAGCTCCACAGCTGTACCTAGAGTTGGTAAGTTATATATGCCCACTGTGCTTGAATTATATATACAGAGAATTGTTCTCTACTACAAGAGGAACATGTTGATTTTAAAGTAACCTGAATTTGAGTGTTTCACACTAGAATTCTCTTCACCATAAGTGATTCACTCATCTGCTGCTGTTAGTTGAAATATTCTAGTGAAAATATTGGCATTAAACTAGAAAGTACCTCCAATTTGCAGCTCTCAAAGTGTTGGCACTGATTGCTCTTAAATTTAATATATGTATTGTAAAGCATATTCGTTTAATTAGACAATTTGATGAAGTTGTTTCTTGCCCCCTTCAGAAAGTCAGACATCCAGGTTGCTACCACCTCCACTGCCACCAGCAGATATTTCAGCAAGCAAGAAAGCATCTGAGGTTGCCTCACAGGTAGGTTGGTTTTTATTCATCTTTGTACGAATCCAAAGTGCTATCCACAGAAATATAAATCTGACCTATTTCACTTTTCTCCAATTCAGCAAATCAATTTGAATGCTGTTGCTCATTACATTTGTAGTGTATTCATAATTTGAAGAACAATTCATAATAATGAAGAACAAACTCAAGTGAGATAGATACTTTGAGAAAGGTGATAAGCCTCACAGACATTTGGTTGCAAGGTTGGTGAGAAGAGAACATAAAAAAGCTTCATGAACATTATACAGGTTTTTATATGCAGGGATGAGAATGATTCAACCAGGTTAAGCACTTTTAAGTTCCATTGACTTCAGCAGGAAACATTTCAGCATGTACCTAACTCTCCAGTTAAGATCAGTGGGATTTAAAAGTCCTTTACTTTGACTGGATTGCACCCTGTCAGTGTTGCAATTCAGCAATAGATGGATTTCTTCCATTCAGAGTTACATATACCAAATTAAAAGGAGACACCTGCTTCATTTTTCTAGATGCAGAGAATGCATTTAAGTAGATGGAGTGGCCCATCCTTTTGAACATAAAAGTTTAGTAGTTTAACAAAAAAAAAGGTTAAATGTTTCATTTACAATATAAGTATGGTGAGAATATTCACTAATGGCAAATTTACAGGAAAAATTGAACTCCTATAAGGAATTAGACAGGTTGTCACTGTACATTACTAATAGAGACGTAAGCCTGCAATTAGATTACCTACAGATGAATAGTGTCTTTAGATATCTGTTAAATTTGAGTTATTGAGTATTAAAATTGGAGAGGCGATGAAACAAAATGACAGTAAGATTTGGATTTAAGTGGTATGAGAGGGGTGAAATATAGTTCATAACATCCGCAATTGTTGTTTATATATATTTAAAGATGGTCAAGTTAAATAGAGTTAAGTTGGGCCTATCTTGGCTAATGAAAATAATGACTATTAGGACGAGTGTACTACCAAAGATTCTTTTCCTTGTTAAAGGGGTTAACTTTTTGTGTCTCAAACATCAACCTTAAAAATGGTATAAAATGTTTAGCTTTTGGACTACAAAGAATTTGATTTAAAATGTGTAGGAAGTGGGAATAGAATCTGACTAGGTTTGATTAGCTGTGCCTAATATATAATTATATTATGATGTGATAAAACTTGTGTAGATATAACAGTGATTTAATCTCAAACAGAATCTATTTTTGTTTATGTGGAGTAGCAGTCAATAATAGTACCATTATTCTTCAGATAATACAGTTGAGGACCCAATGCAGGCATTGTCTGGAAAATATGGGATCTAATCAACTTTCTGTAATGTATTTTAGGAGCTGAGAAATGTTTGCTTTATTTTTGATGCCAATAAAGCATTTGATTGAGTAGAGAGTAACTACAATATTTTTAAAAATTCTATCTACTCTTTGAAGTTTAGGGCGCACTCCTGTGGGGATAGGTGGCTGCCTCCGAACTCGGAGGTGACCACCTATCCAGTGGAGGGCAGGAGAAGCACGGAGGGGATCATTCCCTCCGTGCCTTTCCTACCCTGCATTTGCGATTAGACAGTTGATTTGGGCTGTATAGCTGCGGAAAGGCAGAGCAGGGGAGGAGGCTGCCGGACGACACATAGGATGTGTCATACCGGCATTTCCACTGTCCCCGCCCTGGAACACCACCCCAGAACGCCCCATTTTGGCCGCTCCACACTCCTCTTCCGAGCGCGGAGCACGAGGCTGTTCCGCGTTGCCTGCGAGGCAGCACAGAACGGGGGGAAGTTTGGTTCTCTAGGAACCAACCTTGGAGTGCGGGCTGCAAGGTCGGTTCCCAGAAAACCACATATCCTATGGCCGTCTAGCCGCTGACTAGCGGCCATAGGATTGCTCCCTCCGACATAGTTTAAAATCCTGGTGATGGGAACTATTTTGAGATAGTACGAGGCTAATAATTCTTCAGTTTGCTGTAGCAATTGAGCAATTAGCCATAGACATACATGCAAGAAGGTAACTAAATACAAAAAATTAATAATTGCACACTAGGTATACAGTGTATGCAAAAGTACTAGTCGGTCTTCAATATAGATAAATATAACTAACAAGTTAACAGATACTTTCCAAAAACTATTTGGCTATAAAGTTAATTGAAAGAAATCAGTATTTCTGGGAATAAGAATATGTAGTGGAAAAAATGAAATATGAAAGACCCATTCAGATAAGTAGGTGATAATGTTAACTGTGAGGATTTGTTTAAGAAGAACTGTTCCACTGGAAATTAAGAAAGATTCTGCAAAGTGGTCTAGCCAGTTAGTGACTTTTAGACTTTTTACAGTCCTGCTTTTTTTTTTTTTTTTTTACAGCATAGCATAATCATGATCCCACGCACTCCTGGCAGCAAAACAGAAAGCAAAAAGATACCAGTAGAAACGAGATAATGGCGCAACACCAAAAGCCACTGCCACTTCATCCTGGGCAATTCCACCAACACCCACCAATCATGATGTTGTGTGCAAATGCCTTTATAGTACCCATGCAAGGAATCCACCAATCAGTGCACAGCCTCTGCTAGGGCACTAATCTATCACAAAACCCCTTAGAGATAATTTTTTTAATAATGTAACTGATATATATATATATATATATATATATGCATTAAATAAGATTTATTTAATCTTATTTATTTAATCTCAGCCAACCACCTTCGGCTGATCTGCCAGCTATGGCCTTTCCTGGACAGGGATAACGTAGCCACAGTAGTGCACGCACTGGTAACTTCCTCATTAGGCTACTGCAATGCACTTTACATGAGGCTGCCCTTGAAGATGACTTGGAAGTTGTAGCAGAATGCAGCAGCTAGACTGTTGACTGGAATATCCCGTAAAGATCGCATAACACTATTCTTAAAGGAATTGCACTGGCTACCAATACATTTTCGGTCGGAATTCAAGGTGCTAATGATGACATTTAAAGCCCTAAGCAGCTTGGGACCTCAGTATTTGAAGGAGCGCCTCCCCCTATATATGCCTGTCTGAGGATTGAGATCTGTTGGAGAAGCCCTCCTGTGCATCCCCCCAGTGCAAAACATACACTATGGTGGGACGTGGGAGAGAGCTTTTTCTGCTGTGGCACCCCAGTTGTGGAATGCCCTCCCCTTGGAGGCCCCAATTGGCACTGACACTAGTTTCATTTTGGCGCCAAGTTAAAACATGGCTTTTTACCAAAGTTTCTGGGGGCTAATTGGATTCCCTGAGTTTGTACACTGTTTTAACTGTTTTATTGTTTTAGATTTTAAATTGGTATTAGCTAGCTTAATGACTTAATAGTTTTTAGCTATTTAAATTATTGTTTTACACTGTTTAAATTTATTTTATCTGTATGCCACCCTGAGATCCTAAGGGCAGATAGGAAACAAATGTTTTAAATTACATACATACATAAAACCCAGTCCATGTCTCCTGAACAAAATGCACAAGCATGTTCCCAGTAAAAGACTGCAGCACACCTAATCACAGCCATCTCTTCCAGTGGTCCCCTCAGACAGGAGTTTGAATCTACAGCCAGCAGTAAACTGACCCTTGTGATAGAAACAGAATCAGACAGAAAAGCAAGGAGTGCCATTCCAGTCACAACAGAGACCTACATGTAGAATACGCACACACCGTAGAAATTTTCTGGTCCTGCTGAAGTACCAAGCATTCTAAGAAAAAAATGTTCAGAACAATGTCAACAGTATTGTATTGTATTGTATATGTTTGTATTGATGTTTGTGTGAGGGGAAACAAGCATTTTGCAAGGGAGGGAAAAGGAACCCATCTGGATAAGGAAAGGTGCATGCTAAAATAACAAACTCACAGAAGGTAATGAAGCGTGAGCAGTCTGGAGCTCAACAGGGAAGAGCAATGTAATGCAATGAGGGAAGGGGAGCGTAGGTTCAGTTCTCACCACAAAAAGATGCAGATGTGGTCTCCACCAGCAGTTGTATTGAATCCTGGTGACAGCCGTTTTAGTTTGTTGAAACAACGGAGATGAAGTAGGAGTAGAAGCTGCAATACCCAAAATGCCCATGAGCAGGCAGGATTGTGATGGTGGGGCTTGCCCAGTCTCCTTGGTGCCTAACCCATGACATGCCCCTTTTCCCCATCCCACCCAGCCCCTTGGATAATACATAGGACTTCCCAGCTGTATCCCAGAACCTAATGGATTCCATGAGGAGATATAGTGCAGCGTGGTTTCCCCGTAGAACCAGTCCCAAGTTCAGTCTGTGGTTTTGAGCTTCCAGGAGAACTGGCTGCTTCATTGACCATAATAATGCCTTCGATATTGCAGCATTGAACAATTCATAACCTCTTAGAAAAGGGGTGGAGAACCTGTTCCAGCCTAAGGGCCAAATTCAATTTCAGATAAGCTCTTGGTAGGGTTGAAGGCAAAAGGGGTGGGCCCCAAATACAAAAAATACCAGCATATTGTAGCTTAAAGCTCTTACTGCCAGTAACTAAGCCTGAGTTTCATTTCAACCTTTTAGAATGAGGAGTAGCTGCACAAAAGTTGGGAACCCACCCAGTGAATGGTGGTTGGGGGAAAGGGGGTTGGGCCATGGAAAGGGGCATGGCCGTCTAGAGCAGCGGTCCCCAGCCTTTTGGGGACCAGGGACCAGTCCGTGGAAGACAGTTTTTCCACGGACCGGAGCGTGGATGGGACTGGGCCGCAGTAGGGGTGTGGGAACCCCCCTTATGGGGGGGGATCCATCCCTCCCTCGCCCCGAATCCTCGCCGGCTTTGGCCGGCTCCGCTCTGTGGCCAGTCCGCAGAGCTGCCGTCTGGGGGAGGACTTCCAGCCGCTGGGACGCAAATGGCATCTGCATAGCGGATGCCATTTACGTCCCTGTTGTTTGCAGTAATAGGCTATTACTGCAAAGAACAGGGCCGGAGCCGGCCGGCAGCTCCGCAGACTCGTCACGGAGCGGAGCCGGCCAGGGCTGGCGAGGATTCCGGAGTGGGGGGGAGGGACGGATCGCCTCCCCCTCCCCCCCCCACGGACCCAAGGTAAGGGGGGGTTCCCACACCCCTACTGCAGCCCGGTCCCTAACAGGCCATGGACCGGGACCGGTCCGCGGCCCGGGGGTTGGGGACTCCTGGTCTAGAGAACCCAGGTAGGCTATATTTGGCCCCCGGCCATGAGGTTCTTCCCCCGTTCTTTAGAAGATAATGGATAGAAGCTGATTTTTGAAAGTTTTAGGTGTTATTGGGTTGGATCCTGATTAAGGGTGGAATCCAATTCAGTCCTTCTGCTGACGTAATTGCTTCTGTCAACAATGTAGAGGGGAGAGTTCTTCCTCCTCACCACACCCTTCCCTTTGCGCCCTTAAAATCCGTTCTGGAAGGCCAGGGGACCCTGTGGAGCAGATTTGCGGGGTAGCGGGGATGCAGGGGGCAGGAGAGGAGGAGACAGCCTCATCACTCGTACAACGTTGGATTTTACCCTAAGTTACACACAGTGTAGGCCTATTGAAACTAAAACATGAGTAACCTAGTCTGGATCCAAACCACTGTATGCCACTTTTAGCACTCTGTTAGGAAGGGGACAGAAAAATGTCATAAATTAAAAATTAGGGGCGCGGTTGTCTTTCAGAGTGGAAAAGCCACAGGTAGTGCTGCAGGAGGAGTAATTGATCTTACATTGGATGATGAAGATGATGGCTCTTCTCAAGGTAAGTGAGAATATAAGCTTGAGCCATGATGGGACTTGGCTAGTTGGAGCTGATGAATGGGATATATTGGAAGGTGATAACTGCCAAAGATAGAATTATTTTATCAGAAAATACTATTAAAGTTAAGTTAGTTTTAAACTTTCAAATTAAATGTGTTCCAGAGCAGTTCTACCATGGATACTAGCAATATGATCTACGCAATGTGCTAGTTCTTAAATTACTGAAATACCTATAACAGGGTAGGCCACACCCTTTGTGGCCTGCCAAGGTGCCCTCCCCCCACCCGCTTAAAACACACACCCTCCATGTTTTCTTACTGGCAGCTGCAATTTCTGTGAAAATGGTTTCTGTTGCTGCTGAAAACTGGGTTCAAAGGAGTTCTTTTGTGTGGTGAGGCTCAACCTCTACCTCTGCCTTGTACTTAGTGGGGTTGGGCGATCACTGTTTTGAATATGGAAACCCTGCTTGGGGGTTGCAGTGTTGGGTGAACTCAATGAGCATGGGTTATGCGAGGGTTAAACAACCCTCAGGTAACCCACAGTCTGTTGTAAACTTATGGGAGCTTTGTTTAACCCTCACATAAACCATGCTCACCAGGCTCGCATGACACAACAACACCCAAGTGGGGGCTATATATTCAACTTTGCACCCATGATGAGCCGCAGCATGTTGACCCAGCCAGTCTTTGGGGCAGGTTACTTGTCCTTTGCCATGCCTCCCATGGCAGCCATTTTGTTGTGGTGCCCAGGACAGTTTCTCAAATTGCCAAATCTACTCACAGCCTGATAAAGGTTGCCTGCCCCGTCCTATAACAACAAAGAGTCCTGTTGCGTTGACTGACAAATTCTCGCCTCATTAAAGGCAGCCGCCGGCAAGATCACATCACTCCGGTGCTGAAGGAGCTGCACTGGCTGCCAGTTGTTTTCTGGGCCAAATTCAAGGTATTGGTTTTGATCTTTAAAACTCTATACGGTTCCGGCCCAGCCTATCTTAAGGAGTGCCTCCAGCAACACCAGATACGCCTTCTCTGTGGTGGCCCCCACTCTGTGGAACTCCCTCCCTAGGGAACTCCACCATGCCCCCTCTTTAATGAGCTTCCACCACACATTAAAAACGTGGTTTTTCAAGCAGGCATTTGGGGTGGGCTAGGGTAATTTTAGAAATGTGATGCTTTTAATGTTGAATTTTATTGTATGAACTGCTTTTATTGTTGTACATCACCCAGAGTGGCTGGGTGACCAGCCAGATGGGTGATTAATAAATATAAATTTAAATAAGTAAGTAAGTAAGTAAATATTTTTTTTATTATTATTATTAAATATATTAATCGCCCATCTGGCTGGTCACCCAGCCACTCTGGGCGATGTACAACATACAATAAAACAGTTTAAAACAATAAAATTCTACAGTAAAAACATTTTCTAAAATACCCTAACCCACCCCAAATGCCTGCCTGAACAACCACGTTTTTAATGCACGACGGAAGCTCATTAAAGAGGGGGCATGGCGGAGTTCCCTAGGGAGGGAGTTCCACAGAGTGGGGGCCACCACAGAAAAGGCCCTCTCCTTCGTCCCCACCAGTCTAGCTGTCCTGGCTGATGGGACAGAGAAGGCCATCCGAGGCTGATCTTGTTAAGCAGCCTGTCTGGTGCTGCTGGAGGCGCTTCTTAAGATAGGCTGGGCCGGAACCATATAGGGTTTTAAATGAATGAATAAAAGTATACGCTTTCATGGATGCATGAAGTATTATCCTCAGTAGACATACTGAGTGTGTGCGTGTGTGTTCGTGTTATAGTGCGCATGCACACACCTCCGTACTGAGGATAACACTTCATTCATCTGATGAAGTAAGTGGATGCTAATTCATGAAAGCTTATGCCATAATAAACTTGTTAGTCTTGAAGATGCTACATGACTTTGTTGTATTTGCTGCAACACACTAACATGGCCACCCTTCTGAAATACCTGTGTAAGACATTAGCAGAAATCTTTAAAATGCTTTAAATAGAACGAATGGCATATACTGATCCAGATTTTTAGGCTAAGGTTCTGGAGGTTGAACATGATGAAATAAAGACATAATACCGTGGGCAGCTTAGATGTTACCTAGAAATGGGACAGAGCAAGGGCCACTCAAGTACTTATTTATATTTCCTGCTCTTCTCTTTCTGGTATAATGTTTTAAAGCAGGAATTTACACATCTCCATGCAGTGAGATGTGTTTTCTGTACTTGCAGCCTGGACATGTGTTTCAAGCACGAGGGGATGTGCTGCATTCTTCCTTTAGACATTACGTTGGAAGTGCAAAAAGAGGACTTAGTAAGTCAGTCGCTAAGAGTAGTTACAGCTTACTTTCTGGATTAAAAATCAGTTGATATATTCAACAGTACTACTGCTTGTCTGACAAACTTTCTATCCTTTCCCCTGTCCTTGATGATGAAATCATGTGCTGGCAACCACAATTTTGGCAGATGTCCCTGAAAGTTCCCCATATGATCTTAGGCTTTTGCTAAGAATGGCTCTAGTGAGAGTGTTTGTGGCATTCAACTAATCAAAGGTAAAGGTGAATACCAAAGACGTATGAAACCCAGTATATAGCACAGCATTTGTGGCGAAGGGGCTTGCGTAACTCAGTGAAGCCATAAGCTATGCCGTGCAGGGCCACCCAAGACGGACAGGTCATGGCAGAGAGTTCTGACAAAATGTGGTCCACTGGAGAAGGAAATGGCAACCCACTCCAGTATTCTTGCTAAGAAAACCCCATGGAACGTATCACAAGGCTAAAAGATATGACGCCGGAAGATGAGCCCCTCAGGTCGGAAGGTGTCCAATATGCTACTGGGGAAGAGCAGAGGGTATTTCCAAGTAGCGCCAGAAAGAGTGAAGCGGCTGGGCCAAAGCCGAAAGGACACTCAGCTGTGGATGTGTCTGGTGGTGAAAAGAAAATCTGATGCTGTAAAGAACAATATTGTTTAGGAACCTGGAATGTCAGATCAATGAATCAAGGTAAGCTGGAGGTGGTCAAACATGAGATGGCAAGATTGAACATCAACATCTTGGGAATCAGCGAACTAAAATGGACAAGCATGGGCGAATTTAATTCAGGTGACCATCATATCTACTATTGTGGGCAAGAATCCCTTAGAAGAAATGGAGTAGCACTCATAGTCAACAAAAGGGTGGGAAAAGCAGTACTGGGGTACAATCTTAAAAATGATAGAATGATCTCAGTACGAATCCAAGGCAAACCATTCAACATCACAGTAATTCAAGTCTATGCCCCAACCACTGAGGCCGAAGAAGCTGAGGTTGATCGGTTCTATGAAGACCTACAACACCTTCTAGAACTAACACCAAAAAAAGATGTCCTCTTCATCATAGGGGATTGGAATGCTAAAGTAGGAAGTCAAGAAATCACCGGGATAACAGGCAGGCATGGCCTTGGTGTACAAAATGAAGCAGGACAAAAGCTAATAGAGTTTTGCCAAGAGAACACGTTGATCATAGCAAACACTCTTTTCCAACAGCACAAGAGGCGACTCTACACATGGACGTCACCAGATGGTCAATATCGAAATCAGATTGATTATGTCCTTTGCAGCCAAAGATGGAGAAGCTCCATACAGTCAGTAAAAACAAGACCTGGAGCTGACTGTGGCTGAGATCATGAGCTGCTTCTTGCAAAATTTCGGCTTAAATTGAAGAACGTCGGGAAAACCACTAAACCGTTCAGGTATGACCTAAATCATATCCCTGATGAATATACATTGGAGGGGAGGAATAGATTTCAGGGATTAGACCTGATAGACAGAGTGCCTGAGGAACTATGGACGGAGGTCCGTAACATTGTTCAGGAGGCAGCAACTCAATCCATCCCAAAGAAAAAGAAATGCAAGAAAGCCAAGTGGCTGTCTGATGAGGCTTTACAAGTAGCTGAGGAAAGAAGGGAAGCGAAAAGCAAGGCAGAAAGGGGAAGATATACCCAACTGAATGCAGAGTTCCAGAGAATAGCAAGGAGAGACAAGAAGGCCTTCTTAAATGAACAATGCAAAGAAATCGAGGAAAACAACAGAATGGGAAAGACTAGAGATCTCTTCAAGAAAATTGGAGATCTGAAGGGAACGTTTTGTGCAAAGACAGGCATGATAAAGGACAAAGAAGGCAGGGACCTAACAGAAGCAGATGAGATTAAGAAGAGGTGGAAAGAATACACAGAAGAACTATACAGGAAAGATCTGAATGTCCCTGATAGCCATGATAGTGCGGTCACTGAACTTGAGCCGGACATCCTAGAGAGTGAAGTCAAGTGGGCCTTAGGAAGCATTAGTAACAACAAAGCTAGCGGAGATGACAGTATTCCAGCCGAGCTATTTAAAATCCTAAAAGATGATGCTGTTAAAGTGCTGCATTCAATATGCCAACAAATTTGGAACACTCAACAGTGGCCACAAGACTGGAAAAGGTCAGTTTACATTCCAATTCCAAAGAAGGGCAACGCCAAAGAGTGTTCAAACTACCGTACAATTGCACTCATTTCACATGCCAGCAAGGTGATGCTCAAAATCCTACAAGCTAGGCTTCAGCAGTATGCGAACCGAGAACTACCGGAAGTACAAGCTGGGTTTCGAAGAGGCAGAGGAACTAGAGATCAAATCGCCAACATTCGCTGCATCATGGAGAAAGCAAGAGAATTCCAGAAAAACGTCTATTTATGCTTCATTGACTACGCTAAAGCCTTTGATTGTGTGGATCACAACAAACTGTGGCAAATTCTTAAAGTGATGGGAGTACCAGACCACCTTACCTGTCTCCTGAGAAACCTGTACGAAGGTCAAGAAGCAACAGTAAGAACCAGACATGGAACAACCGATTGGTTCAAAATTGGGAAAGGAGTACGACAAGGCTGCATATTGTCACCCTGCTTATTTAACTTATATGCAGAGTACATCATGAGAAATGCCGGGTTGGATGAATCAGAGGTCGGAATTAAGATTGCTGGGAGAATTATCAACAACCTCCGATATGCAGATGATACCACCCTAATGGCAGAAAGCGAAGAGGATCTCAAGAGCCTCTTGTTGAGGGTGAAAGAGGAGAGTGCAAAAGCTGGTTTGAAACTCAACATTAAAAAAACTAAGATCATGGCATCTGGCCCCATCACTTCCTGGCATATAGAAGGGGAAGAAATGGAAGCAGTGACAGATTTTACTTTCTTGGGCTCCAAGATCGCCACAGACGGTGACTGTAGCCATGAAATTAAAAGACGCTTGCTCCTTGGGAGGAAAGCTATGGCCAACCTAGACAGCATAGTAAGAAGCAGAGACATCACCTTGCCGACAAAGGTCCGTCTAATCAAAGCTATGGTTTTCCCAGTAGTAATGTATGGCTGTGAGAGCTGGACTATAAGGAAGGCTGAGCGCCGAAGAATTGATGCTTTCGAACTGTGGTGCTGGAGAAGACCCTTACGAGTCCCCTGGACTGCAAGCAGGTCCAATCAGTCCATCCTAAAGGAAATCAACCCTGAGTGCTCATTGGAAGGACAGATAATGAAGCTGAAGCTCCAATATTTTGGCCACCTAATGCGAAGAGAAAACTCCCTGGAAAAGACCCTGATGCTGGGAAAGACTGAAGGCAAAAGGAGAAGGGGACGGCAGAGGATGAGATGGCTAGATAGCATCACGGATGCAATGAATATGAACTTGAGCACGCTCCGGGAGAGAGCGCAGGACAGGAAGGCCTGGCATGCTATGGTCCATGGGGTCACAAAGAGTCGGACACGACTGAACGACTGAACAACAACAGAAAACCCAAAAAAAGGAGGCGCATGTAGAGCTGTATCCAAGAAGATAAGAATTACTTAATACTTACAGATATGGTCTTACAGCAATGTACATTTTAGTCCCACTGAAATCAACCAGCTTAAATATATATAATTAGATGCAGAACTGTAACCAAAGTATCTTGCTAGGTTCTGTATTATTACTCTGTGTAGGGCAGTTGGCACACCATTTCTTGAGAACTTCAGTTATTTTAAATAGATTCTAGACTAGGTTCTCATAATTGTCAATCCACTATTGATCCTCTCTAAAATGAAACAGGTAAGAACCTCTCATGGATGTTTTTCCCTTACGCATAGCAAAAAAAAAAAAGTGTAAAATGAGAACCTGTGTTGGAGTAGACTATTTAAGCAAGCATTGTCTAGGAAGTCATTTGGAGTGGAATGGCAGAAGGATGTGAAATGACTTGTTTTTCCTGCTTCTTGTTTGTGTTGTCCATAATCGTATATTGATTTTTTGTTGTTTTAAGCAGATGGCAGGAAACAGAACCAATCTAACATGTCTGGAATGGCCCTGTCAACTCAGTCTATAGCTCGTCCCCTGCAGCCGATACAGACAAACCCTCTCCAACAAGCAGGTGCGCCAACAAGTGGCCTTTCGCAGACCACCATACATGTTCTCCCCACAGGTAACCTCACTCTTTTTTGAGCTGGTAAAATGCTTTTTGAAGTTTGCTGTTGAGCACTGTTGCTGTAGAAGAGAGGGTTGTTCAAGGGATCATTCTGACCATATTTGGAGGCAACAATTATTTTTCTTATACTCAGGCCAGGTAGGCCTTCTGGTGTATAGCTATGGAAATAGACTTACATAAGCTAGAAAAAGGTGTTGGTTCAGTATAGAAGGGCTAACTTGAATGCAGATTTTGTGAACTGGGATGCAGATTTTGCAGGTAGTCATATAAATGTAGAAATACAGGATTTTTCATGGCAGTATAATGCAAGATTATATCTTGCACTGGAATGCTGCCTCAAGGGGATAATGAGAGAAAAATTATTTGGTGACCCACCCTGTGAATGCTCACCTATATCTGAGGATTTTCTAACCATTCATTACTAAAGTGAATTAGTTACAGTTCAAGTTTCAGAAAGCTGTGTGTGTGTGTGTGTGTGTGTGTGTGTGTGTGTGTGTGTGAAGGGGTGGGGGGATTATAGCGAGAACCCTGTTAGTCCTGATGGAAGCTGGTGGATCACTGGGCATTCACTAATGAGAAAACTCTATATCAAATTGACCTATATGGTGTGAAGTCCAGTAGTGGTTTTCTTGTACATACTAAATAATTTGAATGCCAACTCTTACTGTGTTACTTTTTATTTTCCTCAGTAAATTCCATTACTAAAAGACAAATGCAGTCGAGTATTATGAAAAATTGCTATGCTTCCATTTTCTGCACTGTATGCTTTCTAGACTGAGAACACCTGGTCATTGCAGATTTATATTTCCTGGTTATTGCAACTTTACATTTCTTCTAGCCCAGACAACTGTGAATGTAACGCATCGTCCAGTGACTCAGGCTGCTGCCAGGCTCCCAGTACCAAGAGCTCCTGCTAACCATCAAGTGGTCTATACTACTCTTCCTGCACCGTCAGGGCAGAATCCTGTGCGGACCACTGTCATGCAGAGCCCTAGTTTAAGGCAGGTCAACCCACAAAGTTCAGGTAAGCAGTCTTTCTCATTGATAGTTTTGTACTCTGTGGGCAGAATCTGGTAGGATTTTTATTTGATATATTCTTAAAATATCACAGAAGTGTGGGACCAATCCCAGGTTTTTGTTAAGTTATTAGTTTTTTTAAAAAACCATTGGTGATAGTGATCTAAAATTTAGGGGAGAGAGTTGCTGTTTTCCCAGAGGTATGTATTTTTGGATGAGCTCTGGTGATACAAAATATCAGAACAGGGTGAAATTCACCATGTGCAAGACTAGTAAAAATGCTCTATCTAGAAAGTGGTGATAATGTTGATATGGTGGTTACTGCATGTTTGCTTTGCATGTAGTTCATTATTACTTTGCAGCTAGTGAAACATTTTACTTTTGAGCAATGTCTTCTGATGTCTTTAAAGGAGACAGATGAGTGATGATTTCAACTGGTGTTCAGTGTGTTGGCCTCTTTGGCTTTAGGTGTCACTTAAGCTCTGTGCTAAGGGTGTCTGACCTTCTGTTCTTGTTTTTGCAAGGTGTAGATCTTCTTATTTAAATATGAATTCCCTAAGGCTTTTGACATATGTAAAAGCTTATAATCGTATGCTGCTAGTGTCTTTATTTTCTTTTTTAAATGGCTTTTCTATATCCCCATCTTTATCAACTTGTGATACCGCAAATCACACAATGTAAAATATCCCAAGTATCCACAGGAGTGCAGCTGCCTATAGGAAGTCATAGGTGACCTCGTGCATCCTCAAATATAGCTGACACTTCCTGGCAGCAATCCATGAGTGCAGCAGTATGGTTTTTCTTATCTCCTGGAGCATCAGCTGTATTTGTGAATATGCTGGGTCACATGTTTCCTCCATATGACAATGTCCTCGGTGATACTTTGCATGGAGCAATTTATGACTGTCTGAGCAAGCCCAAATACTTTAATAACAAATATGACTTAGGGTTTTTTGTTTTTATTGAAAGGTCTTTGTAATACAGAAAACCACAATCAATTCATTATGAACATACAACAAATAGAGATTAGTGCACTGCTCTGTAAGCTTCCATCAGATCTGTGAAATGAAATCATTTGTAACATTGATGATATCGTTCACCCTTAATAACCACATCAGGAATACATCATGCAGCTGAGGATCCACTGCTATTTGATTATATTTTGCATATGACTTCTATTATTATGTTTTGGGGAAGTCACACCTTATAGAAGTGTTGTACTATATAACACAGTAGCTAGAAATGTCTAAAACTGAAAGCTTGGGACTCTTTAATTCTACTTCCTGTGATAGATCTCCAACTGTAGTCATATTTATTTATTTATTTATTTCATTTCTATACCGCCCAATAGCCGAAGCTCTCTGGGCGGTTCACAAAAATTAAAACCAAACAACACAGAATACAACAATTTAAAATATATAGAACATTAAAACCACAAATATGCAAAAAGGAGTTGTGTATGACTGGTAGTGAGAGAGTAGACATTGAATTGGAGAGAGAAATGTAACCCAGCCAACAATGTGCAATACAGATACCAATGTGCATCCAAATCTCATTCAAATTTGGATGCACATTGCAATGCAGATGGAAGTTTGGCACATGTATAGATATGTATCTGTACATACGTATATTTTCCTGAATTGGGGCATAAGAGCATACTGTGCACCATCATATTGTAATAGCTGTACACAGTACTGTGGCCACTGGTTCCTGCCACTTAAATATGCACGGAATAGATCTGTGTCACCACTTCAGACATTGTGATGATGTGCAGCCTACACACATGTGGTATATTCTCTTAATCTGTAATGTTTGAAATGACCCTAATAAAAGCTAGAGATGACAAATATGAATGGAATGGAGTGGAGACCCTGTTCGGGTATCATATATTAACATCTTAAAATATGCTGCCTACTATGTGAGTAAATAATCCTGCTCCATCCCTGTTCTAGAGTTATGTGTAGTGTCAGCATTCTGCTCATTTAGCAATGACGCACTTTACCCCCTCATGACAAAAGTGTTCCTTCGTATTCAGCCAGCCTGAGAGCTGGTAACAAAGAGTTAACTACTACTCCTCGGAGGGAAGGTGGGTCTAGCAAAACATGACATGCTATCCAGAGGGGGAAGACTGTCTCAGTTTCAATTCAAGATTCCACCATCTCATGGAGAGGAAGATGAGTAGATCTTCACACACACACACACACACACACACACACACCCCCTCAGATGGAGGACACTTTTAAATGGTGCACCAGTTTATTTAGAGGGGAGACAACAACGTTTTCAGGATCAGACAATTACGTTGTTTATAACAGCATGATTTGCAACAACAGCTGTCCAGAAAATAAGGCACAAACATATTTATACAGATGTCTTTCCCTTTGTATCTCTATAGGTGTGACAGTGCGAATGCCTCAGACAACAACATATGTTGTTAACAATGGGCTAACCTTGGGATCTGGAGGGCCTCAGCTCACAGTGCATCATCGGCCACCTCAAGTGCATTCAGTAAGTACCCTTATCCAGTTGTTGGGGTGAACATTCAGACAAGGATATCTCTGTCCATCTTCTGTCATACATACTATCACTTACAAGGAATATCCTTTAGCCATTTAGGACTGGCCGGACTGGACTGTCTCTACTTAAATAGACATACTTGTATTTATTTTACTTCTGTTTTTTTTATCCTGCCTTTTATTGAAGTGTTCAATATGATCAACAGTCATAAAACAATAATATCAAAGAGACCAATAAAAACAATAAAAGCAGCACTGGATTAATCTTCTTGACTTGAAACGTAAGAGTACATCATTGTCTGTTTGGGCCTGCTAGGCTCCAAGTTAATTCAATACTTGTTGAGATCTGGAAATTGTTCTTGGCCTTGGGAATGCACATATTGTTTGGTTGATAAAATACATATTTTGAAAACAGGGTGATGAGACGTCTACTGCCACCCTCACTGTACCTCTTCTCTGTTCCTCAGGAGCCATTGCGGCCTGTGCACCCAGCCCCACTGCCAGAGGCCCCACAGCCATCACGCTTGCCTCCTGAAGCTGCCAACACCTCTCTGCCTCAGAAGCCCCACCTGAAGTTAGCACGTGTACAAAGTCAAAATGGCATAGTGCTATCCTGGAGTGTTTTGGAAGTAGACCGGAGCTGTGCCAGTGTGGATAGCTATCATCTGTATGCATACCATGAGGACCCCAGTGCCACTGTGCCCTCTCAATGGAAAAAGATTGGGGAAGTAAAAGCCCTCCCCCTGCCTATGGCATGCACACTTACTCAGTTTGTGTCTGGCAGCAAATACTATTTTGCAGTTCGCGCTAAAGACATCTATGGACGGTTTGGACCCTTTTGTGATCCCCAGTCAACAGATGTGATTGCTTCCCAAAGCAGTTAAACTTGAGACTTTGAAGGCTTCCATTCTTGCTCCACAGTTGTGGCTTACTCTGGTTTTGGGTTTGTTCTCATGCATGAAATTCACTGTAAAATCCCTTCTGCAGGATTATTTTGGACAGCTATGTCATACACTACAGAACTTATAACCAAAACCAAAATAAATCCCTAGCCTGCAGTGGGACAGCCTGTATTTCTGATGAAGCCTTGAAGTATGAAGTCCTCTGTCCTCCCCTCTCAAGCTGCTCTACCAGTTAAATAGTGAGACCCTAAGTCTTGGGAATTTGACATCATACTGATTTGTCTCAGTGGGCTGAACAGGAATATCAATCACCGACACAAGGGCAGAGGAGGAGTGTTCAACGGTCACATTAGGAGGGAAGCTAGGATTCAGGGTCTTGCTTTCTTTTATTTTGTAGCTGTGACCAGTCTTACCTTACAAGCTATCACCTGCTTTCTAAAGGCAAAGGACCTTGTGTGTATTCAATTCTCGAGGAATGTATGTGAGTCTACTTACTCAAGTGAGAAAGAGGGGAGTGAGCAATCCTCTGGCTAGTTTACAGAGTGCTTGCCACCAGAACGAGGGAGCATTCTGAAGCCAGGCAGAACAGGTTTGTAGAACATTTGCATTTCCTCCAATAGCTTCCTGATCCTCCTCTTATGATCCTTCTCTTTTAAAAGAAAATTTAATTTGTGCCTTAAGCAATAATTTCACAAATAAATACAATCACACTTGTATGTTCTTACTTTTTTTGCCCTCTTTCATTTTTCTGCTCTTCCTAGCCCCAGAATGTCATAACCTCTCCTTCCAGACTCCCAAGAAGTATAGTACCCAGCCTTCCTAAGTTAATTCCCAAATAATTCAAGTCAATGTTTAAATTACTTGTTCTGATTAATCTGTGAAGATGGGTCACATTGAAAGTATTTGGCTGCATCATGTTCTTCTTGGGAAGTTGGTGTGCACTATAGACTCTCCAGAAGTGATCTTGGTGGCATAAGAGACCTCAGTCTCCTCACACAGATAAACATTTGGGGTGCTATGTAAGGCCAACCTGATAAGGTCCCTTGACGAAAGCAATCAACTAAATATTCAAATACAACCTTTCATTCTTTCACTGGCTGAGTCAAGGCAACAGAATAGTACCTCCACCTTCTACCATCCCATCAAGAGCTAGAGCCCAACAAACAGCTAAGCCACACCTGACATGGACATAGAAGAAAGCTGCACCATGCCGTCTTCCAGAGGAGAGCAGCACATCTATTGTCTTCCTGGTTCATCATCTCCGGCAGGCAGTGGGTGGCAACTTTTCCCACTCGTTGGCCCAGGGTCCAGCACTTCCTAAAACGTCCTACTTTGAAGTGATAGAGTTGAAACTGAAATATAAGTTTCAGGGGAGGGACAGGCTGGAGCGTGTTGATACTGTGTATTTTGGGAATACAGGGTTTTAATTCTGTTTCTGTGAGAACATACATGGAGTAAAATTCCTTTAACTTTTATATATGGTACACCTTGTGTCCTCATCTACGTTACATTCCTTTTGAGCGACATGGAGTCTTTCCTGTGGATTTTTGGCTTATCTTTCTAATAGCTCTAATCAAGAATTATCTTTGAGCCAGATGAATTTTGTTCTTGCTCTTTGTGCAGAATTTCTCAGTCTCAAGTAGCAGACAGCTGACATGCAATCAGTTTGCCTCATTTGCTTAGCAGTGGTGCTATCACCTTCAGAAACAAAACTGTTTAGTTTGCCTGTTTGCTAGAAGCTTGATATTTACGCAACCAAGGAGCTCTCTAGAGGAGCCACTACTAAGATAACTTTTTTCTCAGTTTATAGAATATATTTGGGCGACTTCTACTTGGGTTGATTGTAATACTAAAAAAGTCACCTGCCATTGGAAGAGTACTAAAAATCTATGGGTGGAGCATTTTGGTACAAAAATGTATTTGGGTGTGTGTGTGAAAAACTAGGGGCTTACCACTTTGCTGTTGACCCCCGCAATCCCAGTTGTATGTAGCCAAAGATGTAGTTTACTATCTGCATTGGGTCTTGCTAGTTTACTATCTGCATTGGGTCTTGCTGGAAAAATGGGTTCTTCCTCTTCCATTTTATTGTATTTGGGTAATAAAGTCAAGCCTGAGCGCAGCTGAAAAGGACGTGTGTTTCAAAGGGTGTGTTAGCTCTTTTGGATGGGGTACGTAAGTCATATATTTAAAACCAGGAGTAGAAGACCCATAGCCCTCCAGATAGTGTTGAATTACAGCTCCCAATAGCCCCAGCCCGCATGGCCAATACTTAGGACTTACAGGAGTTGTAGTCTAACAACATCTGGAAGGCCACAGGTTCCCCATTCCTGTTTTTAAACCAAGGCAGCCAGAGATCATTCAAGAACTTGCTACAAAGCAGAATTGGAAACATTCCCTAAATATACCCTCCAAAAGAATGTGAATCTTGGGCTGGGAAAACTACACCTACATGCTTCGTACATCTTGCCCTTTGTTCGAGAGAGGGAAAATATTAGCAACTACACCTTTGCAGTTGCTTACTGTTTTTCTGCCTCCAGGATTGGATATCATTCCACTTTCAATTAAACAAACTTGTGACAGGTGCCAACTACAGGTTTCGTTAAGTTAGATCCAACCAGTGTACCTCACAGCATAGTTTTGTCTTCAGATTTGTGAACTGAAACTGGTAGGGGGCATAGAGGGGAACCACACTTTATGAAGCGGAATGGATATGCCTGGCAAATTATGTAAGGCAACAGAGAGGGGATGTCAGAAATAATGGCTTGAATGGAGCTGTCAGCAAGAGCTTACATTTTGGGACCTTATGGCCTTGTATGTGGTGCCGTATTCCTTTGCTTTTGCTCCAAAGAAAAGATCTGAGTTTACAGATCTGAGCATCTGCTTACAACAGATATTGGAAAATAATATTTCCTTTTTATCAAAGTATTATAAGCTAAACTAGATTTCACAACACCAAACTGCAAAGGTGTTGTGTTTTTACTGCTCTGTGCTCATTGAGAAATTGTGCATCCCACTCAGCATATTGTAGATTGGGCAGAGGAGATATTTTCTGAAGATCTTAGGACAGAGTGGGCAAATAGGTTTTCTTTGTCCATATTGTATTGTGTCAGTATTTTTTTTCACTTCGCTTTCCTTACTGCAGTATATGGCTGGCCCATGCTTGAAAATTCTGTTTTTTACTGCTATTAAATGTGAAACTGAAGTATGTTTTTTCATCTGTATTACATCAATGTTGTGTTCTTTGTCTTTAATACTTGAGAATCCATCTTCTAGTTTAGAGGTTGGCAATCTGGTGCCCTCCAGATGTTTTGAACTACAGCTCTGATAATCCTTGACCATTGGCCATGCTGGCTGGGATTTAGTGGGAATTGTAGTCAAAAACATCTGGAGGGCACCAGGTTACCTACCCTTATTTGGTTAGTAGCAAGTTCCATTTCAGAGGAAAGGATAAGTGAAAGATGTTCACTGTTCAAAAATGAGAAAGTGAAGGGACAGTTGCTTCTAAATTCCTGTTGAACCCCCATGGTTAACTTGCTTGTATCTTCCATTTTATTTCTCTGAGTACATCTAGAAAGCCTTTTCAGGTAGAACCTGAACAACTTGTGGGTTGGAGACTTGAAAGGGAGAGGGGGGATAATACATGTTTTCTATACTGCAAACTTAATGGCAGAAGATAGGGTCCTCAAGCATGTTGGCAAATATTCTAAGAACTTTGAATATATCAGGAAGTATGCTGCATGTCTCAAGGATTGATATTTGGCTGAATTTCAGCATATTTGCAGCAATTACTGTGCTTCTGAAGGTATACGTTGCACACAAAGGACTCGAGGGAAATGGTGACAAAGCTATTGATGTCTGTGGGAGCAAAGAGGGAAGCTGCTGTGATTAGAATACATGTTGTATTGCAATAAATCACATTGGTTCATCCTTTCATTTAAGGCTCTTTGTCTAAGTGGTCTGTGACCATATAATCTCCATTACATTTAGGGTCAGTGTGTCAATAGCCTTGTTCCCTGAATAACCACATCACAGTATTAGCTAGGAGAACTGCAACCACAGTACAAAACAAAGTTGGGATGATGCCACCTTAGAACTCCTTTAGTATTCTCATTCAGTCAATGGCAAAAATACCCAGATTTTGAAAATGAAAGCTTGATATATTGAAGATACTTCTTTCTCTTTTGTGTTTGGGTTTTGTGAAAACTGGGCACCAATGTTCTGGCAATACAGAAAATGGCCTTCTGGTATTGCTACAAACAGGTTATCCCATCCTTCCTGTAACCAGTTTTATGTTGAGGAGAGTAACATGTACAAGTAGATAAGAGTACAAATTAAAATATGTTCTTTTATCATTGGATCTAATCAATATTTTGAAGCACATGTATTGGTTTCGTACCTTACTGTGCTGGATTTTCCTGTTTGAAAATATATTTTAAGTGCTGTCTAAGTTGAAGTTTTATCTGTAAATAAAATAACTGGACAGCCAAATCTTGGGGTACTTGTTGGACTTCAATAATTTATCAGCCACTGGCAAATAAACTGCTACAAAACCCTTTCTATAAACTTGCACTCTGATTTTTTTCTTCTGCAGATAAACATGTACATAAAAATAATGTAGGACGTACCAAAAAGTCCAGTTTAAGCAGGGCCATGGCAAGTTCTCCCTAACTTTTGTATGCATTGTAGATTAGTGTCTGTATACGTGTTAACTGTAGTGGGGTTTTGTCTGACAAGCCTGAGATTTATACTTTGAAATAAACTACTGGGTTTTTAACCTTCGGAGTCTTGTGTGGTTGGTTCTGATTAGCAAGATAGTCTTGGGTTAAGGGCTTTAAAGGTCATCACCAGCATTTTAAATTGTACCCAGAAACAAATTGGAAGCAAGTGCAACTGTCTCAACAGAGGAGCCGAGCTTCATACTCCCTATGTACAGCCCCTGTCAGTACACTACATTCTGGACCAATTGTAGTTTCCATATGCTCTTTGAAGGCAGCTCTATGTAAAGTGCATTGCAATAATCCAGAAATGACATAACTAAAGTATGTGTCACCCCGGCCAGGTCTGCATTCTCCGAGAGTGGGTATAATTAACGCACCAGACTCATCAGAGAAAAGGCACTCCTCACCACTGCCAAGACCTGAGCATCAAAGGTCAAGGTTGGTTCCAGAAGAACCTCCAAACTAAAAGCCTGTGTGTTTAAGGGGAGTGCCACCCCATCCAACACAGTTTGAACCCCAATTCTTGGGTCAACTCTACTGATCAAGAATGCCTCTTTTCTGTCTGGATTCAGTTTCAGTTAGCTCACATCTAGTCCATTACCATTACCAGGCAATGGTTCAGGACCTTAACAGCTTCCCTAGAACAAGATGGAAAAAAGAGAGACTTGTGTGTCACTCATATATTGGTGACACCGAAACCCTAAATAACATCCCACAATGATTTAATGAAGATGTTAAACAGCATGAGGAGCAAAGGACACAATAGGCCAACGGCCAAGGCATCACCAGTACCACTTCTAGGTCAGAATGGATATGAGAGACTTTATCCACAAAATGCCTCACAAATTGGTCACATCTGGCTACCAAGCAGACCTCACCTCCACTTTGTGAACCAAGATGTAAAAGACCTCTAACTCAGGATGGGCAATTTTGGTTTTTTCATAAATTCAGCTCATCCTGAACTTTGGAAAAATTCTCCATCTTAAATTTAGTTCATCCTGAAAGTTGAGAAGTCTTGTTGTAAACTTTTATTTGAAAATTCATGCACATTTCCCCTAATACACATGTTTTTGTATGCAATTTTGCCTAATATACACTTCTTTTGCAAGCAGTTTTCCTATATAATACATTTTTGAATGTTATTTTCACTAATATGTGCATTTTTGTACACATTTTTTGATTGGAGAACTCAATTTCAAAATTTGGAGACTTGCGTATTTCAAAGGATAATGAGTTTTGGTTCATGTATTGATTTACACATGCAAAATTAAGGAAGTTCACATTAAAATGCCAAGCAAATGAATTATTTCCTCACCCCTGCTTCTAACTATTTGGAACAGCTCTACTGGCTGTCTTTGAGGAGATGCAACGGTGGTGGGAAAGCACAATTTTGTTGCCACCATCACCATAACAGTGTAGACTCTAACTTGCGTTTTATCATATTAATCACCCAACTTCCAGCACTGTTGCTCTAGTCATCTTCCTTGTCATTTCATTGCTGTCAGCCACTTCGACCACCAAGGAGCTAACTTAGCTCCATGCTAAGGGAGAGGACATTCAGAAGCAATTGCATCGCCTGCCCAGGCCATTTCCCAGTTCCAAAGATCAACCAAGGCTTCAGTAGGATTGCCAGCTTGCGTGAGAGGAAAATCCTCAAGATACATCAGAAAATCTTTTGAATCCATCAGTATCCTGGGGTTGTCCATCTTACTAGGTCCCCCCACCCGTGTGGAAGTCTGGGATGCTGCTGAGCATAAACCTAACCAGGTAATGATCTATGACAGTGGAATGATATGAAGATCTCCTTCCTCCCAGCCAGCAGGAAAAAACAGGACCAAGATGTGTCCAGCAGAAAACAATTTCTTATTAAAGGTCAGTGGGGTGAACTGCCAAAACAGTCCATAATCTCTTTTACCCAGTGAAGAGCAAATAGCTTACTCTGTGCAGTGGTGGTCTCCTTTTTTAAATGGCAGGTGGGGTGCATTGCCTTGTAAGCTCTGGTGGCTTTTCTCATTCAAAAAAGTTTAGAAAGATCTCTGTTATAAAAAACAAAAAACCCTCCTAACCATATTCTAACTTGTAGTGTCCAGGCCGCCGCTGGGGGTAGGCAAGGGAGACGCCTCAAGCATACCCTCCGGCCACAGCATGCGAGGAGGCGGTGCTCTCACTCCTCGCTCCGGCTAGGCGACTACTCTTCAGTGGGATGGGAGCAGGCAGGGAGGGAGCCAGGCAGCCAGCAGAGATGCCGCAGGCGCCTAATGGCGTGGGGTGAGCCAGGCTGGCTTTGTGCAGAAAAGTCTGCTGCTGGTGCAGGGGCTGTTTTAAGACATTCTGCTCCTCCCCCTATATCTCTCTTGAAACACTGATGACGTTAATTGTATGGATTTAGTATGTGGTTTCTTAGATTGCACTTTTATTTTAAAGTGAAGTGTGATGCAGGGAAAAGGCATATTCTATCAGTTGTGGGAAAATACTCATTTGGATTGAGAATATTGAAACAAATGGAGAGATTTGCTCATTATACTCCAAAGGTTCATGATCTGTAGTAGGGCAGTTAAATCTCTTCAGTTTCAGGTATGAATTATTTTACAAACCTCTATCATGTCTGTCCTTAAATGCCTTTTTTCCAAATGGAAAAGCCCTAAATGCTGTAGCCTTTCTTATCCCATGAAAAAGGTACTCTAGCTTCCTGCTAAAAGTTCCTGCATGTGTCCCTTGATTTGCACCTGCTTTTCAATGATGAGTTTAAATTACTGCTGGAATCTAAATGACGCTCATTCAGTAGGCTGGTGTTGCATTCAGATGTACTGATCTGTGATCAGTGGCTATATTTAATAGCATATATTTTAGAAGATTGTTGTCCTATCATCATTCAATGCTTCTGCTGTTCCAGTATTCAAGATTTGAAGGGTAGTGCTGGTCACCATGGAGTGCCATTTGCACTTTGATGCCATAGAGTTACCCATCGAGTTTATATTGAAAGGAAAAAATATGCAATTACAAGTTTAAAGACATTATTTTAGGAAATCTTCATTCCTCACTCATTTCGGTGCTTTTATTTCTATATGTATGTATTTTTGTATGTAGACCTTGATGCAGATGTTCAGTAGGTATTAATTAAAATGACATTTGCTTCAAGCTACATGTTGCTTAATCTATTCCTAAAACGTGTGGGAATATGCATATTACTGTCATTGCAGCATTATAGAATAAAACTTCAAATGTTAGGCATGAGTTTGTTTGTAACCTACTGTGGTACTGTTGAATGTGATAGCTCCATCACGATAGGGATAAAATCTATTTTTGATAGTTACACAAAGAGACAATACTTAGACTTTATAGAGTTTTGCTATTCTCACAGTGGTAGGATGTAGTTTTTACAATACATTTTTACAGATTCTTAAAGCACCTTACAATACAGTGACACTGATAAATGTAACATTGAAGAAATTAAAATAGGAGAAATCAATATCCCAGGAAACTTGTGGTTTTCCCCTTTTGAATACATGTTATGCTGTTCAGAAACTAGCAGGGTGGCATGAGAGGCTGCCAAAATTGTGCATTGCCTGGGGCGCTAAAACACCTTGAGGCAGCCCTGCAATTAGCTCCCAGAAAGATACATAAACAGCCTAATAATAATTTTAAATAAATACATTCTGCCCAGCCTCTCTCAATGCTGGGCAGAGAAGATGACCCCTTCAGCTGATCGGCACCCCTGTTGTAGAGCAAAACCACAGCATTTGGCTTATTCAGATTAAAAGACGGCAATCTCACAACAATATATTGCCAGTTCTGAAAGAGCTACTCTGGCTCCCAGTCTGTTGTTTCTGAGCACAATTCAGAGTACTGCTTTTACCCTTTAAAGGTCTAAATGGCGTAGGACCATTTAGCTATTTAAAGGACTGTCTTGTTCCACGTGAGCCTGCCCAAGAGCAAAGAGCAGCCTCTGGGGCCCTACCTCATTCCCGCCACCGCCACCGCCAGAGGTAAGGCAGGTGGTGATTGGACATGGGGGCTCTCCGTTGTTGCACCAGTCTCTGGAACATCCTCTCCAGTGAGGTTCATTTGATGCTATTCCTTTTTGTTTCTGCAGAAAGTGAAGACGTTCCTATTTGTTCAGGCCTTTTAGATGTATCGACTTTAGTGAGTTCAGCCATGTGATCTGAGCAACCGCTCGGAAATTGGCTCAGCTGGATCAGTCCCTGGCCTACGATAGCATCTTCCTGTTTCCTTCTGCTCCATGCCCCCTCTCCCTTCTTACAGTCCTACTGTATATTATTGGCCTGGTTCGGATGACACAACAGCCCACTGTGGGTTAATTAACCCTTAGTGTGCTGCATGCCATCCACCATTACAATTATGCAAGCCCCGGCCAGTGGTTGGCATGGTTCATATCGTCCGAGCCAGGATGGCAGGGGTTATTTGAGAGTTAAACAACCCTCACATAACCCATGGTCTGTTTTGTTTAGGGTTAACCCTCAAATAACCACCACCACCCAGGTTTGGATGACACATCAAGCCCCCAGGCTGGTCTGCGCTGTAGTTTCTTGTGGGTGAATTAGCCCACAATGGGCTGTTGAGTTGTGCAATTTGGGCTGTTGTGTGCTCCCCACTTCCTCACGCAGTGAGAAGTCCAGAGGAAGTGCTACCCAGGTTTTAATTTTCTTTGGAGAGCACTGGAGAATTATGCTCTGCTTGTATATTTGTAAATAATGGAACCATTTCAAAAATGCCTTGTGTGGGGTTGGGTTGTTGACCTTTCACACTCTTAATAACTCTCCCCCATTCAAAATACTTGAAAGTTATCTCCCAACTATTTCCTAGCCATTCTCACTGGAGGAACATTCTGGTCTATTAACATGCCATTTGCCTGGTGGAAAAATGGGTGGTCAACCACTGTAGCATTACTCTCCCGATTTCTAAAGGGGCACAATGCAGTTGTTTTTAGAATAAACCAAAATTTAGAAAATGCAGCTGCTGGAAATCATAATGGTGCTGTAACCATGTGTGTGTGTGTGCGCGTGCATGCGCGCGCACGCGTGTGAGTGCACGGGGGGGTAAACTGCCCTCTTCGCCTCGCCAGGCTGTGTTTCTCCACCACAGAGCATGATGCCTTGCACTTGAGGAAGCAAATCCAAGGACACACAGTGCAGCCTCCAGATCAAATCCAGAGTGTCTCTCCCTGTTCACTCCTCCTCCCACCATGCATCAGGCAGCCTGTCGATTTCATTTTTGTTCTTGTTTTCAAATACTTCATGTTCATCTGCTCAAACATCTATTTGCTGATTATTTTAATTTTTCAGTAGCTAACATTTTTTAAGCACTTAAAAAAATTGCTCTACAACAGAGTTAAAGCAGCTTTGTGCCATGAGAGCCAGCAGATCGGTGCTGTGGAGACCTCGCTCCTGCTGCAAACCAGAGCAGGTCTCCCCTGGATTCAGTCCAGCGGAGAAGGGTGTCCATGTGCTCAAATGCAGCGTGCGTGTGCTTCCGCACGAGACTTGCCATTAAAATGATGAGCGGGGAGTGTCTAACGTTGGTCCTACATAGAGCAGACACATTAAAATTAATGATTTTAATTTAAATGTATTAATGAGTAGACCCATTCACTTGAGTGGGTATACTCTATGTAGGAGTAACATTGGCTACGACGCCATGTCTGCAGGGCTGGCCCAAGACATTTTGCTGCCTGAGGCAAAGGTCACGACCCACCCACCCCCTTCAACATACAGAGGCCAACTGGCCTGGCAGTTAAGTCTTCAACAGTGGTGACAGCACTGCTAGCTCAGGGGGGCTGGGCACCTCGAGGCTGGTCCGCCAGCACCGTGCCGCTGCTCTCCGTCCCCAGCATCAGGCGGCTGCCCCTAATCACAAGGCTGGCCTTGCATGTCTGCATGCCTCCTTACTGCCTCCTGGCTGAGAAGTGGGCAAGGAAGCGCAGGAAGATACCCTACAGAGACTGGCACGCCGCTTCATCAGCTGTTTTTCTGACAGAATGGCCCAGGTACAGCTCCGGCAGCCTGCACGCCATGTCCATTGTTTCCTCCCCCTCCCCCATTAAGAACCCTTCACTCTTTAAGGAGGGAATAGTGTCTGCAATGTCCCCGATTACTCATGGCCTCCAGTTTCTGTCATCCCCCTGTTCAGAACTATGTATCTGCAGGCCAGGCATGGGAGCTTCCAAAAGGGGTACTTGATGTGGCAAGTTCCAACCCTTCTTCACATGTGGGTCAGGATGGCTGTTCGCTACTCCTTCCTGGCAAATGAGTTTGAGAAGAGCTGCCGCCTGCTCTTCTGTGTAAAGCAGCTGGCTGGAACTCTTCCATGCCCTTGACTAAGTCTTCTAATGCTCTCTGACCTCAGCACTGCAGGCCCAGAGTAGCAGAGATACAGGGCCAGGAAAGGCATAGGACAGTTTGCCTCCCCCTTTCCCATGACAAAACAGCTGGTGTGGACACTGCCTGACTGAGCAATGGTTCAAGTCCATAGTCTACGCTCAGCAAAGCAGAGCCGTTTTTCTCACATGCACACCCAACCTGACTCAGCTTTGAGAGTGCTCCAGCTCAGTCTCCAAGCACAGCTCAGCTTCTCAGTGATTAATTGATAGGGACAGATGAGCTCAGCAGCCTTCACCAGCTCAGTGAATGCCAAAGGAGGATTTTTAGTATAGGACTGCAACTGTGCATTTTCTCATCTATTCCCAAAATGGTAGTAATACTATAAGATTGTGACATCAATTTGCATGACACTTTTCAGAGTACAAGAGGACAGGTCCTTGCCCTGAGGATCTTACAATCTAGAATCCTGCATTTAGGTACCACAGATCTGTATATGGTTCGGTGTTGGGGTTTTCAAACTGTGTTCTGGGAATTCTCGGGGTTTCCTGGCAAGCTCACCAGGCAACCCTGAAAGGCTGCTTGCCTGCCCCACAGTCTTCTGCAATATCCAGCCATAGTAGAATTTTTAGTGTAATTTAGGGCATACTCCTGGTTTGTATAAAGCAACTGTGAGGCCCGAGAGGCCTAGCCAATACTGCACATGAAGTGTGTGCACCAAGAATTCTTCACAACACTCAGGGGGGCTCTATGGCAGACATGCAGGGTGTTTTTCAACAGAAAGACTGATGCAGAAAAGATCCCCTGACAGTAGAAAGTTTTGCACATGTTGACAGTAGATAGTTTCAATGTATTATTGAATTGTGAGGTGGGTGGCTACCAGGAAGAGGGCCTTTTCTGTTGTGGCACCCTGGCTGGGGAATGAGGTTCACCTGGCACCTGTGTTGTATTCCTTTTGGTGACAGGTGAAGACCATTTTATTTTCCCAGCATTTTAGCACTCTTGTCTTTTAGCTCTACTGATTTAAATCCGTATTTTAAATCTCTGCATTGCTGCTAGGTTTCTGGTTGTACTTTTATATTGTAGTTTTAAACTTTCATTATTTTATATTATTTTATATTGTACTTTGTGGTTTTAATTTTTGTGAACTGCCCAGAGAGCTTCGGCTATTAGGCAGTATAGAAATGAAATGAAATAAATAATACATTAATTAATAAATTATTCTATAGTATATATATTAATAGCAAACTTGTTCTCCAAGTGGGGACCCATAAGTTGCCAAAATGGCACCTCGCATAGGAAGAAGGTATCAGAAGGCTTGGGAAACCCCAAGGTTTGAAGCAGTACAAAAAGCCATTAGGAAAAAACCTCAATGTGCTCAGTGGGCACAGAATAATGGCTGACTGTTGGAGGTGGGGAGATGGAAAGCCAGGTTTAAATGGAATCGTATCTCCTGGAAAGGGACATAGCTGGCTTGCTGGCACCCTGGTCAGGAGCACACCACACTGCAACATTTTGTTGCAGGTCCCACTTGTACAAAACTCACTGCCAGAGGGGGCCCTATTTGGGCTGACAGCTCATAAATTTAGAAACAAAATCAATAAATAAAAATAAGAGTTTTTACATTCTGAAAAACATTTGAAGTTTCTTATCTAAATAGAGTAGGAGGTTGCAATTTAGTATCGTGTATGAATGCAGTAAAGTTTGAGGGTATGTATTTTGTCTAATTATGAAGCCTCATTACATCTGTGATAACCTCCAGAGGAGTAGTTAGTCTGTTGTATCAAAACCAACAAATAAACTTGTAGCACCTTAAAGACTTAACAAACATTATGGCAAGATAATAAATGTGTTAGTCTTTTAAAGTGCTACAATGCTCTGTTGTTCTTATACCTATGATATTTTTCATAGGGACAATTAATACTCGTGTTTAGAACACACACAAATTTATTAGCTGGTCTATCGTGGGAGGACAGGTTGCAGACGATGTTGGATTTGAAGTCTGGTTGATGCACATGGTACGTAAATTATGGAAGAGAGTTTGCTTGGCTATTATCCGACTGCAGTGCACATGAGCAAGATGCTGTTGCCATCTGGTGGCTCCTATTGAGAATGCAAGAATCAAAGAACGTCCAACCTGCAGGGGGGGTTGAAGACCTGGAACTCCACAGAAGGAAGGAATGGTAAAACTAAAAGCAGTTTTGAAATGTATGTGAAGATATGCTCTTTTGCCTTAGGTCAAATAAAATCATTCTGAGAGAGCTGCAGGTGCTCAGTCACAATATGTATGTGTAATTTAGCAGTTGCTGCGGCTGCCAAGTGTCAAAAAGATAATTCCTGTTCTATGCTGGGGAGTGATTACTGTAGTAAAGAACACAAAGCGAAATCAGAGAGGCAAGACGTAGGTATGTCCAGCTGTGTATCTGAGGGAGCCTTCTAATTACATCAGAAAACATATTCCACTGCTTCTGTGTAAGTATTGCTCTGGCATAGAATCAATGGCAGCCTTTCAGAGCTGCTATTCAAGGCTGAAAACTCAGCCCAGTTGAAAGTGCAAAACTGTGGAAAATAGAACGTACCTTCAGACGACCTTCCGCACCCACCCCCATATGTTTGCTATTAGAATTATGGTGTGGCGAGATCCTTTGTAAAAGTAGATTGTGTGAGGGGATGCAAATCCAGCTGACCTGCTTTCCCCTCAGGTCTATCTCTGTGTTGAGAGTGTAAAGAAGCACACCTTTCCAGCATGTCCCATGTACGCTAAATTTTATCTTGGCAGCTATAACGTTGCCGACCTTTTTTTGCTGTTACACTGCTGTGGTGAAGATATAGAAAACAGGCTTGATTTGTATTGCAATGGGAGGATGTGGAGGGTCAGGGGGGAAGAGAGCTAGTATGGACACATTATTCCTGAAGTCATTTCATTGGCATATTTGCTACAAGTGATTGGACTCACTGCCATGGCATCCCTGCATCTGTTATGACATCTCCTAAAAGCAACCATATTACTCTCTCTGCAAGGCATATATAGTGGCTGTTCTCTCTCCATCTACCTTCATTAGTGTCACTTTTGTGTACAAAATGTCAGAACTACGAACCTCACAGTGTGGAAGGCGGTCTGCTAGAACAAGGATTCCATGGATTCAAACCCAAGGATTATATACTCTGCTGAAACACAGGGCTTCATCACACAAGGGTAAAATCTTGCATCCATACTGGGGCTTTTGCTTCTGGATTCTGTGTGGGATTAAGATCAGCCCCTTTACATGGGCAGTCACATGCTTTGAATCACAGGCTTCCTTTCTCGGCAAGTTCTATATATTTCATTTTACAGCCACTAGATGGCTGTGTGGTTATGGCACAACTCCCTCGTTACACACAGCCGACGTATCAGATTAACGTTCCTTAACGGGTTATCTCCGATCTTTTAAAAAGCGAGATCAAGGTCAGAAAGCGTGGGAGATGCCCTGGAAGATGACAACGTTATGCAACAGACCTGCAAACTTCCGTGAGTGACCAATCATGAGGGTGCAATAAAAGCCTCATGTAAAAATGCACACACACACACACACACACACACACACCAAGTCATCCCAGATTTTACACTAAGAAAAGCTGAGATCTACAACCTGATTAAATCAAAGGTTTAAGAAGCTGAGCCTTCTTAGTTTTTTGGATGGGTGAGTGGGTGTGGGGGAGATGACTAAGTGAGGGGCGCAAGTCTGATGATTGGTATGGAAAGAGTAAATACAGGCAAATTGTTCTCAGCCTTTCAACACTTTAGACGTCAAGGCCATCCAGTGAAATATGTTGGCAATAGGTCCGTTACAAAAGGAGAAGTATTTAGCAGAACATAACATTGACCTATGAAACTGTTACATGTTGTTGTCATGGCTGCTAGGGCACATGGCTTTCAAACCAAAAAAGATGTGCCTCTCAAAAGCACTTAACCATGATAGCTTAAAATGAGATTTGCCCATGGGTAAGAAGCTATTTCCATCATACCCTCCTTGTGAGCTTCCCAGGGAAGCTGCCTTAGACTGAGCCAGATCGTCGGTCCATCTTGCTCATCCAGTTGGCTGCTTCTGGGACCTGGTCAGTTTTTATATTCACCAGTCTCTTCAGGCTGTCAGATCTTCCATAGGAACAGAGTAGCCCTGAAAAACATCCCGCAGCAGCTCAAGTTGTGGACTGAAGAGGTATACTGCAAAGTAAATTACTGCTTGCTTCCTAGCAGGAGCCACAAGCAATTCACTTTGCCAGTTGCCTCCATCCTCAGGAGATATATAGGATAGTCACTATGAAGCCAGTTGCCTTGCTATTACAGGATGAACTACCAGGCCTCTACTGACGTGGCCAGAGTTGGCTTTCACAAACTGCAGGAAGGAAAGCACAAAAGGGGAGGAGACCTCAAAGAAACACAGTCGTTCCTGTATTGTCTAAGACATTTCAAGTATTATAATTTTTAGAGGTTATCTTGTGGTGGCATGGAAAACACGTTTGTTATCACTTAGACGAAAAACGTATAAGTCAGTCACCCCTGAGGGGAAGACTGAGACTTGATATGCGTTGGGTAAACCAGGTGCTCAGCAGGCATATTGAACTACAACTCCCATTAGCCCTAACCAGCATAACCACTGGTCACAGTGGCTAGTGATGATGGGACTTATACTCCAATGCATCTGGAGGATCACCTCGCCTGTGCACCTCTGAGGTCTCCTCTGCTTTTTTTCCCTTGCCTTGTGTGCTTGCTGACAAAGGGCTCCTAGCCACAGCATTCAAAAGGCACCGTGCAGCTGTTCCATCTTTTTATCATTAATGGATTTTTTCTGGTTAAAAAAAAAGATGGAAGAAGGTGTGGGAAAATATGGGAAGGCTACAAATAGAAGACGATGTCGGTTGGACCTCCCATAAAGTTCTGTCAATGAGGTAGTGTGATTGCACAATTAAAGCCTCTTCTGGAAGCAGTGTTATGTCTGTACATACAGATTGTGAGGACCAAGTATCACAAAATATAGAAATATTCTCTTCCCTTGCAGAGCACATGCTTGGGATGACCCATCTCCAGAGGCCCTGGGGCAGAAGAGATATATCACACACTGGCTGTTCTTCCCTGTCCTATGCTAATCAGTCTCTCCCAGCCAAGCTTGGATTCCCATCAGTTGCTTCTGAATTTTAAAGAAACATTTTGCATTTTTCTTTTAGGTTTTGGTCTTCTATAAATTCCAGAGCTTTTCAAAATTTATTATTTTTAAAGCATTTTATCCTCACTCTTGATGACCAGCAGTTTAGAAGACTAATTCTGTAGAAAGGTTGGAGGTGTGCCCTCTTGGCATCAAGGGCTGCTTCAATCTTCTCTTATCCAGGTGAAAGGTTTGCCTACTGCCTAGGGTGTATGCAGAAAAGGCTTCTTAGAGGCCAGCCAATTATCCTTGTTTCAAAACACCCTGTGCCCAAGGACTCCAAGTTTCCTCAAGAAAGCAAGTTGAAGCCAGAGTTTAGGCACCAGTCATGTTGAGACCGTTTCTACAGAAATCATTAACTAGTGTATTATATGTGGGAATCTCTCAACCAGTCTACAGAAACCAGGTATATAAAGCTTGTTCTGCAAACTAGGTCAGATCAGTCTTTAACTTCCAATTAAAGTTGTTTTGGTAGTATAAGCCATGTAATAGTAAACTTTTCTCCATCTAGAGAAAAAAACTGCCTGGAAAAGCACTTTACACAGGATAGCAAGTACCTTCCCTGTTGTACAAATAAACAGGTACACAGGGAGTGAAGTTCCTTGCACTGTAGCTGTCCTGTATCCCATTTTCCAGTTTCTGCTGCTGCACTTTCCTTTTGTTGCAAACATATGATGCTATTGTGTTGCATCTCAAACAATCCCCATCCTGCTAAATGCTTGTAATGAAACTAAAGGCAGAAAACCAGGTAGGCACAGGTCGGTTTATTTGGTATGGCTGTAAAAGTGTAAGCAGAGAACTTCCTTTCCCACTATAGGTTAAACTTCTGATGCCAAGTTTCACAGCGCTGGCTTCATAGTGATGAAATCAAAGTTGTAAGAGTCTGGCAAGCCCTGGTGCTTTGTCTTGTTGAAATGGGTCCAGCTGAAGACAGGCAGGCCTTCCTCCACCGGTGGGCCACTGATGGCATAGGCTGTAAACTTCGCAGCCATATTGATGTCTGCTATCTGGAAAGGATTGCAGGAGCAAACGTCATTGCAAAGGAAGGAGGGGTGGCAAATGAGAATGCACCAAGTGGTTTGAATTTCCTTCAAATCAAACCAATGAGTCATTTTGCTCAATATGTGCATTGGACTAATAAATAGCCCTCCTGTGCTTTCTATATCACATCAATAGCATTCAGAAATAACACAGGGCAGTGTAAATGATGATCCCAGAATCACTTATAAACCCAACGAACCCATTTATTAGGCAAGGTGAGGTGATCCCTTTACCTTCAGTGGCAGGTTGTGGCCTCGACTGTGGGGGCAAACCATTTTCTTTATATATTTGTTCATCTCCCCCCCTCCTTAGGTTTACAAACCCAGATCCTGGTGGTGGCAGCAGGAAATAATTTGGGTTGTAGAAAAGCACTTTGCATATGCCTAGACATCCTCATCTTTGGACACTTAGCACATATGGAGCCTTGGATTTTAGTGTGTTGTGGGGAGAAGTGTGGATTTTGGATCTTTAGATATGCATCTGGAATAGATCTGTGTGTACCCAACAATTTTGGGAAGGACTGGAAGGGAGAATACTGTTTAGGTTTTCTGCTTCAGACACCAAGAATATTTTGGCCCAGGGCATGTTTCCACACTATCGGCTTCACTTTGTTTGCAGCTTTGTTGTGATGTTCCCCCAATAGCATCTTCTCCTTTTCCAGTTTCCATGGTGGTTATCATCGCTCTAGCTTGGGGCTCTGTGCTGTTTCAACTGAGCTCTAATCGAATTATTTTCTTGATGGCTGGGTAGAGTCTGAGTGGAGTCTGGGTTGGGTCTGATTACATCAGCAGTGTTCCCGCCTCCTCAGCCATGTTTCCAGGACGATGGAAGGAGAAGCTAATGGAGTAGTGCGGGATTTTTAAAAAGGAATCAGCTTTGCTGTGAAGAGAGGCTTTCCCCCTCTCCCCCCCTTTCTCCTTTCCTCTGAAAGTCCAGATGCACCTGCATTTCAGAAGCAAGCCTCATTGAGCACAACAGGAGTTACTTCTGAGTAGACACACATATGCTTGTGCTGGGAAAGGGGGGGAGAACACAAAGAGGGAAACTAGCCCCCATTTTAACCCAGAGGACTTCATTGACCATAAGGGGAGTTATTTCTGACAAAACAGTAATGGGTTTGTTGTGGGAAAGAGAGGGAAGCCAGCCCCCATTTTAATGCACAGGATCTCTATATGGAAGCTGTGAATGAGTTGCGTCCTAAGGCAATGGACCAAAGCTTCAAGATCACACTTAATCGCATTTAAGGAATTGAGGGCTTTGATATGTGCCATGTCAACTGAGGGGCTTCTCTGTTATTTCTGTGGTCATTGAGAGGGCAAGCCTCATTTAGCACAATGGGAGAAAACACCCCTTGACTGGGGTGTTCTAGTGCTAATTTTCAGTGATGTTTTAAAAGTTGGTCCCTTGGCATCCTGCTCCAAAATGGCGATGAAACTTCCAGAAAACAGTGAAGGAAAGGGTTGGGTCACTGAGGTCAGAGCAACACACCCACAAAGGCTGGGCTACACGCTGCATGGGCAGGACTATGATACCAGACCCAGTGCGATTGTGGAAACAGGTCAGTAATGGAGCCGCAGTATGCTGGAAAAGTCGGACTATAAGCAGTCTCAGAAGAAGTGGTTTTTCAGTGATAAAGTGCCGGGCTGGTGCTGAATGCCACAACATCATGGAAACACAGAGACTTCACTGTGCAGCCAGGTTGGAGTAACTCACTGGTGGAAACACAGCCCCAGTCCTGCTTATGAAAATGGCTCAAAAGTTTCTGTGTAATACAATGGAACGGGAGGACCATTTCCGGGTTTATCCAAAGGGGTGAACGACACCACCAACATAGGCTCTGATTGCATTTCCCTAGACAGACAGTCGCCTTATACCTAACAAGGGCAAGCACCTGCTGTCATGAGCATTCACTCCCACAATGCAAACTTAGTGGCAGATCAGCTGACACATCTGAGTACCCTGACAAAGGGGGTTGCTGTTGTTCAGTCGTTCAGTCGTGTCCGACTCTTCGTGACCCCATGGACCATAGCACGCCAAGCCTTCCTGTCCTGCGCTCTCTCCCGGAGCATGCTCAAGTTCATATGCATTGCATCGGTGATGCTATCTAGCCATCTCATCCTCTGCCGTCCCCTTCTCCTTTTGCCTTCAATCTTTCCCAGCATCAGGGTCTTTTCCAGAGAGTTTTCTCTTCGCATTAGGTGGCCAAAATATTGGAGCTTCAGCTTCAGTATCTGTCCTTCCAGTGAGCACTCAGGGTTGATTTCCTTTAGGATTGACTGATTTGACCTCCTTGCAGCCCAGGGGACTCGTAAGATTGGTGGTGGCAGCAGGAAATAATTTGGGTTGTAGAAAAGCACTTTGCACATGCCTAGACATCCTCATCTTTGGACACTTAGCACATATGGAGCCTTGGATTTTAGTGTGTTGTGGGGAGAAGTGTGGATTTTGGATCTTTAGATATGCATTTGGAATAGATCTGTGTGTACCCAACAATCTACTCTGAGCCGGCTGTGTGCTGAGGTCGTTAGGGATACATGATGTTGTGGCCATCCAGCAGCCACCCTGGAGCTTATCAGGGAAAAACCAGATTTCCTGACACTGCTTGAAGTCCAATTATTTTCCTCAAGTCGGGTTCTCCCCAGTATAGTTGTTGTATGCCCCAACACCTGCATTTGGCTTAGGTATGCCAGCCCTGCCCAGGGATGTGCCTTTCACCATGACCCCAGTCAAGGGGTGTTTCCTCCCATTGTGCTGAATAAGGCTTGTCCTCTGAATGCCCACAGAAATTACAGAGAAGCCCCTCCACTGAAATGGCACATTTTAAAGCCCAATTTCTTAAGCATAATTTCAAGGTGCCAATTCATTGCCTTAGGAAGTAAATACTTCACAGCTTCATTCTAGATATCCTGCGGGTTACAATAGGGGCTGGTTTCTGTCTTTGTGTTTATTGCTCTCTTTCCCACAACAAACCTATTACTGTTTCTTCAGAAGTAACTCCCATTGTGGTCAATGATGTCCTGCAGGTTAAAATGAGGGCTGGCTTCTGTCTCTGTGTTCTCCCCCGCTCCCATTCCCAGCACAAACATATGTGTGTCTACTCAGAAGTAACTCCCATTGTGCTCAATGAGGCTTGCTCCTGAAATGCAGGTGCATCTGGACTTCCAGGGGAAAGGAGAAAGGGGGGAGGGGGGGAAGCCTCTCTTATTGGTTAAGCAGCCCCTGCCAGTCAGATGACGTTCAATCCCCCACCCCCACCAGGAAGTATGTTCTGTGAAGCAATTTTTACTGGTCCAAAGAATCTGCTCGTGGAACCCTGCTCAAAGCAAAGCTGATTCCTTTAAAAAAATCTGGTATTCCCCCATTAGCTTCTCCTTCTGTTGTCATGGAAACACGGCCAGAATATTTTTACTGCTTCTGCTGACCTGGCTGCTTAGGCAGGGCAAGGCTCATGTTGCAGGGCAGAAGCAAAAGGTTTGACAACTTCTGCAGCCACCCTCCTCCAAGGAAGCTGGGCAGCTCACATGCAGTTTATGTCAGGGTGGACACTGAGCCCATAGAATCCCAGAGTAGTTATGATTCTGAGGAAGAGCAGTTGCTCCTGGGAGAGGAGCGCGCTCCGCTTTCCCAGGGCCCACAGCTGACGGAGATTCCTCCCACCAACATTCCTAGATTAGAAAGCAGTCCGGGGAGTGACCGAGCAGAAATAGCAGACTTGGTGGATCTGCGACGCAGACGCAGAGAGCGGCGCCAGATGGAGGGCGCAGAAAGGAGGCGCAGTGCCCGGTTGGTGTGCAAACAACGGCTGTGCCCCGAGGATCCAGGGGAAAAGGGGAGGGACTCTCCCTAGTCCTTAAGTTCAGGGGTCTGTCAGTAATTCCCTTTCAAATGGGGACCAACTGTTTCAACTTAGGGCATAGGTACTCTGCTGCTCAGATCTAGTTGCTACCTGTAGAGTTGTTAAGTTGTAAAAGAAGAATAAAGCTTTGAAAGGAATCCCTTTGTCTGTGTCTGGACTTGGCTACTAGATTAGACTGAGAGAGGCCTCCAAGGAGCCCTTGACAGTTTAAAACCTGAGACTATGTTGGCCCTTGAATGAGCAATACGAACTTCCCCAAGGTGAGAGTCAAGCCTAAAATGGTCATTAGTCTCTAGTAGTCTTTAGCATGAAGCTGTACTAGTGAAGTGGCCAAACTACACAACCTTAGCACAAACCAAGTGCTGATGTCCAACTCTTGCATTACTCTTGCATTACTTTTTGCTGGATATGCCCAGCTTGTGGACTGGCAGACTACTCTAATCCTTTCCCTTGCCCATTTCTGGGGAGCAAACCCCCTAAAAAACAGAGGTCATTTAACTGTGTGTTTGCTGAGTTGCTGGCACCTATAATCATACACACAAATATCGCAGATGCACAGAATAATATGCAAAGGTGGAAGGGAGTGTGTGTATGTCTGCGGGAGAATGAATGGCATGAATGAAGGAACCCCCCCTCCCCACAAGCATCTACAGTGGGCCAGTTCCTCTGGGAGTATTTACCTTAGAGTCATAGCAGCCAGCAGGAACTGGCGTCTTGGGGTTCAAGTCTTCCCGACAGCAAATGGTATTGCAGGGATTATGCCTTGCATAGGGATCTTTCTTGTAGTCTGGGAAAAAAGGGGCCAGAGGAGGAAGAGGATTTGAGTAAGTTTTGGCAGTTGTGCCCAACCATGGACCAATCTCGTTTCTGTGCATTCATTTATTTACATTTTAATCCTGTCACTCCCCCAAAGAGTGCAGGGCCATTTTCTCCAACCCCCTTTATCCTCACAACAGCCCTATCAGGTAGGTTAGGCTGAGAGGTGCGGGGGAGGGCAAGATCACCCAGTCAGCTTCAGGGCTGAATAGGGATGTTAGCCTGGACTGGTCACAGGGCTAAAGATGAGTAGGGAGGGGGAAGGAGATTAATCATACCCTTACTTTAAAAACAAATGCTTTTGATGCAAGATATCAAATGCTCAGGGGTTATACAGTGCAGAATGCATACATCCCTGGCTGGTCACAGCGTAGATATTTACAGGGTTTTAACAACAGTCCAGCTTGAGCCTTACTGGGATCTATTTTGACAATATCAAGGTTTAGCGAAGCTACACAACACAGGTTATTCTGGAGCAGAAAGCATAATAGACTGAGGGCTCATGCACACTTAGACAGGAAAAATCCCCCAACTTCCATGCTGGCTGGGGAATGTTAGGACTTGTAGGACTGTCTAAACATACAAAGGATTGTGCCCTAAACCTTTTAACTAAAGTTCTGAGAAGTTCTTTAGGGAGAACTACTTTTAGTCAGAATTTGACTCCCATCTCTGTGGATTTACAAAATTGTATCAGGGTATTTCAAATTCAGCAGCCTTCTGCCTTTGTTCCAGTTATGTTCAAAAACATAATAGCCAAGGGACATGGAACTCCTTGCCATCTCCAGGTAGGGCTAGGGAAAGATCCTGCCTGAAACCCAGGAGAGCCGCTGTCAGTCAGTGTCGACAATACTGGGCTAGATGGACCCAGGGTCACTCGGTATAAGGCAGCTTCCTGTGTTCCTACATTCCTCATATGATTTCTCCAAGATTGCTTGAAAAGGTTAGCGTGCACGAACTATGGCAATGCTAATGCTTGGTAATGAGCATTTTCATATTAGGGAGGGGAAATGTTTTAAAGATAAACAGAAAAGTGTAAAATTACTTACTGTTGTATCTCATGATATACTTCATGGTCCTCACGTCTGTCACGTTTCCCTGGTCCCGCCGGAAGATTTTTGCTCTAGGAGCCATCTCATAAGAAAAGTCCATGCCATATTTTTTTACATATGCTGCATATCCACTCATATTGTAGATATTTTCATGGAAAGGGATGTTGTAGGAAGGCCAGTATCCTGCAAGAGGAGACTTTACAGTGAGTAGATTTAGCTGGAAGCAGTCTTCCCCAGCCTGGTGCCCTCCTATCATCCCCAGCCCTTGGCCATGGTGACTGAGGATGATGGGAGTTGTCTACCAACAGATCAGGAGGGCACCACGTTGGGGAAGACTGAGTCAAAGGTCTGAATGTTGTCAAAGGGTTGAACTGCAAAAGCTTAGCTGCAGGAAATGCTACCCTACTTCTAGAACTAGGACTCCTCACTCATAAGGAGATCAAAGGAATGCTACAGAACTTAGCTGGGCAGAAGCGCAGCAGCAAACAGCTGTAAAAGCAAATTTAACTTGGACAGGCTGAAGTACCAAAGAATCCTCAAATTCAACAGAATGGCAAGAAAGTCCTGTCTCCATTTTAAACATCATCTGTCATCTTTTACAGCTACAATCTGGAATGAATTCGTATCTGGTGCTGAATTGATATGCAAAAATTGCTGCCTTTTCTTTTTCCTTTTTGCACAAATCTAAATTTGGAATTACAGATATGCTATGACTGTTTCCTACACCATTTCTAATTCTTATTAGCAAGAAAAAGCAGTAATTTCCTGCTGAGACCATTGATTTTACATACATCCCTTTAACGTCAGAAGTCCTATGAAAGCTTTTACCTTTACGGAGAATATTTGTCTGATCAGAATATTCCACAAGTTTAGGGATCTGTTCAATGACATAGAGAGTTCCATCATCAAGACTCCTCTGTAATTTCACCTTGTTTATATCCAAGACCATGTATTGGTTATTATAGGTACCTAAGGGGCAGTGAGGAAAAAGTTAAAATTTCACTTCTTTTTTTCGGCATGGGGAGAATCATATACAAAGAGATACAATTTCAAATATACTAACCAGAGTTTTGCTTTTCAAAGGTTTGTGCCCAGGTCTTTCCGGAGTCTGCCATCATGTTGGCGATACGGACTCTCTGCCATGCAAACAGGCTCTCGGGTACTACTTGTCTAAGAAGAGAACGGCTGTATACACTGTTTGTGGTCTGCAACATGATCAGGCCACTGCCAAGTATATAAAAGTCGTCTAAGGATACCAAAAAACCTGAATACAAAATTTAAAAAATGCTTGTTAACCAGGAATAGATGCTTTACAATGTTTATTCTAGCTTCTTTTATTTCTAGGATAAGAAATAAGGGAGAGGTTGTAATAACAGTTTTATTTTCTCAAACAAGACCATGTCCAGAGGAGGGCTACCAGGTTGGTAAAGAGACTGGTATGAGGAATAGCTGGAAGAGCTGGGTATGTTAAGCCTGGATCAAGGGGAGACATGACAGCAGTCTTCAAATATCTGAGAGATGGTTATTTATTTATTTATTTAATTTCTATACCGCCCAAGAGCCGAAGCTCTCTGGTCAGTTCACAAAAATTAAAACCAAAGAGCACACAATAAAACAATATAAAATGTATAAAATATTAAAACCACAGTATCATGCAGAGATTGTCATGCAGAAGATGGAGCAAACGTGTTCTCTATTGCTCTGGAGGGCAGAATTAGAATCACTTGCTAAAAATCGCAGGGAGGCAGATTTTGAGCTCAATGGTAGGAGAAGCTTCCTAACAGTACAAGATGTTTGTTTGACAGTGGAACAGGCAGCCTTGGGAGGCGGTGGGCTATCCTTCACTAGAGGTATTTAAGCAGAGGCTAGACTGCTATCTGCCAGGGATGCTGTGGCTGCATCCTCCATTACAGAACCTATACTGAGCAGGGGGTGGGTGGACTATATGACCTCCAAGGTCCCTTCCAGCTCTAAAATCCTATGATCTTATTTAACAAAGGAACAAGAGTAGGAGAAGAATGACCAACAAGGCCAACCCTAAACTAAATGTCATTCCTTGCCTTGGCCTCCTAAGCACCTGCTCAATCTATTCAACTTTTGAATACCTCACTTTTAATTGCAGTTGTAACCCATCTCATGACTTTGGTGCACGATTTGCATTCATGATCTATCCCTGTCATAATGCAATGGCTGGAGGAAGGATGGGAGGTTGGAAATGGCTCCGTTGCATAGACAGATGTTCCTGTTTCTCTTTGGAGACACATGCAGTCCTAGCAGGGGAGCAGTACATGAAGCTATATAATGATCTGAAGAGAAACCACAGTATGAAACTTCATTATGCTACCAGTCTGCTTCTGATTGCTGCAGAGCAAGAGGACAAGCAGTTCTCCCTCCTCGTCTTGATAACATAATAAAAATTGCAAAAGATAAGCTGTCACCTATATAGTGGCATTGCTGGCTTCATGGTATATTTGACAATATTTGACTGTGGTCAAATACTAGGCAGTCAGTTGACAATATCTGACTAATTAACTGAGTGATGTACCAACCTTAATACAATGTACTGGATTAAACCACTGTAGCCTATGGAGGACAGAAAAATATTATATGAAATTTAATGTGAATGAAAGATTGATGAAATATGTTATTTAGGGTTAAATGCAGAACTGAATTCAATTCCATTCTAGGCTTCCTATGTCGTCTTGAACATGACCTATTATCTTCCAATTACATCTTAAAACTGCAAATAACACAGCCAAACCAGAAATGACCCACATAACAATTTCCTAAGTATTCATATTAACAGGTTCTGCAATTCACTCAAACTATCATGCACACATGCGCGCACACCAGTCTAATTACAATATAAGTCAGGAGTAGCCAACCTGTTGCCCTCCAGATATTCTAGACTACAATACTAGGTTGCCTACCCCCTGCTGTAAGATCCTATCCTATCATGAAATGTGTCTTGGAAAACAGTGGAAAAAATTCAGTATCAACAAGGCACTCAAAGAGAAATGAAAACTACAGGCATCAGCAGCTTTCTGAAATTCTGCTCAGTCACCTCTGCATTTCTTCCCCATGCATGGGTTTATCAGAAATTGATGTAATTAAAATTGCCTCTTTACATCTACTTCATCTGTAATCCAGTCTCTCCCTTCTCTCTCTCTCTCTCTCTCTCTCTCTCTCTCTCTGTGTGTGTGTGTGTGTGTTTTATTGGCAACTCTCAAATAATCTTGAATGAGCTCCATCATTCGATCAAAGCAAACAAAAGTGCTTCTGATTGCATCTTCTGGATCCAAGCCATCTAGCTACTCAGCTGATGATACAGGGAACACTCAGGTCTTGCAACCTCATTCATCACAGCCCTATTAATTAGTGGTGGTAGTATTTCAAGCAATTTCCAAAGGGGCTAGATATGACCAGAAACAGTACAGACTGTGGTGGAAATAGCACAAGCACAGGGCAGTATCTAATGCAGCACTACCGCTAATGTAAATGACGTTGTGATCGCATGAAGGATCTCCGGCGCAACACAAGTAGCACTTACAGCGAGTTTTCCAGAGAAACCCATCGTGCCACCAAGCGCTACTGGCATTGCGCTAGAGAAGGTTCACACTAGCGCACTGATTTACATTAGTGGTAATGCCGCAACGGATACGACCCACAAAATAAAACACAGTGTGCATCCAAAAGAATGCATGCTCCAGTGTAAGATACTGCACTGGCAGCAGGAAGGCAACCTGTGGGATGCCTACAGCATTGGTGCCACGAGGACTGCACAAATAGTTGTGGACAAGTCACTTTAAATTTTGGGCATATAAAAGTATGCTGTGGTATTAGTTTTCAGTACAGCAAGAGGATGGAATCACTCTGCAAGCACCAAGACCCGCGAGAACAGAGATGGATCCCTTGCCATGTACATCCTCTCCATGCCTCTGCTGCCCCTCTTGGTCTCTTCCTCTTCCTCTCCTTACCACTTTCTTTACTCAGACCCCCTTCTCCTCTCTGGGCATCTCTACACCAGCCTAAAATCCTGCATTTAAAATGGGGCTTTCTGCTTCTGTTTTAAATGCAGGATCACAAGGACTCCCTTTTTCACGTGCTTCCTTTCCCCCCACCCCAATCCTTTTCCCCGTATCTGAGTCTTCCATTCTCTTCCATTGATCTCGCTCCTCTTCTTGCTGCTTTAACTCTTTTGACAGAGGGAACTGAAGCGGAACACAACAGGGTAATTTGATAGCTCATTATCTGCGATCTATTTAAAAATGGAACAAAGGGCATTTAGTGCAGGAGATGCCTGGGATGATCACTGCGTCATGTAAAGAGCCTGCAAACTTCAGTGAAGGATCAATCTCAATAGCAGGATGAATGCCCAGTGTGAAGGAGCCCTCTGTCTCAGACAGTTACATACTTCCTTGCACAGTTACACACATAATCACACATGTATAAACTTGCACTGCTGTATAATCATGCACACCTGTATGTATGTGCGTATGCATGTACGTAGCACCATGGGTATGGTGCTTTACAAATTACAAAAGGGCAAGTCTCTGCCTTGAGGAAATTACAAGAGATCTAAGAAAATCTAAGAGATATGTGAAATGAAACCCCAGTGTGGTCTTTTCCCTAAAGACATGGGTACGGAAGAGCTGGAGAGTCAAGCCCTACCTCTGCCAGGGATTTACTGTAGCCTGCTGCAGACATAATGACGCCAATCTCCGCCCATTCCCTCCTTCCCTAAGAACAAAGAAAGAGCCATGCTGGATCAGATCAAAGGTCCATCTAGTCCAGCACTCTGTTCACACAGTGGCCAACTGGATGCTTGTGGGAAGCCCACAAGTCATGAGTGCAATAGCAGCTCCAACCCTTATTTGCCTTAATCACATTTCCATGATGTCTGCACTGGTGCTAACCATGATTGACACTAACCAGAATTATAGAGCAATATAAAATTACAGAGCAGCTAGGTGTCTACTTCAGAAGCAGGCAAGCTCCCAGAGAGCGAGCGAACAGGGGGAGCAAACAGGAGTTGGCCAGGGGAGTTGCAGTGGTTGAAGAGACAAAGGAGACAGAGGCTAAGAGGTAAGTGGGTTGCAGGAAGCCCAGGGGGCTGCCCTTTATCCTTCTGATTGGCTGTGAGCTCACCAGGTGCTTCTGAGAGCTCCAACTGAATTGGAGGGGTGTGGCCTGAGTACTCCCAGCAGCTGAGTGGGCGGGAAGCTTCAGTCTGTTTCCCGCCTCCCAGCTGAGCAGAGCAGAGCAGAGCAAGCTGCTCCAGCTGGTCCAGGGACTACAGAAGCAAGCAAGCTCCCAGAGAGCGAGTGAACAGAGCGAGCGGACAGGGGGAGCAAACAGGAGTTGGCCAGGGGAGTTCGGCAGGGGAGGTCAAGGGGGAGGCCCCTAACATTTTTTTAATTATTTTTATTTTTTATTTTAACTAACTTTTTTCCATTTATTTGTCTTGTAACACACACTTTCACACCAGTGGGTCTCTGCTTTTAACCTCTACTGAGTAGAGGAGCAGGCACAGGCTAGTCTAGAACAATCACAAAGCTAGACACAAAAAGGGAAAAGAGGCTATGGAAGGACAAGACTCTCCAGTGGTGGTGACCTGCAAGGTGTGTGCAATGTTTGTTTTCTTGCCTGAGAACAACATGGCCTACACCTGCAACAAGTGCAAGTTGATCACGCTGCTGGAGGAAAAAGTGGACTGGAGCGGCGACTATCGACTCTCCGGGGAATAAGAGAACATGAAGAGTTCTTGGACAGAATGGGGGAACTACAGCAGCAAAGGGCAGACCAGAAGCTTGAAGAGCAACAGCAAGATGAGGCAGTGGGAAATGCTGAGGTGAAGAAAAATGGAATACAGGATACTCCTTGGAAAAGGGTGACAGTTAGGAGAAGAAGAACTAGATGCCACTCTGCACCAGTGGAAGCAGTGGAGCTGTGGAACCAATTCCAGGTACTTGCGGATGAGACTGGAGGACAGCCTGCAGAGGAAGAATCACAGGGGAACCTGCATGAGAGTGAGCAAGAGGCTAACGGTCAGTCAATCAGAGGCGATGAAACCCAGGCCTACAAGAAGAAGAAGAGAAGAGTGGTAGTAGTGGGAGACTCTTTGCTGCGTGGGATCGAGACCCAAGTATGTCGCGAAGACCCATGGACTCGCCAGGTATGTTGTCTCCCGGGAGGACAGATTAGAGACGTGACTGAAAGGTTGCCTGCACTCATAAAGCCCACTGACAGGTATCCCTTTCTTCTCATCCATGTGGGAACAAATGATACTGCCAAGAGGAGCTACGAAGAGATCACGTCAGACTTTGAAGCTTTGGGAAGGAAACTCAAGGACTTTGGGGCCCAGATAGTTTTCTCATCCATCCTTCCAGTAGTTAGAAGAGGGATAGAAAGGGAACGAAAAATACTCCGGGTGAATGACTGGCTACGAAGGTGGTGCCGACGAGAGAGATTTGGATTCTGGGACCACGGGCTATACTTCCTGGAAGATGGGCTTTTGGCTAGGGATGGGTTGCACCTCACAAAGGATGGGAAGAATGTGTTTGGCCACAGCATGAAGAACTTCATCAGGAGGGCTTTAAACTGAATCCTACGGGGAAGGGAGATGTAATGTTGGGGGTAACAATGGACATAGGCGCATGCACTGCAACGGAGAGAACAGCTCTGATAGCGCCCAATAATAGTCTTCAGACACATGTAGGAAGAAAGCCAGACTATGACGCACATGGTCTTCGATGTCTATATACTAATGCCCAGAGTATGGGAAACAAACAGAACGAACTTGAACTCTTAATACAAGAGGGAAATTATGACCTGATAGGTATAACTGAGACTTGGTGGGATGACTCTCATTACTGGAATACAGCAATTGAAGGATATAACTTGTTCAAAAAGAACAGCAGGAACAGAAAGGGAGGTGGGGTTGCACTGTATGTGAAAAATACATATCTCTGCACAGAAATACAGGAGGAGGAGCTTGGTAGCCCCATCGAGAGCATCTGGGTTGAAATAAATGGAGCAAAGAATAAAAGGAACCTGGTGGTCGGAGTCTACTACCGGCCACCCAATCAAGGAGAAGACAAGGATGAAACTTTTGAAAAGCAAATAGCCAATGTTTTAAGGAAGCATGATGTAGTAGTAATGGGGGACTTCAATTTCCCCAATATTTGTTGGGAGACAAATTCTGCAAAACATGGCCCCTCCAGGAAATTCCTGACTTGTGTGGCGGATAACTTCCTTCTACAGAAAGTAGAGGAAGGAACTAGAGGATCGGCTATCCTTGACTTGATCCTAAGCAACAGAGATGACTTAGTGGATAAAGTAGCAGTTACAGGAACTCTGGGGGAAAGCGACCATGTTGTACTTGAGTTCTTGGTTCTAAGGGAAGCAAAAGCCGAGTGTAGTCAAACGCGTACCCTGGATTTTAGGAAGGCTGATTTTCATAAACTCAGAACAATGATCAGTACGGTCCCATGGCAAGCGATGCTAGCGAGAAAAGGAGTCCAAGATGGGTGGGAGCTTTTAAAAAAGGAAATTCTCAAGGCACAATCACAAGCAATTCCAACAAGAAGAAAAGGTGGAAGACAACAGAAGAAGCCAATCTGGCTTCACAAAAAGCTTAGGGATGACCTGAAAACAAAAAAGGACACATATAGGAAGTGGAAAGAAGGCCAAGTAACAAAGGAAGAGTACAGGCAGATAGCACAGAATTGCAGGGATGGCATCAGGAAGGCTAAAGCTGAGAATGAGCTGAGGTTAGCAAGGGATGTTAAAATCAACAAAAAGGCTTTCTTCAGCTACGTGCATAGTAAAAGGCAGAAGAAAGAAATGGTGGTTCAGCTATTAAATAAGGATGGCAAAACGATAACAGATGACAAAGAAAAGGCAGAGGTGCTCAATTCCTACTTTGGCTCCGTCTTCTCCCAAAAGAGGGTCTATGACCCCCCTGGCAAAGGCGAAGTACAGGCTGAAGGGGCAGGATTGCAGCTGGAGACCGACAGGCATATGGTCAAGGAACACCTCATTACTTTGAATGAGTTCAAATCTCCAGGGCCAGATGAACTGCATCCTAGAGTAATAAAGGAACTGGCGGAAGAACTCTCAGAACTGCTGTCTATTCTCTTTGAGAAATCATGGAGGACGGGGGAAGTGCCAGATGACTGGAGGAGGGCTAATGTTGTCCCTATCTTCAAAAAGGGTAAAAAGGAGGAACCTGGGAACTACCGACCAGTCAGTCTGACATCAATCCCTGGGAAAATTCTGGAGCAGATCATAAACAATCCATCTGGAAGCACCTTGACAACAATGCCGTGATTACTCGAAGCCAACGGATTTGTCAAAAACAAGTCCTGCCAGACAAATCTGATCTCATTTTTTGATCAAGTAACCTCCCTTGTAGACCGTGGGAATGCTGTAGACATCATATACCTTGACTTCAGCAAAGCTTTCGACAAAGTGCCCCATGATATCCTGATGAGCAAACTAGCTCAAAGTGGGCTAGATGAAACAACAATCCGGTGGATCCACAGTTGGCTACAGAATCGGACTCAAAGAGTGCTTATCAATGGGACCTTCTCCAACTGGGGAGAGGTAACGAGTGGGGTACCGCAGGGCTCAGTCCTGGGCCCAGTGCTATTCAACATTTTTATTAATGACTTGGAGGAGAAGGTGCAGGGAATGCTGATCACATTTGCAGATGACACAAAATTGGGAGGGATAGCTAATACTTTGGAAGACAGAAACAAAATTCAAAGTGATCTGGATAGACTGGAGCACTGGGCAGAAAACAACAGAATGACATTTAATAGGGAAAAATGCCAAGTTCTGCACCTAGGAAAAAGAAACCAAATGCACAGTTACAAGATGGGGGATACGTGGCTCAACCACACTACAAGCGAGAAGGATCTTGGAATTGTTGTCGATCACAAGCTGAATATGAGCCAACAATGTGATGTGGCTGCAAAAAAGGCAAATGCTATTTTGGGCTGCATTCATAGAAGAATTGCTTCCAAATCCTGGGAAGTACTAGTTCCCCTCTACTCAGCACTGGTTAGGCCTCATCTGGAGTACTGTGTCCAGTTCTGGGCACCACACTTTAAGAAGGATGCAGACAAACTGGAGAGGGTTCAGAGGAGGGCAACAAAGATGATCAGGGGACTGGAAACAAAGCCCTATGAAGGGAGACTGAAAGAACTGGGCATGTTTAGCCTTGAGAAGAGAAGACTGAGGGGAGATATGATAGCGCTCTTCAAGTACTTGAAAGGTTGTCACAGAGAAGAAGGCCAGGATCTCTTCTCGATCATCCCAGAGTGCAGGACACGGAATAATGGGCTCAAGTTACAGGAAGCCAGATTCCGGCTGAACATCAGGAAAAACTTCCTGAATGTAAGAGCAATACGACAATGGAACCAATTACCTGGGGAGGTGGTGGGCTCTCCCACACTGGAGGCCTTCAAGACGAGGCTGGACAGCCATTTGTCAGGGATGCTCTGACTTGGATTCCTGCCTTGAGCAGGGGGTTGGACTCGATGGCCTTGTAGGCCCCTTCCAACCCTACTATTCTATGATTCTATTCTATGATTCTATGAAAGTTCGGCAGACTTAAGCTAAGAACACCTTTTTACTGGAAAACCTGCTTCACTAGTATCTCTGCATTGGGGTTAAATTTCAAAACCCCAGTGGGAAGACTCAATATTACAACCCTAATTTGTTTAAGTTAAATTGATCAAAGGAAAAGAAATTGCCATTTTATTTATTAAAGAAGATCCCTAATATAGTTAAAGAAGATTAATCAAGCAATCGGCTTTTAAGGACAATGTTTTGCTTTCACACTACAGGTGTCATATTGTTAAATTATAGTTGCAATCCTGAATTTTGAAATGTGTACAACTTTGGCAGCTGGCTGGAGCAGTTTCACGTTCTACCTCCACACACTCCTTTTCATCTACACACAACAGACCCTGTCCCTATTTTATGTGTGAACAAGACACATATAATTTGGATCCAAGTCCAACATCATTTTAAAGGGATCACCAAGTCTAGGTTAATAAAGGTACTTGTTAATAAGATGAAAGATAAAAGTCTTTAATAAGGATTTTTTAAATTGAAGTTGGATTTAATTCTTTTTAAAGTTTTAAACGCACACACACAGGCTTAAAATGCATGGTACAATGTCGGTTTTTAAAATAAATGTGACATTAAATAAACATTAAATCCAGTGTATTTAATTTCTATGCTTATTTTCAATGGACATTTAGGACCAACCAACATTCACAATGCAGTATGTGAGCTTTTGAGCTACACATAACTCTCCCTCAGCTTCAGGACATGCCAACTTTTTCACTGGCTCTGCTTCCCTGCCAGCACCCTAATACAGAAACAATTAGCAAGCAAAGCTTTTCATGGCATTGAGATGAGCGGCAGGGAAAGCTTTGCCCTACTGCAATTCTGTGTGTTGGGCAGCTGGCACAGAAGCATGCTCAACCTCAACCCCTCCTTCTCCTTTTTTTCTGGTTGAGTTACAATTCTGTTGCAGTGTATCAGTTTATTGTTGGAATTTAATATTTCTGGGGATTTCACAAAGTCAGAGGGAGGAACTATGTTTGATTGTAGTCTTTTAAACTCTCTTCTGCAGTACACTGCTTGCTTTTTGTTGTTCATCATATGACAGGAGTGAGGCAGCTAGGAATTTTCCTCTCCTAGCATGAAAGACATCTGTAGGCAGCCCTGCTGGATCGCAGCTTCTCATCAAGTGTATTAATGGGGAATGTACTGGGGACACCTCCCATCGGGGCCAGCCCAAGACATGTTGCTGCCTGAGGTGAAGAACAAGATGGCGCCCCCTCCTTTCCATGTACAAAAAACTACAGGCCTGGCAGATGATTCTGTTTTCAACACGGATGATGAGGCAGTATCCTCCATTGCACCTGAAGATGGCAGGCTAACTTAGGGGTGCAGAGCAGCCTCAAGAATCATAGGTCTCTCCTCCAACAGCTTCCTGCCACCTCCCAGCATCTGCCACTTGAAGTGATCACCCTGCCTAACAGTAGGGTCAGTCCTGCCTCCCATTAACACATTGATGGGGTTCAGACAATCCGTGCAGGAAAAGAAGCCACCATAGCTTCATTTCCCCACCCTGCACATGCTGACCATTTCCCTAATTACCCTCACTACAGCACGGGGTTGCCATGTCATCCAAACCCAGCAAGGTGAGCAGCGGAGGTGGCTTCCAAACCACCCCAGAACCCCTACAAGCCATGGTTTGCAGGGTGGTTTGGGAGCACCCCCTGCCTTGCGCCTCACTGGGTTCGGACGTCACAGCAACCTGCGCCGCAGTGAGAGTAATTAGCAAAATGGTGAGCACGTGACCAGCACGCGTGGGGTGGGGAAAAGAAGCCCCCAGCAGGATGATCTTGCTGATTATCCGAACTTGGCCACTGTTTGTATATGCCACCCCTTTTTCATTGAGCCATGTGAACTGCACAACTCAGCCTGGCTCCAGTCAGCCATTTGGTATGTATTACTAAGGGTGGGTCTTCCAAACTCCCCTCTCATAATAGGAAGCATCGCCAGGCTGAATCTGAGATGCAACAACAGGTAACTGCAGCAGGAGCCAACCCAAGTCCTGCTAATTCCTTATAAAGCAGGATGGGATGAGGGAACACAACTTCAAGCACGACATGGGAAGGCAGGATGGGAGATATAGTTTCATTTGAAACCATTTATTGTCGTGTGGGAATTATTTCCAGTCATGGATCGCCACTGGGAGAAAAAGGGGTACGGGTGCAGTCCTGCAGCTAGGAGCTGACCTGTTGGGAGCTGTGTAAGTGCTGTTCTGCTGGTGGAGAGGGAAGCCCACCTACCTGCAGGGCAACACTTCCTTCACCAGAGGCCCTTGGTACACTTGGAGAAAGCTCCAAGGGTGCAAATGTCCCACTAGTGATGTCTCCTAATTCCGCTGACATACCTCAAAAGAGGGCCTCAGAGCTGGTGTACTAATTTCCATCCTGCTGAAGTCTATGGGAAGGAAATATTTAAAAATCTCCCCCCGCCCCCCGAAGCCCTGCCTACAGTAAACTGGCAGGGCTTTGGATGTGGCAGTTGTTCCGCCACAGATTCTGACACACATGGTTGTCAGTGGTGGGAGGGGGGTGTTGAGACCCGAATGTTTCCTGTGGAGCCCCAAACAGTTTCTGTCTTTTTTGACCTGCCTGCACTGGGCCAGACAAGCACCTTTCACCCTGCAGCACCACAGATCAGTTCCTGTGTACTGTGGCCAGAGCAGACACTTTGGGGGTGGGCAGGAGCTGAGGCCAGTGCTGTCTGGCCTGTCCATCAGCTATAGTGGAGAGAGGACAGCAAGTGCTCTCAAGCAGCCAAACACCTACACAAACAGGGGGAGGAGCCCCAGCAGGGAGAAGTAGAGGGTGCCCAGGAAAGACCTCTTCAACACTGCTGCTTCCTTTGGGGCTCATGGGGGAAGAAAGAAGAGGCCACCCAGTGCCTGCCCAGCCCTGGGAAAGGCCTCTGTGTGGCCACCCTATGTGGCACTGCAGTTGACTCAGGGCCCCAGGGAGGGAAGAAGATTCCCAGGAAAAGCCTCTGTGTCGCCTCAGGGAAAAGCCTGGGAAGGCCTTAGGGAGAGTCTGGCCCAGCTTGCTACCTCTCTTTCACCTCATGCCCACCGGTCATGTCCTGCCTCCCTTTGCCCACTGCTTGGCCTGCCCCTCAGCCCAGGATGTTGCACTGGGCAGGGAAGTCAGTTCATGATGCTACTGCTATAGCCAGTTCTCTCTTGGTTATTTATTTCTTACATTTTTATACTGCCCAATAGCCACAGCTCTCTGGACAGTTCACAAAAATTAAAACCCTAAAATACAACATGATAAAACATAATATAAAACCTACAAAGGTTTACAATAGAATAAAACCAGAGTAAAAGCCAGCAGCGGGATAAAGATCTAATAACACGATAACACATTTAAAAACAAAACTGAAGGTCTAAAAAGCCTGGGAAAAGAAAAAAGGTCCTCATCCGGCACTGAAAAACACACAATGCAGATGCCAGAAAAGCCTCTCTGTGGAGGGTATCCCACAACTGAATGTGTGAACGCATTTTGATGTGCCAGTATTTTCCCTTTAACATTACAGTATCAGGGCTGTGGCGTCCAAGCGGTGGTGGTTAACCATTTCCTCTTGCACTTCACTCCCATCAAAAATTCACACATACCCTATCTGCTATTAGCTGTGTGGAAGCTTCCATGTTTTGGCTCAGAGACAGTAAAATTTTATGGTAGTTTTTGTGCTGTGCCAGGATTACGGAGCAGCTAGCTCCACAAGGTTCTGTAGCACACAGGCAAGATTCCTGTTCAGACACAAAAAAACATGCATGGCATTCCTCTCACACTTCTCTGTTACCTGGGTAACTGCTGAATGAGGCACGCCCTGTACTTGTTTGTGGATCATCAATTCTGAAGTCCCAGTGCTTATATATTCTCAAAGTAGCTGCATATGTGAACCAACTAGAATGAGCAAAGTAGATATTCTCATATCCAGGGAGGACCTAGGAAAGAGAGAGACAGAGCATGGAGCAATCTATGTGGAGTCCTACTAATACGGTGCAAACATGCTACTTTATTATCCACAGTGTAAAGTCAATATGCTGCTAGTCCCTACAGAAATTTATTTCTGAGGTGTTTAATAACTTCAGTAAATAAATAGATAAATATCCATCCAATTATGTTTGCCTTTTAAAAGGAATTAAAATGAAAACAATCAAATCCTGATTTTCTTTATTAATTTTTGGTCACTGATGTAAATGCAACCAGTAGTCTAACCCACCCTAATCTTTTATCTTTAATTGAATTATTATTTCACACATCTTCTTAGATGCTGTGCGAGACTACATATTGAATGTATGGAGTCATGTTTTCAATGTAAATATTCATATATACAAATCCCAATTTTCCTTTCCAAGGACATTCTCCAGTTTTAGTTTGGGATCTGCTGTTTCTGAGAATTCTTTTCAGCAAAATGTTTTTAGACATATAAATATTCAAGGCTGGACTAAATGGATCCTGGTCTGATTGAGCAGGCAGTTCTGACGAGTTTACCTGTCATTTCAATTGACTGAATCTCTAGTATCTTCTCCATGCAGAAACATTTTCGACATTTCTTTCAGGATAAACCAGGGCTATTTTAGTATCAGTGAAGGGAAGGAATGGACATTAGCAGCTAGATGGTAGTTTATGCCAAGACACTTGATTACTTGCTTTATCCTCTGTGCCAAGAAGTGAGAACTCTGGGATTCTTGCTAGTATATTAGTGTATCACCTGATGCCCTTTGCAGAGATCCCAGGAAAGGTCAAATGTTTCTTGGAGAAGACAGAGGGGCCAGGGCTGGGGGGAGTACTAAAGTCAGCAGAGCCCTTTTTCAGCTAGACCTGCCAACAACAAGGGGGAGTTTTGAAAAGGCAAATGACAGCTCCTCTGATGCAAGGAATACCCACTGATATCACCATTTTTGTGCTGCTTTTAAATCAGATTGATTTTTAAAAGAATTAAAATGGCTTGAGTTAACACATGATGTGTGAATAAGCTTACCACCTGTCAGATTGCCAGTATCCTCATGAACGGCTGTGTATGAAAAGCTGTATGATCAGCCACTTAAACATTTGAACCATGCTGACCCAAAAAAGTGAACCATGTTCGAAATGAACACAAAAAAAGGTTGTGGGAAGAGGCTTTAACTTTTCAGGAGAAATGCATCTCCAAGGCAGGGCTTTGGGATTCTTACAGCAAGATTATGGGTTAAGAAGAGCGTCATGGGATAAGAGGAGAGATCCTCTTATGAACAGCTAATTGGTTAAAGAAAAGGAAGTAGGAGAGTAGGAATAAATGCTTAGTTCTTGCAATACAGAGATGTAAACAGTGGGATTCCCCAAGGATCTGTATTGGGATCAGTACTTTTTAACTTTTTCATAAGAGATCTTGAATTAGGGGTGAGCAGTGAGGTGGGCAAGCTTGCTGATGACACCAGATTATTAAGGGTAATTTTTTTAAAAGACGATTACGAAGAGCTCCAAAAGCATCTCTTGAAAACAGGGAAATGGGCATTAAAATGGCAAATGTGTTTCAGGACAAGCAAGTGTGAAGTGATACACACAGGGTCAAAAATTACTAATTTCACATATATGCCACTGGGGACTGAGGTGACACTGACTGACAAGAAAGAGATCTTGGGCTTGATGAAAATGCTGACCCACTGTGGGGCTGCTGCGGCAAAGGAAAATTCCACGTTAGAGATCATTAGGGAGGGAATTGAAAATAAAACTGCCAGTATCATAACACCCTTACAGAAATCTATAGTGTGACCACACTTGGGTTGTTGTGTATAGTTCTGGTCACTACACCTCAAAAAAGGGTACTTTAGAGCTGGAAAAGGTGCATAAAAAGACAAGCAAAATGATCAAGCGGCTGGAGTAGTTCCACTAAGAGGAAAGGTTACTATGTTTGGGGCTGTTTAGCTTAGAAAAAGGGTGAGTAAGGGGGTACATGATAAGAGGGGGATAAAATTATACATGGTTTGGAGAAAGTGGACAGGAAAACGTTTTTCCCCCTCTCTCATAATACTAGAATCCAGGCTCATCCCATGAAGCTGATTGGTGGGAGATTTAGGACAGATACTATTTTATGGTTTTAAGTTTTGTTTTGTGAACTGCCCAGAAAGCTTGGGCTAATGGGCGGTATAGAAATGCAATAAATAAATAAAAATCTAGTGTCTGAATTTGCTTTTTTCCCCCCTCCTCCCTACCAATTGCCTTTTTTTTTGTGCTGCGTTTTTTAGATTGTGAGCCTGCAGAAGGAATATTAAGAAATATCTTTGTAGGCCACCTTGGGATCCTTTTTTGCTAATGGACAGGGTAAAAATGATATAAATAAATAAGTAATAAAAGGAAGCACATCTTCCCACAGCACAGACTTAAAACTATGGCATTCACTACCACAAGATGCAGTGATGCCCACCAGCATGGATGGCTGTAAAAGGTGAATAGACAAATTCATGGAGGATAAGGCTATCAATGGCTACCAGTCATGATGGCTATATATTACCTCTAGTATCAGAGGCAGAGTGCATTGTATACCAATTGCTACAGAGCATGAGAGGTAAGGTGCTACTGCACTCATATCCTGTTTATGGACTTCCCACAGGCATCTGGTTTGCCACTGCAGGAACAGAATGTCGGACTAGTTAGGCCTTTAGTCTGTTCCAGCACAGCTCTTCTTATTTTCTTATAATTATGGCTGCAAGCTTTAATCAATTTAATCAGTAAGTTAGGGCGCAATCCTATGGCCGCTAGTCAGCAGCTAGATGGCCATAGGATAGGTTGGTTCCTGGAGAACCGACCCCCACCCCTCTCGTGCCACCTCATAGGCAGCGCGGATCGACCCCACACTCCGCGCTCATAAGAGCAGCGTGGAGCGGCAAAAACAGGGCATTTCTGGGGGCGGGGAAGTAGGAAATCCAGTGCAACACATTAGATGTGTCGTCCAGCTGCTGCTTCCCACACCCCGAGGTCCCGCGGCTGGACAGCCGCAATCAGCTATCTAGCCGCGAAAGCACGGCTGGGAGAGCGAGGAAGAGATCCGCTCCTCACCACTCCTCCTGCCCTGCACTGGATGGGGTCGCCCCTGGGGTCAGAGGCGACCGTCGATCTTGGTGGCATTGCTCCCTCCATCAGTTAAAGCAAGGCATACATGATGAGGGTTGAAAATATGCAAAATTATCTAAAGTTTGATTTGCCAAATTATTAGTCAACAAAATATTGTTGTTAAATGTAACTCCTGCAATACTTCAAAGCTTGCTTGATCAAGATAGGTCGTCCACTCATTATATCACTCAACGCTTCATTTGTCATGCTCCAAATCTCTAACAGATAAGAAATAAAACCAACAGTAAAAGTGAAAGTTTGCTGTGCACCACTCTAACATTTGAGCAAGCATTTCCAGAATGGTTACTCAGGGCACCAACCACAAGACTAGCCTGCTTTTAACAACCAATATTTATGAAAGAGACCATTTCTAAACTAGCTTAATTTAGCACTAAATATTTTTCAGGGGGCTGGAGGAGCTGCTGTGCCGAGGAGGGGATGGGGAAGTCTCCTTCTGCTAGTCCACTTGCACACATCAAAATATAGATACAACCCTTCGTTTTTGCTTTGCAGGTGTTGTTCCATAGTCCCATAAGTCTAACGTTAGTGCTTTGACCATTTTTTTCATTGTTGCCAGATCAAGAAGCAATAGCTATAGAAATCCAACTTTGTCCTTCTTTAGAATCATAGAAGGAATTCATTTTGGTGATTTATTTCTATACCCTACAAACCTGCAATCTTTCTTTACAACAAATCACTCCTATATGATACAAATATGCATTCAAATAATGCAAATATAGTTTAGGAATAATTGAAAATACAACAAAGTACAAAAGTTTTATGGCATTTATGGCGCAATCCTATGCATATTTAGACAGAAAAATGTCCTACAACTCCCAGCATGCCCCAGCCAGCATGGACTCTTTTCTGTCTAAACATATTTAGGACTGTGCCCTTAGAAGATGATTATATGCATTCTGACTCTGTAGGTTTTTTTTTAAGTACTTCATAACCAACAGCATGAGATTAAAATATCAATGCAAAAAACATAATCCCATTTTGGGGTCTACAGGTACAATGAAAAGCTGGTTACATCAATCCTTTTAGCCCTAAAGGTGAAATCAGGTGTATTGCAGTCTTACCTTGATCAGAGCTGAGCAATGACCCATATCCCACTGGTATCTCCCAGAGCCTCCTGGCATAACTTTACAGTCAGCCTCTGCAGAATCTGAGAATAAGGCAGGAATGAGGTCAAGCAGATCTCCAACTGCATTCAGGAAACTAACTTGAAAGACACTGAGAGGCTGGAAGTAAAGAGAGAGATATGACAAATATGCAAGTTTAGATCCAGGTTTATTCATGTCAGTGGTACACATGGGTAGCAGCTACCCATGCCTGAATGGCTTTTTTGTCAGGGCAGGGCTCTGAAGAACCATGTCAAATAGAAGTGAAAAATGATGATGTACAAATTCTAATGCACACATTAAAAATTAACAAATGATCAGGTCTGGCTAGTATATACCTGAGAGTTCTCAAAGAACCCAGATTAAAATCGGTGATCTTCTCCCTGAAAATATACACCATCACCAAAATTGGCTGCTTTACTGGAGAACTGAAAAGTACATAAGAAGATAAGAAGAGCCCTGCTGGATCAGGCCGGGGGTCCATCTAGTCCTGCATTCTTTTCACACAGTGGCCAACCAGCTGTCGACTGAGAACCCACCAGCAGGGCATGAGTGCAACAGCACCCTCCCACCCATGCTCCCCAGCAACTGGTGTACATAGGCTCACTGCCCCTGGGACTGGAGGCAGCACTAGTCCAATGTAATGTCAGTTTTTTAAAGGGATCCAGTGGGGAACCCCTTTAGCAATACAGCTCCCATATAGTTCGGCAACACGGGTTAGTGCTTTCTAGTTACCTCAGCATAGGTGGCTGTGGCATTTAAAATCAGCCCTCAGCAAGCAGCCCCTTCATGGATCACTGCCTTGTTGTGGCGAAGGGGCTTGCGTAACTCAGTGAAGCCATAAGCTATGCCGTGCAGGGCCACCCAAGACGGACAGGTCATGGCGGAGAGTTCTGACAAAATGTGGTCCACTGGAGAAGGAAATGGCAACTCACTCCAGTATTCTTGCCAAGAAAACCCCATGGAACGTATCACAAGGCTAAAAGATATGACACCAGAAGATGAGCCCCTCAGGTCAGAAGGTGTCCAATATACTACTGGGGAAGAGCAGAGGGTATTTCCAAGTAGCGCCAGAAAGAGTGAAGTGGCTGGGCCAAAGCTGAAAGGACACTCAGCTGTGGATGTGTCTGGTGGTGAAAAGAAAATCCGATGCTGTAAAGAACAATATTGTTTAGGAACTTGGAATGTCAGATCAATGAATCAAGGTAAGCTGGAGGTGGTCAGACATGAGATGACAAGATTGAACATCGACATCTTGGGAATCAGCGAACTAAAATGGACAGGCATGGGCGAATTTAATTCAGGTGACCATTATATCTACGACTGTGGGCAAGAATCCCTTAGAAGAAATGGAGTAGCACTCATAGTCAACAAAAGGGTGGGAAAAGCAGTACTGGGGTACAATCTTAAAAACGATAGAATGCTCTCAGTACGAATCCAAGGCAAACCATTCAACATCACAGTAATTCAAGTCTATGCCCCAACCACTGATGCTGAAGAAGCTGAGGTTGATCGGTTCTATGAAGACCTACAACACCTTCTAGAACTAACACCAAAAAAAGATGTCCTCTTCATCATAGGGGACTGGAATGCTAAAGTAGGAAGTCAAGAAATCACCAGGATAACAGGCAGGCATGGCCTTGGTGTACAGAATGAAGCAGGACAAAGGCTAATAGAGTTTTGCCAAGAGAACACACTGACCATAGTAAACACTCTTTTCCAACAGCACAAGGGACGACTCTACACATGGACATCACCAAATGGTCAATATCGAAATCAGATTGATTATGTCCTTTGCAGCCAAAGATGGAGAAGCTCTATACAGTCAGTAAAAACAAGACCTGGAGCTGACTGTGGCCCTGATCATGAGCTTCTTGTTGCAAAATTTCGGCTTAAATTGAAGAACGTAGGGAAAATCACTAAACCATTCAGGTATGACCTAAATCATATCCCTTATGAATATACAGTGGAGGTGACGAATAGATTTAAGGGATCAGACCTGATAGACAGAGTGCCTGAGGAACTATGGACGGAGGTCCGTAACATTGTTCAGGAGGCAGCAACTCAATCCATCTCAAAGAAAAAGAAATGCAAGAAAGCCAAGTGGCTGTCTGATGAGGCTTTACAAGTAGCTGACGAAAGAAGGGAAGCGAAAAGCAAGGGAAAAAGGGGAAGATATATCCAACTGAATGCAGAGTTCCAGAGAATAGCAAGGAGAGACAAGAAGGCCTTCTTAAATGAACAATGCAAAGAAATCGAGGAAAACAATAAAATGGGAAAGACTAGAGATCTCTTCAAGAAAATCGGAGATCTCAAGGGAACGTTTTGTGAAAAGACGGGCATGATAAAGGACGAAGAAGGCAGGGACCTAACGGAAGCAGATGAGATTAAGAAGAGGTGGAAAGAATACACAGAAGAACTATACAGGAAAGATCTGAATGTCCCTGATAGCCATGATAGTGCGGTCACTGAACTTGAGCCGGACATCCTAGAGAGTGAAGTCAAGTGGGCCTTAGGAAGCATTAGTAACAACAAAGCTAGCGGAGATGACTGTATTCCAGCTGAGCTATTTAAAAACCTAAAAGATGTTGCTGTTAAAGTGCTGCATTCAATATGCCAACAAATTTGGAACACTCAACAATGGCCGCAAGACTGGAAAAGGTCAGTTTACATTCCAATTCCAAAGAAGGGCAACGCCAAAGAGTGTTCAAACTACCGCACAATTGCACTCATTTCACATGCCAGCAAGGTTATGCTCAAAATCCTACAAGCTAGGCTTCAGCAGTATGCAAACCGAGAACTACCGGAAGTACAAGCTGGGTTTCGAAGAGGCAGAGGAACTAGAGATCAAATCGCCAACATTTGCTGGATCATGGAGAAAGCAAGAGAATTCCAGAAAAAGTCTACTTCTGCTTCATTGACTACGCTAAAGCCTTTGATTGTGTGGATCACAACAAACTGTGGCAAATTCTTAAAGTGATGGGAGTACCAGACCACCTGACCTGTCTCCTGAGAAACCTGTACGAGGGTCAAGAAGCAACAGTAAGAACCAGACATGGAACAACCGATCGGTTCAAAATTGGGAAAGGAGTACGACAAGGCTGCATATTGTCACCCTGCTTATTTAACTTATATGCAGAGTACATCATGAGAAATGCCGGCTTGGATGAATCACAGGTTGGAATTAAGATTGCTGGGAGAATTATCAACAACCTCAGATACGCAGACGATACCACCCTAATGGCAGAAAGCGAAGAAGATCTAAAGAGCCTCTTGTTGAGGGTGAAAGTGGAAAGTACAAAAGCTGGTTTGAAACTCAAGATTAAAAAAACGAAGATCATGGCATCTGGCCCCATCACTTCCTGGCATATAGAAGGGGAAGAAATGGAAGCAGTGACAGATTTTACTTTCTTGGGCTGCAAGATCACCGCAGATGGTGACTGTAGCCATGAAATTAAAAGATACTTGCTCCTTGGGAGGAAAGCTATGGCAAACCTAGACAGCATAGTAAGAAGCAGAGACATCACCTTGCTGACAAAGGTCTGTCTAATCAAAGCTATGGCTTTCCCAGTAGTAACGTATGGCTGTGAGAGCTGGACTATAAGGAAGGCTGAGTGCCGAAGAATTGATGCTTTCGAACTGTGGTGCTGGAGAAGACTCTTACGAGTCCCCTGGACTGCAAGGAGGTCAAATCAGTCAGTCTAAAGGAAATCAACCCTGAATGCTCATGGGAAGGACAGATACTGAAGCTGAAGCTGAAATATTTTGGCCATCTAATGCGAAGAGAAAACTCTCTGGAAAAGACCCTGATGCTGGGAAAGACTGAAGGCAAAAGGAGAAGGGGACGGCAGAGGATGAGATGACTAGATAGCATCACCGATGCAATGAATATGAACTTGAGCACACTCCGGGAGAGAGAGCAGGACAGGAAGGCCTGGCGTGCTATGGTCCATGGGGTCACGAAGAGTCGGACACGACTGAACGACTGAACAACAACGAACAACAGCAAGCAGCAGATGGCAATTTTGTTTTGTGCCTCTTTCTGCTTAGCAGTCGATCACATCTGTAGTCTTATTTCTGCACTGAACTTTCACGATGACATTCTCTCTGTTCAGTGATGACTTAGGAAATAAAAACTTATTTCTTGCCTACTAAGATTGTTATACATTATTATGATCACTGGAGAGTAATGAGCCAAAGATCTTGAAGGTAACTGTTGTTGTGTTACTAGGCTCTGCAATGTGATTCGGGCTGCAATCTTATGCCTGAGTTATCTGGACATAGTGAGACTTACTTCCAAGTAAACATGCTGTAATCTTCACATATTTGGTGGATTCAGTGAAGTCACCACAGGGTGCGTTTTTGGCATGACAGCCATTAGTGCAAGCAGTGTGAGAAAGCTTTCTGACAGGGTTTGCAGGACCAGCTCCTACAAGCCCCAGCTGAGTCATGCAGGTCAGATTCCACTCCTCCCCTCCCCCGAATCAGGCCAGGAGCTGGGGCTTGGGGAGGGCAGAGGGTGGGGCCCACAGAAGGTGTCCAACACCCATGGGCTACAACAATTTAAAACCCTCCCCCAGCACCACGGCCTCTATCTAGATTGGGGTGCAAGTGGCATGAGAAGGGAGTTTGCAGGGCTTGCAAGGCTCTGAAATGTAATTTGGGCTGCAGTCCTATGCACAAGTGACCTAGCCAGGGCCCAAAAGCCCTGGCTGAGTTGTGCACCTTCTCCCTATGTGGCTCACATTCCAATCGGGTTGCAAGCAGCATGGGAAGAAACTCAGTCAGGGCTTGCAGGACCAGCTCCTGCAAGGTGTGGCTGTGTTGTGCAAGGGAATCCCTGTTATCTCTGATCAGAGATAACAGTGGGATTCCCCTGGGTGCCACTTGCCCTCCCAGAGACTGGAGATAACATGGGTGTTCCTTTTCCCAAGCCTCCAGGCCAGGGAACAGGGCTTGCAAAGGGAGGGGATTAGAGAGGGTGTGGCCCCTCAGAGAGTGCCCAACCCTCTGCAGGCTGGATTGGGCACCTCTGCGGGCCGGATTAGGCCCGCAAGTTAAAACAACTAAAAGCCCTCCCCCAGCACCATGGCCCCTAACTGAATCTCCTCTCCCCCAGGCAGCTGCGTTTAACAAACATCTATTTTGGCAGTTATTTATGAGATGATGTGAAAATGTGGATAATGTGAGAATACTGGCTTCTCCATTTAAATATGTTATGTTATTATTTTATTAATATTATTGTATTTACAGATAATTCTTCTACTTTAAAAGTGTTCAAAGTGATGCTTAACATATATATAAAAGTACATGATACACTTTCTATCCTGACTGCAGGTGGGGTGGTCATCTTATGAACAGTGAATAAATCCATCTCTCTCTCTCTGACTGCGTGGCTAATATCCCCCATTACGTTGCCTCCTAGGGAACAGCAGGTATCCTTGATCTGGCCCACATAACAAAGCACATAAGAGGTTTCAGGGAACACTATGTCAGCTGTGTTGGACCTCAACTTATTTGTTGCTTTATTAGATGATAAATAATTACCACAAGATGACATGTGTTCCTTGTTCCTGAGGAAACAAAATTACCTCTCAGTCTAGTCCTAAATCTCCCCCTCCACTTTTCCTATTACTAGGCCAGGAGCCAGTCTTCCAGCCAGAGAGAACTCAAGTATTAGACAGAGGGAAATTTGTCTCTCAAACATCCCCCTTCAGCAGTGTAGATGGGCCAGGGCTTGGGTTGTGGATGAGAGTTTTTATTGGCGGAGCAGACTCTAGCTGGTATCTGAGTGCAGAAAAGAGTCTGCTCTGCTAACAAAAAAGTGAAAATCAGGCTAGACATGTATTTAACATTATGCAGCCACCAGAAAAAAGGAAGGGAAACTTGAAGAGTGCTGTAGAATGTACAACATGCTCAATATTTTCTTCCTTTCTTTTTAGAATTTTGTTTCCATAAAATATTAGGAAACAGGAAGTCCAAACTCTTTCATTATTGCAAAATAATAATGGCACACAAGAAGTGGATTTCCTAACCAAAATCACTATGTAGCAATGTATTCAAAAATCTTATCCTTTCAGTACTCCTTTTCACAGTATAGTTGAGAATGCGATTAATTACTTTTCTAGCCTCCTTAAAAATAGGAACATAGAAGGAAATCTATATATTTGGGAGGCCAGAAATTAAATTATATCGAGGTTGAATATAAACTTTTGGATGCTTCTATGAGAAACAACTTGCTAAAAATCTTTTTGCAAAGACATTTGGAGAGGTGGGATTCAAGAAGGTAAATGCAAACATTAAAAACTTTTCTGCAGCCAAACAAAACAACTGCATGCCTATATATGTATATAATTCTCTAAATGTGCTCAGTATTCAAGTCTCTTATTTCTTGTAAAAGAAGAAATTCCTTCAGCAGACAGTAATGCTCAAATCCTAAAATCCAGATCTAATGGCAAAGCAGTACATGCTTCATAATGCATAGGAAAGCATTATGGTAGTGTCTGAATAGTTGCTTGACTAAACGGTATTTTCTATGTAGGAAGTAAGAATTATTGGATCTGGCAAGCATGGGTTATTGCAACAAAAACCGACCCGACAAATAGACAGATGGGAGAAACTTTTTTTAAAATAGGCATGTGGATCCCTAAAAAGCAAATACAGGTAATACTGCCCAGAGCTCGTACTGTGAGAGGGCAAATGAAGAATGGACTGAAAACAACTTATGGAACTCTGCCAGATGTTCCTGATGGGGCTCAGGAAAGGTGTACAGTTTACACTGCATATGCAAAGTCATCCAGAATATGGAGAAACGGACAGACTGTTATAACAGATCGTATTTTATTTGTTCTTCCCGGGTTCCATAGTTCAGTCTCTTTGCAATGCTTTGTCTAGGATGCTGGAGAGGTGGAATGAACAACTCATTTAAAAACTGCACTGCTTTAAAAGTATTATACTGACAAGCAAGACAATGAAAACGAGAATACATTACTACTGACTGGATCAATGCAATAAGTATACAAGCTCTGGGAAAAGACAATTGGCACCGACCAAATGTTGCAGCCTGTTTTATCTTCAGCAAACTGCTCCTGGTTTTACTACGTACAGGTTAGTTAACGCCAAGTGAATAAAGTGGGGTGACTATTAGTGAGGTGATGACTTAGTTAAAGAGGAAAATCCATTAGTGTAGTATGAGCATCAAAGACAAATGGCAGGACTGCAGCTCTTCACTTCCTGGTTCACCACCATGTTTCAAAAGGTGCCCCAGACAATAGTTTGGATCCAGATTTAGTTGCACTTCATTCCACTGAAATGAACAGGCCCTAAGTCATGACTGAGGCTGCAATTCTATACCCACTTACCTGGGAGTAAGCTCCATTGAACTCAGTGGGACTTACTTCTGGGTAAACATGTATAGGATTGGGCTGTAACTGTTCACATTGATTTCAGTGCAACCTAAATGCAACTAATTTAGTCTGGATCCAATCCATTGTTCCTTTTTCACAGGGATAACAATAGCATTTATAAAGCTCTCTTCAAAGTCCTCTGTGTACATTATTCCGGTAAACCCTGCAACAGGCCTGTAAGGTAGCTCTGTATTATTATCCCCAAGGGAAACCATGGAGAAAACATTCTTCAAAATGGTGGGATGTTCAAAAAGATGTTGGGAAGCAGGGAAGGGACTTGTAACATTTCTTGGAGAGATGTCACAGGCATCATCTAATAGAATCATAGAATCATAGAATAGTAGGGTTGGAAGGGGCCTACATGGCCATCAAGTCCAACCCCCTGCGCAATGCAAGAATCCAAGTCAGAGCATCCCTGACAGATGGCTGTCCAGCCTCGTCTTGAATGCCTCCAGTGTGGGAGAGCCCACTACCTCCCTAGGTAATTGGTTCCATTGTCGTATTGTTCTAACAGTCAGGATTTTTTTCCTAATGTTCAGCCGGAATCTGGCTTCCTGTCACTTGAGCCCATTATTCTGTGTCCTGCACTCTGGGATGATCGAGAAGAGATCCCGGCCTTCCTCTCTGTGACAACCTTTCAAGTACTTGAAGAGCACTATCATATCTCCCCTCAGTCTTTTCCTCTCAAGGCTAAACATGCCCATTTCTTTCAATCTCTCTTCATAGGGTTTTGTTTCCAGTCCCCTGATCCTCTTTGTTGCCCTCCTCTGAACCCTCTCCAGCTTGTCTGCATCCTTCTTAAAGTGTGGTGCCCAGAAATGGACACAGTACTCCAGATGAGACCTAACCAGTGCTGAGTAGAGGGGAACTAGTACTTCCCGGGATTTGGAAGCTATGCTTCTATTAATGCAGCCCAAAAGAGCATTTGCTTTTTTTGCAGCCACATCACAATGTTGGCTCATATTCAGCTTGAGATCGACAACAATTCCAAGATCCTTCTCGCTTGTAACGTTGTTGAGCCACGTATCCCCATCTTGTAACTGTTCATTTGGTTTCTTTTTCCTAGGTGCAGAACTTGGCATTTATCCCTATTAAATGTCATTCTGTTGTTTTCAGCCCAGCGTTCCAGTCTATCAAGATCACTTTGAATTGTTTCTGTCTTCCAAAGTATTAGCTATCCCGCCCAATTTTGTGTCATCTGCAAATGTGATCAGCATTCCCTGCACCTCCTCCTCCAAGTCATTAATAAAAATGTTGAAGAGCACTGGGCCCAAAATGAATAGATACGCAACACCTAACTAAGCAGCATTAACAGAAGCAATAGCTACACTTGCATTTTCTTAGCACCCAACTGTCTGAGCCCTCCACATAAATGAATGCCCCCCCTTACACACACACACACATACACACACACACACACACCTCCCTACCTCTCCTCTGGAAAGATCCAAAGGGTTTCCAAGATGCCATGAGCTGCAATCTCATCATTTAGAACATTAGAACATTCACACTAATAGCTGTCATGCCATGAAGTCACCCATGGTGACTTCACCGTCTCACACCAACTCAACTGTTTATCCAAATCCACCAAATATGTGGAAATTACAAAAATATTTGGGTTCACTTCACCATTTTCAATGGTATTTTACTTCCAAGTAAATATGCTTAGGATCACAGATGTGAAATTATTCTGACCCTTTTTCATGCTCCTTTGTTTCTGTAGCTCACTTTCAGAGAAGCTGGATGTAAAATCAAAGGGGATAAATGTTATTTGTTTTAAATGCTGTTGATCCTGACTTCATAAACCCCAGGCTCCATGTTTCCTTGCAGTGCTTAGACAGAGATGAAAAGGTCAGTTAGTTATTCATGTCTTTACCCTCACAGTGTGAAATAAAATGGCTGCACTTGGCAATAAAGGTGAAAGCTATTTATCTCCAGTCAGTTCTCAACTTGCTAATTCACAATGCCACTGCCTCGTTGATATCCCAGAGGGTCACCAGCCCACACAACAATTAGAGCTACAGCACCACGCAGTGCCGCTTTGCTTTCTATTCTGTGTGTGTGATAGAGCATGTTCAGACAGACTTTCAGCACTCCAAGCGAGTTTCCTAAAAGGCTAGGCTTGCAAATAAGAATTCCTGGGAATTATACTCCACTGTGAAGCCTATGTTAAATGTTCCATATAATATATTATATTATATTTTATTATATTATAATATAAATTGTTTCTTTACATGTTTGACATAGAGAAGAAAGCAGTGGGAACACTCGGTCTTTAAATAAATGAAAAAAACCTATTCTAAATTATCTTTCCGCTTCTGCTTCTAAGTGATTTAAAGACAACCTAATGATTCTTACTGTTCTTTTCTGTTGTTTAGCCCACTCCAGAGCTCCCATGTACAGTCCATCCAACTGGGCAATAATGTACCCTGCATGTCTCCAGAACGGGTCATCCTTGTTATTCTTGATTTGTTGTTTGGTCCAGTGATCTTGTTTCCTGTGTAGGAACCAATGTGATTTTAGAATGTGTTTTTCATAGTCCAGATTATTTCAGAGATACACTTGGGTTGCCACTAGAGTAAGTTCGACAGGGACTCAGTGGGATTTTCTTCTGATACTTAGGATCACATTTTTATCAAGTAATCAATATAGCCAGTTGATAATATTGTTTATACTGTTGTTTTTAAATTCTGACATTTTATACAATGTTAATATTATTGATGATTTAATTATATTTTAACTTTTGTATATTTTTATTTAAATGTTTTAACTGTACAAGTTTTTAATGTTGTAATGCCCCCTTGAGTCCCAGTATTGGGAAAAAGATAGGATATAAACAAACAACAACAACCTGCAGGCTGGGTTAACACGTGTTCTTTTGTTCTGATGTAGTTACATCTGATTACCTTTCAGCCTGTTCCCCTGATCATTTTATATGGAAACTGTTCAGACACTGCATTCCCTTAGCTAAATATAGTTACCCCTGAACTAGTGGTGGTGTATATGTCATATTGATTTCTACAGACACTTTGTGTTGTCAACTACTGCAGACAAAACAAAACAAAACAAAACAGTCTTGTGGCCCCTTAAAAACTTAACAGATAACTCAGTACATACCCCATAAAATCTTTAACTTTTCTCTCAATGACAAAATTCTTAATCAGTTGTGGATACAAGTTTGCAACATGGTCACACATATGTCTGAAAGAAAGAGGAGAGAAATGTTACTTTTCATCCACTTTCCTTCCCTTCTCAGTATCTGATAAACTACATGTCTGATAAACTATCGGTCTCAAGTCATTTCTTTATTGCAGCAATAACTGTGCACTTCTCATGCAAGAAAAGCCGTAACAAATGCAAAACACTGGATATCTAGAGTGAAATGGCCTTGTTCAATAACTATGAACTGCCCTTTAAACTGTCTTCAGCTGGTCAAGAATGCTGCAACCAGACTATTAATAGGGGCCTGTTATAAGGAGAATATGACTCCCTTGTTACAACAGCCTCACTGACTACCAGTCTGTTTCCAAGAGTAGTTCAAAATGCTGGGTATAGAGCTATAAAGCTCTATACAACTTGGAAACAAGCTATCTGAAAAACCACATTCTCCCATATGAGCCTGCCCAGGTTTTAAGAACTTAGGGAGAGGCTCTCCTCTCTGTCCCACCACTATCAGAGGCACATTTGACAGGAACATGTGAGAGGGCCTTCTTGAGGGCTGCTCCTAGACTCTGGAACTCCCTGCCAAGAGAGGCTAGGCTAGCTCCATCTCTGTTGTCCTTCCAGGGGGATGCAAATACACTTCTATGCAGATGAGCTTTTGGTTTGTAGGCTGATGTATTTGCTAAAGGTAAGATTTAATTTGATGGGTGCTGTTTATTTCTTTTTATTGATGTGTTTTAATGAATGTGTTTTTCATTGATGTGTTTTTATGGTTGAACTATAATTCTGTATTATCTGTACTTTACTGTTTATTCCCCATCGACACCATTTTTAGTGGAAAGGTGGGGTAAGCATTTAATAAATGAATACAATTTAATAGTGAAAGGAGAATATAGTAATGAAATGTAGGGCATATCTAGATACGAATGTCCCACCAGGATGATGTTTGTACCTTTAAAAAGTCTTTAGTGAGAGAAGATGCAATTTCTGTTCTCCTGAAACAGAAATCCTGATCAATCTGCCCAAGCTCCCTACCCACATTTGTTGTAGCAAGGAGGAGGTTCCAACAGTTATGGAAGAAAAGGTTAGCAAAGAGACTGGGGAGCTTTTATCCTGCGATTGAGATTGCTCCTTAAGGGAAGTTTACGGGCTCTTTACATGATACCGTGACCCTCCAGGGCGTTTCCTGCACTAAATGCCCTTTGTCCCGTTTTTAAATAGATCGCAGATAATGAGCTATCAAATTACGCTGTTGTATTCCACTTGAGTTCCCTCCTGCAAGAAGAGGAGTGAGATCAATGAAAGATAATGGAAGACTCAGATACAGGGAGAAGGAGGGGAAAGGGGAGGGGAGAAAGGAAGCACATGAAAAAGGGAGTCATTGTGATCCTGCATTTAAAACAGAAGCAAAAAGCCCCGTTTTAAATGCAGGATTTTAGGCTGGTGTAGAGGTGCCCTGGCATAGTAGCAGGGTGAAGAAACTGCATCTTTTCTCACTGGTTCAAGGCTTTAAAGAAATAGCTGTGATATCTGGGTTGCCATATCAACCCTACTTCCCGCACATCCAGGACAGCATATCAACCCTTCTTCTCCACACAATCCAGTGGAGCATTATAGCACAGAACGGAAATGCCTCGGGGAAAGACAAGTACCATTTGCTCACACCCAGCTGTGTGGACTGTCCTGTTCCAATGCCAGACCCTAGCATTAGCTAGAGCACCCCAGGTCAAAATCCCTCAAAGTACAGCTCAAGGTTAATGATCCAACTATTACAGTGGTATACAACGGATGCCTCTGAAGAGCCAGCATGTCTTTATAGATCTCTGCCAACCCATTCCATTCACTCCATCCATTAGTTTAAGTCCATGCCGACTGTACAAGCAGCAGCTCAAGATGCTCTGTCCAGTCAGTTTTTAGTAATACACAGTATGTTAGTAACCACATTTTGAAATAAATTCTGAATAATTTGTGTTTTATTTACAACTCATCAGAGGAAAGTTTAGGGAACCTCATCCTTTACACATTCAGAGACACTGTGGTATCACCTGTCCTTCTCAATAAATAGCTACATTCCCCATGTACGATGAGCTTGACAGGATCTCCTTCTCCCTCTACCCCTGTCTGCATATATCTCTTGGCCCTCTATAAATACATCCTATCTCCTATAGCCAAACATTACTGATAACTCCACAGAGCCCTGGGTGAACAAATGACTAAAGAAAGTAACCAAGCCTAGAACCCCCCAGAAGTAATATGGGTCTAAAAGTGACAAGGAAAAGCGATGCCTCTTCTCACTCCTAGCACCTTACACATAGCAGCTATCTCCTCCTATCCAGCCAGATTATGTGCCCTTCTCTTCCAGGGAGCCACTGCTGTCTCTTATTGCATACACTAATACTCCACTCTACCTACTCTGATTCACTTTTACAGAGAGGCTGCAATTGTCTGAGGCCTATCCCTCCTCATTTTTGAAGGAGCACATGCTTCCACACCAACCTGCCTCTGCTCTTTGGTCATCTGCCTATGTCAGGGCTGTTGAACCTCTTTTACCCTGAGGGCCAAATTCAATTTTGGAGAAGCTCTCAGGGGCCACATTCCAGTGCTGGGTGGGGCCAAAGACAACAGGGATGGTACAAAAGGGGAAAGTGTGGGGCCCAAAATACCAAATACCAGCATATTTTAGCTTAACGCTCTCACTGTCAATAACTAAGCCTTAGCAGAGGCAGTTCAACCTTTTAGAATGCACAAAACTGGGAAACCACCAAACAATCGATAGGGGTAGAAAGGGACGTGACCATAAGCAGAACCCCGGTAGGCTGGACTGGGACTGCACGAGGGGAAGATATGGCCCCAGGCTTAAGGTTCTGCACCCCTAGCCTATGCCTTTCTCCATGTCTTTTGTCTTCCCTTTCAGGAATGAAGTGGGTAGCGACAACAGGGAGGGCATTTTTGGCATCCCAACTATGGAAGGCCTTCTCCAGGATGATCACCTAGCACAAACTCTGAGTTCTTTTAGGCACCACATAACTCTTTTTTATTTGTTCAGGCTATTCAAGGCCTTTTTAATGTACTTTTAAGTATCATTGCCCCTTCATGGATCACTGCCTTGTTGTGGCGAAGGGGCTTGCGTATCTCAGTGAAGCCATAAGCTATGCTGTGCAGGGCCACCCAAGACGGACAGGTCATGGCGGAGAGTTCTGACAAAATGTGGTCCACTGGAGAATGAAATGGCAACCCACTCCACTATTCTTGCCAAGAAAACCCCATGGAACGTATCACAAGGCTAAAAGATATGATGCCAGAAGATGAGCCCCTCAGGTCAGAAGGTGTCCAATATACTACTGGGGAAGAGCAGAGGGTATTTCCAAGTAGCACCAGAAAGAGTGAAGCGGCTGGGCCAAAGCCGAAAAGACACTCAGCTGTGGATGTGTCTGGTGGTGAAAAGAAAATCCAATGCTGTAAAGAACAATATTGTTTAGGAACCTGGAATGTAAGGTCAATGAATCAAGGTAAGCTGGAGGTGGTCAAACGTGAGATGGCAAGATTGAACATCGACATCTTGGGAATCAGCGAACTAAAATGGACAGGCATGGGCGAATTTAATTCAGGTGACCATTATATCTACTACTGTGGGCAAGAATCCCTTAGAAGAAATGGAGTAGCACTCATAGTCAATAAAAGGGTGGGAAAAGCAGTACTGAGGTACAATCTCAAAAACGATAGAATGATCTCAGTACGAATCCAAGGCAAACCATTCAACATCACAGTAATTCAAGTCTATGCCCCAACCACTGAGGCCGAAGAAGCTGAGGTTGATCGGTTCTATGAAGACTTACAACACCTTCTAGAACTAACACTAAAAAAAGATGTCCTTTTCATCATAGGGGACTGGAATGCTAAAGTAGGAAGTCAAGAAATCATCGGGATAACAGGCAAGCATGGCCTTGGTGTACAGAATGAAGCAGGACAAAGGCTAATAGAGTTTTGCCAAGAGAACATGCTGATCATAGCAAACACTCTTTTCCAACAGCACAAGAGGTGACTGTACACATGGACATCACCAAATGGTCAATATCGAGATCAGATTGATTATGTCCTTTGCAGCCAAAGATGGAGAAGCTCTATACAGTCAGTAAAAACAAGACCAGGAGCTGACTGTGGCTCAGATTATGAGCTTCCTGTTGCAAAATTTCGGCTTAAATTGAAGAACGTAGGGAAAATCACTAAACCATTCAGGTATGACCTAAATCATATCCCTTATGAATATACAGTGGAGGTGACGAATAGATTTAAGGGATTAGACCTGATAGACAGAGTGCCTGAGGAACTATGGACGGAGGTCCGTAACATTGTTCAGGAGGCAGCAACTCAATCCATCCCAAAGAAAAAGAAATGCAAGAAAGCAAAGTGGCTGTCTGAGGAGGCTTTACAAGTCGCTGAGGAAAGAAGGGAAGCAAAAAGCAAGGGAGAAAGGGGAAGATATATCCAACTGAATGCAGAGTTCCAGAGAATAGCAAGGAGAGACAAGAAGGCCTTCTTAAATGAACAATGCAAAGAAATCGAGGAAAACAACAGAATGGGAAAGACTAGAGATCTCTTCAAGAAAATTGGAGATCTCAAGGGAATGTTTTGTGCAAAGACGGGCATGATAAAGGATAAAAAAGGCAGGGACCTAACGGAAGCAGATGAGATGAAGAAGAGGTGGAAAGAATACACAGAAGAACTATACAGGAAAGATCTGAATGTCCCTGATAGCCATGATAGTGCGGTCACTGAACTTGAGCCGGACATCCTCGAGAGTGAAGTCAAGTGGGCCTTAGGAAGCATTAGTAACAACAAAGCTAGCGGAGAGGACAGTATTCCAGCTGAGCTATTTAAGATCCTAAAAGATGATGCTGTTAAAGTGCTGCACTCAATATGCCAACACATTTGGAACACTCAACAGTGGCCACAAGACTGGAAAAGGTCAGTTTACATTCCAATTCCAAAGAAGGGCAATGCCAAAGAGTGTTCAAACTACCGTACAATTGCACTCATTTCACATGCCAGCAAGGTTATGCTCAAAATCCTACAAGCTAGGCTTCAGCAGCATGTGAACCAAGAACTACTGGAAGTACAAGGTGAGTTTTGAAGAGGCAGAGGAATTAGAGAACAAATCACCAACATTCGCTGGATCATGGAGAAAGCAAGAGAATTCCAGAAAAATGTCTATTTCTGCTTCACTGACTACACTAAAGCCTTTGATTGTGTGGATCACAACAAACTGTGGCACATGCTTAAAGAGATGGGAGTACCAGACCATCTTACCTGTCTCCTGAGAAACCTGTACAAGGGCCAAGAAGCAACAGTAAGAACCAGACATGGAACAACCGAGTGGTTCAAAAGTGGGAAAGGAGTACGACAAGGCTGCATATTGTCGCCCTGCTTATTTAACTTATATGCAGAGTACATCATGAGAAACGCCGGGTTAGATGAATCACAGGTCAGAATTAAAATTGCCAGGAGAATTATCAACAACCTCACATACGCAGATGATACCACCCTAATGGCAGAAAGCAAAGAAGATCGAAACAGCCTCTTGTTGAGGGTGAAAGTGGAGAGTGCAAAAGCTGGTTTGAAACGCAACATTAAAAAAACTAAGATCATGGCATCTGGCCCCATCACTTCCTGGCATATAGAAGGGGAAGAAATGGAAGCAGTGACAGATTTTATTTTCTTGGGCTCCAAGATCACCGCAGACGGTGACTGTAGCCATGAAATTAAAAGACGCTTGCTTCTTGGGAGGAAAGCTATGGCAAACCTAGACAGCATAGTAAGAAGCAGAGACATCACCTTGCCGACAAAGGTTCGTATAATCAAAGCTATGGTTTTCCCAGTAGTAACGTATGGCTGTGAGAGCTGGACTATAAGGAAGGCTGAGCGCCGAAGAATTGATGCTTTCGAACTGTGGTGCTGGAGAAGACTCTTACGAGTCCCCTGGACTGCAAGGAGGTCAAATCAGTCAATCCTAAAGGAAATCAATCTTGACTGCTCATTGGAAGGACAGATACCGAAGCTGAAGCTCAAATATTTTGGCCACCTAATGCGAAGAGAAAAGTCACTGGAAAAGACCCTGATGCTGGGAAAGACTGAAGGCAAAAGGAGAAGGGGACGGCAGAGGATGAGATGGCTAGATAGCATCACCGATGCAATGAATATGAACTTGAGCACACTCCGGGAGAGAGCGGAGGACAGGAAGGCCTGGCATGCTATGGTCCATGGGGTCACGAAGAGTCGGACACGACTTAACGACTGAAGAACAACAAGTATCATTAACTGCTCTTTTATCTGCTGGCTCATCTTTTATTTGTAGGTTTATGTATTTGCATTTTTATTAACTTTGTAAACTGTCCTGGAATTCATTTTAATGAAGTATGGCATAATATTTTCCCCACAAAGAACTAAATAAATTCTCTCCAATTCCTTCTGTAGGATACAGTGCAGCAGAACCAAAACAACCCACCCCCCAAAGGCCACACTTCAACATCTTATTTTGCAACACCTTTGCATACCATGGCAAAATGGAACAAAGCAGTCTGCCTAGAAACCCTGATGTGCAGGAAGTAAGCAACTGCTTAAAATGCAAATGCAAGGATACCCTTAATCCCCTTTCAATGTACCATTATGTTTTTGACTTGTTATCAGACAAAGCTAGTCCTTTAAAACGTTTGGTTAAACGTTATGTATGAGTCCTTATCACAGCTACAGGCAAAAGGAAGATACCATGGAGATAAACAGACCTGTTATTTATGGGACAGAATTCAAAGAATGGCAGGCAACTGGGCAGAAGAACTTCACTGGGATTATGTCCTTTATTTTCATAGATTTCAGCAAAGAATATTTATTTATATTCTCTTAAGGCTTTTTTTAAAGATGGATTTTACATTATTGAATGGATACCCCATTAAAAAGGGAAACAGATGTTGACATATTTATTTATTCCCAGTAAAAGTTATTTATCACTTTAAAAGTAATGCACCTGAAGTAATTTCGTCTAGGCTGCAGATTCTAAAGTGAAGTTTCAGTGGGGCACATTTTGTTACATTACTGCCCACCTTCTGACTATAGGCTAGATTTGTCATTTGATTGAACAAATATAAGGTTGTCTCTACTGAGGTAGTTGAGACTGCCTGAAGTATTCTCCCCATTAGGAGCATGACACAATCATAGGCACAGCTATGTGTTTAGTGTCACATCTGATCTGGCTCTTAGATCAAATGTGCAACTTAAATGTGCAACGTGTAACCCTATGCATGTTTATACAGAAAAAAAGTCCTACAAATCCCGGCATACCCAAGCCAGCATGGCTGGCTGGTGGGATACTGGGAGCTGTAGGCAGGGCTAGCCCTACTATTAGTCAAAGTGAGGTGGTTTCCTCAGGCGGCAAATGCTGAGAAGCGGCAGCAGGGTGTTGGAGGAGAGAAGCATGTTCCACATGACCTTCCCTACATCCCCTAAGCTAGCCTGCTGCTTTCAGGTGTGGTATCCCATCGTAGATGTTGAAGAACGATGTTCAATCTTGAAGAAAGGCTTTTGTACATGGAATGGGAGGGGGCGCCATCTTGTTCTTCACCTCAGGCAGCAAAATGTTTTGGGCCAGCTCTGGTTGTAGGCCGTTTATTCAGTCTAAATATCCATAGGATTGTGCCCTTAACTGAGCACACTACTGAAAAATAATATAAGAACACAGCCTTTTCACAGTTGTATTACTTAATAATAATACAAGAGAGAGATTGTAGATGGAGAGAGCTTCGACTATTGGGCGGTATAGAAATGAAATAAATAAATAAATACGATTTAATGACATACATAGCAGCAGCATTGTGCTCTAATGTAATAACTGGTGGTCTGTTTATATCAGAACATCATTGGCTATTATCTGCTAGACCTAATCTCTTGAGTACAGGAAGTCCTGTTTAATTGAAATAAATAGAACATATACAACAAGTACTTTCCTGAAATATCTGCACATACCAACACTTTAAACCATGCAGCATCTATAGTAAGTGACAGAGATATTTATCTCCTACTAATTCTCGTTTAAATTATCTTCTTTTCAATTGAAAAACCTCAGATTTCTAAAGCATTTATTCTATCATTTAGTATATAGCATTCCAGATTTAGATTATGAATATGCCAGGTTACGATTCAAGTTTTTTTTTAATATCACATATAATGAAGTTACATAAATTTAAAGTCTGGCTTTAAAATTCAAGTTAAAGACAAAGATGAGAGGTCACTTTGTTTTGCTTCTTTTTTGAACAATGAACAAACACTTGATCTAGATTGTAAACCCTTCTATCTTGCAAGTGATGAATGGGTCTAAAATCCTTTTGGAGTCTAAAGATGCCAAAAATTAAAATTATTGCAAAACCCTTGCATGCTGCTATGCATATATACTGAATTGTGATTTTTAACATTGCATCCTCATTCTCTCAGTTAAGTTTACAGAGGTACTTACGAAGCAGTGAGATAGCCCTCCAAGAAACCTGCAGCAAACATGAGGTCTTCATTGCTTATGGCCTGGCTACCATAGCCTGCTTTGATCTCAAGAATCCCCCACCCTGTAGAATGTACAGTGTCATTATAATAGCCGTAAGCATCACCATTCTTGTCCAATACATCCTTGACCTGGAAGGACTTTTCAGCTTTCATCCAATATACAGTTGCATAGTGGATATCTGCAAAGATACCAAGGAGAAAATTGGAGAATTAGAATATTATGCTGCAAATGACAAGCACGGAAAGTTCTGGAGCAATCATTTCAAAAGTAAATAATAATAGATCCATAAGGGTACTTGTTAGTGAAGATGGGTGGGAGGAGGAGCTTTCCTTCCTAGTCACTACTTCTAATCAATACGGGCATTAAATACCTGGTGGTGCATATAAAACACATTGCCAATTTAAAAACCCACACATTATCCAACTATCACTACAAACGGACCCTCAAGGCCAAACCTAAGATAATCCCACTGGCCAACTAAAGCTGGAGGCAAGTCTGTGCAGCCATTTCTTCTTTTGTATTTGTCATGAGGTGATCTTCATTTTCCAGGACTACAGTATGTGAACGTTAAGAGTAATTAAACCCCTTTTGGAAAAGAACAGTGACTTGGATCCTAAGAATCACTTGCAGAGCTCTGAACCCAAAACTGGGTTCCCACCTCTACCTTCCCTCTGTAGCCTGCTAAACCCCACAAAGAGTGCTCCTGAGGACTTAGGGACCCTGCAAAGTAGATGTGATACATGAAGAGATGCTGTTGCAGGGAGAGAAATCAATGGAAATAAGATCCCCTCCCTGAATGATTGGAAGCACCTTCTACTCACACTAGTGCACTCTTGGATCCAAACCGTAAATTCCCCAAATGCTATCACTGCTGTCACTCTTTGTTGTAAGTATGCTGCCATCTTGCATATTCCTCATAAAAACAACAAAGCATTCTGTATTAAGCATGCACCTCTTAAAAAAACCCAACACCCCTGCCCCTAAACAACTTTAAAGGATGTTAAAATTCACATCCAAGAAATCTTTCCACCATATGGCATCATCCATGGTTCAGCCTTGGAGACTTCAAAAGGAAATGAAAAAATATATTTTTGTGCCTATTGAACAAAGATATACACTTGTATAAAAATGTCACACAATAAATGTTAAGACTGGAGGATGCTAGGCACTACCCAGTTGCTCTCCACATATAAATTCAGGTTTTGAATTATTATCTTTGAACTATTTCTGGATGATTGTGTAATTCAATTCTGCTTCAAGGTAGGGCCAATTTGTCATACTGATAGCTACAAGAAACCATTTTGCCTGAATACTCTGACATAGCTGAGAAAAAGCTCATTTCTTTTACCACTCTGAAAATGACCCTATTTGACTGAAATAAGGAGGATTGCCTTCTCAGTCCCCAACATCTACCATTTCCCCTCTCTAGACTGTTCTTACATTGATTTTCCCATTAGTCTATCTTACTTCCTTACAGTATATCAGTTTTGTACTGTCACACATCAGAATACACTTTTTAGGTGACAAAAAAACTTAAGAGTTGTGCTGCTCTTTTAACTTAACCACACCAAAATTTGCTACAATTATTAATGTAAACACCCCAATCATAAACACATACTCCAACCATAAACAGATATACTTGGAAATAAGTTCCACAGATTTCAGTTGGACTTATTTCTGAGTACTTTCAATGAAAACTGAACATAACCCTCTTTAAGTAAATTAGAGCAAACAGATCAAGCTTTAAGCAAAGCAGCCGAAAGGGTTCTGGACCCAGCTGTAAGGCACAACTACATCCAACCAACAGTGTAGGAGAAGCCTTTGGTATTCCTGTGCAAGTAGACACCCTCTACTCTCACCATGGCACAGCTGTGGTGCACAAGGGCAATTATACTTCAGAATCCAGGGCAGGATGTATGGCACCCTATGAATCTTCCATGCTCACAAAGACCATAGATGGTATTGCTAACCTTCAGCAGCCATTTCTGATAATGAATTGTCGAACCAGCCAGATCTGTCCACTAACTAGGAATACGATTAGACTTTAGCTACTGCAGGGTGCAGCCAGCTGCACCACAGGATACTGTCTGATGCAAACCAATGTTCGATACATCTGTTCTCACTTGCACTCCATAGTCTCAGCAGAGACACATAGAAAATATAGATAAAACAGCATCCAATTCAACAAAATAACATGACAACAGCAAACCAGAAATGATTTATCTATTTATCTCAAATATTTTTACCCTGCCTTTTGACTTTAGTCCTCAAATAGCTTACGAAATTTGAAACATCAACATTTAAAATTCCATACTCCCCCAGTGATTTCTTGAACGTTTTTTTAACCAACTCAAAACATACAGAGCTTCAGTTGACTTTCAGTACAGCATTGTGATAACATCTAAGTCAAACATCCATGGGGTGCAATCCTATGCATGTTTAGACAGAAAAAAGTCCTACAACTCCCCTAGCTGGCTGAGGGATGCTGGGGGTTGTAGGACTTTTTTCTGTCTAAACATGCATAGGATTGCACCCTTAAGTTAAATCCAGGAATGAGTGCATTTTTTTAGTAAATGAATCTTTACGATATGAGAAACTCATACCACAAATAACCAGTACCATACAAGCAGATGCATGCCACCTGTCAAAGAGCAGCCAACAGTGGGACTTACCTGCTTTCCCCCAGACTAACGTCCATAACACAAAAACCCCTGCACTCCCTGTTGGTGGATTTACTGGCACTCATAGTATAATTACATCATACTTTCCAATTCCAGTTCAATTTTATTGCATTGACAACCAGTCATTTGCAAAACAATGAACCAGGCTGTACGGCTGAAACATATTTAAATTAAAAAAAAAATAAAAAAACTACTGGTTGCCTCCAGAAATTCAACAACCCTTAAAATTTAATATTTAAAACCTAAGACCAAACCATTTCGTCTTATTCTTACCTTGAACTAAGCACAATTTGGGGGTTTGAATTCACTTTCAAAGCAGAATTAATATATTTTGCTGTTCTAAAAGCAACATAATAGTCCGATCCTTTTAATAACATAAGCACCTTATCCCTTGATGTTTCCAACCTCTTTTTCTTTAGGAGTGGAAAAATATATTTGGATCTCAAGTTATCATATTTAGCACACTCCAGCAGAAAGTGAATTCGATCCTCTATTGTCTTGCAACCGAATGGACATAGCCAACTTGGTCTGGGTACATTATGAAATCTTCCCTCTACTTCCTTCAAGGGAATACTATTCAGTCGGCATTTTGTAATAAGAACCCAGAATGAATAGGGACATGGGTGTGCCAGATATTGTGCCGCCTGGTTGAATGTAGCTGGCAACCCAGCATATAATTAATTTGATCTGCCACGATGTATCTACTATCCTCTGCTTTATGAGCGATTTGGCCACATCATAACCCTTTGATAAAAAGAATTCATAGGAGAAACCAATCTGGGTCACATACTCTCTCATTTTACCTGATCAAGACCCAGCCACATGGTTCATCTCAACAAAAGCAGCCTGAAGCAATGGTGAAGTTAGCTGAAAAATCAACCTGAGCCAGAGACGAGCCGCTGCGTTCATTACCGGGCCCGAGATGGGCAAGGCCCCCATTTCATTTCTCATTATGGCCCTTGGGGTGCTTCTGCTACAAACCCATCTCTTGGTAAAAACCCATGTTGAGCTGATTCCAGCTCAGCCAGGTCTGAATTTGCCCATACCGCTGCCCCATAAAGCATTTGTGGCAATAGTTTACAACGATAAAGTTCCAAAAGTGGGGAAATTAAGTGCCCTCCCCTCCCAGCTGAAAGCCTCAGGATTGCCCCACTTGTAATTTTAGCTTTCTCTGCTGTCCCTTTTATATGTTTATCCCATTTGCCAGCTTTTGAAAAAACGATTCCCAGATATTTATATTTAGTTACTGACTCTAGGTTATGGCCATCCAGCGACCAGCGATGGATCTTTCTAGATCTACCAAATTCCATAACCTTTGTTTTCTTATAGTTCACAGACAACATTTCTTGTTGGCAAAACTTGGAAAGAGCCACCAGCAACTGTCTCATCCCTATTGAGGTGCAAGACAGGATGACAGCATCATCCACATATAATAATACAGAAAATGGACGGTGCCCCAGAGAAGGTGGAAAGAACTGTGGACCAGACAGGGCATTTACCATGTCATTCAGATATATATTAAATAACATTGAGGCCAGCAGGCATCCCTGTCTCACCCCCCTATTGACAGGGATAACTTTCGATAATGTTCCACTGGTATACAGTCTAACTCGCATGATGGAATTTATATATAGTTCCTAGATTCTCGCTCCCAACCGGGGGTCAAGCTGAAGATCTCTAAGTTTCTGCCATAGTCGCACTCTTGAGATTGAATCAAATGCAGCTTTCAGATCCACAAATGTTGCAAATAGCACTTTGTACGGTGGAGAAGTATATTTCCCAATCAGATGGTGTAGGAGCAAAAAATGATCTATAGTAGAGCGTTCTCTCCGAAAGCCTGCTTGTTCCTTGGTCAGGGTTCCAGGCTCATCTAGCCAGGACTCTAATTTCTGTAAAAGGTATTTACTATAGAGCTTGCCTATCACATCCAGAAGACTAACTGGTCTATATTTTCTCGGGTCAGATCTAGAACCACCCTTATGGATTGGGATGACAACTGCCATAGCCCACTCCTTTGGGAATGCTCCTGAGACATCAATAGTTGTAAACAACGATGCAAGCAATAGGGCCCACCAATTTATTTGATCTTTCAAAAAGTCAGCAGTTATATCATTTAAGCCTGGGGCTTTGTCTTTCTTTAAGCCTGTAATTAAGTTAATAACTGTTTCCAGGGTTATGGGGGGCCACGCTTGCTGGTTTACCAGGTCCCCTGGCCCCACATCTATCTCTGTCCCTACTACATAAAACTGCTTTCAAAAGTGATGATCCCATCTAGATGTACTGATGGGGGATAAATTTTGCAGAGGACTTGACTTGTGATGTTGATTTATCAGCCTCCAGAATGTTGTTCTATCCTTAGACTTTAGGGCTGACCCCAGCAATACCCACTAGGAGAGGAAGTACTCCCTTTTTTTTTTTTTAATTAGAGTTTTAAACTATTGGCGTTGCTCAAAATACCAAATGGGGAGGGGGGTAGTTGCCCTTCATTTAAGCATATTATGAGCTTTGTTTAGTTTTTTCTTTTGTAGCTTACAGTCTGAATCAAACAATAGTTTTGAAGAGGTTTTGGGGCCTAACAGTCGTGGGGTGCGGAATAACAAGGGTTCCAGCTCTGTAATCATATCCTGGAATAGGTCGATTTTAGCTTCTCCAATATGACCATCTGTAATTAGATCATATAGATATCTCATTTTATTGGAAGCAAGTATTTATCCTAATTCCTGTTGATCCACATTTTGCCATTGAATCCTTATTCTGGCACTCCTGAGTGGGCCTCTGATTCTAATCCTGGCTTCTCCTCTCCTCATGGAGTTATGAATGTCTATTGCTAGCCTCACTGGTTGATGGTCCTGCTCTGGATAAGAACCAATTGAGAAATGCCTGACCTTGTCTAGGCAAAACCCTGAAATCAGAATGTAATCAATCACACTTGCCCCCCCAGTGATTGAAGAAGGTAAAGTCACCCTCAAGATCTTTAGAGCTTAAACCATTTAACGGGATTAAACCTATCTCCCTTATCAGCGAGCAAAGATAATGACCATGACTATTTACTGAGCAGTCTTTGGATTGTCTTTTGGGTAAATCCCAAGTTGGACTCTACTTGTCCAGCCCCTCTTCATTATTTTGGACCAGATCCCAAGATGACCCAATGCAGGCATTGAAGTTACCAGCCAAGATGATCATGGATCTGGAAAACTTCAGTTGGATGGCCCCAACTGATATGTCCAGCAATTGCCACATTTGGGCGGAATAATGAAGCGAGCCCCTCAGAGGAATGTAAACGTTAATCAGTATCAAATGTAGTCCTCTAAATTGAAGACTAATAGCTTGAAACCAAGGGGGGTGAATAATCAGTTCATTCGGGCGTACCTCAAGGGATGTTGCAATACCACAGGCAACACCCGCCCATGGGCGGCCTTTAGAAATTGGAGCCTTGGCATCTGTTGTTATAAATAAATAATCATCTAATAATAATTCTTTCAAAAGCCAGGTCTCTTGAAATAAAATTATCTTGAATGAAGTAATTAGCTCAAAAAAAGAAGGGTCATTCTGCTTGTTAAACCATCCTGTTATATTCCAAGAAATTAAAAACAGCGCCGAGGAAGTTAATGGGGCTCTATTTCCTGCTAGTCAAGGGGAGGGTATAACAGTAATTTTGTTGAGTCTAACATCACAACAAATAGCCCCATTCTTTAGCTGTGAAGTAGGAGTGAAGATTTGTGAAGAGGGGGCTTTTTCTGTGGCTGCCAGAAAATTTACTTCTGGTGTTATCTCTCTTAAATTTGGACATATATGTTGAGCAGGCTGAGCATTGCTCTGTGTAGGATTCTCTTGCAACAGAGGGTAATCAGAGAGGTTTACAATTATAGAATCAAAATTCGACATTACCTTAGAGGAACTAGTGGGTACAGGATCTTTGGTTGGTAATTTACTTTGTACTAGATCTAGACTTAAATCAATTAATTGATTGCCCCATTAGATAGATCTTGAGCTTTTGGAAGCAAAGGTCTATCTTGGCCCAAAGATGGAAAAAAGGGTAGTACTTGCCTGTTCTGAAATACACGTCTGGCTCTGATGTTCAATTTTTGAAGAATAGCCTCTGACGCCATTATTTTGCTCACCATCCAAGGTGAAGAAAGGGTCAGCACCAATCTTCTCTGGTATTGTAATGTCAGGAGTATCTGAAAAGATTTCAGATCTCCAATTGTTAGGCCCAGCTTCAGCAAATTATTTAGATTTGACAGAATTCTGGATTTCCCTTGCCAACTAGGGAGGAAGCCATTTTGTAGAGGGAAGACATCAAGGGCCACTTGATGCGAAGAGATTACTAGCTTGTAATCTATAGGATTCAAATCAGTCCTTGAGGTAGTAACAGGCATTACTAAATCCTGGGATGCAGGTTTTCCTCTGCTTGGGGTTTGCTCCTGTTCCTTTACGCTCGTAAGTAGTTCCACATGATTTAAGATTTGCTCAAGCCTGAATTTCATTTCTGGAATTAATGTAGTTTCTGCTTCAAGTTGCTTGAGAGCCTTGAAGACTGCCTCCAGAGTAGAGGACACCAACATGCAAAGCTCTGCAACTTGCTTAATATCAGATATTTCCTTTTGCTGGGGTGTGAACTGGGAGGGGGTGACAGCTTGGGTTTCTACATAACCAGCTCCATGACCATTTGGGCTATCAGGTGGGTCCTCTTGGGTGAGTAAGTTATAGCAATTGTGTAATGGGGCGGCGCGTGATAAATTAAGATTTCTATCTATGGACCAGTCAATTTTAGACTGTTTGGTTTTTGGAATTAAAGAGGGGGATGAAGAGCACCTTGTTCTTTTTTTACTTGACCCCTCCATATAAGGTGATCTGCCTTAACCTTACCCCCTTACCACCTCCCAAAACTGTGACGTGGAGAAGCCCCAAAGCTGTTTAAACCCAGATTTGAATGTATAAACACGACTATGGATTAGGGTATTTTGTTCGGTACAATACTAAGATCTAAACAGTTTGCACTTAGCCCCAGTCTTTAATGCTGAGGCCCCCCCAGTTTCTCCTCAGATGGAGTTCGCTCCTACCTACTTAGCCAAGTCAGTTGCACCGACTCCCCCGGTGCTGCTACTTGTGCAACTTAGATAGTTATTCTTAAGTCTCTTAAGTCTCTTAAAGTAAAACACCACTTGTAGAGTTTCTTTAAAACAGAAATGGCAACAGACCAATGTTGAATTTTCAGCCTCCACGAAGCAAAGCTGGCCAAATGTCCAAACCCTTCTCCATTGTGCAGGAAAACCTGAAACTTTTACAGACCCTTCATCAAGGCAATTGCAGCAATCAGGCTTGGGTGCGAAGAGATCGTGAACGGTTCACTAGACGCTGAAATTCAAAGAGCCACCAGGCAGCAAACAGCTGCAAACAGCAAACAGCTCACAGAGCTCAGTTAACTTAAATCCACAATCTGCAGGTGAGGCAATCAGCCACAAAAACACTCAAGGCCTCCTGCTGTTATAATTGCTCTGTTTTCGTTATATCTTCTCAGATAACAATAATTTCCACCTTCCAGAAGAAAACGGCTTGTAAGGTCCAAGGCCAAAGCTGAAGACCATGCGCAGGGTTCTTTGAGGCAGGTCTGTGATCTCTCAGAAATGTAATCTCTGATTACAAGAGAACTTTGTTGTTTGTTTCTTTGTCTGCATTTCTTGGACAGACTTATTTAATGGCAAAGTATAAATGCCGGTTGGAAATCCTCGTTGACTCTCCACTGCAGTGTATGTACTATGTCTCTCCCATTTGACTGAGTCTCTTCACCTGATCAAAAGCAGCTTTCCATCATAATACTACTATTAATCGTCATCATCAGAACAGGGGGAGGAGCCCATAATAATTTCCTGTAAACTTATTTGCAAAATGAATGGCTGAATGTGACACAAATATAAATATTGCTATTTCAATGTATTAATTTTAGCCATCTATACATATCTTCACTCTTCCCCTTTGAACTTGTCTGTACCTTCTTAGGCATCTGGGAGATGACACTGGTTAATGATTCCAATCAGATTTCAAAAGTGCAATTTCCCTTCCCTGGAACTCCCCCCACCTTCACCCTGAGCTTTTATCCTGTGATTGAGATTGCTTTGCCAGCTCTTTACATGGCGCTGTGATCATTCCAGGCATCTCCTGCACTAAATGCCCTTTGTTCCGTTTTTAAATAGATTGCAGATAATGAGCTATCAAATTACTCTATTGTGTTCCACTTCAGTTTCCTCTGTGAAAAGAGTAAAAGCGGCAAGAAGAGGAGAGAGATCAATGAAAGCTAATGGAAGACTCACATATGGGGAAAAGGAAGCACGTGAAAAGGGGAGTCATTGTGATCCTGCATTTAAAACAGAAGCAGAAAGCCCCGTTTTAAATGCAGGATTTAAGGCTGGTATAGAGATGCCCAAGGACACACAGGCAGAGACTTCAGGAAGACAAATAAAACCTGGGTTGCAATCCTATGCACATTTATTTGGGAGTAAGCCTCATTGGGACTTACTTCTGAGTAAACACACAGAATTGTGCTGTTGGTGAATTTTATTCAAAGGAATCCACCTCAGAGAAGGTTGATGCTGTTAAAAACCAGACACATCAGCTTACTGTTTATGTATGAAAATGACATAGTAAGGTAGCAGGAAACAATCTACTCGGAGAACAATGATTAGCAAATACAAATAAGAGTGTTCACTTGAGCAAGATGCCTAAACAATGCTATCTATAAATCCCACTGCTGACTCAGCTCATCTCTACACATTAACCAAAGGTCAGTCCCAGTGCATATTTTCCAATAATAGACAGTCATGATTCATCTTACTTAAAAGCAAACTTTTCAGAGTCCCCTCCATAGAAATTATTTCAGTATCTCAACCAATAGCATTCCAGGAAACAATACCATAATCTCTACTTAATAAACTTTCATTAAATAGACCCTACACAGAACATTGTTTTAAAGTCATATATAATATGAATATATGGCAGAAGGGCACAAATCAGGATCCACACACAGCCATTAAACATAAATTTCTCTCTCTCTCTCTCTCTCTCTCTCTCTCACACACACACACACACACACATACACACACACACACACACACACAGGGTATGATGATGTTTGTGATTTTAGGTTATTTTGCACAGTTTGGGATGCTGTCTTTAGTCAGAAATGTGGTTTAAAAATGCTTCAATAAAAACAGAATAATCGTTTTATTAGAGCCATTTATTGCAAAAGTGAAACCTTACCCCCACACACACCATAAATTGTTCCTAAATAAATACCTTATACTAAACAGTTATAGACAACTTCATATTCATAGCAGCTAACGGCAAGTGAAGCTTGATTTCTATCAGTTTTACCCCACCCTTTCTCCAAGGAGCTCACAGCAGCGTAAATGAAATGGTTCTCCCATTTAACCTTATAATAACCATCTGAGGTAAGTTAGGCAATTGCAAATAACCCCTTTTTGACAAGATATTACAGAAGACAGTGGCAATCCAACCACCACTGCTTTTGGATGAAATGGATGATCTGGACCCATTTCAATCTAGGTTCAGGCCTAGTTTGAAACAAGCCTTGGTCACTTCTGTCAAGAGAGAAATATGGAGTATGACCCTATTGCAGAGGTCCCCAACACGGCACCTGCAGGTACCTCCAATGGCACCTGAGAACGGATCCCCAATGTGGTGCCCATGGACATTCAAAAATATTTTCCCCCATTTTTAAAATATACATACATGGATTGTGTCCATGTAAAGCAGGAGTCCCTGAAACTCTGACACATGTACTTTTATATTGTAATTTTTACTCTGACTTGAGATATCATATGTTTTATCCTTTTCTCACCAACTTCCCAGGGCACCCAGATGAAAGATTGGTAATCAATTGTATTTTGGATAAGATCCCACATGTCACTAACAGGTGGCTAATTTCTTTCTAATCGCCACACAAACAAGAGCCAAGCTGATTGACTGTATTAGTTAAACTAAAGAAATTGTAGTCTGTGTCCTGATATTTGTGTATTTGTCTGTGTATTTTAACTTGAATGAGTCTAAATGACTGTAATAGAGTGTTTGATTTGTATGAAACTTTCTAGCTATTATACATGGGCTGCAACAAAAGTGGACCAAATATACAAATAAGTATCCATTTGAAAGTGACATCTATATGCTACCCTTTCAAATATTGAAAGCTTTGTAGAGTCCTCAATCCATGGCATTATAGGAGGTGAGTGTTTATTCTTCCAATGTTGTAATATCAGTCTTTTAGCTGTCAAAAGGGTGCAGAGAATCCATTTACACTGACTATTTGTTAATTTCCATGAAGTAGGTAAATAATTTAAAAGAGCATGTACACCAGTGAATATTAAAGACTGTTCCGGTACAAAATTTATCTGTGTAATAACCTCCTCCCAAAAAGAAGCAACTACTGGACCTTGGCAAAACTTATGTTTAAAAGAAGCATTAGCTGTATTGCACCACTATCAATTAGCCAATTAGACAATTCCTTATTAAAGGAATGTTGTGCTGCCCAATATACACAAAACAAACATTTTTGCTGAATAAAACACAGCCTAAGAGCCACAGATGTGATAGGTAGACACCAAAGTGGTCATTAGGCATTTTGTGGTGGTGCCTACACCATGGTCTCAAATTCCCAAATATGCCCATGGGTCCATAAAGCTTGGGGACCCCTGCCCTCCTTGATCTCTCAGTGGTGGTTGATACCATCAACCATGGTATCTTGCTAGGCCAACTCTATCTGATGCAAGAATTACTTCCTCTCTTGGAAGGCTTGTGTGGCTCAGTCTTTGATTGCTTACTGAATGATGGTGATGGCCTTCCTTATTCACTTAGAAGGATTTGGAGTAGAGTGATGTTTTCAAAATGGTACTGTATTTTAAGATACCACTGTCTTTTTATTGTTTTGTTAAAGAGGCAGGTTATGGTGTTAAAATGGCATGATACTGATGTAGCACTAGGGTAAGCAACCTCTATCACAATGCCAATAGTGTATGATGGTGCAACGGATCTTCCATGCGAGGGGACACTCAGAAGCGATCGTGTCAACTGCTTGGGCTATTTCATTGTTCCAGAGATTAATCAGGTCTTTGACAGAATCGCCCGCCTAGGTGACAGGAAAATCCCCAAGAGCTTTCAGAAAACAATCTGGATCCAGAAAGCAATCTGGATCAGTCTCCTGCAGAGGACTATCTTAATTGCTCCCCCCTGCCCTTATGGAGGCTCCAAGTCCCAGCAAGCCTAAACCCCACTAGGTAGTGATCTGTCCATGACAATGGAATTACAGAAAGTTCTTCCACCCCAGATCAGCATTATCCCACCCTACACAGAAAATCAGATCCAAAGAGTTCCCTGCTAAACGAGCAGGGCCAGATACTAATTGCGATAGACCCATGGTTGCCATGGAGGCCATGAAGTCCTGAGGCACTCCCAACAAGGTGGCCTCAGCATGTATATTGACAAGCCAGCACAAGCTGCACAGAATCCAGCACCAACCCCGAGACCACCTTGGCTGGCTCAGGAAGCAAAAGTGCTGAGTAGCAGGACGAGCACTACACCAATGGAATCCCGATTCTGTCCCAAACACCCACCTTCAGATACACACTTGAAACTGTGTAACTGTGTATATATACTCGAGACTGCAGGATGGGGCACCTGGACAGGAAGATCAAATTATGAGAGTCCACTGTGACTCTGTCCCCCAGGTTTTGCCTGCTGCAATATGGAAAGTCCAGGCAGCAAAGCTGCAAAAGATTTACTTCCCCAGACTCATCCAACTGCATCTCTGTGATACAGATCAGGCTGGCACACTCATCCAGGATCACATCCTGGATGGTGGTTGTTTTCCCATTCACTGACTTGGAATTCAGCAGCAGCACCTTCAGCCCAGAGAGACTGTCACCAGGGCTACTTGGGCTCTCTGATATGGGAGACAGCTTGGGAGCAACCAACACGCTGTTGCGGTTCCCACCCCCATAATGATCCAGCCAACTCCTATCACCATATCTCGCTCTGTCTTCTACTGTTTCAACGGCCACTCCCTGTAGACCTCCACCTCTCTGTGCCTTTTTAAAACACATCTCTCCCAACAACAGGCAGTAGTTATAGGTCTAATAACCCTATGCATACCCAAGAAGGCAGATATACAGGCAATCCCTTCCCTCCTCCCCTCTGTCCAACACAGCAGATGGCCTTCACCCTCTTTCACCCTTGAAGTGGTTTCCCCATAGGGGCAACACTCTTTGTTGCCACCTGTTTGGTCCCAGCCCTGTCCCCAAGCTGCCCACCTTTTATGTACCAGATACAGGAAACTGATGCAATCTTTTCCAAGGTGACAGAAGGTCTCTTGGAGAGAGTGCAAGGCAGGGGTCTGGTCCTGTGAAGAGGCAGTTGTTCTCTGGCCCCAGAAAGTCTGTGGAGTAGCCACAGGTAAAAGTCAGGAAGCAGGATGGTAAAGCTCACTTACAGTCTACCTGGGCATATGTCTCTTTTCTGTCCTCCTGTAGCAGGGAATTCTAGGTGCCAATTTTGATTTTCAAAGTATTAACAGCAATTTTTTCACTCACATCTCTTTGCTTCTAAAACTAATGGTTTTTAACTAGTGGTTCCACCACTTCCACAATCATTATAGTGAAAATCATTCTGAATCAGTAAGAAGCCACAATTGCAGAACTTGGACAAAACTATCTGTTTCACTTTCTGCCACAAAAACACCAGCCAGAAGTTAAACTCAGGCACTGGCAGCTTAGCATTCTTGAGAAATGCATGGCTCTTTTAAAAAATATGTTTACACTCTTCATACATACCAAATAACATTCAGCAACAACCTTCTAAAAATTGGATACACAAACCAAAGTGTTTGAAAGTACATCAACTGTTTCAATGGGCATTCAAGTAGTGCTGACAGTTATCTAACAACCTACATTTCTACAATATTGAGTCTGCCGGATCCAGGTTTCATGGCCTTCCACTGCTCTGGTTAACTATCACTATTATAGTCCAATCCTCTCCTTGAGTTATACTGCCTGGACAAGGCTAGGATTGCAACGAATCCCATGTATGGGTGTAACTGGGGGACAAACATGGGGGGAGGACTAATGCCTTTATATTCTGCTTGTGGGCTTCCTGGAAACATCAGGTTAACAGCCACAAGATCTGGACCAGGTGAAGTCACTGGATACTAGAAACAAGTTGCTGGACCAAGTGGGCACTTGGTCTGATCTAGCAGACCTCTGGTTATGTCTTGTCTGTTATAGCTGCCACCCATGACTCATTCCTAGCCTCACATTTCTCTTGCTGCACCACGAGCAAGCAGGCAGCTGTTCAACATCCACAGAGAAATGAGTGAAGTGGAAGAAAATTCCAAGAGCCATTAATCAGACTGATGCTTGCACCGTCCCTGCGTTTCACTAACCTTGCCTGCAGCAAAGTGAAAGCAAACAAAGCATGCAGACTGAAAGTCTGGGTAAAAAGCAATGTCAGAGTAAAAGGGAAAAATCTATGCCCCAGGCTTCAATGCCACCTGAAAAGTCAGATAAAACCAGAACAGTAAGAGCTGCTTATCACACTGGCAAATAAGCCTGTTGTTTCGCTATGCAGCAGTTACAAACCAATCAGAAGTACCATACAACTCATCCTGCCTCTGTAGTGTTCTGTTATCCAGTCGGTGTTAGCCAAAGCTGTGCCTTGTCATTCATTGTATAAAAGCTTTGTTTGAATTGTAAATGTTGAGAACCTCCTTACAAGATTTTTGTAGGAATCTCCACTTACCTATGCTTCCTTTTCTTTCTTTTGTTTCCTTTGAATAAAGAGGTGAATGCTCAGAATAAGCTGTGAAGTTTTCTTCAACAGTGATTACTACCCATGTGCCAAGCAGACATGCAGCAACACCAACACCAGCAGTGGCCAGCAGGTTCCTATGTGAGCTGCAGTTCCTTGGTTTAGTAGGGCTCACTTGCCTGTGAAAGCTGCTGGATAGACAGTTATGAAACATGGGGCTGAAGTGATGGGGAACGCTGCACTAGGATCTTGCCATGCAGCTTTCAGTAGGACGGGAGCCCTACGAGAACAAGAATCTTGGCAACCCGATCTAGCTGTATCACTTTCAGAACACATTCCATTACTGATAATGCTGGTCCTGTAAGAGCTGTGCCTGTCTCAGTAGTATTTCTGTGCTTATGACGGTTAGCAGAGAGGGGCCCCCCTTCTTGACCACCTCTGCTAACTCTCCAAGACAGGACATGCAATGCAAGGGGGGCAGGGGAGCTAAGGCCTTCTCTCCCATCACACCAAGGATGGGGTCACCACAATTTATCCCAGCGTTCTCCAACCCAGTGCTCTGCAGATGCACTGGACCACAACTTCCAGAATCCCGCAAGCGGCAGGCTAGGGGATTCTGGGAGTTGCAGTCCAACACACCTGGAGGGCCCTACATTGAGGAAGGCTGGTCTAGCCACTGGAGCACTAACAAGGGGAAGGGGACAGGATCCAACAGCCCACTGTCCTTCTGACTCCACATATATAAAGCACTTACTGCTGGGTGTGAGAAATCACACAGATGAGCTGCAGGAGGTAGAGGAGGGTAGGGGAGATGGATGAAAGGATCTAATAGAAAAATAACCAGCAGATACTGGCAGCCAACCAAGGGACCATGGGGGAGGCAGGGCTGGAAGTGATACAAACTGATATGAAGGAAGGGAACAGAGCAACATGAGCAGACAACTGAGTGAGAGCTTCTTCACACAGAGGCTTTTTGTCCCATGATTTTACCGGGGCATTGGCTTCCAGATTCTTTCTGGGATTGTTGTTGTTGTTCAGTCGTTAAGTCATGTCTGACTCTTCATGACCCCATGGACCACAGCACGCCAGGCCCTCCTGTCCTCCGCTCTCCCCCGGAGTGTGCTCAAGTTCATATTCATTGCATCAGTGATGCTATCTAGCCATCTCATCCTCTGCCATCCCCTTCTCCTTTTGCCTTCAATCTTTCCTAGCATCAGGGTCTTTTCCAGGGAGTTTTCTCTTCGCATTAGGTGGCCAAAATATTTCAGCTTCAGCTTCAGTATCTGTCCTTCCAATGAGCACTCAGGTTGATTTCCTTTAGGATGGACTGATTGGACCTCTTTGCAGTCCAGGGGACTCGTAAGAGTCTTCTCCAGCACCACAGTTCAAAAGCATCAATTCTTCGGCGCTCAGCCTTCCTTATAGTCCAGCTCTCACAGCCATACATTACTACTGGGAAAACCATAGCTTTGATTAGACGGACCTTTGTCAGCAAGGTGATGTCTCTGCTTCTTACTATGCTGTCTAGGTTTGCCATAGCTTTCCTCCCAAGGAGCAAGCGTCTTTTAATTTCATGGCTACAGTCACCATCTGCGGTGATCTTGGAGCCCAAGAAAATAAAATCTGTCACTGCTTCCATTTCTTCCCCTTCTATATGCCAGGAAGTGATGGGGCCAGATGCCATGATCTTTGTTTTTTTAATGTTGAGTTTCAAATCAACTTTTGCACTTTCCACTTTCACCCTCAACAAGAGGCTCTTTAGATCTTCTTCGCTTTCTGCCATTAGGGTGGTATCGTCTGCATATCGGAGGTTGTTGATAATTCTCCCGGCAACCTTAATTCCGACCTGTGACTCATCCAACCCGGCGTTTCTCATGATGTACTCTGCATATAAATTAAATAAGCAGGGCAACAATATGCAGCCTTGTCATACTCCTTTCCCAATTTTGAACCGATTGATTGTTCCATGTCTGGTTCTTACTGTTGCTTCTTGGTCCTCATACAGGTTTCTCAGGAGACAGGTAAGGTGGTCTGGTACTCCCATCACTTTAAGAATTTGCCACAGTTTGTTGTGATCCACACAATCAAAGGCTTTAGCATAGTCAATGAAGCAGAAATAGACATTTTTCTGGAATTCTCTTGCTTTCTCCATGATCCAGCGAATGTTGGTGATTTGATCTCTAATTCCTCTGCCTCTTCGAAACCCAGCTTGTACTTCCAGTAGTTCTTGGTTCATATACTGCTGAAGCCTAGCTTGTAGGATTTTGAGCATAACCTTGCTGGCATGTGAAATGAGTGCAATTGTACGGTAGTTTGAACACTCTTTGGCATTGCCCTTCTTTGGAATTGGAATGTAAACTGACCTTTTCCAGTCTTGTGGCCACTGTTGAGTGTTCCAAATGTGTTGGCATATTGAGTGCAGCACTTTAACAGCATCATCTTTTAGGATTTTAAATAGCTCAGCTGGAATACTGTCCTCTCCGCTAGCTTTGTTGTTACTAATGCTTCCTAAGGCCCACTTGACTTCACTCTCGAGGATGTCCGGCTCAAGTTCAGTGACCGCACTATCATGGCTATCAGGGACATTCAGATCTTTCCTGTATAGTTCTTCTGTGTATTCTTTCCACCTCTTCTTCATCTCATCTGCTTCCGTTAGGTCCCTGCCTTTTTTGTCCTTTATCATGCCCGTCTTTGCACAAAACGTTCCCTTGGTATCTCCGATTTTCTTGAAGAGGTCTCTAGTCTTTCCCATTCTGTTGTTTTCCTCGATTTCTTTGCATTGTTCATTTAAGAAGGCCTTCTTGTCTCTCCTTGCTACTCTTTGGAACTCTGCATTCAGTTGGATATATCTTCCCCTTTCTCCCTTGCTTTTCGCTTCCCTTCTTTCCTCAGCTACTTCTAAAGCCTCATCAGACAGCCACTTTGCTTTCTTTTTCTTTGGGATGGACTGAGTTGCTGCCTCCTGAACAATGTTACGGACCTCCGTCCGTAGTTCCTCAGGCACTCTGTCTATCAGGTCTAATCCCTTAAATCTATTCCTCACCTCCACTGTATATTCATAAGGGATATGATTTAGGTCATACCTGAATGGTTTAGTGGTTTTCCCTACGTTCTTCAATTTCAGCCAAAATTTTGCAATAAGAAGCTCATTATTTGAGCCACAGTCAGCTCTAGGTCTTGTTTTTACTGACTGTATAGAGCTTCTCCATCTTTGGCTGCAATCTGATTTCGATATCGACCATCTGGTGATGTCCATGTGTAGAGTCGTCTCTTGTGCTGTTGGAAAAGAGTGTTTACTATGATCAGCGTGTTCTCTTGGCAAAACTCTATTAGCCTTTGTCCTGCTTCATTTTGTACACCAAGGCCATGCCTGCCTGTTATCCCGGTGATTTCTTGACTTCCTACTTTAGCATTCCAGTCCCCTATGATGAAGAGGACATCTTTTTTTGGTGTTAGTTCTAGAAGGTGTTGTAGTTCTTCATAGAACCGATCAACCTCAGCTTCTTCAGCATCAGTGGTTGGGGCATAGACTTGAATTCCTGTGATGTTGAATGGTTTGCCTTGGATTCGTACTGAGAGCATTCTATCGTTTTTAAGATTGTACCCCAGTACTGCTTTTCCCACCCTTTTGTTGACTATGAGTGCTACTCCATTTCTTCCAAGGGATTCTTGCCCACAGTAGTAGATATGATGGTCACCTGAATTAAATTTGCCCATGCCTGTCCATTTTAGTTCGCTGATTCCCAAGATGTCGATGTTCAATCTTGCCATCTCATGTTTGACCACCTCCAGCTTACCTTGATTCATTGACCTTACATTCCAGGTTCCTAAACAATATTGTTCTTTACAGCATCGGATTTTCTTTTCACCACCAGACACATCCACAGCTGAGTGTCCTTTCGGCTTTGGCCCAGCCGCTTCACTCTCTTTGGCGCTACTTGGAAATACCCTCTGCTCTTCCCCAGTAGTATATTGGACACCTTCCGACCTGAGGGGCTCATCTTCCGGCGTCATATCTTTTAGCCTTGTGATACGTTCCATGGGGTTTTCTTGGCAAGAATAGTGGAGTGGGTTGCCATTTCCTTCTCCAGTGGACCACATTTTGTCAGAACTCTCCACCATGACCTGTCCGTCTTGAGTGGCCCTGCACAGCATAGCTTATGGCTTCACTGAGTTACGCAAGCCCCTTCGCCACAACAAGGCAGTGATCCATTAAGGGGTTCCTGGGATTAAGCTCACCCTTTACATGTGCTTCCCTCTCTCCACACACTTTCCCCCCCTTTATCCATGAGTTCTATATGTTTCATTTATACAGCCACTAGATGGTGCTGTGGTCTAGCTCTTCTTATTGCAGGATTACCTCTCTTCTCTGAGAAATGGAAATCAGGCTTTTGTTACTAGGTTATTTCTGTTTCAAATTAAGCCATGGAAACTGGAAGTTGACAATGTCACGTAAAGGACCTGCAAACACCCGTGAGAGACCAATCTCAATCGCAGGATAAATGCCCTGTGTGGAGATGCCTTTAGACAACTGGTCCTTGCACTACTCACTTGCTGCCTTTCTGACAACTGGGCTAGGGTGTCAACTGTAGAACAGGAAGAAGCCTTGGACATCTTTATGCACATTTTAATAGGCATTAGACACAAGAAATGCATAAGACTCCTAGCATTTTGAAACTTGGGCATTATTCCAACTTCCTATGCATTTTCAGAACTTCTTCTACGCAGCTGCTGCTTTGTTATCTCTGACCTCCATGCTTGGCACGCCACTGTTTCATTTTTTTTCTTGTTGACTTCTATGATATCATCTCCGTTTTGTTTGCAAGACAATTCCTAAACCTTTACATAACTGTGAATGTGCCAGCACATATTTTCTTGTCATCTGATTCTCCTTAGCTTCATGTCTTACTGAAAAGGGTGAACCTTAAAACTAGTACATTCTCATCACCCATTACTGTGAGTTACTGCAGCAGCAAGTAGGTGTTTAGAAAGGGGGTCCAACAAGTGTAGCACCACGTAACATCATTTCCTGTGGCACTGCATTTAGAAAGCTGACCCAGTGCAATGGTTTGATGCTCCTACACAAATAACTACCACCAGCACACGATAGTTGTGCGGTACTGAAGAAGGGCAGGATGGAAGCAAGGCGGAGTGAGTCAACTACATAGAATGAAAAAAGTATTTTGGCCACTAGCTACATGCATCCTATGCACCTAACATTTGGTCTTAAAAAGAAGTAATTGGATTAGGATGGCGGAGAATTCCTCCACGGGCCCCAGTGAGACCAGATTCTTTTGAATCCGGCTTCTGGAGTCCATGGAGGAATGGAGTACTTACCTCTGCCTCCCCTGAGGAATCCTCCCCAGCCAGATCCTCCTCACCGCCGGCTCCGGAGCACCAGTGATACAGCTGCCATTGCTGTATCGCTGGCTGAGGCTGACTGACTCCGAACGCAAATGGCGTCCACTATGCCATTTGTGGCCATAAAGCTCTTAGATTAAGCTAAATGCATCCATAAATGGCTGCATTTAGCTTTAACTAAGGGCTTTACGGCCGCAAATGGCGTCTGCTATGCCATTTGCGTCTGTGGTTTTTCACGTGATAGGCTACCCATGTACGGCTGCATTTAGCTTAATCTAAGAGCTTTACGGCCGCAAATGGCATAGTGGACACCATTTGCATTTGGAGTCAGTCAGCCTCAGCCAGCAATATGGCAATGGCGGCTGTATCACTGGCGCTCCAGAGCTGGCCGGTGGCTCCACGGAATTGCCGTGGAGCAGAGCCAGCCGGCGAGGATTCCAGGGGGAGGGATGGATTGCCTCCTCCCAAGGGCGGATTCCCCGGAGGAACGGCAGGTAGGGAATCTACCCATCCCTAATTAGAAGTGACAAACATTTGCCCCTTGGAAAACACAGGATGCTAAATGTAGCTATGTTACAGAAAGCCAGAATATGCATTATTGCAGCTACAATATGTCTACAGAGTTGGAGTGGCCTATAAACATCTGCTAAGCGACACTCAGGTTCATCCACATATTACAGGGAGACTATAGTTAAGGTGCTTGGATTTTAAATGTTCTTCCACTAAACATTCTATGTGTACATCTAATACACTTGAACCATTGTACATATTATGCAGAAAATAGCAACAACAACAAAATGGCTGCTGCAGTGAAGATAAACTTTGCTGTTCATAAAATTAACTTAATTTCCTTTAAAAAGAAAAACAAGGAAATTCTAAAAACAAAATGCTTTTGGTTTAATACAATAATTAAAGTGTATATACAAATTCATTGATACATTAAAAAACTTAGAAATTGTAAGACCAAGATGCCCGCCTTACTGTCTGTGTCGTGTAAGCAATACATGCTTCTACAATCTACTGTGCTCACGTACAAGTCAGCCTTCATGCACCCCACACTTTCCCTTGGTCTTTCAATTTCAACCTTTTTAACTTCTTCACACAGCACATAGTTAAACTATGAAATTTACTACCACAAGATGTGATGACCACCAACTTAGATGACTTTAAAGAGGGATTATTAGACACATTCGGGAAGGATAAGGCTGTCAATGGCTACTACTACCGATGGCTATGTGCTACCACCAGGATAAGAGGCAACATGCCTCTGAATACCAGCTGCTGGAGAACAGCAGCAGGAAAGGGCTGTTGTCCTAAAGTTCTGCTTGTGGGCCTCCCATATGTGTCTGTTGCCCACTACAGAAAACAGGATGCTGGACTAAACAGGCCTTTGGGTTGCTCCAGCAGGGCTCTTCTTGGGGGCAACGCTGAAGCTTAAATCAGTGAGGTATCAATTAAGATATATACTTCCAAATTCTATACCTTTAATTCTATCAATCTCTTACAAAGCTTATTTTATACTGCAGACTGCAAACTTCTACATGCTTAACCAACCGTAAAACTAGCATTCATAACTCTTCAAGTATTAGTAAAACATCAGACTTGAAGACTTATTCTGCTCTGGTTGTACTCTTTAATTAATTCATTTTAAACAGAGCCAACCTGTTGCAAAAATACTACTGTAATGTGTTCTACATGGGTCTGCCTTTGAAGATGGTTCACAAGCTTCAGAATGCAACAGCTCAGATATTTATAGGGGCCAAACATTCAGACAATATCACACCTATTCTGCATTAATTTCACCGGTTGCCTATTTGCTTCCAAGCCAATTCAAAGTGCCAGTGCTGACTTTTAATGCCCTTAACTGTTTTGAACAAAGTTTCATAAAGACTGTCTACACCCATATGAACCTGTCCACGCATTATGATCAGCTAAGAAGGTCCTGCTCACATTCCCACCAGGAGGCATAGTTAGACTAATGGGCGCAACAGACAGGGCTTCTCAGTGTTTATGGAATGCCCTCCCTCAGGCAATATAGTTAGCCCCCACTGGATTTTCTTTTAGATGGGTCCTAAAGACATTTTTATTTCAGACTGCTTTTAATTAAGAAGGTAGGTCAGTGGTTTATATTATCAGTTGTTCTTAGTAGCTTTGTTTTTAGATTTTATGACAGGATGGCCAGCTGAAACTATATGATTTTACTTCTTATTTATAATTGTTATGTTAATTATTATTTTAACATAGATGTGTGTTTTTATTGTTATTACATCTTGTGTGCCACTTTGGGAAAATATTATATTTTGAAAGGCAGCTTATTGGTCTCTTAAATAAACAAACACATCTATACAGAACTTGGGAGGCAGATTTCTTTTCTCTTGCTGACTTCATAACCTTTCCACAATGCACATCTGCCTCTAGTCTTATGCTACATCTTCCATCTATCAACCTTGTCCCCACTCCCCATATACAAACTACTAATATATGACAGTCTCCCTAACCCAAATGAAAGCATATTGGGGAAACAGTCTACAGCTAGGCAGCTAACGCCCCCCACCCCCACTATTCTCCCAAGCTTCAGAGTTGTCCTTGGTCTGCAGAGGCTAAGTTGTCAACAACCACAATATGTGTGAGACTGTGGAACATGTTTACCATGTAGATGGTGTAGGAGCTAAGACAGGCAAGTTAACTTCCATGCTTTCTGGCACATGAGTGAGTTTGTAAGTGCCTTAGTTCTTATCTTAAGCCAAAGAGTTTTCCTGATCCTAGAATCTTAACTATCATATAACTGCCTCAACAAATGAAATTACTATCATGGATAATTATTCATACTTCCTACTAACTATTCAGCCTCTGAAATTGCAAATTACATTATGTATAGGCTGTTGTTTCATTGCTTCCGCGACAGCTTCATTCTGTGAAACTATTAATGACAGCTGTAAAAAAGGGCTAGGTTGTAGCTAGGATGCCCTTCTGCTAGTAGACTTTCTTCACTGTGTGGTGGTATCACAACCATGCCAAAACCCTGCAGAATAAAACATCTCTTCAGTCTGCCACACTACCTGGATGTGCTAAAATACAATTAGACTAGAATACATTGTAACTGCATAATCCATCATTTTTGGTTTCTGCTGTAGTGGATTTGAAGGTATCCACAGGGAGTTAAAGTTTGATCATGGAAATTCTGAACATATTTAAAATCTTGAGTGCAATCAAATGTACCATTTGGTGAAATGAAAATATGAACACTGAAAGGCAAGTAATTACATTTTATGATTCTTATACAACTGGAGGCACTCTAACATGAGACTGACCTGAGCTTTCTTCACACGGAGCTTTTATCCTGCGTTTGAGATTGCTCCTTCACAGAGGTTTGCGGGCTCTTTACATGATCCCATGACCCTCCAGGATGTCTTGTGCACTAAATGCCCTTTGTTCCATTTTTAAATAGATCACAGATAATGAGCTATCAAATTACTCTGTTGTGTGCAACTTGAGTTCCCTCCGTGAAAGAGGAAAAGTGGCAAGAACAGGAGCGAGATCAATGAAGGATATGGAAGACTCAGATACAGGAAGAAGGAAGGGGAAAGGGGAGGGGGGAAAGGAAGCATGTGAAAATGGGAGTTGTTGTAAAAGCAGAAAGCCCCATTTTAAATGCAGGATTTTAGGCTGGTGTAGAGATGCCCCTGGTTTGAAGACAGCTTTGGCCATCATAGGACAAGCAGGGGGGCTAAAACCCTATTGATCTTAGATTTCTTCATGCCTTTTGATACCATCAACCATTGCATTCTTCTGGATAGTCTGGCTGGGGTGGGAATTGGAGGCACTCTATTCTATCTGGATGGCCAACTCCAGAAGGTGGGTCTGGAGGACTACTGCTTGACATCTTGGCACTTATGCTATGGGGTCACACAGGGTTCTATTTTGTCTTCCATGTTATTTAAAATCTAAATGAACCTGCTAAGTGAGGTCATCTAGAGGTGTGGGGTGAGATGTCATCAACATGGGGACATCCCCAACTTTCTCTTTCTCAGTAAATTCAGGTGAAGCAGTGGAAGTGCTAAATCAGTGTATTGCTGCGCTGGTACTGTGGAGCTTCAGATGTCAGGGCACTGACATATGTATTGTGTGCTACGGATATAATTGGCAGTACCCTGACACCTTGGCTCAAAAATCCATTTTGGTTCCTGGCAGCCTGAAAAGCTGCCAGGAATGTTGTTAAGGCTCTGAACCACCACAGAGGCACAGGAGCCATAGAATATACTTGCTTTCTGTTTGATTAAATTTGTTCTCTGCAACTGTGGAAATATGCAAATACCTGCCTGACCCAGCCAGCTAACCAACAAGGATACCTTTGAAATGGCCAATCAAAAGCCTTAGCAGGAGAAATGGCCCAATCCTGGAACATCTCCAGCTCCCAGACAGGTCAGCAAGGTCAAGTACTACCTGAGCAACCTTGATGACATCTTTTGTTTTGAATATGCTACTCTGTATAGCCAGCTAGATGAAAAATTAATTGAGTGGCAAGCAACCGCTCTGAGCCTTCTATTCAGTTGCCGCAACCAGTGTTCTCATTGTTTTGGCCCAGCCTGGGTACAGTAGGGAGGGCGGAGAATTCTGCCACGGACTCCAATGAGGCCGGATTCTTTAGAATCCAGCCCCCCAGAGTCTGTGGCGGAACAGACCAACCCCCATCCACCACCCCACAAAGTTTGCCCAGATGTACCCTACCTGCCGCTGACCGGGTCCGTCCGCTGAGTCTGCAGCCGTCCGTTGCCGGTCTGCGAACGCAAATTTGCATCCCTGCTCTTTTCTGGATAGGCTACGTAAATCTTTACGTAGCCTATCACGGCAAAGAGCAGGGACACAAATAGCGTCCACTAAACCATTTGCGTCCCTGCTCTTTGCCGTGATAGGCTACGTAAAGATTTGCGTAGCCTATCAAGAAAAGAGCAGGGACGCAAATGGCGCCCGCTATGCCAGACACCATTTGCGTCCGCAGACCGGCAGCGGGAGGAAGTCCAGCTGCAGATGGACCTGACCGGCAACTCCGCGGCGTTGCTGTGAAGCGGAGCCAGCCAGGGAGGATTCCGGGGGAAGGAATGGATCGCCTCCTCCCCCACTTACCCCCAAGCGGACTGGTGAGTGGGGTTTGTACACCCCTAGGGTGCAGCATCTGAGCCATCTGCAGAATAGGAAAAACTCTGCATGCTTCCAGACACTGGGGGGTAATAGGGAATGTGTTATATTGACAGCCGCTTGCTTTGTTCATCCCCTTTCTTATCCTGTAACTTGAGTGGTTCCTTTCTCCTATTCCCCCACCCCCTTCTCTTCCTCTTTGCCTCTGCAACAGGCGACATGTGCTCTCTCAGTGAGGGAAGCAAGTAATGATACTGCATGTCTTTGCTTACTTACATTCACACACTCAGCTTTAGGGGGTGCTTGTAGTTGAACAGTGTTAGACAGCCTTCTTCAACGATGTGTATAAAAGCACTAATACAGTAAGTTGATTTGAACTTCTTCTAGACTGGCTCTTGCCTGTGTTCATTCTCTCTAATAATAAATACTGTGTTACCACACTTTCTTTGTGTAAGGCAACTCTGCTGTAAGTCACACCAGATTATCCAACATCATCAAGCTCTTTGTTCCCTTTCTTGTGAACTTTCCATTCTCTCTGCTTGGACATCCCTCATGCTGGTATGTCTCAGCTCTGAGAATAACCTTAAGTCCAATTGGCTTTAATATAGTTTCTTGTGACACTCTCCTAGCACAATTATCTGCTCTACTCTGGCACCTACCCCACATTTCCAGAGCTAGAGTCTCCTACTTTCCTGCCTAATTTGTCCCAGATAGATTCATTTGCTTCATATATCCAGAGAGAGAAAGCTTTACAAGAGGTAAAGTGCCCCACTGAGTCCAGAGCCTGGTTCTATGCATAACACAGCACAACCAGTTTGCTCTAGCTAACCACTTTGATGCCTCATTGGGGACTGCAACCTATGTATGAGTTGTCAGTTCTGTGTACAATACTGGGAAGCAACTATCAATTTCATCTCCTACAGCCCACCATTTTCCCCAGCACTGAGTTTCCTTGGTTGCATAGCCTTCCAATCCCTTGCTCTGCATTTCCATAGCACCACCTTCCTCTCCTCATTTGGTAAACTGTAATTCCCTCAAACTTTGTCTTTTGTAGTTAGACCCATGGGTATATTGGCCTATGTGCTAGGGCAGGGGTAGGTAATCTAAGTGTTTTGGACTATAACTTCCAACAACCCCAGCCAGCATGGCCAATGGTTAGGGATTATGGGAGTTATAGCCCCAAACATCTGGAAGGCACCAGGTTATCTACCCCTGCCCTGGGCTAGGGGATGGGTATACTAACCAAACCATATCTCTCTTCTGTAACAAATGTGCATGTGTGTGTTTTGAGAACAAAAATCTGTAAAAATAAAGTCTATGCCTTTGGAGTTGCAACAAGTCTTTGAGCTAATTTCCACATTTTAGAAGTAGCTATTTCCCCATTTAATAAGAGTATAGTGCATACATTTATTTATGTATTTATTTCTATACTGCCCAATAGCCGAAGCTCTCTGGGTGGTTCGCAAAAAACCACGGTGTACATACATCTACTGTATGCACACCACACCTCTGGGTAAAGGCCCCTTAAGCCTATGTTGGTCTTTACATATGGTTATGTGTCCATGTGAACAAGAATACGTGGTAACAATGGTAAGAGACTGGATGAGAGCCAATAAACTGAAACTCAGTCCAGACAGGATGGACATACTGTGAGTAGGTGGATAGTATGTCCAAAGGAGTGGTGTTCATCTTATGCTAGACAGGGTTGCACTCCCCTGAAGGAATAGGTTCGCAGTTTTAGGCTACTAGCTACTTGATCCATCTTTGTCACTGGAAGCACAAGACGTTTCTCTGGCATGGAGTACCTTTTACCAACTTAAGCTACCTTGACAGAAATAGCCTGGCCTCAATTTTCCCTGCTCTAGTAACTTCCTATGTATACTACTCTAATCTGCTATGTGTTGGGCTGCCTTTCAAGACTATTTGCAAATTGCAGGTAGTGCAGAATGCAAGTGCTATGATACTAACTGGGGTTGGGCGTTATAATTATATTAACACCTGGGCTATAGAAGGCAAAACTTTGTCAGGTCAAAATTCAAAGTGCTGGTTTTGACCTTCATGGCTTTGGACTTGCTACATTTTTTGTATTTAGGTTTTAATCGTTTTGTGAACTGCCCTAGGAATGAACTGAAGGGCAGTATAAAAATGCTTAACAACAAACAAACAATAGCATGCCATATGGTCAGTTATAACAGTATACAGCTACATGTGCCCCAGTGGATGGAGAATTGGACTTGAACTTCAGAGATCTGTGTTCAAGTCCCACAGCTGTAACAAAGTCATAATGTGTTCCTGGGAAAACTGCCCTCTCCCATCATTGAAAAGAGTAATCATAGGAAACTTATGTCCTTCAGTTGTAGATTGGAACCTGTCCCTATGCCACTACTTTAAAGTACACCCAATTTAACTTGTGAATACAAGACATATATAAATATTGCCTCCTTTCGTTATTATGGGGGGGGGAGGATCCCTTCTGATAACAGTAGGTTTTACACTTCACACCCCCATCCAAATGAATGGGGGTTACTTCAGTTTTCTCAAGGCAGTTAGATGGCTAGCAATGTTGACAGAAAGAAGTTAAGACAGCCAGACTTTTTGAGTTGGCATTCACCTTTATTCACAAGGTTATCATCTCATCCAAAAAAATCAAAGTGAACCACTGAAATAACGTGGCAACTATAAATATGCTCATATGCCAAACAGAGAGCCTCGTGTGGCGCAGAGTGGTAGGCGGCAGTATTGCAACTGAAACTCTCCCCATGACCTGAGTTCGATCCCAGCGGAAGCCGAGTCTCAGGTAGCCGGCTCAGGTCGACTCAGCCTTCCATCCTCCTGCGGTTGGTAAAATGAGTATCCAGCTTGCTGGGGGAAAGGTAGTCACGACTGGGGAAGGCAATGGCAAACCACCCCGCTATAGTCTGCCATGAAAACGTCAGTGTAAGCAGCGTCCCTCTATGAGTCAATAATGACCCTGTGCTTGCACAGGAGGAACCTTTCCTTTCAACCCTACAGGAAATCAACCCTGACTGCTCATTGGAAAGGACAGATACTGAAGCTCAAATATTTTGGCCACCTAATGCGAAGAGAAAACTCACTGGAAAAGACCCTGATGCTGGGAAAGATTGAAGGCAAAAGAAGAAGGGGACGGCAGAGGATGAGATGGCTAGATAGCATCACCAATGCAATGAATATGGACTTGAGCACACTCCAGGAGAGAGCAGAGGACAGGAAGGCCTGGCGTGCTATGGTCCATGGGGTCACGAAGAGTCGGACATGACTTAATGACTGAACAACAATGCCAAACAGAGGTTCAAATAAGCTTACTCACAGGTAAGTGTGTATAGGACTGCAGTCTAAGACTATAAGTACTAGAAGAGATATAATGGGAACGATGAGTAAAGCATTTGATTGTATAAGCACTCCACAGGAAACCCATCATGTATCAATGAACTTATCATACACATTGGTCCATTCATGTGTAGAATTAGCACACTAGAAGCACATCTACCTTGGCCACTGACTGCTGGCTCTACGAACAAATGGACCAACTGACATGGTGTATTTATAGAGTACATATGGTACACTTATGTGGCCAAGAACTTTTCCCATGGCTACTCTCACATCTCATTAAAACTGCAGATTGTGCAGTCTCATTAATTCATAGCTTCAACATATTCATACACACTTTAATTATAAATTATATTCCAGGCCTACAAGCACTATTGTGAACCCACATGATAGTTATATGATTATATGCTGTAAAAAGTTTCCATTTGCAAGGTTTATTTTTAAAAGTACATGAAACAGATTTTATTTTGAAGGCAATGGCTCCTACTTTATCAGTTTCTGCCAACTTAGATGTGCTCTTAAGATTTGTTCAGAATTCACTACAGAATTGCCTGATGGGTGTCTCGCATCCCTCACCTCATATAAACCATTCTTTGTTCAGTGACAGAAAAGGGATTGTTTCCTGCACAACTGCTGGATGTGACGGATGGAAGACCATTTGGTTTAAAAAGCAGTATATGCCCAAACTGGGCAACTAACTCCTCTCAGCTCTTTGCTTGCTGTTGATGCTGTTTTTCAATTCATGCAGTGTGACAGTACTAATTACTGTACTAATTCTTAAAGTCAGGATTGCAAATTCCAGGCCTAGGTAATGTCTCTCTCAGTATACAGTAGGATTACAAAAGGGGCAGGGACGGATGTCTAATTTTGGGAGGGAGGGAGAGAGGGAGGGAGAGGGAGAGAGAGATCTTCCTATGTAAAGAGATTGATCTTTCTTTTGGAACAAAACAGCTTCCCAGAACATACTGAGTTTTGGAACAGCGCAGTCCCATAGCAATATGCAGGGGTGGAAAACAGCCCCCACAACTCTGGAATACTAGATACATTTGAAATTTAGAACCTGGCAGCCTGAGTCTATCAACGGGTGTGGGTGGCATCGTTTCCAAACGAAGGACGTTCTTCTGGCCATCTCCTCAGGCTACGAGAAGGTCTGGAAAGGGGGAAGGGAGTTTTAAGACCAAGGACTCGATCAGGAGCGAAGAGCGAGAAAGTAACGAGGTATGTGGGGAAGCGGAGGGGGTGTCTGAGGAGATCGCATACAGGACCTTTCAAGCTTTGCTCCTCTCTCTCAGTCCTTCCTTAGCGGACCCGCCAATATGGTCTAGAAACTGGGGCTGCCCTCCTGCTCCCACCCGCGTCCCACTACCTCAAACCGAGTCCCCCGGTCGCCCGGGCAGGCGGCAGACTGCTGGGGCGGGAGAACTTTGCTGTGACCCTCCTCCTGTCACGCGTCTGTGTCTTTCTCACCTGCTCGAGTTTCTGCCGCGGCCCAGAGAAGGAAAAGTCCCCACGAGCAGAACCACCACCGGCAGCCGATCCTGGAGGAGGAGGCCCCGCCGTCGCCGAACCGAGCCATGCCGAGCAGCGCCCTGCGCGTTGCGTCCGACGAGGCTCGCGGCTTGGGCAAGCTTGCTCTCCTAACCAGGTGCACGGCCCGCCCTCTCGCACCCCTGCTGTTGCCGAGGCAGCCGCGACACGCCCGCCCAAGCCTCGGCGGAGCGGGACCAGAAAGCAGGGGAGCTCCCCGCCGTGGCCCTGGGCGTGATGGTTGTTATTGCTACATTTTTTTTGCGCCACGGACTGGAGCACGGCGCCGCTGGGAGAGGGACCTTCCCACCTGCAGAAACGCACTTAGTTCTCCCAAACTCGCTAAACATGAGGTCCGTTTAACCTCCATGCGGTAACAGCTAATGCGGGGCGGGGGAGATGCGGATTTTAAGGGTGGGATGACCGCCACCCAAACCCTACTCAAGGCATGCTCACAAGCACATAACAAATTGGGGATGTTAAATAGTGGTTCAGTTCAGTTTATTGCTTATTAACCAATCAGGCCATAGGCGGACAAACACATAATAAAATACCCCTCTCATACAGAAAGTGACACCAAAGCAAGAAATATTAAGGATGGTAATTATTAAAAAGCTAAGTAAAACAATTCCTAGGGGCTATTAAAACATTTTGCAAAGCCTACACAATATTTCTTTGATGAGCTTCCACTGGGCTTTAAAAACCTGGCTGTTCAGGCGGGTTAGGGTTTGTTAGAGCAGTGTTGTTTTGTTATTTCTTCTTGTTCAGTTGATTATGTAAATGTGTTATTAGTATTGTATGCAGCCTAGAGTGGCTGGGTAGCCAGCCAGATGGCCAGCTAATAAATCAAATGAATAGACTTATTAAAATATGTTAGCAGACTTAATCTTCTATACCAGTCAATAACTTTCGTTTCTCCCAAGCCTGTTAGTCAAATTTGGCAGTCCTGTAGAACGTATAATAATCTGTACCAGCCCATAGTAATAAGGTTGTACTTAGAGAAGATTTATGACTAGGGGTGTATGAACCCCACTTACTGTTCTGCTCCAGGGTCTGCTGTGGGGGGAGGCGACCCATCCCTCCCCCTGGAATCCTCCCTGGCCGGTTCTGCTCCACAGCGAGTCCGCGGAGCTACCAGCCGGGGCTGCCCACAGCCGGACTTCCGTCCGCTGCCAGGCTGTGGCCGCAAATGGCGTCCAGCATTGGGGACACCATTTGTGTCCCTGCCCTTTGCCGTGATTGGCTACATAAATATTTACGTAGTCTATCACGGCAAAGACCAGGGACGCAAACGGCATCTGCTACGCCAGATGCTGTTTGCAGCCACAGCCCAGCAGCGGCCAGCTGCAGAACAAAGAGGGTGGACCCGGACCGGCTGGCGCCAGGTAGGGTCCGTTCCGACCGGGCTTCGCAGGGTGGCAGGGGGGAGCAGTCTGTTCTGCACGGACTCTGGGGGCCGGATTCTTGGAGTCCATGGCAGATTTCTCCGCCATCCCTATTCATGACTGAACCCAGCTGTTAAGGGCTCAAGATATTGCTTCCTCAGCTCTGCCTACAAATAACATTCCATTAGAAAGTGTACCATGTCCTCTATCTTAGGACAGCCAGCTGGGCAGTATCCACAGTGAACCCTATAGCGTGCTTTCACTTCCAACAGCTGCAGGGAGCTCAATCTGCATTTAGTCAAACGCCATCTCAACTCATATGAGCCAATAGAGGACAAATGGGGGGGGGGGCACCTTATCCGGGAAAATAATACTTTTATAGAGTGTACTGGAACAGCTCTCAGCAGCAGTGGCCATTGCAGTCTGAGTATCGATATTGTATACTCTTCTAGAGATCTCCTCCCAGGCACCATCATATCCCCTTGCAAGCAAATAAGTTTGCAGGAAGCTCAGCTTGGAAATAAGTACACTTATCTGCCATGTCTTCGTAAACTAGAGCTAACTGAAAAACAATCTTTAACCAAAAGAAAGTGGCTGCTCTTTGAACAAGCATTCCCATGGAATGGCAAGCTGTCTTGAATAGGACAATAACCTCAGAGGTGGATGTGGGTACTCCAAGTACTCTAGACAGAAATTTATGCTGTGTTGATTCCAGTAGAGTGATGTCCCCATGGGCCTACTCAGGTGCTCCATATAGAATCTGGGGGAGTAATTTGCCCTTATATAAGGCTATTAACGGAGCAACCATCTTTTCACCTGGTCCAGCTGCAAAATGAAGGATAGCGTCACCAGTTACATTTGCTGTCAAAACCATTGCCTTCAAATGTTTGGACCAGGATCCTGAGCTTTTCAATGTCATTCCCAGGTATTTATACTTATTGACTGGATCAAGCAGCTGATTATCCAGCTGCCATTGATATTTCTTCCTCCTTTTAGCAAAAACAAGAATTTTGGTTTTATCATAATTGACTTGTAGGGCTTCCCTAGTGCAGTATGAACTTAAAGCCCTTATGATCCTCTGCATCCCCACCTGGGTACATGACAAAAGAACAGCATCATCTCCAGTCCATACAGTTACACCGGGATGCTCCTGTCCTTTAAACAAGGTGGGAAAATTCTGGACTGGCTAAGAAAGAGACTATGTCATTGAGGTATGAATTAAATAAAAGAGGTGCTAACATGCATCCCTGATGTACTCCTTTATTTGCAGTAATAGGATCTGAAAGGTTTCCACTCGAAGTGACTCTCACACACAGACTAGAATTTTCATACAACCCCTGTATTCTGAGCAATTTGCTATCCACATTTAATAATGCCAATTTGTGCCAAAGGCAGGGTCTGGATATGGAATCAAAAGCTACTAGAAGCTCTACAAATGCAGCAAAAAAAAAAAAAAAGAGTGATGAGGGGGAGATGTATATTTCCCCACCAAGTGTTGTAATAAAAAATCAGTGGTTGGCTCTAGATCTGCCACACGGGAAGGCTGCTTGTTTCTCAGCTAGGATATTCTCCTCAAACATGCAATTTTCTAACTTATCTAAAAGATGTCTTGCATATAATTTGCTGATAACATCCAGGAGACTTATAGGGTGGTAGTTCTTAGGATCTGACCGATTGCCCCTTCTTATAGATGGGCACTACAATGGCCAATGCCCACTCTGGAGGGAATTTCCCAGTTCTATCAATAGATGTAAATAAGGCAGCTAATATCGGGATCCACCAATGGGGATAATCAATCAGAAAGTCCAGTCACATGCCATTCCTTCCAGGGGCCTTCAACTTTTGTGTCAGCGTTTCTATTTCCTCACAAGAGACTGGTGCCCAACTGGGTAACTCTAGATCATCCTCCTGCAGTGATGGCAAACAGACTGCCTTATCATAAAAGAGGGAATGAAAATATAGTTCCCACTCATGTGAGACAATAACATTATCAATATATGAATCACCAGGACATCTTAAAGCTGAGATAAAGTGCCAAAATCTAGGTCTATCATTACTTTCAAGTGCTAATACCAACTCAGACCATTGCAGCCTGACATACTCTAATTCCTTTTCTTTGATTAACTTTTTATAGGATTTATGCAGTGCCAGATACAAATGTGGAAGAGAGACTATATCCCTCTCCCTTAAAAAATTATGTTGTCTTTTAATTTCCTTTTTAAGTTTCCTGCAATCCTCATCAAACCTCAGATTCCCCTCTTTTGGCCTCTGATTTTTTGGGCAGCCTTCCCAAAATAAAAAAAGTTCCATTGCTGATATGATCTGGGCATAGCAATCTAATACCATTTCCATCTCTTTTGGACAGGGTGTTTCTCAAGGTATATAGGTTCTCAGAATGCCATAAGCATTCCAGAGCACTTCAATTCGTATTTGCCCTCTTGTGACGATATGTTGTCCCACGTAAATTTGAGTTAGATTACTCTTGTTTGAAAAAGTACGGGCAAGTCAAAAAATTCCAACTGGAAAATCAGTGGTTGATGATCACTGCATGGATATGAATCCACTTTAAAGAGCATAATCAACCCTAACATGGCTGAAGAGACTGCAACATAATCAGGCTGGCACTGAGGTGGTTAATAAACATACATTCTCCTGTTAAATCCTTGGACAAGGAGCCATTCAAAATGGAAAGTCCAATATGGAAAATCATTTGGATAAACAGCTTTCCTTGGATGTTTATTATATAGTCTTTAGATTGTCTATCCTCTAACAGTGGAAAGTCATGCAGGGGATCTCTACACCTCAAGTTTATTGCGCATTCATGGTTGCTTACTCACTGAATTGTGCGTGTCCATTACATGACGTTGTTGTTGTCCAGTCATTATTTCACTATTTCCTCCCACCTATCCTGTGTTTTCCCCAAACGGAAAAAATGCGGTATTTTTCCAGATATGCGCAAATGGAGCACCATGTCCTCCCTGTGTATTTCTCCCCTAGTGTGAATGAAGCTCTGAGTGTGGTTGATGGAGGTGTAGTCATGATGTCAAAGGTGGTGACGAAGGTCTGATGGGCATTCAGCCTTCCCGCTCCTACGCCATTTTGGCTACTCGCCATTTTTAGCCTGCCTGTTCAAAACAGAGCAGCAGAGCAGCAGAACAGCAGAGTGGCAGCGGGGGGTGTGTGGCAGAGCGGCAGGGACTGGCCAAAAGCATGGAAGAAGGAGGCGGGGCCTGGGGAGATCAGTGGGCAGGCTGTCAGAGTGTCATTCCCCATCCACCAGTAATGTGCAAGGTGTCAGGGTTGGATCGGAGCCCAGAGAGCCCCAAAGCAGTTCTGATTCTGAGGAAGAGATAGAAACCATGGGAGAGGAACCTGCGTGCTGTTCAGAGGCACAGCTGGAGGGAGAGCCCCTCCTGGTACACATTCCTGAGAGTGATAGTGACTCTGGCAGGGAGAGGGAGGTGCAACAGCAGTTTCTGAACGCTAGGAGCTGGCGCAGCGTCAAGTGGGAGATGGCGGGCGCTGAGATGAGGCACTCAGCCCGCTTGGCACAACAGCAACAGCGGCACCTCGATGCCCCACAGGAAAGGGGTGGGCTCTCTCCTCCTAGCCCATAAGTTCAAAGGTTTCCCGCCTTCCCCTCCAAACGGAGATCAACTGATTCCTAAGGCTAGAACCCCCAGTAGGCAGCTCTCTTAAGTCTCACTCATAGGATCAAGCAATTAGCATCTGTAAGCATCATTAGCTTGAATGGAAATAAAGCCTTGGAAAAGAGCCCTATTGTCTGCGTGTTGATTCTGGCTACCTGAGGATTTCAGAAGGCAGCAGGGGTGACCTCCTGACACAAGGGGAGGGAAAGGGGCAGGAATCCAGGAGCAAGTATTGCTGAACCTGAAGCGTGTGTAATGCCTCATAACATAACGCTATGGGAATGGCCATCTACAGAGAAGGAAGCGCATCTAAAGGGAATCAGTTGTGATCCTGCATTTAAAATGGAAGCGGAAAGCCCTGTTTTAAATGTAGGATTTTAGGCTGGTGTAGAAATTCCCCCAGAGAGAATATAATATATTCTCTCTGGGAATACCATAATATATGATATTAAATTAACTTTTAAAAATACAGCCAAAGCCCAGGATTGTAAATTGCTAATTAAATAACTTTCCCCTTTCAACGAGGTTGATATATAGCAGGCTAAACCACCCCAAGGGCACCCCATACCTCTAGGAGAATTTGCAGGAAACACATAAGTGTTATAGTCACTCAAAAGAACATCCCCAGTACACCACGTTTCCTGGAGAAATATAATAGCGTAAGATTCAAGGTACCTTCTAAATGAGCCATCTGTCTTTTTGTTGGATCAATCTGAGATATTCCAGGAGACACACTTAAGTGAACTCTCTGAGGCCTTGTTTTGTCAAAAGGAACAATGTAACACAATTTGATCTATCAAGGGGTCAGTGTACACAGCACCATTTAGGCATGAGGTGGTTTTCTTGGTCAGGCTATCCACTTGGGGATTGCTAGATCTTCGAACCCATTGTAGTATTAATTTCAGCCACCACTATTTTCTGATTCTTTTGTGATTTGAGCTAGAAATTATCAATATTATAATTAATCATAGTATTGATTAAAGAACTTTCAAGGCCTGAAGAGAGATCTTGTTTGGGTAGAGAGGTAAACAAAGCTGGTACCCTAAGATTTATTCTCTGTGGGACCCAGTCACTAGTCTCCATATCCGTAGTCCTAATATCCATCCACCACCTCAGATGTAAAATCGATAATAATTTCAGCGTTAGACCGTTCTGAAACATTGTGTGACCTGTTCAGTGTTAAAGAATACTGGTCTGTAGATTTCCTTCTGGGTGCCTGGTTAAGTAATGGTGTGAATAGCGATGTTCTAAAAACAGTTCTAAGTCTAACTCCATATTTATTGATACCTAGTGGCAAAAATTTATTTAGCCAAAGCAGATAAATCAGAAGTTATTACACATCTCTTTAAATATAGAGACTCTATATTTAGTCTATGTACAGTTTTAAGTTTCTTGGGCAAATCCTGAAGTTCAACAAGTCATTCAGATTATACACAGTTCTCCCCCCACCAACTTCGCAACACTCTGTACAGTGCTGGGGATATTTCAAAAGCTACCTGGTCTGGGATTAAAATTAAACTCCCCTTATAGTCCAAATCCTTTGGTTCAACTGGTTCTCTGCAACCAGCAGTGCTCAGAGGTTTCAAGAGCTGAGGTGCAATAGGAGGGGCCTGAGCAGTAATAAATCTAAACGCAGAAGTATCTTGTCTTCCTGATTTACTTATTGATTTGCTCCAGCTCACATATCCTTAAGGAGCTGTAAGATCTCATCAAGTTGTTTTATACATCCAACAATAGGAGTTAGTTTATCATTTATGGCACCAAGAGTCTCAAAAATATCGGTTAAAGTTAAAGAAATTAACAAGCACTGGTCTGCCATAGAATCAATCATTGCTGTATTCACATGATCACGCTGCAGTTCAATGGCCTACTATCTCTCTTGGTTCTTTCTCTCCTGGCACTCTTCATTTTCCATCAGGGGAGGTAAAGGTAAAGGTGTCCCCAACCAGTCGTGTCCGACTCTAGGGTGCGGTGGTCATCCCCGTTTCTAAGCCGAAGAGCCAGCGCTGTCCGAAGACGCTTCCGTGGTCATGTGGCCGGCATGACTGAACACCGAGGTGCACGGAACACTGTCACCTTTCCCGCCAAAGCGGTGCCTATTTATCTACTTGCAATTTCTTGCTTTCAAACTGCTAGGTTGGCAGGAGCTGGGACTGAAGACGAGAGCTCACTCCATCACGCAGCACTCGGGTCTCGAACTGCTGTCCTGCCGACCTTCCGGTCTGCAGTTCAGCGTCTTAACCACTAAGCCACATAATGGTTGGAGATAGGGACAGAGATCTCTCCATCTCTTTTTCTTGCTATGCATTCATAGGGTGTGATAAAATGCTAAACAGCACTGCTTTGTGGCCTCTTTCACTTGATAAGAACTGATAAACTCAGAAGAACAGTGAGGAGGAAATTTGCAGAAATTCTACAGCTTATGCCTATAAAGTCATAAGCTGTAATAGATTTGGATTCTGGGACCACGGACTATACTTCCTGGAAGATGGACGGTTGGCGAGGGATGAGTTGCACCTCACAAAGGATGGGAAGAATGTGTTTGGCCACAGCATGAAGAACTTCATCAGGAGGGCTTTAAACTGAATCCTATGGGGAAGGGAGATGTAAAGTTGGGGGTAACAATGGACGTAGGCTCATGCACTACAACGGAGAGAACAGCTCTGATAGTGCCCAATAATAGTCTTCAGACATATGAAGGAAGAAAGCCAGACTATGACGCACATGGTCTTCGATGTCTATATACTAATGCCCAGAGTATGGGAAACAAACAGAACGAACTTGAACTCTTAATACAAGAGGGAAATTATAACTTGATAGGTATAACTGAGACTTGGTGGGATGACTTTCATGACTGGAATACAGCAATTGAAGGATATAACTTGTTCAAAAAGAACAGGAGGAACAGAAAGGGAGGTGGGGTTGCACTGTATGTGAAAAATACATATCTCTGCACAGAAATACAGGAGGAGGAGCTTGGTAGCCCCATCGAGAGCATCTGGATCAAAATAAATAGAGCAAAGAATAAAAGGAACCTGGTGGTCGGAGTCTACTACTAGCCACCCAATCAAGGAGAAGATGAGGATGAAACTTTTGAAAAGCAAATAGCCAATGTTTTAAGGAAGCACAATGTATTAGTAATGGGGGACTTCAATTTCCCCGATATTTGTTGGGAGACAAATTCTGCAAAACATGGCCCCTCCAGGAAATTCCTGACTTGTGTGGCGGATAACTTCCTCCTACAGAAAGTAGAGGAAGGAACTAGAGGATCGGCTATCCTTGACTTGATTCTAACCAACAGAGATGACTTAGTGGATAAAGTAGCAGTTACAGGAACTCTGGGGGAAAGCGACCATGTTGTACTTGAGTTCTTGGTTCAAAGGGAAGCAAAAGCTGACTGTAGTCAAACGTGTACCTTGGATTTTAGGAAAGCTGATTTTCATAAACTCAGAACAATGATCAGTAAGGTCCCATGGAAAGCGACGCTAACAAGAAAAGGAGTCCAAGATGGGTGGGAGCTTTTAAAAAAGGAAATTCTCAAGGCACAATTACAAACAATTCCAACAAGAAGAAAAGGTGGAAGACAACAGAAGAGGCCAATGTGGCTTCACAAAAAGCTTAGAGATGACCTGAAAACAAAAAAGGACACATATAGGAAGTGGAAAGAAGGCCAAGCAACAAAGGAAGAGTACAGGCAGATAGCACAGAATTGCAGGGATGGCGTCAGGAAGGCTGCAGCTGAGAATGAGCTGAGGTTAGCGAGGGATGCTAAAAGCAACAAAAAGGCTTTCTTCAGATACGTGCATAGTAAAAGGCAGAGGAAAGAAATGGTTGTTCAGCTATTAAATAAGGATGGCAAAACGATAACAGATGACAAAGAAAAGGCAGAGGTGCTCAATTCCTACTTTGGCTCCGTCTTCTCCCAAAAGAGGGTCTATGACCCCCCTGGCAAAGGCGAAGTACAGGCTGAAGGGGCAGAATTGCAGCTTGAGACTGATAGGCATATGGTCAAGGAACACCTAATTACTTTGAATGTGTTCATATCTCCAGGGCCAGATGAACTGCATCCTAGAGTAATAAAGGAACTGGCAGAAGAACTCTCAGAACCACTGTCTATTCTCTTTGAGAAATCATGGAAGACGGGTGAAGTGCCAGTTGACTGGAGGAGGGCTAATGTGGTCCCTATCTTCAAAAAGGGTAAAAAGGAGGAACCTGGGAACTGCAGACCAGTCAGTCTGACATCAATCCCTGGGAAAATTCTGGAGCAGATTATAAAACAATCCATCTGTAAGCACCTTGAAATCAATGCAGTGATTACTCGAAGCCAACATGGATTTGTCAAGAACAAGTCCTGCCAGATGAATCTGATCTCATTTTTTTTATCAAGTCACCTCCCTTGTGGACCATGGGAATGCTGTAGACATAATATATCTCGACTTCAGCAAAGCTTTTGACAAAGTGCCCCATGATATCCCAATGAGCAAACTAGCTCAAAGTGGGCTAGATGAAACAACGATCCGGTGGATCCACAGTTGGCTACAGAATCGGACTCAAAGAGTGCTTATCAATGGGATCTTCTCAAACTGGGGAGACGTGACGAGCGGGGTACCGCAGGGCTCAGTCCTGGGCTCAGGCTCTTCAACATTTTTATTAATGACTCGGAGGAGGAAGTGCAGGGAATGCTGATCAAATTTGCAGATGACACAAAATTGGGCGGGATAGCTAATACTTTGGAAGACAGAAACAAAATTCAAAGTGATCTTTATAGACTGGAGCACTGGGCAGAAAACAACATAATGACATTTCATAGGGATAAATGCCAAGTTCTGCACCTAGGAAAAAGAAACCAAATGCACAGTTACAAGATGGGGAATACGTGGCTCAACAACACAACAAGCAAGAACGATCTTGGAATTTTTGTCGATCACAAGCTGAATATGAGACAACAATGTGATGTCGCTACAAAAAAGGCAAATGCTATTTTGGGCTGCATTAATGGAAGCATAGCTTCCAAATCCTGGAAAGTACTAGTTCTCCTCTACTCAGCACTGGTTAGGTCTCATCTGGAGTACTGTGTCCAGTTCTGGTCACCGCACTTTAAGAAGGATGCAGACAAACTGGAGAGGGTTCAGAGGAGGGCAAAAAAGATGATCAGGGGACTGGAAACAAAGCCCTATGAAGAGAGACTGAAAGAACTGGGCATGTTTAGCCTTGAGAAGAGAAGACTGAGGGGAGATATGATAGCGCTCTTCAAGTACTTGCAAGGTTGTCACAGAGAGGAAGGCCAGGATCTCTTCTTGATCATCCCAGAGTGTAGGACACGGAATAATGGGCTCAAGTTATAGGAAGCCAGATTCTGGCTGAACGTCAGGAAGAGCAATACGACAATGGAACCAATCACCTAGGGAGGTAGTGGGCTGTCCCACACTGGAGGCGTTCAAGGCGAGACTGGACAGCCATCTGTCAGGGATGCTCTGACTTGGATTCCTGCATTGCGTAGGGGGTTGGACTCGATGGCCTTTTAGGCCCCTTCCAACCCTACTATTCTATGATTCTATGATTCTAAGTCTGTTGAAAGCCTTCAAAACACAGTGCAAACTCAAGGAGCTCTGGCTGATAGTGACTGAGTAAATTAAACCTTGGAGCAACCAAAACACATGAGGCTCTTCTGGCACAAACTTAAAAAAAAAATAAGAATTATGCTAAACAACTTAAAAACGCCACCCACTTTGTATCCATTTAAAAACAATTAGGAATTTAAAACTAAAACAAACCTCAGAGCCAAAAGAAAGGCTGCTACTCATATCCCAATTAAAAGATGCACCTTAAACCAATGACTGATGGCATTAGAAAGTACATATTCTCATTGTGTATTATGTGACAGCTTAAATTCTGTGAAACTATTAATGACAGTTGTAAAACAGGCTAGGTTGTAGCTAGGATGTCCTTCAGCTAGTAGACTTCCTTCACCGTGTGGTGGTATCATAACCATGCCGAAACCCTGCAGAATGAAGCATCACCCTCTGTGGAAGTTTTGGAGCTTACACCATTCCCATCTAGTAATCTGTGACTGGTGAGTTTGGTTAATTTGGCTCACTTGGAAGTTGCCGTTCCAGCCTATTTTGCGTAATACGGACTATGGCCCAGAACAACTATTGAAACGTGGTTTCTGTGGAAGTTTTGGAGCTTATTACATCTGTCCCATCTAGAAGCGTGTGACTAGTGAGTTTGGTTGATTTGGCTCACTCAGAAGTTGCTCTTCCGGCCTGTTTTGCACAGTACGGACTATGACCCAGAACAGCTATTGAAATGTGGTTTCTGTGGACGTTTTGGAGCTTATTACATCTGTCCCATCTAGCAGTGTGTGACTAGCAAGTTTGGTTGAATTGGCTCATTCGGAAGTGTCCCTTCCAGGCCATTCCGTTCTGTTCTGGATGTGTTTTGGGCATTATGGGGTTAATAATAATACAATATTGCAAGGGTTTAGTCCTAAAATATTGTTCTCAAGTGTTTCTAACACATGCCGCTATTTTTGGCATCCTTTTTTTTTTAATTTAAAGGGGCTGTTCCAGCCCGTTCCATTCCACCTTTTACACCATCCCCAAATGAAAGTGGGGGGCAGGATGCTTCAGGGCATGATGAAAAAGTCCCAGAGCCTGAATTTGTAACTTGGAATGAAAGAAGTGTTATGCTGCAGACTTAATTAGGTTAGCTCCTGCTTGGTGCAGAAAAAGACAGATGTGCTAGTTCTTATATTAGCAAAATAGGAGTTGCACTAGGCAAAGAACCAATAGAAGCTGAAGTGGGTAGTATATCTAGTAGTTGGAGGGCATGTAGTGTGCATCCCCATCCCCCAACCCAATTTCCATCAGATGGTGGATCGTCAACCTGCTCCAATTCTAGGGTCCCCTTCCTGGACACCTAAATCTGGTATTTTCTAAAACAAACAAAATTTGCCTGTTGCCATTTTGATCCATAACATAGCATAGTTGGGTTGGAGCTCCCTCTCCATTTTCAGTTCTTTTAGTAAACCTTTTAAAGCTATTTCTAGTGTTTAAGAGTATAGAACTTCACCCAAGGCAAGTGAGTTTATGGCTAAGTAAGGGGGTTTCTCGACAACAATGGAAGGAGAAGCAAATGGAGGATTACCCGGATTTTTTCAAGGGATCGGCTTTGGTGCGCTTTGGTCTGCGCAGGGCTCTATGAGTGAGTGCACTGCACCAGTATAAGTCACTTCACAGAACATACTTCTGGGTGGGGTGGGGGGTTGGAGTGAACATCATCTGACTGGCAGAGGCTGTTCAACCAATAAGAGAGTGTTCCCCCAATCCAGGCTCTCCCCCCTTTCTCCTTTGATAACATCACTCTCTTTCTCTCCCCACCCTTTCTCCTTTGATAAAGTCATTCTCCCCCCCCCACATTACTTACTCTCTTGAAGCAACAATCATTACAAGAACAAAGTGTTCTCTTTGCCTTGAACCTACCAAAGCTCAAACAATCTCCTTCTCTCCCCTGCCCCTACTTACTTTCTTAAAGCAACAAAGAACACAGTGTTCTCCCTGCCATGTTGCGATCAATTGAAGCTTTGAAGCTTTGACATTAAGGGAGCAATCCTATGGCCACTAGACGCTGTCTAGAGGGCCATAGGATATGTTCATTTCCGGGAACCGACCTTGGAGCCCGCACTCTGAGGTCGGTTCCTGGAAAACCAATCTCCCCCCTCATCCACGCTGCCTCTGAGGCAGCACGGAGAAGCCCTGTCCTCCACGCTCTCAAGAGGAGTGCGGAGTGCCTGAAAAGGGGTGGGGCTGGGGGGCGTTCTGGGGCAGGGCAAGCAGAGCTGCTCATACGACACATCCAATGTGTTGTATGGGAGCTTCCTCTCCCGATCGGCCCCCCTGCTGCTAGACAGCTGAAAAATAGCAAGGCAGGAGAGGTGCGGAGGGAACGATCCCGTCTGTGCCTCTCCTGCCTTGCATAGGATAGATGGTCGCCTCCAAGTTTGGAGGCGGCCACCTATCTTGATAGGATTGTGCCCTAAGGCTCCTAAATGTGTTATTTTGATTAATTGGAACCCCAGGAAATTCAGGAGTACACATTTCGGAAACAAGCTTCATTGACCACAATGGGAGTTACTTCTGAATAGACACACTTATGTTTGTGCCGGGAAAGGCAGGGCTGAGAAACAAAGGGATGGGAAACCAGCCCCCTTTCTAACCCAATGCTGCGCAGGATCAGATGATCGAAGGTGGAAGTAGTTACTTCCGAATGGCAATAAACCAAACAATGGAGAATCACGGGTTTGAGAAAGAGCTTTACAACGTTTAGGAAATTAGTGCTTTAAAATGTGCAATTTCAGTTACGGTGATCTCTGTAAATTCTGAGGTGTGCATTCAAGGGACAAGCCTTGTTGACCACAATGGGAGTTACTTCTGAGTAGACACTAATTGGTTTGTGCTGGGAAACACGGACAGGAAACACCCCTTGTCAGGGTGGACACTGAGCCCATAGAATCCCAGAGTAGTTCTGATTCTGAGGAAGAGGAGTCGCTCCTGGGAGAGGAGCGCGCTCATCTTTCCCAGGGCCAACAGCTGATGGAGTTTCCTCCCACCGGCATTCCTAGCTTAGATAGCAGTCCTGGGAGTGACAGAGCGCGGGAAGCAGACTTGATGGATGCGCGACGCCGACACAGAGAGCGGCACCAAATGGAGGGCGCAGAAAGGAGGCGTAGTGCCCGGTTGGCGCGCAAACAACGGTTGCGCCCAGAGGATCCAAGGGAAAAGGGGAGGAACTCTCCCTAGCCCTTAAGTTCAGGGTCTGCCAGTGATTCCCTTTCAAACGGGGACCAACTGTTCCAACTTAGGGCATAGGTACTCTGCTGCTCATATCTAGTTGCTAACAGTAGAGTTGTTAGGTTGTAAAAGAGGAATAAAGCTTTGAAAAGAATCCCTTTGTCTCTGTCTGGACTTGGCTACTGGATTAGACTGAGAGAGGCCTCCAAGGAGCCCTTGACACCCCATGACTGGGGTCATGGTGAAAAGCACACCCTGGGGCAGGGCTAGCATACTTGAGGTAAATGCCGGGGCTGGGGCACACAACAACTATACCACAGAGAACCTGACTTAAGGAAAAGAATTGGACTTTAAGCAGTCTCAGGAAATCCGGGTTTTCTGTGATAAGCTCCGGGATGGCTGCTAGATAGCCATGACGTCATATATCCCTAAGGCCCTCCAAATGCAGCCAGCTCAGAGTAAATTGCTCATGGAGACACACACACACACACACGATCTCCTGGGTTCAAGGCTGTTGGACCATTCTTTGATTCTCCAAACTACATTTTATTGTAGATATGGAGTAGCATTAATTTCTATAGCATTAATTTCAGTGTACAAACCATTTCATAATTTTTATGCCATTACATTGTGAAAGACTTGTGGATTGAACTTCACTGTAACCCAACATTTGAAATATCTGAATAAAAGAAAGACTGGCATTTACTGGAAGACTATCCCGATCATGTGTTGTATCAAGGTGCTACCTAGTTGTTTAAAGCACTCTAAAGATGTCAAGCAGTCTTGTGATTTAATCCAGAGGTAAGATCAAAAGATACATTTTGTTCCAAAGGTTTTAGATATTGACCTCGTTAATAATCCCCCATTCCACTAAAGTTCAAAAAGAAAGTATGGTGAAGTAGGCTTTCTGGGGATGGGGAAGGACGAGGTTTGTTCTCGACTGAAATTAGCTGTAACCAAAATTATGAATACAGGAACATGCCGACAAAACATAGTTATCATTCTAATTGCCCTGTTGTGACTTCACATGTGGGCCAGGAGATCATTCCTTTAAGACACACATTAGATGCTGGACATGCCCAGAGCAGATTTTATGTAGGACATGTGGGAAGAGGAATGCAGTCTGTTATAGATATTATCCATGGGAAGTGTTGATGTTCCCTTGTTATTCTAGGTCCCACAGATAAACAGTTTATCCTCCAATTATCCCCCTTGCCTCTTTGTGAGAAACGGTGGGATATAAATCAAATAAATAAATAACTGTTTCACCATAAACAAAAACATATTTCAGCTATAAATGTGCTTTTATTAAATGACAAAGTGATTTTTCATATTCTGCACTTCTCTGTAGTCTGGGTTCTTGTCTAGAAAGAAATAGCTTTTTAGATGAGCTATTATATTGTAATATAAGTCTAGGATGAATGAATGCACATGAAAAAATCTCATCACACTTTAAGCTACTGATAAGAAGCAACAGTAAGAACCGGACATGAAACAACAGATTGGTTCAAAATTGGGAAAGGAGTACGACAAGGCTGTATATTGTCGCCCTGCTTATTTAATTTATATGCAGAGTACATCATTGCTGTGGCAAATTTTTAAAGAGATGGGAGTACCAGACCACCTTACTTGTCTCCTGAGAAACCTGTATGAGGGCCAAGAAGCAACAGTAATAACCAATTGGCTCAAAATTGGGAAAGGAGTACGACAAGGCTGCATATCGTTGCCGTGCTTATTTAATTTATATGCAGAGTACATCATGAGAAACGCCGGGTTGGATGAGTCACAGGTCGGAATTAAGATTGCTGGGAGAATTATCAACAACCTCAGATACGCAGACGATACCACCCTAATGGCAGAAAGCGAAGAAGATCTAAAGAGCCTCTTGTTGAGGGTGAAAGTGGAGAGTGCAAAAGTTGATTTGAAACTCAACATTAAAAAAACTAAGATCATGGCATCTGGCCCCATCACTTCCTGGCATATAGAAGGGGAAGAAATGGAAGCAGTGACAGATTTTATTTTCTTGGGCTCCAAGATCACCGCAGATGGTGACTGTAGCCATGAAATTAAAAGACGCTTGCTCCTTGGGAGGAAAGCTATGGCAAACCTAGACAGCATAGTAAGAAACAGAGACATCACCTTGCCGACAAAGGTCTGTCTAATCAAAGCAATGGTTTTCCCAGTAGCAACGTATGGCTGTGAGAGCTGGACTATAAGGAAGGCTGAGCTCTGAAGAATTGACGCTTTCGAACTGTGGTGCTGGAGAAGACTCTTACGAGTCCCCTGGACTGCAAAGAGGTCAAATCAGTCCATCCTAAAGGAAATCAACCGTGAGTGCTCATTGGAAGGACAGATACTGAAGCTGAAGCTGAAATATTTTGGCCACCTAATGCGAAGAGAAAACTCCCTGGAAAAGACCCTGATGCTGGGAAAGATTGAAGGCAAAAGGAGAAGGGGACGGCAGAGGATGAGGTGGCTAGATAGCATCACCGATGCAATGACTATGAACTTGAGCACACTCTGGGAGAGAGGGGAGGACAGGAAGGCCTGGCGTGCTATGGTCCATGGGGTCACGAAGAGTTGGACACGACTTAACGACTGAACAACAACAACAACAGAATGGAGCTAAGGGATGTCTTCAGTTTAACTGCTTTTTGCTCTCACTTATTTGTTCCATGGCCCTTCTTGCTAGTGTTATATAGGATTATTGAAAGACACTGAAAATGTAATTCAATATATGCTTACACAGAAGTAAGTACCATTGAATAAGGCTTAGGCTGCAATCCTATACCCACTTTCCTGGAAATATGCCCCACTGAACTCAGGGCCCTGGTTCATATGTCACGGCAGCAATTCCTAGGTTGTTTAACTATGGGCAAGAGCTCCTGGGTTGTTAATTAAAAGTTGAAATGACGAGGGTGCAGCTCACATGCTCTGCTCACAATTCCTGGGTTAAACAACCCAGGAATTGTGGGAATGAAAAGAGCATGTGAGCCATACCCTCATCATTTCTACAACCCAGGAATTCTTGCCCATGATTTGTTGTTGGGTAAATTCTGGTTTGTTTAACCCATAAACAACCCTGTATTTCCAGGTTCACACATCACAAAACAATCCAGGAATGTGGGATTTCTGGGTTATTAATTAAAAGCCAAAACAACAAGAGCACAGCTCACATGCTCTGCGCATCCCCACAATTCCTGGGTTAAACAGCCCAGGGGCCTATCTACATGGAGTATTTATACCAGTCCTGTTGAGCCTGAAGACAATTGTGGTACATGATATATGCCCATCTTCATAGCAAGCGTGCTGTTTCTTGCTGTAAAACCAGGTTTGAGGAAACTGGTTTTCTGACAGATTTTCCCATCGTGGCGGCTTCAGTGCAGTTTGGGAGTCTGCATGACCTGAATCGCCCTTGGTGCAGGCTGCTGGGAGCAGCACTGATTGGCAGAAGGGAAAGTTGCATGGGGGGCGGGGTGGAGCAGAGGGCTAAACATGTCTACCTGGAAGCAACTTCAATTTCACTTTGCCAAGTACAGGAGCAGAGGGGTCAGGATAATTCCTTTGCCTGTTGTTTTAAATATTCACTGAGTGCAGGAGTGGGGAGGGGGCAGGCAGCCAGCCCTGTTGCTTTGAAACTGCGCTGTTGGCCTGTTGCAAATGTGCGCTGGATAAACATGCTTATTCGGAAGTAATTCTCTCCAATTGCATTTCACTGACCGGGGGAGTGGGGAGGGGGAGTGGCAGAGAGCAATCCTCAAGCCTGTTGTTTTAAAACTACGCTGTTATGGAAGTGTGAAGGTACACTCTTATGGAGATGCGCAGGTACACAGAGCCTTACTGATTTTAAAAGCTGATGGCCCCCAAATAACCCCTAATCCCATAGAGAAGGGCTGAACATGGAGAAGTGGTGTCTGCTAAACATGCCTGCTTGGAAGTAACTCATCCTCCATTGCACCTCACTGAGCGGATAGCATGTCTCCATTCATTCGCTGCCCTGCACCTAGGCAGTTGATGACTTTCAGTTCTATTCGCAGGACTCCGCCCACCCAACCCCACCCAAGCAGTTTTAGGTGCTGTTTGCCCCATGTAAGCAGGGTGGGGTTTTTTTAGGTATACACCATGTTACTGGCTACAGTTTGCCCCGGGAGGAGCTAACCTGATTTCATGAAAATCTGGATTTAAATGGAACCGTCTCAAAAAACATCTCTGTGTAGATCCAGCCCAGGAATTGCTGCCATGATATGTGAACCAGGTCAATGGGACTTGCTTCTGAGTAGATAGGATTGCACCGTCTAAAAAGCTATTTTCTGGTCTTAGCATGTTTACACACAGAAGATTCAAATGGGTTGTGATTTAAATTGGTCTGTAATGTGACTTGTAAAACTGTAAACTGACTAAAATGTATATGTGATTTTAAAATGGCTTTCTTCCATGTTAACAAAAATGATACAGGGCACAAATTGGGAAAGGATCAAATGTTCTTTTGAAGATATGAAAATAATTTTAGTTTTTATATATTTTGTTTTAGCTATATAATGGTGTTTTAAGATACTCTGTTTGGGTGTATGGAATCTATGGCCAAGGTAATTTTCAAGTGGGTGGTAATCACGGTAGTGGGGTCACGAAAATGGGGAAGCTAAATGGAAACTATATTTGTTATTTCTTTCCATTTCATAATGGATTGGGAAGTGAGAAACCAAGCAAGTTCCTAATATTCCTCATTTTATTTTATTTTTAAAAAAGAACTACATTTCAAATGCAGTAGGTAAATGAGCACATAAGCTTTTTTCAATGGCTTGCCAATATGTTACTTAGGTCTTTTATGAAAATATAAATGCTATATGTGAATGATATTTTTTGGAAATGAATTGTACATTGTCAGCTTGCATTGAATCCTTCACCACTTGAAATATTTAAATCAAGAGTGGATGTCTTTTCAAAAAGATATATTCTACTTGAATTACAGATGTTACTGAATTCAAGGGTCTCTTGTTCTTACAACACTTAAATATGTCTTGCCAAGTAGCACAAATTACTGGGTTTAAAGCAGAAATTATTCTGATAGTGATAGTCCATGTCAAGAGTGTACATCCATGATACAAGGAAACAGTAGGACCCAATTCCAAGTATTGTTTAAAATTAGGCTGTAAATATTCTAATTATCCATAATTATAGTTATGGATTTAAAATATATGAATCTACAGTTATACAAATGGGCAGGAAATGTAGATATATGACATATCGAGGTATGAGGGTTCATTAACAATTACAGTACTTGGAATCTTCAGGATGGTTGTGTTGCCCTTTTCAAAATTGTTATTAAAAGTTAATACTACAAACTTGGAAAGACATGTCCTTTCCAAAACTTGAACATTGAACTAAGATGTCTACACTGGCTATTTGTAGTCATGTAAATTACAGAATGAAATCAGATATACCTTTACATCTGGATTAAATTTGAAGTTACATAATCAAGATCTTCCAGACGTGAATAATTGTTTACAACATATAAAGAAAATATTTAAGTATAAAGTTCCAGTATTTTTGGGAAAACAATCCAAAAATTGTGGATATTTTGTGGAATATCCACAAAATATTCAGTGGATTCATTATTCTAATTTCATGGCCCTCCCTCTTGTCTTTCCCCCCTTCTTTGTCTCTCCTCACTTCCCCCTTTTTTTCAAACTACTTTTTTACCCTATTTTTTCAAGAGCTATTTTTTCCATTTCCCCAGTTGTAGAGCAGGTTGTTCTGTAACTTAAGCCAAAAGATGTAGTGAAATATTTTTAAGAGGAGCATGGCAGGAACTGCAATATTTTAACAAGAGCAGAATGCACCATACTACATCCTTACTAAGATGGGTCACTGCAAGAATATTATGCCAGTGTTCTAGTGCATATCCTGTCTTTTAATAGCATCTGGGGATAAATGGCAGCACCCAGTGGAGGTTACTGCCATTTTGTTTTCTCAGAATGCCCCAGAACAATGCAGCTTCCTTGGCATTCTGGGGAAATAAAACAGCAGCCACCTGGAGGCAGCTGATGAGAGGACCTCCACTGTCAGCGCCACTGAGGAATAAAAATGAATGTGATCATAACAAATTAACAAAATTAATGTGGCTTTAACAACTGAATAATGAAATGAATTAAGTTTTTAATAATTAAAATGAATGGAATGAAACATTTAAAAATTCTTGCACATTCCTATTAATGGTCTTCCTCATATATCTGGTTTCCCCTTCAAATATGGCATAGTGCCATTGGCTTCCGGTCAAGCCAATATCGCCCTGCGGCGTTCTGTGGAGCCTCCATGGGACGCTATCTCAAACAGCTTTTAAAAGGTTGAAAAACCTTTTAATCTTCCCCTGGAATGAAAAGGGGAGGCAATAGCAGCATCTGGATGAAGTCTTGGAAGAGTAGCCCTTTCTGTGAAGCAGCAGAAGGGCTGGGCTCCGAGGCTAGTCTGCCAGAGCTTAGACACCGCTCAAAGTTGTTTTGAAACTCCTGTCTAATTAGGAGAACTCAGGGCTGATGTGCTCCAATGTAGTTTTTAGTGTTTATGGACTAAGGAATACCAGCAATATTTGAGGACCTACAAGATTTGTTTAAAGAGAAGGATGGCAACACCAAGGAGGAGAAAAGGAGTAGGAGTACCGCTGACCCCCCCCCCCCTTGGCAAAGGCTTCAAGAAGTGATGAAAATACAGAGGAGTTACTTGCTTTGATAAAAACTTTGTCTTCGCAATTTGCTGAACAGGCTAAGAGACTGGATACAATTCAAAATTCCATCACAGCAAGGGGCTGTGGACTTAATTAACAACTCTTGGCAAAAAATGGAGGCGAAGGTTAACGAGCTGCAAGATCAAGTGGCAGCACAGGAGATTGCCTCGCAAGCTTTTTACAACAAATTTTCTGCAAGAATCTCCCTACTGGAGGCTTTCACACGCAGAGCAAATGTGCGTATTATTGGTATCAAAGATCTAACTACTGAAGTACATTTGTTTACTTTTGTAGATAAGCTCCTGCATGAGATACTTCCTTTGTCATCTGATTATTTACTTGACATTGAGCATACATTCCATGTGCCAAATGCTAAAGGGACTGACTATACGATTATAGTTCAATTTGCAAGAATCTCCCAAGAAAAAATCATATCCTGCATTTGGCAAGACAGGGGGGAAATCTTTTGGGGGGATCAAAACAAGATAAAAAAGGTAAAGGTGTCCCCAACCAGTCGTGTGTCCGACTCTAGGGTGTGGTGCTCATCTCCATTTCTAAGCCGAAGAGCCAGCACTGTCCGAAGATGCTTCCGTGTCATGTGGCCGGCATGACTGAACACCGAGGTGCACAGAATGCTGTTACCTTTCCCACTGAAGCAATACCTATTTATCTACTTGCAATTTCTTGCTTTCGAACTGCTAGGTTGGCAGAAGCTGGAACTGAAGACGGGAGCTCACTCCATTACGCAGCACTCAGGTCTCGAATTGCTGTCCTGTCGACCTTCCGGTCTGCAGTTCAGCGTCTTAAACAAGATAGAGTTATGTTATTTCCGGATTACACCAAAGAAGTTGCTGATAAAAGAAGGCAATTTACCAAGGTGAGAAACTTGGCAAAACAAATTAATTTACAATATCATCTAAAATATTCTGCTATGTTTTGCATTTTTTCTGAAGGTCAGATGAAGACGTTTCTAAATCACAAAATGGCGGAGGTGTGGCTAATCAGAAAAACATGCGAGACTTCTGCTCCAGCCCCATGAACTGGAATTTATAAACATGTTTTGGCAATTGGCTATGTTTAGTCTGTAAGATCCAGGCTAGGCCAGAGATAGCTGATATATATATATATATATATATATATTCTTTTTCTTTCATCCTTTTCTTTCTTCTTCTTCTTCTCCTCCTCCTCCTCCTCCTCTTAAAATGGATATGATAGACTGTATTTAAATCTCCTGTGTGAGGGTATACAGAAATGTGCACACTCATTTATATATTTAGAAATGATACTATCTAAAATATAGATAGTATAAAATATATTTCAAACAAAATTCAAAGTGATCTGGATAGACTGGAGCGCTGGGCAGAAAACAACAGAATGACATTTAATAGGGATAAATGCCAAGTTCTGCACCTAGGAAAAAGAAACCAAATGCACAGTTACAAGATGGGGGATATGTGGCTCAACAACACTACAAGCGAGAAAGATCTTGGAATTGTTGTCCATCACAAGCTGAATATGAGCCAACAATGTGATGTGGCTGCAAAAAAGGCAAATGCTCTTTTGGGCTGCGTTAATAGAAGCATAGCTTCCAAATCCCGGGAAGTACTAGTTCCCCTCTACTCAGCACTGGTTAGGCCTCATCTGGAGTACTGTGTCCAGTTCTGGGCACCACACCTTAAGAAGGATGCAGACAAACTGGAGAGAGTTCAGAGGAGGGCAACAAAGATGATCAGCGGACTGGAAACAAAGCCCTATGAAGACAGACCAAAAGAACTGGGCATGTTTAGCCTTGAGAAGAGAAGACTTAGGGGAGATATGATAGCACTCTTCAAGTACTTGAAAGGTTGTCACGGAGAAGAAGGCCAGGATCTCTTCTCGATCATCCCAGAGTGCAGGACACGGAATAATGGGCTCAAGTAACAGGAAGCCAGATTCCGGGTGAACATCAGGAAAAACTTCCTGACTGTTAGAGCAATACGACAATGGAACCAATCACCTAGGGAGGTGGTGGGCTCTCCCACACTGGAGGCGTTCAAGACGAGGCTGGACAGCCATCTGTCAGGGATGCTCTGACTTGGATTCCTGCATTGAGCAGGGGGTTGGACTCGATGGCCTTGTAGGCCCTTTCCAACCCTACTATTCTATGATTCTATGATTCTATTAGTGATTGTTCTATTTTTTATCCTTTATAATCTCTTTTCTTTTTAATTATTATTATCAATATTACCAATATTATGATACTAGGAATTATCTAAATTTACTAAATACTAGTAAATTTACTAAATACTAGTAAATATTTCTGACTGGTTGATCTTAAGCTTTATCATTATATAGTAGCTAAAAGGCATTATATGGCCAATGGTAATTAATTGTAAGCTTGCTTCTTTGTTATAAACCTGAAGATACAATCTTGAAATTGTTTACTTATGCTGTATTGATCTGTAAGATTGGTATAATTTCTAAGTAGAGTGATATTTGAAATTTATGTGTAATGTAGTTTAAATTTAAGTTTGTTATGTAAACGTCTGTTTATATTTTGCTTTGTTTTCCTCTGTTTTTGTGTTTTTTCTCCTTTTTTGCTGTTTCTTTCCCGTTGCCTTTCTCTCTCCTTTTTATATTATCTCCTTTCCTTCTCTCTTTTTTTTCTATTTCATTATTGATGAGTCCTCTTAAGGATACTATAATGTTAGAAACTGTAGAAGATGATTATGTTGTTGGTGTTCTTTGGTTCATTTATAAAGATAAAAGTAGAATAAAAAGTATTAGGGAAAAAAACCAATATGGCATAGTGCAGTTTTCCTCCATTGTTTACAATGGGGGGAATGTTTTGGGTTTTTTTTTAAATCCCTGCTTCACTGAGGGGACAAGTAGAAAAAACACTCACTCCACCTTCTGCCCTTGCTGGTACAAGCCAGCAGATCTGTGGATGAGGCAGTAGGCCCACCTTGCTGCTTCTCCCTCACCCCCTAAACCCCACTTAGGTATGCTCTGCCTGTTAGCAAATTTTTTAAATTCTCTGGAGAAAAAGAAAGCATGCTGGATTTTGTAACAAGAAGTAAGACTGCTGCCTCAGTCAAACATTACTGCAGTAGTCAGTAGTCATTACTGCATTTCTACACCAGCTTAAAATCCTGCATTTAAAACGGGGCTTTCTGCTTCCGTTTTAAATGCAGGATCACCACTGACTCCCACCACTGGCTCCCCCCCCCCCATTATCTTTCATTGATCTTGCTCCTCTTCTTGCTGCTTTAACTCTTTTCATGGAGGGAACTCAAGTGGAAGACAACAGGGTCATTTGATAGCTCATTATCTGCAATCTATTTAAAAACGGAACAAAGCGCATTTAGTGCAGGAGACGCCCTGGAGGGTCACGGCGTCATGTAAAGAGCCTGCAAACTTCCATGAAGGAGCAATCTCAATTGCAGGATAAATGCTCTGTGTGATGAAGCCCTTACTCTGTGTAGCAGAAGCAACATATCACTTGAAACTTTAGACTCTCTAGAGCCCTTCTAATCCAGTGTGAAAATGATCTGGTTTTGTATTTCAAGTAAATAAATACAAAAAGCAATTTGAAAAAACTATTTTGAAGGCTATTTACTGACCACGTACACTGTTTAAGGGCACAATCCTATATTAAAATTATACTCGATGGAGAGCTTTTGGATCTGGTATATTCCTATGTGCAGGCATACCATTGCTGAGGACTCTACACTTGTGTGTAATGTCAAGGATACTCCAGAGTAATATTATGACTTTGTCTCTCGACTACTAGCATAATACTGCCAGTGGAGGGGCCAAAATGGGCAGCATAGGGGGCATGTTGGAAGGGCAACAGGCTTCATCTGTATCCTAAACTCCCCCAGACCACACTCCTGCTCCCTATATCAGCATAGCATTATGGCAAGAACAGATGTGATGTAAGTTAAAACTCTCCCATTGAACCCAATGGAGAGACAAAACACACTGCCCTCCTCCCTCTCTGTCCAAACTGTGGCAAGGGAGCATAGAATTCAGACTCACCCTGCAGCCAATCACAGTACACCCACAGTATTTAAAATCTTGAGAAAGAGAGCTTATTATTACTCAGATTTTAGGGTGTGTGGTATGTGGCTATATCTCTCTTTGTGTTGTGCACTTGGAGCACACAAGGAAGAACTTTGGTGATGGGAAATACGGAAACTATGCACAAATAGTCTGGCTGCAGGACAATTACATGAAGAAGAGACCACTAACACTTTTGTTCTCAGAACTCTCTGGGGACTCTGCTTCAAATCTCCACACACAGACACCTTACAGTTTCAGTCCTCCAACTGGAGATGCAAGAACATAACACCTGACACAGCTAAACAAAGTAAGGGGGGATTCATGCTTCAAGGTATGACTGCTGCAAACATCTCTCATGTCTCTCTGCCCCTTCACCACCACTTGCAATATATGAAAACTGTTTTGGCTACAAAGGCTGGGCGAAGTGTGGCCCTCCAGATGTTTGGGCCTACAATTCCCATCAGTCCTAACCAGCATAGCCAATGGTGAGGGATCATGGGAATTGTAGGCCAAAATATCTGGAGGGCCACAAATTGCCCGGCCCTGGGCTAAACTGTTCTGGCTAAGTAAACAGTCCTTCCTTTAATAGCTGGTAGTTAGGTCAGTGTGTCCACAGGAGATACATGAGAAACTATGCACTGTACAAAAAAGGGGGGCTAAATGCCAATCCCTTCCTCATCGAGCATTGCTACTGCTAGTCAAGCACTCATAATCCGTTTTGCCTTGCAGGTACACAACATGGCCACACGAAGCAGAAAAAACACCTGCTATACAAAAAAATCCACTTCAGCTACACACGGGAGCAGGATGAGGTACTGTTTTAGTCACTGACTACAGACTGACTCTATTTGGGTGACATGACAGCCCACCGTGAGTTAATTAACCCTCAGGGTGCCACAGCGCATGCCATCCACCATTATGTGTATGCAAGCCCTGTTGCTGTGCCTTGTCATATTGTCTGAACCTGGGCTGCAGGGGTTATTTGAGGGTTATACAACCCTCGCATAACCCACGGTCTGTTTTAGGGCCCATTGTCTCCCCCCTACAAGGGGAATGTGGGAGAGGTCACTGGAAGAGCACCAGGTGGCAGTATTCTCTCTCAGTCACTAACTCATGGGGTAGTATCCAATGTTAGTCCTACGTAGAGTAGATTGATTGAAATGAATGAGACGTAGTCACAACTAATTCAAGTCCCATTCATTTCAACAGTTCTACTCTAAGAAAGACTCTAACATTGGATACTACCCATGATCACCTACTGTGCTTCTAGGTCCAGAGACTGTGGTGTTTCCAGAGGGACAGCTGCTACCACTACCAGTGAGGAAACACTGCATCTATCCTGTCTTTCCTTCTTTTTAAGCTGTAAATAGAAAGACGCAGCAACAGTTAGGTCTACACCAATAGCTTTAATGAAAATGAAAGCTGTGTCCAGAATGAAGTTGGGAGCTGTTTGCTTGGTAACAATTTCCCACCAGGGAGGCTGCTGTCCTTAATTTCAGTTGCATTGATCGTGTTAACATATATTTTTGTGGAAAGAAAAAATATGGAAGAAGCTGTAGGAAAACACAGAAGGGTTACGAATGGAAGATGATAATTTCTGGAATGCCTGTAAAATTCCATGAATGAGACAGAGCAATTGCACAATAAAAGCTTCATCTGGAAGCAAGCAACCCTCTTGGCCTAGGAGGGCTCCTGTGTCTTTGCAAGCTCCATGGCAGACAGTTATGTAACAGATGAAGCCGTGGGGATGGAGCAGTGGGGTGAATAAGACCTGTCTGTTGTGCTGCTTTTGAAGGCACAGTAGCCATGCTGGCAAACAAATGTTGGCAACACTGTTAATCTGTCTTGCTTCCACAACCTACTCCATCTCTGCCATTCTTCAACAAAAACTTTCACTCAATTGTAGCTGTTTGTTCTTAGTTGATGGAGATCAGCAGTTAGGAATCCCTTCCTCTAGCCCTGGTTCTTACTCTGCATGGGCCCAAGGGCCTACATGCTATCAGAGTTCAGGACCTGCCACTTCACCTGAGCTCAGGATACCTGAGCCCCAGGAGGGCTAAGGGGTCTGGCCCCTGATGACTACTGCTGTGATGAATCATGCAGTCAGGTGTCAGAGAGGGCTATTAAGGGCAAAGTCTGCTGGGGCAATAACCAGTAGGCCTAGGCAAGCAAGTAAATGATGGTTGTTTGTGTGTAGATGGGATGGCAGGGACTGGGTAATGCAGAAGGCAACCTGGGTCATGTGAAGAGCAGATGTTTGGTCCATGCACAGGTAACTCTGATTGGCTCTGATACTGCAGATACCTCCAGGTGTGACTCTGTGTGGGGACTGCATCCAGCCTTTTCTGGAGTGGGATCAACATCCAGGGTTTGAATCTGTGGCCTCATGCATAAGAAACTTGTGCTGTTCGATGGAGCTAGTGCTCCTCATGCAAACGGGCATGTATAGTTGGGTCTGTGGGGCAGAGACATGCCTTCTCTCTGTTTCTGTGCTGGCATGGGTAGGGAGTGTGGCCACATGGGTTCTAGTTCTCCCTGCTTCCCTCTTGCCACTGGCATGATTGTTGCTGGCCAGGGATGAAAACATAAGTTTGGCCCTAATTCTGCTATTCCCTTGGCTGGGTGCGAACCTGCCTTACCAGTTTTCCATCCCAGCACTCTGATGAACTACCTGCATTTGTTCCTGTAAGCATACTGTTATGTGTTTGGGGTCAGGCTATATTACCTCTAGAGGTCCCTTACCATTCAGTGCTGCTGAGTACAAAGAGACTAAAGATTTTCCCCAATGCAAGTTACCCAAAGGTTTGTTCTGCAAGGCCTGAGGGGGTAGGAGGAAATGGATCTCGGGGAAGGGTGAATCTAAGGCAAAAGGAGAGCAGTTTCTGTCTTGCAGAAGAAGATCACTGGGCAGTGGAGAGGAAGCAGGGGATTGCTTGGAGTGGTGATATTTTAGGCCTTCATCCTGAGCACAGTATAAATAAACCTTTTTAAAAGAATCACCACAAGTCTCCAGTGTCCTCCTTCCAGGAAACTAAGTCTGCGTAAGCGCTGAAGCTCCTGCAAGTTCTCCCCTCTCAGGACTGGGGTGCAGGAACGTAATACTATAGTTGTGGTTTTCCTTGGTGCTTGTTCTAGTTTTTTCTCCTCCCTTCTTTGGCAAAGGGTCCCTCAAGTGGATATTGCTTTTGTCCTAGGACAGCATGTGTGGTTGTTGTACATGCCTCCTTCCAAGGGAGTTTCCTAGAAGTTGTACCGCTTGTCTTTTCTTCCTCCGTTGTGTGTTGGTCATTCAAAGGAGTGGTTGTCTGGGGTCTTTGTGTGTAGGTGGTATAAAATCTCTGTATGGTTGCTGTCATGGTGTCCATCCTTATGTCTGGTGGGCTATGCTTTGTGTGTTTGGTAGGGGAGGGTGATGTCATGGGGATGTCCATCCATCATCATGTGTGGATTGGCTTGATCTGTGTATGACTTGGTGGGCTGCGGTGGCTTAGTGGTTAAGACACTGAACTGCAGACCGGAAGGTCGGCAGGACAGCAGTTCAAGACCCGAGTGCCGCGTGACGGAGTGAGCTCCCGTCTTCAGTCCCAGCTCCTGCCAACCTAGCAGTTTGAAAGCAAGAAATTGCAAGTAGATAAATAGGCACCGCTTCGGCGGGAAAGGTGACAGCGTTCCGTGCACCTCGGTGTTCAGTCATGCCGGCCACATGACCACAGAAGCGTCTTCGGACAGCGCTGGCTCTTCGGCTTAGAAACGGGGATGAGCACCACACCCTAGAGTCGGACACGACTGGTTGGGGACACCTTTACCTTACCTTTTACCTTATGTATGACTCACATGGCAGCATCGTCTGCATCCTGCTCTATGATGGGTGTGTGTCAGGACTGTTGCCATGGTCACTTACAGAGGTGGGGGTCTGGCAGAGTTGCTTTGTTCTCTGTGTTTTGGAGTGCTGTTGTTTTCTTCTCAGGTTTGCCGCTGGAGTACATAGGATCCTGACTACTGTATACTGTCATTGACCAGTGTAACCTGGCTGCTACCTTGCCAGAACTTTATGATTGCCCAGCCCTACATGATTTAATGGGAGAATATCAGTATAAATAACTGGTGTAATATTTTCCTTTTACAAAGTGGACAAAGAGAATTTATTGTCACAAATAAGTAGCCAGCTCATATAAAAATTAAGTAGTGTTCATTTGCTAAATGTTATACAGAGGTGATATGCAACTTTGAAGATTAATTTAAGAATGATTTTCCCCAGCCATCCTATTATTTTATTTATTTGCAGCATTTCTATGCCACTTTTCTTCCACTTAAGTGGCCCTCAAACCATAATTAATAAAATTATACAATAAAAATAAATATGTCATCCATCAATTAAAAAAAAGTATTACTCTACACCTATAATAAGGTGGCAACCACAACCTATAATCCAAATATGGAAACATTAAACATTAAAACAAGTTTTTAAAGGGTGAGAAAGAGGAAACCAAATGGACCTCCCAGGGAAGGGACCAAACCTTCTGCAAAGATCTGACTGGCAGTCTCATCTTGGAGCAGACAGTCCTTTAATTACCCTGGACCCAAACCATTAGGGCTTTAAAGGCCATAACGAGCACTTGAATTAGACCCAGAAACAAATCAGAAGCCAGTGATGAATGATTGAACATTTCCAAATAAGCACATCAAATAAACTGTGACACATCAAGATCTTAGGTGATGAAAATGAGTACCAGACCAACACATTTTAAGTAACAGACAAAATATTTTAGACTGTTTCTGTAATAAGAGATGGGTACTTACATTAAAAAAAACCCCACCTAAACATGACAGAAAGGCTTAGGTTAAAAATACATCTGTCTTTAGTCTCTAAAGAAGCAAACAACAACAGTTTCAAGCAGCACATTCAATGTTTGCTTGCTTTCCTGCTTATTTATTCACATCCTATATGTTCAGAATGGCTTATAACAGATGTGTGGGAAGAGTGTCTGCTTTGCTCTCTTCCTACACTCCTATATTAGTCCACAAGCACCAAGCTGGATGTGAAGGGAGCTGCCAGATGGACACCCTCTTTCTTTGTCCTCTCCCTATTCCAGCAAGCAGTGCATCGGTGAAGCCTCCAAGAAGCATCATCTTGCATTGAATTATTTTTGTTTTGCTAATGCGGCAAAGGGAATGCTCTTTCCACAGATTATTAACTACACATTACACTCAAAGAAAGGATCAAGTCTCTCTCCGCAACCAACCTGTGTTCTGCTGTACTGCAAATATGTGGAGCGTGTGTGTAAAATCTATTTTATATTCAGTTCTAACATCCTGGGATTTTTGAATCATGCTCTTTATCCAGTTTACAGGTAAGTGCTGGGGCTTTCTGTAGTAGCCAATTGCAGATATTCCAGAGTGCCTTTGCGGTAACTAGCCACGCGTGAAATCCCTCGCACCTGGAATTCTTCTATTGGTCTTTTCTGCAGAGAGTCTGTTATCATCTCAGCAAAATCAGCCTGCAAACGCTGTTGATTCTCCCTAGAAACAGCAGGAGAGAAAAAATTTCAGTGACTCAGAAGAGTTTCAACAATTCTTTCCTCCTACTATGATTCTTAATCATAAGCCCTTTTAAATTTATTCCATTTAATTTACCATGCTTTTTAAATCCATAATCTAATACTAAGGCACAGCTATACATTACACTGGAGTACCATGCTTGGAGCTTCCTGTGGAAAATGTGCAGATCAGGAGCATTGCTGCATTTCCTTCAGCACTGCAAGATGAATCCATCCTATCCTCCCTTGTGTTATGTTTATGCATAAAAGAGCAGTCTTAGCACATGGGAGGGAGTTTCTCCTGAGCTTATTTTGAAAGATTGATTTGGGATCAGATAGGAGCAAAAACTGGGGGGTGGGGAGAGCAGACAAACAGCATCACATTAAAAAGATAGTTTCTAACTAACAGGTACGGCAATCCTATCATTGGGTCAGAGTGCTCCCAGATTTCCAAAGCCCTGCTGGGCAACTATGACCAGGCAGAAGTAAGGGAGGAATGGTGTTTGCCACTCTTCCTGTGGGTTTTGTTTTGCTATTTCCCTTCCTCCCATTGCTCACTATGGGAGGGAAATCATTTAGACCAGTGCCAGGTCTGGCCTAAATGTTCCCCTATGTTGCTGTCATGGTTGGATGCTGGGAGAGCTTTGGATCCAGAGCCTCCCCTGCTCCGCCCACACTCTGCCCCCAATCCTCTTTTCCCCCTTAGATATTGGAGCTCCAGCGTTGGATAGATGAGGGGTGCAGATCTTTCTGCAGGGGCAGGGGAGTGATCGGAGACTGCATCTCCTCCTCTGAGGTCAGAACTCTGTCTGACCTTGGAGGGGGATTTCCAATCTATCTGATGGTCTCTAGGATGTTTCCCAGGAACCACAGGATAGACAAGTTGCTACCTGTAACTGTAGTTCTTTGAATGGTCATCTATGCATTCAGACATATGGGCTCTGCACCTGCATGGAGCTTCAATTCGAGAAATCTCTATAGCTGAGGATCATTTTGGCGGGAACCCTCCCCCATCATCCCAGTCTACATGTCCCTGGTGAGTTTCTGCCTATTCCTTCAGTTGTAGCCTCGGAACCAAGAGGGAAAGCAATACTTTCAGTACCCAACATCAAACTCAAGCATGATGCTGAAAAGGGGACAGTGGGTGGGTTTTGTGAATGTATAGATGACCACTCGAAGAACTACAGTTACAGGTAGCAGTTACCTGTCTTTCTTCTTCGTGGTCTCTATGTGTCACACATATGGGTGAGTAGCAAGCTAACTTACATGGAGGTGTGTTGGTGTTCAGCTACAACATAGACAAGAGGACAGCATGACCAAAAGTACAGTCAGCTCTAACCTAGACATCCAGTCTACAGTGCTTCACAAAGGTAGACAGTGTCGACGAGGTTGCAGCATGGCACAGTTCAGGGATGGTGATCCCTCTGTTGAATGTGACCAATGTCACTACCACACAAGTTGAATGACCTTGGACTGGGGCAGACAGTTCAAGTGCAGCCAGCTCACACGATAGTTCAATCATCTTTACAACCCAGGATGTGAAGCACTGCGACAAGAGACACTGATTTTTGTGCTTCCCACCATGGTAGGCATACAGTTGGGGAGAGAGTCTAAATGGCTTAGTCCTGGACCTGTAGAAGGCCAGTGCTCGACAGACATCCAACGTGTGAGGAGTCGATTCTAACGGCGAAGCTGGGGACATAAAGTAGGCCTGATTCAAATGGAAATCTGACACAACTTTTGGTGGAAAGGAAGGTTCAGGCCTAAGAACTACTTTCTCTTTGTGGAAGGTTAATAAGTCAGGTCCAGCCTGAGTGCACAGAGTTCACCAGCCCGTCATGCAGCTGTAACTGTAACCAAGAATGCCACCTTCCACAAAAGAAGGCATAAGTCGGTCATCGCCAGTGGCTGAAAGGGCTTAGATGAAAGTGCTTTAAGCACAATCGAGAGACTCCAGCTCGGTACCATAGGGTGAACTGGTGGTGCCAGATTCCTGATCCCTTTAAGGAACCTCTTTGTTATCAGGTGCGAGAAAACAGAACAGCCCTTAACGGGAGAGTGGTATGCACAAATAGCAGACAAATAAACTCATAATGATGACAACTTTAACCCTTTGTCAAACAGTGACAGAAAAAACTGCATTATCTGTGACAAAGAGCATCAGTGAGAATGGAATTCTTGGGTATGAGCAAAGGTGACAAAAACTGTCCATTTCCTCATGTACAAATGCTGTGTTGATGGCTTACGACCAGCATCAAGGATTCTCTGTACAGATGTGGGAACAACTTCGACTCCTGTCACCCGATCCTCTGTGGTGTCAATTGGAGGGTTGTCAAATCCATGTGATGGATCTGGCCCTTCTCCCTAGTGAAATGGGATGGGTGAGATGGATGGCGATAGTCCCAGCAGAACAAACCATGGCTGGTGAGGCCACTAACATGTTATTAAGATGCATTTGGTGCCCTCCTTTCCACAGTTGCCAGGATCCTGATGATAACAGGTAATGGTGGAAAAATGTAGAATAATGTTCCCATCCAGTCAAGGAGAAAACCATCCCCCAGCAAGTCTCAACCTCAGCCTGCTCTGTTGCAAAATTTGCCGCAGACCGATCATGGAACAGTGTTCTCAGAACTGACCTGACTAATTGTCTGTTTTAAACTGGGCCCTGGCTCTTTGCTAGCCATTGCAGGGCTATAGACAAGAGAGTGGCCAATTAAGCAGGCAAAGGGTCAAAACACAGACAGTCAGTGCTAAGCATATAGCGTCAGGCAAAGCAGAAGTGGTCAAACAGGCAGCGGTCAATCACAGTTAGGTGATCAGATATGTTACTCAGTCAAGAAGGAGTCCAAGGGTCAGTAACACAGAGCATCAGTCACAGGGCAAAGTACAGGAAGCAAGGTACAAGGCAGTAGAGTGGCTGGAACAGTATTGTTTCCATACATTGAAAGCTTTTAATAGCAGAGCCTGTTGCCCCACCCAGGGCTCAGCTGCAGCACATTACAGCTCTCTGGTCAAAGCCCTGCTCATGAGAAGCCCCTTTCCTCTCAAGTAGACCTCCATTGCAGCCTGGCACTTCATTGAGGTTCCCTGAGGTAGGCCTGCCTGCTCTGGTACCATCACTCCCTGGGACTTGGGGGCTACTCAGCTGCCCCTTCTGAGGCAAAGCCCCCCTATTCCTGAGTGGCTGGGACCTCAGCAGGTTCCTCCATGGACTCAGGCCCTTGTTGCAGTGTGGGCCCTGGCAAGAACTGAGCATCTTCCTCTGTTGGGGCCTCTAACTCTTCCTCGGAGGAGGAGTTCAATGGGGACATGACTTGTAGGAGGTTGATGCAGTCCAACTGAGTTGATCTGCTAAAACATTGTCCACGCCTGCCAAGTGCATCACCACTAATCCAATCCAATGAGGTAGGCACCAATGGAAAATCTCCAACGTTAGAGCCAAAAGAGGGAGCAATCTCGTGCCCCCTTCCTTGTTCAAGTATGCAACGATGGTTGTGTTGTCCAATATGACCTGGACTAGTCTGCCCACTCCAGCTTGAATGCCTGGAGGGCTTTCTGTACTGCTCTGAGCTCTAACAGATTGAGGTGGTGCTTCACCTCTGTGTCTGACTACTATCCATAGAACATAAGATCCAAGCAGTGAGCTCCCCATCCCAAGGGTTAGGTGTCCATAGTCACTACTCATGATGATGAGGGCTGCAGGAATGGCATCCCTCTGACAGATTGCTTGGAAGTGTCCACCACTGTAGAGCATCTTTTATGTTGCTTGGGAGATGGAACTTGGTCCAGCGAACGTCTTGCTCGGTACTGAAGTTGCATATGAACCAGTTTTTAAGAGGTCTCATATGCAACCAGACATACTGCACCACCGATGTCATTGTGCCCATTAGGCCTAGCAGGCACTGCACCTCTGATGCCGAGATGTGTGACTGCTTCTCTCCAACACCATTGAAGTCAGTACCTCCAATTGGTCATGAGGGAGGAATGCTCTGCCTCACCACAAGTCTAGCTTTGCCCCAATAAGCTGCAAATTCTGAGTTGGCTGTAGATGGGACTTTTCGATGCTGATACAAGTCCCAGATTTTTTAGAAGATTACAGGTCACCTCTATCAACCACAAAGGACGGGTTTGTGTTGATGCCACCAGCAACTAATCATCGATTTAAGGGTATACCTCAACTCCTTGTAGTCTGAGATGAGAGCAGACCACTGCCATGCATTTCGTGAATAACCTTGGCGCAGTAGAGAGGCCAAATGAGAGTACCCGAAACTGGTAAGTGTCTGGACTGATGGTAAAATCAATGAAGATAACACTGGTGTGGTACCGCTATAGTGAAATGAGTGTCTTCTCTCCTTGGGTGAGAAGGGGCAGAATTGAAGCCATGTGGAACTTCCTGGGCAAGATGTACAGATTGAGTTCTGGAAGGCCCAGGATCGATCAAAGCCCTCCATCCTTTTTCGGTACCATGAAGTATCTGGAATAGAAACCATCCTGTAGATGCATCCTCAGTACCAGCACGATGGCTCCCTTCCCGAGCAGTGTTTTGGCATCTTGGTGGAGAATGGGAGCCAGGGCTGTAAATTGCATAGTACTGAGAAGAGGAAGGGTATCAAACTCTATCCTGTAGCCCTCCTATATGATGGAGAGCCCTCAAGAGTCTGTTGTGATTTGGAGCCAGGTTGGAAAGAATAAGGCCGGATTAATACCAAAAGTGGGGAGATGACTGGAGGGCTGAGGAAGAAGGACGTTCAAGTAAAAAATGCTGTTTGCTTTTCGAGTCTGGTTTGCGACTATAGTTGCCCAGCTTTGATGGCTGGAATAATCTTCTGGAGCCCAATTGTTGCAAAAAGTGCTGTTAAGATGAGGCTGGCTGCTGTTGCTGATACCTGGTGTAGGAGCTCTGGTACCAATGCTTCTGTTTAGGATGATGTTGAGGCAAGAAACCCATATGTCGCGCCATGGTCTGGGCCTTCTGTACCGAATCCAGCATGTTGTTGGTTTTAGCATTAAATAAGCCTAGTCCATCAAAGGCCAAGTCTTCGATACGGGCCCTCATTTCTTGTGGGAGTCTGGTTGATCTTAGCCCGGCTTGAAGATGTAGGGCGATGGATCTGACTAATGCTTTGTGTCACAACCGTCCTGGTGACGTGATGTATTAATGTGTTGCCTCGACAGTTTCAAAGCCTCCACTTGGAACAGATGCCCCAGTTCTTTTTTCTCCTCAGGGAGATGCTCCAGGAGATGACCAATTTTGTCCCAATGTAGCAGCTGATATCCAGACATCACTGCTTGATAATTGGATATTTTGAGACCCATTGCTGCAGATGAGTACACCCTTCTTCCTAGTAGGTCTAGTTGTCTACCCTCTTTGTCAGTAGGTGATGAATGAGCCCTGCAGGCCTTGCCTTGAGCTGTCTCCACGACTATCAAATTCAGCTTCAGGTGCTTGAAAAGATATTCAGCAGATGATTCTTGGAGGAGATATCCCTTCCAAGCATTTAGATATTGGAGGCATTGTAGATGGACACTTCCAGGACTGTTTTATTATCTCTTCCAGCATGGAGAACAGAGGGATGGCCCCAGGATGGAAAGAATCGGTATTTACTAAATTAAACACTGGGGCTCTCTTCACACCTTGGTTTTTTAGCAGGATTGTTCTTCTTTAATCACTGGTTTTCACGGGAGATTTAAATGATGCTGCTGCACTCCTGATGCTGTCTTACAACTTCCCCGCCCTCTTCCTGTGTTATCTGAGAATGGGGAAAACCTGGCATTTTCTGTGCTTGCGATTGAAATCGCCATTTCCCCTCTGTGTATTTCCCTTTTAGTACTTTGTCCCACTTTGTGTGGGACTGTGCTAGGGGGTATTACTAGACAGTGTTGAATAACGTTGTCATGACAACAAATTGGTGGAAGGGTGGGGACAGGTCACTGACCATGTTTCTAGTGACTGTTTCTGCCTCTCTCTCATTCCACTACAGTGCTTGAATTGTAAAGTGATTAACCGTCCCAAATGGTTAATCTTACAATTCTTACATTCCAGGTTCCTAAACAATATTGTTCTTTACAACATCGGACTTTCTTTTCACCACCAGACACATCCACAGCTGAGTGGCCTTTCGGCTTTGGCCCAGCCGCTTCACTCTTTCTGGTGCTACTTGGAAATTCCCTCTGCTCTTCCCCAGTAGTATATTGGACACCTTCTGACCTGAGGGGCTCATCTTCCGGCGTCATATCTTTTAGCCTTGTGATACGTTCCATGGGGTTTTCTTGGCAAGAATACTGGAGTGGGTTGCCATTTCCTTCTCCAGTGGACCACATTTTGTCAGAACTCTCTGCCATGACCTGTCCGTCTTGGGTGGCCCTGCACGGCATAGCTTATGGCTTCACTGTGTTACACAAGCCCCTTTGCCACAACAAGGCAGTGATCCATGAAGGGGTTTATATCTCTAGCCTTTCTATAAAAGCATTATTATTACATAGTTTTTAGAAATCATTTTGCAGGGAGTAAAGGCTTGGTAACAATGTATAAATACTTTGTCTTAAATTCTAAAAGAAAATATTTCATAATCAAAGCTGTTCAACTTTTCCAATTTTTCGGAAAAAAACAAAAATGTTCTTCAGAAAAAAAAGGGGGGGGATTTAAAAAAACAATCCATTCTTTCCCGGCCTTCACATCTCTAGGCCTTCCCCAAGGCAGAACAGGCAGAGAAAATCCCTGTCCAAGGGTGGCAACTTTGCCCCAGAGCAGGAGCACTTTCTGAATGGGGCCTAAAGGGGCCATAAGTCCGTGAGGGCGATCGCAGGATCACGAAAAATAAAAGGAAAATAATATAAATGCAGATATAAAGACAGAATGATGATAGAGAGAGAAAGAGGAAAGAATGAAACCTCTGCTTTTTAATAAAAAAACACTATCAGAACAGAGTCTGACCGCAGAAGTTCCCAAACAAGATCACCACAATGGCAGTCGAAAGAAAACTGAGGGAATAGGCGGCAACCCACTGGGGACATGCACACTGGGATGGTGTGGGAGGGTGAATGATCCTCACCAAAATGATTCTCAGTTATAGAAGTTTCCTGAACTGAAGCTCCAAACAGGCACAGAGTACATATGTGTGATGCATAGAGACAATGAAGAAGAATGCACCTTTAGACATGCAGTAAACTAAGCTGCATCTAGATTCCAATCATATTCACATCAGGCATGTGTGAGTCAACTGGAATGTTTAAAGGATGGCAAGTTTCATAGAACACTATTAAATGTAAGAATTCTGTGGACCAGGACAGGAAAGGGAGTATTGGGGGAGTTGGATCCTCTAATTAGGCATGACCATGTTGGCCTGGACATATCTCTGGGGCACAGCCTGGTTACTAAGGTTGTTTTGACACCTCCACAAGGTGTAGGAGACAAGACTGTAGGTGAGAAGTGAATGAGCATCACCCATCTCTGCTGCTAGATAGAACAATTACAGGCAATTGCCTGGCAGGGATAAATGTGGGATGCCCTGTATATGAGATGGGAGCAAGGGGGAAATGGCATAATTGAATCATTTTGAGAGCTACAGTTCAATAGGGCTTACTCCCAGGTAAGTGGATATAGAATTGCAGCCTTAAACATGGTAGATTGTGAATGAGATTTGTAAGAGTGCCACTGTAATTAATTTTCCTAGTTGGCATCTTGAACAAACAAAGATGTAGTGATGTTAATACTGACATGATGGTAATACTGACTTAAATGTGCTCTTATTCCCAGTTTTTCAGGAAATTTTTCTTGTTCTCTTACTCTCATGAGTAATGTACAACCTGTACAACCACTACCAACTCCCGCTGCCACTGTTACTTCCAGGCAATATTGTTGTACCCTCTTTACTTAAACTCTACAAAGATCAAGGTCCCCCTGACATTTCTATCTTGGCGAGCAAAGGCAGTACGCTTCTGCTAGCCAGCAGACCTAATTCAAAGCCATTCATGGCTAACAATGGTGAGTTGTCCCAGCCTTTTGTCATTTCAGCTGTCTAGCTGTGGGACCTTGGAGCATGGGAAGCAGCAGCTGGACAACACAGAGGATGTGTCGTACCAGCATTTCCGACTTCCCCGCCCTGATGCACACTCAGGAACACTCCGTTTTTGCCTCTCTGCACTCTTCTTCTGAACGCAGAGCATGGGGCTGTTCCGCGCTGCCTTGTAGGCAGCGCGGGAAGGGGTAGAGATCGGTTCTCAGGGAACCAACCTATCCTATGGCCATTTAGCTGCTGACTAGCGGCCATAGGATTGTGCCCTTAATGTTTTTAAATGGTGAGCTCACTTGTGCTCTGATGATCTTCTAGATGCTATCATTTCAGAATTAGAATAAAGGGTCTAGCAACATTTTTCCAAATTCTTATTAAATAGTATGTAGTGAACTTGTTTCTGATAGATATTTAAATATTCACTAACATGATTTTAGCTTTACTCCTACAAAATCTAACCTTGTACTGAACAGTTTTTGTACTGTAAGTGGCTGGTCCTGTTGCATATGGAGAGTTGAGGCCAGAAATCAGCAAACAGCTGTTACTTAATATTAGTTTCAAAGAGAAGGATGGCTTTATTTGTTGTTTGCAATCATTAAATACTCAGCTTTGTCCATATGTTCCTGTACAATGAAGGCAGGATGGGCTCCTGTCTCCTGTCTGCCTTTGCTAGGGAAGTGAATCATAGTCTATTTTCTATTTTATGAGCATGAAACCTGACAGCTACTCCTCACAAGATCTGGCGAATACATTTTGGTTGGGCTTGGTTTGATATGGAAAGATGGACTGACCAAAGCAAGTCCAGTTGAGCCTCTGACATAGCTTGTGAGAAGAAGTGGGAAGTTCATTCCACAAGATGAAGGCAACATGGAGAAGTGTCAGTCATAACTTTTTTCTCTGAACACCACCCTATAGCCACTATAGGATGGTGTTAGGAGAAAACGTTCTCCAAGATGACCACACTGTCTACAAGCCCAGTAGCTGTCTGTTTTTCCAGGCCTGGGGCCCAACTTTAACTCTAATGTAACAGGACCTACTTTAATCCATTTTTAAAAAATTAGATACCTGTCTTTCTCCTCTCTTTCTCTCTCTTATTCTCCTCCTCTCTTTTATGCTTTTCCTTCACTTAAAAAAACAAAACAAACCTTAAAAACAAAATGGTGGTGATGCTACTGGTGTCAATTCACCTTAGGTCAAGGTGTTTCCCACCTGTAGGTCCCAACGCGCACCAATGCTCAAGCCTGTGAGGAGGAGCAGGATGTTCACACCAGAAGTTTAAAGTGACTAAGCAATGGAAGTGCCAAGCTGTCTATATATGTAAACAAGTGACTGACAAAACAGAGGTAGGCTTAAAATTATTTAGTTAAACATTTCATCTTCCGCTTTCATCAGTAACACAGCTGGATTTCAAACTAGGGAAGCTGCCACCTTCAAAAGCAGAATGACTGGCAAGACGTATTATATTAAACAGAATATTACCTGCAAGTCCAGGTATGTAATCTATGTTATAGAATGCAAACACCCTGGATGCCACATAGAGTATGTTGGGAAAACAACTATAGCCCTTCATACCCATTTCAGAAATCACAAGTCAGCATTCACAACAAAAAAGCTTGATCAACCTGTTAGATGACTACAGCCTTTCAGACTTTGGAATATTTCCAATAGAAAAACTGTCCAATCCTGGGACACTTGAAGCAAGATTGAACACCCTAACCACTCCATGGCCTTACCTTGGAGGATAATCCTTAACTGTTTACCTATATTTGTATTGATTGATTGATTGATTGAAATGTTTATAGGTCTTTCAGATACCCTGGCCACAAGCTGTTTAGGGATTTATAAGTAAGAACCAACACCTTGAATTGGGCCCAGAAACAAATTGGAAGCCAATGCTACTGATGTAGGACCAATGTAATATATAGCCTAAAGTGTAGACTAGAAAGCAATCTGGTTGCAGCATTTTGCACTAGCTGCATTTTCCAAACACTCTTCAGTGGCTGCCCCACACAGAGCGCATTGCAGTAGTCTGAACAGGAAATGACTAAGGCATGCATCACTGTGGCCAGATCTGTCTTCTCCAAGAAGGAACACAACTGGCACACCAGTCAAAGCTGAGCAAAAGCACTCCTGGCCATAGCTACCACCTCAGCATCCAAGAGCGAAGCTAGATCCAGGAACACTCCCAAGTTGAGTACCTGACCCTTCAGAGGAAGTCCAACCCCATACAGCACAGGTTGTATTTCCAACCCCAGGTCAGACCTACTGCCTATCAAGACTTCTGTCTTCTTAGGACAGTGCCTCAGCTTTTTAGCCCACATCCAATCCATTACTACATCCAGGCAACTGGTCAAGATTTCCACAGCTGCCTTGGCATTAGTTAAAAAAGAGAGATAGAGCTGGGCATCATCAGCACAGTGATTAGACTTAATCCCACACCCTTGAATGACCCCTCTCTCTGCAGCTTTATGTAGATACTAATGAGCAAAGGGGATGAAATAGAACCCTGAGGAACCCCACAGGCCAAGCAATAATCCTCTAGCACCACCTTCTGGGAATGTTCACCCACATAGGACAAGATCCACCGCAAAGCAATTCCTCCAAATCCCTTACTAGCTAAACATCCCAGAAGGATATCATGGTCGATGGTATCAAATGCCTCTGAGAGCTTCAAATAGGGATGTTGGAGAAATCCTCCACCAACCCCAATGAGGCCAGATTCAATAGAACCCTGAAGTCCGTGGAGGATCAGATCTCCTACCTGCACCTCCAGGAGGAATCCTCACCAGCCGGATCCTCCCTGCTGGCCAGCTCTGGAGCGCCAGCGATACAGCTGCCATTGCCATATCGCTGGCTGGGCGGATTGACTGAGGACACAAATGGCGTCTGGAATGCCATTTGCGGCCGTAAAGGTCTTAGTTTAAGGTAAATGCAGCTATAAATGGCTGCATTTACCTTAAACTAAGGCCTTTACAGCCGCAAATGGCATCCTGGATGCCATTTGTGTCTGCAGGCAGTAGTCCCCTTCAGCTAGCGATATGGCATGGCAACCATATCGCTGGCACTTCGGAGCCAGCCGGCGGCTCCGCGGAAACATCACGGAGCGGAGCCAGCCAAAGAGGATTCCAGGGGGAGGAACAGATCGCCTCCCCACCCATGGACCCCGCTCTGGAATGGCAGGTAAGTGTTCCGCCCATCCCTAGCTCCAAAAGAACCAACAGGGATGCATTACAAAAGACGTAAATAATTAGTTTCATCCAAGAAAACTTGGAGCTGTGTTGCCACCACCTGCTCTACGACCTTACTCAAAAGATGAAGATTGGAGACTGGCTGATAATTATTCAGGATAGTGGGATCTAAGTATAGCTTCTTCAATAATGTTCTCGCAACCGCCTCTTTCAGAAATGGAAACAAAGCCCTCCCTCAAACAAAGCATGTACAACTTCCACGTCCAAGCTGGCCAGTTTCCTTCTGGCAGCTTTTATAAATAAGCAGGTACTAGGGTTCACCACTCTAAGTAATGTGTCTGCACCCTCAATAAACAAGATGAAACTCATTTGTTAAAATGGACAAACAATGTCTCAGTCACTACCACAAAGCCTGCTCTCAATGTGGAATCCAGTTCAGAGCAGATGCGAGCGATTTTATCAGTGAAGTATTTTGCAAATTTGTCACAGCAAATCACCAAAGGTTCCCCCTTACTTCTTTGGAGTTTGGAATGTAACTGCCCCTTCACCACCTGCAACAACTCTGCTGGACAACACTGTGCTGACATAATGGTGTCAGAGAACTACAATCTCTTTGCTGCCATCACCAACACAGAGTAGGCCCTAACTTGCCTACTCATGCTCGACTGGATTCATCCAGAGTCTTCCTCCACCATCACTCCAGCCATCTACTCAAATGTTTCATTGCTCTGAGCTCCTCAGAAAACCAAGGAACACAGGCTCTATGCGATGAGAAAGGGCGCTAAGGAGTGATCATGTCAATTGGCTGGGTCATCTCATTCCAGAGATCAACCAGAGCTTCAAAGGGATCACCAGCTCTAGCAACAAGGAAATCCCCTAGAGCATTCAGGAGTCTTTCTGGATCTGGGAGTGGGGGGCATTTTAATAGGCACCCATCACTGCAGAGGTTATGAGTCTGAGCGAATCTAAATGCTATCATTTCTAAACCTCTCTGTAGCAGCTGGCACCTGATAATTCTCTCTATCCTCGGTGTGTTTAAAACTGTCATCAGGCTTGAAATCCAACTATGCAAATTAGTAATGAAGGCAGAAGCTGAAATATTTAACTAGATAATTGTGTTATTATTTCTGTTTCCTCAGTCACTTAGGGCGCAATCCTATTCAGATAGGCGGCCACCTCCGAACTCGGAGGCGACCGCCTATCCAAAGCAGGGCAGGAGAAGCACAAAGGGGATAGTTCCCTCCGCGCTCCTCCTACCCTGCATTTTTGGCTAGACAGCCAATAGTGGCTGTCTAGCCACGGGAGGGTGGAGCGGGGGAAGAGGCTGCTGTATGACACATTGGGTGTGTTGTACAGGCATTTCCACCCTCCCTGCCCCAGAACGCCTCCAGCCACACCCCTTTTTGGGTGCTCCATGCTCCTCTTGCGAGCATGGAGCATGGGGCTGTTCTGCGCTGCCTCGGAGGTCGGTTCTCCAGGAACCAACCTCAGACTGCGAGCTCCGAGGTCAGTTCCCGGATAACACGATATCCTATGGCCATCTAGTCTCTGTTCAGGCGGCCATAGGATTGCTTCCTTATTTACATATACATTTTTTATGATAACCACAAAATTCTTCTAGAATTCAGCGCCTATTTGGATGCAAGACTATTTAGTTCTAGCACAGAGAACTCTGCCCCTACCCAGCTACCCAATCAGTGGGCAGTCTTTCTCCAGCTCCCCACTACTACCACCACCCATCTCTGATATAAGCTGTGGTCCATCTCTTTCTTTCCCCCCACCTCCTCTCCCATCTCTCTTGCTGTCACCTGTGTCTTTCTTTATCCCTCTTCTGCTTCTCTCCCATCTCTTTCTATGTGTATATATGTGGGGATGACTAAGAGCATCTCTATACCAGCCTAAAATCCCACATTTGAAGTGGGGCTTTCTGCTTCCGTTTCAAATGCAGGTTCCCCATGGACTCCCTTTACACACACTTCCTCCCCCCTCTTTTCTGCTCCTTTCCCTCCTCATCTGAGTCTTCCATATGTTTCATTATACAGCTGTTAGATGGCGCTGTGGTCTAGCTCCTCTTATTGTGACTTTTCCTCTTTTCATGGAGTGAACTCGAGTGGAATTCAAGCACTGTAATTTGATAGCTCATTATCTCCGATCTATTTAAAAATGGAATAAAGGTCAGGGGATATCCTGGAGGTTGACAACGTCAACTACAGGACCCGCAAACTTCCATGAGTACCCAATCTCAATAGCAGGATAAAAGCTCCATGTGAAAAATCCCACAGATCTCCATCTGAGCAGGAGGGAGTAGCAGGCTAGGCTGTCCAATTGGTGGCTGTATGGGCAAGCCAAGAGGACCTGCCACAGGACAATGAGATGAGGAGCATTGGTTTAGTTGCTACAGTGACTGGGACACACTCCTATGTCACAGCTAGTGCCAGCTGGGTGGGGATTGTCTCCTCAGTTGCCCTGGCCACCAGGACATGCTTGCCTGTTCCTGCAGGGCTCAAGAGCCTCTCTTCACTCCCACTCACCTTCCTCCCTGAAATTTGTGCTGTTCATGGCAAGGCTTCCCTGACAGAAGCAAAATATAGCAGAAAATATATTTTACAGCTGCATTCCCTTTTGTAGAGAATATATGTGCTTTTTTTTTACCTTGCTTCCAAAGGCAAAGGTAAATGTAAAAAAAGATTACTTAAGCTGGGATTCAAGAGACCCAAGATACATGCATGTGTGCCCATGTGTGTATGCATGGATGCAGTGTTCATCTCTGCCAGGAGCATGCCCAGTAATATAATTACAGAAAAATACTCTAAAGGTTGAATGCTGGCATGAATATTCTGTGTATACCCCAGCCCTCAGTTAAAAAACCTCTTACACAGAAGGTGGCGTTGGAAGATTATATTTCTGGTCCTTCACGCCTGTCAGCCAGTAAGTAATTTCAGTTCCTTTGCCCTAATATGAAACAACAAAATAATAAATCTAAGATAAGAACAGTGACTATATTGATATTTTATATATATATATATATATATATGATTTATCTTCTTCATATATTGCAGCATTGTATTGTCTTTATATGATTTTATGTAATCAGTATATAGAGCATAAGGTGTATGCCTAGCAGCTTTTCTAAACAGCTATTAATATATACATAAATATATCAGAAACCAGGATTAGCAAACTGAGACTAGAGTCCTGTCCAGTGAAATTGACAAGACTTTCCATTCATCACTATTATTTATTTATTTAGCTCCATCAATGCACACGGCACTGTACAGAAAAAAAAAATCCCTGCCTCAGAGGCTTATATTCTAATAAAACCACAAAATAAAAAATACAAATACATTTAGATTAGATTTAAAAAGCCGGCGCGGTGGTTAGAATGCTGTAGTTAGATGTAAAAATTAGAAAACCCAAGTTCAAGTCCTTGCCCGGCCATGAAATTCACTGGCTCACCTTGGCAAGTTCTTTTGTCCTCAACTAGTAATTTAAAATGTATTAACTTCCTAGACTGTAATAGCTCTAGAGAGATTTTCTTACATTTTGAATATCTGAATGCATGGTGTGGGTGTCTGTTACCTTCAGATATGTCTCTCCTCGTTCTTCATACTGGAATTGGCAGTCTGTCCTCTTGAGAATAGCAATAGTGGAACCACTTACATGAATTCGTAGAGCTAAAAGCATGATAACAACAAACAGACATAAAGTTTTAATTTAGAATTGTTTGATTTTTGGTTTTGTCTTGTGCCAGTCTGTACTATAGTTGATGTTTAGCTGATATTATTGAGTGTCCTGTAGTGAAAATGCTAGGACTCAAATGTGTCAAATATATTTATCTTATAAATAATATTTCAAAATAGAACATAACTACTGACATAATTCTTAAGTCACTCAAGTTATCTTGGAGTGGTCTTAGTGACTTCAGTGAGAGTCCTGAAGTAATTCTTGAGGTGACTTTAATCTGAAAATGTATAGCCAGAAGGAAGGTTAGATGTATAACCAAGGGGGGGGGGGATGATGGGGGGCGACTAAGCAAACCATGCACAAAACAGCAAATAACACTTTAAAAAAGTATAATGTAGCTGTCCTTTAAGAAAATATCACAAGGGTGCAATTATTTATTAATTACATTTTTATCCTACCCTTCCTTCTAAGGAACTCAGGGCACCTCCTCCCTATTTATGTTCACAATAACTACATGGTGTTGTTGTTGTTCAGTCGTTAAGTCGTGTCCAACTCTTCGTGACCCCATGGACCATAGCACGCCAGGCCTTCCTGTCCTCCGCTCTCTCCCAGAGTGTGCTCAAGTCCATATTCATTGCATCAGTGATGCTATATAGCCATCTCATCCTCTGCCATCCCCTTCTCCTTTTGCCTTCAGTCTTTCCCAGCATCAGGGTCTTTTCCAGTGACTTTTCTCTTCACATTAGGTGGCCAAAATATTTCAGCTTCAGCTTCAGTATCTGTCCTTCCAATGAGCACTCACGGTTGATTTCCTTTAGGATGGACTGATTTGACTTCCTTGCAGTCCAGGGGACTCATAAGAGTCTTCTCCAGCACCACAGTTCGAAAGCATCAATTCTTCGGCACTCAGCCTTCCTTATAGTCCAGCTCTCACAGCCCTACATTACTACTGGGAAAACCATAGCTTTGACTATATGAACCTTTGTCGGCAAGGTAATGTCTCTGCTTCTTACTATGCTGTCTAGGTTCACCATAGCTTTCCTCCCAAGGAGCAAGCGTCTTTTAATTTCATGGCTACAGTCACCGTCTGTGGTGATCTTGGAGCCCAAGAAAGTAAAATCTGTCACTGCTTCCATTTTTTCCCCTTCTATATGCCAGGAAGTGATGGGGCCAGATGCCATGATCTTAGTTTTTTTAATGCTGAGTTTCAAACCAGCTTTTGCACTCTCCACTTTCACCCTCAACAAGAGGCTCTTTTGATCCTCTTCGCTTTCTGCCATTAGGGTGGCATCGTCTGCGTATCTGAGGTTGTTGATAATTCTCCCAGCAATCTTAATTCCGACCTGTGATTCATCCAAGCTGGCGTTTCTCATGATGTACTCTGCATATAAGTTAAATAAGCAGGGTGACAATATGCAGCCTTGTCATACTCTTTTCCCAATTTTGAACCACTCGGTTGTTCCATGTCTGGTTCTTACTGTTGCTTCTTGACCCTCGTACAGGTTTCTCAGGAGACAGGTAAGGTGGCCTGGTACTCCCATCACTTTAAGAATTTACCACAGTTTGTTGTGATCCACACAATCAAAGGCTTTAGCGTAGTCAATGAAGCAGAAAGAGACGTTTTTCTGGAATTCTCTTGCTTTCTCCATGATCCAGCGAATGTTGGCGATTTGATCTCTAGTTCCTCTGCCTCTTCGAAACCCAGCTTGTACTTCCGGTAGCTCTCGGTTCACATACTGCTTAAGCCTAGCCTGTAGGATTTTGAGCATCACCTTGCTGGCATGTGAAATGAGCGCAATTGTACAGTAGTTTGAACACTCTTTGGCATTGCCCTTCTTTGGAATTGGAATGTAAACTGACCTTTTCCAGTCTTGTGGTCACTGTTGAGTGTTCCAAATTTGTAGCCACAAGCAAAGCTAGTCATAAGAAAAACATCCATAGTAATAATAGAGTAATATCTTTATTAGGCCAACCCCAAAGTCACAAAATAGTGTACAAGCTTTGAGGTCTCCAGAACTCTTCATCCAGCAAGATGTTACAAAAAGCAGGTGGGGGAGGGGAAGAAAAGGGGAAATAAGTCTGATGTGACATTAAAATCATTTTATTGTATTTATTGTATTTATTATATTTGTAATTTGCCCAATAACAAAAGTTCTTTGGGTGGATTACATAAAGCTAAAAGAATACAATGCAATACAATTAAAAAAGCACAAGAAAAACTGTCAGATAAATAAAAATAGTCATAAAATCTAAAATGCTTTGGAGAAAATAAAGGTCTTTTTCTGGCACTGAAAAGATAACAGTGTTGGCTCCAAGTGAGCATCTTTGGGGAGCTTATTCCACAAATGGGGTGCCACATTTGAGAATACCCTCTCTCTTTTAGCTACATGCCTAACGTCCTTTGGCAGAGGCACCCAGAGGAGAGCCTCCAAAGATAACCTGTCATGAAATTTGGATGGTCAGAGTCTTAAGATAGAATGTGGGAGGAGGTTGCAAATGTCTGCTGAGAGAGAGTGGCTGGCCCCAGTCAACTTCTAATTTATGATGATAAAATAGTTCCTTTTGTGGATAAGGAGGTCTGAAGTTGATCGTACAAAATACTGTATAGTGCAGAAATAAACCTGTCCTTACGTAAACCTGTAGATTCCATCCTTGAAGCTGTGTTTACTGTATCTCCAAACAAGCAGTAACGAGGCATTTTAATCCCAACCACACCAGCAGCACATGGACCTGGGCAAAAGAAACAGAGTATGAATTAAGAGGAAGAGGGAGCACTTACATATGAAAAGTTGAATCCACACCATCTCCACAAGGAGCTCTTGCTACAATCCCCACCACGTGTGTATGTGTGCGTGTGTGCGCACGTACGTGTGTATATGTGTGTGTGAGTGTGTGTGTAACTCAGGATAACACTTCATGAATCTGATGATGTCTCCCGGGAGGACAGGTTACAGACGTGACTGAAGGGTTGCCTGCACTCATAAAGCCCACTGACAGGTATCCCTTTCTTCTCATCCATGTGGAAACAAATGATACTGCCAAGCAGAGCTACAAAGAAATCATGTCAGACTTTGAAGCTTTGGGAAGGAAACTCAAGAACTTTGGGGCCCAGATAGTTTTCTCATCCATCCTTCCAGTAGTTAGAAGAGGGAAAGAAAGGGAAAGAAATACTTCATACCCTACGAAGGGGGTGCCGACGAGACAGATTTGGATTCTGGGACCACAGGCTATACTTCCTGGAAGATGGACTGTTGGCAAGGGATGGGTTGCACCTCACAAAGGCTGGGAAGAATTGGCCACAGCATGAAGAACTTAATCAGGAGGGCTTTAAACTGAATCCTATGGGGAAGGGGGACGTAAAGTTGGGAGTAACAATGGATGAAGGCTCATGCACCGCAACAGAGAGAACAGCTCTAATAGTGCCCAATAATAGTCTTCAGACACATGTAGAAAGAAAGCCATACTATGAAGCACATGGTCTTCGATGTCTGTATACTAATGCCCAGACTATGGGAAACAAAGAGAATAAACTTGAACTCTTAATACAAGAGGGAAATTATGACTTGATACGTAAAACAGACTTGGTGGGATGACTCTCATGTCTGGAATAGAGCAATTGAAGGATATAACTTATTCAAAAAGAACAGGAGGAACAGAAAGGGAGGTGGGGTTGCACTATATGTTGAAAATACATATCTCTGCACAGAAATACAGGAGGATGAACTTGGTAGCGCCACTGAGAGCATCTGGGTTAAAATAAATGGAGCAAAGAATAAAAGGAACCTGGTGGTCAGAGTCGACTACCGGCCACCCAATCAAGAACACGAGGATGAAACTTTTGAAAAGCAAATAGCCAATGTTTCAAGGAAGCATGATGTAGTAGTAATGGGGGACTTCAATTTCCCCAATATTTGTTGGGAGGCAAATTCTGCAAAACATGGCACCTCCAAGAAATTCTTGACTTGTGTTGCGGATAAATTCCTCCTACAGAAAGTAGAGGAAGGAACTAGAGTATCAGCTATCCTTGACTTAATCCTAACCAACAGAGATGACTTAGTGGATAAAGTAGCAGTTACAGGAACTCTGGGGGAAAGCGACCATGTTATACTTGAGTTCTTGGTTCTAAAGGAAGCAAAAGCCGAGTGTAGCCAAATGCATACCTTGGATTTTAGGAACGCTGATTTTAATAAACTCAGAACAGTTATAAGTAAGGTCCCATGGCAAGTGACTCTAATGAGAAAAGGAGTCCAAGATGGGTGGGAGTTTTTAAAAAAGGAAATTCTCAAGGCACAATTACAAACAATTCCAACAAGAAGAAAAGGTGGAAGACAACAGAAGAAGCCGATGTGGCTTCACAAAAAGCTTAGAGATGACCTGAAAACAAAAAAGCATACATATAGGAAGTGGAAGGAAGGACAAGCAACAAAGGAAGAGTACAGGCAGGTAGCACAGAATTGCAGGGATGGCATCAGGAAGGCTAAAGCTGAGAATGAGCTGAGGTTAGCAAGGGATGCTAAAAGCAACAAAAAAGCTTTCTTCAGCTATATGCAAGGTAAAAGACAGAGGAAAGGAATGGTGGTTCAGCTATTAGATAAGGATGGCAAAATGATAACGGATGACAAAGAAAAGGCAGAAGTGCTCAATTCCTACTTTGGCTCAGTCTTCTCCCAAAAGAGGGTCTATGACCTCCCTGGCAAAGGCGAAGTATAGGCTGAAGGGGCAGGATTGCAGCTTGAGATCGATAGGCATACGGTCAAGGAACACCTAGAGTAATAAAGGAACTGGCAGAAGAGCTCTCAGAACCACTGTTTATTATCTTTGAGCAATCATGGAGGACGGGTGAAGTGCCAGATGACTGGAGGAGGGCTAATGTGGTCCCTGTCTTCAAAAAGGGTAAAAAGGAGGAACCTGGGAACTACCGACCAGTCAGTCTGACATCAATCCCGGGGAAAATTCTGGAACAGATGATAAAGCAATCCATCTGGAAGCACCTTGAAAACAATGCAGTGATTACTCGACGCCAACATGGATTTGTCAAGAACAAATCCTGCCAGACTAATCTGATCTCATTTTTTGACCAGGTAACCTCCCTTGTGGACGTGGGAATGCTGTGGACATAATATAGCTTGACTTCAATAAAGCGTTCAACAAAGTGCCCCATGATATCCTGATTAGCAAACTAGCTCAAAGTAGGCTAGATGAAACAACTATCAGGTGGATCCACAGTTGGCTACAGAATCAGACTCAAAGGATGGTAATCAATGGGATCTTCTCAAACTGGAGAGAGGTAACGAGCGGGGTACCGCAGGGCTCAGTCCTGGGCCAGGTGCTCTTCAACATCTTTATTAATGACTTGGATGAGGAGGCGCAGGGAATGCTGATCAGATCTGCAGATGACACAAAATTGGGTGGGATAGCTAATAGCTTGGAAGACAGAAACAAAATTCAAAGTGATCTTGATAGACTGGAACACTGGGCAGAAAACAACAGGATGAAATTTAATAGGGATAAATGCCAAGTTCTGCACCTAGGAAATGCACAGTTACAAGATGGGGGATACTTGGCTCAACAATACTACAAGCGAGAAGGATCTTGGAATTGTTGTAGATCACAAGCTGAATATGAGACAACAATGTGATGTGGCTGCAAAAAAGGGCATTCCTATTTGGGGCTGCATTAATAGAAGCATAGCTTCCAAATCCCGGGAAGTACTAGTTCCCCTCTACTCAGCACTGGTGAGGCCTCATCTGGAGTACTGTGTCCTGTTCTGGGCACCACACTTTAAGAAGGATGCAGACAAGCTGGAGAGGGTTCAGAGGAGGGCAACAAAAGATGATCAGGGGACTGGAAACAAAGCCCTATGAAGACAGACAGAAGTAGTGGGCATGCTTAGCCTTGAGAAGAGAAGACTGCAGGGAGATACGATAGCGCTCTTCAAGTACTGGAAAGGTTGTCACAGAGAGGAAGGCCAGGATCTCTTCTCGATCATCCCAGAATGCAGGACACGGAATAATGGGCTCAAGTTACAGGAAGCCAGATTCTGGCTGAAAATCAGGAAAAACATTCTGACTGTTAGAGCAATACGACAATGGAACCAATTGCCTAGGGAGGTAGTGGGCTCTCCCATACTGGAGGCATTCAAGATGAGGCTGGACAGCCATCTGTCAGGGATGCTCTGTCTTGGATTCCTGCATTACGCAGGGGGTTGGACTTGATGGTCTTACAGGCCCCTTCCAACCCTACTATTCTATGATTCTATGAAGTGGACTGTAGTCCACAAAAGCCTATGCCACAATGAATATGTTAGTATTTTAAGGTTCCACAAGACTCTTTGCTGTTTTGCTGCAATAGACGAATACAGCCATCCCTCTAAAAAAGTAGATTAACATTAAACAACGCAAGAATTAATATGACTCATTACTGCTTATTGAAAGGCTTTCTCTGTTCAGTTTGTAGGCATGGGGATGCTTACAGGTGTTCATGGCAGATTGTTATTTATGATTTCAAAACAGGTATAATCCATCCAATCACCACCCTACGCCCCTGTCCTCCTCTTCTACAGCCATGTTGAGTAGGTCCAGTAGTGGACATTTCAGGAGCCCAGACAAGAGATCTCTAGAGACTTGCCACCTAGCATACCCACACAGATTCTGACATTCACTTCTGACTTTGTCTTTCTCCTCTCCCACACATCCCCAGATAATATCACTGCTGACCTCTTCATCTTTCTTTCACCTGGCAGGGAGGGTGAGGAACAACTTGGCAAATCATGTGAATGAATAATACCAGAAGTAGCAGGGGAGTGCAGGGAGTTGCTAGGCACATGAACTTCACAGATTTTCCTAGTGAAAAATCTCACCCCAGAACAGGCTTGCAGCTATTAACTCCAGGGGCTTACAAGTTAAGATTTTGGTAGAGGTTACTCTGGGAGGGTGGGAGCTCCTCTGCAACGGGCCAAAGACATTTGCTGAATCACCTGGCCAATTGCACCAGGCCAGTGTTCAGTTTCCCTCATTCTTGTATTCTCTCCCTATCCTCTCCTATATATGTGTCTTCCAGAGGGGTAGACATGTTAGAGCTTTTTTTAATAGCTGTATCTGCTTTGAGTTTCATCACAGAATTGAGATCCAAGCTCTACACAAAGAACTTTTCTCTTCCTGATTTTCTGCTACATAGCCCTCTATATAGAGGGTTAGAATTTTTTGGAGTTTCTGTTTAAAAGGAACTATTCAATCTTGAATGGCTCCTATCCAATTAGATGTTACCTCAGCAAACACTGTACCTCTGTATCAACATATAACAAGTATTTTAAAGCCTAATTTGATCAGAGGCAAATGTAGAGCTTTCTGCAATCAATACCAAGAAAGCTGGTTTGACCTGGATTGCAGAAAGGCTCGATCAGCAGTAAGAAGCTATGCTAGGAAAATAAAGTCTAACCATTCCCCTAAAATAATTGAGACATTTGTGAATAAGAAAAAAAGAATATAGGGAATTAATAAGAAATAAGAAAATCACATTTCAAAGACATCTCTGGCATAGCTTGGATACTGCTTTGAAGACAAAAGATATGTCAGCCTTTTGGAAGATCATAAACAACAGCTTAAATGGTGATATATCAAATGTAAATCCACAGATATCAAAGACAGATTGGGAGAAACACTTCAGTGTTTTATTTAATGTCGATAGCACGCAATTACATCTGCCTTTATGCTCCATCCTTGGCACTACAGATCCATGGCCCCCTGTATCTCATAAAGATATAGAGTTATTAATTAATACAATGCCAGATAAAAAAGCCCCAGGAGAAGACTATGTCCCAGCAGAGGTAATCAAACATAACATCAAGTGGTGGCTGCCTATTTTGGCCAAATTGTTCAATCATATAAACCTACCTGGGGAATTCCCAAAGGGTTGGAATACTTCTATTGTAATTCCAATCTTCAAAAAAGGAGACCATAATCTCCCTTCAAATTATAGGCCAATTCGTCTTATTGATATTGCAGCCAAATTATATGCTAGACACCTGCTGAACAAACTAGAGGATTGGGCCTTCATAAATAACATCCTTATAGAAGAACAAGCTGGTTTTCGAGCAGGTTATTCAACAATGGACCATTGTTTTGTACTAGACCACTTGGTTAATAAGTACAAAAATCTAAAAAAATCAAAATTGTATGTGGCATTTGTTGAATTCAAAGCAGCTTTTGACTCAATTAATAGGAACAGGTTATGGGCAAAACTGGCAAACTTAAATTTAGATCGACGTCTCTTGATTCTATTACAACTGTTGCATGAAAACTCAGACATTCCGGTGAGATTTTCTACTGCTAGACACATGACAGATAATATCGCAGTATCTCGAGGAGTTAAACGGGTGTGTCCTGACCCCTCTTCAATCTATTCGTAAATGATATAGCTTTTGATTTGACTGGTGATTTCTATTTCCCAGTAAAATTAGAAGAAAGGAAATTGTCCTTTCTTCTTTATGCTGATGATCTGATTCTCATTTCATATACCCAGATAGGTTTACGGAGATTACTATCAGCATTGGCTGAATATTCCCATAAACACCTACTATCTATAAATTATGGGAAAACCAAAGTCATGGTCTTTGGACATAGATCCCCATTACACAAATGGAGAATAAACACCCACCCTATTGAGCAAGTATCCTCGTATCGCTATCTGGGTGTTCTTTTTTCAGCTTCAGGAGGCTGGGACGCTCATTTCAAATCCTTGAAATTAAAGATAAACCAACAACTAAACGGTTTACTGAAGTTTTGGCATACAAGGGGAGGTTACCAAATCCACCCAATGTTAATTTTGTTGAAATCAAAACTTATCCCTTAGTTTGTATATGGAGGAGAGTTATGGGCTTTGAAGTCTCCCTATAATATGGAAATGTTTCAAAACAAATTGCTGAGAACAATTCTAGGTTTGACAAGGTGTATTCCTGCTTCACTTTTACGTTCAGAAACTGGTGTAATACCAGTCAAATCTATCATGGTCCTCAGGGCCTTTAATTATTGGCTCAAGATTTTTTTTCTTTCCTTCAACTAGATTTCCTAAATTGTGCCTTTTAGAATAAATGAGAGTTAACCCATCAAACACATTATCCTGGTTTCAGAAATTAATTTATTACATTCATTACTATGGTTTTTCCTTTAAATATTTTACCACTTTGAACGTTGCCCATAGGAAAGAGGATTTAAAGGAGAGGGTTTACAGTGTTTCTATCCAAACAGATCTCTGTTCAGTGTCTAGTAATAAGATAGCACCTTGGTTTGCAAAGACCAAGCTTAAATTTGAATGTGAACACTATCAGACTTTAATTACAAACCCTTGTCTTAGATCCGCTCTCACACGATTGAAGATGGAGCAAATAAAACCAGCAGTTTTAGAAGGGCGTTTTAACAAGACTCCCTATGCCTCGAGACTCTGCCCCTGCCGTACTGGCAAAGTGGAAGATCTGCCTCATTACTTATTGTATTGCCCTATTTATTCCCAAAGTTGTTCTAAATATTTGCATCATTTTTTTGAAAAAAAGTCCAGCTGGTCCGATTTAGACAGAATACACTTTTTGTTTACTTCCAAAAGAAAGACAGTCTTATTGGCATTGGCCAATTTTGCTCTCACAGCCCAATCGCATAGAGCTAATTTTATGACCTTGTAGGAAATTAAAAATTAATATGATTTGTTTGATTTCTTTTATGTATGTTTTATCTTTGTTATTATTTTGCTTGTTGTAACCTCTGGTTGAAACAATAAAAACTTTGATTGATTGATTTCCCCTTTTATCCCCACTTTCAAAAAGATCAGAAATAAGCTAGTTATAAAAGTTAACGGTGCCGTATCGGCAGTGTGTAATGCCAGCATAGTGCTATGAACTTGCCGAGGAAGGAATTTCCTCGATTCAAACCACATGTCTGTCATGTGAATGCTTGAGCACATTTCTCGATTACAGGCCAGTCAGAAGGAGAAGAGGGTAAAATGCCTCCCTGCAATGAAGGGAGGCAGATCTGATCCCCGTCCCCATCAAGCTCAGGATCAACGTCCTCTGTTGATTCAAAGAACCCCATTAAGTTCAATGGGGCCTACTTCCAATTAAGTGTGCCGGGGGTTGCAGACTTACAGCGCGATCTTATGTCTACTCAAAAGTAAGTCCCATTGAGTTCAATGGGGCTTACTTTCAAGTAAGTGGGCCTAGGATTGCAGACTTACAGCACAATCTTACATCTACTCAGAAGTAAGTTGTAGCTTTCCTGGGGGCTGTGAGGAAACAATACAGCACAAGTTAAGTGATGAAAACAAGACTCACCCCACCTGCTCCTTTGCGCACATGCCAGGGAGGGAGGGAGGCACTCCCTCAATTCAGACCACGTATCTGCCATGTAAAGGAGCCCATCCTAATTCCACAAAGAAACCGAAAGCAGAAAACCCCAGTAAGGATGCGAGGGGTGGGGTGGGGGGTTACTTAATATAGAGAAACCCAAATTGGAGAAAAGGAGGCTTCCAGGTTTGAGAAGAGCTTCCACAGGGGCAATAGGTTGAGCAAGTTACAAAATCTTGGCTATGATCTGTAAGACTGCTTTTGCACAGTTTATCAGCCCTTACAAAATCCAAAAAGAAGAGGCTAAAAATGATTTTAAATACTGTCTTGAGAACAGAAAATAATTATATATACATAAAGCATTCATTCACAGTCATAAGCCATACTTCAATCTTTGACCTTTAGATTTGCTTTTTTACTTCAAAGCACTACTATAAAGCAACCATTAGTCAAAAGTATACAAGGCTCTTCATTGTTTTTTCTTTCTTTTTTCAAGGTGTTGGCAGCATATTTTGTGCAAGCAGCCATGAGAGATAGCAGACAGTGAAGAGCAGCTTTGGTTCAATAGCTGCATTAAAAAACAGAAGTACAACATTAACGGGACCTGAAGGTAAGAACTGGGATCAGAAAATGGGAGGAAAGAAGGAAGAACTGCCTTACAGAAAAGCTTGTGACAGACTCTCTGCAAACTTCCTGCTCTTAAGGTTAATTAAAAATTATTATATTCCTTCTGTGCGGAGCCAATTACTGAAACAAGCGAAAGCAAAAAAGATAAAAATTTCCTTAAATGCTTGGCTTGGGTGTGGGAAATCTGTTTTAATAATGAATTAAACAGGTTCTCCAAGGGGCTTTCCAGAAATAGGTTTTTAGTGTGACAAACAGTTGTTATTTATTGTATGCAGTTCAGATGCCTTCCCTTGAGGCTGCATTCTTTCTGTTGCAAGAATATCATATTTTCCAAGCACTGGATGCTCTGCATTTTGTATCTAGTAAAATGCAATTTGTTTCCTGTATAATGTACCCACTGTTATTGCAATTGCAGTATAAAATGTGATTATAATTGGTAGCTATTAAATATTGCACATGAAGTGACACAACATTCTCCCCCATCCTATTTCATTACTTCTGTAGCTATTTTAAAATCTTTTTCTTGCTTATTTCCAGTGTGCTTTTAGAGCTTGAGTGCACTATCTATTGCATCTTTCCAGCATAAATGTGATAATTAGCTTTAAAAATAAAAAGGGGCAAATATTAGCAAAGGCACCCGCTCCCGGGCTGTTATGCCCCTAATTTTTTTGACTATTTTTCTTTTAATCTATTTTTAGTTTATTTTTTCCAGTTCTCTGAAATCTTGCATGGGTCAAACTACACAACTACTCTTAAGTTTTGTTCTTTTAATATAAGGCTGAACGGTAGCATGCTATCCTTCACCACCATCCCATCAAGGCTGTTCCTAAATCCATTATATATGGACTAGAAATCACCATATTATAATTGAGTAGGGATCTGTGGTACCATCCTTTGAAGACAAAATGCACCTGGGACACATGCTCATTGGTTGTTTGGATATATTTTAAATCTTTCAAAGGACTCACCAACCAGAGCACTATTGGATACATAAAGGTGAACATCCACTGGTACCAACCCTAGCCAGGAATGTTATTAATATTAGATAACCTTAAAAAAAAAAGTCTGCTATATTCTTCTACCAACAATTTGTTACAACTGATAGTTCCAAAAAGATAACATTCCAAAATGCCTGACAAAATATGTGTAATGTCATGCTATTACCCATTTCTATGAGCAATTTATGGAAAATTAAATGTGAGATTGAGAGTTATTGGTTGTTTACTTTCAGCCAGATATTTCATATCTCACTCCATACCAGAGTGAATTCCTATACGAATCCATATAGGAAGGTCTGGAAGATGTCGGAGTTCAAAGGAGCCCATGAAGCTGAGTATATCCAGAGCCATCATGGAAATGTCCACTGCATGAGAGTTGCCATTCCTCTTTGGTAAACCACTCACTACCATATAGGCATCTCCAATGGTCTCCACCTGTTGAAACATGACCCAAGGTTACTGTCTTTACCTGATAGAAGAGTCATTTTGATCAGATGTTGGGAAGGCCTGACACATCATCCTGTTCTCTTTTGCTCAGGCAGGGAGGAATGCCATGCACCTTTCTATTAGCAAACATCTTATAAAGGTATTTGGAGTTCTAAATAGAGCTCCGTATAGCTAGTGTGATGGTGCTTTTCTTTAAGATGAAGAACTTCCTTATAAGTTTCAAAATATTAGGACAAGTAACCCTACTTTACTTCCCTATTTTGCACAATAGTTTTAGCAGAGAATGCCTCAGGGAAAACAAATTATTTCCTTTTGTCTTTTTTTATTATTATTATTATTATTATTATTATTATTATTATTAAATTTATTAATCGCCCATCTGGCTGGTCACCCAGCCACTCTGGGCAATGTACAACATACAATAAAACAGTTTAAAACAATAAAATTCTACAGTAAAAACATTTTCTAAAATACCCTAACCCACCCCAAATGCCTGCCTGAACAACCACATTTTTAATGCACGACGGAAGCTCATTAAAGAGGGGGCATGGCGGAATTCCCTAGGGAGGGAGTTCCACAGAGTGGGGGCCACCACAGAAAAGGCCCTCTCCCTCGTCCCCACCAGGCTAGCTGTCCTGGCTGATGGGACAGAGAGAAGGCCATCCGAGGCTGATCTTGTTAAGCGGCCTGTCTGGTGCTGCTTGAGGCGCTCCTTAAGGTAGGCTGGGCCGGAACCATATAGGGTTTTAAAGGTCAAAACCAACACCTTGAATTTGGCCCGGAAAACAACTGGTAACCAGTGCAACTCCTTCAGCACTGGAGTGATGTGATCTCTCCTTTCATCAAGGATTGGTGGCAACACCCTGCTCCTTTCACCTCAGTCATCCTATCTAGCCTTATGGGCTATCTTCTCAAATCAAGTCACCTTGTAAACATCATGATGGTCAAGAATGTGATCAAAGTTCTTGTAGATGTCATTGAGCATGTCCACCACTTCCATAGGGGTGCTGTATTTACAGATGGTAGTGAAACCCACAATGTCACTGAAGTAGATGGTGACTTCTTCAAAGAGTTCTGGCTCTACCCGTCCAGTTTCCTTCAAAGACTTCACCACGGGCCTGTCAAAAGCAGAAATAAAAGCATGTGGAAGGAAGCTTCTCAGTTTCAGATAATATCTTTAAAAGCTTTGTGACTGTTGCTTGGTGGTCATTGTTTGCTGAGAAAGAATATAGTAACATAGTCCATTCATATTGGTAATGATAAAGCACAATATTATTGTTTAAAATACTAATGCTGTGGACAATCAGTCTCCTTTCAAAACATGTTGTAGGCAACTGGATAGATGAGGGGTAGGTAACCTTATTGGGGTCATGGGCACAACTGGTAATTTTGAAACTGTCCTGGGCACCTGGGTGCCACAGGAGGTGTGGCAAAGAAAAAGTAACCTCCACAAAAGACTGAGCACAAGCCAGAAGTGGTGTCTAAGCCCCAACACACTAAACAACTCATTTGAACCCACAGTTTTCAGCACCAACAAATACCTATTTTACAGCAATCCCAGCTGCTGGTAAGAAAATGTGTCATTTTTTTAAAAAAGTGGGAAGAGTAGGGCACCTTGGCTAGTACAAAGAAAGTTGTCCAGGGGGCACATTGGAGTTTGCAGGCACCCCTGGGGCAGATCATGTTCTGCAGTCATGGATTGGACAGGTTGGCCTATTATCCATGCTACCTTCTTTATGGCTTTAAGATCCTGTACTCTTCAATTGCAGGGAAGGGTGGGGGAGGGAGGGAGAGGGGGGAGAGAGAGAGGGAGAGGGGGGAGAGAGAGAGAAAGAGATAGTATTCATGGTTTGTTATAGGCGAGAAGTTGTTTGGTTTTTTGCTTGTTGTGGCAAAGGGGCTTGCGTAACTCAGTGAAGCCATAAGCTATGCCGTGCAGGGCCACCCAAAACGGACAGGTCATGGCAGAGAGTTCTGACAAAATGTGGTCCACTGGAGAAGGAAATGGCAACCCACTCCAGTATTCTTGCCAAGAAAACCCTATGGAATGTATCACAAGGCTAAAAGAGATGACGCCGGAAAATGAGCCCCTCAGGTCGGAAGGTGTCCAATATACTACTGGGGAAGAGCAGAAAGAGCTCCAGAAAGAGTGAAGCGGCTGGGCCAAAGCCGAAAGGACACTCAGCTGTGGATGTGTCTGGTGGTGAAAAGAAAATCTGATGCTGTAAAGAACAATATTGTTTAGGAACCTGGAATGTCAGATCAATGAATCAAGGTTAGCTGGAGGTGGTCAAACGTGAGATGGCAAGATTGAACATCGACATCTTGGGAATCAGCGAACTAAAATGGACAGGCATGGGCGAATTTAATTCAGGTGACCATTATATCTACGACTGTGGGCATGAATCCCTTAGAAGAAATGGAGTAGCACTCATAGTCAATAAAAGGGTGGGAAAAGCAGTACTGGGGTACAATCTCAAAAACGATAGAATGACCTCAGTACGAATCCAAGGCAAACCATTCAACATCACAGGAATTCAAGTCTATGCCCCAATCACTGAGGCCGAAGAAGCTGAGGTTGATCGGTTCTATGAAGACCTACAACACCTTCTAGAACTAACACCAAAAAAAGATGTCCTCTTCATCATAGGGGATTGGAATGCTAAAGTAGGAAGTCAAGAAATCACCGGGATAACAGGCAAGCATGGCCTTGGTGTACAAAATAAAGCAGGACAAAGGCTAATAGAGTTTTGCCAAGAGAACACGCTTATCATAGCAAACACTTTTTTCCAACAGCACAAGAGGCGACTGTACACATGGACATCACCAGATGGTCAATATCGAAATCAGATTGATTATGTCCTTTGCAGCCAAAGATGGAGAAGCTCTATACAGTCAGTAAAAACAAGACCTGGAGCTGACTGTGGCTCACATCATGAGCTTCTTGTTGCAAAATTTCGGCTTAAATTGAAGAACGTAGGGAAAACCACTAAACCATTCAGGTATGACCTAACTCACATCCCTTATAAATATACAGTGGAGGTGAAGAATAGATTTAAGGGATTAGACCTTAAATAGACAGAGTGCTTGAGGAACTACGGATGGAGGTCCGTAACATTGTTCAGGAGGCAGCAACTCAATCCATCCCAAAGAAAAAGAAATGCAAGAAAGCAAAGTGGCTGTCTGATGAGGCTTTACAAGTCGCTGAGGAAAGAAGGGAAGCAAAAAGCAAGGGAGAAAGGGGAAGATATATCCAACTGAATGCAGAGTTCCAGAGAATGAAAAGAAATAGAGGAAAACAACAGAATGGGAAAGACGAGAGATCTTTTCAAGAAAATCGGAGATCTCAAGGGAACGTTTTGTGCAAAGACGGGCATGATAAAGGACAAAGAAGGCAGAGACCTAACAGAAGCAGATGAGATTAAGAATAGGTGGAAAGAATACACAGAAGAACTATACAGGAAAGATCTGAATGTCCCTGATAGCCATGGTAGTGCGGTCACTGAACTTGAGCCGGACATCCTCGAGAGTGAAGTCAAGTGGGCCTTAGGAAGCATTACTAACAACAAAGCTAGCAGAGATGACAGTATTCCAGCTGAACTATTTAAAATCCTAAAAGATGATGCTGTTAAAGTGCTGCACTCAATATGCCAACACATTTGGAACACTCAACAGTGTCCACAAGACTGGAAAAGGTCAGTTTACATTCCAAATCCAAAGAAGGGCAACGCCAAAGACTGTCCAAACTACCGCACAACTGCGCTCATTTCACCTGCCAGCAAGGTTATGCTCAAAATCCTACAAGCTAGGCTTCAGCAGTATATGAACCAAGAACTACCGGAAATACAAGCTGGGTTTCGAAGAGGCAGAGGAACTAGAGATCAAATCGCCAACCATGGAGAAAGCAAGAGAATTCCAGAAAAACGTCTATTTCTGCTTCATTGACTACGCTAAAGCCTTTGATTGTGTGGATCACAACAAACTGTGGCACATTCTTAAAGAGATGGGAGTACCAGACCACCTTACCTGTCTCCTGAGAAACCTGTACGGGGGTCAAGAAGCAACAGTAAGAACCGGACATGGAACAACCGATTGGTTCAAAATTGGGAAAGGAGTATGACAAGGCTGCATATTGTCACCCTCCTTATTTAACTTATATGCAGAGTACATCATGAGAAATGCCAGCTTGGATGAATCACAGGTCGGAATTAAGAATGCTGGGAGAGTTATCAACAACCTCAGATATGCAGACGATACCACCCAAATGGCAGAAAGCGAAGAGGATCTAAAGAGCCTCTTGTTGAGGGTGAAAGAGGAGAGTGCAAAAGCTGGTTTAAAACTCAACATTAAAAAAACTAAGATCATGGCATCTGGCCCCATCACTTCCTGGCATATAGAAGGGGAAGAAATGGAAGCAGTGACAGATTTTATTTTCTTGGGCTCCAAGATCACCGCAGATGGTGACTGTAGCCATGAAATTAAAAGATGCTTGCTCCTTGGGAGGAAAGCTATGGCAAACCTAGACAGCATAGTAAGAAGCAGAGACATCACCTTGCTGACAAAGGTCCGTCTAATCAAAGCTATGGTTTTCCCAGTAGTAATGTATAGCTGTGAGAGCTGTAGGGAAGGCTGAGCGCCAAAGAATTGATGCTTTCGAACTGTGGTGCTGCAGAAGACTCTTACGTGTCCCCTGGACTGCAAGGAGGTCAAATCAGTCAATCCTAAAGGAAATCAACCCTGAGTGCTCATTGGAAGGACAGATACTGAAGCTGAAGCTGAAATATTTGGCCACCTAATGTGAAGAGAAAAGTCACTGGAAAAGACGTGACGCTGGGAAAGATTGAAGGCAAAAGGAGAAGGGGACGGCAGAGGATGAGATGGCTAGATAGCATCACCGATGCAATGAATATGAACTTGAGCACACTCCGGGAGAGAGCGGAAGACAGGAAGACCTGGCGTGCTATGGTCCATGGGGTCAAGAAGAGTCGGACACGACTGAACGACTGAACAACAACAATCTGCTTGATCAGAACTGGAAGCTGGGGCTGGCAATGCTTATTTGCATACTCAACCACACCATTTTTTTTCTCTTGTCAAGGATCTTCCATTTCCTGGCAGAATTCCAGCTTGGGTACTTATATTCTGCCTTATTAAATTTTGACATTTACTACAACATGGCAGCTGGTGCCTGGAGCATGCAAAACCTCCTCTGGAGGCATGTAGATGCCTACGTCCCATAACTGCTGGGACTAGTGCTTCCTTGTGGGTTTAGCACTCCAAAGTGCACTAAGTCCCATCATGTCCCTTCCAGCTGTATGATTCAAACCCACACTCAAAGCCACATCAGGAAGTACATAAAAAGTCTAGCTTGGAACAAACCTTGAAATAGCTTCATGTTCATATATATTATTTATATTTGCTCCTAGTTATTTATCAGCCTTTGAAGCCTCTCTCTCTCTCATACATGCACACACACAATACTGCCTAAAGTCATGGATACTGAATCTCACAAAGAATATCAGAGGAACTAGAGATCAAATCGCCAACATTTGCTGGATCATGGAGAAAGCAAGAGAATTCCAGAAAAACGTCTATTTCTGCTTCATTGACTACACTAAAGCCTTTGATTGTGTGGCTCACAACAAACTGTGGTAAATTCTTAAAGTGATGGGAGTACCAGACCACCTTACCTGTCTCCTGAGAAACCTGTACGAGGGTCAAGAAGCAACAGTAAGAACCAGACATGGAACAACCGAGTGGTTCAAAATTGGGAAAAGAGTATGACAAGGCTGCATATTGTCACCCTGCTTATTTAACTTATATGCAGAGTACATCATGAGAAACGCCAGCTTGGATGAATCACAGGTCGGAATTAAGACTGCCAGGAGAGTTATCAACAACCTCAGATATGCAGACGATACCACCCAAATGGCAGAAAGCGAAAAGGATCTAAAGAGCCTCTTGTTGAGGGTGAAAGAGGAGAGTGCAAAAGCTGGTCTGAAACTCAACATTAAAAAAACTAAGATCATGGCATTTGGCTCCATCACTTCCTGGCATATAGAAGGGGAAGAAATGGAAGCAGTGACAGATTTTATTTTCTTGGGCTCCAAAATCACCGCAGATGGTGACTGTAGCCATGAAATTAAAAGACGCTTGCTCCTTGGGAGGAAAGCTATGGCAAATCTAGACAGCATAGTAAGAAGCAGAGACATCACCTTGCCGACAAAGGTCCGTCTAATCAAAGCTATGGTTTTCCCAGTAGTAATGTATAGCTGTGAAAGCTGGACTATAGGGAAGGCTGAGCGCCAAAGAATTGATGCTTTCGAACTGTGGTGCTGGAGAAGACTCTTACGTGTCCCCTGGACTGCAAGGAGGTCAAATCAGTCAATCCTAAAGGAAATCAACCCTGAGTGCTCATTGGAAGGACAGATACTGAAACTGAAGCTGAAATATTTGGCCACCTAATGCGAAGAGAAAAGTCACTGGAAAAGACGTGACGCTGGGAAAGATTGAAGGCAAAAGGAGAAGGGGACGGCAGAGATGGCTAGATAGCATCACCAATGCAATGAATATGAACTTGAGCACACTCCGGGAGAGAGCAGAAGACAGGAAGGCCTGGCGTGCTATGGTCCATGGGGTCAAGAAGAGTCGGACACGACTGAACGACTGAACAACAACAATCTGCTTGATCAGAACTGGAAGCTGGGGCTGGCAATGCTTATTTGCATACTCAACCACACCATTTTTTTTCTCTTGTCAAGGATCTTCCATTTCCTGGCAGAATTCCAGCTTGGGTACTTATATTCTGCCTTATTAAATTTTGACATTTACTACAACATGGCAGCTGGTGCCTGGAGCATGCAAAACCTCCTCTGGAGGCATGTAGATGCCTACGTCCCATAACTGCTGGGACTAGTGCTTCCTTGTGGGTTTAGCACTCCAAAGTGCACTAAGTCCCATCATGTCCCTTCCAGCTGTATGATTCAAACCCACACTCAAAGCCACATCAGGAAGTACATAAAAAGTCTAGCTTGGAACAAACCTTGAAATAGCTTCATGTTCATATATATTATTTATATTTGCTCCTAGTTATTTATCAGCCTTTGAAGCCTCTCTCTCTCTCATACATGCACACACACAATACTGCCTAAAGTCATGGATACTGAATCTCACAAAGAATATCAGAGGAACTAGAGATCAAATCGCCAACATTTGCTGGATCATGGAGAAAGCAAGAGAATTCCAGAAAAACGTCTATTTCTGCTTCATTGACTACACTAAAGCCTTTGATTGTGTGGCTCACAACAAACTGTGGCAAATTCTTACAGTGATGGGAGTACCAGACCACCTTACCTGTCTCCTGAGAAACCTGTACAAGGGTCAAGAAGCAACAGTAAGAACCAGACATGGAACAACCGAGTGGTTCAAAATTGGGAAAGGAGTACGACAAGGCTGCATATTGTCACCCTCCTTATTTAACTTATATGCAGAGTACATCATGAGAAACGCTGGGTTGGATGAATCTCAGCTCGGAATTAAGATTGCTGGGAGAATTATCAACACCCTCCAATATGCAGACGATACCACCCTAATGGCAGAAAGCGAAGAGGATCTAAAGAGCCTCTTGTTGAGGGTGAAAGAGGAGAGTGCAAAAGCTGATTTGAAACTCAACATTAAAAAAACTAAGATCATGGCATCTGGCCCCATCACTTCCTGGCATATAGAAGGGGAAGAAATGGAAGCAGTGACAGATTTTACTTTCTTGGGCTCCAAGATCACCGCAGATGGTGACTGTAGCCATGAAATTAAAAGACACTTGCTCCTTGGGAGGAAAGCTATGGCAAACCTGGACAGCATAGTAAGAAGCAGAGACATCACCTTGCCGACAAAGGTCCGTCTAATCAAAGCTATGGTTTTCCCAGTAGTAATGTATGGCTGTGAGAGCTGGACTTTAAGGAAGGCTGAGCGCCGAAGAATTGATGCTTTTGAACTGTGGTGCTGGAGAAGACTCTTACGAGTCCCCTGGACTGCAAGGAGGTAAAATCAGTCCATCCTAAAGGAAATCAACCCTGAGTGCTCACTGGAAGGACAGATACTGAAGCTGAAGCTCCAATATTTTGGCTACCTAATGCGAAGAGAAAACTCTCTGGAAAAGACCCTGATGCTGGGAAAGACTGAAAGCAAAAGGAGAAGGGGACAGCAGAGGATGAGATGGCTAGATAGCATCACCGATGCAATGAAAATGAACTTGAGCACACTCCGGGAGAGAGCGCAGGACAGGAGGACCTGGCGTGCTATGGTCCATGGGGTCACGAAGAGTCGGACACGACTGAACGACTGAACAACAACAAAGCAGGTTATCTAGAAAATATCAGTACAAATGACCAAAGACTGGAGCATCTTCCCTACAAAAAATGCTTAAGTTTTTTTGGACATTTTGGTTTAGAAAAGGAAAACTAAGGTAAAACATGACTGGTGTGGATGCACAAATTATACAGAGTCATTGCCACAAGATGTGGTAATAGCTGTGAGCTTTGGCGACTTTAAAAAGTGTTAGATACATTCACATAAGTGAGGTCTATCAAAAGCTTATAGCTAAACACATGATAGCTAAACACATATTGGCTCAAATAAGAGGAAGGACCATCACTGTTTTGTCTTGCTTCTGAGCTTCCCGTGGGCATCTCTGTGACCTGGTTCACACATCACAGTGGCAAATTGTGGGCTATTTAACCCATTATTTGTGAGGATGTGTGCTGCATGTGAGCCACTTCTACGTTCTGTAAACAATGTCTGATCAGCTGGATCGGAGGTTGTGAGTGTGACATGTGAAACTGGACTGCTGGGTTGTTTAGGGGCTAAATAACCCAGCAATTAACCCATGGTTTGTTGTTGGGTTAACTGCTGGGCTGTTTAGCCCATAAACAACCAGGTTCATATGTCATGCTCACAACATATGTTTACGGTTGTTTACAGAAAGTAGAAGCTGCTCACATGCAACATGCATCCCAGCAAATTGTAGGTTAATTAATTAACCCATGATTTGCTGCTGTGATGCGCAAACTGGCTTTGTGTGATGAAGACAGTGCTGGGCTAGATGGATTTTTGATTTAATCCACCAGGGCAATTCTTTTCTACTTGTGGACTAACACACATCACTCTAATAGGCAGCCTACCCCACCCTGCCCCCACACACATACATATACACACATGTGCCATATTAACAGGCAGCTACCACACAGCCACTTGCCCTTGAGAATAAACAAGCTTGCTCACCCCACTCCTTGGGACCTCTGGAGGAAGGATGGAGCAGAGGAAAACCCTATGTGATGGTGGAAGTGGAAGGGAGGGGGTGTAAGGAAAGCGATATGGAGAAGTAGGGAGAAACACTGCGGGAAGAGAAAGTGGCAAAGGCTTGGCAAAGGGGAGGTGATGAAGACTGTTGTGGAAGCAACATGGGAAGAAAAATCTGCTGAGAGGAGAGATAACTTCAGGGCTTCCCAACAGGTGGAGTAAGGGACATAACAGCAGCCACTGAGGAGTGTGGACTCAACTGGGGGCTGCTGAGGAGGCAGGGGGCTCCATCACACCGGCGGAGAATTCCACATCAATGTCGGTTCTTTCCCCACCTGGTATCAATGCAAGACTGGGTCGTTCTCTTTAGATGGCTGTCCCCCCTCGTGTTATTTTCCCTTATTTTTCATTTCTTTCCTTCTCACGGGGGTGGTGATGCCACTCAGGGTGTAGCGATAATTCCTCCCTGGTTCCTGCCCCTTTCCCTCCCCTTGCACATTACTGGTGGATGGGGACTGACACGCTGTAAGTCTGCAACCCTCAGCACACTTACTTGGGAGTAAGCCCCATTGAACTCAGTGGGGTGCTCTGAATCAACAGAGGACATTGATTCTGAGCTTGGTGGGGTCGGGGTTCAGATCTGTCTCCCTTTGCCACAGGGAGGCATTCTACCCTCTTCTCCCTCCAATCGAGAAATGTGCTCAAGCATTTACATGGCAGCCACGTGGTTGGAGAGCAAGCTACTTCTTTGGCACTGTCTGGTGCTGCTGTTGCTGAGCGGGCTGCGTGCTGTGCTGAGACCAGGATTTGGGCAGTTTGGCAGGGGGTCGCGTTGAAGCAAAGGGGAAAATCGCCAGCGGGGGGGAGGGTTGGGCGCAGATCTTTCCTTCCTCAGCAGGACTTGAGCAGAGGCAGGAGTCGCTCTCAAATTGTGCGCCCTCCTCTCCTTGCAAGGAAGGGAGAGAGCACAAGCCCTCGCACCTGTCAAATCTGCTTGGTCTCCTTCCGTGCAACCCCACTCAGGATCTCCCAAGTGTGACACGCCCCACAGCCCATTCTCAATGCCTTGTCATCCTGACCGCAGCCCCAACAACTGAACACAAACACCCACAGCCTGTTTCTTCCACTATTGGAGAATTTCACAGGGAGGTCAAGGTGCTCCTGTTCTGTGGGCGGAAAAAATACCACATTTTTTCCATTTGGGGAGAACATGGGATTTGTTGTTGTTGTTGTTCAGTCGTTCAGTCGTGTCCGACTCTTCGTGACCCCATGGACCATAGCATGCCAGGCCTTCCTGTCCTGCGCTCTCTCCCGGAGTGTGCTCAAGTTCATATTCATTGCATCGGTGATGCTATCTAGCCATCTCATCCTCTGTCGTCCCCTTCTCCTTTTGCCTTCAGTCTTTCCCAGCATCAGGATCTTTTCCAGGGAGTTTTCTCTTCACATTAGGTGGCCAAAATATTTCAGCTTCAGTTTCAGTATCTGTCCTTTCAATGAGCACTCAGGGTTGATTTCCTTTAGGATGGACTGATTTGACCTCCTTGCAGTCCAGGGGACTCGTAAGAGACTTCTCCAGCACCACACCCTTCATGGATCACTGCCTTGTTGTGGCGAAGGGGCTTGCGTAACTCAGTGAAGCCATAAGCTATGCCGTGCAGGGCCACCCAAGACGGACAGGTCATGGCAGAGAGTTCTGACAAAATGTGGTCCACTGGAGAAGGAAATGGCAACCCACTCCAGTATTCTTGCCAAGAAAACCCCATGGAACGAACATGGGATAGGGGAAATGGTGGGAGACACCCTGGAGGGTAACAGCGTCATCTAAAGAGCCTGCAAACGTCTGCGACAGAGCCATCTCAATAGGAGGATAAAAACTCCATGTGAAGAAGCCCAGGATGGACTTCACAAAGGAATTAAATTCTTGCCTGAAAATGGTGTGCCTTTGTTTCCTACCTGCCTATCCCCAATCTTGCCATTGCTGAGGGTGCAGCTGCTCTATGTTTTCTTCTTTGTCATCTCGCAACACCTATAATTTGCAGGAGAAGGTTGTGTTCTGACTCCATTCTTCCTTTCTACACTCCTCAATCTGAATGCTTTTTCCTTCTCTGTTCTATGAACAGTACTGTATTGTACTACACAGGGCCCAAAGTGGGAGAGAAAAAAGGAAATGGGATGGTTAGGCCAGGCCCAATTAGGATCACCTGAAAAGAAGTGGAATGGCATCGCACCTCATTTCAAGCACTGATATTACAGATATTTCTCCCTCTGACATCACTGAGTGACATGCAACCACAGAGAGGGATCTCAGCACTGACTACCTAGCTGTGCACTCTCTGGCACCTTTACAGACAATGTGTAGCCTTCAGGTTGTGCATGACTCTTTTCCACTTGTCATATTTTGGATGCTGCTTTAGCTACAATGGTAAAAACAGATGTTTGAGCTACTAGAGCTGAAATAGGCACAGGATCGAGTTGCCCATTGGGCAAAGCAGCTATATCCAGGTAGCTTGTAGTCTTCACATGTAGCGCACCTACATGTTCTTCAGTGGCATACACCTGTGTGATTTAGAGGAGAAGAAGAAGGCCGATTTCACAAGTTCTAGGCAATCAAGTCTTTTAAATATTAGTAGTTTGAACAGGTCAGGCCATCAGATGGGTCTGTATGATATATACAGATGTGTAAAAAGTGATAAACTGTTGCAAGAGAAATTTAAGTATTAGAAATTAAACATGAAACACAGCTGGGACATTTAGTGAGAGAGCAGAACTTTTTTAATTTATTGATTTTTAGAGAATATAAAAAATGGGTGCACATCTGCATACCTACCTATGTGTTTGTGTAGGCCTTTTTAAAAAGTACGAAGTTTCCTTGAGGGGTGAACCTGAGTAGCTGCTTGAAATTTGAACAAGTAAATTTACTGGTCCCTGCTGGACAGCACTCACCCTGGGAGTAGCATGAAATTAAGCCTGTCAGCTCTGTCTCGCTCTGCTTTGTACAGCTCTGTCCTCTCTTCTACTAAGTGCTCCAGGTTTCGTGAATACAGCTGCAGACGTCGAATTAAGGTGTCCATGTAGCTTTCATTGGTTTGGCTGTGGTAGTTGCTGGAAATATTTTAAGGATAAAGATGAATCTCAGGACATGTGGCAAAAAGAAGTTAGTGATAACTCCAAGGTATGGATGTCATATGGCCAAACTGGAAATCCCCCAAACTTCTCCCTCTGAGTCTGAACTATGATCTTGGTTTGGCAGAACTGGCTTGCTAAGTAAGGCTGTAGGTGTTGTAGCTGAGTCTTAAAAGGAAAGTAATCGTAACCCCATTGTTTGAGGAAGGGAATAATAGAAGCTCCTCTGTGTTCCAACACAATTTTTGCATCCTTAATATTTGTATTTCAGTGGCACCTACCTTCGCTGTCTTTAACCTAATTTTTCTGTTCATCTTGCCTGTATTATCAAAATTTGTGTGTGTGTTTTAAACTTTCCATTCTTTCAAGGAGCTCATACATGCTCCCCTCCATATTTTGGTTTAATAACTACTTTACTTTTTCCTCCCCTTCATATATATATATATATATATCCACACACACACACACACTTCTTATCAAATTATGATAAAAGGTCTCAGTTTTCCATGTGCTGAACCATTTTGACATGAAGACACATACATACTTGTTTTCAACCAAAGTCATTCAATTACTTACCTAAATATCTTAGCTAGGGTAGCTTCAATTTTCTTAAAATCTGGCCTCTTTTCTGGGTCTTCCTCCCAACAACTTTTTACAAGAAAATATACCTAGAAATGCACAACATGCAAAAATACGCTTCAGAATCTCAGATACCTATTTATTTATTAAATTTCTTTAACCTTTCCCAAAATCTTCAAGATATATCCTCTTATCTATATATATATATATATAGTTCCATCACTTTATGTGTAAAGAGTCAGCATCTTTTGCATTTTATAGATTTATAGAATTAATGCCATTTATTGGGGCACAGTACCACTGATATCATACTTTCACAACGAGGTCTTTAAAATGATTAAAATATAAATTTAGATTTAATTTCCCCCTTCTTGGGTTGACAAGTTCACTCCCTTTCCCACCTGCCCAGACACCACATGGATATTTAGAGATCAACCCTAAACTATAAAAATAACCAGGAGGTAAATTAGGAGCTACACTAGTGTATATATTATAGAATGAACACAGTTTAAATACATTTCACTGCAGCGCACTGGCATTGTTAATGGGAGACCTTTAAATGGTGCAAATCCAAAACACTGGAACAAGAACATTGTTACACTTCTCTCTGTCAGACTTGCTAGTCTAGGCCTGGGCACAAGTGTTATTGCTCTGTATTGACAATGACTTTATTTCAATATAGCCTTACTTCTTGTTCTTTCTCGCCTTCTGTCTCCAATAAAAGATCTGGACGGAATGGTTTTGCTCCTTCACTGCTTTCTACTCTGTAAAGTTTCTCTGAAGTAGGAGATAAAAAGTTCAACATTCAAATATCTCAGCGCATAAAGACAACAAAGCATGAGAAACAGAGCTTCCCTTGGGAAGTAGAATGTGTCAAGGCAGTATTTTATAAGTAGAGATGGGCTCAAACCAATGTCCTGGATCTGAAAGAACACATACATTCTTTGATAAAGATCTGTATGTTGTGTTTTTTTCTGTGTGTGAGGCACACCAAAATAGTGTGCCTACGGAGGTGAAGAGAGAGACTGAGGAAACTATATCGATGACATATTGAATTTGGCACAGAGATACATGATCCCAATGGTCCCAATGCTACCTGACAGCATTTTCACTGAGCACAGTATAAAATTTATGTAAATTGTTACAAGAAAACATTTGGGCATACCTGTATTTTGGGTTTTGCCTGTATTTACCGTGGCTTTGCCTGTATTTACCTGTAGAGCTAACAGCAGCTTCAGGAGGGGTGATTTAAACTGGGTAAACATCATAGGGGGAAGATTAATCACCCCTCCACAGCACCATGGCTTTGATCAAATTTTGAGGCCCTCAGCTGCATTTAAGTACAAGCAAAAATGTTGGAGGAACCAATCATAGCTCTCCTGCAAAATATTTGGTTTGGTCTTCAGAATATTGTGTCTTGACTTACAAGCACAGAGCATCCACAAATCTAGCAGAGTATTTTGGAGGAGCCACAAGTCTGCATCCTTTTTGTACAACATATAAACAAAATAAAAGCCTTCAAAGTGATGACACAGCAATTTAACACCTTGGGCCGATCTACATTGCGCCCGCCATTGCAATGAAGCTTCACAACTTCGAATCTTTGAAGATCATGCCTGAATTAGAAAAAAAACATCCGGAGTGGGGGATAGGAGGGGGTAAAACTTAATCTCATTTGAAGGGATAGAATAACCCCCTGCTCAGTGCAGGAAACCTGATCCCCAGGCGGTCGCCCATCCAACTACTGACCGGGGTCAACCCTGCTTAGCTTCCGAGATCAGACAAGCACACGCACATCCAGCCCTTTGCTTGTTGCTGAGTAAAAGGGGGCTGCTGAGGAAGCTATGCAATCAGTATCCGGAAGAAGACATGGGGCCATCGAGAGCTGTGATTGGACAGGAGGGAAATACAAACACCGCAATATATGGACAGGCGGGGGAGGGGACTACGACTGGATATGGTAGTGAAGGCGGAAAATCAGAGCACATTAAGGGGAAATACCGGGATATTAGGGCATTGAAAGCGGGAGCACAGAAGTGAGAAATTCTGGTTCCAATTTGAGGCGGGTACTGTGTAGTGTGAAAGGCGAGCAGTGAAACTTCATTGGAAGCGAAAAAAGGCGGTAAGTGTAGATCCAGCCCAGCATAGCTGCTTGTTTCTCCTTTTGCACCTATAGACTTTCCTATTCAGAATACCTTTTAGAAATTCTGTGTCACCAACAAAGCATTAGGTCCTGACTATCTTGGAAAACTGACTTTTATTTTACCCAAACCAAGTACATTGCTTCAGCAGGAGACATGATTTGCAAATAAGGGTTCATAGCTAAAAGAGGACTGTTTCTACATGCCTAGTCTATATCTGCGCCCAAGGTCTTGCTGCTGTGTTTTAGAGGCAATCAGGTGGTTGTTTAAATACTGGAGCTAGCAACATATTTCATCCATATTATAAATGGGATTAGTCATGTTTTTGAAAGACCTTTGTAATTCTGAAACAAATAGCCTACTTTCATTCTTAAAGAAATTTGATGAAATCTTCTTTCCCTGAGGTTTCAAAATGTGAAGTTTTAAATTTTATTTAGACAAACAAGAAGAATATGCAAAACTATTATATCCTCCCTGTGCCCCTTATAGTAATAGACCAGGGTCCCCAGGCATTGGGGCGGGGGGCATGGGCATATTTAGAATTTTGAAAGACTGTCCTGTGTACCAACACAAAATGGCTGCTGCGGGGAAGGCCAGTCACGAAATGGGAGCACATGAACATCTTTCTGTGACTGCTTTCTGCCTTTCTGCTTTCTCTGTGGCTGTTCTCTCTCTCCCACACACTCTCTCTCTCAATCTCTTTGTGGCTGCTTTCTCTCTGGCATGGTAAGCCCAAGCTGGATCAGGACAGTTGTGTGGGGAAGGGCAGCTTTAACCCTTTGCCCCCACCATAGTTCCAGTGGAATACCCTGCAGCTCCACCCCCTCACCTTCTATTTGCTTTTCTCCCATTGAAAATAGCAGATACAGGGCAGGTTTGTACATCACACTAAGCCACCCTGTGAATAAGCCACAGTGGGTTGATTGTTCGATGAACAACCCACGGTATGCCCAACAGACAATCAAGCTTGCTATGCCTTGTTCTCTTCCTCCTTCCCCCTTGGTTCTCCAGCTGGCTCCAGCATGTATCCCAGGCACCTTTGCAGTGGGGGGGGGCAGTGATTCCAACCAGGACTGTGGCAGAGGAAAAGGTAAAATCCCATTCCCATCCACCTCACATGCAATGGTCCCGATCCAGCTTAGTCCCTTAGTGCTGACTTAAAAAAAAAAAAAATCAGGTACACAATGGCTAAATACGTGAATAACATTACACCTACTCTGGCCCTTAGTTTAAATTCAGTTACATGGGAACTGAAAGCACCAGAGTGATCTTATTATGTTTGGAGAAAAAGAAACTAGGATTTACCTGGCTGTTTGGTCACATAAGTAAAAGTAGCAGTAAAAGTAGCAGTAAAACACAATACAGAGCGGGAAATGTCTGACATAAAAGCATGCTAGGTCCAGTTCCCTATACCATCCTGCTCTTTCCCCAAATGGGACTTCAAAAAGATAAATTTAGATTGTAAACCCGAAGGCAGGGACTGTCCTACTTCTGATCTTTGTAAGCCACTCTGGGAGCCTTGGCTGAAGAGTGGGCTAAAAATGCTTTGGATAAATAAATAAACAAACAAACAAAATAACTAGCTCTGGCTTTGGTATGTGATAATATTATACTCTGATACCTGACACTCTGCAATTCATATTCACATCAATGGGCAATTTATTTCATATTCATAAGGATGGCTACCCAAACATTTTACAGCTATTGGATCCTTCATATAAAGTCCAACAATAGCACGGAAATGTTTTATTATACTAAATTATGTGGAAAACTGTACAGCCACCCTCCTCCTCTTCCTCCATCTCTCTGCTCTTGCCATTGCTTGCAAACTTGGAGAAGGCAGGTGAACAACCAGCAACAGGAAGGAGGAGGAGGAAGAGGAGGAGGGTGGCTGGATGGCTTTGGGGGGCTCAGCAGTAAGCTTTCTGTTGGGGTATGGAGCATGGCAGATGCTTAGTGATGCCAACCCCTGACATCAACCCTATTGCCTAGAACACTTTTTGTAAGCCACCCTGGGAATCTGTTGAAGGGCAGGTTATAAATACCTTCAATTAATCAGTCAATCCATTTCAACATGTAGGCAGCCCTTACCTTATGCACAATGTTTACCTTTATGATCTCGACAGTCGTTAATGTAGAAGGTCTCTTTACGGAGAATTATCTCTTGTGCTATAATCCCATAGCTGTACACATCACCTTTCTGTGATATACCACCATGGCGGAGGTGTTCAGGAGCAGTCCAGAGATCTGAAGAACAGGGAGGGAATGTGTGTGTGTGTGTGTGTGTGTGTGTGTGTGACAGCTGTGCCCTTTCTTCAGAGGTTCATGTAGTCCCATAATGGTTCAATTTCCAGTACTTCTCTTATGGTTTGTTTCAGATATTTCTCTGCCAAAATACCATGATATTCTAAAAACTTCTTCACGGCGGATGAGACTGCTAGTCGTGATGGCTATATATCATTCAGTATCAAGGGCAATATGCCTGTGATTACCAATTGTTGGGGAATAACAGGAGCAGGCTGTTGCCCTCCTATTCTGCTTGTGGGCTTCCCATAGGCATCTGGGTGGCCATTATGGGAACAGAATGTTGGACTGCATAGCCTTTCGTCTGATCCAGCATGCCTCCTATGTTGTCTTATGCAGTGCCGGCTCCAGGTTTCTGAGGGCCCTTGAGCAATACACCCTCAATGGGCCCCCACTTTCAGTGAGTCTACCTTCTCATCTCCATTGTCACCAGATACTATTGCTCCTCATCCTCTTTTGCATCATTGCTACCATTTGTTTGTTTGACAGGCAGAGAGCCAGTGAGCAAACAGACAGTACTATTCCTCCTTCTCACTACCACCACCGTTGTCTGAGCCAGAGCAAGAGACAGGTAAACAAGCAGGTTTCAATGGTGAAGAACAGGAGCATATCCAGGGGGCTCTTGTCAGTGGGCCCCTGCTGGAGCGTGAGCCCTTGACAGGTGCCCAACTATGCCTACCCTTGATGCTGCCCTGCTTTTATGATAGGTTATGTTCTTATGTTAGGATGCTCTTATGTTAGATGGGTACAAGGAACACTTGGGGAAAATTATCTATACTCTGAATAGTACATTCTGGTCTTAACATGTATCAAAATCCTATTTCAAACTAAATGTTTGTAATTTACGGCAAGAAAGAGACTATAATTTTTAAATGAAAGTGATGTGATACAAAACCATAGTTGCCCTAGTGTGCACACTTTCGGTTTCTCAACACCAGGGTTTTATCCCGCAGCTTTACCGGGGCTTCTGCTTCCAGATTCTTTGTGGGATTACGATTGGCTCCTTTACACAGGCTGAGATGTTCTGTTTTTTGGGCGTTTTCTTTCTTTAAATTCTATATGTTTCATTATACAGTCACTAGATGATGCTGTGGTATAGCACAATTACGGAACTTCACACAGCCTTAAAGCACTTCTAGAGAAAATGCCTCTGTTTCCTCAATCTTAAAAAAGCCACGATAAAGGTCATAAAGCATGGGAGAGGTCCTGGAGGCTGATGACTTCGTGTAAAGGGCCAGCAAATGTCCATGAGTGACTAGTCACAAGTGCACAATAAAAGCCTCATGTAGAAAAACCCTAATTTATTTTGCTGGACTATCATCTTTGATCAAATAGGCTTTGCAAACCTACAAAACCTCTTTGATCAAATATTTTAAAAATGAATGTATACAAACAACACTCTATCCTACTACTTCCAATTATGCGGGCAGGGTGGGTGGGATGATTGTCTGCTTCCAACCATCACAGTTGAGAAGCAAGGAAAAATTAGCTGTGTTTGCTCATGGAAGATCATGCTGCCTAACCATCAATTGATAGTGTTGTGTCAACCCTATTTCCAAACATGCATGAAAGGAAACTTATTTATTTATTACATTTCTATACTGCCTAATAGCTGAAGCTCTCTTAGAATTGTAGGATGTATGTCTCCTTCAGATGAGTATCTTCCAGAGTTTTGGAAGAGTTTAAGAAATGAGGCTGAACTGCTTTGAATAGGGTTATGTTGAAGCTGCACTAAGGAGAAGGAGGAGGCCTGGTGAAGTAGCATGATTTGGCTGCCCAAAGTGAGAGGTCTGAGCAGAGAAGCTAGTCATTGTTCAGAGCAGAACCACCACTTATTGTTCATGAGGGTAACAGCAGCTGATTAGTAGCAACTAAGTTCAAAGTGGCATAACTGCGGGGAAAGGGATATTTATTTTGGGCATCAGTTCTGGATCCATTAGCAGAAACAGCAAAAAAGGTGATCGATACAATTTTAAGGATACCAAGATACAATTAATATTAAAGGAATAAAAGTATAAAAACTGATTCAATTAACACATAGCCATTATAGAGGCATTAATGTCTGAATGACATAATAGAACATGATATAGCAAGCTAATACAATATCTGCCATAATTTGGTCTTGACTATATTGTATAACCAATTGCATGCTATCTCCACTGTTCTTGTTTGTAAGCAGAATAGCAGAACCATTTTCTGTGGTTTCTGCTACCTCCTCACCATTTTGGTGTCTTCCTGGTTGCCCTTTTCACATTTCAGATGAAATTTCAGTCAAAATAGTACCGGGGGTGGGGGTGGGGCTTTTTTCATGTCATTCTTCCTCAGCCTATACTGTATTATTAAAATTTGTTAGGTGGTTTTTAAAATATACTTGTATGGAAGATGCAAGCTGTATCAGATATTGTACCCTCCCCCTTTCTCTTTTTGCTATATACCTCATAGTTAATGCACACATGATCTCATGTAATCTAACATTCCATATGTTATGAAAGTCAACAGAAGCTAGACAAACCAGTAAGAGCACTATCACACTTACTACATCTGCAACCACTTAATCAAGACAAGAAACTGAAGTGCATGGAAGGTACTTTATATCTTATCAAGAAAAAAAACACCATCATAGGAATACCCTCCACTTGGGATGGTTCTGATCCTCATGTACGTAGCATCAGGGATCACATCAAACTGGTTCCCCCTGCTACAGTACTGACTTCAAGCTGTGATGCTATATGTGTTAGTGGAGGCAGTTGTAAAAATTATTTATAGTCACAGAAGAAATATGGCATCATATAGAAGCAACTTAAACTGAACAGAATATTAGTTTCACACTTATAACTGTTCTCCTATAAGATACAGTCAGCTTAAAAATATTTGGGGGGGGGATTCCAGAGGTGGGGAGGAGAATGAATGGCTTCATTCATATCTCTTATGTACCTTTTTTTGGTAGCAGAATAGAATTGCAGCCAAAATCAGTTATCTTCACTACCATGCGGTTATCTACAACACAGTTTGTAGATTTCAGGCGCCCATGGACCTCTGTTTTGCTTGAATGCAGATAGGACATTCCCTATGATATGAAGACAGTGATAAAAAGTGTCTGCCTGATTTCACTGTTAATACCACTAGCAGGAGTCTGGTGGTTCAGCATGAACCAATACATGAGCAATGCGATGCACATGACACTTCACTCCAAACCACAATAAATGATCAGCAATCGTGCATCCAGTTTATAATTTTTAAAAAATAATCTTTAAAATAAACAAAACAGATTTTAAAATGTGAAGTGTTTCAGCATAAAATACCAGTTTTAGTCACAAATAAGAGTACACAGCAATATACATCAATGTTCCTTCACTTTCCATTGACTTAAATGGAAAAAAATTTAAAAGTTTTTAAAAATTTTAAAATTTTTCTGATTTAAAAGTTGCACTGATAGAATGACTGACACCGAAAAGGCAAACTGGATGAATACCTTGCTGTATTAGAAGTGAAGTGGCTCCCATGTAGTTTGGGTCAGTTTTAAGCCTAGCAGCAAAACTCATATTTAGGACAGTTTGCCTTTGCCAGTGGCAATCATCTGCCAGCCTACAATTTGAATTGGTCCTGAGAGCACTTTTTCTATGACTTCAGTGTCTAAAAACGTAATGCGAGCTCAGGCCCAAGCTCCAGTCCCCACATAAAGACAATTTCCCACACTTTCATTGTCCCAAACATGTTTCTAAAATATATACTCTGTAACTGATTGACTTTTCATAGACACAGGGTAAGTTTATGCAATTTAATTTTAATGGGAAAACATCACCATCAGGTAGTATTTATCATAATTCTTCCACACCTACTTGTCTTTTAAGTGTAGTCTCCCATTGACATGGATTCAGACATGTCACATAAGGATATGTTAAAATTAGTGCTATTTTTTGAGATGACCGAATTTAGCATTTGCGGTGTGTTTATAAGAAAGAAGAAAGGATGGAGAAATGTAACCTTATGATTAGGTTTTCTCATCAAAATTAATCAAACTCTCCTGCAGATTTCCAGTTGCACATGGTGCATACAATATTACGTAACGCACAAAGTTATTTCTATTATTCCTTTATTGTTACCTATGAGCCACCAAGACTCAAGATCTGTGATAAATATGGGCATTGAATGCATTTTAACCTTCTAACAGTCTACCAAAGTATCCCCATACTGCTGACAGGAAACAGCACTATTGAGAGAGTAAAGACCTGCCCAAGCTCTATTATGTGGTGGTTGCATTAAAGCCACATTTCTGGAGCCTGCAGTCTTAATGGCAAACAACCCAGAGGAACTGTCCAAATATTCTTAGAACAATGACCCCCAAGGTAGGTGATCAGGCCACTTCACACATTACTGGTTGGATTCTCCAATGCTATCACCCGAGCAGGAAGGAAATGCATTTCTAAGATGCCCAGAAATTCAGATGCTATCAAGAAGAACACTGGATTCTCAGGAAATGCTAATTGGGAGAAGGCAAGTTTTTGTGGTTAGGAATCTGGCATGGGACTCTAGAAATTCAGGTTCAGTACCAAGATCTGCCAAATATGTTCCATTCAATGGGTAATCTGCTATATCAGTGCTGAAATATCACTATCAGTGAAATGCAAACATTATTACTTTGTTATCTCACTATATATTACCAGTCCGTCTGGCCAAATCATCCACCCCAATTGTTCCCACCTGCCTCCCACATCACTCTTTTGCCTCCACATCTTTCCTTCTACCCATAGAATATCCAGCCATAGCATCCAGCTTTTTCCTCTTCTCTCCCTGCCTCCACAGTTGCTCCCTGATCCTGCTCTCATTGCTTTCCATCTCAAAGAGTCAGTAGGTGGGGTGTTCCCCTTTCCTCTGAACCCCTCATGCCTCCATCCCTTTTTGTCCTCCATTTACACACTTCCCTGACTTGAAGCAACAGTCAGAATGCTGCATGGTCCTCTTTTATGTCTTTCTAAAGGAGCAGCTCCAACTGTTATTGGCCAAGTACGTCATCGGGCAGATCTATTTCAATTATATACCAAATCAATTTTACACCAAATTAACTGCCATGGCTTCCCCTAAAGATTTTTGTGAATTGTAGTTTGGGAGGGTGCTGAGAATCCCCTATTAGAGAATCCTAGCCCCCTCACAGAACTATGATTCCCAAAGTTTCCTATGTAGAGAGAATGGCTATTTTATAAGGCTGCAGCAGGAGAGATGGGAAGCAGGGCTACTTTGTCAGCTCTGCTGAGACTCAGGTCAGCTCCTTTTGGCCCTGCCTGTCCCTGAACTGTATCCATCCCACCTGGCCATCATAAGAACTACTATGTAACTTCCCGAATTGGTGCCTGTTTTTCGTTTCTTTCCTCAGCCCTTTTTCCTTTTGTGTTGTGTCTTTTGGATTCTAAGAGCATTTCTACACGAGGCTTTTATTGCATGCTCCTGATTGGTCATTCATGGAAGTTTGCAAGTCCTTTACATGACGTCGTCAACCTCCAGGGTGTCTTCTGCCCTTTCTGCCCTTTAATCGCTTTTAAAAGATCGGAGATACCCCGATAAGGAACGTTAATCCAATATATCGGCTGTGTGTAATTGTGTAGTTCCACTATAACAGCGCCATCTAGTGACCGTAAAATGAAACAGAAAGAACTTGCTGAGAAAAGGATTCCCTGATTCAAAGCACATGTCCAACCGTGTAAAGGAACCAATCTTAATCCCACAACCAATCTGGAAGCAGAAGCCCGGTAAGGATGTGGGATTTTAGCCTTGTGTAGTGAAGCTCTTAGAGCTTCTCCACACAGGCTTTTTATCCTGCAATTTACCAGGGCTCCTGCTTCCAGATTCTTTGAGGAATTAAGATCAACTCTTTACATGTGCTTCCCCTTCACCCCCCCATTATGTGCGAGTTCTACATGTTTCATTATGCAGCCACTACATGGCAGTGTGGTGTAGCTCCAATTATTGCTTGACTTCCTCTTTTCACGGAGAAATTCAATGCGCTGTGTTTTATTGGCTCATTATCTCTGATCTTTAAAAAAAAAACTGGGATAAAGGTCAGAAGACACAGGAGAAGCCCTCAAGGCTGATGATGTCATGTAAAAGACCTGCAAACTTCCATGAGTAACCAATCTCAATCACAGGATAAAAGCCCCATGTGGAGAAGCCCTAAGCCTGTGGGCAGGGATCATAAGATGCTCTGGGAGCCTTTTTGGCTGAAGAGCAGGATAAAATGCTTTAAACAAACAAACAAACCATAAGCAATGGGGAGAGCAATCCTATGGCTCCTAGACAGTGTCTACATGGCCATAGGATTTTTCAGTTTGGGGGAACTGCGCTCCCCACCCTTCCTCCGCTGCCTTGTAGGCAGCACTGTTCTTCCCCATCTCTGTGCTCGAGGGCATCCCCAGGGGCAGGGAGGGGAGGAGACCATGGAAGTGATGTTACGACACTTCCTATGCACGGTCCAGCTCCAATGACCCCAGCTAGACAGCCAAAATCAGGTGTAGCCACAAATGCAGGGCTGCTGGAGTGTGGAGGAGAGGATCCTCTCCATGATCCTCCCACCCTGCATTGGACAGTCATCCGCCTCTGATAGGATTGTGCCCTTAAATATGTGCCCAGTGAAGCTGTTCTAAAGTAGAAGGCTAGCAGAAGAAGACTAACCAGACATTATCAGGAGTACCCTAACTTTCTATCAAGGGAAGGAGGAAGGGAAAGAACCTCAAACATACAGGCAGCCATTCCTCCACAGGGACAACTACCTAACTACCTCTCCTTTTCTTTCATCACCCTATCCTTTTCCATATATTTTCATATATGAAGGCTGTACATTCTCCAGTGGGGAAAAGGCCCTTAAGGGAAATGAAAGTGGTAAAGAAAATTATGCCAATAGGCCAAAAAAAAGAGGGACAGCAAGCAGAACACCTGATATTTAGGTGAAAATTAAAATAGGGGCAAGATGCTTTGATTTGCATTCTTGTTTTTCCTGACACACCCTCTCTTCTGGCACTGCAAACATGCTGAGAAAGCTAAACGCTGTGGATTACACCATCCACCCACACAGACATCTGAGACAGGAGCTGACTTGAGAGAAAGCTGTCTTCTAGATTAGGTGTGGAGGATTCTTCATTTATTTGGTAGGCTGACAGCAAACAATAAAACAGTTTACCTCTGTCCATAGTCTGTGCTGGAATTATGGAAGGCACTCAAATCAGAGCTTTTACACAGGTTTTCTTTAGTCACTTTGTAATGCAAATATATAACCTGCACTGATCAGAATGCCATTTGAATTACAGAAGCCTCTCTTCCACAAGGGAACTTCAAAACCAATTTAAACTGTAGGCACATATGGATGAAAAAAGAGAGGTTTTTGTGCTCACCATCATGTACTGTGTGTCTGATAACATTTCTTCCAGGCAATACTGCCAGGCTTCAAGAAACGTCTGGGACATCCAGCTGGTTGACCTCAAATTGAGATGTGTGAAGAAATGCTTGTATATAACTGTTGTTGTTCGGTACTCTTTACTTTATGTAGCATCTCAGAGGCTATAATGTATCTGAGTAGGCCTGAGGCCTTGCTTTGCTACTGTCAAAAGCCTGCGTAGTAGTTGCTTAGTGATGTTCTGAAGTGAGGGAGAGAGAGAATCACTTTGAATATTTATAGATGGGGCCTGGATCAGGTATATTCAATTTTGATTGGCTGGGGATTCTAGCTAGGTGAAAAAGAGTGGTTGGGAAATGACAGTTAGGAGTTTAGTCAGTCTGTGGGTAGTCTGAGAGAGAGGGAGAAAATCTGCTGGTTGATGGGTGGTGTTATAGAAGGACTAGGAGAATGCTGAGGAGAAAGTGAATAGCTAAGGCCTGAATATTAAGCTATTCCTTCTCTGTATGGAATAACCATATGTGGCTGGAGAAGATCAGGTGTACGGAGCAAGTGACTGTGTTATGCCAGAAGGCTGCCTTAAGATCTTGCCAGAAGAAGGTGACACAAGCAGCCAGTAAAAACCCAGATAAACTGTCCAAGCAGCCAGAAATACAACAGGAGCTTTGGGAGTCAGAGGAAGACTCCTTCCTTCCCTGCCATTCCCCCTTCCAAATCCCTACACACACGTGCGCTCATACACACACACACACACACACACACACACCATGGGGAGTATAAAAAGAGAAGAACCCTCCATTGGTGCCAATGGAGGGTTTTTTCCCTCTCTTTTAGTAACCATTGTGGTGTGAGTGTGTGTGTGTGTGTAATTCTTTTCATGTGTGTGTGTATGGGGGGGGCAGAAGTAGCTGGGTGGGAAGGTTTAAATCTCCCATACCCAAGCATGATGGTCCTGATCCAGATCAGGGCCATGGGTGCTTACACTAAAGTAAACAAACCAATGAAGATCATCCACCCACTATATATTTAAAATAGTTTCGCCCTGGCAGTAGTAACAAAAGTGTAATCTTCACTGTATCCCAGCCTGAGAGAAAGAAAAAGAAAGGGAGAGATCCCTCCACATAGAAAGCTAAAGGTCAGGGAGAAGGATTCTAACCTTAGCCTTATCTCTGACATAGGAGGTTTCACTGATTTACCACCTGAGTGAGAATTAGGGGTGTCATCACACAAGGCAGAAATCCTGCACCCTACTGGGCTTTCTTCTTCCAGAGTCTTTCAGGCATCATGATTGGCACAATACATGTACCTCCCCCTTTTGTTTTTGGGGAGACATTTTCCTTGTGCGGAAGTTCCCTATGTTGTTTATACAGCCACTAGATGGCGCTGTGAGATTACAGCGATATTGTGCATTCCCGGAATTACACGTCCTCTTTAATGACGATGTAATTTATTACTACATTATTGGCGAGTTAAATCCTTGTGGGATAAATCTAAAAAACTTCAGGAGAGACACTGGAGGATGATGATGTCATGAAAAGGACCCACAAATTTCCGTGAGTGACCCACCATGAGTGCATGATAAACACCTCATGTGATGGCACCCTAGGTCTAGGAAAGTGGGAGGTGGTCCATTGCAAATCAATAAATGGATGAGATCAGGAGTACAGAGGAAAAGGGTGCGCAAAGAGATGAATAAAGCAAGCCTATGTTTGAAACTCACAATCCCCATCTCGACTGAATTTAAAAGGAAAAAAAGTAAAGATAAAACCAACTTTTATCTCCAGTTCCCAGCATTGTGGATATACACTGAGGCCTACTTAATTTGTGTTCAGATTCAATTTCTTACCATCTTCACTGAAAAATATTTTCCTGGAGAGTAGCTTATTTTACAATTCTAAACAGATATGGTAACCACAATCTCAATTTGTTAAATAAGCTTCATTCTGTTGGTTAGGGACAGGATTATGTTGTTCTTCCACTTCAGCAAAATGCCAAAATGTAACAAGCTTACCATAGCCCAGCTCTCAACAAAATCCAGAATTTCAGATTTCCTATTTCAGACTGAAGGGCATAGTTTAGCACAGGGGTGGGCAGAAAGAAGATCTCCAGATGTTTGGGGCTTCAACTCCCACATATCACTGCCAGCATGGCCAATGGTCAAGAATGCTGGGAATTGAAATCCAAAACATCTGGAGATCTACTCTCTGCCCACCTCTGGTTTAGCAAACTATCTTAAGCCCAACTTTGTTTTTATAGATATTGGCCTAGTCAAAGTTGAGTATGAGTTGAGTGTGGGTTGTTGTCAACCATGGGTTGTTGTTGAAATGTGGGTTGTTGTGCTGTATGAACCCAGCCGTACTAACAAACCATGGTTTGTTAACCACAAACAACCCACAGTTCACAACCAACAAGAAACCATAGGTTTTCTTTGTGGATTGTTTGCAGTTAACAAGCTATAGTTTGTTAGCACGGCTGAGTTCACACAACAACCCACAATTCAAAAACAACTGATGATTCAAAAACAACCCACACTCAACCCATACTCAACTTTGAGTATGGGTTGTTATGTTGTTTGAACCCAGTCACTGGATGCTTCCAGATAGAGGACTCCTCACGCTACTAATCAAAAGACAGTGTGCAGCTACTCCATCTTTCTTTTCTGGTAAGAAAAAGATGGAAGAAGCAATGGGGAAAAACAGGAGAGTTATAATTTGAAGACAACATCATCTGGACCCCCAAGTAAAATATTGTGAATGAGGCAGTGCAAATGCAAAATAAAAGCCTCATCTGGAAGCACCTATTCAATAATTAGAATTTATAGTACAAATGCAAGCGAATTCTCCACTAGTTCACCACTGCCATTCATCTGCTTACCTTTGCAATATCATACATGACAGAAATTTTAAATTCCCAGTCCATGAAGGTGCCATCAGGGTAGGAGATTTTATCATTTAAGACATCCTGAGATGGAAAGAAGACAAATAAGCTGTGGTAAGAACATGTGCTAAAGTTATCACAAAACGAAGGAAGTTGTGTTGGTCCATAGGAAAAAATCTAAAATCCATGTCTGGGGCCACATCTTTATTAGAACCAAACAAAATGTCACAAAATTGTGAACAAATATTTGAGTTCTTCAGAACTCTTCATCAGGCTGCATATTAAGCCAAGTGAATGGGGATCGGAGGTGGAGTAAATGGGAGCTTTTTTCCAATACAAATAGCACTTGTGGAGGGTCGGCCTGATCTGGATTGCGACCACAATGGGGACAAACAATTAAAGCTCTGCTACCTGCCACACCAAGTTCCGATCCATATTCCCCCCCACCCGCAATTTACTCTTAAAAAGTGATTAACACAATTGCTAATTGCATGAATGACATCTTGTCTAGTCTGGCTGTCATCAATTTGGGATGCTTCCAAATGGAGGGCTCCTAGTATTACCAATCAAAAGGGATTGTGCAGCTATTCCATCTTTCCCTCCTGAATGGATTTTTTTCTGGTAAGAAAAAAAGACAGAAAAAAGTAGTAGAAAAGCACAGGAGGGTTACAAATTGAGGATGGCATTTTCTAGAGTACCTCAGTCTAACAGCAAATTCATTGGACAAGTCAAGAGATAAAGAAACGAAGATTATCACTGGCAAGGGCTACAGGACAATTAGTGCTTATCCAGACAAACAAGTTTTCAAGTGCTGAGTGCAACTGTTTCTCAGATTACCAGGTATCTAGATGTCCTCCCTCAGGGAAGTGCTGCTATTTATCTGAAACCTATTTTCCCAGCTCTCAGAAATATCAATTTGTTGCTGGGAAAACATGATGTTTGTTTGCTTTTTTCCTTCCAGCTCCAATGTTCATTGTAATGAAAACAACAAAGACAAACATTTTTTATGGCATAAGTTTTCATGAACACTGTCCACTTCATCATTGCAATGAGTGCTACGTGGATATCACATATGACAAAGAAACCCAGGTTCTGCCCATACCATTCCATTCTGTGCACTTTTAAATGTGTATTTATCATTGTATATCTCAACAGGATAAGGAAACTGCTTTAAACCCCTTAGTTCCCTCAATGAGCCCCCCCCCATCAGCTGACCAAATCGTCTTAAGATATGAAACAAAAACCAGCACAGAGGACAGAAAGCACTGGACTGTATGCTCCAAAGTAAAATCATTGCCACGTTAAATATTTCCCAGGTTAACACTTGGGTCTTGGATCCAAAAGCAAGCCTCCCAACCGCACTGGTATATCATGTCTCAAGTCTGGTTCTGACTTTGCTGGAACAACATCTCTAGCTTGGGCACCTGGAACTACCTTACTTTCTATGGCTAGTATCTACTTTGTTTGCTTTTGTCTGAGAGGCTGGGCCAGTGTCAAAGGTAGGCATGGTTGGGCACCTGCCAAGGGCCCATATGGCAACAGGGGCCCAATGACAAGAGCTACCTGTTCCTCCTCTTCACCATTCAACCGGTTTGTTCACCTGCCTTTTGCTGTGGCCCAGACAACAGTGCTGGTAAGACGGAGGAGCAGAAGTTGCCACTGCCTACTTGCTCACTGGCTGTCTGCCTGTCAAGCAAATAAGTGGTAGCAATGTGGACAAAGAAGATGAGGAGCAATAGCCGCTGGTAACAATGGCAATGAGAAGGTAGTCTCACTGAGGGAGGGGACCCATTGAGGGTGTCTTGCCCAAGGGTCTTCTAAAACCTGGAGCCAGCACTCCTGAAAGGCTTTGAACCAATACCTGCAGTATTGTCTTATAACTGAGTCACACGGTGTACTGTGTGGTTTACAAGAACCCCAGCTGCTATCCGGAATATTCCCTAGTCTATCTGTGCCTCAGACCAAAGAGGAGTGAATCCTTTTGATTTCTGTTACTGACCCCAGTAAAGGTCACATAACCTGCTTCTTAATATCAACTTGAAATAAGAAAAATTATTCTGCTGATTTCAGTGAGTTTGCATTAAGTCAACGGGAGACAATTGCCCTCTGTTGGTTTCAATTCAGTTACTGATGGTGGTACTGAGAATCTTACAAGTCAAATGACATCACAGACTACCCTTCTCCCCCACTCTGTACTTCTGGCCCCAACTAGAACTTGTCTTTAGAGGTGATGGGTTATCATCTGTCTTTGTACAAATTGATGAGCAATCTACAAAGCTATTTACCCTCAGTGAGCCTCTTTCACAGTACTCAATCACTCCATAGATCATCATGTCCATCTTGACTGTTCCATAGAATTTAGTCAGGTTGTAATAATCAATCTGAAGGAGCTAGAGCAAAAACAGTGTATATTTTAGAAGCAGAAGAACAGAGACCTGTAATAATTAGGTGTAATGCTATGGATGAGAGGTGCAGGGACTGTCAGTCCTTCCCCCAGGTCTGGGGATCCTGTGTCTTGTGCTGGGCGGGAGAATATTTTTGAGCCAATGTCAGCCAATGCTTTCCAATTCAAAAGTGATTCAAAATGTGTCTGGAAGTATACAGCAATAATTGCAGGGTTACATAGGATAATTTCTGGAAACTGAGCTAACGTGCCACATTATTGCCTCTAGACTGTGTTCTGTAATATTGTAGAAAGCTCATGGGATTAAAATCTGTCATCAGATGACTAAAGAAAGAAAGGCTCCTGGACTTGTGTATCAGTTACTGGTTTTGCTGTGTGTTTTTAGGTGGCTGTAAGCTGTAGGTCTAATGTTTACCTTGTTTAGGTCTATTTTCTGTCTCTCTGTAAAATTCCCATCATTGTGTTTCAAATCCTTTAGGATAATCACCTAGAAAACAAAAGTAATTGGAAGGAAACAATAGCAGAATCACAGTAATTCATATGCAACATCCTGAGAGGTTTGGGTAAGTAGATTATATTTTAGACATAAATTTTCATTCATTTATATTTAGCCCAATAAATAATGAGGAAATGACCACTGTTATCTTTTATATGTGTTGTGATATTAGCTGTACAAAGGGGGAATTGCAATGAAAATCTCTACATATGTTAGCAGGTGACAACAGAAGAACTAAATTTATGGGAATAAAACACATAGTTAATCAGCTACATTCAGTCTTCATCCCACACCCAGTCAGACTGTTGGCCCTCCAGACTGTATCTTTTGCTCACCAGAGTACATCAGTGGTTCACTGTGTTCATTACTCAATACTGAGAAGTTGCCAAAGGAAGATGCTTCAAAAGAAAACAAGATTCCCACTCTATTCTTAATCTATTTAGGTTTACTGGGAATAGGTATGAGATGACACCTTGAGATTTGTTTTGCATAAGTTCATTTCTAGAGAGGAGGAGAAAAGCAAAGAGGATGGAGTAATATACCTTCTTGTCATATTTGCCTTGACGCAGCCTCTGGGTAGTGTCACGCCTTTTGTCTTCATCAATCTGAGAAACAAAGAAGGCTCATTTAGCTGGCTTCAGTAATATGCTCCACCCCAAATGTGTGCCAGAAAACAAAACGCAACACCTATGCATTCCACAATTAGTGAGGGCATCAGACTCAAACCTGTCCAAACATGGCTATCATGGTCCTTTGCATAGGAACAGATTTTAAACAATAAATGCACCCTAGTCTCCATTTATTACTCACTGTGCATAATCTTCTCTTTAGGCAGCCCTTGTCTTGTGACGAAGAATATTTATTGCTTTTCCAAACAACACTTAATACCTGTGAAAAGCCAATACCTTCTCAAACACTACATCAATTGCTATCATGATTGCTGTGTGTAATATGGTCACGTAAGGTCACCAACATCTATTAGATATTATTTTGGAGGTCGTAATTGGGGTGCAATAATTCCTGGTCCTTTGGAGCTGATGTAATTTTGGTTTTAGAGGTTCCCCACCACCACCAGGTTTGAAGGCTGTGCATATCCCTGCTGTCCAATTCCTATGTGGGAGTACGCAAGGACAAGGAGGGAGATTTACTTCTGAGGGGGGAAAGGTTGAAAAGGGCTCCCCCTGCTGTACAATTTTGGTGCAAAAGCACAAGTCTCACCCAATTTTGCCTTTTAAAAGGAGAGCACCAGCAGCATGGCTGTTCTTCTGACAATCTATTACATGCAGATAGAATATTATGCTGCTGCTCCTTAAAAGCAGTGTTGTAGTGGAGCCAGGGCTCACAGGGTCAAAGTGCCAGGACTTTTTAATTAGCAGGGAAGATGACATAGTCTGCCACCCCCCTCAAACTTCCCTGTTCCCTCTGAGCTTAGCTGCAATCCTCACAGTAGCTGGGGGAAATAGATTTCCCCAGCAACAGTATCACACACACACGTACATAAAATATGCTAGATAGATAGATAGATAGATAGATAGATAGATAGATAGATAGGAAGAGTTATGGATCAATCAATCAATTGATAGATATGGATCAACACAGCTGCCTGAATTTTTGCACTCTCCTGAGGTGGGTGGCTACGGTCATGAGTGCTTGCGCTTGAACATTTACCACTGCACCACTGCTTAAAAGCCATTTAAAAGCAAAGACAAGCGTGTGCTTGTGGTGTGCTTTCACAGACTGTGTGAAAGGGCCTTGTGACATTTGCCCCAGAAGCCTTTGCATCTTGCAAGGCACCTGCATCAGCCTACATAATAGGCTACCTTGCAAATATTTATCTGAAACGGAGTTATTTGGTCTTTCACATTTTTCCCATAAGCTTAACTCTCTCATAAGCTTATACTTTTCACAGAGAAACCAATGAGATATTAAGATATATTCCTGTATTAAGGCTGAATCAGTTTGATCCTAAGGGCGCAATCCTTTGGGGATAGTTGGCCACCTCCAAACTCAGCAGCGGCCACCTATCCACAGTGGGGCAGGCGGAGCACAGCCGTGTTCTTCTCCTCTGTGCTCCAGCTGCCCTGCATTTGCAGTTAGGTGGCCAGTTTTGGCTGTCTACCTGGGGCACCTTGAAGCGGGGGGGGGGAGGCCAGGCAGCACATGGGAAGCGTCATACCAGCACTTCCGTGGTCACCTCCCCACCCCCAGGACACCCCCTTTTCAGCCTACGAGGGGGAGGGAGGGGGAGCGGGGAGTTGGATTTCTGGGAACCAAGCAGCTCTGAGCTCGCTTCCCATAAATAAAAAAATCATATGGCCATCTAGATGCTGTCTAGTGGCCACAGGATTGTGCCCTAACTGAGGCATTCAAACAGGAGCATTTGTGCTGACATGCTGTGACTTTTGACTGAACTTCTCACTGACCTCTAAGCATGAGAAAAGCAAGGTAGAATATTTTCCCAGCTAAACTTAAGAAAAGCAAGGTTTCCTACCTAAAGTCAGGAAAATATGCATCAGATAAGGAAACTGGGCTATTGTCCACATGTCCTACTTATGACGCAAATGACATGAAGTAGTGTGAGAGGTAAATAAAACTAAGAAACACTTAAGATTTAAAACAGGACCTATGAAACAAAGGCAGTTGTTATCCTGTTGTGAAGGGAAGTGTAGCTCAGTGATGTTGACAAGCAATGAAGTGAATACAATAATTTCGAAAAAGCATAGCTGAGAACTTTGGGAAAAATAATTGTTAAAGAAATTCCATTTTGCGGAAGGGAAGCATATGTCAGCAGTTCATAAGAAATCATTTAAACATGAAAGGTAAATACAGAAACTCCAGGACATTCCACCTGTCCTCACAGTACCCAGCACTGGTTCTTACAGCATGCTACATCTGTCCTCAGGAGGATAATGGCACCAGTCCTCATTGACTTCTCCGCTTCATTTTGCTACTGTCTAAGAAATGTTATTAGGTAAGATGCTTCAATCTGTAAAGGCAATGCTCCTAAATAATTCTTAGAATGTTTTAAATTGTGTTTTGTTTGCAGCCACTTTGTATTTTTGTGTGTTAATGCTCTTCTATCATGACATATAAAAACTGCTTGAGATTTTGAAACAAAAGATAAAAACGCACACCTGATCTCAGGTCCTCTATCTATCTAAAATTCTGTGTGTCGATACCAGGAATATTGTAAACTAACAAATTTCTAGGTGACACTTTGTATCTAGAATATAGCATAGGATATGTTCCTGCTGATCCCTGATCACTAAATACAAAAATCCTATGTATATCAAAATATCCCTAGAGAAGGACACATCTGTCACAGCCTGCTTTTCACCCACACAATTTGAAGATCTTGGGATTGATTAGTAATATTATCACAAGAACGCATGGCACAGAAGCCTAGTGGGAAAGGATGAAACATAATCCTCCGCTTGCTTCACCACAATCTTGAAAAGACTGTTAATGGGCATATATTAAACTGGATAATTTGCTTTAATACAGATCAGAAGAGATTAGGATAACACAGAGAGGTTTTACAGATATCATCTATGGTGCAATCATCACAGCCCACACTAGTGTGCAGAAGACTCTTAGCATCTTATGTGCTGCGAAAGACAATGGCTGCTGACTCCTACCTTCAGGCTGACATAACTTGTCTCATTGGTCTCCAAAGGCAGTATCTTCTCAGGTGGAATGTGGGACCATCTCTTCTGCCGGAGTTTATAAGCTCGTCTGTACTTGCTGTACATTAAAAAAAAAAACCCAACTTATATGACTGTAGCAATTCTTGGAGCACTAGAATCTGGAACTGGAACTAGTAATGGACATATAGGACAAGTTAAGAACTTCAGAAGTTGGCTATAACGTAACAAATGAATAGAAAGATAGTCCTCCTTTTATGGGTCAGTTTGACTCAAGCTGAAAACACACCTTTTGGAATGACTTTAAAGTCTGCATTGACCTGAAACAAATCCTAATCATGCTTCAGTGTAACCAACATGAAAACTCCCAGTGACAAGTGGAATTCCTCAAAGATGGGGTGCCAAGAATCATTACTGAAGTATATCTGCCAGAGTGTGAGGGAAGGGCAAAAGGAAAGAGTGAAAAGGAACCTTTACTCCCAGGTAGATGAAATATGCCAGACCTGGTTTGGATTGGCCAGCAAATCTACCACAGGAAACTTGATCAGTTGGCAGAGTATGCTGGAGCTTATGTAATCTAATTTATTTGTGCTCAGTAGCCTTTGCGGAGGGAAGGCTTCAGAAGTGCAAATTTCAGAAAGGATTTGTGGACAAATGCCCAGAAAAGGCAGAGGAAGAGGAAAAGAGGATTGTACCTCAGAACCAGCAGAGCGATGATCAGAACCAGCACCACTGTCGCAGTAAGTGTGAAAACAGCTATAGTCAGAATGTGTGGGCCTGCAAAAATGAGAAATGGGCCATCACGCAACTTTAAGAATATTTAGAAACACAGGAAGCTGCCTTGAACCAAGTCAGACCGTTGGTCCATCAAGCCCAGTATTGTCAACATGGACTGGCAGCGGCTCTCTATGATTTCAGGCAGGAGTTTTTCCTTCTCTACCTGGAGATGCTGGGCATTGAACCTGAGACATTCTTCAGGCCAAGCATGTGCTCTACCAAAGTGCAACGGCCCCTCCTTTAAAAGAAGCATTGAATTACAATAGAATAATCTAGTACATAAAGTGACAGGCACTAAGCAATAGATGTTTCAAGGTCGCCATTTAGTGGAGAATGCAGTCCAACCCTCAAAAAAGTTAATGTCTGTCTACATCCTGCTATCAGGGTTGCAAGGACACAACCCCCCAAGACAGAGAAACACTTGTCATATCACCAGCCAAAGGAGTTTGATCTGTCCAAGGTTCACAGATGAAGGAAACAGATTAGAAGGATGCGCATTCATATACACATTCCGTATTAAATTGCTTTAGAGCCAGCTCAGAAATTAAATTCATCTAAACACTGTGGATGCTTCCAGATGGAGGACTCCTATCGCTAACAATAAAAAGGCATTGTGCAGCTATTCCATCTTTTCCTCCTTAAGGGTTTTTTTCTGGTAAGAAAAAAGATGTAAGTAGCAGTGGGAAAACATGGGAAGGCTACAAATTGGAGGTGACATTGTCTGAACCCCCTGCAAAATTCTGTGAATGAGGCAGTGTGATAGCACTGTTAAAGCATTCTGAAAGCACTCTGGGGCTCCTTTTAGAAGATCAGTCCGAATGGACACAATGACCGGCATACCTGCCTGTTAGACACTGTACCTATTAACAGCAGTGTGAGTTATAAGTACATTCTAGGGAGTAATCTACGAAGGCTAGCAATAGTTCCACAGTGCATGTCTATTCAGAAATACACCCCAATGAGTTCAGTGAGACTTAATTCCAGTTAAGCGTGTATAGGTTTACAGCCTTTGGCTGCAATCCTAAATCTTGTTTGTTAGGAGTAAACCCCATTGACAATTGGACACCTCTGTCAACAGTTCTTGCACCAGCTACCTTGAAAACTCTTAACCTTTGTTTTGTTTTGTTTCATGCTCTCCATCTATCTCTTCATACAACAGCTAATCTTATTTTCTTCTTAATTCTCTGACAACAAGGTCATCCTTGTCAGAACATCCAAACTGGCTAATCCAACTAGGAAGGCAGGACACTGGGTCACTAATAAATAAATCAGTTAGCAAGCAAATGTATTTGGCAATTTACAAGATGCTTTCCTGCCCTATACCTTGAGCTGAGTGACAGGAGGCTAAATAGCTCTAAGCACACTTTAAACAAAATTACAAGAAGATTATGTCTGGAATACAGAAGTGTAATAAATAACATATTTATTTTCCTGAGATTCTGCTGCCCTCTAGTGGTTGCAGTCATTCTGCCATGAAAGAGACTGCTCACACTTTCTCTCCCCCACCCGTCTTGGTTCCCTGCAATCCTCAGCAGGGGGTACACGTAATAGCAGTCACTATAGTATAATGACATTACATTTCTGATTTCAGATCAAATGGGGGAAAGGACACTTAATAACCTCTGAGCGATACAAGGTGCTGAGGAATAGAAACACTCTTAATCTTTGCAGCATGCACAGGTTTTTGTTGTTGTTCTTTTGCATTGCATCTTACAATTCATTTTAATTGAACATCTAGTCCTGGGGGCGGGGGGAATGCAATGAGTTTTGCAACCAGAAACAGAGCAAGCACCTAGAGAGCCAAGGTATTTCCTTTTGCAATTTGATTTGGATATAGATAGAAAAATTGTCTAGGTAAATTAAGGAATCATTTTATTTATTTATTTTGGAAATATAAACAAGAAGTTTCATTTAAAGAGGAGGGGGAAATAAATTACCAGACTAGAACTAGCTGGAACTTGGAAACTTTGCATTCTAGCTATTGGGCAGGATATTCACCCCCTGCTCTGGCACTAGGTAAGTAGCTTTCTCCTTATCGAGTCTTGAACATTAGCAGTCTAGTGCTATAGTTCAATTGTCAACAGCACTGATTGCTACCGTTTGGGGTTAGGTGGGTAGGAAGTCGCTCATTTACTCCCAAACCTGAGCAGTACAGTAGGGGGGGGTATGGTTAACCCTCCCTATGGTGTATGGGAGAGTTTGGGGGTGGGATTTGGGTCAGTGGGTGTGTGCCACAGGGTTGGCCCTATCATCAGGCAAAGTGAGGGAGCCAGTTCAGGTGGCAGATGCTGGGGAGAGACAACCACCCAACCCATTCTTCCTGAGCCGCCACAACATGAATCAGATCAGGTTAGACAAGCAATTCCTCATGGGTACATGTAGCAAAAGCAGGAAGGGGGGGCATGCATAAACTCATAGGATATATTGTACTTTATAACAAATATTTATCTCTGGCCCAGTCCACTTCTTTAGGTTTGGGGGGGCCCCAAAGCTTCAGCCCTATGGGAAGAAGAGGCTGGAAGAATAGTAGTGTGTGGATTATGTTTGCTGTAACTACTGATCTAAATAAAATGTTCCTTTAAAGCCAATTCTGTGCACGTTCACTACTGCTGTGCACTTGGGGGAGGGGGGGGAATTGCTGCTCCATTTCATTCAGCAAAATGTCTTTGGCTGGCCCTGGTATGCCTCCTAGCATGCATTTGTAGACCCTATTTTTGTTCCTTGTTCCAGGATACTTTAAGCCAGGGGTGCAGAATCTCAGGCCCAAGGGCCAAATCCGGCCCCCCAGGGTTCCCCAGAAGGCTCTGCCCCCTTTCTACAACCGTTGATTGTCTGGTTGTTTCCTGGCTTTTGTGCAAGTTTCCTCCACTCTAAAAGGTTGAAATGCTTCTCCTAAGGCTTAGTTACCGGCAGTAAGAGCTTTAAGCTAAAATATGCTGGTACCTTTTATATTTTTGGCTCCACCCCATTTGCCTTTGGGCCTGTGCACCATTGGAATACAGTCCCTGAAAGCTTCTCTGAAATGGAATTTGACCTTTAAGCTGAAAGAGGCTCTGCACTCTTGCTTTAAGCTGTTAGGGGCTCCCCCCACCCCATCACAGCTTAAAGACTCCTTGGAAGAGTGATTGAGTAGAACAGGAGAAAGCACTTTTCTTATGATATTAAATAATCCCCCTCCCAGACTCTTAGCAAAACAGTTCCAAACATGATCCAGGCACGGGGAACTGAACACGTGTTAGTTGCCATAGGCACTATCCTATAGGTGTCCCAGATATTCACACCAAAATGTCTCTGTTGCATTGCAGCAACATTGGTCATGTTTCTCTCAACTAGTTTTCCAGATCAGAGTTTCAGGTGTTACAAAACCCTAAAACTGGTCTGACAAGAGACCATGGCAGGTCAGAAAAAAACGTGTGTGGGTGCTACAGGAAAAATTGGCACTACAATACCTGTTCCAAGCCTCTGAAAAGCTATAATATATACACAGCTAGAGAACCCAAAGCCATTTACAAACTAATTTCCCTTGAGCAGTAGCCTTATCTGGACATCTTTGATTATCTTGAGCATCTTAAACGTAATTTTAAACCTAAAGAGCTGTTTCTAGGCCTCATGGGAGGGGATAATATTTGGTCATGTAACCCCTCTAACCTGCCAAAGGATATTTCTCAAGTGCCATCATCCTTGTTTCATACAGGCAACCACAGAGTGTTACTATAGCAACAATTGTCCATACAGCAATCACTCTATGCTTCCTGCTCAGCCTGGGAGGATAAGGAAGGGATTGGTGAAAATGGGTAAATTATTACACTGTGCAAGAATAATAAGCAACCTATGTCAAATTCTTCATAATGGAGGATGGGGACACTAGGAATCTTATAAATCAATAAAGCTCAGTATCAGCATTGTCATTTTTATTTGGAAACATTGCAGCACTTTAACCCTTCAGATATTTTGAACAGTGTGACCTCTGAAAATGTGCTGCATACATGGTTACCTCTCTGATTGGTTGCCCTCAGAAGAGTTATTTCCCCCTCCCTAGATGGAAGTCCACTATTGTATTTTGTTGTTGTATTTAGTTTGTATTGTATCAGCAGGAATGTCTCAAAGTCTTTTAGCGCCCTAGGCAAGGTACAGTCCCCCCACCCCAGCAACACACATTACCATTATTAGTTCCTGAACAGCATGAAATGGGTTCAAGGGTGGGAGGGACCATGAGTTTCCTGGGATATTGATATTTTTTATTTTTATTTTCTTACTTTAATGTTGCAACATTGCATCATTGATCATTGTCACTGTACTTTAAGGTGCTTTGAACATTTGTTTTGAACACATTATATGCATCCTTTAAACCAGCCTGTCCAGACCCAAGACCCACCTCTGATTCCCAACGTGCAACATGGGACCCATTTTCACATTTTCATCTTTTGTTTATATGGAGGGGTGAGAATCCATGCAACCACACAAAAGCACTTCTTTAGACTCACATTCTCCTGTTCCACAAACAACTTCCATTGCACTCCAGTGCCCCCATTGGCTGCACATCTCACAAAGTTCAACTCACTACCGCTCACATATGACTGCAGCCTGGACAGTCCAGTGTGGCATTTTCCTTTACTGCATGCCAAGCCTTGCTCGGTCATGATTGCTGCCGCCTGCCTGGCAGTTGTTTGGCGTCCTGGATCTCTTAGCACCCTAGGTGACTGCCCACTTTACCTCACCCTAAAAATAGCCCTGTGTATAAGAAGCCAAGCTGATTTGGAATTGAGCTAGGCACTGAAAAGGAAAAAAAAGTGAGACAGAATTCAATTTTAGAGAAAACTAAATTACCAAGATTTACTACCGCCCAAATGGCTGCTGAGGTAAAATTGTATGCATGCATCTCATCGATTTGGTGCACATCCCTTTCCCAAGAAACACATTGTCTCACCAGTGCTAGGAGTATCATTAGGCAACATGTGGTTACTCCAGGTGAAAAATGGCTTCTTCACCTCCTCTACTGTCTTATTCCGATGTGTGTCATACTGTAGGAGGGTCCTATACTGGAGTGAGAAAATGGAGGAAGGTTTCACTCTGATACTCCTTTCCCCCAGATAACTAGGAACTATAATTTAAATTAAGACTAATTACCTCAGCTATTTCCCCCACATGTTTCATTTTTCAATCCTTCATCCCCTGTATCTCACATTGAGTCACTTCATCTGATCACATCTCAGCTCAATAAGCCAAGATACACACAAGCCTTTTGCTCCTGCATGGAGCCCCTTCTCTCCTCCTTTTGTGCAAGCCACAGTTAAACTAGGAAGCTTCTAATTAACCATTATTTCCCATTTGGTCGAAACCAGGAAACTGGTTACCAGCCATAGCAAGGATGTTAAACTGACTTCAAATCATGTTTTGTTTTTTGTTTTTTAAATTCTGGCTTGTTCTGAAGATGGTAATAATATCTTTCTATTTCAAATGAAATGGGAAACTATGGTTAATTAGAGGTTGCCTAGTGTAATTAGAGGTCACATGAAAGGAGGAGCAAAGTGACTCTGTGACTGAGCAAAAACTTATGCATATCTTGGCTTTATAAGCCAGATATGATTGTCCAGACACAGCCATTCTGTCTGGCTTTCCTACCCTTCCCAAATGAGACAGCACAGATAACCCAGTTTTCTAATATTCTAAAATATGGCCCTCTATTAAGTCACCTGGTGAGATTCCCCAACATTTCATTCATATCTTTATTTCTCACATTGTTTTCCTTCATTTGTGGTATATTGCTTACATTGGCTATCACTTTACGTATGCTAGCTAATAATAGCAATATCCTACTATGTGGGCCAAACTAGGCATGATCTTATTCATGCAATTAGTAATTACGTTAATGATTTTTAGAATTAAATAGTTGCCATAAGGCTGAGAGTGGTGATCAGGATGAGGACCATGGCATGGAGGAGGGAGATTTAGCTTGCTGCCCCTATTGCAGTCCTAATTTGGCTGTCCCATCTCTGCAGCTGCTTTTTGCATCAGGAGGAAAACTCCCTGGATGGCGATAGGAGCTTCTTTCCCAATGCAAATACCAGTAGTGGGAGGCTCCGGTTTGGATTAGGAGCATGGTGAGAACAATGGGTTAAAGTCCCCTGCACACGCCATGGTCCCAGTCTGGATTGGGGGCCCTGTGGCTGTTACGTGCTTTTTAAAAACCATTCATGCAATTACTAATTATGAATGGTATGAATTATGGAGGGCCTAGTTTGCCCCACAAAATTATGGAGGGCCTAGTTTGCCCCACAGAATTATGGAGGGACTAGTTTGCCTCACAGAATTTCCGAATTTCCATCCAGCTATGGCTGGAAGGCAGACATAGCCTCCAAATAATTCTTTGAATGTAAATATTGGACAAACGCTTTTTGGAATGGTGGTGCGGGGGAATAAAAAATGGTGTAGTTAGGCTGGAGAAGGGCTTCTGCAGTGATGTCAGGGGCACCATCCATCCAATAGCTGCCTTTGATGCTAGCCAGCCACGATCCCCACACCCAAAACCTGAACCTGTCCTTTGGGGCAGAAATTGTTTATTTGCAACTCCACCTAGAGGAGCAGTTTGGCCTTATGATTGTGCTTACTTCAAGCGTATCTTTTGATGTGTACAGAATGGTGAAATTAACATCAATATCCCCATATTTATCCAGGGTTACAGGACCAAGTATACCTGGAACGGAAAAAAAAAGTGTCACTGGTAAACAGCCTTGTCATCTCCCCTGAAAGTGAGGTAAGGCTATGTGAACAACCAGCAGGCTAATTTGCATATGGTTCTATCTAAGGGGAGGGGCTGACAGGTAGAATATTTGAGCTGGGGTGACAGTTGAAGTGACAGTTGAAGGTTTTTCCTGAGGGCTCAGGCTGCGTACATGATGGTCTTTTACCTGAGTATCTCTGAAGACTGAGGGTCAAACCATGTGTTACTTTAATTGCATGGTTTTGCTCTTCCCTCCCAGTACAATCCATATGAAACCTGACCCCTCCCTACAACAATTTGCCTAAGAAAGAACCTCCAATTGACGCTTTTTTCCTTCCCCATTGTCAAAACTTGACTAGAGCATTCTTTCCCCTCCTCTATGACTGGTTACCTTCAGAAGATTTATTTCCCCCTCCCCTATTTGTGTCAAGTTCCCTCCTGCATCTAGGCAACAGGAAAACTGGGGCTACATCTGTCTACTCAGAAAGAAGTCCCATTCACTGGAGGCTGGTGGCTCTGATTTCGGTGGGGCTGTAAATCCATCCTGGGTTTCAGTCAGAACCAGCCAGAACTCCAAAGGAGCTATCCAAGGTACTGAACCCATTTTGGAGGTCCCACTGAGTTCAGTGAGGCTTACTTCCAGGTAAGTAGGTATAAGGTTACAGCCAACAGCCTAAATGGCTTGGGACTGGGGTGCCTAAATGACAGTGTCCACCTGCATAAATCGGTCCAAACAGTATGATTGTCATCGTAGGCCTTTCTTGAGTCCCCACTCTCTCCCAGCCCAAGGTGGGTGGGGACAGTGGCACCCTGCCATTGGAATTCTCTGTCCAGAGAGTTTTGTGTGGCATTGTCCTTGCTCTTTTTTTTTTTTTGGCACCTGCTGCAAATAAAGTCATTATTTATGACTTTATAAAGTCATAAATTTATGACTTTATTTATTGCCCAGGTCTTTTAGATCTGTTGGTTTTATATGTATGTTCATGCTGGAATGTTATTGCTCCTCTGTTTCCAATTTTAGGGGATTTTAAAAACTGTTTTAGTTTTAAACTTTTCTTAAGCTGCTCTGAGAGCAGGTCAATTTATTAAATAAATAATATAATATATTATCTATGAAAATATATTGTTTCATAGTTTATATTGTTAGTGCAGGATTTTGCAATTCATCTACATTCAGGAAAAAAAACCTACAAAAATGAGAGGGAAGAACATTTATTGCAACATTTGGTCCACATAATCTCTGAGGGTCTTTTAATTGAAATCCTTCTAGATCAGGGGCGAGCAACTTGTGGCCTTCCACATGTTTTGGCCTACAACTCACATTATCCCTCATTGGCTAGGGCTGATGGGAATTTCAGGCCAAAATATTGGTGAGGCATAAGTTGCCCACCTCTGCTCTGGACACGGTTTTTGCTCCCAGTTAGTCTACTGAAGCCTTCCCCAACCTGGTTCTCTCTAGATGTGTTGGACTGCAACTCCTATAATTCCCAGTGTGACTGGTGTACCCTATAGTATACTCCATTAATGACAGTTTAAGAGAAGCACATATGTAATTACCTTGAAAAGTGACATTTCGGAATTGATCAATGAAATCAGTAGGAGTAATTAATTCTTGTCTGAAATAAAGATTTTTCAAGGCATGTCCAAAGAGCAAGACTGCATCCATGTAACCAACAAGGAAGTCATCTTTCAGCTACAAGAGATGGTAGAAGTATTATCCTGTATTATATATGCATTTTACTGTAAACTACATAGAAATTCTATTATACTAACTGATACACACACACGGAGAGAGCTTAATCCAATGATTCTCAAACAGTGGGTCCCAACCCACAGGTGAGCCCCAACATATTCCTGGGTCAGTAGCACAATATGCAGGTTTTGAATTCATTTCCAGGTGTGTGTTTTGTTTCACTGGGCTGACAGCTTCACAGCTCCTTTAAGAGACAGGTCCACTTGCTTCCTCTCTCTATGTCATGCTTAAATTTTATTCAAATACATGCTGCCTATAGATATAAAATGAAAAATAAATTATCAACATATTTAACATTCATTATTGATTCTTGCATTTCTGTTGTAGAGGGAGAAATTAGGGCTCAAAAGGCTGAATAAGTTTACAAGTGGATCCCAAAATGTTAAATAAGTTTATAAGTGCATCCCACTTCAAAATGTTTGAGTAGCAATGGCTTAAGAGACAGGAAATAATTTACAGTAGAAATGGAGAACTTCCATTTCTTTCAGTAAATTCCCTGAAGTCTAGCATATGGCTAAAACCCTGAGCTTTTCTACACAAGGCATTTATTGTGTGCTCGTCATTCCCTGCTTATGGTTCTTTAGACAACATTGTGACCCTTTGTGTCTAAAAAGCACTTTTGGTGAGTTTTTTTTAAGAGCAGGGAAAATGGGGTATTATTTGTAAAAGTGAAAGAAAATACTTTTTTCACTAGTGTATTTGGGCTATTTCACTATACCACAATGCCACCTAGAGGTTATGTAGCAGAAAAGCAGGAAAGGAAACGCTGTTCGTGTAGCACTCATATCTCAGTTCTGCAACGAAACTGAAAGTAGATATGTGCATTAACAGCCTCATGTAGAAAAGCCCTCTTGCTTCTACAAAAGATAGCAGAAGATTGCATCCTGTATTTTTTCATGTGGCAGAGCCAGGGGGCAATTACAAATTTTAAAGAACAAAGTACATACAGCGAAGACACTCAAAGAGATATATGTGCTTCCACTATCTGTACACAGCACTCTTCAAAGAACCATACAGCTTTCCATTTTTTCCACAGTTCAAATATCATAGCCTTGACCTTCCTTCTGAACAATCACATTTCCCTGTTCTACCAAGCCATAGCCCTACAAATTCATCCATCCCTACAATTATATACTGCCTGCCAATGTACTAGACAGTTCACAGAATTTAAAACATGGCTTACAATTTAATAAGACACAATCCAAAATGAAAAGTGGACAGAGCAAATTCAGGTACCATGGCCACTGCATGAGGCAGTTCTGGGAGAGTAGGAGCCAAATGATAGTTGGTTCCAGCTAGGCAATAGAAGGGCCTCACTCTCTCACCTCTTCCTCTGAAACAACCGGGTCATACTAGCTAAGGGCTTATCAGTATTACAGGATCTCCTTTCATTGTCTCTGTGTGGGCTTCTGTTGGCAGTGGGATCCTAATCACTCTGGCTTCCATTTCACTGATCTGACATCATAGAGACGCTTGGGGCCAGGGAACTATATACTTAAGTCGGCCTATGAAGACCTTAGAGCCTGAATTCAGAGATGCATGAGCAACTTATGTTCAACTGAAGATAGTTCATCTATGTCAGGAGTGGGGAACCTGTGGCCCTCCAGGTGTTGTTGGACTTCAATTCCCATCAGCCCCAGACAGAATGTAAATGTGTCATGGGCTTTGAAATGCTATATCTTTCTGGTGCAGAGAGAGACATACCACACTTGCTATCCATTGATGTAATAGCTATCTTATCCCATCCTATGCCTGTTTGAAAAGTCACTGGTAAATGAAATATTTAAACAGACTAACAGGACTCCATAATATGCTTTGCCAGCTTTCCAGAAAATCATATGGACCACTGTTTAAATCTCACAAAAGGAGGAAACAAAAAATATATAAACAAACCCATCCAAATTTCTTAATTTTAAAAATGTCCAGTAAAACTGTTCAGTAAAAATAGATGAGGCACCCTTCAGGGCCACTCTCTCACAAAGCCACGCTACAACCAACACTACAACTGGCCTGAAACTTTAATTCTATTCCACAGTGTAAGTTAAGTCTGCAGCATGTCAACTGGAATGTGATATTTTATACAAGCATTCATATGAGGCACTTGAATGCAGCCTTGTACAGCATGCTAAAGTACTGCATAGGATAGATGATTTAGGGGAGGGACTCGTACAGAATTGGGATGTGTAAAAGTCAACGTTAGTCTGGGAGAAAAGTGGCGGGCTGGGGAGAGCTGGGGAAGAAAAGTGGCAGGTGGAGATGCAGTTCAGCACCCCCACTCCACTTGGCACATCTGCTGAAAAAATCACCCCCACCCCACTGCTTCATTGTTGTTTAGTGATGGCCAGCATTCAAACATACTGAACTGCTGGTGTTCCAGGTAGCTCTGCCTTTAGATCTGTGGAACAATGGTAAACAGAAAAGGCTCTTGTATCTAGGGCAGTGTTACAAGAACACAGTATGAGCGAGTAAAGGAGAGATGATGAAATAAAGTTACCAAATCGAATGTTTCAGGATCCACAGGAACCCCACCATAGTTTGAAACCGCACTATAATTTGTTGGTGCCAGGGTCAGGACAAGAACGTTCTTCATGTGCTTGTCAGAAGTAGAATTTTCATAGTATGCATTACTGAAAAGGAAAGCACAAATGCCCCAAATGTTGTGAGAAGCAAGGGCAATAGGAACTACAAGTTATTCAGTCCACAGAGTGACGCTTTCTTAAGCAAATGTTGATTAACCGGTTACAATACTAGAATCACAAACTGGCCTTTTGGTTAGGCTGAGGACCTCTTCTCACTGGGAATACTTCCCTTCCTAGAATCCACATCCTTCCTTTTGTAGCACAGTGCTTAACTTCATAGAAACATAACACTAGGATGGTACCTGAGGCAGTGAAGCTGTCAGAGGACAATGATTTAGGCATGGCAATGTTCCTTCAGTGTTCTGAATTGCAAGTGGCAAGATGGCCACTCTTCAGTGGCAATTGTATATATGTCTAGTCAGAGGTAAGTCTCATTGAGTTCAATGGGGCATACTCCCAAGTAAGGCTACTCGCAGGCACAGCTTCAGTGTATCTTCCCAGCTGTTCATCTGTAACTTCCCCCAAAGAGTATTTGTATGACTCTATGGGTTTCGTTTCTCAGTGTTTGACCTACCCTGGTTTATAGGACTCTGCAATTATGGAGTCTGCATGTTTGAATGAGGATAGGCTTCTGTCTTAGCTGCTACATTTGTGAGGGAGGGAGAGGGAGGCACACTGCAGTCAAATCACTGTGAGGCCTCCTCTATTGGAGACCCACTGTCTTCCATGCACTGAAGGGAAGGATCTGAAGTGGGGAGGCTGCTGCACGTGCATAGCCTCCCTGCACAATTTAGAAACCTGCACAGTCAGGTTTCCCCACTTCAGATTTTCTCCTCCAACACATCATCGAGGACAGCTGTGCTACACAATGGGGATGTGACAGAAGCAGTGGGGCCAACGTGCACAGCCCTGCTCTTTCCCTCATGCAAGTCTGATTATGTGAGGCCTGAATAGGGAAAAGTGCTGAAGAAATTCGGTCTTCAGACAAAGAAATTATCAGCTGAGTACTTTCAGTGTTTATAATTAGTGCCACAACAGTGGTATGTCTAATCTGATTACCTTGAAGGAATTCATTTTACAAAGGTTACAGAGAGGAGGTTGCAGATGGTTTGCTTATGTAAGAGAACTACTACATTCCTTGAACAATGTCATTTTTTAACATGCACCTACCAGGAAAGAAGAGTCCACAGCCTTCTGACTGTGGAATATCACAATGTCCACTTGCCCGTGTTCAGAGGAAGTAATAATTGTCCATGTATGGGACTTTTGTTATTTGCTTCTGTTTGTTTTTGTTTAAAATTCTGCTTTTCAACCTGGTATCTTCTGTCCCCTACCCTTAGTATCTTTCCCCAGAGTTCCATTTTTTCATGTGTTTTTTTTTTAATGTAAGGTTTTAATGGAATTATTGTATTTTGTACTATTGTATCAAATGGACAGTGAAGATGACATTCCATTTAGTCCTGGGAAGGGTAACTGGTTACAACCCAAACAATGCCCCTGTTATAAGCTGGGGGTATGGTGTGTAAGATTACTCCATATGAGCGGTGAGGTAATCTGGGTGTGAAGTGTGCTGCTAAACCAGTTTGTTGGGTTTTTGAAAACTCACATTCCTGGGATGAGTATTAATCACATTCTATATGTTGAAATTTTAATAGAATTTTTGGCTTGACTCTATACATTCTATAAATTATTAAAATATTACTGAAATATTGGTAATATGTTTTGAAATGCATTGTTATGTTATTGATATTGTTACTGAAATGCTGATTGAAGTTTGTATTGTTGTTCTTGCTGTTTTTTTCATTCTGTCTATTGTGGTAGGGTTGTATGGATTTTGTAAAATCTGTTCTATCTGTATTTCAGGGGTTGTCAGGCACCTTTCATTCCGTCGTTTGCCAATCAATGGAACTGAATTTTTTGTTTCCGAATTTGCACAAATTCGCATGTGTGAAAATGTGCAAATCCCCCCCAAAATGCATATTTTCACACTTTAGCCAGTAGGGGAAATGCACATTTTCAGCCTTTTAAAAAATGCATATTTTTTCTACAAAATTTGTGCAAAATTCCCAAAGGTTAGAAAAACAGTCCGTAAGTCTTCAGAATCTACCTAACAGGGAAAAGCCGGTTTGCTGTGGAATATGTGGGTCAGATTCATAAAAATCTGAACTCATTTGGTTCCATTGCAGATTTCTCCAACACCCCTATATTGTGGAAGCATCCTTGACCACTATTTTGTGGGAAGGCAGCATAATAAATAAATCATAATAAATAAGTCAAATATAGCTCATCAGGCAAGTGCTTGACAATCCTGCTGTTTTTGCATCCCAAGCCAGGCAGCAAAAGCAAAACCAGGAAGTATATTGAGCCTCTAGTCATCCATATATATGGCTGGTCAGTCAAATGTTTTGCAGGCATAGTTTAAAAGAATGAGCTATGAGCCCAAATGTTCCTGGTTCAAACCTGTAGACAAGTCGCTATATATCAGCCTCAGCTTCCCCATCTGTCATAAGATACTGGCCTACAGATATACTGGCCTAAGTTCTAGGGAAGTTGTAAAGATTACTTCAAAGATACATGTATTGTGAACTCTTTGAGCTCAAAACAAATATAAATCAGCAGCAGCAGCAGGAGAATCTCTGTTGTTTTTGAGGCTAATTAATCTTTCATCTCTCAGAACAGGCTTGGTTCGAGAAGCTGGATGTATTCAAGGGCAAAGCCTTTTTTTTTTTTTTTTAGCAGACAATCGTAGGGTTAGAATTTTAGATCATTAGATAGAGCATTGCAAGTTTTTCACCTCTGTTGGTCAGATTTCCCAAATTTTTAACTACTTTTTCCACTGCACTTTTCATCCTAAAGGTCCTCAAATATCATTGCGAGCAAAAGGTGTCCAGTCTCCTGTGTCAACCAATGGAATACTGAGCAGGACAATATATAACTCAAAAAGGCTTCTCCAGTCTGAGTTCCTTAGTTCTAGCAACTGAACTAAGGGTCAGACTAAATGTTCTGTCTAGCACGCATGATGGTTATGCATGCTAGTTTTCTTTACTTCCATGTAAGTGAGCACAGCCCCAATTTGGATTAGGACTCCGGTGGTCTGGAAGGGGGGGTTACACTCCCCCCTATATTTCATGAAATTCCACCCCCCAATGGAAGTTTTTTTTTCTTTTTTTTTACTTCCATGTGTGTGTGTGTGTGTGTAATTTCATGAAAAAACAGGTGGCATCACCGAAGCACCACCATCCCAATCCCAATCAAGGCCATGCACACTTACACAGAGGTAAAGAGAACTAGGATGCATAACTTCACCATGGCCACATCTATATGGCACCGCTTTGACCCCCCACCCCGTCGCAACTGTGCAGCAATTCAGCGTCGAGTCGGCATGCCCCGCAATACACTCGCGATATACTGGGCGCTTCCCTTACAGACTCACTGTGCCCTTTTGGGGGGGGGCATTTTACTGCAATGTGCGGCTCTGTAGTCCTGTGAGTGTGGGGGTGCGACACCTCAGTGGCTGTTTTATATTTGAGGGGCTCTGCTGTGTCTTTCCATCCCTTTTTAGGTAAAAAGTGAGTATTTTGTGTTCCTTCATTTTCACACCATCAGTTTTGTCAGTTCTCCAGCCCAAGACTCTCACAATGGTTCACACTCACAAGTGTGAGCCCTACCTGCCAAGCCATACCTCCTAAATGGTGGCCGGAGCGATGTTGGTCCTTCCTAAAACCCCTCCCCCCGGCCCTTGGGTACTGAGTCCACAACTGTTGCGAAGATACGAAGCTGCAAAACTGTGCAAAAGTGTGATTAAATAGATGAAAACGCCCCTCTGTGCCTCTGTAACTGCACAGCTGCTAAGGGATGGGGGAGTAAAGGGGCATCACAGAGTGACGCAGGCACTACACATGCCTACAACACAGCCACTGTAAAATGCAAAGTCAGTTCAGAGAAGGAACAGATGGCCCGCAACCATGCGGGAACTCACAGCAAACCCCCAAAATGCAGTAAAATGACTCCTTGGAACTCCGCATTTTCCAGGCAAAAACCACGGATGGCTGCGAAGTCACGACTGTGTCATCTATCATGAGGGACGTCGACTCGCACCTGCCCCAGAGTAAAAGCCCAGTGTAGATGGGACCCATGCATGCTAGAAGAATGTTTTGTTTCACCCAAATCAAACCATAATTCTAAGGTTCCATCATATATTAAGGTTGTATTTTATTGATAATAAGATCTCAACTAAATGGCAAATGCTTTATCAAACCAAATGTGCAGGAAAATAAACAATGTGGGTGGAGGGTGGATACTCATTTGGATTTCCCCAAATACTTGGACAAATGGAAGAAAATATTATGAGTTTCATTAAAAGCATATACATAGGGATGTCCCCAGGGCTGTGTGTATTCTACAACTCTGCACGTCACACTACCCAAGGGTGGAAATTGGTGTTAGGTACAGAACTGATCATCCTAAGAAGTTCAGCTTTTGTTAAAAACAAACAGACAGACAAAAGACCACACATGTCTAGCCCTAATGACTGCAAAGTTGCCAGTGACTAGGTTTGCATGATCACTGCAGTCCATCGTGGTGTTTTTAAGCCATAGTGGATTGTGGTGCACACTGGATGCCATTTTGAGTATGCAAGCTGGGGCAGGCACACACAATGGCTTATCATGTCATATGATCCCGAGCGGCATGTAGGTAATGCAAGGGTTAAACAATCCTCGCATAACCCTAGGACCTCCCCCACACACACACACACCATTGGTTGTTTAACCCTCACATAACCCATGTTGCCTGGTTTCACACAATAAGGCAAACCACAACATGCACTCACCACGGTTTGCATATTCAAAGTGGCGGCTGGCATGCACCTTGAAGTTCCGTGGGTTAATTAATCCATGGTGGTTTAGTGTTACCAGCAAACTGCTGCAATGGGGGTGGGAATGCTTTGTCCCTTTCTACTTTTCTAGTAGAAGTAGAAGCAATGACTGAAATGCAAATATATACCAATTGGTTTTATTTGCACAAGTTTTACAGGTCCCAGAATTAAGCTTCTTTCTTTCTTTTTTTCTTTCTTGTACAGAATTTGGGTTACATTGACACAGGATATTGATTATTTTTTAAAGTGAAAATATTTAAACAATGTTGGTTATGACTCTTGGGAGAAAAACGTTCCAGTGTTAAGAGGTCTCCTTTATTCATTTGATTTTTTTCTGTCTTGTAAGGTTTTTTTTACCTGTGAAGATCTATCAGGATAATAACTATGTCCTCATCCACCTTTCTGTCCCCTAGAGCAAATCTGATGTCATCTGGGGTACCACACGTGATGATCACTGCAAGCCAGAGCAACACAGAGGGAAAGACAAAAGGTAACAAACCATTTTTCTTCCTCTTTGAGAACAGCAGAAGATGCAATAGCATTAAAGCAGATATTCACTAGTAGACATGTGGGAACCTAGAAAACATCAGTAGAAGCTAGAGGTCAGGACTGCAAGTTGAACCATACAATGATGTGATGATTATCAGAACTATGAGAATAGCCTTCCTCTAGTTAACATTTAATGAACTTGAGCACGCTCCGAGAGAGAGCAGAGGACGGGAAGGCCTGGCGTGCTATGGTCCATGGGGTCACAAAGAGTCGGACACGACTTAACAACTGAACAACAACAACAAGTTAACATTTTATTTTTAAAGGTCTTCCTGAGAGCAGAGCAGGAAAATAGTCAGCTGGTAACTGGAGAAGAAGAAGGGGAAAGGGAAGGGGGAGGAGAACTTGTGAAAAGCAAAATAATGCTTTTTAAAATGCCAAAAACTAAGAGAGCATGGAGGAAAGGGACTGTATCTTTTGTCATCAATGATGTTACAGCACTGGAGCTGCTATTCTAGATTTACCAAAAGAATTGGCCTGAAGCAGAACAGCACCCAATCCCTCTGCTTTGAAAGCCACTTGGGGCTATAAAGTGGAAAATAAGTTTCTAAAATTAGATATAAGTTTTTATCAGGCTTCTAGTGCTTCTTTCCATCATTATGGCAGCCACCTGCCATCTCTTCAAATCTCTCTCCTATGTGTTGCCTCCCCAGTCTCTGTTTCCCAAACAGAGGTGTACATCATGCAGCCTTCTATGTCCACACACACACACACACACCCTGGTGATCCTGATTGCTCTTTTTCTGTTTTCCACTGCTGCTTGCAGGGAGGAAAGAGTGATCTGTATCAGTATAGCTGGGGGAGGGGGGTGAGATAAGGCTCTCCACTACATCCCCCGCAGTCCTCCAACAGATTACTCTTTCTCCACTGCTATTAGCAGCAAGGAAAGCATGATCTGTATCAGGATTGCTGGGATGTGTGCGCATGTGCAGATGTGCGTGTGCACGTGTGTGCGCGCGCACGCACTGGACCCTTGAGCAGCATCACATGCAGCCCCCAGGGCCAAAAATGTTGTGCACCCCTGCCTTACACCAACAATCCCAATGGCAAAGAAGGTGCAAACTGAGAGGAGAATTATATTTTATCAGCAACACTTCAGAATACTGTGTTCCCATCCTGCAGTGGAGAGGCTGCATGGATGAAAGTTGGCTTTCCTGACTTTCTAACAGCATTTTGTCCATCAGGTCCACACATTACTACAGTTCCTATGAGGTTGTGCCAGGGCCCACCATGAGCATGAGAGGGGTACTAGTATATCTTCATCAATTAAATTACATTTTAAAATTTCCCCTCATGCCGGCACTGATACTCTTAAATCTAGTACAGCACCTCAAAGGACCAGGTAAGTGATACATATTTCTTTTGTCTTAAAATGAAAATACACAAAAATAATTGCATTTTGTATTATATGCCAATTGCATATCCTAGGAATATGCACACATATCTTTCCAGACAGCAGATTGATTAAGCTCATTTCCTCCAGTGGAATGCCAGATGATTCTCACAGAGGAGAAAGAGAAGGAGACGAAGAATGTTGTTACACAAAATCATGAAAAGGGCCTTTGCTGGATCAGACCAAACTTATGATTCCAGCAGTAGCCAGCCAGATGCTTCTGTGAAACCCACAAGTGGGACATGATGACAACAGTTTGCTATTTCTATCCTGACTCCTAACTGAGCAGAGCAGAGGAAGCTGCCCCAGCTGGTCTAGGGGCTATACAAGTAAGCAAGTTCCCAGAGAGCGATCGATCAGAGTGAGTGAACAGGAGTTTAGGTGGGGGAGTTGCAGTGGAAGAGGAAACAAAGGCAAAAAGGTGAGTGGGCTGGAGGGACTTTCTATTCTGAGTCGTCATGTGTTCACCATGTGCTCCTGAGAGCTGCACTGGAAGGGGTGTGTCCTGAGAGCTGGGACTGAAGGGGCATGGCCTGATTACTCTCAGCAGCTCTGTGGGCAGGGAGTTTCAATCAGTTTCCTGACTCCTAACTGAGCAGAGCAGAGGAAACTGCCACAGCTGGCCTAGGGGCTGTACAAGCAAGCAAGCTCCCACAGAGTGAGCGATCAGAGCAAGTGAACAGGGAACACAAACAGGAGTTCAGTAGGAGAGGTCAAGGGGGAGGTCCCTGACAATTTTTTTAAATTTCTTTTTCTTGTAACACACACTTCTATGCCAATGGGATTCTGTTGTCAACCTCCAATGAATAGAGGATAAAGCACAGGCTATTCCAGTACAATCAGAAGGCTAGAAACAAAAAGGGAATAGAGACTATGGAAGGAAAAGACTCTCCACTGGTGGTGACCTGCAAGGTGTATGCAATGCTTGTTTTCTTGTCTGAGATCAACATGGGCTACGCATGCAACAAGTGTAAGTTGATTACACTGTTGGAAGAAAAAATAAGAGGACTGCAGCAGCGAGTGCAACCCTCAAGGGATAAGAAAAGATGAAGAGTTCTTAGTCAGAATGGTGGAACTACAGCAGCAAAGTGAAGTACAGGAGCTAGAAGAGCAACAGCAAGCTGAGGCAGAAGAAAATGCTGAGGTGAGGAAAAGTGAAGTAGAGGATACTCCTTGGAAAAGGGTGACAGTTAGGAGCAGAAGAACTAGAAGCCACTCTGCACCAGTGGAAGCAGTGGAATTATGGAACCATTTTCAGGTTCTTGAGGATGAGACTGGAGGACAGCCTGCAGAGAAAGAATTATAGGGGACCCTGCATGAGAGCAAGAAAGAGGCTGAAGGTCAGACAAGCAAAGGCAATGAAACCAAGGACTACAACAATGAGAAGAGTAGTAGTTGTGGAGACTCCTTGCTGCATGGGATTGAAATCCAAGTATGTCAGGAAGACCCATGGACTCGCCAGGTATGCTGTCTCCCAGGAGGATGGATTAGAGATGTGACTGAAGGGTTGTCTACACTCATAAATCCCACTGACATGTATCCCTTCCTTCTCATCCACATGGGAACAAATGATACAGAAGAATGTGTTTGGCCACAGCATGTAGAACTTCATCAGGAGGGCTTTAAATTCAATCCTATGGGGGAGGGGGACATAAAGTTGGGGTAACAATAGACAAAGGCTTATGCACCGCAACGGAGAGAACAGCTCAAACAGAGCACAAGAATAATCTTCAAAAAATGTAGGAAGAAAGCCAGACTATAAAGCACATCTTCTTTGATGTCTACCGATGTCTTGTTCAAAAAGAACAGAAGGAACAGAAAGGGAGGTGGAGCCACACCATATGTTAAAAATACATATCTCTGCACAGAAATACAGGAGGATGAGCTTAGTAACCCCCCTGAGAGCATCTGGGTTAAAATAAATGGAGCAAAGAATAAAAGAAACATGGTAGTTGGAGTCTGCTACCGACCAGTCAATCAAGCAGAAGACGAGGATGAAAATTTGCTTTTGAAAAGCAAATTGCCAATGTTTCAAGGAAGCATGATGTAGTAGTAATGGGGGACCTCAATTTGATGGGAGACAAATTCTGCAAAACATAGCCCCTCCAAGAAATTCCTGACTTGTGTTGCTAATAACTTCCTCCTACAGAAAGTAGAGGAAGGAACTAGAGGATCGGCTATCCTTGACTTGATCCTAAATGACAGAGATGACTTAGTGGATAAAGTAGTAGTTACAGGAACTCTGGAAAAAGTGACCATGTTATACTTCAGTTCTTGGTTTTAAAGGAAGCAAAAGCTGAGTGTAGACAAACACGCACTCTGGATTTTGGGAAAGCCAATTTTAATAAACTCAGAAAAATGATAAGTAAGGTCCCGTGGCAAACAACTCTAATGAGAAAAGGAGTCCAAGATGCGTGGGAGTTTGTAAAAAAGGAAAATCGAAAGGCACAGTTACAAACAATTCCAACAAGAAGAAAAGGTGGAAGACAACAGAAGAAGCCAATGTGGCTTCACAAAAACCTTAGAGATGACCTGAAAATGAAAAAAGACAAATATAGGAAGTGGAAGGAAGGCCAAGTTACAAAGGAAGAGTACAGGCAGGTAGCACAGAATTGCAGGGATGGCATCAGGAAGGCTAAAGCTGAGAACGAGCTGAGGTTAGCGGGGGATTCTAAAAGCAACAAAAAGGCTTTCTTCAGATACGTGCATAGTAAAAGACAGAGGAAAGAAATGGTGTTCCAGCTATAAAATAAGGATGGCAAAATGATAGCAGATGACAAAGAAAAGGCAGAAGTGCTCAATTCCTACTGTGGCTCAGTCTTCTCCCAAAAGAGGGTCTATGACCCCCCTGGCAAAGGCGAAGTACAGGCTGAAGGGGCAGGATTGCAGCTTGAGATCGATAGGCATATGGTCAAGGAACACCTAGAGTAATAAAGGAACTGGCAGAAGTGCTCTCAGAACCACTGTTTATTATCTTTGAGCAATCATGGAGGACGGGTGAAGTGCCAGATGACTGGAGGAGGGCTAATGTGGTCCCTGTCTTCAAAAAGGGTAAAAAGGAGGAACCTGGGAACTACAGACCAGTCAGTCTGACATCAATCCCTGGGAAAATTCTGGAGCAGATTATAGAGCAATCCATCTGTAAGCACCTTGAAAACAATGCAGTGATTACTTGACGCCAACATGGATTTGTCAAGAACAAATCCTGCCAGACTAATCTGATCTCATTTTTTGATCAGGTAACCTCCCTTGTGGACTGTGGGAATGCTATGGACATAATACACCTTGACTTTAGCAAAGTTTTCAACAAAGTGCCCCATGATATCCTGATTAGCAAACTAGCTAAAAGTGGGCTAGATGAAACCACTATCAGGTGGATCCACACTTGGCTACAGAATCGGACTCAAAGAGTGCTTATCAATGTGATCTTCTCAAACTGGAGAGAGGTAACGAGTGGGGTACTGCAGGGCTCAGTGCTCTTCAACCTTTTTATTAATGACTTGGAGGAGGAGGCACAGGGAATGCTTATCAGATGTGCAGATGACACAAAATTGGGTGGGATAGCGAATACCCTGGAAAACACAAACAATATTCAAAGTGATCTTGATAGGCTGGAGCGCTGGGCAGAAAACAGAATGAAGTTTAATAGGGATAAATGCCAAGTTTTGCACCTAGGAAAAAGAAACCAAATGCACAGTTACAAGACGGGGGATACTTAGCTCAACAATCCTACAAGCAAGAAGGATCTTGGAATTGTTGTAGATCACAAGCTAATAGTTGTTTAATGTGATGTGGCTGCAAAAAAGGCAAATGCTGTTTTGGGCTGCATTAATAGAAGTATAGCTTCCAAATCACTTGAAGCACTATTTCCCCTCTACTCAGCACTGGTTAGGCCTCATCTTGAGGACTGTGTCCTGTTCTAGGCACCACACATTAAGAAGGATGTGGACAAACTGGAAAAGGTTCACAGGTGGGCAACAAAGATGATCAGGGGACTGGAAACAAAGCCCTATGAGGAGAGACTGAAAGAACTGGGCATGTTTAGCCTTGAGAAGAGAAGAGAAGAGAAGAGAAGAGAAGAGAAGAGAAGAGAAGAGAAGAGAAGAGAAAAGAGAAGACTGAGAGGAGATATGATAGCACTCTTCAAGTACTTGAAAGGTTGTCAAAGAGAGGGAGGCCAGGATCTCTTCTCGATCATCCCAGAGTGCAGGACACGGAATAAGTTACAGGAAGCCAGATTCCGGCTGAACATCAGGAAACACTTCCTGACTGTCAGAGCAATATGGCAATGGAACCAATTACCTAGGGAGGTAGCAGGCTCTCCCACAATGGAGGCATTCCAGACGAGGCTGGACAGTCATCTGCCAGGGATGCTTTCACTTGGATTCCTGCATTGCGCAGGGGGTTGGACTCGATGGTCTTGTAGGCCCCTTCCAGCCCTACTATTCTATGATTCTATTGTCTTCTCCCACTGTTTGAGCCCTCTAGAAACTGGTGTTCAGAGGCTTCCAGATGAGGCTTTTATCCCACCATCGCCCTGCCTCATTCATGGAAATTTGAAGGATGGGGGAAGGGGAATCCAGATATTGTCATCTTTCACTTGTAACCCTCCCATGTTTTCCCACTCTTTCTTCTGTCTTCTTTCTTACTGAAAAATCCATTAAGGCAAAAAAGATGGAATAAACCGTACAATGCCTTCTAATGATTAGCAATAGGACTCCCCCATCTGGAAGCACTGTGATCCTGGGGCTGCATATAGCCATCATGACTAGTAGCCATTGATAGCCTTATCTTCCATTAATTTGTCTGCTCTCCTGTTAAAACCTTCTCAATTAGTGTCCATCATCACAACTTGTGGCAGTGAATTCTGTAGTTTAACTATGTGCTGTACAAAGTACTTCCTTTTATCTATCCTGAATCTGTGAAAATAACATTGTATCTTCAGAAACTATTCAAGAAGGTCTTTAGGAAGTGAGTCCTTAACGTCTTCTGGATAGTACCCTGAGCACTGGTGCCCAGTTTATTGACAGTGGAACAGTCAAGTGTTCAGGTAATACTGTTCAGTCTCAAATTTAGAAAAAAAAATCAGTATATTAATTTCCCTCTCTCCTTCCTTCCTTCCCCACTAATAGAATTCTTTCTCTGAGGTCCAGGTTATAGTTAATTCCCAGGACATGCAGCCTAGCCACATGGACATCAGAGATGAAGCGCTCCCCTTCTCTCCTTACCATTACTTTTTCGACTGGAATTCCTCACAATGTTCTGCAGCTGTTCTGGGCTCCTTAGGATCTCCCTGAATTTCATTCTTTCAGAGAAGTATGTAGTTGGAGCATCAAAGGCATTCATATACCTGGAATTGGGATAGGAAGTGCATGTTACAAATTGTGACAGTGGCATCAATTTGGGCTAAATGTTTGGTGTGGGGGGCAGGGACGCGGGGTGGGGAGTTTGCCAGTACTCTGGCAAACAGAAACGGCCTCAAGTGCCTCTTAAAGAGGAAGATACTTCACACACATCGGCACCAACGTTATTAGAAGAATGAAATGTTGTACAAACTAATGGAGATATGTATTTATTACATAAGCTTGAGTTCTTTTTCTTTTAATCAGTAGAATCAGAGGGGTAGGGGTGACTCCCCCCACCAACCTGGCAGCCATTAAAAAAAAACAAATAATGCAGTTGTTGTGGCAAGCTGCCAGGTATTTTTCCAGGTAAATTTAGTGAATCCATGGTAATTGTGGTCTTCCTATAACGATTGGCAGTGAACTAATAATATCAGTCCCACTTCTAAAGTCGGAAGAATTTTTCTCCTTCTCATCCTGTAATTATACCCATTACTTCTGAATATTAGGACTTTTGTTCTTAATCATGCATTTTTCAAAAGTACACTACATAGTGATCACCTTTACTTAATGTAGCGTAAGAATGTTCTTGTAGAAGCCATCAGAGCAATTACAGTATTATTTCACCTTAAAGCATCAGCTGATGCAAACAATCCCCTCCTCAAATCTTTCATTTTAGAAATAGCAGTAACGAAAGTCCCCAATTTGGATAGTAACTGGTGTATTTGGGAAAGGCTTGATTATTATTTGATACATATAGACCCTGAGTTTTAGCTATGGGGTGGTATAGAAATAATAATAATAATAATAATAATAATAATAATAATAATAATAATAATAATAGCAGCCCTGCTAGAAAACAACCTAGCAACCTTGGTTGCCCACCATTCCCTCTTTTCACCTGGCTCTGGCTCTTTGCCGCTAAGCATTCCAGTACTTGTTGTATCTAATAAGCGAGGCAGAGTAAAATACAAAACTCTTTATTTAAAAGGATAGGTAACAAGGACAGCAGAACTAGCAACTATGCCTAGCACTAAGCAGATCCTCTATTGCTGCTCCCATTTCCTTTTATAGGCTGCCTTCCTTCAATTGGGTATAATCCCAGCTGTCTAAAAGTACAATGCCTACACAATCACTTCAGTACTACACTTGAATAATGGGAGAAACTCACAGATAGCAAATAATTTGTTGAATTAAAAATGTTTACCAAATAGCATGGGCATGGGGGAGGTGTTGCTGTCACAAGTAATTCCATAGATAATATCCAATAAATGCCTGTAGTAAAGATTTGCATAACTGTATTCCACACAGAAATCACAGCAGCATTAAATATTTCATCTAGAAGAAGAATCAGCAGAAACATCCAGAGTACAGGACAGGAGACTAAACACCACCACCCTTGTATCCATTGGAGCCTTGAGAACTGCGCCAGCATGAGAGAATGGAGCATGGCGTGTTGATTTGGGGTCCTGATTCTGTCAGGGCCCAGTCAACAATAGTTTCTTTTAGATTACCAAGATGAAACAAAGCCAGTTGCACAAAAAGATGATAGTTTATTGATAGAAAATGGATACAGAATGTATACAAAAAGAAAGTTCACAGTGGACAAAGCAGGCACCCTTGTCAAAACCTGATATGTCTATCTGAGTCCCCAAGACAGACAGGGAAGCCGTTCCTGGGGCCAAGGGTTCTCCAAGCTGGTAACGTGTATTTATTTATTTATTTATTTATTTATTATTAAATTTATTAATCGCCCATCTGACTGGTCACCCAGCCACTCTAGGCGATGTACAACCCACCATAAACAATTTAAAACAATAAAATTTTACCAAATTTTTTTTTTTTAAAAAAAAATACCCTAACCCACCCCAAATGCCTGCCTGAACAACCACGTTTTTAATGCACGACGGAAGCTCATTAAAGAGGGGGCATGACGGAGTTCCCTAGGGAGGGAGTTCCACAGAGTGGGGGCCACCACAGAGAAGGCCCTCTCCCTCGTCCCCACCAGTCTAGCTGTCCTGGCTGATGGGACAGAGAGAAGGCCATCCGAGGCTGATCTTGTTAAGCGGCCTGTCTGGTGTTGCTGGAGGCGCTCCTTAAGATAGGCTGGGCCGGAACCATATAGGGTTTTAAAGGTCAAAACCAACACCTTGAATTTGGCCCGGAAAACAACTGGTAACCAGTGCAACTCCTTCAGCACTGGAGTGATGTGATCTCGCCGGTGGCTGCCTTTAATCAGGCGAGCCGCCGCGTTCTGTACCAGCTGCAGTTTCCGAACCGTCTTCAAGGGTAACCCCACGTAGAGCGCATTACAGTAGTCTAAATGAGAGGAGACCAGGGCATGTACTACCGATGGGAGCAGATGGTCGGGAAGGTAGGGGCGCAGCTGCCGTATCAGATGGAGTTGATACAGCGCTGTCTGGCTCACGGCTGACACCTGAGCCTCCATGGACAGCTGGGAGCCCAAAATGACCCCCAGGCTGCGGACCTGGTCTTTCAAGGGTAGCTGTACCCCATTCAACACCAGGTCAACATCCCCCAGCCTCCTCTTGTCTCCCACCAAAAGTACCTCGGTCTTGTCAGGGTTGAGCTTCAGCTTATTCCTCCCCATCCAGCCACTCACCGTCTCCAGACATTTGGACAGGGATTCTACGGCCAACCTTGGTGAAGATTTGAATGAGAGGTAGAGCTGAGTGTCATCCGCATATTGATGACACTGCACCCCAAACCTCCTGATGATAGCCCCCAGTGGCTTCACATAGATGTTAAATAGCATCGGGGAGAGGATGGAACCCTGTGGCACCCCACAAGTAAGTGGCCACGGGTCCGAAACCTCCTCTCCCAGTGCTACCCTCTGGTACCTGCCAGAGAGGAAGGACTGGAACCACCGCAATACAGTGTTTCCAATGCCCAACCCCTCCAGGCGGTCCAGGAGGATACCGTGGTCAACGGTATCAAAAGCCGCTGAGAGGTCGAGGAGAACAAGGAAGGAGCATTCACCCCTATCCAGAGCCCTCCTCATATCATCCACCAAGGCGACCAAGGCCGTTTCTGTCCCATGCCCAGGCCTGAAGCCCGACTGAAATGGGTCTAGATAATCAGTTTCTTCCAAGTGTGCCTTCAACTGCACCGCCACCACCCGCTCAATCACCTTGCCCAAAAATGGCAGATTTGAGACTGGGCAAAAGTTGTTCAGAACTTGAGGATCCAAGGAGGGCTTCTTTAAGAGCGGTCTTATCACTGCCTCCTTGAGGGCTGATGGCATCACTCCCTCCTCAAGGGAGGCGTTCACCACCGCCTTGATCCCCTCACCCAGTCTCTCTCTGCAGCTCATAATGAGCCAAGATGGGCAAGGATCAAGTAAGCAGGTGGTTGGCCTTACAGATGAAAGCACCTTGTCCACTTCATCAGGAGGAAGAAGCTGGAACCGATCCCACAAAACCGGTTTGCCACAGGCCGCCTCTTGCTCACTAACTGTATCCACAGTGTGCAGAGTAACACACCTAATCTGATCAATTTTATCTGCAAAGTGCCTTGCCAAAGCCTCACAGGAGGCCTTAGAATGCTCCAGTGGTTCCGGAGCCACAGGACCGACCAGGCTCCGGACCACTTGGAACAGCCTCCTGGGGCAACACTCTGCAGACGCGATGGAGGCAGCATAATATTCCTTTTTTGCTGCCTTCACCGCCACGTGATAGGCTGAAGATATAGCTCTAGCCCGTGTCTGATCGTCTTTGGAGCGAGACTTCCGCCACCGGCGCTCTAGCCGTCTCACCTCCTGTTTCAGAGCTCGTAACTGCGGATTGAACCATGGTGCAGTCCCCCCCAACAAAATAAAACAAACAAACAAAACAATTAAAATCCCCTTAAAAATGCCAGGCAGGAGTCCACAGGGAAGGCCTGGTGGCGGTGGTAGTGGCGACGGCAGCAGCAGGCCCAGCGGCGGCAAGCACGCCTCTTCCCCGGTGGTGGTGGTGGTGGTGGCTTCTCCTGCAGGCCCTGGCTCTCCCAGGCCACCTCAGCCAGCCAGCTTATGTAGCCCCTCCAGGGAGGGGCAGGTGGAGCAGCACAGCTGGCTCGGTACCTGGGGGCCTGGTCCTGCAGGGACTGGCGGTCTGCCAGGCAGAAGTCCACAAGGAAGGCCTGGTGGTGGTGGCAGCGGCGGCGGCAGCAGGCCCAGCGGCGGCAAGCACGCCTCTTCCCCGGTGGTGGTGGTGGTGGTGGCTTCTCCTGCAGGCCCTGGCTCTCCCAGGCCACCTCAGCCAGCCAGCTTATGTAGCCCCTCCAGGGAGGGGCAGGTGGAGCAGCACAGCTGGCTCGGTACCTGGGGGCCTGGTCCTGCAGGGACTGGCGGTCTGCCAGGCAGAAGTCCACAAGGAAGGCCTGGTGGTGGTGGCAGCGGTGGCGGCAGCAGGCCCAGCGGCAGCAGCAGCAGGCCCAGCAGCGGCAAGCACACCTCTTCCCCGGTGGTGGTGGTGGTGGTGGTGGCTTCTCCTGCAGGCCCTGGCTCTCTGGTATGTCCCCCTTCTGCTCTTAGCACAAGCTTATATGGGTTTCTCTCTGTCTGTGCTCAGGAACTGACAGACAGTGCCTCTTTCTCCTCTTAGAAGAACTAGGGGGACTCCCCCACCCCCAAGATGCTCAAAGCATCCTAGCTTGGGAAACTAATTGCCTTTCTAAAAGAGAGAGGCCCAACGTTCTAACTGTTGGGAGGGGGGAGTCTCCCGCTCCCCTGTGAGAACCAAGGTAGCAAAGTCTTATATCTTTAATTGGGCAAAGGCCTGGCAATGTCCAAATGCTGACATATTGAGCTGTACTTACTTGGAACCAATTAAGGCCTGGTGTAGAAGTCCTGCTTACTTAACCATAAAACTTCTGGTTAAGCTAAATTACATAGGTCTACTACCAGCATCCAAGAACTCTGTGAAGTCCACTTTTTTGCTTATTAATCAACTCACTATGCATGGTGAATTCTGCCTTGGGAAAACTGAAAACATCTGGTTTCCAGAGTGGCTGGGTATATATCTACAGCCACCACAGGCTCTCCAGAAGCAGCAGAAACATCCAGAGAACAGAGGAAGAGACAAAACACCACCACCCTTGTCTCTGTTGGAACTCTGAGAACTTCACCAGAATGAGAGAGTGAAGCATGGGAGAGTTCAGCTGCTACAGGCTATAAGAAATCTGGTCGCTATTTTCTACACTCCATTCTCCTGGGGTAGCTGTTTGCAGTTTGTATTGTTTATTAATGCCTCTATGCATAGGAAAGGTTTAGTGTATTTGGCTCTGACTTACACATTACTGATAAATAATAATTAATATTGTGTTGTAATAGTTGATTTTTCCTATTTTGTAATTAATTTCAAATATTGTATTGTTAGTATTAGTAAAATTAACTCTTTGAGTTGTTATTGTAATGATGTACTATTGTAATTGATGTATTGGTATGCTTCCTTGTTTTTGTATTGCTGTTGTGTTGTTAGTTGCTTTGGGCACTTTTATGGAAAAGTGGCATATAAATTAAATGTGATGATGAGAATCATATTTCCTCAAATAGAAAGTGTAAGGAATCCAGTGCTCAGGAGAGTCGATATTCCCACCAAGGAAAACACAATCTTCTTGAAGGAAGATGTGCGGATCACGAAAACCAGCACCAGCATCGCCAACAGTAACAATAGTGCATATTTAGTGCAAAAGAACAAATTGTACAGATACGCTCTTCAATCCTTAAGGAACACCTAATAAAGTGCTTTGGCAGAAACTGGATTTCTTCTTAAAATCATCTTAAAGTGTTCAAGTTGCTAGTGTTCTTAGAGACAAACATGAGGATAAACTTAGACATTCCTGCACTCTCTGAGTAAAAATCTACCCTGACCTTGCTTCAGTAATTGTGGGGAAATGACAATTCTAACATTCTAGAACACTGAATTTCCTTATACTAGGAAAGTTTCCTACCAGTAGCAGTCTTCAGTGTTTTCACTCTTCTTATAAATGTAAGCAGTTTCCCAAATGACGTTTTTGAATCGCAATCTATTATCTCTCCAGAAATCAATCAAGAAATAAGACACCTTTCTGGCTGGAGTCAACATCCTGGTTAGGTTTTCTTTGAAGTCACAAGATGTTCCAAAAGTCCCAGCAGAGATCAGAGGGAGGTCCAACATTGTTTCTACTCTAAGAAAAATTAGAAATAAATTATTCCAGTATGGCCGTACATCTACTGATATTTCATCAAAGTAATGCTATTGTGTGTTTCATATTTGCAATACTCGTTCTTTGGTGTGCCTTAATTTCAAAATAAATATGAAGCCCAAAAATCCTGATGAGCAGTCCAAGTTCTTTCAGAAGAAGCATTAGTAAATTGTACAAGTGTGAGCTATAACAAAATGTTGCAGTGTGGATTGCTTCTGTTGACTGTTCCAGTCAGTCATGCCAGCTACAATTATCAGTTCCATTCTCCCTCTCCTCTCATATTCTGTTTTTTCCCACTACTGTCAGTCAGCATTCTACCACTGAGCACACTCAGTCCTCACTGGGCTATTTTGGGGGTCCCCATCCTTAGGGTTTTCTCCTAAAACTTTTTAAATATTTCTACAAATTTCAGGGTCCCCCTGAGTCTGCTGATACCTCCCTCTTGGGTAGGGGTGGGGAAGCAGTTTGAGGGGGGGATTTTCCTGGTTCCCCATGAGCTGGATGACCCAACCTATTTTGCCCTTCTCCATAGAGAAAGGGACTCGGGCAGTGCTGGTGTCTCAGCATGGAGAAAGGGACTCAGTGCTGGGAGGAATAACTACTCCTCCCAGTGCCTAACAAGTCCTCACCTTCAAGCAGTGCACATTGTCCCCATAGGGGCAGTGTGTGCCACATGAACAAACTTGGCTGGTGCTGGGAAGAACAGCTGCTCCTCCCAGCACCACCTGAGTCCCCAGCTTTGTGTGGCATTCATCATTCTCATGAGAGCAGTGCATGTTGAGTGAAAGGACTTGACCATGAGTTCACATGGTGTGCCTATTCCCCATAGGGCCAGTGCACTCTGAGCAAACAGACTCAGCCAGTGCTGCTGCTCCTAGCACCAAGCAAACAGAGAGTGGCAGCATGCACTGAGCAAAAGGACTCAGAGGGAGCTGGGAAGAGTGGAAGAGTCTTCAAGGATCAGGCTCACAGGCCAGAGAGTCTCCATTCCTGCTCTTGGATATGGGTGGTGCCATTTTTGCTACAAAAGCAATGTCACTCATGTCTGAATATTGGAAATGGAGGGTATGATTGGGCAAATAGTTCTAAAAGTTAAACTCCTGTGTGCCTGAGAATAAACACTGAACCAACACTCCACCAGCATCAGTCTACTACAGAGCCAGCCCTCCCATGAGGCGGGGTGAAGACCCTGCTTCAGGCAGCGGAGTGGTGAATTGTACCATGGTGGGCTTTTGTGAGAGCTGTGCCGGCCACTTCTTCCAGCTGCACAGCTGTCCAGACAGCAGACACCACGATGGTGGTAAGGGTAAGGGGTGGGGCGTGATGCAGTATGGGGAAGGAGGGGGCCAAAGCAGTGAAGGGAAGGGGTATGGGTGCAATGAAGCAGCAGCAGTGCATGTGTTCTCATGCCTCAGGCAGTAGGACAGCTTGCACCTGGCATGGTCTACTGTCAGTATCCATCACTTTGAACCCAAATGCCATCCTGTGAAGATGATGTACTAATTAGATTATTGACAGAGGCCAGTTGATGGTGCTGAAACCAGTTGATGGTTTCAGCACCATCTTCATTGATGGTGCTGAAACAAGACTCTGTGGAGCATCATTACATGTCCTTACTCATGCTTTAATAACTCTGCACGGGAGTGGCCAGAAAATAGTGAAGATATCAGAAATGTCATGCATGATTATAAGATGCTTACATTTACAAAAGGTCCAAGAGAAGTCACTGATACATGTGAAAGATCAGCCTTTCCAGCTTTACAAAGCTGCATCCCTTCAAGCATTTTTGAGGTATTTAAAAAACTATGACTAAGGAAATGTAATGTGAGAAGTGACCCTGAATCATATTCTACACATGAGTTGGCAAGGTTCTTAACTAGGTATCTAGTTTATTCAATACTAGCAAACAGTCCTGGCTTTGCATGGGTTGGAAAGAGCCCTTAGTTTGATACAACAAAGCTTTACACACCTGCCAGAGTTGGAGACATTGTGTCTTCCCCATCTGAGTGAAGCCACACTCACTGGCACTCCCCCAGATGACATTCACTTATAGCATTAGCAGAGAAGAAAAGAAAAGAAACAAACTTGTATAGAAAGCTCTAAATGGAACAACTCAATCAAGAAAGAGAAAGAGACCGAGGCAAAAGGATGAAATGTGCTGGTGGCAGGGGGCAGAATGGAATAATGGGTAGAGTAGAGTCAGTTGGGAAAGTCAGTTAGTGAGTAGGAGCTGAGGCAGTTGTTTAGACAGGAGAGAGAGAGAGAGAGAGAGAGAAGTCGTTGAGTTGCCCCTAGGCACAACCCCTGCCATGGTGACCCCCATAACCCCTTGAGGGAGGGGTTCACTTCATTTCTCTTAGCGGGGGGGGGGGCTGCCCAGCAGAAGAGGGGGGGCAGTCATATAACTCTTTTCCTCAGATTACTTCTTCCTGGCTTCAAATTGTCTGAACTACAGAACTACATCCTGGTTAAGAAAGTCTGCCATGTACTGCCTGAATATGGTACTACAGGCTTCAACCTCATGGACACATTTAAATTAATTAGAAGTAATGCATTTTAAGAAACAAATAATCCCAAGGTGTACATCTGTAAGGTCCCCTTAGTCTGCATGGCAAGTTTCAGTTGACTGGATTTCATGGTCTTGGAGCTTCAGGTGTCTAGGTTTCACGGTCTTGGAGGACATACAAACAGTTACACTTACAAAGCAGTACATTTTTAAATATTGGCCACCATTTTGTTTCAAGATGGTGGGCAAAATTTTCACTATGCCTAAAACCATCCCAGATAGAGAGGTAAAACAAACCCTGAAAGTTTCATAACAATCAGATGCACAGTTTTCGAGTCCATCGAGGATATACAGACAAACACTTCCATTTATATATATAGATTTTTACCTTATTTGAATATAATATTTTCCGTTAATACTTACGAGACTATCTGATATGTGGCAAAGGTGCATGTGGGACCTAGGACAGTACACCCAAGCTTCTTATCAACCTGTAGCAGAAAAGACCAACTTCAGCAAGGTGTAGGGATGCTGGAGTGTAAAAAAACTGTCATTCAGATGCAAACTGGTACTATGGTGATGGAACAAGTGGCTTGAAGATGCTAAGAAGTTGTCGCTGGACAAAGAAGTTGATTATTGGATAAGTGAGCAGAGACCACCCATGGAGATGATCAAGTAAGAGAAAGAGGCATGGTCTACAAAGGCATGAGTCAAATCTATGTAGCTGCCTGGTTGAGGAATAATCGGGACTTTCACATGTCAGTGGTAGTATCAGCACAGCTACAGCTATATATGCTGATATATAACTCAACTGGAATGTAGCACTTTTGTAAATTGTGCATGATGATGAGATGCCTTTTCAACATAAGAGAAGCAAATGCTTTGCCACTGCTTGCTATGTTTGGTTTCCAAACAGAATGCTTGGTCTTTGTTTACGTGAACCTAAAAGAATGAATTCCTACAGAAGTGCCTTAATACTCACAAAGAGTTGCCTGATGAGATCCACACCTTCACAAGTGCTAGTGCGGCAGCCTTGTGAGAGATAGAGGGATGTGTTGAAGCCATCATATGTGGCATCGACACTGACATCCACATTGTTGCCTGTAACAAAAATGCAGGAATATTAGTTATTGAATTATAAGATCGTTTTAAATAAAATGGATGGGAATTATTTTTAAGAATACTTTTTAGCTGTTGTTATAATATTGCTTTACATGTTATATGATGTTTTATCGCTTTCGAATTTTGTAAGCCACCTTGTAAGGAGTTATCCTAAAAAGCAGGGTATAAATAAAAATAGATAATAAATATTAAGGGATTGATAATTACCTGAATATGCATTGAACATATAATTGGCTGATCAAATATATATGTAGATCTTTTATCTTTAGAAGAGATGTTAATGGAATATGGAATTTTAAACCTGGGATAACCTTTACCAATTTTCCTCTGTGGAAGGCAAGTTGACTACTGCATCTTCCTATCTAAACCTTTCTATTGTGTTCCCTGTTTCTTTGTAAAGTAGAGAGCTGCAGATAGGGAAGTGTGTTTTAAATAACTTAACACAATGTAAAACTAAATGTTCATGGAATTATGAGATTTTCCTTGGAGAGGGAGTAGCCTTGCACAGGTTTGTCATGTGCTGAAGGGACAGGCAAGCACTTGAGTCGTATATGAGGTTAAGTACTCAGCCTCTAAAGAATTAATCTGACCAATTTTAAATGCTTTGCTGTTCGTGACTAATATTACCATGGGCACTGTGCAACAAGCACCTTATGCGGACACATTCCACCCGGTAATTGCAAAAGCAATGTACGCACTCTGTGAGAGAAGAATGGCAAGAACAGCATTCACAATAGAAGTGTGACTTTGAGGAAAGGAGTGAACAGCTGCACATTTGTTGTAACGTAATCTGATAGTCTGGAAAGATTCTTGGAACCATTATTAAGAGGAGGTGTCGTGCCGTAAAACATCTTGTATTATGTAATATTGTATCTACCAGATTAGATAGGACACTACTTTTCTATGGTAAAGAAGAGATGGGAAGGAGGTCTACCCAGTGCCTTTATTTGGATTAGACGTCCTTTGTACCAGTCAAACAAGTTCAGAAATTAAGCACAGTCATAGACACTAAACCAATGTGTGTTCAAAAAACAGTAGTAGATCTTTCTGGAAGACCCAGCAGACTTGAAAAACGAGAATAATTGTGGCTGTTGCTTGGCTTATATGGTGAAGAAATGTGATACACAAACAAGGTCAGGAAGAGAATAAGACAGGCTGCAGAAGTATTCAGTTGGGTAGGTTCAGGGCTTGAATTTTGACCCTCAAAGGGTACTGAAATGCTGTGACAAAATGCCCTTACCTTCCAGGATGTATTTCACCAGTTTCAGACCCAGTTGTACAGCTGGTACAATGTTTGCTTCAGTCACTGGATACTCAGAGTTATTCAGCACCAGTACGTTGATCACATAGTTGTTATTCTGGAAACATTGTCCCTCACCAGCATGCCACAGCAGCTGGGACAAGAGGAGCAGTGCCCAAAAAGTATGATCCAAAGTTTGTTGCCCCATTATGCCTTGTGGTCCTGGTCAGAGTTGCTTCTTGCATATGCTACATACTTGATATTTTAGGCTGAAGCAAGAGTGTTTGTCATATAACCACCACTCAGTCAAACTTTGCTTCTCTCATTTGGGTCCTTCTGTTCCCTTTCTGAGCTCCCTTTCCACTCCCACGCCCACCTGCCCCAGCTGGTACATCCGCTTGTGAACAATTAACAGCAGCCGAACTTGTGAAATGGGAAGGGGCCAAAGGTTGTTTCTCATGTTTGCTGTTGAGAAGTTTGAGCTATAAAACTGAGGCATTAGCCGCACCTCTCTAGATAAGGACACAATGTGACGGGTACGGAAAAGAAAAGAGGAAGGGCCAATAACAGTATAAAAGAAAATCAGTTAAAATGGAACTAAATAAAAAAAAATTAATGCAGAAAAACACACCCCGAGATGCTGCTTGTTTATTTTGCCTCTCTAAGTAACTCCTGATGGCTGTAAAATGGAGGACAAGAAGGAAGTTCCCATGTGTACTAAAGAAAGATGATTATTTACTTTGAGTTTCTATTTTTCATTTCTTTGTGTTTTGCTGTCTGCTGCCAGCAAAAGATGCTTGGTTATAGCATTCTCCGGCTTTCCCCCCTCTCTTTTCATCAGATGGCATTTCTAAAGAACCAGTCAGTAAGAAATCCTCTTGTTAGTCCTTTTGCCAATGTGCCCCAGTTCACATGAATTAGCTCAATGGATTACAAATAAATGCAGTTTCCCAGCTTCCCTTTGCTGTGTGTATAGAAAGGCTGAGTGCCAGGGGCATTGCTGTGCCTGGGCCTCAGCCCTGAATCTATTTCCCAAGGCCCCAGATCTATTCCCCAGAGTCCTAAGTGTCCATTGATGCCAATGGGAGATTTCCTTCTTAGGTTAATTGCCATGCAATGGGGTGATTTTCAAGGGAAATTGTTGCTGGGTGGGAAGGGTTAACTCTCCTCTCCCCACATTCTGGAGCACCCCCACCCCCAACCTGGCAATTAAGTTTACAAAAACACACCACCTTCCATTGGTGTGAATGGAATATTCTTAGATTAATTGCTTGAGGTAGGGGCCCCTCCCTGTGTGCTGTGGTCCCAACACTTGGTATTAATTTTTTAAAAAACACATAGTTGCATGCTGCATATATAACATAACATGTAGGTTGACCCTAAATTGAAGTTTCTTTGAGCTAGCCACCATGACTCCAAGATCTCTTTCCTGCTCAGTCATAAGCAGTTCAGAAGCCATCAATGTAGATTTGAAATAAGGATGTTAAATCCCACACCCCAATGTGCATTGTTTTACATGTATTTAAATCAGGGCCAGACCAAAACATGTTGCTGCTTAAGGCAAAAATGTGCTCCCCCTTCCCATCAAATCAAGGTGCATAGTACCCAAGGCAGGTGAAGGTATTTTGGCACCTAAGGCAGAAAATCCTACACACAGCTCTCCCTGGGAGTAAAGATATAGTAATAATGGATTTAATAAGTTACAGTCAGTTTTCCTTTTAACAACACCCAAAATCAGCTGCCTGGGGTGGCTGCCTCTACCTAATGGTAGGGGTGGCCCTGACCTAAACTGATTGTCACTTTATCTTGAGACAGATTCAGATAAAAGTTTAGTCTCATTTAGTCATCTATTCAAATTGAATTTTACTAAATTTGGTAATTTAAAGGGGAAACGTCCATAGAAGTACAGATAGCAAAATCACTGTTAACACATTGTACACATAGTAGTGATTTCATCCATCAGGGATGTTCTGACTTGGATTCCTACACTGAGCAGGGGGTTGGACTCAATGGTCTTATAGGCCCCCTTCCAACCCTACTATTCTATGATTCTCTTTTTTCTCTTCAAAGAGAAGCTGTACTTACTTTCACATATACAATATGATTGATTGCACCATTAAATTATCTTTTAAAACAGATAATTAAGCTATGGGATCACTCACAGTTAGCCTGAACAAACAATATAACTTTTATAACCTTCCAGAGATTATTTTTGAACAAACAGGAAATTTAACACCAATTGTGCAAACAACCCAAGCATTCAAAGTATAGGAAGCCACCCCGGTTTTCCATGATCTAGAGCTAGATTCTAGCTCATAAATGTGTACAAGTATTGTCTACAGCTATATCACCTCAGATTAATCTTTTCCCAAGCCCAAATTACAAGTTTTAAAGTATTATTCAATATATTTCCTAGCATGCAAGAGCTAACCTAAATTAAAAGGACAATGCAAGCTTGATTAGGATTTTACCGATTTAATTGTAGTTTTAAAGGGGTACATGCATCAATGGAGCCACAAAGTGGTGATTCACAAGGCTGGAAATTGAGAGCGGAGCTTTTAATATTATTATGCATTTCCTGTCTGTTTGTTCTAAATAAGAGTGCTTTCAGACTAGGTTTGTATTGTGCAGTTGCACTACCTCATTCACAAAATTTTAGGGGGGTGGGCAGGGGTGCTTCCAGACAAGGTTTTTATCCCACCATTGCCCTGCCTCATTCACAGAATTTTATGGGAGGTCCACATTATATTGGCGAGGTTTGGATGATCACCAGCATGGGTTGTTGCGTCATCTGAGGTGCGAGGCAGGGGTAGCTTCTAAACTATCACACAAACCATGGCTTGTTTTATGGGTTGTGGGGTGGTTTAGAAGCCAACCCCACTGCTCACCTTGCTGGGCTTGGATGACATGACAACCTGCACCGTGGGTAATTATGCAAATGGCGGGTACGGAAGCGGCCACAGTGGCTTCTTTTTCCTGGTGACTGTCCAAACCTGGTCAGAGTCTTTAACTTGTCACCCTTCCGTGTTTTCCCACTTTTTCTTCTGTCTTTTCTTATCATCAAAAATCCATTAAGGAAAAAAGACAGAATAGCGATGCAATGCCTTGTGACCACTAGTACTAGGACCCCTTCATCTGGAAATACCCCAGAGGACGCTGTCTTCAGTTTATAGCCCTCCTATACTTCCCCAATGCTTCTTATGTCTTTTTTCTTATGAGAAAAAAATATATCTTCCAGGAAGAAAATATATAATAGCTGCACAACGACTTTTAATTGTTAGCATCAGAACCCATTATCTGGAAGCACCCTGAACCTGGGGTTGGGCAAAAGAATGAGCTAGGAATTTCTCTTTATGGGAACTAATTGCTAGAGGATGGTTTCTTGATCATCCCTGGAATATGAAGGCTATATGGCAAAGGTTATCTAGCAATCTCTCTGCCCTCACCCATTAAGGGTGGGTCCAAGCTGTGTGTGTGAAGGAAACTGTAATTTGAGACAGAAGGGGAGTGAGCAGGTTGAGAACTATCTACAAGCTCTGAAGGCAACATGGGGTGCAACTATCTCTCTCTGGGGATCTGAGGCGGAATAGCGAGCATGCTGACCTGCTAGAAGAGTTTATGCTGTTTGCTCTACTTGTACATTTGTAAGTTGGGGGTAGGCAACCTTTTTATTTCTGAGGGCCACATGAGATGGTGGGTTGGGAGCACATGCTGACAGTGGGTGGGACCTGGTCTCCTCCCTGCTCTCTCGTTCATACACACACAGAGCTTTCCCCCCATTCACTCTCATATACACACAATCACACAAAAACAGACAGTACAGGACCCCAAACCCTCATCTTCAGAGGATCCCAACCCCTTGTCTTTAGAAAAAGAGGCCCCAGAGTTAGCGGTGCTGGGAAAGGACTTAGTCATGAAAAGGCAGCACAAGGCTTCCACCTCCCCAGGACTCAGTTCTCCAGAAATATTGCAGAGCTCCGCTTCCTTGCATCCTGAGGTCATATTGCCATCCTCAGACTCTGAGGACTCCAGGAATCCTGGCCGTGAGGACACTAGCATGCCACAGGCACTCCCACATTGTTGTAGCTTGAGGCTGCTAAAATAGGCCAGGCCCCTTGAAGAGACAAATGTGGAGGTGGGACTAATCAGCCAAATTAGTCTGATTTGGAAGCCAAACTCCTACTTAAGACTCAGTCTTGATCTCCTCCTTGTTGGTGCAACATATAGACAATCCTGTTTTGCTTTCAGCCCTACTTGGAGCTTTCTGTAGTGTGACTTTCTTCCCATCTTGCTCTTCTGTGAAACCTAACCTACCCAGACCTCTGCTAAAGATCTGACCCATCGCAGAAGCCTACAACCAAAGCTACAACTACACCTAGCAATATGAAGCCCTTGCCACAATAGTGGCAGTGTAGGGCATTGACAGGACTCATGGCCTGAAGTGGTGTACTATCAACTGGAGATGCATGATGGGATCTCTGAGATCCCATTGTGCACCTCACACACACCCTGCTGCCCAGGTGACTGGTGCTGGGAATAGCTGGAGGATGTGCAGATTGCACTGTGCCCCTCCCTCCACTGCTGTCAGGATTCCTTTAGCCCCCACTTTATTTCAAAGCTGAAGACAAACACAGAGGAGAGGCTTCAGTCTACAGCTTTTAATCCATTACTTCACAGGGTCATACAGATGCAAATTCTCAGTGACTCTCAGTCTACAAAGGAATGCCTTCAGGGGAATTCAAAAGGAAGTTAAGAGGGTTGCTCGCCATTTGAAGAGGAAGGCGGTCTCACTAGCCTACCTTAAGGGGGGGAGGAACCTCTCTCGAGGCTTCCAAGTGCAGCTTCTCACGCAAGGCCAATCAGGTAGACCATCTAAGTTCCACCCCTGCCTTCTTTCTCTTTGCTCTGCATCTGCGCCTGGCGTCTATTTGATCAGACTCTCCAACCCCCCCCCCTTCTGTTCACTGTCTCTCATAGGGGTGTGTGAAGAGGAACCCTCATTGTCAGCCAGCTGGGTGTTTGTAAACTGAGAAGCTAGCGCAGTCATGTCTGTACTAGCCTGGGAAAACACCTCCCCCATGTCTGGCAGTTCTCCTTCAGAATCTGAACTGCTATCCCCCTCCCTGTGCTCAGAAACAACCCTGACAACTGCCCAGCTGTCTGGTCCTGGGAGTGTATATTTCTACTTTCAGCTTCCTTTTTAGATTCTGGAATCTATGTAAGGCTAGCAAATAAACAAACAAACAAATCTCACACATATTGCACCTGTGGCTGTGAAGTCTCTGGCACCAATTGGCTAAACTGGGCCAGAGTATTCACAATTATTAGAAATGTTCAGGAAATAAGGTTGCCAGGATATTTGCAATCCAAATTCTGTGGGAGAATGGAAAGTTATTAGTTTTGGGGTCCTAGTAGGCCTTTTCTACATGAGGCATTTATCATGCACTCATCATTCTCTACTCACAATTGTTTATGGGTTCTTCAGACTATGACATAACCCTCCAGTTTTGCTTCTGTATCTAACCAGAAGTTTTGGCAAGTTTTTTAGAGCGGGGAAAATATGGCATTTAAATGTGAAAGGGAAAGAAAGTGCAATTTCCTCTTGTGTATTTGCGGTATTCTGCTGTACCACAGTACCACCTAGAGGTTATGTAGCAGAAAAGCAGGAAAGAAAACATTTGTACGGTGCTCAGATCTCAATTCTGCTATGAAACCGAAAGTAGATACAGCTGGATTAACAACCTCGTATAGAAAACCTCTTGAGTGTCCAGGGAGAGAGGATAGTTTTGTGGGGCACATTGAGTACTGGAGGAAAATCCCAGGAAATTAGGAAGCTAAGGGACAGATAGTCCAGATGCAAGGTGGCCAAAGGAAGTGTCCAGAACAAGCTGTGAATGAGACTAAGAATCAAGAACCTGAAATAAGGGCAAGTGGAGTAGAAGGAAACTTGAAGGAACAGGCAGAAGAAAGAGGAAGTTTTAAAAGGGGAAGCTAATTAACAAGAAAGGTAATGGACAGGCAAGGGACATTTCGAGACTGTGGGCCAGGGAATATAAGGTTGCTACTTACAGTGTCTAGAGGGCCATACTACCTTTAACAATGGCATAAAAGGGGAATTCTGTCAGTTGTGGCTTCTGTTGTTGCTAAAGCATTCTGACCTGGCAATGGTAAAGGGGCAATGGGGGCCAAGAAGCAGAGGCAGGGGGTGGCGTGGGGAGCTGAATATATTGACTGAAACTAACCAGCCAGTTGTTTGGCTCCAGACTTCTAATAATGCAATTTCCATATTTATTTCCTGTCAACTGTTCTTGGATACAACTACTGAGTCATAGACCTTTTTTTTCTAACTGCCAACACATTCCAAACAACTTCTGGGATTTGAAAACCAACCTTTCTCTGCTTCTTAAAACATCTCAAGCAATAACAGTTCTATGTAATCTGGAAGAAAATAATCCTGATGGAGACTGATAAAGCAGAAGAGGAGAGGAAAAAGGCAAGGGAGAAATAAAGTTAGATCTTAAAAATCATGTTTGCTTTGTATACACATGCATTTAATTATATGTTATCTGTAATAAAAGGCCAGCAACTTTTATAGTTCCAGAAAGCCTGGTTCTGGTTAATAGTTTATTTGTTCTATTTATTTATTTTAGCTCACAGAGAACTACGCATTGTACACATATGCATGTAACAAAAGCCTGACTGCTACTTTTCCTATGGTAAAGAAGGTTCAAGAAGGGGATTTGTAGAGGAGAAATGGTGGGTGGCAAAGAGGGGTGTTTAATCTTTCAGCTGCTTTTCCCCCAACTTTGAATCGCCCCCCAAATCTGCTTTTCCCACTTTGGCATTTGTCTCTGTGTTGGAGCCATATGGGGGGTGGGATGGGGGTGGTGATGAGGTTTGAGAAGAGCAATTTGGAACAGAGAAATGATAAATGGGAAAGAAAGGATTAAGCACTCCCTTATCACAGCTTCTTCTCTCCAAATCCCCTTTACAGACTGTTTTTTCCCTAGGAAAAGAAGCCACTATGCTTGTTGTTACACATGTGTGTGGCTAACATGTACTTCTGTCCTAAACACAATCAAACGCAAAGACAAGTATAAGGCAAACCAGAATGAGGATTCGCCTTCTAGGAGTATACATGTATGAGTATCATTTGAAAACCTAATAAACCTCCTATAGTTTTGCACCATTCTCAGGCTACTTCATATATTGTTTAGCACATGCCCATACTCTACATCCTAAAATATGTTTGTATTCTAATGCAAATGTAATATCAATTTTTCAAAACAAAAGCATTTGCGCAATACAGGTACATGGTGTACACTGTGGGCGAGTCCTGTTTGGCCACGATTCTACATGGCGTGAATCCTCGTGAGAAATATACAATTTCCAACATGTAAAGCAATTCTCAAATCAGTCCTGGAAGGAGCAATCCTATGGCTGCTTGTCAGCGGCTAGATGGCCATAGGATACACCAGTTTCCAGGAACCGACCTCGGAGCCCGCACTCTGAGGTCAGTTCCCTGAGAACCGACCTTCCCTCACTCTTGCCCCAGAATGGACCTGCACTCCACGCTTGTAAAAGCAGTGCGGAGCAGCGTAAAAGGGGCGTTCCCGGGGGCGGGGTGGGGGGGAAATGCTGATAGGACATATCTTATGTGTCGTCTGGCTGCTGCTGCCCCTGCCTGCTCTGACTTCCCACACCTAAACAGCCAAAATTGGCTGTCTAGCCATGAATTCAGGGCAGGAGAAGTGCAGAGGAGATGATCCCTTCCATGCTTCTCCTGCCCTGCATTGGATAGGTGGTCGCCTCCAAGTTTGGAGGCAGCTGCCTATCCCCATAGGATTGTGCCCTAAGGGTGCAATCCTATGCATGTTTAGGCAGAAAAAAAGTTCTACAACTCCCAAGGAATTTCTTCTGCCTAGGGCACTCTGCCAGAATAAACTCCAGTGTGAATGGAATTAGTACCAGGATCAGCTGCATTTTCCTGGTCCACTACACTGTTTTAAAAATAATGAAACAAGGTTTGCCTACAATCTGGGGACTGGATCAGAATGGGGTGGGGGTACACTCCTTGACATTATCAGGCCCACAAAGGGCTGGAAGGTCATTCCCCCCCACACACACAAAGTATTCCCTACTCCTGCCATAGTGACTGCTGAAAAACACTCCTTCTTCTAGTTATTAGCCAATACATTTTTAAAAAAATCATCTGGAGTGCATCAAAATTAAAGAACAAGAATGTACCAGTCTTTCAGTCTTTCCCTCTTTGACATATGGCAAGCCCTTTATTTGAAAGAGAAAAAGTGCTATTTTGGCCTTTTTTGTTATACTACTGCAAAAATGATTTTCTCATATGACCTTTGCTTATTAGTGCACATCTCCATTGCGTGGAACAGATACTGGAGATGTTCGTTTATCTGCCTTTGAGCGCTGTCCAAGGAAACTACCCTACCTAAAAAAAGCCATGAGGAGTCTCCCCTGGATTACTGGTTTCCATTCTTTATCTGCCATATTGAGAATTTAAGGGACACTGCCTTTTTGAGCCTCTCTTTGCCTTTTACTATAAGACTCTCATGCTTATATCACTCTTTTTGTTAGATGTTTACCACTTTTGCAGCTGTCAACATAAATTAAGGGAGCAATCCTATGGCCACTAGACACTGTCTAAAGGCCATAGGATATGCTCTTTTCCGGGAACCGACCCCAGAAAACTGACCTTCCCCCATGTCCGCACTGCCTCGGAGGCAGCGTAGAGAAGCTCTATCCTCCGTGCTCAGAAGAGGAGAGCGGAGTGAAGGAAAAGGGGCAGGTCTGGAGGCGTTCTGGGGCAGGGAGAGCGGCTGTCATACAGCAGCATCCTCTCCCACTAGCCCCCCACCCCCACGGCTAGACAGCCAAAAATAGCAGGGCATAAAAGGCACAATCTCCCCCGTGCCTCGGAGGCGGACACCTATCTTGATAGGATTGCACCCTAAGGCTGCAATCCTATACTCATTTACCTAGGAGTATGTCTCATTGAATTCAGTGGAGCTTACTTCTGAGTAGACAAGTATAGGATTGTACTGTAAGTCCAAAAAATACTGCATGTGGTATAAACAAATTCATCAGTCACTCTAAGTCACTCTATGTCCATAATGTAGGCAACTAATATACTGGTGGCAGTAGGAACTGTTGAATAATGCCAGCATTCTCCCTCTTATTTAATATAAAGAATACATTCATAATAGAACTTCCTTGCTTTTCAGCGTGACACAGTATATTGGTGTGAGCACAAAATTACCATATGCATCTCTTTCTATTCCAGACTTCCGTTATAAATTCCCATTTTCTTTATCTGACCTAAGAGCTACCATTGCAACTATGAATCCGAGTTGTGAGCCAGGAAGTTCCTGGTTCAAGTGTTGCCTCTGCCATAAACTCACTAGGGGTGCAATCCCATGGGGATAGGTGGCCACCTCTGAACTTGGAGGCAACCCCCTATCTAATGCAGGGCAGAAGAAGCACAGAGGGGATCATTTCGATTTCAGCTAGCTGCGGGAAAGTGGAGCAGGGGAAGCGGCTGCCAGACAACGCATAGGATGTGTTGTACTGGCATTTCTGCCTTCTCCACCCCGGAATGCCCTGTGGGACACCCCGTTTTTGCCGCTCCATGCTCCTCTTCCAAGCATGGAGTGTGGGGCCGTTCTGAGCTGCCTACGAGGCAGCACGGGCGGGGGGGAAGGTCGGTTTTCCAGAAACTGACATACCCTATGGCCGTCTAGCCACTGACCAGCGGCCATAGGATTGCTCTATCCATGGCCTTAATCAAGTTACTATCTTTCAGTTTCATCCTTGTGTCTGTAATAGGGTGCAATCCTATGCATGTTTAGACAGTCATACTAGCTGGGGAATTCTGGGAGTTGTAGGACTTTTTTCCATCTAAACATGCATAGGATTGCATCTAAACTAAAATAATGCATGTGAGGCACTCTGGATTACTAAAATAATGTATGTGAAGCTCTCTGAATTCTCTAAAAGTGCACTGTAGTTGTCATCATTTCTGCCCTCTTCTTCTAAGGAGCTCAGGTCAGTGTCCACAGTTTGCTTCCTCTCCATAAACAACCCTGTGAGATAGTATAGACTGAGAGAAAGTGACTAGCCCAAGTTCATGCAGTGAACTTCATGGCTGAGTGGGAATTTGAACCAGAGTCTCCCTTAATCTGACACTCTAACCTCTATACTACACTGGCTATGTAAAAACTATTATCAACTTCTATCTATCTATCTATCTACACACACACACACACACACACACAGAGAGAGAGAGTGGATTTGATACAGGTGAAAGATTGCAGTATTAAATATCTTGGAAAATTAAGATATGGTTTATGCCTTGACCCATGTATGAACATATGAAACTGCCTGTGTCAGATAATTGGTCCATCTAGCCCAGTACTACTATCTCCTCCAGGGGTAGGCAAGATGGTGCCTGCAATGCTTTCCTAGACACTTTTCTTGGCATCCACTGAGACCGAACATGACTCCTTCATTCGAGGCATGTGTTCCACCACTGAGCTATAGTAATGCCTGTGGATCTAAAGTCTACTGAACTCAGTAAAAGGAGTCTAATTGTTTTAAATTGTCTTTAAATCATCTTATGTGTGCGCAGAGAATTTAGCTCAGGAATGACAGGAGTCTTGACAGACCTCCTGCTTATGCCTCAGCCTTGAGATAACAAGCTTTTATTTGGGTATAAAGAGGCTTTTTCACATCACAGACTATTAAGCTCTTCTGCTGTCTCTGTTTACATAGACAAAAGCTTATACACTTACAGCATTTCTAAACTGTTTTTCTAGTTTTAAAAAAGCCTCAAAACACTGTACAAAATATACAATTACATGAAAAACAATGAATGAACAACAATTCAAAAACCAACAACAATGAAAAGAGCAATAAAACTGCAGTTAAAGACCCAAACAATATTACAAACAGCTATGAGGGCTGTCTCTTTAGTTGAGGCAAGTAAGCATTAGCAATAATCTTGGAGAAATAATGTCATCATTGAGATGTTATGATATATACACTGCGCATATCTTTTGTACATAAAGCAAGTAGCAGTCAGTGCTGCAAGCATTTTTGTATGGTACTTTGTACTAGAATCCATAGTGCCCTGGAGGCTTAAGAAGCCCTTCAGCTTCTTAAAACTTATATAAATAACCCATATTTGTGATTACTTCAACATGAGAACACTCATCCCCAATGTGGTGCACTACTTCTTTAAGGCTTCAACACCAGCAGGCCAAGTAAATGAACCAGAAGAAACTGTTTTACTGCCTATCAGTGTGTTTCTGAGCCCAATCTAAAGTGCTGGTTTTGAACTTTAAAGCCTTAAATGGTGTGGGACCAAATTACTTGGGACCACCTTCGCCCCTATCATCCTGCCCACACTTAAGATCAACAAGAGAAGCCCTTCTCATTTGCCCACGGGTGAGAGCAGTTAGGTAGGCAAGTACATGAGAGAGGGCCTTGTTTGCAGTAGTCCCACACCTCTGGAAGTTGCTATCAGGGGTCTGTCAGGCCCCATCACTGTAGGTTCTTAAGAAGGCCTTGAAGACTTATTTCTTTACGCTGGCCTTCCCTTGATATATCGAACTGGATTATAGCTAATTGTGTTGTGGGCTCTGTTTTTTGCTGATGTTTATTCTTTTGTGGAATGTTTGCTGCTTTTATTACTGAATTGTTTATTATGAATTTTATGATATGTATTGCATTGTTGTATGCTGCCTTGGAAGGGCTCCTGCCCTGAAACACAGCCTATAAGTATTTTAAATAAATACTTTTACAGTAGAAGTCTGTATGAGTGGTTGGGCCTGCATAATCTCCTCCCAGTCCAGACAATCCTTGGCCTAGATGGATCAATAATTCTTAGTTAGGTTGTACATGTTTCTTTTCCTCAAATCTAAGTTTTTTCTGCCCTGCGTTTCCCCAGTGAATTGAAATAATAAATAGTTGAGTTTTTAGAGTAAGTGTGGTGCATGCTGTGGTATTCATAAGCCCACCAACCTGACTTTTTTCCTAGTGGCAGGAAATGCCATAACCCTCCAAGTGAGTTTGCTGTACGATTAATGCAAGTAGGTTTATCACAGTGGTTTTGCCTTAAAGTGATGCCTAATTAGAGTCCAGGTTTTGACTGAAGAATGTTAATGTTTTTGAATGGCTAAGGACAGCTCCTTGAATGGTAGGGGTACACCTCCAACTGCAGAGGTGAGGAACTGAGACAAACTTGGTGGATTGTGGGAAACAGCAGCTATTGGCAGTTTTGGAAATGCAGAGAGGAATAGAGCTGCGATCCAACTGAAAGTGAAGCATGTTATGGTTCAGGATCTTTTGGAGGATCTCTACACCTCAAGTTTATTGCGTGTTCATGGTTGGTTACTCACTGAATTGTGCTGGTCCTTTACATGACTTTGTTGTTGTCCAGGCATTATTTCACTATTTCCTTCCACCTATCCTGTGTTTTCCTCAAATGGAAAAAAAATTGGTATTTTTTCCAGCCCAGGGAACAGGAGCAGCATGACCACCACGTGTAATTCTCCCATAGTGGAAGAAACCGCTCTCTGCCTGCTGTGGGCATTTGTTTTCAGTTGTTGGGGGTTGCCGTCAGGATGAGGAAGGCAGGCACGAAGGCAAGAATCACCTGCCAATTGCATCTCCTGCCTCTGCATTTCTCAATCGGAGGCAGAAGAGGGTAAAATGCCTCCCTGCAATGAAAGGAGACACATCTGATCCCCCACCCCACCGAGCTCGGAAGCAATGTCCTCTGTTGTTTCAGAGCACCCTATTAAGTTCAATGGGGCTTACTCGAGGGTTGCAGACTTACAGGATGATCTTATGTCTACTCAAAAGTAAGTCCCACTGAGTTCAATGCAGCTTACTCCCAAGTAAGTAAGTGCCCAGGATTGGGGCTGCATGAAGGAAGGTGCTCTCTTAGTTCAAACCACTGGCTGCTGTGTAAAAAGAAGCCTTTTCTTACCCCGCAGGAGGGGAAGGGGGCAAGGGAGCATGTGCAAAGGCAGTCAGTTGTGATCCTGCATTTAAAATGGAAGCAGAAAGCCTCGTTTTAAATGCAGGATTTTAGGCTGGTGTAGAAATGTTCTTTCTGAGGATATATTGTGAGGTTTCACATTTGTTCCTTTCCAGAAATGCTAGGTTGTCTCTAGTTATGTTCTGCTTTCATATTTATAAATCAAGTATACATTACAAAAACATTTTAAAATCTCCAATGCTTTCACATGCAAAGGAAATTAAATTCAGTAGTGCTGCTTCTTAGATAGCATCACTGATGTTAGATAAAAAGTTCTTGCTTCTGGTTGAAAGAAAGGATGCCAGGCAGGCAGCAGTGGATCCAACACTATTTTATTGAACGTTTTGCAAAACAGGTACAGAGCAGTCTGGACCCCGAGCTAAGCAAGCATAAGTCTTTTTATACCTCCGCCCCCTATACATTTTTGCTAGTGATAAGATATTTTAACCGACTAAGCTACTAGCTGACACAGCAGAAGCATGACCTGCAGATGTACAATGAGATAATGTCGGCATGTTTATTTTTGTGATTATGCTTATGTGCCTGTCTTAACCATGTTTTACGACTTCCCTTTTTAACAAATGTACATTCCCACTGGACATGTGTCCGGTGGGCTCAATAATTATGACTAATAGCTCAAAGGTCTAGCAAAGAGCTGACAGCCAAAGAATAAGAGGACAGTCTTTTTCTAACAATTCCCTCCTTTAAGTCTTTACTCATGTCTTAAAGCATTTTAAAACGGGGTTTCTCTATCAGCACAATAAAGCAAGAGCATTTGTTTTGACAAAGCAGTTTCAATTAATCACTGGGATAAGCCTCTGGCGCAGGGGATAATGCAACAACCAAATAATACTAAAACTCCTACCACCACTACAAGCGAGATAAGGATTGAGGCTGCTAGGTGTTTCCATTTTCCAAACCATCTTTCTAACCAGGCGGTCACAGGGTTGTTAATCCCTGAATTCTCGGCTAATGCTTCGGACAAGGCGGTGAGGCCCCGCAAAGCCCTTGTTACCGTGCTATCTGGGGCAGTGTTGTTAGGGATGAAGGTGCAACATCGTCCACCTAGCATGACACAAACCCCTCCTTTTTCTGCTAACATCATATCAAGAACACGCCGATTTTCCCAGGCCATTTGGCTAGTGGCATCTAGCTGCTCAGCCAATCCTTTTATAGCATCTCGGGTATAGTTTATAAACCTCTGTTGATTATAATAAATGTAATTGATCCAATCTACATTTTTGTTAATGGTCACCCACCAAAACAGGGTAGATTTAAATCTTTCAGCAATTTGATTTCTTCCTTTGAACTCATCTGGCATTCCCCTTGGTACTTCTATGGAGTCAATGTATATTCGATCATCAAAAGGGGTTACTGATCGTTTCTGCCGGGGTTGGCTAGTCCTCTCTACTGGATTATATGCAGTTGAAAAGGGGACTGCCAACTGAACTAACCCGCAAGCTCCAGACCAATTGGAGGGCAACACCTCATACAACTCTAGACCCCCACAATACCACCAAAGATCAGCTCGTGGGATTGAAAGGGAATTATTCTTAAAGCGGGTGGAATTAACACACCTTATTTTACTCGTCAGGTTCCCTATGCGCCCCTCTGTGTCTGCAAGGTTTCGGTGTATGCATCCGGTATGGTTTCTTCTTTGCAAGAAGACTGTGGAAGGTCTGACGCAATCTTTTAATTTGAGTGGGGGGTATAACTTATTGAGGGTTTGGCATTCCTCCTCTCCCCATGCATCAGGATGTTGGAACAAACGGATCACGCAGGTAAGGAGGGACGGAGTGTCCCACCCCAGAGGAAAAGGCAGCACCTTTGCTACCGATCTTCCTGTGGCACAAACAAAACAGTCAGACTTATTTAAGGACTTGGCTGTATACTTTATCCATTCTAACCACACATTATCAGTTTCTTCTGTTATCGGGATTCCTAACCTGGTTCTCCAGGGACGCTTCTCTTTCTCGGGGATTTGTACCAGAAGTGGTTTGAGGGGTGTAGGTCTGACATTTTGGAGTTTTATTTTAAAGCTGTCAAGCCCAAACCCTTGAGGTATCACCATCCATGTTAATATTTCTCTGACTAGTATTACCAACACCACCCACAATACTTGCTTCATATTACAAGTTCTTTGTAATTCGAACCCGAGCTCTTCCCAGATGTTGTGACTTGTATATTACAGGTGATTGTGGCTCCTCGATGGCTTTTTCGCCTGTGTCCCTGGCAGCTTCCGGAGGGGTGCCAGGGAGCAAAGGACCGTTGCCCGTGTCCTCCTGTTCTTTCCGGGTGACAGGAGGAAGCAGGGGTCGTTTAAATGGCTTTATCTGGCTGCAATGTGTCCATTTGCTAGAACCTACAAGTTTTACACATGAGTGGCTGGTTGGCCCCACCAAATAGGGCCCTTCCCACCCTTCCTTTAAGGCTTCTTTATTCCACTTTTTCAGCAACACCTCGTCTCCCGTCTGGAAGAGATGGATAGGTGCATCTAACGGCAATCTCTGGAACGGAACGGAATAAGCTCGTAGCTGTGAAAGAACAGACTGTAGAGAAGTCAACTGATCCCTTAGCATCTGATCACCCATCTCCCATTTGACCTCCTCCCTCCTTCCACAGTGTACCCGAGGCGGGAACCCAAACATCAGCTCGAAGGGGGACAACTTTATGTCCTTTCTTGGCATCCTTCGAAGTTTTGTTAAAGCTATTGGCAGAGCCTCAACCCAAGTGAGCTTTACCCCTTGTTGGAGTTTGGTTAAAGTCTCTTTGAGACTCCGATTGACTCTTTCAACTTGTCCACTTGCCTGGGGCCTCCAGGGGCAATGTAAGTGCCACTCTACTCCCAGAGCCTGTGCCAGCCCCCGTGTAATAACTGAGGGGAAGTGTGAGCCCTGATCGAACTCTATAACTTCAGGAAGGGAGAACCGGGGCACCACCTCCTGTAACAACTTAACAACAACAGTTTTAGCATGGCAGTTTCTGCATGGAAACGCCTCTACCTACCCTGTCATTTGACACACTATTACAAGCAAATACCTGTAACCCCTACATGGTGGCATTTCAGCAAAATCAATCTGCACCCTCTGGAAAGGATAGTAGGCCCATGGTCGCCCTCCTTTTGGCGGAGGGGGTGCCCTGGGAGGGTTGGTTTTCTGGCAAATTTCACAGGTTGCGGCTAGTCGGTGGGCGCGTACAGTTAAGCTAGGGGAAACAAACAGCCTCTTGCAATAGTCGATCATGGCTGATGCTCCAGGGTGTCCAAGAGAATGGTGGACTTGTTCTAGAACAACCTTCTGCAGGGTCTGTGGAAGAAGCAGTCTTCCATCTGTCATCTGTATCCATCCGTCATTGCAGGGACTTATTCTGTGTTCTTGTGCCATCTGTAACTCAGCAGGGGAGTATGTGGGGCGCTTTTTTCTTTTGGGTAAAACGAGAAATGTACTTTGGATTCCTTCTCTGGCTGCTCTTTTTGCGGCTTCATCTGCCTTCTGGTTTCCCCGTCTCCATTTTTCCTCTTTTTCTTTCCCATGGGCTCGGACGTGGACAATGGCCACTTGTGAGGGCAGCTGGAGGGCATCCAGAAGATCCACTATTAGGCCGCCATTAGCCACTGGAGATCCGTTTGCTGTAAGGAATCCCCTCTCTTTCCACAATTGCCCATGAGCATGCACAACGGCGAAGGCGTTTTTGCTAACGGTATAAATATTTACTCGCTTTCCCTTGCTGGCTTGCAGGGCTCTTGTCAGGGCTATCAGTTCAGCGGATTGGGCGGAGAAATGAGGAGGCAGTCTTTCCTCATGCACACTCTCGTCTAGGGTAACGACAGCCGCTCCTGTATAGCGCCTTCCATCTAGCATATAGCTAGACCCATCTACAAACAGATCTTCGGCTCTCTCTATTGGTTCATCCTCAAGGTCTGGTCGGCCTTTGGTGTCTAGGTCCAGTACTTCAAGGCAGTCATGATCTGGGAGTCCCAATCCGTTTGTGCCCAGTAACGTTGGCAGTAGTGTGGCGATATTAAAGCTAGAGCAAGCCTTAAAAGTGAGGTTTTCGTTTGTTAGTAAACCTATTTCATATCGGGAATGCCGGACTGGGTTGAGAAATTTGCTTCCTCCTCCTGATCCTAAAATTTGTGGCACCCCATGTGGCACCCAAACTTCAGTGGGTCTTCCCATCGTCATTTTCTCGGCCTCGGTGCAGATCAGAGCTGTTGCTGCCACTGCCCTCAAGCAACTTGGCCATCCTCGTGCTACGACATCTAGGACCTTGGAATAATAACCCACTGTCTCCAAGAGGGCCCTTTTCGCTGGCAAAGCACTCCCGAAGCTATGCCCTTATTTTCATGCACATAAAGTCTAAATGGCCGGCTGGGATTTGGTATGGCCAGGGCGGGCGGTGACACAAGGGCAGCTTTAAAACTGAGGAAAGACTTATTCATTCCCTTAGTCCATTTCCATTTATCCAATCTATCTTTTTGCAGCGCCTCATACAGCGGCCGCGCTGTCTCTCCATAGTTTGCTATCCATAGTCGGCAGAATCCGGTCAACCCCAGGTAGGCCCTCAATTCGCGGGGGGACTTAGGGACAGGAGTGTCACGGATGACTTCGACTCTTTCTTGCCCTAGGCTCCGAGTCCCTGTAGTTAAGTGGTAGCCTAGGAATTTTACAGTTGGTTGGGCCAACTGTACTTTTTCCTTTGACACTTTATAACCCCCCCCCCCGCTAGATGGTTGAGGAGGGAAACCGTCCCGCTTAGGCATGTATTCTTGGCCTTGGCTGAAATCAGGAGGTCGTCACAGTACTGGAGGAGATGCACCTCTAGGTGCTGCTGGACCCAGGGTTCGAGGTCCTTTTGGAGCTTCTGGCCAAAGACGACGGGTGAGAGATTGAGCCCCTGAGGGATTACTGTCCATGTTAATTGAACCTTTGACCCTCCCTCTAGGCTCTCCCATTCAAAGGCGAACAAAGGCCTTGAATCAGTGTGGAGGGGGATGCTGAAAAAGGTGTCTTTTAGATCTATGACAGTGAACCAGGCGTGCTCTTCTGGAATTCCTACAAGGAGGGTGTGTGGGTTGGGGACCACAGGATGGGGGGCCTCGATCTGCTGGTTAATGAGGCGGAGGTCTTGCACCAAGCGATAGCCCTTGCCCCCCCCCTTTCGACACAGTGAGGATGGGCGTGTTATAGGGGGACATTATCTCGGTGAGCCGGCCTTCTTCTCGGAGCTTCGTTATTACTGGTTGTAGGCCCTCTTTCCCTTGGCGGGAAAGGGGATACTGTTTCATATGAACAGGCTTTGCTCCCTCCTTGAGGGGAATTTTGTATGGTGCTGCCGACTTGGCACGAGAGGCCCCTCCAATCCCGGCCCAAGCTAGAGGGTTGACTTTGTTTTCTATTAAACCCCAGTCCTCGCCGGCCTCTGAGGTGGGTTCTTCTGCAACCTTCAAAAGGGCCATTTGGTAGTTACTACTCTGTTGTTTAGGGAGTCATACCTCCATCCTTCCGTCAGGGGTAAAAGCAATCTCAATTTGGAGTTTAGTCAATAAGTCCCTTCTTAGCAATGCCACTGGACAGGAGGGGGTACAGACAAATGCATGCTCTAGGTGTGTTTTCCCAACCTTGGTGAACAGGGGATGAGAGAGAGGCACTCGGGTTGCCCTTCCCTCGACCCCCATTATGGTGGTGAACCCCCCACTTCCTGTTGGGGGCTCACTGAGGGGGAGGATGGACAGGGCAGCCCCTGTGTCTACAAGGGCTTTGTAGGAGCGGCCCCCAACCTTTATTTTGACCATGGGGTCCCGTCTTGCCTCAGAGACAGCTAAGAGGGGGCCGGGCCCCGGTCTGTCCTAGTCTCTTTCTTGTTCGTACAGAAGTCTCTCTGCTCCTTCCGTATTCTCCTCTCTCTCTTTCTGCTTCAAAGCCTCACAATCACGCTTCCAGTGCCCCATTTTCTTACAGAAGGCACATTGATCTTTCCCCAGGGGAGATCCCTTCCTTCCCCCTTTCCCCCCCTTCTTAGCTCCCCCCTAGTCGGGTCTAAGAACCGCAGCAAGGAGCTTTGCCTGCCTCTTGTCTTTTTCTTTTCCTTCTTCTTCTCGCCTTTCATAAACCTTTTGAGCTACCTCAACTAAAACTCCAAGGTCAGCTGCCAACCCTCCTTCAACCTTTTGGAACTTCTTTCTGATGTCTTGGCAGCTATTTCCCACGAACTGAGTTGTGAGGATCCTTAAATTATTTGGATCATTCAAGTCAATGTCAGTATATTTAGCGAAGGCTTCTCTCAGCCTCTGGAGGAACACGGCAGGAGGTTCGTTTTTGTCTTGCTTTAGAGTCAGGACTTTTTGCAAATTGGGGGCCCTTCTCGCGGCTTGCTTCATGCCTGCTAAAATGAGCCGAAAATAGTCAGCATGTAAGCGTCTATGTGCCGCTGTGGCCACCCCCCAATCGGGTCACCCTGTGGGCAGAACCTCCGCCGTCTCCTCTTCAGTTGCCTGGGGATTTTCCTCCCTATACTTGGCTCGTGCCCCTGCAAGGATGGTTGGCTTTTGACTGAGGAAACAGGTGTTTAACAACATTTGCGTATCGTCCCATGTGGGGTTGTGAGTGAGCCTCACATTCTCCATCAGAGACAGGAGTGGGCCGGGATCCTCTTCAAAGGAGGGGTTAAATTGTTTCCAATTATACAAATCAGATGTCGTGAATGGGACATAGACAAACATCATCCCCTGAGGATGTTGGGAGGTAGGGTCAGGGACTTCTCTGATGGGGAAGGTGAACTTCACCGGTGGTTGGGGGTCCTTTCGCAGGTTATAGTTAGGTCCCCCTTTTGCTTCTCTTTGTAAGACTTCCAATCTTTCCTCCAGGGAATGCAGGCGATCTTAGAGAATGTCCCGGCGTTCAACTAGAGGGGTGGGGTCCTCTGGTACTATTTCGTGAGAGGGGTCCTCCTCGGGGGCATCTAGCCGCCGAGCGGGCCCCTCAGGAGAAGGTGGTGGTTGCAACGGGCGTGGTCGCCCTGCGACAGCTGTCCCGTAGGGAGGAGGAAGCAATGGGTCCTCCGGTGCCGTGGCCACGACCCTAGGTGGTCCCTCTTTTGGTGGTTTCCTTTTGACCACCATGGGAAGCGCCAGGGACATGCATTCAACAACCCACGGAGCGGGTCTGCTGCCAAGGGGCACACAAGTTGCCCATGAATCAATATAAGGGAACTGGTCCCAACTTCCCCTCTGTGTGACTGTTATTCGCACATCAGATACCAAGGTTGGGTCAAAAGACCCCTCGGGTGGCCATTTGGGCTCTAATATTGGCCATTCCTGGGTGCAAAAAAGGACAAGGCAATCCTTTGTCATCTTAGTTCCATAATCTTGCTTAAAATGTGACCCATTGCGCAAACAACACTCCAAGGGCGTATGGGACTTCTCCGCAGGCTTGGACTGGGACCCGCCCATGATGGTGGGAATTTCAATCAGAAATTCTTGTGGTTCACCCTTCTCTCACCCAGCCTGTCGCCGGGGTAGGGAAATGCAGATCGGGGCTCCTCACTCGCTTCGCCCGTAGGCGTCTCACACAATCACAAACACACCACCGTCCCGCGTTTATCCCCTAATGTAAGCTGTTTCACTTACCCCAAAAGCCTCTTCTGTCCTGCCCGCAGCTGCGTCCAGCTGCTTATTGATCCACTGCCGGTGCCTAAAAGGAGTGATCACGTCTCCCTCTTCCTCTGGCGTTGGTCCCCAAGCGCCTTCGCCGCCGCCGACGTGAGGAGAAGGCAGTGTAAACAACCGCCTGTGGCCACTTCTCCTCCGCGGCCCTTCGGTTCAGCGCAAAGGGGACGCGCCCCGAAGCAGGATCCGAGTCACGGCACCAAATTGTTAGATAAAAAGTTCTTGCTTCTGGTTGAAAGAAAGGATGCCAGGCAGGCAGCAGTGGATCCAACACTATTTTATTGAACGTTTTGCAAAACAGGTACAGAGCAGTCTGGACCCCGAGCTAAGCAAGCATAAGTCTTTTTATACCTCCGCCCCCTATACATTTTTGCTAGTGATAAGATATTTTAACCGACTAAGCTACTAGCTGACACAGCAGAAGCATGACCTGCAGATGTACAATGAGATAATGTCGGCATGTTTATTTTTGTGATTATGCTTATGTGCCTGTCTTAACCATGTTTTACGACTTCCCTTTTTAACAAATGTACATTCCCACTGGACATGTGTCCGGTGGGCTCAATAATTATGACTAATAGCTCAAAGGTCTAGCAAAGAGCTGACAGCCAAAGAATAAGAGGACAGTCTTTTTCTAACACTGATGCAATGAATATGGACTTGAGCACGCTCCGGGAGAGAGCGCAGGACAGGAAGGCCTGGCGTGCTATGGTCCATGGGGTCATGAAGAGTCGGACATGACTGAACGACTGAACCACAAGTGCTGCTTCTGGAACTAACTACTTGCTGCTAAGGTACATGGGGAGCATGCAACAATATGGGATCAGCTAAAGGCTTAGAAAAATGTTCTGCTAAAACATTTTCCCCAAAACTCAGAATGGTATCAAGAGCTAAAATGCTGTAACAATGTTTAAAATCAACAACAGAACTAGGATTCACAACTGTACTTTAAAATGCATTCAGATGAAACTTAAGGTGCTGCTTCGAAAGAGCGCTTTTATTTCACCATGTGCTGCTTCATTCCTGGAATTTCATTGCTGGGGGGAGGGGGAATCCAGATGAGATCATCTTCCACTTATTACTCTCTTTGTTTTCCCATTCTTCTTCTGTCTTTTTTCTTACTGCAGAAAATCTGTTAAGGAAGATGGAATAATTTCACAATGCCTCTGGTTGTTAATGCTAGGACCTCTTTATCTGGAAGAACCCCTAAAGAGCTGCTTCTATTCTTATAAGAAAAGCCATATCTGCAAACTGAAGCAACAGAAGAAACACCATTTCCACTGCTTCTCTAAGTAACCGGCTATCTAGAGTGAGATAGAAAAAATGGATTTTGATCAACCCATTTTTCAATTAACAGGCCCTAATATACGCCAAGCTCCTTCTACAGCTGTTGAATCTGACTGATTCAACAAGGTATTTGAATTAAGCTCTATTCTTTTTAAAAAGTAACTCATCAGCAGTGTTGTCATAAATCACTATCTTAAGTTCCTTCCTTTCTCCTTACGGCTCAAAATGTTGGCGTTTTTTGCACAGTCATCACTCTATTTGCATAGAGAAATTTCTGAAGGGTAACAATTTCCACAGAGGTAGTTGTGTTAAGTTTGTTGCAACAAAAACAATGAAGAGACTTGTGGCACCTTAAAGACTAGCAGAGCAATCCTTTGCATGTCTATTTAGAAGTAAATCCTATTGAGTTCAAGCTCAGGTAGCTATATAAGATTGCAACCTACCATCCTATAATGCTTGGGAGTAAGCCCCTTTGAAAGCAATGGGACTGCTGAGTAGAGATATGTACAGGATTGCACTGTAATATATATATATATATATATATATAATGGCAGGATGTTTTTGCACTCATGTCCTGCTTGTGTGTTTCCTGTTGACAGCTGGTTGGCCACTGTGTGAACAGATTGCTGTACTAGATGGACCCTTGGTCTGATCCAGCATGGCTCTTCTTAGGTTCTTATTAACTTCTGTGGACTAATGTTCACATCATCAGGTCCGTGCTTTTCTAAGTTGGCAGGTAGTGCCTTCCGTAGTTATGCTACTGCAGTACTAGCCCCAATCCAGGATGTGCGTGTGGGTGTGGGGGGGGGATGTATGTTAATCCAATTGCAAATCCTAATTACAACCCCTACTCAATCTGATATAAGGCAAGTGCGGAATTTTCTAGACCAGTTTGCACACAGCTTTGGATTTAATAAATGTAATGCCAATGGAATCTATAAGAATAGAAAGAAGATGGGGTTAAATTACAGGGCATCTTCATTCCTTTTTTCTGGCACTCATCCTTTCAAGTATGTACAGCTCTACAAACATATAAATCACACCAGAACCGCTCCAAAACAGCGGCAGCTTGTGCGCGCGCGCTCGCGCCTCTGGGTGCCTGCGGCAGCCGCGCAAACCGTGCCTTCCCTGCAGTGATGGCTGTCACAGTTAGGAGCGAGCTGCGCAGCTCCCGCCAGTAAAACGCAGCCTTGATGGAGGCCGCCGCTTTTTGCCGAATGGGGCCTCTCCTTCCTCCGCCCTCCCAAAACCAGGCTGTGTCTCCGCCCGCCGCCTTCTCCCACGCTGCCAACGCGCTCGCATTCCGGAGGCCCGTCACAAGGGCCTGGTGTGGGATCGGCAGCGGAACTGTGAGTATGGAAGGCAGTTGCCACCCGGCCGTTATTTGACGCTTCACTGTCCAGGTTCCCTAACTACCTCCCGCCCGCGCTGTTGCCAGGGTAACGGAGTCCTTGGTGAGGCAGAAAGGCGGCGGGCGGCGGCAGCAGTTGCGGATAAGGCCTGCGGGCAAGATGGTGAGGGGCAGGAGAAAGGCCGGGCAGGGATATTTTAAGGGGCTCCTCCGAAATTGGGGGGGGGGACGACAGCCGCCTGAGCCCCACCCGCCTTACCTGCCTCTACTCTCTTCTCCTCGCCTTTTGCAGATGCTCTCGCGGCTCAAGCCCGCCGTCGGAGGCGGGCCTCAGTCTGCTGACAAGCGCAAAAAGAAAGGCAAGCGGATCCCGCAGTTGGAGGAGCTGCTGACCCAGCGAGACTTCACTGGGGCCATCGCCCTACTGGAGGTACCAGGGATGCAACTTTGGCGGTGGAATTGGACGAGGCCCTGCACAAGGAGCTCCCAGAGAAAGGCTGGGTTGTTCATGGTGATGGGCGTACTGGTTTAGGATAGATGCTATTTCGGTAACCGAATCTGTGGGGAAAATGTCTCGGAAATTTGAGGTTGATCATCGTCCTCTTCTTCCTGGCTTTGATTCCTCCAGACTAAGAACATCAATGCTTTTTCAGCCTATTTGTGCTGGCATTATTATATACCCTGCTTTGTGGGGTATGCAAGGTGGGTTCAGTAAGACCGCTTCACAGAGTTGTGTTCAGATGCAGACCTGGTACTATTCCCAAAAAATTGCTTATCTATTTCAATATTGTTTATTGTACTGATAATGCTTGCTGAGTGTGTAATTCTGAGCTCCATATGGAAGACCTGTTGAGCCATGACAAGAAATCTGCTGTTCTACACATACGAAACGGGTTTAAGAGGATAAACAAGGTTGTTCACCAAGAGTTTGCCTGTGAATGCCTATTCATATCAGTTTAGGATAAGGGTCATGTTGTTGTTCAGTCGTTTAGTTGTGTCCGACTCTTCGTGACCCCATGGACCATAGCACACCAGGCCTTCCTGTCCTGCGCTCTCACCCAGAGCGTGCTCAAGTCCATATTCATTGCATCGGTGATGCTATCTAGCCATCTCATCCTCTGCCGTTCCCTTCTCCTTTTGCCTTCAGTCTTTCCCAGCATCAGGGTCTTTTCCAGAGAGTTTTCTCTTCGCATTAGGTGGCCAGAATATTTCAGCTTCAGCTTCAGTATCTGTCCTTCCCATGAGCAGTCAGGGTTGATTTCCTTTAGGATTGACTGATTTGACCTCCTTGCAGTCCAGGGGACTCGTAAGAGTCTTCTCCAGCACCACAGTTCGAAAGCATCAATTCTTTGGTGCTCAGCCTTCCTTATAGTCCAACTCTCACAGCCATACATTACTACTGGGAAAACCATAGCTTTGATTAGACGGACCTTTGTCAGCAAGGTGATGTCTCTGCTTCTTACTATGCTGTCTAGGTTTGCCATAGCTTTCCTCCCAAGGAACAAGTGTCTTTTAATTTCATGGCTACAGTTACCGTCTGCGGTGATCTTGGAGCCCAAGAAAATAAAATCTGTCACTACTTTGGTTTCTGCTATCCAAATTATAACACTTCTGTTGCATTTTTCTGGAGGCTTATTCTCTGGTAAGACTTTGCTACTATTAGTTTATGGCTGCATTCACACATAATGATAAACCAGGAATCCTGGCTTATTAAACCACAGTATGAATGACCAGCATGCTTGTTTGCTCCCTCCTTCATGTAAGCCGGTAAACAGACCAGGCAGGGATAGCTTCCGTCAGTCAAACTGGCTGTCCAGTGTATTTTTAAACATCTAGTTATATATCTTGTATCCAATCCCCTCTTAACATATTTATACATATCATATACACAAAGCTTTTGAAAGTGACTGAGTTAAAACCTTCTCTTTGAAAAAATTAAATTTGTATTTACTTCAGTCTGCAAGGCTGTCATAAAATAATGTTGAAAATGTCATGAGTGTGTCCGCAATTTGGCACCATTTTAATCTATTTTTCCCCCTCCTGCAAGTTTAAGCGTCATGTTGGGGAACAAGAAGAAGATGCAGACCTCTGGATTGGATATTGTGCTTTCCATCTGGGTGACTACAAGAGAGCACTGGAGGTGAGGTGAGGAAATCCTTCCTCTTGGAAGGAAGGGGGATGCTGCCCTAAAATAAGAACAATGAGAGAGAGGGAGAGAGATGTCCTGGAGTAGTGAAAAAGAAAGAAGGCAGGCCATTGTGCTATACATGATAGAACTGTATATTGTCACACTGGATGGTGATGATTTGATCTGGCTTACAAATGGGAAATCACTCATGCTAACAGGAGTGTACTGGCAGTTTTCTGATGCTGCTATTTTCCAAAACCCTATGCTTGTGTGAGGAAAAAAATTCTCTTGGTGTAAAAGCATGCTGAAAGAGAGTGGAAATAATTTGACCATGGCTTGTATTACTTATGTGACAGTTCACTTTTCATAGTTAATATTGGTGAAGAAAGAAATTAAATACCAAACTATTGCTCACAAACTAAGCAATAATTAAAGTAAAATGTCAAAGTATTTCAGATAGGCTTGCATTTCTTTGAAGGATATTGAGGACATGCCATGTTCCAATTTTCTTGAATACTGAACAGGAAAACAGTGTACAAATTAATAGTTGATACAAATTAATTGATTGGCCTCAGTATTGTTTTTAGTCTGCATACGTTAACTTGCAGAGTAGGAAAATATTATTTCTTTCTGAAGCAGAATGATTACCCAGTGTTTTTTTTAGGACTGAATAGTGTTTCCATTTGTGTTTCTTTCACCTCAAGGTGGCGATGTTGATTATGATATGTCAGGCAACAATATTTTAAATTTTCTTTGGGATAACTTTACATTGATGAGATTTTCTTCCATATTTTGAAATTGTATGTAAGGGCTGGTACATCAAGGTTACCTTTTAATGGTTAAAAGATCAATAGTTGGCTGTGGAATTGTGTCCTAGTGCTCATAACCTTTGTAATTAGCTCTAAATCCTGTCATATTAATTAACCAGTTGGAATTGTGTTGGTTCTTAAAGACCTATATGGTTATTTAATATTTTATTTTCTGGGCTAAAATTTAGTGTGGAAATAAAGTTATGCATGATCTTGCATCTTTAGTTCCTGATCAGTTGGAACCTTTTTTAGCTGGTGGGGAACTGATAACCCATGTAGCACTGCGGTTAAATCCATGGGTTATAAACAAGAAAGCCTCTTGGTTGAAATCTCAACTCAGGGTTGGGCAAGCTGCTATAGTAATACTGATCTGCCTTACAGCATTGATGTAAGGATTTCTGAGTCAATGACCCAGTTTGCACAATCAAAACAAGTAGTGGGGGTTGTTGCGAGCTATGGTGCATGCCAGGCACAATTTGCATGATCACCATCTGGCCCCAGCTTATCATGTTCTCCAAACCAATAAGCCATGGCCAGGCAGTGATTATGCAAATTGTGCCTGGCACGCACTGCAGCTCACAACAAACCACTGTGGCTTGTTTTGATCATGCAAACTGACCCAGTAAATGTGAAATAAATGTATAGAAGTAGGCAGCAATATTATCTGCACATGTTTGTTTATTTATTTATTGTATTTGTAACAAAATTCTCAGGGCTGCTTACAACAAACAATTTACAATTTGTGTTCAGTGGCAACAGCAAGAGTCTATCAAAAAGTATTATTTGTTTCAGGAGTATGAGAATTTGACCAAGCGAGCTGGCTGCAGCCCTGATGTTTGGGTGAATCTAGCATGCACTTACTTCTTCTTGGGAATGTATACACAAGCTGAACAGGCAGCCTTGAAAGGTGAGAAGAGTAATAGGCTATAAAGCTTACCCACACTTATATGGGACTCCGTCGTATTGAATTCAGTAGGGCTTACTTCTGAGTAGACATGCATAGGACTGTATTATTAGGGTGGTGCACCTGAGCAAATTCATACACTTGAAAACTCTGAATTGCTCTAAATATTGGCATAAGATTCGTTCATATACACTTCTGGGTTTTGTTTTCAGCTCCCAAAAGTAGACTTCAGAATCGTCTATTGTTCCATCTAGCACACAAGGTATGTATGCATTAAAGAATTACAAACAGTGGTTGTAATTCAGAAGCAAGTAAACAGTGTGCAGCTGAGATGTTCTGAAATTCAGTTCTTCCCCCAATTCCCACCCCCTCCTCAAATTCTACTTTAAAATTTTAGCTTCTGAAAGGCTAGTTTGAGTGAGAGAAACTCACTTGTCTAGGTATACAGGAATAGGGAACCTGGGTTTTTTCAGGTCTTTTGGCCTACAACTCTCATCAGCCCTAGCCAGCATAGCCAATGATGGGGGATCATGGTAGACTTAAACATCTGGAGGGCCACAAGTTGCCCACCCCTGAGGTACAGTGTTTTGGAAGTGTAGATAGAGATGCTTGGCAGGCACAGTGGTTGAATGCTGAGTAGAAAGAAGGCCCCAAAAGAAAGCAAACTAAGGGACAGGTAGCCCAGGGTTAAGGAAGGCTGAAGTCAGTGGAAAGAGAAGTGGTTTCTAAAGGAAAGATGAAGTGGAGGAGGTAGAGGCTTAAGGAAAATATGAGTAGAGAATGATTGCTTACTAACAGTTGTATATATAATATATTAGCCATCTGTGTAAAACTATTTTCTTTCTGAACTATATCATATTTTCCCTTTAGTTTGGTGATGAGAAGAAACTGATGAGCTTCCACCAAAATCTACAGGACATAACGGAAGATCAGCTTAGCCTAGCATCTATACATTATATGCGATCTCACTACCAAGAGGCTATTGATATCTACAAACGCATACTACTTGATAACAGGTTGGGTCAGCCTTTCCTTCCCCAATTTATCATTCTCTGTACCTGTTTTAACATTTTTTTGGTGTCAGTATTTCATGGGAGAAGTGCTCTTCCAATTCTACCAGTGCTGTTAATACTAATTTTGCTATGTTTCAATGTGTACCTTTCTAATAGTTGTAGTTATTGTCTTCTGAGATCCTTGTTTCTTGATAAAAATTTAACTGCAGCACATCCTAAAAAGTTTGGCCAATACGATACGGTAGTGACATCTAATTTTACCTGTGACCTCTCACAATAAGTTGCTTGAAATGTGGACAGTTAAAGAAAAAAATGTACATTAAGGCAGCAATCCTAAACACATTTGATAGAAAGGGACTTAAATTCCAGGTAAACATGTTTGGGAAAGGGCTATAATAATGTTGTTTGGTGCACACAGTTTCTTTGCTAGGTCTATTTGCCCAAAAGTGAATCCAAAACATTGGGCTGCATGTTCAGATTAGCTCTATAAGAGTCTGTAACTCAGTTTTTAAAGAAGATTCCACACAGCTGCTGTAAATAGACTATGTGTCGCTCTCATAAGAACAGCTATTCTGGATCAGACCAAGGGTCCATCTAATCCAGCATTCTGTTCACACAGCGGCCAACCAGCTGCCCACGAGAAACCCACAAGCAGGACATGAGTGCAACAGCACCCTCCCACCTATGTTCCCCAGCAACTGGTGTACATAGGCATACTGCCTCTGATACTGGAGGTAGCATATAGCCATCAGGACTGGTAGCCATCAATAGCCTTCTCTGTGAATTTTCCTAGTCCCCTTTTATAGCCATCCAAATTGGTGGCAATCACTTTATCACTACTCTCACTCTCACATGTGTGCATGCATGCACAGGTTAAGAAAAATCAGCATAAAGAAGGAGGTGCAATCATTGGAAATAGAGGAGGAGAGGTATACAGCAGTGTCAAGATTTTCTCCATGGTCTTGTTATGTATAACTTCTTTAAAATGGAAAATGATATGCCCAGGATTCTAGAAAAAGGTCTTAGTGACCCCACACATTTTTGATACAGTTTAGGAAGCCCTTTTCTAATCCTTCCTTGCGTACACTGTTGTTTGTAGCAAAATGCAGTTATTAATTCCTTGTAGCGTTTGGTCAAACTGTTCTACTACTGACTGAACTTGTGGTGAAATACTATATATAGCATTACTAGCACACCTAGATTTTAATTTAGGAACCTTTTGCTTTAACTTGAGCTTTCGGCCACTGAATGTAACAATTACTTTTTGAAATGCAGTTATTGAAGAAACACTGATGTCTTAACTAACTTTTATTCTGCAGGGAGTATCTGGCCCTCAATGTATATGTGGCCTTATGCTACTACAAGCTGGATTACTATGACGTGTCACAAGAGGTACTAGCTGTTTACCTTCAGCAGGTTCCTGATAGTACCATTGCTCTTAACTTAAAGGCTTGTAATCATTTCCGACTCTACAATGGAAAGGCTGCTGAGGTACATTGTTAGAATTCTTTTTCTCTCAAGTCATTCTCTCTTGATGCAGTCTTTAGTTTGGCAGTAATATTTCAGTGTATGTTCTGGATAAGTGCTAATTATTTGCAGTGCTTCACTGTGTCAACTTTCAGTTTGTCTGACTATATACAGGTATTTCCAGTTATCCTGGTATATTTGTCACTTTTATATGAGTTAGTCAAATAGTAGTTGGGATGTTTCTTTAAGCAATATCATTAGGGATTTCCTTGGTTACCATTGTTGATAGTGTGCCCTATTGTTCCATTCATTGTTTTTTTACATTTCTTTAAAAATATAAGGCAGAGCTTAGGAGTTTGATGGACAGTGCCTCAACATCCTTTGAGTTTGCTAAGGAACTCATTAAGCATAATCTGGTAAGTAATAATTGTGAAAGTCAGTAGTTTGTATAAATGTGGTTTGTGGAGCTTTGAATACCATAGGCTGGGATCAAATTGAATGTTGGGGGTGGGGGGAATAATGTATTAATGTTTCAAACATTTGCGGTCATGATTAATGTATTTTAATATTAATATTTGTATTTAATTTTCTGAATGCCTTCACATGTCTCCCTGATTCTGTTGTCTCCCAAATCCTGGTGACCATCTCCCCCGTTATTATCTACACACACCTGTATCATCAATCTATAACTGTTTTCCAGCTCCTTCCCCATTGTGTTCAAACATGCCATAACCTCTATAAGAAAACAACAAACAAGAAAGCAACCAAAAATTGCCCTTGCTAAAATTATGATTTATCTTCTAACTACCAAATCTGCCCTTGTTATCCTTGACCTATGTGCTTTCTTTGATACAATGGATGGTCCTCTCCTATTTAACTCTTTCCATGCCTTAGGTTTTTGTGACTCTATTTTAGCAGGTTGTCCTTCTATTGGTCAGAACACTCACCTAAGACATCCACTTGGGAAAGTTCCTCCTCTGGGTTTAGATCTCTTGCTTTCTGTTTTGGCTTCTGCTATTCCCTCACTGTATATTCTCTATCTCCCCTGGCTGCCAGTATCACCTGTATGGTGATGTCATCCACCTATACCTCTCAACCCTAGATTTCTCCCCCTCTGTTCTGCTTGTCTGAGACTTCTACATTACTTGGAAGTCACACTGCCATCTCAAACTCTTTACATCCAAGGTAGAACTATTTGTCTGTCTTCTAAGACTTGCAGTCCTTGCTTGCTCTCAACATCTGTCAACAATACCACCATTCACACTGTTGACCAGGCACACAGCCTTTGTTAAATTCCTCCCTCTCCTTTGCTCCTCACATTCATTTTGTTGCCAGGCTGTGTCACTTCCTCTACAACACTGCAAAAATCCACCCATTCTTTGTGTCCTCTGCTAAAAATCAAGGCTTATGCTCTGATTATTTCCCACCATGCTACTGTACCCTTCTCTAATGTTTTTGCTATTGCACCGTAATCTGCTATCGAAACTCAGGTGCCAAAATACTTTCATCATTCTCAGTGTTCAAACCTTGCAACATCCTTCCTTTTATCCCTTTTACTGGATTTCAATTCCCTTCCATATCCAGTATAAATTCCTTGTCTTTGCCTTTAAATTACTCTGTGTTTGGGCCTTATTTCCTAGTATATCCTCCCTCCTCTTCTCTAAATCTATCATCTTCAGCTGCCAGAAGGTGGTCTTGCTCTCTGCCGTTTCACCTTTTTTGCCCTCTGTGCTTGGAACTCCCTCCCTGAACATACGAATGGTGTCACCTCTGTCTCTTCCTTGTTTTCTCTCCTCAAAATCCATGTTTTCCATGAGGCCTTGGGATTAACTTCTTTATACTTCTTCAGGTGGTATTCCGAGGAGGGGAAGGGTCTCTCCAAGTACTTCCTCCCCTGGTTGATGTCATTCCTGAAGCTAGATTGAATCTAGTAATTTACTACCTCCGGCAAGGTACACAAATTTTCTTGATTTTTATCTCCTTTTAGGATGCAATCCCTCTTTGTCCTTTCGGGTGAATCTTTAACACCATATATGGCACTGGTGTTTTTTGTTTTGAAAATTGGGGTGGGGGTTGCACCTTTTTACTGTTTGTTGTATTTGTGATGCTATGGGAATTAAGAAATGACTTACATTCCTGGCTTGTGAAGAAAACTATAGTAAAGACTGGCATTACTATACTATTGCTCGCTTCCTGCTTTTGTTCTGTAGTGGCATTCCTGCACCTGTGGTAGGAGCAAGGAGAGAGTTGAATTATAGCAGGGATGGGGAAACTCCACCTCACCAGCCTAATTGGGCGCACAGAGGTTTCCATTTGGCCTGCAGAGGCTTGGCTTGGAGAGGAGGCAGCAGGGATAGGATTAAACTTGCCAAGTTTCAGAATGATAGCTGGTGTGTGTGTGTGTGTGCGCGCGCAAGAGCAGCTTTGACATCTTGAGGGTCTCCAGAAGAGGACGCACTTATCCCCCTATGTTCCTTCTGGATCATTGTTTTGAAAATGACAGACATGTAGAGGTGTCCCCAAGTAAGAAAAATGTAACTTTTCAGAAGGATAGATGCAGTGGTTCATGTGGAAGGGGAGTTCTCCGATTTGGGGGAGGGGTGAGTCATTTCTTCCCTCCCCCCGTGTTTTTTGGGTCAATTTGTATGAAAATGGACACATTATAGAGGTGTCCCAGGCTAAGAAACCTGCAAAGTTTCAGAAGGGTAGGTGCAGGGGCTAGGAAGTTAGTGTAAGGCTTTAAAAAAAATAGGGAATATTACTACTAATGTTGTAGTAATATCATCATAACATTATGATGATTAATGAAACATACACACTAGGGAAACTGATGGACAACAGGACTAAATTCAACTTTTTCTCAAATAGGGAACGGAAGAAGGGATTCATTTCTCAATTGTACAGAAAGACATTCCTTCACACATATACAACACAACAGAATGACTTGAGAAATCCAAGTAGAATATTTCAGGAAAAGGTCTAAGAGAGAAGGATAGAGTTACAGCAGAAAAGGATGATTTTGAATGAAATCATAACCAAACAAAATGTGAAACCAATCCACCCCACCCCTTCACTTCCATGTTCCTTCTGCTGTGCCCTGCTACAGAGAAACAGAAGAGAGAGAATTTTTATTGAAACACTCAGTAAAACTCAATGCCTTCCTAAAGCCGTGATTGGAGCCCAGGCTAAAATGTGCCCTATGTGGAGCTGTCAGCTACTCAGCTGTACTCCCTCCCCCTGTAAAGTTTAGAGAAAAGAAACCAAAAGATTCTAGTGTTTGCGGGAGACATAATGTCTGTCTCTCATGTCTCGGAAACACAAGTCACAAATGAAGCTTCATTCTGGAGAGGCTTTGGTTCTCTTGGCTTTGTCTCAGGAATCAACAGACTCAGACCAAAGCAGCCTAATTCTGCTCAGGCTTTGTTCAAATCAGATGCAGATTTCTAGATCTTAGAAGTCCCAGTGAGGTTAATGGAGCTTGCACCCACAAAATGGCTTTAAGATTAGGATGCTAGGAATCACTTACTCTAATTTTCTTAAGGATTGCACTATTAAGTGTCAGCTTTTAATAAACCAAGTATTTTGCTTTGGTGAAGCTCAGTTACAGGATTGTTACCCCTGCTTTCTGTCCCATTCTCAAAGGATGGATAAATGTGGGAGAGAAAATAATGTGAATTACTTGACTTCCTGCCTCAAAAGCATCTGCTGTGCTATAAAAAAAGGGCAGTGAGCCTTTGAACAAAAAATATATAGTAGTAAAGAAACTATTACTTAGATGGTATTTGTTATAAAGGCCAAAGAAATACACCAGCACCACAATACAAATGTTCTCCATGTATAGTTTCTTTTTTTTTCTTTTCTCTCTCACTGTTTTTGGGGAAAGGTGAACGATGATGTGGGAAATGTTATGCACTGTAAGATGTTGTTTCAGATGATGTGCAGGAAGCTTACAACCTGATTAAAGACCTAGAACCTACGACCCCACAGGTAAAAGAAAGATTTGGGCATGGTTATATAAAGGAGATATATACCATAAATATTTTGAACTGACTGCTCAAAGTTGTTTTTAGTTATATGTTGTTTGTGTATATTGTCTGTGTGCTTTAATGTTAGTGGCTTTTAAACTTTGTATATTGTATTTTAATGTTTTAACTTCTGTAAACCGCCCAGGGAGCTTTGGCTATGGGGTGGTAAAGAAATGTAATTAATAATAATAATAATAGTGATAATAGTATACAAAGGAAAGTATTATCACTTGGGATATGATGTGTCATGGGTTCAGGACAATACTCAAGCTCTTGCGTATAAAAGATCATCAGTTCACTTTACAGATTCAAGATAGTCTCATCTTCTTAAAACAGGAGAGTGGAAATTCTCCCCCTGCCCCCCAGAAAGGTATTTGAATCCAGGAGTTGGGTTTATTTGGGACCAAAAAGGAGCGGGCCTAAAGCATACGAACTTCTCACTTCACTGTCTTCTCTTTTTAAAAACTACGGGCAGTATCCAGTTAGACACTAGAGCTAATGTAATTTACATTGCACTAACATAAGGGACCTCTAGTGCAATGCCAATAGTGTTAGCCAGCATGATGGTTGGATCCCTGGGCTGGATCCAGACTAAATTAGCTGCACTTGGGTCCCACTTGGGTCCCACTGAAATCAATGCGAAAAGTTAGTCATAACACTGATTTCAGTGGGAACTAAGTGCACCTAATTTACTCTGGCTCCAAACCTATATCTTTTCATTGTCTTTTCACTTTCACTTTGTTTGACACACAACAGTATGAGTTGCACAACACATTTTGTGAAAACTTAAAGACCTTTTCACCATACGTAAGGAGCACTAGAACAGCACAATTAGCATGTTATGGACACCATTTTTTTTGTTTACAGCACAGAGATTTCTACAGAAATCTCTGGGATTATGCAGACTATTCCAAATACACTCTCGATCTTTAGAACTCTGTGTCGGTCCAGGTTATCTTGATCTGTTCGTACATATGTGCACAGATGATATATGGGTCTCTTAACTCCAAGGTATAACACACAGATCTAAACTTAAAACCTATTACTGATTCTACATTTCTTTGCCGTACTTTTTTTTAAAATACTTTTTATTCTATTTTTTATCTTTATAAATTAAATAAATAGTACCAACAACCTAATCATTATCTACAGTTTCCCGACAATACAGTATTCTTAGGAGGACACAGCAATAACAAAAAAGAGAGAAAAAAGAAAACAGAAAACAGAAGGAGGAGAAGGAAGAAGAAAGCAAGAAAGAATTTTTTTTAAAAAGTTACTTAAAAGGATTAAATTTAAACTCCATTACACACAAACTTCAGATAGCATTCTACTTAAAAGTTATACCTATAACATTGGCAATATTACAATTCAGTACAGCACAGATAATCAACCTTACATTTCAATATCATATCATCAGTCTTATAGCAAGGAAGCAGGCCTACAGTTCATTTCCAATAACTATATATTGCCCTTCAGTTAACATATAATAGTAGAGCTTAACAATTTAACCAGCCAAAAATATTACTAACCAAAGTCTCATAATAATGATAGTAATAATAATAAAAAGGAAGGAAATTAGAAAGGATAAGTAACAATAATAACAAATCACTAATAAATTTTATACTGTTATATAATAATAAATCTTAAAATCAACCTTACAACAATCATTAATGTATTTTGTACTAGATATATAAATGAGTTTGCGCATTTCTATTCACCCTCAGACAGTAGATTTAAGTACAGCATATCATATCCATTTTAAAGAGAAAGGATTTAAAAGAAAAGGGAAAAAAGAGAAAAAAGACAGATATATATGAGCAATTATCTTTGGCCTAACCTGGATCTTACAGACTAAACATAGCCAGTTGACAAAACATGTTTATAAATTCCAGTTCATGGGGCTGGAACAGAAGTCTCATGCATTTTTCCGATTAGCCACGCCTCCGCCATTTCGTGATTTAGAAACTTCTTCATCTGACTTTCAGAAAAAATGCAAAATGTAGCAGGATATTTCAAATGATATTGTAAGTTCATTTGTTTTGCCAGGTTTTTCGCCTTGGTAAATTGCCTTTTATCAGCAACTTCTTTGATGTAATTTGGAAATAACATAACTTTATCTTGTTTTGATCCTCCAAAAAGATTTCCGCCCCCTCTTGCCAAATGCAGGATATAATTTTTTGTGGAGATTCTTGCAAACTGGACTATAATCGTATAACCAGTCCCTTTGGCATTTGGCACACGGAATGCCTGCTCAGTATCAAGTAAATAATCAGATGACACAGAGAGTATCTCATGCAGAAGCTTATCTACAAAAGTCGACAAATTTATATCTGTAGGTAGATCTTTGATACCAATAATACGTACATTTGCCCTGTGTGTGAAAGCCTCAAGGAGATTCTGACAGAAAAATTGTTGAAAAAGCTTGTGCTTTTTCACAACGCAATCTCCTGTGCTGCCACCCGATCTTGCAGCTCGTTAACCTTCGCCTCCATTTTTTGTCAAGAAGTGTTAATTAAGTCCACAGCCCCTTGCAGGGCGGCGATGGAATTTTGAATTGTATCCAGCCTCTTAGCCTGTTCAGAAAATTGCGAAGACAACGTTTTTATCAGAGCAAGCAACTCCCTTGTATTTTTGCTTCTCGGAGCCTTTGCCACAGGAGGTATGGGGGGGTTGACAGAGATTCTGCTCCTTCTTTCCTCCTTGATGTAGCCATCCTTCTCTTCAAACAGATCTTGCAGGTCCTCAAATATTGTTAGTATTTCTTAGTCCATAAACTACATTGGAGCATGTCAGCCCTGAATTCTCCTAATTAGATAGGAGTTTCAAAACAACTTTGAGCGGTGATTAAGCTCTGGCAGACTAGCCTCGGAGCCCAGCCCCTCTGCTGCTTCGCAAAAAGGGCTACTCTTCCAAGACTTCATCTAGATGCTGCTCTTGCCTCCCCTTTTCATTCCAGGGGAAGATGCAAAGGTTTTTCAACCTTTTAAAAGCTGTTTGAGATAGCGTCCCGCAGAGGCTTCACAGAACGCCACCAGGGCAATGTTGGCTCCGACCGGAATTCTTTGCTATACTTCTAAAATTAGTGTCCAGAGCTAGTGAATGCCATAAGAAGGAACCTGCAAGTTGGGAAGATTAATGTCTAATTTGTAATTGCCCTCCTGCCCCCAAAATGGTTCAGCTCATAGCATATGCTGACATTATACAGTATATTTATGTGGCTATATTAGAGGAATGAAATGGGTGGCCAATCTCTTAATTGCTTGAGCCTCTTACTAATCATACTTCTTATTATGGTGATTTTTATAATGTGGTTCTTGTTTCATACAAGTCAGTGGCTTCGCTTATCAGGATTGCTTTTGGCTTGTATATTTAATATGGTCTGACTTGGACATTTGGAAACCATAGATTCAGAAATCTATCTATTTTTAATGTAATTTGTCTAGAATAATTGCAAGTTGCCTTAAGCTTCACTAAATAAGCTTAAGTAAATAAGCCTCATTTTAACAAGTTTGCTTTGGAATCTAATCTTTCTCTAGGAGTATATACTCAAAGGAGTGGTAAATGCAGTCCTTGGGCAGGAAATGGGTTCAGTGAGTATAATTTTTTTATAACAGTAAAGTGACGTGTAGACAACTGAAAAGCTGATTAAGATTGTATTTTTACCCTTGCTTTTCTGTATTTCCTTTAATTATTTGCTGTACAAAATAATCATCATAGTGCTTATGTGATTAGCAACAACTGTTTTGTGAATGCCCACTGTTAATAATATGATTGTCACCGTCAGTATTTTCTGCATTTAATTTCCATCTGACCTCACTGTTTACAATTTCTCTCCCCTCCTCCCAACCATATGTTCTGTATATATACTTGAAACTCTTGATAACGCTTCTTGAGTCTAATGAATGGACTATAATCCACAAAGCATATGCCATAATAATGTGTTAGCCTTTAAGTTGCCACAAGACTCTTTTGTTGCAACAGACACAGGTAACACAACTTTCTCTCTGGAAGCATATATATTAATAATGAACCTGGATATTGAGTTATGATGGCTATTGTAGCCAAAATGGGGTTACTGAGAAACAACAGGGTGGTATCGGCATGCTCAGAGGGACTCCAATGTTTGTGGAAATAGAAAAACTCTCTAAGGGGATTTAAGAACAAACAGCCCAGTGAGGACTGAGTATGATCAGTAGCCTCAGAATGCTGAGTGTCTGGAGGGAAGAAAAATGGGAAACTGGGCTGGCAGGGAGGGGCGGAAATGGAATAGAGTATCCTGAAAGAAGTCATGGTTGGCTGGAACACTGAACAGGAGCACTCCATGCTGCTGTTTTTGAAATGAGCCTCTCTGCCTGGCTTTGTGTTTGTGATGACTGTATATTAGGAATGATCATACAAATATTTCTTTCTTAATAAATTTTGACCCATTTGTTGATTCTGGTCCAAACTAGATGTTACCTTGATTATTCATTTTGAACTGGAAGACGGAACTTCTGAAGGGATGACCAAACTGTATTTAGAACTCCATGGGTGGAAAAACCACTTTTGTGTGTGTTGGAGAGTGGGGAAATAGCAAGTGTGGAAAGAGCTAAATACCCCCTACCCCCACTTCTGTCAACCCAATAGTCCCACTGGAAATTGCTTTTCCAGTACAAAATGCGCATCAGGATAATGTTTCTTTCTTATTTGGCCTCACTGTAAGAACGTGAGCCATGCTAGTTCAGACCAGCATTCTGTTTGCACATTGACCAATCTGAAGTCCATAGGAAACCCACAAGCAGGACATGAGTGCAACAGCACCTCCCTCCTCATGCTCCCAGCAATTGACATACAAAGGCATATTGCTTTGCTCACATCCCAAGCTTTGTACTTGCTTTGCCCCATTGTTCCACTTGTTGTAGTGGATTTCATGCTTCTTTGTTTCTTTTCCAGAGAGACCATTTGAAAATTGCTCAGCAATTCTTCCAGCTGGTGGGAGGATCAGCTAGTGAATGTGGTAGGTTTTAACTTCTATGTGATTTCTCTTCACATGTCAGACGTCAATACTACCAGAGAATGCAAGCTTTTGCCAAGTTTGTGTTATACCTGGTTTTAATAAAATATTGTATTTTTCTCTGTGGCCAGAACTAGACATTGCAATGTACTTGCATCTGCCACCAAGAACTGCAGTATCACGTCTAGTTCTCTTAATATATAATCCTTGGATCCTGGCATAACAACACTGCATTTCCTTGAACTCTCTGCACATCCCTCTGCATTACCTGCCAGCAGCAGCTAATATTAGGAAAACTTGTATTAGATATGACTGGTAAGGGTGGGACTTGTGGAAATAGAGAAACAGATACCATTTTTGTGGAGAGCCATGTGGATATTGTTTAGGTCCAGCTTAAATTTGTACATCCTAATCTGCATAGGTTATGAAAACTCGTATCATATTAAGCACTTTAAAATGCTGCAGTGAACTAATATGGCTAATTTTCTGAAATATTTTCAACGTAATATATGGTATGATTTTTTTATTTTTATTTGGCCCTTGTTTAGAACCATGCATAAGAGTATTTTTTTATATTGGAATGTTCCCTTGTGTAGTGGAAGCATTCCAGATCTTACCTTGTATGCAGATTTATTTATTTATTTGTTTGTAAATTTATGCATTTCCTTTCAGTCCAAATAGGCCCCCAAGGTAACTTACAATTTGAAAACTTAACAACATCACCAACTGCAGAATTAAGAGGAGGAGATAATCTGAAAAACAGAGTGTAAAGCTAATACATTTAGAGCACAGTACTCCATGATTTATGTTCATTAGATGGAGGGCTTTTTCACCTCCTGTTTCTCCAATAAAGCATTTTGAGCTAGTAAGGCTCTGAGCCCACCTAAAACTGAACAGAGAAGTGGCCAGTTTAACTACCTTTGGGAGAGAGTTCAACAGGTTGAGTGCTGTCACAGACACCTGTCCTATGATCCCAGCAACCTGACTTTTCAGTGGTGGAACATACTTCTGAAGATCCTAAACTACAGGCAGGTTCATATGGGAGGATGGAGTCTCAGATATCCTGCCCCCAAGTATTTAAGGTTTTACAGGTTTTAAGCACCAGCACCTTAAATTGTTCCTGGAAACAAATTAGTCACCAGTTCAGTTGATACAAGAGCTGTGTAATATGGTCAATGGAAGCATGTGTCAGAAAGCAGTCTGGATGCTGCATTTTGTGCTAGCTGAAATTTCAGAACACTGTTCAAGGGCAAGCCCCATGTAGAGGTGTGAGGGATTTCTTCTCCCCAGCATTGCCACCACCTATGGAGGACCTGCTCCTTCACTGGGTAATTCCACCCTGTGGAGTTTTTTATTTATAGCAAATGCTTATATTTCAGGCCCTAAGGAACTCTGCCACTATAACTCAGAGTTCCACAAACTGCCCCTTTTCCACTGCCACCAATTCTGTTAGAATACTTTAAAACCTTCTAGTAGCTGGTATAAGAGGCTTAGGCATGAGATGGGCAGAAACCAGATGAACTATTAAACAAGTAATTTATTAAAGGGATATTTTGTACATAGGGGATTACTAATATTTACTGTGGGGCTTTCAAGATACTGCTTAGTGTCAATTCTTAAGAACTGAGGAGACACTGTTGCTGCTACAAGCTTTTTAAGGACTTATTTTACCTCATGACAAATTCCCTAAACCTCCACTCCAGCCAAATACACTCATAACCAGGTACAGCTTCTTGGTACAGTCTTCCTCTGACACCAAAGCTCCTCCTGTTGTATTTCTGGCTGCTTGGACAGTTTATCAGGGTTTCTACTGCCTGCTTGTATAACCTTCTTCTGGCAAGATCTTAGGGCAGCCTCCTGGCATAACACAGCTACCTGCTCCCTACACCTGATCTTCACCAGCCACGTATGGTTATCCCATGGAGAAGAAATAGCTTAATATTCAGGCATTAGCTATTCAGTTTCTCCTCTGCTTTCCCCTAGTCCTTTTAATACCCCACGCACCAACCAGCAGACCTTCTTCCTCTCAGATTACCACAGACTAACTCCCAGCTGTCAACGGTCATACCTTAACTGTCATTTCCCATCTGCTCTTTTCTACCTAGTTAGAATCCCCAGCCAATCAGAACTGAATTTACCTGATCCAGGAGGCCCCATCTATAAATATTCAAAGCAATTCTCTCTCCCCCTTCAGAATCTTAATAAGCTACTACTACAGGCCTTTGACAGTAACAAAACAAGGCCTCAGGCCTATTCAGATACACTGTAGCCCCACAGAGCCACACAAAATAAACATTACATACAGAGCACATTGCAATGATCTAAATGGGAGGTGACTAAGGTATGGATCACTGTGGCCAGATCTGCCTTCTCCAGGAAGGGGCACAAGTGGCGCACCAGTCGACGCTTATAAGAGGTGCTCCTAGCCGCAGCAGCTACCTGACTATCTAGATAGCATCCCCACCTGATCCTCCTCAGAGACTACCATCCCATACAGAACAGGCTGCACCTCCAATCCTAGATTAGCTTTCCTACTGACGAAGCGTACCTCTGCCTTGTCTGAAGTCTCAGTTTGTCAACCCACATCCAGTCCATCACTACGTCTGGACAATGGTTCAGGACTTCCACAGCTTCCTTGGCCTCAAATGACAAAGAGACAGAGCTGGGTATCATCAGCAAACCAGTGAGACCCAACCCCCAAAACTCTGGATGACATCTCCCAGTGGCTTCATGTAGATGTTAAACAGCAGAGGGGATAAAATAGAGCCCTGGACGACCCCATAAGCTAGAGGAATAATCCCCCAGCATCACCTTCTGGAGAGCGATATAAATCTGCTAAATGTGGTTTACCTTTCATGCTTCTGATGAAGCACACAAAAGCTAAAGGCATAACAAATGTGTCAGTCTTTTTGTGTCAGTAAAGTAAAATGTGTCAGTAAAGGCATAACAAATGTGCCAGTACACAAGAGCTAAAGGCATAACAAATGTGTCAGTCTTTAAGGAGGTACAGGACTCTTGTTTCTCTTAAACAAGAAATTATTGGAATTACTAAAATTAGGGATGATCTGTAGTCAGGGCTCGCAGAATTGCAAATGATTATGCATTTGATGTAAACTGTGAAGCCAGATTCTCAAGATTTTGTCCTAGGTGAGACACTTACCTTCTAGATTTAAATTTCTGTAGTACATTTCTGTAATGCATTGAGCAATGTAATTGTCATCTGTATTGCACTCTTTCTCCTCTATTCCACGAAGATAAACCTTATGCATACATATATTGTGCAGCTGTCTGGTAGCCAGGCAGTAGTTCTGGGCTATTATAGAGAATGAAGTTAGAATATATTATCTAAGAAATGTACTTGATATTCAGAATATTTTCATATACCTTCTGCTCTTCAGATACAATCCCTGGGAGACAGTGTATGGCATCTTGCTTCTTTCTGCTCAGACAGTTTGATGATGTTCTAATTTACCTCAACTCAGTGAAGGTTAGTAAATTTGACAAAGGCTAGTAGTTTTCCCATACATCCTCACACATGTTACTTTGTATCGATTTAGCAGAATCCTAGAAGACTGATAATGCACACACTTATCTAACACCTAACAAAAGTACAAGAATGGCTCTCATATCTCAGAGAAAGTTCACAGGCTGGCTTTATCTGGCTTTTAATTCTGCTGCAGCCTGCTGCGATGACATTCCTGATGAGCATTCTACTGTGGTCCCAAGATCTCTTTTCTTAAGTCGTTAATGCCAATTTAGACTCCATCACTAGGTTTGAAGGTAAGATTTTTGCCTTCCCATGTATCACTTTGCACTTCAGTTGAATGTCATCTGTCATTTTATTTACTAGTCACCAAGCTTGGAAATATCTTTTGGACCTTTTTATGCTCTTGTAACTCATGAAGTTTTTGATATCAAAGTAAAATACTGCGGATATGAAGATAATTGAAATAAAGATTATATATAGCAAATATTTCCTACATGGACATGTAGATTTGGGAGATCCATTGAACACATTACAATTAGATTTCCTAGCATGGGGGTTTAGCATTTTAGTCCCCGTTTTGGACTATGACTGTGCTACTTGCCATAGTTTTACCCAACCATCTGCATTAGCCACAATCAGCTCAGGATCTGCACAGCCCCCTTGTGTCTGGCATATGTCAGGCTTGCTGAATCAGTGTGCATTATGATTGTGAGGAGTGGGGGGAAGTGTCTGGAATATTTTAAGGAAACATAGTGGTCATGGAACAGGAGGACAGGTCCTCTTTATGGATTTGTTATTAGCAGTGGGTAGGAATAGACAGTTTTTACATGAGGAAACGTTGAATAAATAGGTTTTCTGGAATCAAGTATGAATAGCCAAGTTTGCACATAACAGTGCATTATTGAGGATGGTAAAGTCTCTGGGGTTATTCAGACAACCAGTGGGGGAACAACGCAGTGTCAGTTGTTTTCCTTGCCTGCATGCACCAGTCGCGCGACCCAGATTACCCTACTTACCCATGCTATGGGTTGCCGTGTTGGCTGAACCCGGTGTGGGCATAGTGCATTTTCACCCACTCTACAACCCCTACTGCAAGCCATCAGTTGTCAGGTGAGTGAAAATGCACTACGCCTATTCCACGTGCCGGGTTCAGACAACACAGCAACCCATAACATGGTGTGGGTAATTAGGGTAATCCTGGTTGTGAGACCAGTGAATGGGGGTGGGGAAACAACCAACACTGTGTTGTTTCCCCCACTGATCGTCAGAACCTGGACTCTTGTCAAGAGCATAAAAAGTTCCAAAAGATCATTCCAAGCTTGGTGACTGATAAATTGTCAGTTACACATTCTCTGAACCTTGGCTGTTTGTTTTTTTTTTAAAGTAAAAGCAGGATGAAATCCAATTAAGTTTTTCCAACTGGTTGGAAAAAATAGCATATAATGTGACTTTAATATAGTTCTTTACTGCAGAAACAGATATTTGTTTGGGTTTTTTTTTAGCACAATGTTATCAGCCCAGTATTGTTGTATTTAGCAGCTTCAAAAGTGGCTGGCTGCTCAGGTTCTAATTCATTTAATTGATTTGAAGATGGAAGAATCTGTAGTGCTTAGCAGAAAGGGGCAGAGAGATGAAGATCAAACAAAGTCCTTCACTTATCTATCTTTATATGGCTTACTTCTGTTGGGCACAGACACGTAAGCAAATTAATAATTTAATAATAAGATTATACACACCAGTAAGAGGCACAAAGAAATGAACTACAGCTGCAACCTAGGAGTCTTTACTTTCAGGACTTCAGCTGTTACCTGCTGAGATCCGTCCTAGCTCAACTAACTAAAAATTGATATAATTAATAATGAGACTTTCTTGTATATAAGCTACAGGCTCACTCATCAGGGCATCCAGCTCATAATATAGAAGTACTCATAGCTCAGTGGCAAAGTAAACTGCTCTACTGTTTTTCTAAGGGGTGTATATTTGCTTATATAATCATGCCCACCCTTCTCCTTCTGAATACTCACTGGGGCTATATTTGATCAGCTATGATTTTGTTAATATTCTCCAAGTAGAAGATTTGCTGTGATTATAGACAGGAATGAAAGAGATGAAAACAGGAGCAAATTAAAAATTGAAGGCACACAAAGGAAACTACAAAATAAACTACTGGGTAGGATATAGAGTTGATCAAAATAAAATTGTTGGAGTAAGCACAGGGTGAGGCATGCTTGAAGACTGATGGCACTGTACAAAGCTTGATTCATAATCTGATAATGCAATTAATGTAATGCTTAAACATTCCGTTCTGACTGTGTCTTAATATCACTTGGCATCCTTCCACTCTCTCTATTCCAAGCCAGTGTGGCTAGGTAATGCTTTGTACCTCCCACACAGCCAAAGATTTCAGTACAAAGGAGCTGACTTTCCCACAGTTGGGGGTGAAAGGTGCTTTTCTCCCTGGACAAGAAGTTGGCATGAATGTGGGCAAAATTCATTCTGCTTTCATTTGCTCTCACTTGTACAAAGACACTGCTGTTTTGCAACTGTTCTGAAATTCTTAGTCATCATTTATACCATTTCACAGGTGCAGTCATCTTGGCCATCTTTATGGCAGAACCACATACATCAATGCATACATGAAAAATCCTATAGCATGTTAGACAGGCATATAATCAGCACAGGGTGTATTTTATGAATCAGTGATCATTCTGTGCAAGTACTGAGCACAGAATTGAGCATCCTGAGAATCTCAGCTTTAATTTCTAAAAAGCAAACATCTAGCTTTATGGTTGTGAAAAGACGTGAAAATGTGGGGACAACTCTTAGTGAAATCTCTGAAGTGAGATAAGGAGCTGAGCAGGATTTCCAGGATTTGGTGGGCCAGACTTGAGTGCACTGTCTAACCTTTTGCCCTTCTACATGCCTAGCAGAAAATGATACATGTATATATGTTGCAGAATTCAGTTTTTTCTTGGTGCAGAATTTGGGTTGAGGCAGATTTTTGTTTAAAGTACAGAAAGTGTTCTATTAAGTCAGATGTGCAAGGGAGCATGTGCACACTCAACTCATTCCTAATTGGCGAATGTGACATTTAGCTTCAGCTAGTATAACCCCAGTTCGTATTACAAAATGTGTCTTTGAAGACTTCTGGAGTCCTATCCATATTTCACCTTTTCTAATGTGTACAAGACATCACAGATCTATCCTGCTTGCGATTCCAGTGGCCATTTCTCGTACTAGTATTGTGATTCAAGGATAGATAACTAAGTACAAAATACATATGGATTGCATCAAATAGGAGTAGCACATGCATTAATTATATACTGTTTTGAAATTTAGTTGTGAAATTGGTTACTTTCTAGGACTGTCTCATGAGGGACTCTTGACAAATTATGTTATGAACAATCAGTACAATACTATAATTCCAAGGATAGCATAACTAGATAAAACTGAGATCTTCAACACTCACTTAACTAAATTAGGGAATCAGCCATGAATGTTTTTGAAGAGATGAGTGAAGCTGCAGGGAGAGAGGGAAGGAGGAAGTTACATCGTAGCAGGATTTAACATGCCCAGAAAGAAAGACAAACCAAAGAAAGCTGCTACCCTGCAATTTCTGGCATGGAACTTTCCACAAATCCATTGTGTCTAATACCATGGAATGTTTCAGCTATGTACTCAGTCACAAACTAGCTGAAAAGCTGTATGCTATTTATTTATTGTGCATGACTCATTTTCCAGAGTTACTTCTACAATGATGACACATTTAACTTCAACTATGCTCAAGCCAAAGCTGCTACTGGCAATACTAGTGAGGCTGAAGAGGTATGTATTTGCTTCCTTAAAACACAGGCAAGAAAGGAAAATAATTCCTACTTATCTTCCTTGTCTGAACCTTTTAAGTCTTCTAAGACTTGAGTTTCCTTTCTGCAATACCTTTGGAGGTGGTTTTGAATAAGATACTGCAGATTTTTGCAGAGGCAACTTACAGGGCAATCCTACGCATGTCCATGCTGAAATAAGCACCACTGAGTTCAGTGGGACTTACTCCCAGATAACTGTGTATAAATTGCAGCCATAAGCACACTATACAAACTCATTGCCATTTATTTATTTTTTTGCTTCCTGAATTCTCACGTTGCCAGATGCCTCCCTCTTAAATGGGATGCTTGAGAGAATGCATAAAAGCAAATGGCTGGCTGGGATAAAAAAGCAGAATCTTGTACAGGTGGAAAACAAGGAAATAGTAATGAACTTAGTACAGCGTTTAAGCACTGCCTGATACTTTACACCTTTGAAGCAGCATATTGATTATTTTTCCCTGCAAAGAACAACAAAAATGTAGGCTGCAATATTGCACACGTCCTTGGGTGTGAGCAAAACTGAACTTGACGGGACCGCCTTCTGAATAAACAGAAATCTTTATTTAATCTACTAATTTGGCATAAGACTTTCCCAGTCTGTTAGAATATGTGGTGGCATTAGGGCTGGCCGTCGTGGGGAAATCCAGCCCTTTTTAGGCCTGCTGGATTTCCTTGGAACCCCCGGCTCAACTTGCATTTGCATTTCCCCAAATCTGGCAACTCTTCTTGTGACTAATTTGCACAAATTGCTGCTGTAATATGCTTAACTTGTACAAATTGCATCTGTGGTTTGTGCAAATTGCAGGTGTAATTTGTGCAAATTAAGCATATCACAGCAGCAGATTGCCCAAATTACGGCCAGATTTGCACAAATTATGCAAATTGCAGCTACAATTTACATAAACGTCAGTTTAAGAAAAAAATCCAAAAATCTGTGAGCTGGCCTGACTCAATCTGCATTGAGTCAGGCCATCTTGTGGGTAAGCGAGCTGAAGTCCAGGGGGCTGAGCTGACAAAAACTTGGCGAACTTCCCCCCCAGATGGATTCCTCAGCCATCCCTAGATGGCATTGTTTTGGCAGTATAGCAACCTATATGAATATGAGTTTCTGATTGGCCAGTTGCTTGCTAATATGAATTTTTGCTGTAGAATAGGATTTTCAGCTTTTTGCTCAGTGAAGTTGAAGGCTTACTGGATCAGTAACAACACCTTCATTTCCCTGACTAAGTTCCCGATAATTTAATGGAAATGGGATATGTTTTTGGTTAGTCATAGAAGGCTCCTCTGTGAATAATATATGACAAAGAACATGGAAATATTATATTAATAGCTAATATCAATATAATCAATAAATAAAGTTTATTGTCTATTATCACAGGAAAGCATGACATACACAGATTTTTAGCTATTGCAGGGTAATCCCACAAGTTACTTTTCTGTGTCAGTACGTGATATTCCATCCATATTAATAGATTGGTAAGTAGGAGTAAATAGCCATGCTGCTTGTGGATATACATCATGCTTGTGGATAAACAGTATGTGGATAAACATTCCCCACAAATTTGACTCCCTGTGTATGAGTTGTACTGGAAAAGCATGTTTTGCCTTCAAAGACGGAGTTGTTTTTAAAAATGATTCATGAAATGAAACTGACATTGTTGTGGGAGCATTTATTCTGGGGCCTTTTTGTACTTCATCACTTCTAAAATATGGATGTGTAGATGACAATTCCATACAAGTTTTGTATAGAAGGTGAGCTCACAGTTTTCAAACAATTATTTTAAAACCTTTTAAAATAGTTTCACAGTGGTTTGACTAGGAGGGGAGTGTTTCTATCTGCTATAGTTATAAACAATATTCAGTACCTGTCCAATATCCAATAGCACTTGCACAATCACAAATAAAAAAATCAGAGAAGCATTACATGGAGAGAGAGTACAAAATATGTACTTTTAAGTGCTTAAAAAATTAAATATGCCTGCAACAACAATGCTACGTTAGGAATTTGTGTGATTGTATATTTTATTCATTTATTTCGCATAATAAATGTGTATGTATCACAAAATCCTAGGCTGGGCCTTTCTGAAATATCAACAGGAGGCCAGTGTTTCATTAAAGCACTGCATTCTAGAATCATTCTGGTCTTTGCCTTGCATTTTAGTCTTTACCTCACCCCACCTTTCTTCGTGCTCGGCTTGTTGAGTGCCAACATGTGTTGCTAACTCTGCAAAGCAAGTCATAACTATCCCTTAGCATTTCAAAGCTCCAGAGATTTTTTGATAAGACAACTTAGAGAGCAATCCTGTGGCCCCTAGACAGAGTCTGGGCGGGGAATAGGATACTTCAGATTCCTGGATCTGAGGTCGGAGACAGTACTCCAACCTCGGACCCTGGAGTCCAAGCTCCTCACCTCCTCACAGCCAGTGTGGCGAGAACCGTGCCAGGTGTCTCTCTGAGGTGAGGGAAAGGGGGCATTCCTGTGGACAGGGAGCGGACTGGGGAGACCAGCTTATGAGGAATCCTCCGGCCTCCCCAGAAGATCACCTCTGTACTCTTCCCGCTTTGCATAGGATGCCCGTCAGCCTCCGAGTTTGGAGAATGATGGGCATCTGGGTAGGTCTGAGCCCTTAGTGAATCAATTATCCATCTGTTTTATGTTGACTTTCCCTACACATGGCAGTTTCTTAAATTCTTTTATGTCATGCCACTGTTAAATGCTCATCTTACCTGAGATTTAGCTGTACGTTGGAGTGAGGACATGTACTGCAGAGCAGGTATTTAATGCAAACAGAAGCTTGATTTTTTTTCTTTCTCTTTTTTTCCTCAGGTGTTTCTCCTGATTCAAAGTGAGAAAATAAAGAATGATTTTGTTTACCTCAGCTGGCTAGCTCGCTGCTGTGAGTCACTTTGCTCTGTTATAGAATGTGACTTTTCTCTATTGCATCAGCCTTGGCAATCTGTCTCCTTAATGTTGTTTTAACTTTGTGGGTGGATTTAATTAATTTTAAAGATATATCACTAGGTATCTTTTAGCAGGAAAATGTCCTGCAAAAGCTAATCTTGCCACAGCCTTTGAGAATGTAAGTGATGCTGGGAGTTTCTACTACGGGAATAGCTGGTTTCTTGAACACCTGCAAAATATTTCAACAGAACAAGAACTTGTTCTTGTTAGCTTGGTTCTTTTGGGCAAATGCCATTGAAACAGCTATGGTGCAATTAAAATGTCAAAACATTTTTGTCTTACCTTAGCACTAGCTTTCCCCTAATTACATTAGTTAAGAGAGCAGCAAGTCCTCATTAGCTGTTGATACTAGATATGATGACTTATATGAGGGGTTGAAATTTCGTTCTCAGCCACCTTGGCAAAAGATACAGAATGGAATTCAGGCAGCATGGTTCTTGCTAAACATAGACAGTTTGCAATTTTATGAAAGAAGGTATCTTGGGCTTAGCTATGGACAAAAACAGTTTAATTACATATACTTCCTATTAAGTTAGGAGACCCAAAGGAAATGAAATTCAAATGCTCAGTGAGGATTCTGAAATACTTCTTCTGTTTCATGTATTAAAACTGCTGGTTCATTTCCGCAGCACTGCCCATTCAAGTTGTCTACTTGTGTGAACAGTAAAATGTCATCTTGTGGAAGTTGCAGTGGCAGCTTCTATTAGCTGGGAGCCCTGGGGCTGCAAAAAATCCTGCTCACAGAAGCTGCCATTGCAACATCTATGAGACTGCTTCTCCAGTTACATGGTGCATGCCAGTATGAGCAGTTACATTGTGCAAATATGCTGGTGGATGTAATGTATGCACCAGTTATGAACAACTTACTGCTCTGAGAAGAACTGCCAAACTGGTTATACTCTTGCCATTAGAGAATACTGTCAGCATATAAAAATAAATGGTGAATTGGTACCAAGCTCTGCCTTTAGTAAAAGTGCACTGTTGTTTGCTGCTATAGCTTATAAATGTTAATCATTTTATAACCAACTGTGTTTCTAAGTAGGCACCAAGCCTAGTGGCTTCAGTCTCTAAGCAAAGGCACCCTTTAAAAAAACCTTACTAAATAAATAGTAACTATAATGGGGACAGTTATCTGTGCATGTTATTCCTAAAGTACACTAGTTATTAGCCTCACTTTTGAAGCCTGCTATTACATTCTGGCTTGCACCTATACTCCTGAATCTTATAAGCAAGACCATTCAATGATGCTGAAAATTATATACATATAATGCTTAAATAGGTGCATACGCTAAACTGGATACATACAACCTAATGATGTTATAATCAGTGTGTGTTTATATGTCCACATAACAGCTATCATTACAAGGGTTTGCCACCAGTGGTGTGCTTATTCAGAATAAACATACATATTAAACGAGTGTTAATGTCTGTATATGTATATTATAGAGAACAGAAAAGGGCAACTGGGGGAAGAAAACAGAGGAGGGCAACTAACCACATACTCATGGTACCCAATTTCTGTGGTCTATTGAAGTGGTCAGTCTGCTATGATAGGCTGACCATTTGAATAGGACCTGCCATGTGCTCAAATTGAAAATAGCCACAATATATCTAGGGCATTGTCTAACAGAATCTATATCTCCTGGTTGCAGAATTTGTCTCTTTGCTACAAAACTGTAGACTCACTGGTTCTTATATGGAAACTAAGATAAAAGCAATCAATTTAAACTGTTATCTTTTTCACCCTCATTAGCCCTGTGCAGTCTCTAAGGCAGAAGAGACAGATCAGTGGGGTGACTTATGTTTCCAAGTGGAAGCTTAGTAAGCTTAGTTTAAATGGACCTCTGCTCTGTTGAAACATGTTGGCTATTTCTGTGCTAATCTGACATGGCATGGCTTTCCCAGCACATTTTCATGATTTCTGGTAGGTGTGGTTACATTGCTTCTCAAGTTTATCTGAACAGCAGAAAACAACTGTACCGCTGATTAGAATGCTTACTCACCTCTGCAAACACTATATAATATGTCTCCACTAGTTCTACCTTTCTGTTAATTGCAGACATTATGAATAAGAAGCCACGACTAGCCTGGGAGTTGTACCTGAAGATGGAAACCTCAGGAGAGTCCTTTAGCCTTTTGCAGCTAATTGCAAATGACTGCTACAAAGTGAGCTTCCCTCTCTTTTCCCACCCATCCTTAATTATTGGTATCAGTTACGACCCCTAAGGAATTATTGTAATTTTTTAAACAAAATGATTTCCATCCATTGCTGCTATATATATAACTCATAGGTGGTAACAATTGGAACATGTAATGTCACCAAGTTAACCAAGATCTGTTTGCATTTTTCCTAGCATGATCTAGCTATAAAACATACATGTCAGTGTGTTAAACTTCTGTGATAACACTTCAGGGATTCTTACAACCTAGAATGTGATTTCAGAATGTACACCTTTTGTAATAAGTATTCCTCAATTAAGAACAGGTGGTAAATACCTTTCTGAGACTGTGGAAAAACTGATGACTCATCTGAGATTTTTGCCTATTATTTTAGAACTCATTTAAGCTACAAGGTGAATTTGAGTCAGTTTTATCTCATGCTCATTTGGCAGGTGTGTTCAGTCACCTTACTTGACATTAACTCAAGCATATGTCTTAGGCTTTTGCAACCTAAGCTTAAATGATACAGTCTACTACTCCTCTGAACATGTTCAGAGATTTTAGAAAGATACTAATGTTAAATTATCCCCATCTCACCTTGTACAACTAAGGAACTGAAGTGAAATTTACCTCATCTTCTGCTTGTGGCTGTTTCCTAACATCTAGATGCAGGGTGTTTTATGAGATGCAGAACGTACCTTAAGAGAAGTACTTAAAGAGAAAGCAAGATAGTATCTTGAGGCTAGGTTTTTTAATGCTATTTTCAATAAAACCTTATTGTGATATAAGAAGCTTTACTATGAATATAATAATGTGGTTAAACCTAGAAGAGTGTTTAAAACTTGTCATAGAATCATAGAATAGTAGGGTTGGAAGGGGCCTCTAAGACCATCGAGTCCGACCCCCTGCTCAATGCAACTAACGAATGGTTAGAGGCATTTTCCCTGTTTTCTGCACATGGTTTAAGCATATAAAAACTGGCCCATTATCATAGATTATCCAGCATTTATGAAATTGAATTGAATCTATCTTGCCCCTAGTTGTCTAGATAAAAATCAGAAAATTTCCAGTGCCCCCCATGCCTTTTTTTTTATGAGTAACTTGCTGTATTCCTTTACTTCTTAATTCATTGTTGGTGTCTCAGGCATGTAACTTTATCTCTTGCACAGATGGGCCAATTTTACTATTCTGCAAAAGCCTTTGATGTCCTGGAAAGACTGGATCCTAACCCTGAATATTGGGAAGGCAAAAGGGGTGCCTGTGTGGGCATCTTCCAGATGATCGTGGCTGGAAGAGAACCTAAGTATGTACATTGAATTTCTTCCTACTCCTTTGAAGTCAGTGCCTTGGCCACTTACACTGTTGTTGCACCATTGTGCTTGCTGATGTCAAATGCCTATGGGAACAGCATGCCTATGATATACATAATGGAAGGAAGAACTTCTTCATTCACAAATCCTGAGAACTGATGGTTTGTGAATGGAAGTCTTACCTGTTTTGCCTTAGTGCTGGTGATTCAAAAGTAGTACAGTTAAACTAAACATTAGAATTACTGAGATTACAGGCAAGAGAAATATACTTATGAGATAGCTTTCAAGAAGACATTTCTTTCTTAAAACATTATTGTGTTCGAGATCAGCTTAGGCATATTTTTGATAAAGCCAACAGAAAAAGAGAAGTAATGGTTTTTATTTCCAATGAGATGTTTTCCTGTTCTGTTTTTTTAGCCTGTTGTTGTTTATTCGGTCAGTCACTTCCGACTCTTCATGACTTCATGGACCAGCCCACGCCAGAGCTTCCTGTCGGCCGTCGCCACCCCCAGCTCCCCCAAGGTCGAGTCCGTCACCTCCAGAATATCATCCATCCACCATGCCCTTGGCCAGCCACTCTTCCTTTTGCCTTCCATTTTCCCTAGCATCAGCATCTTCTCCAGGGTATCCTGCCTTCTCATGATGTGGCCAAAGTACTTCAGTTTTGCCTTTAATATCCTTCCCTCAAGTGAGCAGTCTGGCTTTATTTCCTGGAGTATGGACTGGTTTGATCTTCTTGCAGTCCAAGGCACTCTCAGAATTTTCCTCCAGCACCACAGTTCAAAAGCATCTATCTTCCTTCGCTCAGCCTTCCTTATGGTCCAGCTCTCACAGCCATAGGTTACTACGGGGAATACCATTGCTTTAACTATGCGGACCTTTGTTGTCAGTGTGATGTCTCTGCTCTTCACTATTTTATCAAGATTTGTCATTGCTCTCCTCCCAAGAAGTAAACATCTTCTGATTTCCTGGCTGCAGTCAGTGTCTGCAGTAATCTTTGCTCCTAGAAAAACAAAGTCTGTCACTGCCTCCACGTTTTCTCCCTCTATTTGCCAGTTATCAATCAAGCTGGTTGCCATAATCTTGGTTTTTTTGAGGTTGAACTGCAACCCAGTTTTTGCACTTTTTTCTTTCACCTTTGTCATGAGGTTCCTCAGCTCCTCGCTTTCAGCCATCAAAGTGGTATCATCTGCATATCGGAGATTGTTAATGTTTCCTCCAGCGATTTTAACTCCAGCCTTGGCTTCATCAAGCCCAGCACGTCGCATGATGTGTTCTGCGTACAGGTTGAATAGGTAGGGTGAGAGTATACAACCCTGCTGTACTCCTTTCCCAATCTTAAACCAGTCCGTTGATCCGTGGTCTGTTCTTACCGTTGCTACTTGGTCGTTATACAGATTCCTCAGGAGGCAGACAAGATGACTTGGTATCCCCATACCACCAAGAACTTGCCACAATTTGTTATCATCCACAGAGTCAAAGGCTTTAGAATAGTCAATAAAACAGAAATAGATGTTTTTCTGAAACTCCCTGGCTTTCTCCATTATCCAGCAGATTTTGGCAATTTGGTCTCTAGTTCCTCTGCCTTTTCTAAACCCAGCTGGTACATCTGGCAATTCTCGTTCCATGAATTGCTGGAGTCTACCTTGCAAGATCTTGGGCATTACCTTACTGGCATATGAAATAAGTGCCACTGTTCGATAGTTTGAACATTCTTCGGTGCTTCCCTTTTTTGGTATGGGGATATAGGTTGATTTTTTCCAATCTGTTGGCCATTCTTGTGTTTTCCAAATTTGCTGGTATATGGCATGCATCACCTTGATAGCATCATCTTGCAAGATTTTAAACAGTTCAGCTGGGATACCGTCATCTCCTGCTGCCTTGTTATTAGCAATGCTTCTTAAGGCCCATTCAACCTCACTCTTCAGGATGTCTGGCTCTAGCTCACAGACCACACTGTCAAATCTATCCGCGATATTATTATCCTTCCTATACAGATCTTCTGTATATTCTTGCCACCTTTTCTTGATCTCTTCTGCTTCTGTTAGGTCCTTGCCATCTTTGTTTTTGATCATACCCATTTTTGCCTGGAATTTACCTCCGATGTTTCTAATTTTCTGGAAGAGGTCTCTTGTCCTTCCTATTCTATTATCTTCTTCCGCTTCCGCGCATTGCTTGTTTAAAAATAATTCCTGATCTCTTCTGGCTAACCTCTGGAATTTTGCATTTAATTGGGCATATCTCCCCCTATCACTGTTGCCTTTTGCTTTCCTTCTTTCTTGGGCTGCTTCCAGTGTCTCAGCAGACAGCCATCTTGCCTTCTTGGTTTTCTTTTTCTTTGGGACTTTTTTGTTGCCGCCTACTGAACAATGTTGCGAACTTCTGTCCATAGTTCTTCTGGGACCCTATCTACTAAATCTAGTCCCTTAAATCTATTCTTCACCTCCACTGCATATTCATGAAGAATATTAGTGAGCTCATATCTACCTGATCTGTGGGTCTTCCCTATTCTCTTTAGTCTGATTCTAAATTGTGCAATAAGAAATTCGTGATCTGTACTACACTCAGCTCCAGGTCTTGTTTTTACCAACTGCATAGATGTCCGCCACCTTTGGCTACAAAGGATGTAGTCAATCTGATTTCGGTGTCGACCGTCTGGTGAAGTCCATGTATAAAGTCATCTCTTAGGTTGTTGGAAGAGAGTGTTTGTTATGCACAGTGAGTTGTCTTGGCAAAATTCTATCAGCCTATGTCCTGCTTCATTTTGTTCTCCCAGATCATGCTTGCCTGTAATTCCAGGTGTCGTTTGACTACCCACCTTAGCATTCCAGTCTCCTGTAATGAAAATAACATCTTTTTTTGGCGTACTATCCAGTAGGTGGTGCAGATGCTCGTAGAACTGATCTACTTCTTCTTCTTCAGCATCTGTGGTTGGGGCGTATATTTGGATATTTTTTAGCCTACTCCCTTTTTATTATGAAGTTACTTCAGTAAATAATTTATAAGTACATTGCTCTTACACACGTTCTCATGTGTACACATGCACACACTCTTTATAGAATTTATACCCCACTTTTCTATATTAACACGTACTCAAAGTGGCTGATATGTTTATGGTACAGTAACAATACAACACAGAAAAACAAAGCATCAGCACAAACACTTTAAAGCATAAATTAAGCAGCTATAAGGTAAGGGATATGTAGAGACCTTAACTTGAGAATACCTTAAGAAGAAAAGGCCCAGTATAAAACAACAGAGCGATAATGTCTGGCAAACAGATGATGCTTACAATAAAAGTGTCTTAAGTCACTTCTAAATTAATTACCACAGTGAAGGAGTGAGGCATGCCTCCATTGAAAGGCTATAGGTGCCACCACTGAAAAGGCAAGACAGAGAGAAGAACATCAGAAATAAAGTTCTCCAGTAGGTTCATATGGAAGGAAGTGATTCATGAAATACACTAGTTTGAGGGTGTTTAGGACTTTAAAGGTTAAAACCAGAACCTTGAATTGAGCCTGGAAACAAACTGGCAACTGTCAAAGTTGGTTGTGGATTGGCATACTATGATCTGATCTGCTGGCCCTGGACAAAAATCCTGGCAGCAGCATTTTGGATCAATGGAAGTTTCCAGCCTATCTTCAAGGGCAGCCCCATATAAAGTACATTGTAGTAATCTAATTTGGAAGTAACTAGGGCATTTTCATTATAAGTATCATTTGATTGCCAGACATTATAGCTCCGTTATTATATACTGGCCCTTTTCTCTCCATATGGATCTTGTCTCTATACCAGGGGTGGTGAACCTATGGCCCTCCAGATGTTGGACTACAACTCCCATAATTCCTGACCATTGACCATGGTAGCTGAAGCTAATGGGAATTGGAGTCCAACAATATTTGGCAGGGTGCAGGTTTCCCATGCCTGTTCCATACCATTTCCAATAATATGCTACAGTTTATTTTATAGACATTTATGCTGTAGTCCTACGCCACTTGTTAGCCCTATTGAACACAATGGGATTTACTTCTGAGTAGACATGTATGGGATCCCACTGTTTGTGTTTCAAGGATTTCACATACATTATCTCACAGTGCAATCCTCTGCATGTTTACTCAGAAGTAATTCTACTGTGCTCCATGGTGCTTATGCCCAAATATGTGTAATAGGATTGCAGCCTCAGTCATCCTGATGATCGCTAGAGAGGTAGATTAGTATTATTCTCCCCGTATTTTAGGTATGTGTCTGAAATTAGGAGATAGTAGTTTGCTTAAGGGCACTCAATGAGCATGACTGAACTGGGGGCTTAAAATATTGTGTTTGTATGAAAACAATGCACAAAATGGTGTGCTCCTTTATTCTTTGACTTCTTAAAACAGAAGAACCACCCTGCTGTATCACATCCAAAGGTCCATCTAGGCCAGCAGCTGGTTTCCAACAGGGGCCACCTAAATGCTTCCTGAATCCCACAAGCCGGGCATGAATGCAATAGCCGTCTTACCGTGTTTGTTCTACCAGCAACTGGTATTCTCAGAGGCATTCTGCCTCTGAACATGGAGGCTCAATTTAACTATCAAGGTTAATAGAAGTTGATAGGTCTATCAACAAATCCCCTTTTAAAGTTATCTCAGACATCTTCAATCTATCTGAAATAGATATCTGAAAGGATCTTGCATCTTGAGATCCCCTGAGTGGGAATCTATTCATGCGATGCTCCCATTGATGGAAGTGCAGGGGTAGGGGGGGAAGCAATTTTTACCAATTCCCTGTTCCACTCTAGCTCCATGCCCCCCCCCCGAGGGTTGGGGGTCTCCAGAACAGAGTGAGAAGTGGAATGGGGGGCTGTAGGAAGAATCAAGAAAAGTCACCTTTTCTCCCCCCCCCCTCCATCTGTCAGTAGGAGCCTGCACAGGATTGAAAGCCCTTCCACGAATGTGAGGAACCTTCTGTTTGCAGAAGGGCTATTTAGGATCCTAGCCATAATCTTTAATCAAAGGATGTTTTGTCCACCTGGGGATTTTTCAGTGAACATTTTTTGTGGCATCCTTTGTTCAACAATAGTTCAGAGCATTTACTTCTGTTTCGGTTAACTTCAGTGTGGAGCCACATGTTCAGATGATTGGTTGCTTTCAGACAGTAAGATATATGAAGCCAAGTCCCTCAGTAGTTAAGTGTTAAAATCCACATAAACATGGTTTAACAAAAAAGGAGTTAGGCTTTGTAAGTCATGTATGGAAAACACAGGTGATTCCAGGATTGTTTTTCTTTCTCACTCATAATAAGTGCACAATGCTTACTGTGATCAAAGCACTTTAAAGAGATATTATTTATTTTATGAGATATTCTAAAGAGATATTCTGATTCTGTGATTCTATATATCAAATGAGGACAGAGCAAGCAACCCAGATTACTCCACCACTGAGATCTCTTTAAAACCTCAACTAGTTGTGTGTCAATTTTATTTATTATTAATTATGTATACCCTGCTTTAAAAGTATTTTTTTCTGAAGCAACTTACAAAAAAATCATAAATATAATAATGGTAAAAACACAAATTTTAAAACAAATATAACAGATGCAAGAACACCAGCAGCACTAAAAGCCAAGGAGGCAGCATAAACAAAAGAAATAAATTATAAGATGCCTGATGGAATAAAACGTTTTTTTCAATACCAGTCTAAAAACTGGGAGCTTGGTGGACCTGCCAGTCATACTTCACTAGTGATGGGGCAGAGACCAGAGCCTCTAGTGCTGATCTCATGGCTTGAGCAGGTTCATATGGTGGACCAGGTTAACACTAGCACTTAAAATTTTACCTGGAAACAAGTTCTGACCACCTTGCTTTTATTTCTTTGAAGTATTTCTATCTAACCTTTCCGTGTCAATGTTCAAGGTCGCCAACAACATTACAACAATAAAATGCTGTAAACGATCATTAATAACAGATAAGAGAGAGAAGATAAAAACATTCAGATTAAAGAGTAAATGCCTGCTGGAAAAGGAAGGTCTTAGCCTGCCATCTAAGTGTATACATCACGTATGCAAATAGCCATTGATAGCCTTACCCTCCATTGTCTAATCCTCTTTTAAAGCTGTCCACATTGGCAGCTCTCAGTACATTTTGTGGTAACGAGTATACACTTTTGCCAATGTACGTAGTGACATTTCCCAGTCTTCTCATTGAACTGTCATTTACAAAGAATTTTGCAGACCAAAAATTTCCCGTATTTTCAGTCAGAAGCAATAGTATTTCACCATTTTTAAAACCTTGTTTTCACTCAGCTGAAGTTTGAAGTAGTCTGATTGCCTCCAGACCAGGTAATGAAGAGGTGAGACAATAGAGTTGAGTTTCGGACAGGCCCACAACAGTTTTAACTAACTGCAAAGATTTGCAGTAAAATAATCACTGCTAAAGTGGCCAGTCTCAGTGGAGCTTAACTACCTGGGCCAAGGTTGTAGATGGGAATTGACCCCACCACCTCTTACCCCACTTTTGGATGAGCTCCACCCTGACTCTCAGCCCAAGAGCACTTGCTCTAAGTTCTGGCTCCTTGCTGCCATGTGCTCAGGTCATAGAATCATAGAATAGTAGGGTTGCAAGGGGCCTACAAGACCATTAAGTCCAACCCCCTGCTCAATGCAGGAATCCTGACAGATGGTTGTCCAGCCTCATCTTGAATGCCTCCAGTGTGGGAGAGCCCACTACCTCCCTAGGTAAATGTTGGAGGTCATGTTGAAGTAGGCCTGCCAGTGTCCCCGCCTCAGAGCCCATTCACTTTGAGTTGGTGAAGTGGGCATGCCCCAAGGGGAAGGGTTGTTCCCGGTATCATCTCCTCCCACTCCAAGCCCATGAGCACTGAGAGGCTGGTCTAGGGAAGCTCCTTCATTCTCCAACGGATGAAAAAGGATGCTTACCAGAAATTCCTTACCTCCTTAATCTCAACTGTTCTTGCTCATTGTGACCTACTTGTAGTATATCTACTTATTTACATCTGCTCTCGCTAGCCAATGTTACAATGCAGAACAGGCAAAAGCCTTACAATGCAGGACAGGCACCCCACCCCCCAATCTCTGTGGCCAGTGCAGTATGGAAAGGGGAAAAAATTCTAGCCAGCCTCCACAAGCAGCCAGTTAGACCTGCACTGTCAATCCGAAGGATGAGTGGGTGCTGAGGTACATGTACAGAGCATGAGGTGACATTATGAACATTTATTTCCTGCCAGTGCCTGATTCTCCGTTAGCTAGGCTGACAGTGCTGGAGAGGCCAGTTGTTGACACTCTGCCTTGCTTGCTCTAATGACCGCATGCTGTGTGTGCGTGCGCATGCACGCGCACATGAGGACAGGGACACGCAATTTTCTAGCGATTGTACAGTACATTCCAAAGCATTTTGGATATAAAGTCGGCTAGAGATTGACAATTTCTTTTAGTCTAGTCCTCTTCTTTTAAAAAATGTTTGTCTTTTGTGTCTTCAGAGATACCCTAAGGGAAGTGCTACATCTCCTGAGAAGTACGGGTAACCCACAGGTAGAGTACATTGTCCGTGTGATCAAGAAGTGGGCCAAGGAAAACAGACTCCCCGTTTAAACCAGCATCACCAAGAGCATAGAAGCAGCCATCATCTATGTTGTGCCTGGCAGGAATAATGTGGCATTTCTCAACCTAATGTCAGCATTATGGAGAATATAATAATGCAAGATACTCAGAATAGATCTATATTTTTATATTAAAAACTCTTTTTTTTAATGAAAGCTGTCTGAATGTCATGCATTTGTGAGGAGTGACTTTATGCAACATTTTCCAGGTTCCATTTTATTTTCTATTACAATTCCTGGGGGTTGGACTCGAGGGGGTTGGACTTGATGGCCTTGTAGGCCCCTTCCAACCCTACTATTCTGTGATTCCCAACATTCAACTGTTCACGTTAGCTATAGTCCTCAGGTTGTTCCAGCAATGGGCACTGAGCAATATTTGTATGAGACAGTTCAAGAACTGGCCTGTACTGTGTGCAGATGGGCCCAAGCCTCATTGTGCCCATTTCTATAGCAGAGTATAAAATACACTCAAGAAAAAAAATCACATTTTATAGCAAGCCTCTTTGTCATTATGAATAATCCTGAATCCTAACAAAACTCTGGAAATGACATGATAGGAAAGTTGACCTGATGTGCTTTTAATTTCTATGGCCTAAAGCATGTTGAGAGCAGACTTAGACTGAAAATAGTCCCATCTAGCTGCAGCATTCATTGTTCATTTCTTTGTGTGGTTCTACAAGGTTTTGCCTTCTGATTAAGGCATGGCTGCAGGCTCATATTCTCTACAATTGCCATGCTAGGCTGAAAGGTGTCTACCTTCCCCTTGCAAATGCTTGTGAATAGCTTGAAGAAGTGGGGGAGTTCCTTTCAGAAAATATATTATTTAATTTCTAAAGGTAAGATTGCCAAGAGGTACAGAAGAACATATACTGAAACACATGATAGAATACACTTGTACAGTTTTTATGCATATAGCTCAAAGTGATTTTTATGCTTTCAGTTTAAAAAAATGTTTATAAACTGACCCAAGTTTTACTTCTGGGATAAATCCCAAAGAATAAATTAACTTCTGAAATTACTACTTATGCATTTTTGTACTTTATAAAAACAGAATTCATCCTCTAAGTTGTGTATGTGGCTAAAATGAATACTGTATTCACATATATTATGACAATTTATAATGATGGAACAGGATCTGAATTTAAATATGAAATAGGTAATTCATAGTTAAAGATGAAACCAGTTTACCTTTGTGCTGTACAACTTTGCCTCTGAAATTACATACCACAATGAAAGGGGATATTTAGGATAAATTTGGAAATAGCTATAGTTCTGTTTTGCCTTCATTTTTAAATACCTCTGCTTTGTTTCAGGATCTGAAATGCCTATCCAGAAGACAGATTACCACCCCGCTTTTGCTAAACCAAATTGAGTAAATGTTCCCTTTTTAGTAGAGTCAAGTTTCTTGAGCTCCATCTTAAATGCAAATTAATGCCTGGCACAGATTTGTTAGTTAGTAGGCCTTCACATTAAATGAGGAGAATGTCTACCGTTGGTGAAGGATTCAAGGCCTTTTCAGATATTTTGCAAAATATAATAAGTTGCAACTGCTCATTTTTGTACAGATTCTAGACATCTTTCCATGAGGTACTACTTTTGTTGTACTGCATCTTCCTAGCACTCAAATAGCATTAATTTACTGTTAGAGAATGCAGTTTCATTGTGAATGCTTTGTGGAATGTGACTATAGGGGTGTTGTAAGCCCTTGGTGGATAGTGCTGAAGGCATCATTATTGATGAGCAGCATAACTTCCCTACTCCCTCTTATGAAGTAGAAGATGGAAAGTTACTTAAGGCGCAATCCTATGCATGTTTAGACAGAGAAAAGGCCTACAACTCCCAGCATTCTCCAGCCAGCATTCCCCAGCTGGCTGTAGGCCTTTTCTCTGTCTAAACACGCATAGGATTATACCCTTAATGAAGCTGGGCTAGGCCACTACAAGAACAGCAATAAGGGGGAAAGTATTGGTTGTAGTGACCCTCCTCCTCTGGGGTAACTCAAGGTGTGGTAAGATTTGGCTCATTGTGAGGTCTCAGCCTACAGCTGACTTGCTTCCTGAGTGATTGGAACTGACATGGGATATTCTTAAGCAGTGAACATGCTATAAATGGATGCTTCTACCATGTTCAGGAGTAGCACACCAGATATGTCTCTGTTATACATAGAGTGACTACAATGTTTCCCTTCTGTTTTCTCCTTTGCAAGTTTTTTTTTACAACAACAACTGGGCTATATAAGACCATTGACAATGGAATTAAGACACTTACTGAAAGCTGCTATAGTTCAGGGATATTTCCAGAAAATAATACTAAAAAGTACTCAGTTTTTTTAGTATAGCCAGAAATTCAACTAGCAAACAAATATACTTTTAAAACCAGCACTCTCATACCATCACAAAGGAAATCCTGTAACCCAGTTTAAGGCACAATCCAATGCAAGTTTAGACAGAAAAAAAAGTCCTACAACTCCCAGCATTTCCCAGCCAGGTTGACTTGGGAGTGGTGGGAGTTATAGGACTTTTTTCTATCTAAATGTTTATAGGATTGTGCCCTATGAGATTCCTTTTACTTTGTCACCATTAAAAAATGGATAGGGTACTGGAGGCCACTGCTTGGTCAATTCTGACCAGTGTTAACAAATAGCTTACATTTGGAGACTTGATGCTTAAAGGAGTCTTAAAGAGGAAACATAGAAAGCTCTGAAGTATTTGGCAGTTGTGGGGCAGCAAAATTAAGAACTACATAAATTACATGCTTATTGATACAAAAACATTAGTGAGCCACGACATACCTTTACAGAACTCATATTGACTCTTGTTTAGCAAGACTTGTCCTTCTATATGCTTCATAATTTTACATTTAATAATTCTTTCTACTAATTTACCCTGACCAGATTTTAAGCTAACTGGCCTGTAATTTTTTGGATTCCACCCCCCCATCCCCTTTTAAAAATTGGGAGTTACATTGGCCATTTTTTAGTCCTCTCTGGTACAAAGGTACTTAAAGACATGTAACATAGTTTTGTTAGATCAGTTTTACATTTGAATTCTTTAAGAACTCTTGAATGGATACCATCCGGACTGAGTGATTTGTTTGTTTTCAATGAGTTAATAAAGTCTAGAACATCTCATCAGCGTTATCTGCTTCAGTTCCTCAGACTCCCTGAAAATGTTAGTTCAGGCACAGCTACCTGCGCTACACTTTCTGTAGTGAAGACAAGCACAAATAATTAATTCAGCTTCTCTACAATCTTTTTGTACTACTATAACTCCCTTGTCATCTAACAGTCTACCTCCCTAGCCAGTTTCCTGCTTCTGATATGTAATATATATATATATATAGTTGGCCTCAATGTTATTAGTGATATCCTCTTCAAAATCCTTTTTTGCTTATTGTCTGCTTGCATTTCTTTTGTGCAAATTCGTGTTCCTTTTTGTTTTTGTTCGAGCAACATCTTCATTTTCTGAAGGAAGCCACCTTTTCAGTAATAGCTTCCTTCCATGCTTATTAACCATGCTGATGACCTTGTGGACTTCATGTTACCTTCCTTGATCTGCAGGTTCTGAGTAACCTCCAAGCATTCTGGAGAGATTTGCCCCACTTGACTTTAACTTCCTTTTTACTAGTTCCTGCATTTTAGATAACTTTCCTTTTTTGAAGTCATATTGAACTTCCTTGGCAATTTTCCATTTGCATATCAATTCAGTCTGATAGCACTGTGGTCACTGTTTCCAACTGGTTCAACAAGACTTAGATCTCACAGCTTTCCCTAACGCAGCACACTTCATGGCCATTGGCCATGCTGACTGGGAATTATGGGGATTGTTGTCCAACACATCTGGAGGCAGTAGACAGGAAGGCTGCACTAGGTCCTACTCAGGATTAAGCTCAAGGGTTGCCTCCCCTCTGGCAGGTTCCATTACAAACTGTTCTAGGGCACAGTTGTTAGGGTATCTATAAATTTTATTTCTGAAGGCGCACGCTCATTATCCAGTATTCTGCTGGCACAGCAGAAGGAATGATGGAGGGAATTTTTGCCTCAGTCCTCTTCGTTATTTCCTCTAGACAGGTGTCTGAGCCCATCTGGAGTAGGGGTGGGCAGAAAGTAGATCTACTGACTTTTTTAACTTCAACTCCCAGCATTCCTGAATATTGGCCATGCTGGCAGGGGCTTCTGGGAAACACCTGGAGATCTACTCCAGTCCGAAACACCTGGAGATCTACTTTCTGTCCACCCCTGTTCTAGAGAGGTTGCACTGCCAGGAGTGGGACCAGGGCGGGAGAGGCCCCAAGATGCTGCAGATCCTGGCTTCTCCCCTCCCCTCCCCTCCCCTCCCCTCAGAATGCCCCTCTTCACCTCCCTGAAGTCGATTTGGCGACACCGCGAAGTAGCCACCACGGCTACCCATTACCACAACACTACTCCTTTAAATGCCTCCCTGATTTCACTCTCCATCTCAAGAAGGACGTGCTAACATGTCCCCAGTATCTGAATTTTTAACGAAGAACGCACATCTTATACCTCTGCCATCTTCATTCATTACGAAGTAGAAAAGAGAACAAGAACTCATGTCAGAACTGACCAGGCGCGGTTGTATCCCCGCCCGGTAACTGCTACCGACGCTGAACCTTTGCCGTGTGTCTAAGGCTGTTGCCTCCCGTACTGGGTCAGGCCACGGGGGAGTAAGACAAGTGCTTTGAGCACAGCCCATCTCCGGTTCCATGCAAGGCTATTTCCTGCCACTTTAAGAGCCTTACGGTAGATCGGCGTGCATATTTCCAAGGCAACTGTGGGCGGGGGCCTAGCGTCCTCAACGTGCGATCGTGGTGACGTCCTAAGAATCTGAGCAATAACAACAGTGAAGTGCGGCGGCGCGGCCGTGGCGGCCCCATTTCTGCGCATGCGTGCCCCAGTGGCCTGCTTCTATTTACGTGGGGGGGCTCCAAGATGGCGGCGATGTTAGCAGCGAGGAGAGGCTAGGGGGGAAGCGGAGGGGAGGTACTCTGACCCGGTTAAGGGGAGGGAACGAGAGGAGGAGCAGCCGGAGCTGCAGCTGTGGGTGGTGAGGAAGGGTCACCGAACAGGTGGGAAGGGGGAAGGGGGAAGGGGGAAGGGGGGTGGGGGGTTGGATGATGGCGGAGCCGCGCCGGGTGCCGTTCATTAGTCTGTCACCCGTGAGGCGACGTGAAGGCGACACTTCGGTGCTCGAGCGAGAGCCTGGAGGAGGTCGTGAGGCGGAGCAGCCATTGGTGCGGGAGGCCCTCAAATTGCCAGAGCAGCAGCACCACCACCGCCACCACGATAGTGGCCGGGCAGAGCCGCCACCGCAGACTTTCGAGTCCTGCCCTCGGCCGGAATCTCAGTCGGTGCCACTGCCATGCGAGATCATCCGGCCTGAGCAGACGACGAAGCCGCTGCTGCCACCTCAGCGGGAGCCCCCAAGGCCGGAACCGCCACCTCCGCCTCACCAGCAGTTGCAGCGCGAAAGCAACCGGCAGGGATCGCCGCCGCCGCCGCCGCCGCGTCAGACGGTTCGCCTGGAGTTGGTTCTGAAGGACCCAACCGAGGAGAGCTGTGTGGAGTTCAGCTACCCGGAGTTGCTGTTGTGTGGCGAGCCCCGGGTACGGGATCTGCGAATCAACCCTTTTCTCCCCCACCCCCCATCTTGACTAATACGTTGTCACTAGTGCCCGGTATTGTCGCTCTCCTTTAACTTGAGGACTGTGTGAAAGGAGGGAATAATGGGGAAGCGACAGTATCGGCATGAAAAAGCCTACCAGGAAATAAAAGCCAGTTCGCTGGTAGGAAATTATCCAGTAGAATGGTAGTGAATCTGTAGGGAACCAGCTTCTCGGCTGCTTGGTGTTTGAAGCTCTTTTGATATGAAATGGACTCCAAAGAAAGTGAAAAGTAGTTTTGTCTGTTGTTTTGATTTGTGTGGAACTCAAGAGATGGGGAATTGGGGTGGGTGGGTTTTTTTGTCTTCAATCTATGTCCTTAGGAACACACCTTCCCTATTAGTAAGTAGATAACATCTTTTCTTTCCGTGGTGTTCGTCGGCATATCCCCATGGGACATACCTGCAGCATACATTCACAGCACCTTGCAAGCTGTGTGGTACCTGTGCACAGTTTACACAGTTCCCCAATGCAGGGGATCATAGTCTGTGAAGTCCATATGAGACGAAGTGGTAATCAAATGCACTGATTTCCACGCTTTAGACTGTGTACATACATATCAGGGTCTTGGAAAGCTCCCTTGTGAATATCTTCATAGATGGCTTAGATTCTTGAGAGAAGCCCAGTTTGTAAAAATTAGTTGTGAGCAGCTGTCGGAGGTTGAAACATGTGGCTTTAGAGAAAGAAAGTTGAAATATATTGAGACTACTTGTTATATGTATTAAATATAATGGTGACGTGTTTATAGACTTTTTTTAAAAAACATGTTTTAGGCCTCAGGTTAATACCACTGAGGATTACAAGAGCTGCCTTGCCTAGAAAAGAAGTCAGAAAGTGTCTCAACTCTTGCTGTAAAAAAAAAAAAAAAACTACTGCCACATTTGACTGTTTTGAGAACCAGTTTGTTGTTGTTCAATCATTAAGTTGTGTCCGACTCTTCATGACCCCATGGACCATAGCATGCCGGGCCTTCCTGTCCTCCGCAATCTCCCGGAGTGTGCTCAAGTCCATATTCATTGGTGCTATCTAGCCATCTCATCCTCTACTGTCCCCTTCTCCTTTTGCCTTCAGTCTTTCCCAGCATCAGGGTCTTTTCCAGCAACTTTTCTCTTTGCATTAGGTGTCCAAAATATTTGCGCTTCAGCTTCAGTATCTGTCCTTCCAATGAGCAGTCAGGGTTGATTTCCTTTAGGATTGATTGATTTGACCTCCTTGCAGTCCAGGGGACTCGTAAGAGTCTTCTCCAGCACCACAGTCAGATGGGTGTATAAACAGATCCCTAGATTCTTGTTAAGGTTCTGGCTATCCACCCTGGTAGTGTACAGAAAATACTATAGGGGAAAGATACTAGTGTAGCTGATGGAAATACTGACTGAAAAAGTTACAACTAATAGTGGCAAGACCACTAGATTGAATAGCCTGTATGAGCTCCATAGACGTATCTAATTATTTTAATTTGTAATGCATCAAAGTAGTAATGCTAGACCACTGTCCATAGTGAGGAACAGTAACATCACTACCTTGTAAATAGAGAAGGATTACAGTCAGTAATTATGTTACTGATTTATACATCTTAGAAAATTGTGAACTTAATTTCTGTTTTGGGCACAAATGCAAATTTGGGTTATTTAAATAGGTAATCATATTTCCTTCTCAGGGATATTTTTACTGCTGCTTTTGATTATCCTCTGTGCACATTAGTGATTTTTGAGTTATAAAATGGTGCTGCAGCCTAATGCACAAAAATTCAGAGCTTATATAGCTTCCACAAGTTGCCCTCCCTTCTTTACATTGTTGAGAATTCAATAGCTATTTAAGGTATTACTTTGGGTCGCTTCCTTCATTCACAGGAAAATCTGTGTGTGAGCAATGTAACATATAATGCAGGATCTTATGGATGACAACTGCAGCCATGTCCTTCAAGGGCAAGGAAATTGACACTGGGGAGAGCTGAGCTGTAGCAATTCCTGAACACTACTTGACCACTGAACATGTGTTCACACAGTCTGCTGCAGCTATTACCTAGATCAGCCTGTACTGTTTGTACTGAATCTCCAGAAGGTAGTAGCAACTTTTTCCTCTGTGTGTGTGTGTGTGTGTGTTTTAATAATCTGTTCCTCTTTACAGTGATATCAAAGGTGGTATTGTGCCATCTTACCATGTGTTTCCGCCCATAACGTTATGGAATATGATACTCTTAGGTGATATGAGGAGTGATTTCTCCTCTATTTGACCTCTGCTTCTACTCTTTTCCTGCTACTGTAGTTCATCCTTTTTTGAAGGCCAATATGCTTGGACAATAGTTAATGTGTGTTTGTATGTATAAAATCTGGATTCTGCTCACAAAGCAGCATTAAAACAAAGCAGCCTATTGCATGTTTTCCCATGGATGCTTTGTCCAGAAGTTGTATTTGAGTGACTATGAGGTTTCTTTAAAGGTACAGTGTAAAACGGTGCAAAAAGCGAATGTTCTTGCAGGCAGATGCAGGCATGCTTGTGGCTACTTATAGAGACCACATGTTGTGGGATCACTGGCCATATGTGAAGAACAAGTCTCTGTTCATTGTGTGACAATACTGAATAAGTGTGAGCCATCAGTAAAATGAAAGAAGCTAGGTGAATTCAAAAGGGATGATGTAAACAGCCTTTTATTTCTAAGTGCAATTAATTCTGTGCAGCTGGATTCCACCCATGCTCTGTTCCTGTTCCACAAGACTAGGAAGGTAAGGCAGGAGATCACTTGTGAATCAGTGTGTAATGTCCTACATAGCAGTTGATTTCAACTATACTGGTATTGCTGCTACAGCAGAAGTCAGTGGCTCAGGCTGTTTCTATTTAAAATACTTCCATTAGCCTTGTGCTTGTGGAATCAGTTCATATGAGAGTTGGCTGTCTGTAGCTTTTTCTTTTAACGTAGCATCCTATAGCAAGAGGATATGATAACATATTGGCTAATTATAAAATGGGACAGCTATGAGCGGATTATGAATGTGAATGTTAAAGAAGGAATAAGAATATTACAGTTGGATACTGTTCTTCTTGTAGGAACACAGATAAAATGGGGTCATTCCATTTTGTCTTAACAGTTCAGAGCTGGTTCAGGAATGAGACACTGAACCTCAGGCAGTGCCCTTCCCATTCCCCCTTGCCCATCCTCCAGGTGGTTGCAAGGAGGAGATTGGAAGCTTTGACTTCTGTTTTTTGTTTAGCCATAGCACCAGAGCTTGTCATTTTATCTGAACCTGACAAACTATGGTTAATCTTAACTATGATTTATTTGAAATATCCCAACTTCAAACTATGGGTTATAAACTGGCTTGTTTCAATAAATCATAGTTAAGATTGACCTTAGTTTAGGGTTCAGACATAATGCTAAACTGCAGTTCATAAGAAATGGAGCAAAAGCTTTGATCTCTTCATGGCCATGCTGAAGGAGATGATGAGAGGGAGAGCGTGTGAGGCCAAAGCATGCTGTGGCTGGTTCCTGTCATGATAAACCATGGCTTATTGTGACTTCTGACCTGGGCCATTGCCTACTAAATTAGGCTGAGAGAGACTGACTACCCTAAGGTAATCTAAGTGAGCTATACGAATTTGAACTCTAGACTCCAAAGTCCAATGCTCCTATCTACTACACCGCACTAGTGTTCTCTGAGTGTGGGCGTATGTATGTGTACACACACACACTGTTCAGTAGAGTCTTGCAAATAAAAAAATCAGGGTTGAAACCCTGCTCTTGCTCCATTCATCTGAGTTTCTCTCCCACCATCCATATACTTTCTGCTTCAGGGAAGAGAGTAACCAGGGAGCCTCTCTGCCTTTGCCCAGTTTTGTGAACATACTGGAGGTGCTCCCCAGTTTGGTTGTTGTCCTAGGCCCATGATAAAGATGCTGGTAGTGTCATGCTCAGCTGGTTTCTCAAATGCATCTAGGCCCTGGCATGTGCTAGATGTTACTGGGCATTGCCCAGAAGACCATGAAACATATTTCTTTCATCTTCAAAACTTCATCTGAAATTCAGCATTATTTCTTTAATGGACGCTTCCTTGATTCTACTGATTTATTGTGGAGAGCAATTTAGTGTTTGAATAACTTTGCCTCCTACACTTAAAAGGAGCTTCCCTGCAGCTGCTCTCTTAGAAATGTGGTATTGCATAATAAGTTGTGGAGTGTAGCTTTGCATCTTGCAATCAGCAATGCAACTGAATACAATCTAAAAGAGGACTCCCAAGAGCCAGTTGATCAGTGCAGGGGATAAATGGGCCTTTCTTTGTTTTGTTTTGAAACCAAACATATACTTTCCGTTGGTGCTTGGAATAATATTGCCTGAAAGGTTTTAGCAAGTTATAACATGACTTCTCTACAAATGTTGTAGATGGTGATAAAGTAAAGTAACTGATGTTGATGTTTTGTAAAAAACCTAAGTGCATAAGATAATACACGACATAATGTGAAGTTGGCAACTGTTTGGTGTGGGAAAAGGTCTTTAAGCAAGGTAACTATGGTGGCAATCCTATACCCAACTGACATGTGAATAAACCCTGTTTAACCCAAATGGACTTATTTCTGAGTAGGCATGTATAGGATTGTGCTGTAAAAAGTTAGCTTTAATTGAGTACATTAAACTTCATCTCAGTTTTGCAGTACGAGTTCTGTCTCCTTACTAGAACTTGATTTAAAATTAACACTTTAAAAAAACATGTCATCTTCAGAATTATGATCTCTATCGTCCAGCTTTATGACGGCTCAGAAATTCTCACCACTTTTTGGTAAAGAATGTGAGTCTGCACACAGCCTTCACAGCAATGTTATGGGGAGTGAGCATGGACTTGCATTCTTTCTGTCTCTCTCTTGCCGACAGATAGATGCAGTGTTTGGAAATGCCATGTAGGAAGCTAGCATGCATATTTTATGGCCTCTGTGGATAATTCTGTGGGGTTGTTCCCATGTAATGACAACCCATTGGTTTAAAAACTGATGAGTTGTCGTGCATGGGTGGGCATGCTGCCTGCAGTGCACCCACCTCTTCTGCTTTACAGCAGAATCCACGATTGGCTCCTTCATAGGTTCCAGCATGATGTGCGAACCCAGACCACTAAATTGTTTAGGGGCTAAACCCAGTAATTAATCCAGTAACAAACCATGGGTTAACCTTCAGCCTTGGGTTGACTTGCTTTCCCCGTCTTCTTCCCACCTGGCCAGGAGGAGGATTTCAATATGAACCAGAGATCAGAGTTTAAAACAAACTATGGTTAGTTAAACAAGCCAGCTGCATTATAGCCCATGGTTTGAAGTTGACTTGTTTAAAAACTGACCACAGTTTATTTTAAACCATGATCCCTGGTTTATATGTAACAACGAGCTAGGGTTCTTTGAAAATGAAACTAAATGCTAGTGACGTCCTTCTGGCTGAAATATGAATGAGCCTTTTGCCATGCATGCAGCCACTTCGCTTCTCCTTTTGCAGCACAAGCAATCAAATGAGAAAGCCTTTAATTAAGCATACCTTCCTGTTTTATCCAATCTGGGAAACTATGGTTACCAGTTTCAGAACAAGCCAGGATATTAAACTGACTTTAAGCCATGATTTACTGGTTTAAACCATGGTTTGCTGCAAAGTTAATAACCATAGTTTCCTAGTTGAGATGAAACTGGCAACTAGTAGGATCACTGATGACATAGGATGTAACTATGGATTGTATTGAATAGTGTCATTCTGCTTGTGTAAATCTTTTACTGCTTGCAGAAACCACATTTTCATCCTTGTGCAACCGTCAAATCCAATACTTTGATTCTGCCTGCACAGGGCATTGTGCATGGCATCATGCATTGTTGTTGTTGTTGTTGTTACATTTATATCCCACCTTTTTTCTTGTACAAGGAGCCCAGGGTGGCTCACATAGTCCTCTTCCTCACAACATAGTCCTATTATCTTCACAACAACCCTGTGGGGTAAATTAGGCTGAGAGCACAGCACTATGCATGTGATAGTTCTGCTAGTGATTGTGCAACTGTTAGGGGAACAATGGCAATTTGCAATTTTTCTGCTAGCATAATGTTGACATGGTTCACACGTAACAGCAGCAGATTGTGGGTTAATTAACCTACGATTCGTTCTTAGGTTGTTTAACCTGCGATTAACCCATAGCATCTGAGTTCGCACATCATGAAACAACCTCCAGTGGGGCTGATTGGAGGTTGATTATGCAAAATGGCAGTGGCATACAGTGTGGCAAAGTGTGGGTTAATTAACTCATGATTTGCTACCAGCACACGCAAACGGGGCTATCAAATGTAATCTCAGTGACCATGACACTGGGTAGAGATATGTTGTCACTGTGACATGGAACTTAATGATGCAGAAGTGTTTTCTTTGCAACTATTACATCACTGGTGTAAGATATGAATTGTGTCACAGTGGGGAATAGGCACCTATAATTTTGAGTGGTTATGTCCATGTCATGCCACGGATTGATACTGAAAGTAGACAAGCTGGCTTAGTTTGTTGAATGTGAATTCTAACTGTTACAGCTGAAATGAATACTCATGTGAAGCAGAGCAGTAAAATTGGATGATTTATACTGTAAGTGAATTTTATAAATGAATGCTTTAGTGTAGGAAGATTAGTTTAAAGTTGACAGAAGAAGCTTAATCAAATGGAAAACTTGCTATTTATCAGATCTCTTAGGTTATTTATCATCTTATTGTCTTACTACTAATATTTCATTAACTCAATCACTTCTTATCAGAGGGTACTTATTATATGATGAATACATTAGGCTCCTTTGGCATATATTTCTAAATACTGCATGCTGAACTGGAAGGTACACCTAATTATGCTGATGCCTTGCTCTTAAATGTATATGCATGCTTTAAAGCAAGTCTTAATAATTCCACTGGGATTTACTTTAAGGTGTTTAGTACTAGTGTGTTAGATGTTAAACTTGTTACAAATATTTAATTTGCTTCCTCATCAAAATGCTCATAAAATCATCACAACAGTGTAGTGATGCTGTGACAACTTCCTTCATTTGTATTGAGCATTTTTGAATATTAAAAGTGACTGATTTCTGCATTTTTCACCTCAGAAAAAGTCTGCTCTCACTGAAGACCCATTTAATGATGAAGAGCGTGAGAGACATGAAGTGGAAATGTTGGCTAAGAAATTTGAAACAAAATATGTGAGTAAACAGATCTGCTGTAATTACTCTTACTGCTAGCGTGGATCTTTTATAGGTGCTGCCACTAATGCCACTTGAGAAATTCAGCTATCTTAATTTCTCTCTGAATTTAGTTCACAGTGACACAATGGCCATTTTCACACAAAACAATAAGCCAGAATTCCAGAGAATCCTAAACAGGCCAGGAATCGTCAGCCAACTTCAAGCCCCTGCTCGCAAACAATAAGCCAGAATTTTCTGTAATTCTGGTGTATCATTTTGTATAAATATGGCCATTGACTATATTGTTATAAATGCAGTTAGTTTTATGAAGAAGATTTTGGCCACAATTCTTCTTCCTCATGTGTGGAGAGGGTGCAGAGGGACTTCTCATAGAAATCTAGTACTCTGATACTGTGCTTATGCTGGGAGTACTGGGACATATTAGGCCAGTTGCAAAGTCTGGCCCGTCGCTCCATGAATTATCTGGTGGTCATTCTTCCCTTGCTGCATAATGCACAAACTATTTGCATAGGTAGCAAGAGTGATATTATGCATGGTGGCCTAGAAAATGTGGGCTACCTAGAAAAAAGTGGGCTACCAGATATTTCAAAGGGTGGTACTGGGAGGCCTTGGCTTGTTGTGAATGGCCTGGCAGGTTGTATCTCACCTAGCACAACAACTGTTTGCTCAGTGTGGAGAGCATTGTGGTGTGCTGGGCCTGATGGGAATTATAGTCCAAAACATCTGGAGGAGCCCAGGTTTGGGAAGGCTTCTCTAGATGGTTCCTTTTCTTTGGAGTTGCCTTCAGATGAAGTTATTCTTTTATAGAACTGTCTTGCTTTCTCTGAAGACTATCAAGATTTTTTCCATGGTTTTCAACCAAATTATTTCCTTGCTTCGTCTTCAGAAACCTTAGGCAGTTCTGTTCATAAAAATCTAACCTATTGCAGAGACAACCCTGACCCCCACTACCTAAAAGTCCCAGCAGAGGAAAAAGTGCATTTGTAGTGACTTCTTAGTCTTCTGTCAATGTCTTTTTCAGTTACTTTGAAACATAGGGCAGTGATTTTTGCGGTTGAGCAGTCTCTGTGTAGCTGCTTCTCTCCTTTTCTTTTTATGTAAACCTGTGGATTTCTTTTGAAGGACGTTGGGCAGAATAAACATTTCTGTGAAGAATTTATGAGAGGTAATTGAGAATGGGGAGGGTACATTCAGAGGTAATACACAAGTTAAGTGTATGGCCTGTGGGCCAGTTCACACATGGCATCATATGTAGTTTATAGATGTGACTGGGCATGGGACAGAGCCGTGGGCTTGCATGCCCTCTAGTGTGTATAAATCCTTTAATGTGAACTGCTCAAGGCTCTACTCACAATACCCCCTTTTCATCACTGACAGATTGACCAGGTTTGGACATCACACTAAGCTATAAATCCTTGCTTAATAAGCTACGATGGTGTGCACTGGCATGTGGCCCCTTTCTTGTTTTGTCTCTTTGCATGAGCAAGCCAGGAATCTGCACTTAACCATAGCTTCTCAAAACATCTGAACCTTGAACTATGGTTAATGGAGTCCAAGCAAGCCAAGATTTGCACCAGAACTTGAAAACATGGTTTAAGGATGGCTTACAATACTGGCTTGATTGCAAACAATTAACCATAATTCCTGATTCAAATGTAATGGGAAGCTATGGTTAAGTGTAGCTTCCTGGCTAGTTTTACTGCTTTCATGAGGGGAGGAACAAATTATCAGGAAAGGAACTGTGCTGCTTGTGCAAAGCCTGGCTTATTAAGCCAGGATTTGATTGTCCAAATGTAGCTAGTGTGTGAGCAAGACCTATTTATGTGAGGTCTGTTTCATGTTAAACATTTTATACAAAGTAGAACAGAAGAAAGGAATAAGACTTCGGCTCATATGCTCCTGCTGCATGTGTGAACTGGCTCTGCATCTGTGATACATCCTGAGCGCTACATGTGAAGTGACCAGTAGCTGGGAAACCTGAAAGCACTCTGATTTTTTTCTATAAGGGCTTGGTGGAGCAGCCCATTATCCAGTCACAAAGCCGGATGGGATATCTCGTGTTAATTCCAAATGCATGTGGTGTTCCTTTAGTTTCTATGAATGCAAGTTCAGCTATTCTGGAATGAATTCATGCAGTGCTTTGCCCCCCTAACAAATTTTGTGGCATGTCAAAACCATGCCTATAGTGTGCAATTAAATTGTCCTATATAGACAAGTTCTCTTGTTGGGAAGGTAATATGTTAATACTTTTTTCATAAATGAAATCCTCTCTAGGGAAAGATTACAAAATTGCCATTGTTCAGTTGTTAAGCTTTGAATTGCTCACTTAAGAGCACGTAGTATAAATTTTCACACCTACATTTTTGAGTGAAGACTGTGGACTTACAGGATGAACGTAGCTGCCAACTCTTTTGAACTATCTAAATGGTATATGCAGCTTTACTGTCAATTTTGAAGGGGTGTCAGAAGCTTTTCCTTGATCCGTTGCCATACAGTGCATATATCTGCTTCACATTGTTATGGCTAACACCAGTAACTCAGTAGTTCCAAGTTAGAAATATTATGTTGCAGGGCGGAAAGACCCACAAGCATCGGAAGGACCGTGTTCAGGATCTGATAGATATAGGCTATGGCTATGATGAAACCGATCCTTTCATCGATAATTCAGAAGCTGTGAGTAAATCTTATTTGTTGAACTTGTATTTTGCTTTCCTCCAAGAACTCAGAACAGTGTACATGGCATCCCCATGTGGTCTCCTTTGCCACTGTTAGCCATTTGCAGGCCTCCTTTGCTTTAAAGGTGGAACTATAGCAAATATCTTCAAACTATTATTTTAAACTATCCATCTTGAGGAATGGGAGAATACTTCATCTGTCAGCCCTCACACTAGTTATAGCTGGCGGATCAGACTCTGCTTTAACCCTCTCTACAGGAGGTTAGGACACCTGTGACTAGGAGCAAGGCTTTTACACTGTGAATCCTGACCTTCGGAAGAATCTATTTGTAAATGTTGTAGAACCTTTTTATTTCAGTTTGAATTCTGATTTTATTTGGCAAGCTATGGCTATGCTTTGTTTACATTAATTGTTGTGATTTTTATTTCGTATCTTGTAGTTATGAAAAATAATTAAAATCACATTTATTTGTGTGCTAACTTGAGTGTTGGAAAAGTAGCATAAATGTTTTAGAATAAAAAGTAAATGCATTCCTTCTGGATATGAGATATAGCCTAAAAGGACAAATTGCCTATAGCACAGTCTTGTGCATGTTTACTCAGAAGCAAGTCCCATTGTGATCAATGGAGTTTACTCCCAAGTAGGTATGTTTAGGATTGCTATCTTAATGTGATGTTTCTAAAATGTGTGTTTCACAAGTCTTGGTAAATGTCAACATTTACCTGTAGAAGATAGAAATGATTGATAGATGGAAGACCTCTATGATTTACAATACTGCCAGAAACAATTGCGTCCCTAGGTTTGTTGGATGTTTGCCTGTGTGCCCTGGTAAATGTTGACATTTGGCAGTAAATTATGGAAAGTGGAATAGAATTTGGCCAAAATCACTTGACTGGTCTCTGAGACTTTCTTTTTTCTAACCGGTTTTCTGAACTGTTCATAACTGATAAATACCAGTTTTCACAAGTTTCTGACATTTTATCTTTATTTTTAAAGCAATTTATACCCTGCATTCCTCCTCCATTAAAGAAGCTGCTCAAAGTGGCTTACAAAATCTAAAAATCATTAAAACAATCAATCAATGTAATACATTTACAACAAACTAAAAGCACCTTAATAGCTTCACATTATGATATGGCTCGGCTTTGTTCCCACCAGTGTACTGCATAGTTTGATACTATTGTATTTTTGGTGGATATAGTCAATACTACAGTATCTTGGCTTTATCTTAGTTTAATTTGTGTGCTGTACAACCCTAGCAGCATGTTTCCCCATGCCAACCTGGTGGTATTAGCATATTTGGTTGCCTTAATATCCTGTTCACTGCACTGCAGCATAGCAAATGCATTCTTTCATATTTTAAAAATGATAGCCATCTCTTAACCTGCATCTTCCATTTCCTTTCCAGTATGATGAATTGGTTCCTGCATCCTTGACTACAAAATATGGAGGCTTCTACATAAACACTGGAACTCTACAGTTCCGCCAAGCATCTGACTCTGAAGAGGAAGATTTTACAGGAGGCAAAAAGCATAGACCATCTAAAGTGAGTATATATAGTGTCCTCAGAACTAATTTGTTTAGAGATTTGTCAGACTTGCTGTCAAGGCTATAAAGCATCTCACTGATAATCCATGCTCTAGTCTTTATATTAAAATAAATATGCTCTTTAATAGCATAAACCTATGTTTTTTAACTGGCTGCCTCCATATGCCCATTCTGTTCTGAACATGGTGCATGGATGGTAAGAAGGTGCTCAGTGAGCATAGGAAGCTCTCTACAGCAGGGGTGGAGAACCTCAGGCCCACAGGTCAAATCCAGCCCACCTGGGATCCTAGTCCAGCCCTCTGGAGTTCCCCAGATGGCCCCATTCCCTTCACCCTGACTACTGATAGTTTGGTGGTTTCCCATCTTTTGTGCAGTTTTCTCCCCATTTGAAAAAGTTGAAATGCCTCTCCTAAAGCTTAGTTACTGGCAATAAGAACTTTAAGTTACAATATACTGGTATTTCTGGCCTCACACCTTTTGCCTTTGAACCCGCTCACCACTGAAGAACTTCTCCGAGATTGCATTAGCCTGAAAGGGGTTCCACACCCCTGCTGTACGGAGTTGAATCATTGGTCCATTTAGCTCAATACTAACTGCTGTTACTGGCAAAGGTCTTTCCCATTTAATCCCTGAAGTCCTTTCAAGCAGAGATGCCAGAGATTGAACCTTGGAATATACATGCAAAGCAGAGCTGTTACTCCTCTCCTGTTGTTCTTAACTGTTGTTGTGTTGGAAAGCAGAAAAAGGCTGTTGGTCTCTGAGGTATGGAAGACCACATTGTTAAGGGCTTTAAAGGTCACATTCAGCACATTGAATTGTGCCTGGAAGGCAATACCAAGTCAATGCAGGTGCTGCAGCACTGGCATAATGCAGTCTCCGCAACCCTCTCATGCTTAACGAAATTTGACAACTGATAGCTTGCACAAGGAAGAATGATGGTTGGATGACAAATAGGGGATAGCTGTCACCACCACACCCTGGTTTTAAGCTTTCAGAAGCATTTAGCTTTTGGAAACAAAATGCCATGTTAGATGAATGTTGACCTGATTCCACAAGGCAACTTTTACGATTGTAGTTCTATAATGGTTCTTTTGAGGTTATTGTGTGTGTCTCTTTCCCCTCTCCCTCCCTTTCTTTAGGTAGCAAAACTGAAAGATGGTGAGGATCGTGGCATGAAGAAACGCAAACGGAAAGAGGAAGAGGCAGAGAAGGAGAAAAAGCCTCGGAAGATGAAAGTTTCTAAGCAGCTGGGGTGAGTTGTTGAAATGCTTTTTTCTGTTTTGGTGAATGAGTCGAGAGCAAATACCAAATTGTTCCTGTTAGAGTTTCCATTGTGAGCTGTTCAGTTCATTTAAATAAAGTTGTGGCATAGTCACAAATAAAACAACAATGGGGTTTTGTATTTTTTCCTTTGACATCTTACATAACCCTCTCAGTACAATAGCTAGAGCTTCTAAAAGAATGCTGTTCCAAGTTTAAACAAATATGATACCTCTAAGTGTATTAATCAGTCATAAGACACCAAAGAAATATGTGCATAATAACTACTTTGCAATGTTCCATTCTCAGAAGTCCTTGGAAGCTTTTTTTCTGGGAAACAAATTAGCCACAACAAATATTCTGGAAGGACTGATAGAAAATGAAATCACAAAGTGTCTGCACCCCTCACTTCAGAAAGTTTAATGATTCACTATGTTAGTTACTAGTACACTGAATAATATGGTGTTATTAATGAAAACTAGCCTCCAGGTTCTTTACTATTTCAGAATGAACTTGCGCAACCTTAATTCTGCCCAATTGCTTATTTTTGTTTTCTTTGCAGGGTAATGGCCTTAAATTCACACAAATCTGAAAAAAAAAAGAAAAAGCTGTACAAGGACTCCTTTTCACTGGCTGCTATGATCCGAAAATTTCAGAAGGAGAAAGAAGCCTGTAAGAAGAAAGAAACTAGCTTGAGTCCTACAGTGGCAGCTACCAGTTCTACACCTAATAAACACCCCGCTGCCCCCACCACTGGTGGAAATGATGTGTCTGAATTGAACCTCAGCATCACAGATCCAGTCCTTTCCATTTTTGGCAGCACAAATGAACGTGAGCTCCTGCAGGAAGCTGAAACTGCCCTGGAGATGCTGGGAGACATTGACTTTGATAGGCTGCTTGATGGCACCTCCAATGGCAGCCCAGTATCAGAGCCATCGGGAGAGAATGGAAGTATTACTCAGCCTGCCCATACCTCTGAGGTCCTGACACTCAAACAGGTGCCTGCCCTCCCAGAAGGTCTGCCAGCACATCTGGAAAAGCGTGTTGAAGACCTTAGAGTTGTAAGTGTAGCTTTCCTGGTGCTGAATTTTGTGAAGAATTGTTACAACCCGAATGGCTTAACATAAAGCCAGGCAATGTTCATTGTAGTAAGTGTTACATTAGAAACATTAGACCAGAGGGTAGTAGCAGGCTTGTTCACTTATATATAGTTAATACCATTGGTTTTAAATTTGCACATATTGCACTTTTTCCCTGATACTATTTGTTGTTTCTCATGAGAGACTACAAATAGCAGTTCCTAGAAGTCATTGCTGCTCACTATTAAGGCCTATCAAATAAAATCTTTAATCAGAAATGTATGTATTACCAAAGAGAGATGGCTACTCATCTGCCTTTGTAGGATTAAAATTCGAGTAATAAATATTATTTCTACTGATCGTCTGTTACTAGAGCCTAGTGAAGTAATCTACACTTCTGATTAAGCAACAGTTTCATTAAATGAAATAATTGCCTTTTTTAATAGAAGGCTAATTTGCACATGCATATACATTACTTGAAATGCCCTAATTTGATGACTCACATGTGAACTACTGCCACTTAAAAAGATTGTGTTTGAGGTGATGTAAAACCTGTTCTTTATTTGTGGTGGCTGTTTTCCCGTGGATCATCGCATAAAGCTGCACTTGAGCAGTGAACAGATATCCATACATCCTGAGTGATGAACACACGGATGTCAGCTTGCTCTGAGATTCTGAAATGTTTCAAGATAAGCAATCTATAGTTTGCTCTATCTGTGTGGAACTTAAGTTTCGGAAAATATCCCAGTATGCTAGAATGTGCAACTAACTCCTTTACCAACTCAGTCTCCCAGCTACTTGACATAGTCCCTGGTTGTAGAAGTCATGGCACTTGAAACTGTACTTGACAGTCTTTATTTTCCTTGCTGCTTCAAACAGTTCAGGTCAAATTACCATGTTATGCAGCTGACAAGCCTAGAAAAGCTTTTAATGAAATAAACTAGGGTTTCCAGGATTCAAAGAACCTGTGTGCTGTACCAAAGTGCATTTGGTTGGAGGCAAATTAAATTTGTCATAGCACTTATATCTGACAATTTTATTTGCCAGCATTTGGTAAATCAAATGTGGAGATTACTTTTGAGAGAGGAGAAAGTAGTAACTATGGCATTCTGGATTAAGCACTTGGCACACAATAAATTGTATTACTTTTCTAAATGTTGCTGTGATTATGTCTTATGATTACAAATCAGCAGAGGGTAACATAGTGGTGGCTATATAAATTATGGATCATAAGAATTGTAAAGGTCTTTGGGGTGAAGTGTGATAAAAGTTTCTGGGTTTTATGGCTGTTTCCAGGCTGCCAAGCTCTTTGATGAAGAAGGCAGAAAAAAATTCTTCACACAGGACATGAATAATATCTTGCTCGAGTAAGTACTTGTCTTGTTTTGAGGAAAGTGTTGAGCTTAAGGGAGGAAATGGCTGCCTGAGCAATTTCTACTCCGTCAAATAGGCAGATTCTTAAAGGGCGCTATCGTATCCAGATAGGCGGCTGCCTCCGAAGTCGGAGGCGATGGCCTATCCAAAGCAGGGCAAGAAAAGCACGGAGGGGATTGTTCCCTCTGTGCTTCTCCTGCCCTGCCTTTTTGGCTAGACAGCTGATTGTGGCTGTGTAGCCATGGGAGCATTGAGCAGGGAAGGAGGCTGCTGTACAACACATTGGGTGTGTCATACAGGCATCTACGATCTCCCCAGAACACCCCAGCCATGCCCCTCTCCAGCCACTCCATGCTCCTCTTGCGAGTGCAGAGGACAGGGCTGTTCCGCGCTGCCTCCGAGGCAGCGTGGAAGCGGGGGGAGTGGGCTCCAAGGTCGGTTCCCAGATAACACAATATCCTGTGGCCATGTAGCCGCTGTCTAGCGGCCATAGGATTGCTCCCTCCGTGACCCATACAAAAGTTCATTGGTAATGTCGATTTGCTGAAGACCTTTCAAACTGAAAAGAAAATACAATGCACAAGAATCCTTATACAGCTCTAGTAAGTTTCGTAGTGGTAGCATAGCTGAGATTTCTATATTAATCTCTGTAAAGTGTTCATATGCTAATTGTATTATTTTTATGTATGTATTTATCACTAATCACATAGCGCTTCATAAAGCAAAAAAAATTGCTCCAAGAGCTTAAAGTTTTAATTTTGACTACAGAGGGAAGGGAGGGACAGCAGATGGGGTGGGAGATACGCTACATTTTGTATGGAAGAGTGGGGGTTAATTAAATCTTTAGTGGAGCTAGGGTAAATAAGCACAGGTATGGAGCTGCTGGAATGTCAAGTATAATTCATACCTCTACCCATTCTAGAGGCTATGAATCTGTGCTGACTATTCTGTCAGAGCCTGAAAGATGATTGTAGCTAATCCTGTCTCCTGATACAACTAGATTGATTCATGCAGAAAAATGAAAATTCTAGTGTAACAGTTCCTCTCTCTAGGCAACTAAAATGTGAAATGCCCTTAGGATGGACAGTAAGCAGAAGCTGTGCTTGGCTGTTTCTCATTAGTTGTGATTTTCCCCCCATTTGTCAGTATTGAGTTGCAGTTACAGGAACTGAGTCCTACCATCCGCAGTGGAGTGTACTCTCACCTCGAGGCTTTTGTGCCATGCAATAAGGACACGCTGATAAAGCGTTTGAAGAAACTGCACCTCAATGTCCAGGTAAAAGTGCTTGCAGCAGACATGTATTAGTTAAGACAAGCTGCAAAAGATGGGTCAGAGTGGGTTCCCTGAATCCTTTGAATCCTACAACTGTTCTTTTTACAAGTCTTTATCAGTGGTAGTGCTATTATATCCCCTGTGAATTGTTAATTGTGAAAAATTTCTGCCGCGGTCTATTGCACTCTTCAAATAAAAATTAGATCATCTTAACCTTCCAATATAAACAAAATAATACCAGTTGAACTTTCCTAGAATCATGAAAGGCACACTTGTTTGAGCAGGCATTTGGGAACTGATAGTGCTGCTTTCATAGTTAATAGTTTTGATCTCTTTTGAACTTTAAGTTTTTAAAATATGTTTTAACTTTGTGTGTTGCATTTTTAGCTGCCTAAAATCTGGAAAGGTGGGATAATACTTTAAAGAGCTTTCCCAGAAGAACCTTGTGTGTGCTGGAAAGGTGTTTCATTAGAGCCGGGGTGGGCAATATGTGGCCCATGGGCCACATGTAACACCCCCCCCCATGGCTTGATTGCAGCCTCCACTGCCCATGCTGCCACATGGCAGCAGCTAAAAATGGGTAGTTTGCTGCCAAAATTAAGTGGCAAACTGCTATGGAGGCTCAAATGTGCCAAATTTAGTTTGTTTTCAAGCTAAATATGGCCTTTTTGAGTCTCTGTAGAGTTTGCTGCCAAATTTTGGCACCAGTTTGCTGGTTTTTAGCCACCACAAAATTTGGCAGAATGGCAGTGGCAGGAGTGTGGCCTCCAGATCACCCAAAGTTGTGCACCCCTGCATTAGAGGTTCCAAGCCCCCTCTCAGAACCACATTTCGATCGGTCAGAAGTCATGGCAGTTAACAGATTTGAGACTTTCCGAAAGCAGACATTGCCCTATGAGTGTTACTATTTTTTCAGCCATTATTTCAACAATTTAAGAGGTACTTAGGGAGAATTGTACAGGAGGTATTGTTTATAGTATCACTTTTTTTAAAGTTTCCTCTGTTGAATAGGTTAACAGACAGTGGCAATACAATGCTAACTAGCAGGCAGAGAGGTCAAACAACCAAAGATTTTGGGAGATAAATGTCTGATGCATTTAGGATTTGATAATGTGAGGTTTCTGTTTTTCCCCAAGAATTTAGTTTGTTTCATTTTTGTAACTTGTTTGTCATGAGAAATGGAATAGTTTTTTTTATTCCTCTAAACTTGACAGATCTTGAAAATCTGGTGCACAAATGACAACTGCTGGCCCATCTATCTGTTGTGCCTCTCTTGTTTTCACTTTGCCTGAGTGTAGCCTCTTCAGGAGAGGAGAAAGTAAACAGTATTGATGTATTCCTGTCACCTGTGAGATACTCAGAAGGGATAGGAAGATTGTTGGATGATATCAGGCAAACTGGAGAAGATGCATGAGGAAATGAGCCTATCCTGGCTTTTGTTTGTGTTTAAAATATGTATATCCCATCTTTCCACAAAAAATAGCCTTCAAGGCAGCCTACATCTATTTTATTGTGATTTCTATATTTAGAATTGTTGTATTATAAATTACAGTATACAAAACCTGCAACTCAAATGCCAGTTTAACAACTTGTGCCAGTGTATCTTAATTATTATTAAAAGTTCAGATAAATAGTACAGATGCTGCCTTAGTATAAGATCAGGAGCTTCCTCTCCCTGCTGCATACCATGCATATTCTAAGGGACATACATAAAATAATGGTGGTGGGGACAACGTAAGACTGAGACAAGTGCAGCAATGGAGTGACTTGGACTACTGCCCAATATCTGGTCCTGATTGGTAACCAACCCATCTGTAGGTATATATGATGCATTGGACAGGTGTGGCCAGCTTTCTGATTCAGAGGGAAGCCTGACTCTCCTTGCTAAGCTGGTCTGGGGCTAGATCTCTTCCAGCATATCATTAGAAATTTGGTCAAGGAGAGTCATCACTCTTGACCTCTTATTTCCCAATGGGAAGGAACGCCTGAAAGTTAACACATTAATTCTTTCCTGGCCTCCCCCACTCATGCATATATCAGATTGGGAGTCCAAGGAATAGCACCACTTTTTACCTGACGGGTGCCTCTTTTGATGAATAGGTAAAGTGTCTGCTGGATAGGCAACAATGCTGTGTCTCATGTTCCTAATCTGAGAAAGTTTGAAGAAGCCAAGAAAATTAGAGAAAGAACCAAATGGACAGCCAGTTGGCTACCCATAGGGTAGATGATCTACAGGCTTCTAACCCTGCAGTTCTAAAATAGTACTGATGTAGCTAGGGAAGGGCTGCACTGGAACTGCATGAGCAATCAGTCCCCCTGTTCACTATGGAAAAGATAAACATTTAACAAACTTATGGAAAATAAACATAGAAAAATAAACCAAAAATAAACTTTTCTGTAAACAATAGGAGTTTCTGTATCATAGCAAAGAAATTTTGAAAACAATAATACAGGCATAGTGTCTTGAATTAATGCCACTTTACTCTACAAACCTTTTGCCTAATCTACTTTCTAAAATGATTTTCAGTTCCATATCATTTTGTTCTCATTTTGTTCTCATTTATCATGTGAAAAATTAAATATGTGCTCTTAACTGCCAATATGATAGGTTAACTTTGTTCTAGATGAAAGCAGAGTTAATCATTTCTAATACTTTTGTTATCAAAACCAAGGTTGCCTCAGAAGCTGAAAGTTATTTAAAGTTGTTCAGGGAGAAGGGGAACTGAGCAGCCTTTGAGAAACAGCACATAAATCAGTTGGCTAGACTACGTGCATCACTATTTTAATGGTTGTGTCTTCTCAGGATGACCGCTTGAAGGAACCACTGCAAAAATTGAAATTGGCTGTCAGCTGTGTCATGCCTGAACAATTATTCAAATATCAGGAGGACTGCCAGGCACACAGTCAGGCCAAGAATGCCAAGTATGTACATAAATCAAGTGGGATATATTTTGTTAACATGGAAAATTCATGATGGAAAGTGGGATGATGACAATGCTGGCACTTGAACAGGAGAGGGTGCAATTACTGCCTTCTTTGCCTGTTTTGTGGTTGTGCTTTTGAAACTTTCACTAAACCAAACAGAATTTGGGATGTAAGAAATACAGGACAGTACAATAGTGAAGTTTTTCAAGAGGTGGTGAACGAACAAGGAAGCAAGTTTGTTATTTTGCAAATACTGCTTGTCTTTGATTTGTTGCATTTTACACAAGAAAGAGACAGATTGGCTGAGCTACAGCTTCAGCGGATCTCTTGCTATCATTCACAAGGGTATTTTTTAGACCAAGGCTGGGGAATGTTTTTCAGCCAAAGTGTTTAATTCTAATCTGGGGAAGGTCTCAGGGGGCACATTCTGTCTGTGAGTGGGGCCAAATGTGTCACCAATTTTAAACCTACTCAAAAGTAAGCAGGACAAGACTCTGCATGTCTGATCAGAAGTAAGCAGGACTGAATCATACAACAGTTTTCTCCCCAACAGAAAAAGCTCTTATCTCTCATAAGAGCTTTTTTCAGTGCTCATTAGGGAAAAGCTCTTCTCTCTGATCAGCTCCTGATCAGAGATAGGAGCTTTTCCCTGCTGGGAGAAAGGCAGGGCCTGGGGAAGTAGCTGGTGGGTCTGATGGTGAGCCCCCATGGGCTGGAGGTTCCTATTGCCTGTTTTAGAGGGTGGAAAAACAGTATATAGTAGAGTTGTCATTGCTCAAGCCCAGAACTGAGAATCTAGAACAGTATTTGACATATGAAAAGCATGAAATAATAATCATGGGTAGCCCTCGTGGTTTCTTTAAACAAATAATTTTTCTATCCCTGAATATTCCAACTGAAGGATTCTCAGTATCAGCACGGAGTTACAAGTATCTCTCATAGTTCCTGTCCCTCTCCTATGGCCAGAAGTCCTATAGTCACTTGCTTTTACGACCCATTTCTCCCCAAACTCCACCTCCTTAATTTCCTTCCCTTACTGCCCATTTCTCCACAAAGTTCATCTCCTTTCTTTCCTTCCTACTGCTTGCTTATGGTTTTCCTTTCTGCGTTACCTGTGTGCCCATGGCACAGCTAGTATATTTTAAGAAATGCTACAGCTGTATGGGAAAATCCTTACCACAGTTGAGCGTGACTCTCTTGCTTGAAGTTCACCAAACAAGCATGTTTGGTTGCAACCTAGTTAGAGCCTCATTTGGGGGCCGGATAGGTTTGAGTTCTTGGTGGCCACCCCATTGGCTGATGTTGTAGGTTCCCATAGCTACTCTCTGTTACAAGCTAGCAAAGCAGTCCATTTTGACTGGTGTTGAGGACCGTTCCACTGATGTGGAATGTCACTGTTTGTGTTTTCAAAAGGCGTTTCTGTTGCTGATGTACGTGAAGCTGTTACACAGTGCCTTCCAAGTTCATGAAATGTTGTGGGTGGATACAGCTTTTGGCTGAACGGCCTTGCGTTCTTTATTTTTTTTGAGGAGACAGGACCCATCTCTAGGTTGTCAGCTAACCAATTGTCTATATGTGAGACGGCAGCAATACCACAAGACCATGGAGAAAAGCAGATTGCTTACCTGCAACTGATGTTCTTCAAGGGTTCATCTGTGCAGTCACACAACCCACCCTTCTTGCCTGTTTCAGGTGACTCTTGCACCTTTATATTGGTACTTTGCACAGTAGTTGTAAAGGTACTAAATGGGAAGGTGCTCACCTTGCTGCCCAAGATAAGCACAGATACTTAATCTCCCTTTGTGTAGCGGGGAGGGGGTATACAAGCATCAGCTCCCTGACTAGAGCTCTAGAATGCTCCTAGAGTTTGCTTTGCACAGGCAGAGAACCCATATGTGGTACAGCAAAGATGGCCACTCGAGAATCAATTACAGGTAAGCAACCTGTGTATACTGGAACCTAATGATGGGGAAATAAGTATACATGTGCTGACAGTCTTGCCCACAACATAATTACTTTTTTTGTTCCAGAATGCAAGCAGAAGATGAGCGAGACAAGAATGGCTCTGAAGAGGAGGATGATGAGAAGCCAGGAAAGAGGATTGCGGGTCCAAGAAAGAAATTCCACTGGGATGAGACAGTGAGGTGTGATACTATGTTGTCTGTTTAACTGCTAGAAGAGTTTTTTAAGGGCGCAATCCTATGGCCCCTAGACAAAATCTGGGGGGCCATAGGATAGTTCAGCTTCCTGGATCTGAGTTCCGAGGCACTGCTCCAACCTCAGATCCAGGAGTCAGAGCTCCCTGCCCCCTCACAGCCAGTGCAGAGAGAACCTCGGCAGGAAGGGAAAGGGTGTGTGCTTGTGGGCGGGAAGGGGAAGGAATGGCTTACACCATATCCCCAGGCCTCTCCAGACTCCTTCCCTCCCTGATGCCTCAGGTAGACCGGCGAAAACACCCATCTAGCTAAAATGCAGAGTAGGGGAAGCACAGAGGTGAAGCTTGCCTCTGCCGCTCCTCCCTCTCTGCATTGGATGGCCATAAGCCTCTGAGTTCGGAGGCTTATGGCCATCCCCATAGGATTGCACCCTTAGATTGCCACAGCACAATCTAATGCAACCTGCGTCAGACCCTGACTGCCTGGGGAAGGAATGCTAGCATTGTGACCTACCCAGAGAGCTTTGGCTATTGGGAGGTATAGAAATGAAATAAATTAATTAAGCAAGCAGCAAGCGATTCTGATCCCCCCCAAAGCATGCATAATTCTAGATACAGTCATAAATTTAAACCTATGTATATCTAATGCACTGCAGCTTTTTAATAATAAACTGAAGGAAGATATAACATCAACAAGACTCCCAGAAGCTTTGCTTTCATTTGGATCAGGTGAAGGCCTTTTGAATCTCTCTTCTTACGCTTCTTGGCTATAATACCACCTAATACAAACAGCTTAGGTGTTGGTAGTATACAGCTAACTCATATTATTTAAATAGCCTTGGCTCCTATCCCAGGATTGCAGGAGGGAAATGGGAAGGGGTATGGATGAAATACAAACTGTTTTGTTGCTTAGCAAAATATGGAAATCTGAAATGTGTGTTTTACTTGCTCTATGCTCTCATTTGGCTCTGGCTTCCCTGTTATGGGTAAAGCAGTGCTGCAAAAAGCGCTCAGTAGGGAAAAGGCCTTCAAACATGTTGGCTCTCTGATTTACTGCTGTGATGAGAGCCCTTTTTTGCCTCCATTTATGAATACCAAATGCCTGTCCCACTGATGACCACCCATTACTTGAGCAGTAATCTCCCACTCCATCCTTCACACGTCATATCATTTCATGTCTTAGTGATTTATGCATTATCTCTATTTGCTTACCCTAATTTCTGAAATCCATTTCCATGGCAAAGTAACCAAAGGCAGTTTTGCTTCTGGATTGTGAGGAATTTGGATCTGCTGACTGCAGAGTTCTTGGATAACCTCAGAATAAGAGTCCTGAGATACAGAAAGAACAAGGTTATAGCCTTGTGAAATTGAAAACTAAACTGCTTTATATAATGTAGAATACGATGTAACCATGTGAGCTATGTAAATGCTATAGCTGAATAACTCTGTAAGGAAAAGAGTGTAGAGCTACAGCAAGTCAGACAAATCTGGTGAGTGGAGGGGAGGTTCTAGTCATGGGAGATATACATGGGTAACTTGTGCATGCTAATGGCTGTTGTATTTAAGTCTGTCGGATTTCTTTCAACAGGGCTTTGCTGTGTAACCTTGTCAAGATTAAACTGGGATGTTATGAGCTAGAGCCAAATAAAAGCCAGTCTGCAGAAGATTACCTTAAGACTTTTATGGAGACAGAGGTGAAGCCACTTTGGCCAAAAGGCTGGATGCAAGCTAGGTATGATACCTGCTTTTATTCAGAGATTACAAAGTATGACTTGTGCTTTGACATTAAATGTTATTCAGAGTTTAGGCATGTACATTACAGTATTGTAAGTTCTTTTATTCCTTATCCTTAAGATCCTCAGTACGTTAATGATTTCAAAGTCGACATACATAAAACAGTTAGTAAAATCAAACAAATCATTCATTGGTGTTGCATCCTTAAAAGCTTAACTGTAGCCATAAAATATAAGCCCAAACAAAATTGTCTTGAAATACTCTAGGGATGAGTTCAATTATAATAATTGAGAATGCCTTTTGGCATACTTTTCTAATCATAGTGCAGAGATGGAATAATCAAAAGGGCATTCTTGATTGATCTGATGTAATTCAAAAGGAGATAGGTGAAGAAGCAGTCTCTTCAGTGTGCAGGTGGAGCTGAGCTAAAGCACTCTTAGCCCCCACTGTAGCCTGGAGTTCAAAGCATGACAATGGATCTAGGAGCACCCTAAGATTGCAAACCTGAGTAAAAAGGGGAATTTGAAAGAATGAAACGAAATTATTGAAGTATTTATACCCTAATTTTCCAGAAGAGATGTCCAAAGGAGCTAAGATTATGAGAATCTTATTGTTGGCTTCCAGTCTCGGAATACTCTTGCTTGGATCCAGTCTCAGTTGGCTCTAAATCCCTGATTACAACTAGCCACTAAGAAACAGCTCAGTTACCACTCTCTGGGACTACCCTTCCAGAAAAGCAAATCCATTTGAGCTGTTTCTCATTAACAGCTACCAGGTTCTTCAGAGGCATTATAATTATCAATTATAAGAGAGATAATATAGGGAAACAATTTCCTCCATTGATGTTTAGGTTTCAGCGTCAAATCCAGGTCAAAGGGAAACATCAGCATTTGCCATCAGCAGCCAGTTGAGTCTAAAATTCCAGAGCAGCTATAGCCTTCCCTTTCTGGTGAAGGCTAAAGGTGAAGATGGTCACTAGTTGTAGAATAAGCATATTTTGGGCAGGGGGTGGGAAGATACTTCTTTTCTTTTGAAAAACTGGCTGGATAGGTCTGGTGCCATTTTAGTAACTTGTCCTTCCTGACAAAGTCATAGATAATCCCACACTGCAATGGGCCCAGACTGTCTTGGCTGATACTCATGAGGCAGGATAGGCATGGTTTCTAACAAATGGTGCTTGAAATTATGAGTGCAACTTATTGCATCAGCAGCCAATACTGATAGAAACTGATTCTCCAACTTCTAAACTTTCATAATAGAATGTTAACTGCACTATCTTAATGTTTGGTCTGTACAGCTTATGGCTCTCCTGTAAATTCTCAGGAGAGTAACTATATTGCAGACACTTGCTAGAGATCTTGATTGTCAACTGACTAAGATCCAGTTGATGTCTAAATCTCAGTTAAGGCTTTTCGTGTTTGGAAAAGCCTTAACTGATATGCTAATCATCCATTGTTTTAGGTTTTCTAGATTGTATCCATGCTTCAAAGCATGGATACAATCTAGAAAGCCAGTTATTTGGATCTTATTACTCTAGCTCCATGTAGGAATGCCATTTCAGAGTTAAGCTGTAATGTTATGCCCTCTGCTTTCTTAAGAGGGCTGCTGTAAAAAATTACCACTGGAACAGTGTTTTCTGAGGATGTTGTCCACTATCTTACTCAATGTCCGCATGCAAAGTGTTTGTCTCAGGAAGAATTTTGTTACACCTAGTGAATTTGTATGTTGCTTGATAATGAACATTTTGTTGCCTTGCTTGCAATGTTTCCTTATTTGTGCTGGTGGCCAGGAAATTGAGAGCTAAATTGGTTGCTCAACTCTAAATGTTCCTTCAGTTTTTGTTTTGGCTTATAGCTAAACAATAAATAACATTATTACTAGTACATATAGAAACTGTACCTAAAACCTTGAAGCCATAAAGTCAGATAACGTTGCCTGTAACTGGTGGCAAAATGTCACACTAAGCAGAAGCTGATTCAGTCTCCAGATGGAAATAATCGGGATTTACCAAACCATTCATGATCCAGGACAACCTTGCTAGATAGTCTGTCTTTAAACTGCTGTGCCAGTCAGTTGGCTTCAGTATGAGTTGAGTATTCCTTGTTTTAATCTACCCTCCCACTTGGTCCACTTGAAGTTGTATGTAAGATGTGGAGATCTGTGCTAATGAAAGGGACAGAAAATGACTGGGTACAGTTTTATTGATGGTCAAGACTAATTTGTTACTGTAAATTTTGTCTAAGCCACTGTGGGTTGTCCATAAAGATCAGTGAAGATATATATGTGCCAGGGTTTTTGAATCTTACTAGCTCCTTGAGTCTGAGATTGGTCAACTCCCACAAAGTTCTACAACTCTAATGTTTTAATTGTTGTGAACTGCCCAGAGAACTTTGGCTATTGGGTGGTATAGAAATGTAATAAATGAATGAATGAATGGAATTTAGACCAGGGACCTTTGCCTTATCTAATAAGGACAAGGATGTCAAATTTGAAATATCAAATTTCAAATAATCAGTATCAAATTGTGGGTATGTCCTACCACCTGCATTCTATAATCTAAAATAGAGCCATGATTACCTTGTATTGAATTAGAATGTCTAAATAGGGCTAACATGGTAATCATTTCTGCCAGTTATTTATAGTGAAGATGGTTTAGTGGTAACAAATACAACCAGAGTGAACAGTAACTTGTAATAGGATTTTGCTATACAGGTACACATGTACATTGATCTCGGAGTCAAGGGATGCTCCCAGACAAAGGTGTCCTAGTATGAATGGTCAGAAGGCATTGTACAGTATTCCATCTTTTTTTATTTAATGAATTTTCCATGGGGGAAATAGATGGAAGCAGCATTGGGAAAACACAGGAGAATTACAAGGGAAATATGTTGTCTGGAACCTGTGAATGAGGCAGGGCAATGATGCAATCCTTGTCTGACAGCACCCAACAACATGTTTAACTTAAAGTGGTTTATTAACCCTGAGAGGTTATTTTGATCTATCTTAGTATTTTCCCTAATGTTTTTATTTAGCTTCTCACCTTGCATTATTTACTTCATAGTCTGCCCTATTCAAGGAAAGCGAACACAAATTAACTAAATCAGCCTTTAAAACTGCACCTTAAACTAATTCAGTTGCATATTTATTTATTATTATTATTTATTTATTGCATTTATATCCTGACTTCTTTCCTCTTGCAAGGAACCCAAGGCAGCTTACGTTATCCTCCTCCTATCCATTTTCACAACAGCAACCCTTTGAGGTAGGTTGGGCTGAGAGTCTGTGACTGGCCCAAAGTCACCCAGTGAGCTTCCATGGCTGAGTGGGGACTAGAACCCGCATCTTCTGGCTCCCAGTCCAACACTCTCACCACTACACCACACTGGCTCTATATGGTCAGACAGACAAGAAGTGGAATGTTAGCTTTAAAGTGTGGGTATGTTACTTCCAGTAAAGTCATCTTATTGGGAGATTGAAATAAGCATTGGTATCTCAAAGAATTAAGGAAGTCTGTTAATCAGCTATTCAAACTACTGGTCAAATATGGTATTGAGTAGTGGTTTGGTTATAATGGCATGATTATTACAAAGCATTAATATGTATTGAGTGCTGTAAACCTGGCCATTTATGAACAGCAAAACTTGTTTCCTGGCTTGAAGAATTTGCAGTCTTAAGATAGACAAGACAAGCCACAGGACATCAGTTTAGGTAAGAGAGGATCCGAAAAGTTTGAGGAGAGTTTATTAGCAGCAGGGTCACGAAGAATCGGACATGACTAAACGACTGAACAACAACAAAAAATTGACCAGAATTGGATTCTGTAACTGAAACATTTCCAGAAAAAATGATAAGGGTTATTTTTAAAAAAAACTTTGCAACAAATGATACAAGAGGTACAAAAAGATGAGTAGCTATAACTATTACTCTTACTATTTGTTTCCTTAGGATTAAAGGCAAGCAAAGGATCCAGCAAGAGAGAGTTCTGTGCATAAGCAGCTTTGCATGCATATTGCCTTTGTATATATACATCTCCATCCTTATTCTCATTGTGATGCTCATCCCAGCCCTATTGAACTGGCTGGGTGCATGTCTATTCTGTATCTATTCAAAGCCAGCAATGCTGAACATGCTCTTTTGGTCAAGATGTAGTATGGATATTGAAAGAAGGCATATTGCATTCCACAAGGATGTAATTTATGCTTTATCGAGATAGATTGGGCATTTATTCCTCATAACTGATAGTACTGAACCTACCTAAGGGCAATTTCAGAAATTTGTCCAAAGTAATGGTTATTAAGCAGTCCATTATCAGTCATATCAAAAGCATAACTAACAGAATGTTTAGTTATGGTTTAAGATATTGATCTGATGTCCTATTTAAGAACTGAACTTTTCCAAGATTTTATGGGCAATCTTATCTCAAAGATATCTGGTCTGCTAATTAAAACAGTGCTTACTGGTGAATGATTTCTGTGTACCAGGGTACAGCTTGAAGAGAAAATATTCCAGGGTGTTTCTCAACCTGTGTGTGTAAAATTAGCCTCTCACTTCAGTATTCAGCAAGGTGTTGCTAAAGGCTTGTCAATTTCTGCACTAATCCGTGTGTTTTGTAACTGGAAATCCCAGTTGCTAAATGGTTGTATTTTTCTATTTTTTTAATTGCGAAAAGTTTGATGGCATCTTAAATCTATATAACTCATGCTTGTCACTTCATTTTTAAAAAAAACTTTGAGGAGAGTGGCTACATTTTTGAGAGAGAATGTGTGCTTTGTGCTTGATAAAGCTAATTTCAAGTGGCATGAAACCCATGGGAATAGAAAAACATGTACTGTGGGGAAATGTTACTTTCAAGGTAACAGCACTTCACACTGAATTGTTTGTAGAAAAGTGCAAACTTTTCAAAAAGTGAAAAGTGTTCAGAAGGCATGGTTTAACAATTACATGTTATAAAATGGTATGAAGTGCCTTAACTTGGAGTGAAACACAATTTGGCTCTATGTTCAGTAGTTTTGCTGCATTCTCTGTCATTAAAACTGTACCCATGCACACATTTTAAAACACATTCTATTCAACTCTTTATGAACATTAAACATCTCTTGGCATTACACTGTTATTCACTCAGTGTTTCTGTCTTAAGTCTCTGCACTCTTTTATTTTGCTTTCATTTAATGAACTATCATATTTTGATAGTAGTGCTATCTGTGTATATGAATTTCTTTAAGATGGCTCACTGGAGAAACCCTTTTTTTTTATATCTCTTGATCAACCGGCTCTATTTAAACTGATGCCAAGATTGTGACTTAGTTAGCAGGGCTGCATGGCATTCCAGGAAACAACTGTGTATTGGGGGAGATCTTTCATTCTTTGGCCTGGTTTAGATGGTCATATTTTGGCTTATTAAGCCAAATTATGCACGAGCCTTTTGCCTGTGCACACAGCCCCTTTGTGTAGGCCACAATTAAAGCAGAGGTCTCAAACCATGGTTTCTTGCTTCGTCCAAGCCACGAAACAATGGTTACCAGCTTCAGAACAGGCCAGAATCTTAAATCATGTTTTGAACCCAGTTTAAGATCCTGGCTTGTTCTGAAGCTGGTAAGTGTAGCATCCTGGTTCAGATGAAACTGAAAACTATGGTTAATTAGAGGCTTCCTGGTTTGACTGCTGCGTGCTGCACAGCTGTGTGTAAAATGCAGTAGTGAAACTTACTCAGATGACCAGACTTGTGACAATCTTAAAATTAAAGGTACTGTTAAGTTTCAGTTTTTCCATATGTATAGTTTTCTGTTTAAGATCCTGAAGCATTTCCCAATATTTTCTTCAGTCATTGGGTTTTGGAATTTGGCCTTATTACACAAAAGAGTTTGGACAAACTAAAATTGGAGAACTTACTAGCTTAACTTTTTTCTTCAAGATCACAGCACTTCTAAAAACAGTTGCTCTGTCCTTGACCCCATTTCATTATAAGTCCTTTTAACAGAAGAACTATTTGAGAATGCTCCAGTCTGCATTCCTGATTTCTGTTCTGCTCTAAGTCAATGGCACGGAGAGATACAGAACTATGGTAGTATGTGGAATTGAGCCAGAGGCACAGAAAGATTGACAACGCTCAATGAGAGTGCAAAAGCTGCAAGCTCCAATTGTGTGATTTGTGTGAATGGAGAGACTACCTGTAAGTGGGCCTGAAAGTATCTCAATAGGACTGAGGAACAGAGTGGAATAGAGCTACTTATATGAGATTTTGCAGATCTTTCTTTTATTTAACAAGGCATCTTTTGGATCTAAAGGGCCCAAACCTTCAAGAAATTACAGTGTTTTCCCATTGTATACTACTGATGGGTGGGGAGGGTACTGCTAATTAGGGCTTGGTGACACAAATTATTAGTGGTAGCTTAGGTTTCTAAGATGCTAATCGTAACACTGCTTCTGTGCCTAAGTATGAGGGAGAAATTTAGTAGGTCTACATCTTCCTTTCTCCTTCAGTCCTGGGGCTGATGTTGCCAGGCCCTTCAAAGTCTTCCTCCCTCTGGATACTGTAGCATGTTGAGTTCAAGAAGAAAAAAATCCTTAAATTTAAGTATACATTTTCCAATATATTTCTTCCCTACACCTGGTTCCTACTTGCGTTCCAGGGCTACTTAGCACAAAAACAATGTTGTCCTCTGTGCTGCATTTTATCAATGCAGCTGTGCATGTACTCCATTCAGAACAATGCAGTTCTGTTTAGTGAACACCTCACACTGTAATCAGACACCCATTTTATATCTAATTAAAATGCAAAACAATTATCTCCTCCTTAAAAACAATTATCCCCCTCCCACCTCTTAAAGAGGTCTTGCCAGGACTGCCTAACTGACGGACAGGGCTTCCTTGCCCAAATCACTGATGCCACCATCTTAGCTGTCCCATCTTCAAGCCCATTCAGAATGCGTGCCTTCTACGTTTCGAGATGTAGGTGCATAAGGTAAGGGTTTTAGGCTGTGATCTTAGTAACACTTATTAGGGCCATAAAAAACCCCCACCAGTTGCTGAACTGGTCCATGAGAATCCACTCCAGATGCTTTTGGATGAAACCAATTATCTGGATCCATTTCAGCTGGGATTCAGGCTAGGTTTGGGCATGAACACACCCTGTATGATAACCTGTGTCTGGAAAAAGACAGGGGAAATGTGATGCTGCTGATCCTCCTTGATCTCGGCAGCTTTCAGTACCATCAACCATAGTATCCCTCTGGGGCAACTGTCTGAGCTGGGAGTGGAGGGTTCTGTATTGCAGTGGTTTCATTCCTGCATGGATGACTGGCTCCAGGAGGTGGTGCTTGGTGGATATTGCTTGGTCCTGTGGATTCTTCATTATGAGATTCCACAGGAGTCTGTTTTTCCCCCGTGATATTTAACATCTACATGAAACCATTGAGCAGGGTCATCTGGTGTTTTGGAGTACATTGCTATGAGTATGCAGATGACACACAGCTCTATTTCTGTTTTTCATCATCAGTTGAGGCTGTGGATGTAATAGATCAGTGCTTAACTGTGACAGTGGTCTGGATAAGGGCTAATAAATTGATGCTCAATCCAGACAAGACTGACATGCTGTTAGCAGGTGGTTCATCTGACTGGATGGAGAGTGTACATTTTGTTCTGGATGGGGTTACACTTCCTCAGAAGGAGCAGGTTCATAGCTTGGGGATTCTCTTGAGGCTCAGCTGGCCTCAGTGACATGGAGTACCTTCTACTGGCTTTGTCTTGTGGGCCAGCTATACCCAGCTACGCCGGACAAGGATAAACTGGCTTCAGTAGTCTATACTCTGGTAACCTCCAGGTTAGATTATTGCAATACGTTCTATGTTGGGCTGCCTTTGAAAACGGTTGGAAGCTGCAGCTTGTGCAAAATGCAGCAGCCATATTGAATGCAGGGACCAGAAGGTCTGAGAATATAAGAGCAATTCTGGCACACTTGCTGTGGCTGCCATATGTTTCTGAGCCCAATTCACAGTGCTTGATTTGACCTATAAAGTGTTACACAGCTTGGGACTACAATAGCTGACAGAGCACCTCTCCCAATATGAACCTACCCATACATTATGATCAAATTCTGAGGCCCTCCTCTGAGTGCCCCTTCCAAGGGAGGTTTGGCGAACAGCTACAAGAGGGAGGGCCTTTTTAGTGGGGGCCCTCCAATTGTGGAATGCTCTTCCCAGGCGCCAACATTGACATTTTCTTGACAGCAGGCTACGTTTTTCTCTACTCCAAGGTTATTTGTTTGTAATTATTTTAAACTGTTTTAAAATTCTATGTTAAAGATTTTATATTATGTTTAATCATATTGTCTGAGTTTGGATGACCACAGGAGCGTAAGAAGCCATCGTGGCTTCTCCCCCCCCACATGTGCTGCGTTTACATAATTACCTGTGCTGTAGTGGAGGTTAGCATGTTGTGCACACCTGGCGCACAGTGGAGTGGCTTCATACCCACCCTACAATCCACAATGTGCAGTAGGGGCTGTACAGTGGGTACGAAGCCACCCCCACCACACACCGGGTTTGCATGACATGCCAAACCGTGCTGCAGTGCAGGTAATTTTGTAACCAACGGGCAGGGGGAGAAGCCAGAATGGCTTCTTTCCCCCTTGCAATCGTCCAAATACCTCCTCTGTGAACTGCCTAGAGAGCTTTGGCTATTGGGTGGTAAAGAAATGGAATGCATGAGGGGGGGAAAACACCAAATCCACAGTTGGGCAATACCTTTAGTAGGACCAACCAAAACTCCATAGAAGTGTGCAAGCTTTCGAGTTTTCCGGAACTCTTCATCAGGCTAGGGTTTTTTTTGTACCACCTTGTCTGATGAAGAGTTCTGAAGAACTTAAAAGCTTGCGTGCTTCTGTGGCATCCGTATTGCCCAACTTATTAGGAGTACTCCCCACTGAATACAGCAAGATTTACTTCTGAGTAAACATACACTGGATTGTGCTGTTAGTGTGGAAATGCTGTAACTTACACCTAACCCAGTAGAGCAATCTGTTACTGTGAATTCATTATACAGTAGCGCCATGGTATACTGTAAATCTTGATGCTAGCAGTTATTTTGTCTTCCATTTCTGCCTTTCTGTCTCCCCTGTGGGAGCGGTGTAGACATTTAGATGCCAGGAGACAATTACAAGCTGTATTTAATGCTTAAAATATATTAACATGATGTCAACTAAACACAGTAAATTGATAAGATACTTCAGATATTTTATCTTTGTTAACTATAAACAGGAGCACTTAATAAGCAATATTCTAGTGTAGCAATTATCTGTACTGAAAATTAGTATGCAAATGGTAAACTTTGAGCATAGTTGCTTTTAGCCATCTTGTTATGCCAAGTAATTGTGCAAGTACTAGTGAGTTTGTACCATGGTCATTTAATAATCTGAATTTAGTTCTGGAGAAATTACTGAATTATTCCCTCTCCTTCTGTCTCTACAGGATGCTCTTTAAAGAAAGCCGAAGCGTTCATAGTCACCTCACATCTGCTCTGTGAGTATAACATCAATACATGCTCTCTTCTCTTTTAATCTACCTTTCTGTAATGGTGTCTGTCTTAGAATCTCACAGTAATTTGAGTTGATTGCAGTGGTTGTTGGTGCTTATAACTTTTTTCCTGTGGGTGATGAAGTCTAGAATTTGCGATATTGATGGCTTAATCTTGACATTTGTAAGGACCTTGAACCAGTTGCATTTTCTATAGTTCAGATTCAATGTCTGTAATAAGTTTCCTTGAATGAAACATTTTTTATGACATTGGCGGGGTTCACACAGTCACTGTGGCTTAAACAAGCCACAGTGGCTTGTTTAAGCTGTGGAGTATGTCATCACATGCTGGGTGCCGTTTGCCTAATCACCCGCCTAGATGCAGCTTGTGTTGTCCAAACCTGGGTGGCATGGCTTGTTGGAGAGGGAAACAGCCCTTAAATAACTCATGGGCTAATGTTGGGTTATTTGAGGGTTGTTTTCCCCTCCAATAAGCCATGCCGCCCGGGTTCAGATGACAAGCTGTGCCTGGGCAGGAGACTAGGGAAATGGTACCCAGTACACGCTGCATCTTAAACAAGCCACCGTGGCTTGTTTAAGCTGCGATGATTGTGTGAACCACTTCATTGTGCTTCAGTGTGCAAGCTGGAAAGCCCCCCTCTGGAGCTAGAAGTTGTTGCCTATATAATTTTAGTCTCCAGTCCACAAGTTTCACATTTACCAGACTGCCATCAGCATTAAATGGATATCCTTGTGGTGAAATGTTGGATGTGGAAGGGGGAGTTTGTAAGAAGAGATGTTTCAAATTCTTGATCTAGGTCAGGAGTGACCAACTGTTGATCTGCAGGCTTTTCTGATCCCACAGCAGTTTTATCTAGGTCCCAACAGCCCTATGAAATGTTAATCAATATATGGTAAAATATTCACACATAGTTTTTCCTCTGTGACAAAAGGTGTTTAAGTTGTAAGGATGCTCCATACTTTACTGTCTGCATATCTTTTGGATTTTGTATGTAATTACTAATATGTAAACATACACATTTTCAGCATCTGTGTAATGGAGAGTTAGCACTGAGGCGCAGGGCTCAGCGTTTGCGGCAAAACTCACTTCTGGCCTCTGGAACATGCTCTTGAAAGTAGAAGCTCCTGACAACTCTGTATTCAGCTTTGTGCTTGATATAGTTTACTCAGCTAAACAATACTGATACATAATTATTTGGGAAGTTGTCTTATAATTTGAGTTTACATTTACATGTGTTATAGAGAAATTTCTGCATACCACCCTAGCGATACTGTTGCCTTAAAAGCTTTGGAGTCTGCTAGAAGTTAGGAACTACCTAGATGTTTCTCTTTGTTAAGCTCTAACAGTATGAAAAGCCTAGTCAGGTAACTATTTGCAGGTGTTTCTCGAATGTGGAGTCTGTGCTTTAACACTTAATTTGTGATGACTTCATGTGAGTGCATATAATTGCTAATTTCTCAGTCAAAGATCACTGATCAATTTCTGTAACCTCAAGTTATACAAGATTTAGAGAGATATGTTATTACTACTATGCAATGAAGTCTGTCTGTCAGAACTTACTCTTAAATCTTTCTTTTAAAAAAAAAGCCATAAAAACTCCAGATTGCTAGAGAATTCCCAAACACTAAAAAGCTGCTATATTTCAAGTCATTATGCTACTTGATATTTATATATAGGTATTTCCAAAGTTAAGCCCTAACAATGGAACTGGTAATGGGTTCATCACCAGAATGCTGCTCTTTCCTAGCATTACTGATTTACTCAGTGGCCCAGTTTGCATGTCATGGGTAAAACCTGAGTTACTAGTGAAAGAGCCTACATGTTAGTTCATGTGGTTCCATCGCTCCCACTGCCAGTGGGAGCCACTAAACAACCAAGGATCTGCCTTGGTGCATAGCTGTGATGTCGGGAACCCAGATCTCTGGCTTTTCAGTGGAGACACAAGCCAGAGTTCTGGGTTCAGATGTCATGCTAAGCAAGACAGCATCCCTGGATTGTTTAGGCCGCTCCCACTGGCTGAAGGAGTGATGGAGTCATGTGAAATAGCATGTTGGCTTGGTCACGGTAACCCAGGTTAACGTGCAAACAGGCTTCTGAAAAGCTAGTTGTTTCACCAAGAAATAAGCAAAGCATTGCTTCTACAAAACCGTAAGTTTAATCACATGGGTATTCTCGGTGGGTAATGTCCATATTGTGAAATCTTCCAAGCGGAGCCTTGTCTTCAAATAAATCAGAAAATGCTTTTGATGATCTTTTCATATGTTCTGGCATTAAGTTTAGAATTGATCTGATATATTTTACTTGGGCAATGTAAGTTGCCTTGAGCCTCTTATGGCAAGGTGACAGATTATTTATTAGTACAATTATTCATTTTATAATTTCAAGAGAAGAAGCAAAATTCACCATGTAGCATATGCATGCTTCCTGTGCATATCTGACCTGTCCTCAATTTTTCTCAAAAGGTGCACCACAAAATGTGATTTCAGAAAGAAGTTTAGGAATTTGGACTAAGTTTTTTAAATGTAGGAATTTACAGGTCCGGGTTTTGTGAAGGCACCTTCTGAGAAGCAAACTGAGGAAAACACTGCATACTTGCATAGAGTGTGTATTTACAAAAAAAAACCCCTCTAAATTTCAGTCAAGTTGTTTTCAGTTTATTTTCTCTTTGAGCATGTCTGCTTCACATTTAACCAGCCTTGTGTTTGTAGCTAGTGCATTTTCAGTTAGATTGAAGGCCTTTCCAACTAAAAATGATAGATTTGCCTTCTAACTAGCTCTGTGCCCTCTTCTTTAGGGCAAAGAAGAAGGTGATTCTGGCACCTAAACCCAAAGTGAAGGTAAGTAATGAAGTCACTTAGTAAAGTAAAATCAGTAAAGAAATAAAAAAAATCAGCTTCAAGATGTAATCAGCAATACCTATCATAGCTTTTGATTTTAAGGTTGACAGTTCAAACGACAATACGGCTTTTTATTTATCACATTTGTAATGTTTACTTTCTTCCAAGGAGTTCAGGGCAACATAATAGAGTTCTGATATCCTCACAATAAGCTTGTGGGGCATGTTAGACATACCTGGTTTGCACTGTTTATTAAACCCATGGTTTGTTGCTCTACCCAGTATTTGTTTGGCAGACAATTGAACAAACTGTGATTTCTTTTCTCAACCACTGGGTTGTTTGTTTTCCTCCTCCTTCATAGTTAACAACACATAGTTAACCCATAATTCCAGGTTACGTGTGAACCAGTCTATGACCTGGTTCGCACGTAATGACAAAGCATAGTTTAATTAACCATGGTTTGTTGAATCGTGTATTGTCATTACATGTGAACCCAGAACTATGGGTTATTAAACATGAACAACCCACGAAGGAACCCATGGTTTGTTGTTGGTTGTGAACTGTGGGTTGTTTAAACCATGGGTTGTCATTATATGCAAACCCAAAATCATGAGTTGCTCATTGGTTGTTTTGCCAGGCTACAGAAGCTGTGAGCAAGAGTGGTCAAAACCCCTCAGCCTGTATACATGCCAGTACTCCAGTGCTGCAAAGGCAGTTGGGATACAGGGAGGGAGTGGGTGAAGGTGGAAAGAAGGAAACAACCTAGGGACTGAGAAAAAAACCCATGGTTTGTTCAATTGCCTGCTAGACAAACACTGGGTAGAGCAACAAACTGTGGTTTAAATAAACTGTGAGGTAGTGTTACATGTGAACCGAATCTACACGTTTGTGCTTTACAGTTTATACATCTTAAGAGAAGCAGGTCAAGTAAAGAATGCTGGCTTCCCTCCTTTATTTTGAAAAATGATCCTAAAAGAAGGCCAAAGTATTGCATTGTGATAATTGAGTTAATGGTACATGTTAAGCCACAAACACTCTAGAAATAAGTGTCATTGATTCTAATTGGCATGACCATTAAATCAGATTTATTTTGTACAGTCCAAACTCATGTGACAACAGTAGATTTGTGTCTTCAAAAGATGGTCCTGGCCCAGTGACATCTAAGATAGGGGGTGTAATTAAAGTGCCAAAAGGGCACATAGGGGGTGCTGAACCATCTCCCCATTACCAGTTTTCCCCTGCAGGTCCTCCTGTAGGCTTTTCTCCTAGTTGGGGTGATTTTTTATATCTGTTCATGACTGGTAGAAAAAGGACCTTGGAGGATAGACTGTGGGAGTAAGAGTAGAGGGAGACTTCAGGCACATCCCCTACATACCCTTTGGATACTTTAAATCGCATCCCACACCTTTATTTCAGACATGATTGGGCAGACCCATATTTAAAGACATGGCTCTGCTGCTATCACATGTCACTTGGGTCTCAGTTTTAAAACCTGCAATTCCTTTGTAATGGAAATTCAATATAGATAACAATATGAAAAGAGTAAAATTACAATTGAAAAGTCATAGCAATATACACCAGTAATGTTCAAAATTAGCAAGTAAGCAGACACACACATTTGCAACTTGGTTTCAAATAGTACTAAAACTACCTTAAAGAAAAACTATATTATTGGATCTACGCATGATTACAAACATGGAGAAGGCTAGCATTGCTTGAAACTTATGCATCTTTTCTTTGGGAAGGGCATTTCAATTTTTCTCACTCTGTCTTCACACTAGGACTCTAGCCCAAAGAAGGAGCAGAGAGCCTGTACCCCTTTTACTTCGGCTTGTGTTCCTGCTTCAAGTACCAGCACACCTATCAGTGCTCTGGCCAATTCTAGCTGTATCCCAGCCCCAGAAACAATCTGCCTGGATGACTCACTGGATGAAGATCTGTCCTTCAATCCACCTTCATTGGATTCTATTTCTGATGCTCTGGCTGTTATTAATAATGGAGCCAAGAGTTCTCCTGTTGGATCCTCTGCAGAGACACCAACTGCAAGACCTCGGCCTGGGCTGAGAGAAGAGAAATTAGCAAGTATAATGAGCAAGTTACCACTGTCATCCTCAAAAAAGGTAGAGACTGGTCAAACACCACATTCATCAAGTCTTATAGCTGGGCACACGGGACCAGTACCAAAGAAATCCCAGGATTTGCTTCAGACTGGTATCTCTTCAGGCCTTATCGCTGGATCTTCAATTCAAAATCCCAAGGTTTCCTTGGAACCCTTGCCAGCTAAGCTTCTGCAACAAGGATTACAGAGGTCAAGCCAAATTCAAGCTGCTTCCTCTTCACAGGCCCACATTTCTTCCTCTTGTAAGGTCCAAACCACAGCTTCTCATGTTTCACAGAGGCCAAAGGATACAACCGTTCTTGTAACCTCTTCAGAAGCCCAAAGTTGTGGCTCTTCAACATTACAAGTGACAAAGGTTCACCAGCAATCAGCTGCCCAACAAAAATATGTTTCTCCTCTACAAGCAACTATTAGTAAATCTCAGACCAACCCTGTGGTAAAACTAAGTAGCAATCCCAAACTCTCCTGTTCTTCCCCAGTTACCAAGACTTCAGATAAACCAGTAGTATACCGCCTTCCTTTATCTAACACCACCTCTGGGAGTAGTTCCCAAATGGCTCACCCACTTGTGTCTCGGACAACATCCAGCACCTCTACCTCTAGTAACTATTTAGCCAAGGCCATGGTGTCGCAAGTTTCTGCCCAGGGTTTCAAGCCTCCTTTTTCCATGGCTCCCTCCCCCAAACCTGCTGCCTCTCCCAAGCCCACGGCACCCAAGCCTTCTGTAACACCCAAACCTACTGCATCACCTAAACTGTCATCATCTAAGTCCACCTCAACACCCAAGCCCACATCATCTCCCAGTTCTTCCAGTTCAAGTGCACTAGTAACTCAGAGTAGTCACTCCAGTAGCAACAATTCCCTTCATAAACAGCCCAGTGGAGTAAATGTCAGTAGGCAGTCTCCTACAATTAATTTACTGCCCTCTAACCGCACCTCAGGCCTTCAACCAGCAAAGAATCCTCAGCCCCCTTCAAAACTTTCCAGCTCCTCTGCCTCTGGAACTATTGGCAAAAATAACTTGAGTGGAGTTGGAATGAATGTACCTGTCAACAGGGGCAGTAACCTTAATTCCAGTGGAGCTAATAGGACTAATATCTCTGGGGCAGCAGGAAGTGGAACACAGGGTGCTACTAAACAATTGTCAGCTCCACATAGACCATCTTCTGCCTCAGGGTCTACAGTTATACCAGCCAGTGTGCAGGTATGTATTGAATGTGAAATGTAATTACAGGCATAATAACATGAGACCTATTAAGTTGTTGGATATTTATCCTTCCTCCATAAACCCAATAATGCTAACAGTACAATCCTGTGTCTGCTCAGAAGTAAGCTCCTTTGAGTTCAACAGGACTTACTCCCAGGTGAGTGCATATCTGATTGCAGCCTAAATGTATATCGAGAACTTAACACCATGGGGGTATTAATCACTTCAGTTCAGAAGAGACAAAACTTGCACTGTAAGGGGGGAACTACACACTGTGAAACACTGAAAATAGCATCCCCTTGTTCTACCCCTTAATGTATAGGATCACTTACTCCACATTGTAATGTGATTTATGTTGTGCATTTCTCTGCCCCTCCAGTGGCAGCCAGTGATGTGGGGTGGGGAAACACACATGATGACATCACAGCACAGAGTAAGTTAATAGATTACAAGAGGAGAAATTGTTATGGTATCTGAAGTAGGTGGAGAAACCCATTCCCCCCCCCTCTGTTCCTTACCCTCCTTTTCTCTTTCACTCTTTCATCTGGATTGTGGGGAGAGCAAAGTTCAATCCTTCCCTCCCCTGCAATCCAAATGAAAATAGTTCCCCATGCTGACAGGGGGACATGCATCCTCTGTAGCAATACTGGAAGTCATCTTATACACGGTCCTTCAAATCCAAAGCTAACTACCTTAACTGTAATATATTTCTTCTTCTGCCTTTTCTTGCCTTTTTCCTCAGGTCTCAAATCCATCTTCCGAAAGCTTTCTGAATTGTATAAATTCATACCATTTTATGCTCTCCCTTAACAAAATGTAATCCTCCTCCCTTTAAATGTGAGCTTTGGCCAAGACATGTATGTTAAGGAAAATTTTGCTCTTATTAAGTATATCTTCCGGAACATTCAAAGTATAGTAGTTAAGCTTCTGAGGTAAAACTGACTATGGATTAGTTTAGATTGGGTATAGAATGAGTGAGAATTATTCAGTAACCAAAAGCACAAGCTGGATAGCAAAATAATTTATGCAGCATGTTGCCCTTGACCTTTTTTCTCTAAACAAGAGACTTTTTCTGCATCTATCATGTTAGTGTTTAGAATATTAGTTTTGGGGTATAATGTGCGTGACTGAGATCGACAGTAGAAAAGCAAAACTTAAAAAAAAGTATGTTATACAAAAGTAAAGGATTTACTTTTAGTATATAACATTCAACTATATATATAGTATATAACATTTAGTATATAACATTCAACTTTAAAAAAACACACAGAAGAAAACCAAATACAGATATTTGGATATTGAACACATTCTAAAACATAACAGAGAAATAGGATGGATAGATAAATATCTAGGGGTGAGAATTTATAACATAAAAAAATATGATTGTACACAATCTTGATATTCATTGTTCCAAAAGTTAATAAATAAGGAGCATCTTCAAATCCCACAGATTTATAGAAAATTATAGTAAAATATGCTACATTTTGCTATAAATCTATTTCCTAAACCTTTTTGAGCCAATTCTGAGACTTGTAGGGTAAATACTAATTTCCAGCATTTCGCAATACATATTCTTACAGTTACCAGTAAACTGAGTTAGTTGTAATCTTATCCATGTTTACTCGTAAGTAAATTCCACTGTGTTCGATAGAGCTTACTCCCAGAAAAGTATGCATAGGATTAACAGTAGCTTTAAGAAATCCCAATGGAACTATTTTGGGATCTAACGGTGACTGATATCCCATGATTTGATATATTAACAGTAAAATCTTTCTAGTATTCTTTAACTTTGGGGAGCATAGCTAAAATATATGCAAGAAATCGGCATGACATCCCCAATATTCCCAACAAGCTGACTGACTCTTGAGCTGGATTACAGCTCCAGTACTCTGTTGACTAAATAGCACTCAGTTTTGCAAAACTTTTGAGTTCAGTGATTCAGACTAATGAACCATTCATCATATTCTTCTGCAAAGTTATGATAATGTAGGAACATATTGAAAACTAGTGTTTCTTGGTAGCATATAAATGTTATTGTTTATTGGAAACTCTAAATTAATATTTCAAAATCCTAGAAAATTCTTAACTCTGTCAAGACACAGGTGTGTGTTTCCTCTTGATGAGCTAGAAAACTGTCCTCCTAGCACTTCTTTTGAGAGAATAGTAGAAAGATATTAAGATTCCATTGCTCTGCAGGTAGTGGTAATGGACAAAGCATACATGAGCAATGCATTTTTTTGAACTGGACAGGTATTGACCATAGGTGTAATCCAGAGAAATTTTAGGTGTGCCTTAAGTCACACGGAAGTTGGTGAAAACTGAGGACTGATGTAGATATGTCTAGCCTACCCTAGATTGTACCACATATGTTGTGTTCTGTAATATCGTCATTTTGTATTGGTCTAGTAACCCATCCCTGTATATTTGGGTTTCTTTTAAGGAATGCCTTAAAATTTCAGTCAAATAGGATTTTCTGTTCTCCTGAACCAAAGTGATGTTTGAATTTAAATCAGTAGCACTGATAGGTTAGTTTTTGTTTTAGTGAAGTTGTGGGGCAATAGGAGATCTGGCTGACTTGAATGACTTAGACAACTTAATTTTAGTACACACCTGTAAATAATTGCATTGGGTTCTCTTCTGCTCTCCATTCCATGATCAATATAAAATGAATGTGTTTGGAGAATGACTCATGTACATAAATTACAGTTACTCTGGAAACACTTCACTACTTATGCTTGGGTTTTTTAGTTATGGCTGCTTTGCAGTTGCAATCCTAAGTACTTTTACTAGGGGTAAGCCCCAATGAACACATAGAGACTTTCTGCCAGATAAACATACATTAGATTGTGCTGTAAATTAATGTATCCCTTCAGAAACCTGGTTTTAAAAATTATGATGTTTAAAATGTAAGCATAACTGGAGCAGTATTATGGGAAAGAAAAGCTGAGGGAATGGTTAAAGCATTATGGAACTTTTCAGCCTAAAACTATCACAATTATGTATAAACCTGTCACTTACACTAATGGCAAGAAAAAAGAAAGAGGACTTGCCACTACCTGAATCTTTTATAAAAGTTGTATCAGGAGCTACATGGGAAATAACATGGAGGAAAGCTTGAGCTGTGTCAGTTTTAATTAAAGCAGGATTTCAGACACATTTTAATAATCAATGTCTTGGGTGTGCCCTAGAAAGGCTATAAAACATGTTTAAAAATAACACCTATCTCTATACAGTCAACAACAGGTGCATCATTACTGGCAAATGCTTCACCTTTGACTCTCATGACATCACCCCTGTCTGTAACCAATCAGACATCTGCTCCATTGGCTCCTTTTGGGATGCTGGGTAGTCTTGTTCCTGTGACCGTGCCCTTTCAGTTTCCATTGGAGCTACTAGGCTTTGGAACAGACACGGCTGGAGTGACAACCACCTCGGGATCTACCTCAGCGGCTTTCCACCACAGCCTAGCTCAGAGTAAGTAAAGCTAACTTGTTTGACATCCAACAAAAAAAATCTCCTGCATAAATACTTAGAAATTTTTCACAATTCGTAGCTATTTCTTGTTAATGACTATTTTCTTTGAACTTCCAATGTCATGTGTGTAAGTGTGTATTTGCACAGTATGCATATACTTATTTCTGACTTTCCTTTATGGATTTTCTCTATGCTAATTTGAATATGAAAAACATTGTTTATAAAGATAGAGAAACTCTATTATACTTCTCCCCAGAAAACTGATTAGATGAGCAGTATATCCTTAGCTTGTGACAGAAAATGAAAACTTTGCTTTTCATATTATACTTAATCTTTTTTGTAAAAGATTGTTCCTTCTGTATATTCCAGTTCTTACTAATGATATGTGGATAGTAGCAGCAGTTTGATATTGGACGTCACAGAGCTTTTGATATTAGAGCTGTTCAGGAGAATGTATCTTTCCAAAAGCTTTTAGTTCTGATGCTGTATACATTTTTGAATAGATTCCCCTTTGCTATATCTCCTTGAATGGATTCTCCTTTGCTACAAAGAATTCTCCTTTGCTAAATATTATATTAAACTATATTTCTTGTTCTGCTACTGGGTGACTTATCCTAGGGTCAGAAGTGATACCAAACAATATTTATCCTTAGCTTAGCATGTTGGTTTAAAATGTTGTGCATGCAACTTTTTTTACATGTACTGATAAATGCATTTGCTGAAAATGTATTGGGCAAAAATGAGTAAATCTGCTCTTTGCATCCCAGCAACCCAGATTGTTTGCATCCATTTGTTCTTAACTCTTGTGATTGTAATTGTTTTTTTCTTTCTTATGCCAACAGATTTACTGAAGGGTTTACAGCCAGGAGCTCAGCATGCAGCAGCCCTGTCTCACACCCCTCTGCCTGCTCACTTACAGCAAGCTTATACAGGTAACTAAATATTTTCTTCATCTTTTTAAAAGTGAAAGGACAGTTTTTCTCATCATAACTCAAGTCTTTTGTAATTCTGCAACAGGGAAGACTTTTGTGGAATCGCTTTATGGTTTTGTTTCCATGAGAGCTGCCAGAAACACTTCAGAAAACACTAGAACCCAGCAATTGCTTTTAAGAGCATCTGTGGGCCTGTTCAGCCATTATGTTCCATGGATAGTTCTCAGCCTGGGATAAATTTAAGGCTTTCACATACATTTCCCTCCCTCCCTGTCACTGCAGGGAGAAAGTAACTAGTGAAGTGGGCCCGTTCACATGGTATCTACTCAGTCAGTTCCCAGAAAGAAGAATTGGAGTGAAATGCCAGTGAAACAGGGCAATTATCATACGTCTCATAAGACAGTCAGTTGCTAGAGGGTGGCCTACCTGAATGACTCAGTCTATTGATATTGGCCTATTCTGAATACTGACCAGTGATAGTGGCTAGTCTCTGCTGGGGTGGGGGGCAAAGAGTGGGCCATGGCAGAGGCGAAACCAGGGGGGTCACGATGGGTGATCTCATTGTGCTGGAGAAACAATGGCAGAGGAGCATAAAAGCTGGCTATCCATGCAGCATAGGAGTTTCTTAAGACATAACATGGTGCAAGGCAGAAACAATGGCAAAGGAGCTTTTAAAAGAATAAAAGTTGCCGATCCATGCAGCAAAGGAGTTTTTAAAGACACAACAAAGGCGGATTGACACTCAGACAACCAAAGGGCAATTTTCTCTTGTGTGTAGAATAGCCATCTGCACATGTGACAAACCCACATATCTATTTTGCTGTGTGCACATGTAGCAAAATACCACTATTAGTTACCACCACAGCAAAAAAGTGTACAATTGCTACATGCTATGACGTTGTGAGACCCTTTACTGCACTGTGCATTCCTCATGTTTTGACCCCTGATACTTCCCCAGGAATTTTTCAAAGGGCTAGATTAATCCATTTAATAATTCTTATGTGATGGGTTTCCTGACTAAGCCCATTGGGCAAGACAGTCTGCATTTGAAACACAAACTGTCATGCACACGTCCCCCTCCTAGCAACTGTAACCTCACTGAAAAGACATCCCCTCTCCCAAGTGTTGACTACTAATCTCTGCCTCTCCTTCTGCTTTGCTTTTCTCTTTGTGTCTATCTCTCTTTAATAATGAATTATTATTACTATCCTTGATGGAACACATCAAAAGCCAGGTACTGTGCAGTGACTTAAAAAGAAGGGAGAAAAACTACCCATGGGCTTACAGTGGTTGTTATCAACATCATCATCATCCCAAAATCCACATTAGTGCCACACCTTTATTAGGCCAGCCAAAGGATTTCAATATCTCATCAGGCAAGATGTTACAAAAAGCAGATGGGAATAGGAAAGGGAAAAAAACCCTAATTGATGGTGAAGTCAGTGCCTGCATGGTCAGAGTTCTAACATGAAGTGGAGTGGTCTGCAGACATTCAAATTAGCAGGCCATGTGAGGGTTACAGGTTGAACCTGAGGTTGCTGGGAGCAAAAAAGGGAGGATGTGCAGACATTGTAACATAAAAGACGTAAAAGCTGGCACTTCTAAACAGCATAGAGACATAGATTTAATGCATATTACATTGCCCATGAATTTCTCTAGTTACACCCACAGGAAAACACCATATTAACACATTAACATAATTTTAACACCATATTAATTGGATCTAATGTAAGCCAGCCAGCCAACCACAAAGCCCACACCAGGGGGTGGGGGGGATGGTTCATGAATTAATTGAAAATATTGTTACCCTACCCCCACAGAAGTTAATTTTCTTAATGTGGGCATCATGTTGCACCTAAGGCAATTTAAATTAATTATTGCAGCCATAAGATAAAACCTCTCACACACACCATATTCCACAGATCACAGTAAAAATCCATATTTTAGCAGCCATTCCAAGCAATGCAATTTAAATTGATTATTGCAACCATAAGGTAAAATACACACCACCACCACCACAACAGAACAAGAAACAGCAGGGATGGAGCTGCTGCTGCTGGCTGTTCTCTAAAGCAAGGAGGGGGAGTAGGAGTGTGAACAGAGCAGAAATGGGACAGTGTAAACTGACCAGAAACAGAAAAAAACAAAAGAGATCAGAAATTAATCCAAGGGAGGGAAATGCATGCAGAAAGGTGGAGGAGGAGGATGACAGTAGAAATGGAGCAAAGATAGGAGGAGGAAAGAGAGCAGCAGAACTAAGCCAAGCTCAATGATCAAGCAAGACAAACAGCAGCAGCAACAGAAGCACCAACACAACATACCAGTATAATTGTTAAGAAGGAACAAAGCCCAGCCTGAACGGAACTGGCTGCAATGCTCTCCCTGTAGCCTTGGGAGTCCAGTATGCTGCCCATCTGCCTTCAAGAACCCTACTAATTGCGTTGCTGTAATTCAGGCTCTTTTTTTTTGTTTACTTTCATGTAAACATTTGCAGTTCCAGGCCAGATTGGGACCATGACACTTCAGGAGAGCAGGTTTTACGCTCCCCCACCCCATCTGGTTTTCCCCTGAAATTCCACCCGTCCCCCTCCAGAAGGGGGGTGGTTAAAAAAAAGTGGAAAAATTCAACTGGAGGGGCTGGAATTTGTGGGGGGGGGGAATGGGTGAGGGGGGAAGCTTTAAACCACCTCTCCCAAAGCTGTGATCCCAATCCAGATCAGGATTGCATGCGCTTGCACAACAGTAAGGAAACATAGTAGCCTGAACTACGTAATGGAAGTAACATCGGTAGTTTGGCCCTCTTTAAAAGGATTTCCACACACTGAACAATACATTTTAAGTTATCAGCCCAACAAATTTGGGAGTGGGTAGAGAAACCCAACCCGCAGACTGAGCAAGGCAAGCAAAGACACACTCAGGCAGCAACATACCCCTGTTGCTCATGAGTGAGTCCCACCAACTGAGGAGCAAGACTATGGTAAAGCCAGGGGACATGATGCAGGCCGAGATCACCAAATTTAAGAAAACAAGCAGCATGCTTGCGGTAACGCAGCAGACCCACACAGGCCACCAGCACCACCTCACTCTGAGTCGGCCCACTCTTTGCCGCAAGCCTGCAGGAAGCCACAGCCACCAGAAGCCACAGCTCGATCAAGCTGAATAGCTGGTAATGATTTCCCCATGTAGACTCCCACCACCCATTCTGCCCCACCCTCTTCCTTTCACTCTGTAAATTCCTCAACTTGCTCCAATTGGCTGCTGCATCTTGATATTGGGCTTTTCTTGCTTTTTTTCATTACTTCCTCAAAGAGTGCCGGGACAAATCACCCTCCCTGTATATTCACACATTCCACACATGCACAAATGACAAAATGAAGCAGAGGTGCCCAGAGTGCTTGGCAGTGGCAGCCAGGGCTGCTGCATGCTGCCACCAAGGTAGCAAAAGGTGGAGGATGCACCGGAAGGGGGAGCAAATTGCTTTTAAAACTTATTTTCTTTCTGTAGGGTTTAGAGGGCCCTACACTCCAATTAGCACTGCCTCTGGTTCTCTCTATTGGAATTGCACTATTGGAATTCAGCAGCATCATGTGGCAATGAATTCCAGAAATACATTGCATGAAAATACATTTTGTTCTAAAGACCGCCATTTTAGAATGTGCTGTTTATGAGTATAGCTTCCATAATTATAAAAAAATGTGCCTTATGTGAAATGTTTTCCCCTTTTGATTTTTAAATTCCAGATGGAGGCCAAAGTAAAGGGGACACTAAGTTACAGAGGAAAACCCAGTGATATCCTAATGAGCAAGGGAGTTAAAGTGGTTCTGCTTTGCTGGTGGAGACTGACCAGTTGGGAAAGTGCTTACGTGGACACAGAGCTGCTGTTTCTGTCAATGTTTACATATTCTGATCCCAAGCACTGTGGTGAGAAGAAGAAAAAGAAAACAATACTTGATCAAAGAGAGAAGAAAAGGGAGGAAAGTGTTCTTGTAAAAACAACGCATAGTTTGATCTCTCCTAAAGAACTCCTAAAGCCTTTTATCTTTGAGTAGCTCAGAAAGGGTTGGCCAAATAGATTCAGTTGTCAAACCTACAGCAGCACAAACCTTCTTTCAGGCTGTTTTCTGATAGAGGATCTGTGAAAGGAAGCTAAAATAGACATCTCTATCCATCATGCAAGTGAGGCCATCTATCCTATTGGCAAACTGGAGGCCCAGGGAAGTCTACAATATATTCCAGTTGGGAACGTTCTGTATAGGTTTGAATATTGTGAAGTATAGAGCAAAAATAGTGATTTGTGTAGAAACAGAAAGGAAGAAAACATTTTCTCCACACAAAGCCAAGGCCACTTCTCTACTGTTTCTCTTCAAAGAGCCTAAAGATTGCAAATGTCTTGTTTTGGGGAATCTTTCACTAGAGTTAATGCTATTGACCAGGACAGGGCTGTTTCTCAGATGTTCAAGCGGAGGAAGGGAAACATTGGAAGGTGTTCTGCAACCTGTTTTAAATTCCATTCTTTTAAATGGAACGTAGAACCTCCCATTTAACTTCAGATATTCAGTGAGCACTAATTTGGCTTCATCAGCGCAGATCTTGCTTTCAATATCTTCTGAAGGAAGTTTTTTTTTGCCCTTAGGCTTGCTGTACTACTTCAGAGTTGCCTTATTTTTCATATATTACTGTAGTCCAGTAATTCCTAGTTTCCACCCTTTGTGAAGATATTCTTGTCTGTGGTTCTCCCTCTTCTGATAGCTCTGAAAAGTTGCACACTGTATTAATTCCCAGCAAACAAAAACTACAAGTAGCTTGCTTCTGTACAAGATCTTGCTTTTTTCAGTACTGTTCAAAGCTTTCTCCAAAGAGTGGTTGAGGTGCCTTCTGCCTAGGCTTAAATTTCGTATCTCCAGCTTTCCTAAAGACCTACATAGCTGGGAAGTATAAAACCGAACCCCACTGTTGCACAATGATACAACTTCTAGGCTGACTTTATTTTTGATAGCAATATGTTAGATGTTTGGGAAGCAAATTTAGGAAACTATCTTGTACTGCAGTTTATAATTAGTGCAGAAGGAATATTGGGTCAAAATATAAAATGAAATGAAAAATCAAGAAGGCATGACACATTCCAATGTAAAACATCGCATGGTCTTTTAATCTAGAAACCAGAGGCCCTAATAGAAAGCATTTTCTCTCAATTAAATCTCATATAACCTGAGATGTTTTTAGCCTTGAGCTAGAATTGGCCAGTTTTTTAACATCCCAGAAAATAAAGAGCATCATCCAACAAAGTTATATGCACGTGCAGGAAAGCTTGTATAGCTTCTTTGAAACTTCAACTGCAGCCACTTGCACTGCTGAAAAGAGCATTTTAAACAGATATGCAGCTTGTCTATTGAGCAGCATGAGTAGCTGCTATAGAAATTTCAGAGAACTCTCTGGCTTTGTGTAGAAATTCTACTTCACATATGCATATAGCTTTATTACATAGTGACCAAGATTATAGTTCTGCTGTCTTCTGCCAGACAAGTTTTTAGTTACCAGGTTTACAAAGGTGTGTTGTTTTTTCTGAGAAAGCCAGATAGGTTATCTTACTAATTTAGATTTTCTTCTAATTGTTTATGTAAAAACATTCATATATTTAAATAATATATAATATATACATAGTAACTGAATGTTGGGTTGTGCCCATTAATAAAGAACTTTGCACAAAATTGTGAATAGCAAATAAGCTCAATGTAAATCTTGAACTTTACCTTTAAACAAGGTAAACAAAGGGCTTTTCAAAAAACTTCCTTAAGTAGTTTGGTAGAGGAAATTATAAAGTTAAGTAGCCATATTTTGTTGAAATTGTTGTTGTTTGGCTGGTGCATTCTCCAAAGCCTTAGATTCCCCAAAATATTAATTGGTTTATTTTCTTCTTTTACTTGATTTGCTTACCCTTGGGATCAAGGTAAAACATCCTTGTTCCCCTCGAGCATATCTTTCATGCATACATAAACAAAGTCTTCAGTTCTCTGAGGGTTTTTGCTACAGTGTTAGTTTCTCCCTTGTGGCAACCTAAAGCCTGTGTTGCAAATTAAGTATATATTTTTAAACTGTGGATATGTTGAAAGTGCTAACATTTACATAGGCAAAAACAATATATATATATAGAAAGAAAGAAAAAGATTAGGCTTGAGATGGAGGAATGTGTTTGCAAACTGTTGCAAGAAATACCATTAAACATGAGGGTATATCTGTTAACCATACAAGGAATTCAGCACGTGGTAAGCCTATCCAGATTATATTATGAAAACTACAATTTTTGATAATATTCACTTCCCCACCCCCTTCTGTTAGTTACTAGAGGGAACAGAAGGGGAGAAGTGAATATTACCTACCTAAATGAAGTGGAGAACTGAATATTACCCCTTAGTGGTGCTAAAGCAGCGATCCAGGCTGCTTTTGGGTCACTGCAGCAACCTTCCCCAGTGACCCAGAAGAAGCCTGGATTGCTGCTTAAGCACTGCTGTTTGAGCTCCCTCGCTACCCAACATACATACTTATCGCTAGTCTCTTATCAGGGTTAAGGGAAGGGATTCCCAGGCTAGCATTAGCAAGGGATTGGAAGTGGCATTGCAGGGGCAGATGCAAGGGGTCTGGTGGGCCACCAGAGATGGCAAGTTGCCCACAGGCTGCATTTTTTGCACTCCTACTCTAGTATATGATGGGAGAAGGCATGGGTGTCAAACCTTTTCTTGCTTCCAGACAGTAATCACTTCTAGAAATAACGTATTAGACAGTAGAGAATTAGTAGTCATCTTTTTTCCTTTTAAGGTTTTCCATATTTTCAAAGCAAATTTTTAGTTCTGATGAATGTTCACTGTGTTTAAGTTACTGGAGAATGAAAACTTGCCCTGTAGAATACAATAAGTTGCCTCCTACCTGCCCTCCAACATATTGCATGCGTATTCCAGTAGCGTATTAAATTGATCAATGGGTTAATGGGTCAGACAACACAGCAATTCAATTGGGGCTTTTTTGGCTAAATATCCAAACTGGAATAAACTAAGCATATGCCCAACTTTCATAAACAGCCAGCTAGCTGTATCTGGGGATGTTGAGTGAAATAGTGATGGATACCAGCGGTTCCCTATGTGCTCACTAAAACAAGAACTTTAAGACTAGAATGAATCTTAACGGTGATTCCCAGTCCTTTTTTTCTTTTTTAATAAAGGGCATAGGGATATGAGCTGGATATTCTAGAACTGATGAAGAGGCTACATATGGGATCAGCAGCATTCCAATGCAAAATTTAATTTGATGTACTTCTTGCACAAAGTCTGACTTGTGTTAAATGCCTATGGGAATTTAAACTGCTCTTGTAATTAACCCTCTCAGTATTCACAAGCAATAAGAGTCAAAGCTGTCATTCTGGACAGTTGAATTGATTGAGGACTTGGAGCTAAAACAGCAAGCTCACTCTGAGCCTCAAATACAAGCAATAATGTTAAAGTACAGGTTTTGAAGCTGAATATCTTTTAAATTACTCCTTCTGCTATGTGTATTTAACCCTGTAGGGACACAATAGCAATTACTAGGTTATCTGGGATCTCTGCAAAGTATGGAGAAAGGCATTGAACTACAAGATGCAAAACTTCAGGTGTCTTAATATATTGCTCTCCTCTACCCCCAAGATAAAAGTTGATGGCTTAAATCATTCCGTTTTGCTCAGCCTTTTATACTGTGGTGTTTCCAGGAAGACTAATGGGAATGTCAAGTCAAAGTCCCAGGTGTGGGTGCTGTGGGTTTGACATCTGTTTCCATGAAATTAGAAGTGATTTTTAATTTATCATATAGGCTTGAGTGGGGCAGGTATGCTCCCTCCTGTTCTTAGCTGACTAATCCAACCTACATGTAGCCTCTCCACTTGATCCAAAGCAGCTGATATGAAAGTAATGATTCTGCAACTCCCAACCTACCATCAGTTACAGTGAACCATAACCATCTGACGGATTAATTTCTTAGGACTCTGAACTATCTTATCATGTTTGCTGCTACATTCATGAAAAGAACTTTTGGCTATATTTATAAGTAAATTTAAATCTAGTTTACAGATTGGTTTTAGAGTTCTTTGCCCACAACAAGATTAGGATGTCTTGGTTTCTTGGAGTGCATTGGTTAAAGATATAGTGATTCCTCTTTTTTATTTTTGGACTTTTCAGGATAGTATTGCAGGAAAAAAACAAAACCTGCAATCAAGCTAAGCTTTGGAAGGTTTTTTACCCATTTCTCTTCCTATGTTGGAGGTCATTGTAGAGTCACTTGCTCTTTCAGTTTTCCAAAAACATTACACAAAGGTAAATATACTATGTGAAAAACTGGTCAACCAATGTTTTATGCAATTATAATTTTATGGCAACCTTTAAATGTTTTTATATCATTTGGTTCTATCTCCAAATGGTGTTACCGCTCCAACTTACTTGATTCAGGCCTTTGTCCTTTGGTTAAGTGCCTTTTCTTTTTGTTCCCTCCTTTCCCTACAAAGTATACTCAGAGGTCCTAAAGTGCTAGGAGGTATTTGGAAGAACCTTGAACCTGCCAAGATGACTTCATGGCTGTTAAGATGACTTTTCCCTTCTGTAATTAGTGTTCAATGTGTGTAACGTTATAGCTGCTGTACTATGACATTCATTCTTATGTGCTTGCTTTGAAATGCAGCAGTATTCCTAAGAGTCCTAATCTTCCATCTGTTTTCTGTAGCATTAATGTTTACTTATGAAGGTGAGCACTGACACAGATGAGAGTATAGTAGCTAGGTGTTTTTGAGCAACTGTAAGGAAGTGGTTGGTGGGAAATCAACAGCCATTTCCACTGGAGTTTCAGGTTGAAAATTAATATAGGGCCAGTCTAGTAATGCTATAAATATTGAATTCATTCATTACATTTCTATACCTCCCAGTAGCCAAAAGCTCTCTGAATAATCTTGAGCTGGCATTCTTAAAAATTGGAATCATTCTCTACAAAAGAGAATGCTCTTAGCATAAAATAGTTAGAACAGAACAATATTTCCACAGGTTACAGATATCGTATTTGAGTCAGTATCAGACTAGCAAGTTATTTCAGCTCTGGCAGCACAAAAAGTAGCTTACATTGCAGCTAAAACTGGATCTTTTTAGTATGGCTCTACCCGTGCCTGAGAAACCTGCTGCTTTGGGTCACTATGTAGCTGCCTGGTGGTGTCAGTAGTAACTGAATATTCTAAATTAATCAGAGTTGTAGTTTCCCATTCACAAAATACAATGAGATCTTCCTTGCGTTGCTCAGATACATGTTTTAAAATCTTTGTCAAAATAATCTTGCTATATGTAGCATCCTTGCTAAATTAAAGGGTAGCACAATAGGTTCATACAAAGGTTTCATACCCAGCAAGATTTCACTTCATGTCAAGATTTATTTTAGAAAGCCTACTGCTGTAAATTGTGAACTGGTGAGAATTAGAATTCAGCCTAGAAATCAAAGTATGAAATCATGAATTTTAAAGCCGGCTATATATTTATAAAACTTAAATGTGGGTTTTTAACAGTATATTTAACAAGGTTCTATTGTATCCTGGAAACAAATCTGTGTACTGCCTAAAATCAATTCTGAATGGGCACTCTGAATAACCTTAAATAATCATCACACAGGTGAAGGTGGCTCAGCATGGCTGAGGATGTGTCTTCTATGTAGAGAGTTGGCGTTGCTCGTACTGCAGAGGAGACTGTCTTTCCTCCAGTCAAGAAAGGTTTTGAATACACTTAGAAGGGAAGATATGGGTTGTCACACTGTGGCTTGGAATATATAGCTATGGCCTAAAATGGAGTATTAAGGACTTCAAACCATTTGGAAAGAATGAGCATTCCCTTTGATCTTAACTTAATTTCATCCAGTCAAAGGAAACTCCCAAATGTGCCATTCTCCGTGGGTGGAGGTAATGGGAAAATTGTTACATGGAATCAGTGTGACAGTTCATAAATTACCATTACCCTTTTCTGACCTTACTTCTCAGCACCCCATTGCTCTTTTCTTTTTTCCATTTAACAGCTCCTACCAACTTTTGATAGTTGAAGTAACTTAGGGCACAATCCTATGCATGTTTAGACAGAGAGAAGTCCTACAACTCCCAGCATTCCCCAGCCAGCATATCTAAACATGCATAGTTCTGTACCCTTAAAGAGCTTTGAGGCTCAACTAAGGAACCAACTGGACCCACCTCTCCAGGAAATGCAAAGTTCATGGGTTGGGTCCAGATTTAAGTGTGTGCAAAGGGGTTGGTGGAAGTGGATTTCCCCACCTCATCTTCTCCACAGTAGCTGCTCCATCCCCCTGCAAATACTACACAGAGGGTTGGGAGAACCTGCTGAATAGAGTAGGCTGTAATATGGGGAGCTGAGGGAATCCCCCCAAATTGGGAGGAGGCACCTTCGATGAGCAGAAATCTACTTCTGCCCATCCTGTTGCAGGTACCTGAATCTAAATTGAATCCCTTCTTTAGACCGTTGTCAGTCCTTTCCCCTAATTGAACTTCTATTACCATAGCAGAAAACAAGGATTCTCTAACTTCATTTTACAATATATGTTACATTACGGAGCAATTTTTGTGTAAGAAAGAGTATCTGTGTTCCATGTAACAAAGAATAATTTCTGAAGCCTTCTTTACTGTAATCTGTTGATCTAATCGTAGGAACAATATAAGTAGTATATGCTATATTTTATTACTGCTCACCTTACTCAGTACTGAGGCGTTTTCACTTGGTGTGCCAGTGTTTAACAGTAAAGATAAGTGGGGGTGTTCTTGCCCAACGTAAAAAATAAATTGGGAGAAACCAGCAAATGTATAATGATCCTAAATGGTAGGTATGGCACTCAAAGCTTAGAGGTGAGCCGTTTCCAGCACTAGGGGAAGTTTTATTTTCAGCCCCTCCCTTCTCTATAAGGCCTTAGTTTGATTTTAGTAAGCAGTAAAATAAACTATGCATATAGCTAGACTTTACATTCAGTACTGTGTATACTTTTCCTAATGTAACATCTACCCAAAGAAACATGACATATCCTTTTGAATGTGTATACTGCATATTTTTGTAACATGGAAATTAAACTCTACATAAAGAGCATAAATGCTTTCAGTAGTACAAAGCTAGTGTCATGAGAGCCTTCCTGGGATATTAAAATCTGATGGTGTTATGCACTGATTGACATAAATAAGCAGACATCAAATAAGTAACAGAGTGCATTTTTCTCTTATTACCATCACCAAACACATATTAGTAAATCTGCAAGTGAATGAATACCTCACCTGTACAGAGAGCAATGTCAGACAGTTAACTAGATCTCTATCTAGGCAGACTCTCCTTTAAATGTAAGTTAAGTTGGGATCCGCATATCTCTGCCTCATCTTGCACCCTCCAGTGTTGGACCTTGTATAGATTGAAGAATCCAGAAGACTCCCTGATGTGGCAACTGGTGCACTTCTTTACTGGTAATCATGTTGGGGATAGATTTAAAATGTTTTAAAAGTATTTTGACTGCTAGCTAGCAAAAAGTCTGTCGCATTTACCTTACTTAAATAAGCTTATCTTCACTTTCTCAGAAACTGCTGAGCAGTGTTACATTGTTAGCATTATAAACTAGCTCCCCTCCCCCCTTTTTTATCACACTCAGTACCTGGATATTACATATAATGGTTAAAAACTTAATGTTTGTATTTTCTAGGTTATCAGATGCTATCTCTAGTTGGGCATCTGTGTGAGTATAAATGTGGAGTTTTGAGCTGAAATTCTTCATTCCAGAACACAAGGATAAGATGCTTTTCCTAATAAAGGGATTCCATCAACAGTAGAGCTTCCAAGTTTAAAAGCTAGCAATTCTATTGTAGTACAAACCCTGCTGAATACAGTATCCGTGGTTGCATTCTCTTTTTAACATACAGTGGAAAGTCAGCTTTTAATAACTTGCTGACTATACAAAATGAAGCAAAGAAACTTCCACAAGGTTAGCTCGCTATTTGACAAAATTGACACACGAATACTTAAAACACAATTATTATAGATTTTGCGTGGCCTTCCTTAATGTAACAAGTTTTCTAATCAAGTAGTGGTGCTATAATAAACCATACTTTGCAAATTCATCTGAAGCAGTAATTCTCTGTATAGCTTGGTTCCACAATATGCCGGCTTACCTTGCTAGTTACTACCTGAATATTTCTAAAACTAAGGGCAAGCCTTTGGCTTGATGTGGGGAAGAGTACTCCCCTAAAGTAAATTCATGTGATATGTACTCCATGCAACAAATATATATCGCTTCTCCAAGTGAAGCAAACGCAGCTACTTTGAGACTGGTGCCAACTCCTTTTGATTTTGCTTTTTAGGGAGATATGTTCTGTTGAGGTGAAGGGATGCTAGATTCTAAAGAAATGATTTGATCTTTTCCTCCTCTCTCAAACTGAACCTGAACATACTATTTGAATTAACATTTTTTGTAATAATCTCAGGACCTGAAAGATTGTAGCATAGTGTGTCTTAAATGATGTACTGTACCAGCCATGAATTTTGTAAATACCTGTCACCCTCCTTTTTGTATTTTTTTTAAGTATGTGGGGCTCCTTACTACAAGAATTGGTGCCTGCTTACTTTCTATGTAAAACTGGAGTAGGAAAAAGGGAAAGCTGCTGCCACAAAAAGCCTGCACCAGTTCTAAATGTGCATTCAGGCTTGTTCCGTTTTTAAAATGCATTTGAATTAACTGGGAAACAAATACTTTCCCTCCTAGCACACTTTATCATGGGTTAGACCTGAATAATAAAATAGTAACATGTATTTGTTTCAAAACCTCATTCCTTGAGATGTCTAGAAGAGAGTGATTTTACTTCAAGGACCTGCCTGCCTCTAGGGTCCAGAAATTACTCTCTCCCAGTTTCACTTTTCCAAACATGGTGCAGATTATTTTTGTTGGGGCAACAGGCTTCCTCTGAGAACCTATCTGTAGCTAGCTAGCAGATATCTAATCTGAAGCAGGAGCCTTGTTCAACTGAGTGTAGATGTACCTGTCTTTAAGCATGGCAGGGCCTTCATGAGTGTTTTTCTTTTGTATGTGTCATGTGTCTGTGCTGTATTAAATAAAAGAGGAATGTACATATAAACCTGTTTGATGCAGATTATTTATTAAACTTTTATATCCTACCTTTCTGTTTAGTAAACTAAACGTGCAAGGTAACTAACCAATATAAATGCATATTTAATCCCAGTAAAAATAAACAGACAAATCCATAGAAAAATGGTGCAGCCAATACTGCTTTAGAGTACAATAAAAGCAAAACCTATCACAACAAAAATTTATTAGTCTCGCCCCAAATAATCACTAAAATTAAAAGATCTTCACAGAATAACAGAAAGCAAGTAGTGGGGCCAAGTGAGCTTTCTGCTGAAAAGAAATCCACTGCTTATCCACATGGGCTGAAAAGGCTCTCTACTACAAGGCCAAAGCAGTGCTTTGGCCAAGGATGTAAGAGGGGGTAGGTTCATCTGGAAGGCGCAGTACTTAAGCCAGGGATGGGGAATGTGTGGCCCTGCAAGTGTTGGACTGCATCTCCCATCATTCCTCACCACTGGCTATGGTGGTTAGGGGTGATGGGGAGTTGCAATCCAGCAACTGGAGGACCAGATGTTCCCCGCAGCTAACTCATGCTATCCTGGTCCTAGGCAGGCTACTGTTTTAAAGATCATGCCACTTTAAATTGGGCCTGAAAGCAGATTTAGAGCCAGAGAAGATAACCTAATAGTGTTATAAACAGCCTGTCAGGTCTCTTACGGGTGTATTCTGTACCGCTGAGGCTTTCAGACATTGCAGACGTACCCCCTATATAGCTCAATACAGTAGTCTAATATGGATGTTACCAAGACGTGTGACTGCTGAGTCAGACCTCACCAGTTCTCCCAGTTTAAGAAGGCCTTTGTCACCTATGCCTTTAGGAGTGGAACTGGATGCGGAAACACCCCCAAGCTGTAAACTTGTCCCATTCACAACAGATTGTACATCTATACTTAGATCAGCTTTATTCCCAACTAACAGTAATTCCTCACTGCTGTGAGCTAGTCTCAGATATGCTGGTGAGTACAGATCTTGTTTTAGAGCAAATCCGGTTTAGATGATGATCAGAATAAGACTGAAGCTGGTTCCTAGTTACATATTCCTAGGCCTGTTTCCTTATCCAACAAGGAAGTGTGAGTGGTCTGAAGGGGCTGAAGTTTATATGCCCCTGCACCCTAAAATAAGCTTTGAATGGGACATACTAAGACAAATGATAATACCTGCCCATAAGGAAGCCATGAATGCCCACAGGGAAACATAGGCTTCCACCTGCCCATAGGAGGGTCCTGAATGCCTACAGAGAAACATAGGCTTCCACCTGCCCACAGGAAGATCCTGAATGCCCACCGGGAAACCTAGGTTTCTACTTAGCCATACGGAAACAGAGGCTTCCACCTGCCCATAGGGGGATCCTGAACGTCCATAGGGAAATGTAGGTAGAAGCCTATGTTCCCCTATGGGCATTCAGGATCTTCCTATGGGGAGGCAAAATCCTATGTTTCCCTATGGGCATTCATGGTTTCCCTATGGGCAAGTATTGTCATTTGTTTTAGTATGTCCAGCTTTGAACAACAATATATCATATACCTCCATGACCAGAAGACAGTCCTGTTTCAGATATACCAGCAGTCTCTATAGCTCAGCCTCTATTCCTCCAGGGCCCACTTAAGAATAACTGGGATTTGAATCCCAAAATAAACTTTGGGTCACCAGTGAATGGCACTGCTACATGGCATACACCTACGGGTGGCTACCCTTTACAAGAGGTATTTTTTAAAAAATATGGTGAGTGGTATATAAATCTATTAAATCTTGAAATGCTAGGGTAAATTAGGAAGTTGCAATGATCAAATCCACTGTAAAGACAGGGTTGCAAAAAATATTTTTTTAAAAAACACGTGCGAACCTGTACAAACAGCAAATACGGGCAAAAAATTAAGATGGAAGAGACCAAAGCTACAAATCCCTCCCTATACACGGATCTGGAAAAATAGTTATTCCCAACTAACAGTAATTCCTCACTGCTGTGAGCTAGTCTCAGATATGCTGATGAGTACAGATCTTGTTTTAGAGAAAAGCCAGCTTAGAAAGCTGACTTTCGACGAAATATGCAAAGGCTGTAAAACGCTTATTCTTTGTAATGCATTTATTTATCAACTAAACTCATAAACTAAAAGCTGGCTTTGGACACTCTTCCTCGCTATTGCCTTTCATCTACGCTCACCAACATGCAAACTCAGATAAATAAAAGCAACAATTCAAGAATTCTGTCTTAACAGCCAGTGAAAGAGACAAGCTCATTCAAAAGAAGGTCAAAAGGGAGCCTCTAGCCCTGCCCTGTTTGATTTATATTCTCCCATTGCTTCCTTTGTATTCCCAAAACTTGCTCCACGCATGCAAGATTCTAATCGGAACCGGAAGTGATGACTACAAAAAAATGCTACACCTTCGAAATCTACCTCCTAGACTTATCTGATTTTTCTATGGGCGCCGTGCGTGCATTGTGATACGCCTAGAATCTGTGATGTAGCTTCCGGTTTTTAAACGTCACAGAATCGCCGAATTACAACGTATAACGTACATAAAAAAGGGTGGGATCTGACTACGAGTTATAATGTGAACTACAATTACACGATTGGAACAAACTAAATTGTGTCAGCCCCAGTGGCCTAATGGATAAGGCATTGGCCTCCTAAGCCAGGGATTGTGGGTTCGAGTCCCATCTGGGGTGGTCTTTATTTTTTCCTTCCCCCGCTCAATTTATATCTTGATGCAGTTTTGAGGCCATCGTGCCCTGGACTTTTCAGTACGTTGCTAGCATTTTACTGTGACTATGTGTAACGTTAGGAAGGCAGAATGGTAACATACTGCTGACTCTGAACTTCTCCAAGTTCTCCTCTAGAGTAGGTTTGTTATTTGGCTTTATTCAAAGCACCGAGGTACATTTGCGGATCTGCTGCGTATTATTTTTTCTAAGAAGCTATACTGCCTTTCAGCGATAAACTCCCTGTGCTACTGTGTAGGTTTTTGGAAATGGAGTTTGAGGTTATATTGAAAAATATAGAGATGTGGTCACTAATACCTGAGCCTGGGGCCAGCGAAATATAATTCCAGCTAATGGTTCCTAATTGAGCCAGATGATACGGTTCGCCAAAAATTTCGTCCTGTATGCGTCATTGGCTGCGTGTCTTTCAAACCAGAAGAAAGTAAAACAAGGATCCATGAAATCAAAAAGGGATCCTCGTTATTTCATTTGATTTTTAAAGAGGAGACCCACAAAACCACCACCATATCATAGAGCACATCTGCCTCCATGGACTGAACCAGAAAAAAGCATGGACTCATGGGAGCAGCCACAGTGCAAAAACATGGATCTGAGGCAGGGATCCCCAGGAATCCTCATGATTTTTACAAATAACATACCCGAAACCACCATCATATCACAGATCACATCTGCCTCCATGGACTGAACCAGAAAAATCATGGATCCGCCACTCATGGGAGCAGCCATGGTGCAAAAACATGGACCCGAGGCAGGGATCTTCAAAGATCCTCAAGATTTTTACAAGAAAAATACCCTCAAATGCTATTATATCACAGATCACATCTGCCTCCACTGACTGGACCAAGGAAATCAGTTCTGCCATTCATTGGCGCTGCCACAGCACAAAAACATGGATTTTGTGATCCTCTGTGATCCAATCACAGTACACATCTGCCTCTATGGACTGAACAAGAAAAATCACCGATCTGCCACTTGTGGGCACTGCCATGGTGCAAAACATGGATCTGAGGCAGGAATCCTCATGATTTTTACATGAAACATACCCTCAAACACCATCATATCACAGAGCACATTTTTCTCCATGGACTGAACAAGAACGTTCAATCAGCCACTCATGGGCACAGCCACAGAGCAATAACATGAATCTGAGGCAGAGATCCTCAGGGGTCCTCATGATTTTTATGAGACAGATACCCCCCCCAAACACCATTGTCTCACAGAGCAAATTTATCTCCACAGACTGAACCAGAAAAATTGCAGATCCGCCACTTGTGGGCACAAGCACGGCACAAAAACATGGAATCGAATTTTATATGGGATCCACATGAAACTATGGTCAAATCATAGATCACGCGGATGCCCATGTACTGAACCAAATTACTGATCCTATACTTGACCGTTCCACTACAATACAAAAGTATTGATTCAAGGCATGCATCCTCAGAACTGAACCTTAAAAATCATGGATCCTGTGATCACTTTTTTAAAAACCCTGGGTTTTTTCGGAATCAGTGAGCATGCTAGGGCATGCTGCCTGTTCTCCTGCTGTGACTGAGAGCAGCTAAATAATCCAGGAATGTCTTGTCCTTGGGTTGTTTGTCGTGAAGTGCAAATGAGGAAGTCTGGCTTGTCTCTTCCAGAACAAGCCTGAGAAATAATCCCAAAAAACCATGGATTATTTCTCTGGGTTGATTGTGAACAGATAAACCAGAGTTCCTGGTTTCATGTCACAACAAATTAGCAAGGGGCCAGAACATCCCTGGGTTGTTTTGGTGCTCTCACTCACAGCAGAGGTGAGCAGGCAGTGTTTACCAGCATGCTGCCATACTCACAACCCAGGATTTTTGTGATATGTTTACCAGGCCTCTTTCTCCAGATCCGTAATCAAATCCGCTCTCAACCTTCTATACTCACTGGCCTCTAAAAAGCATGTATCGGTTGGAGCAAGGTGTTCCCACAGAACAACAACAACAGGTATATGAGGAATGGATCCTCATGAATCATCTTAATAGTTTTTACATGGAACACCTAAAATAAAATGTTAAGTCACACTTTACACCCTTATCTATGGAGTGCACCATAAAAATCAGCATGGATCCAGCATGCCGCGCTACACCATGCTGCACAAGCTTTGATGAGAAGCACAGTCATCATGATTCTTGCACACAAGCCCCACCATGTAGTCATAATGATATAAAAACCTATGAGGCACGAGATCTAATGGATGTTCATGGCTTTTGGAGACATGCCTACCATCTAATTACAGTTCACATCCACCTGCAGGTAATTCAGTACAAGTAGGGTTGTACAGATTTTGTTAGATCTTTTCTGTCTGTGTTTGTCAGGTGTCTTTAATTCCATTGGCCACTCGTTGACGAAATTGGATTACTTTTCTACGAGAATTATCTTCCACTTGTGCAAATGCACATTCTCATTAGTGCTCATTCTCATGAGCACTAATGTGCATTAACACATTATTGCAAGTATGCATTAGCGCTAATAAGCAGTGATGCAAATCTCCCCCAAAAGTAAAAGAATGGTCTGGAAGTCCACAGAATCCATGCAGAAGAAGCCAGTTCGCGGCAGAATATGCAGGTCAGATAAATAGAAATCTACACTCATTCGAACCCATTGCAGATTTTGCCAACATCCCTAACTAAAAATATGTTATTTTATTTCTCTGCTCTTTTCCTGCTAAGAAATGCAAGTCAGTTAGCAATGCAACATAAATTAGCAACACATCAACAATTACAAAATAAAATAATAACATACAAAGCAGCACCAATATATTATTGTATAACAATATACAAAACAGGACCAATGTCTGTAAAGAGAGGAAATATACGGATTCAGGGGGATAAAACTGCAGTTTCAATTATCATTAAAAGCCTGGTGAAGAAGGATGCTCTTCACCATTCCTCAGAAGGTGGAATGAGAGGAGGCCAAGCACATCTCCCATGGGAGAGAGTTTCAAAGCTTTGTTGCCAACACAGAGAAGGTCCTGTCCGTTGTACCAATGAAACTAACCTCAGACAGTGGCAGAATGTGAAGCGGAACCCTCCCTCCAGATTTTAAATTGGTTGGCTTGATCACATGGAGACACATGGTCCTTCACATAAGATTGGTTGAGGCTGGTAATGCTTCAAAGATCAAGACCAGCATTTTGAATTTGGCATGGAAACGTACCAGGAGCCAATGCAGCTAAAAAAAAAATAGGAACAATTTGCTCCAGAAAATTGGCTCCTGACAGTAGCTTGGGAGTTGTCCACCAGTCTAACTGGATGGCTACTAGTTCAACCACAACATGAGAGGAAGAAGAAAAAGCCAACTGACTGTTGTTATACTGCATTTTCTAATTTCTACATGATGAGGGGTGGGTTCCAATGCAGCCCTTGTGTGTGTGTGTGGCCAGCCCCACCAATTTCGCTCCACAAGGGGCTGCTACCGGTGATTTAGCGCTTCTGGGGTCAACCCAAAATGAGCAGAAACACTCATTTCTGGTAGGGGGCAGATCTGCAGTTCAGACCCAACAATCTGCCCCCTTCCAGAAATGAGCATTTCCTCTTGTTTTGGGACTTACCCCTGGAAGCGCTAAAATGCTGGTCCGCAAGCGGTAAGGGAATTGCTGAGACTGGGCATGTGCAAACTAGAATTGGCAGCCAGCTCCACTAGCGGATGGGCAGCACCTCAGACACCACAGTTTGGGAAGTTCAGTCTCTGAAGGTATCCAGGGCACCGTCTATTGCCAGAGGACTTTCAGTTTTTATGACCCAAGGATGTGGACAAGGTGCTTGTTTAAGTAAGCCCAAGCATCCTTGCTTGTCGTGGCTTATGACATCCAGAGGGGTGGGGGTGACTGGCTCGTTCTGAGAGGTTATCAGTTCTTCCCTACTGGTCAGAGTGGTGAGACTACTTCTGAAATAAACATCCCTGGATCCAGCAGATCTGAGTAATTATAGGCCAGTAGCTAACACCCCTTTCCTGAGCAAGGTGTTTGAGAGGGTGGTAGCAGATCAAATGCTATCACTTGTGGATTAAATTGATTTTCTAGATCCACCTTCGATCAGGGTTTAGGCCTAGTTTCAGCACAGAAAATGCAGTGGTCACCCTGTGGGATGAGCTTTGCTGGGAGAGAGACATGGGAGGGGGGTGCAACCCAGTTGATTCTCCTGGACCTTGCAGTGCCATCTCCCCAAGTGTCACTGGATGTCCAAAGGGGCTAGGGGCTAGGTAAGCAAAGCCACACCAGCCAGCAAAATCACCAGAATCTGAGTGGGACCCTGAGAGGGGGCGGGGTTGACAGCAAAATCAAATCCCACCCATACCCTCTTTTGGCAGTGCATGGAAGGCTGGAATGTCGTAAGCCTGCACCCTTGTATTTACATTGCAATCCTATGTATGTCTACCCAAAAGTAAGCCTATCAATTTCAATGAGACTTAGTCCTGGCCTGGGTAACTATACTATATACACTTATAGGATTGCTGCATAAAGGTGCCGTTGTATGGGGAGCGGGGAGAAAAATTAATACACACACATAGTGGTGTTTTCCAGGGAACTATGTCCTGATCCCCAAGCAGGATGGAGTCAGCTTTCCTACTCAACCTTAACTTCTTTTGGAGGCAGGAGGAGATTAAGAGATAACATTGTGGTGAAGTGGTAAGAGTGTTGGACTGGGACTCAGGAGATCCAGGTTCTAGTCCCCAGTTGGCCATGAAGCCCACTGGGTGACTTTGGGCCAGTCACTGGCTCTCAGCCTGACCTACCTTGCAGGGTTGTTGTGAGGATAAAATGGAGAGGAGGGGCTTCTGTGTACATAGCCCATTTTTAAAATATCACTTAGGACACATTTGTTCTGGATCCCAGGTGGATGCACTTTGTCAATTAAACCATACAATTATGATAGTAATGAATACATTACTACTACTACTACTACTACTACATATGGAGGCTCGGGTCTATGGAACTCTCTGTCACAATTTGTAATAACATTTACAAAGAGACCTCACCTGCTGCTTCAGCTATAAAATCTTTAACTGCTACCACCAAAATAACCCTCTAAATGTAAAAGGAAGTCAATATCCTGGTCCCTATGGTATTGGCCTTTGTATGCATTCAATGGCATTCCACCCCATCCCATGTCCTTAAGTCATCACACTCTGTTTCCCAGCCACCAAAGTTGTTAGACATTGATGTGCATATCACATAGCATATAGTATAGAACATGCACCATGCTGCAGGCAAGAGAAATGGTTGTGAAGTGTGATGGGCCTTTAGGCAATAGAAAAAAGACAATGATAATTGAGTAGAGGTTTTAGGAATGAGAACATAGTGAAGGAAGAGAACGGTGGGAGTTGAAAATTGTATGGCTTAGTTCAATGAGATGATTTAGAAAAGATTTTTTGTGGTCCGTGTATACACATCATTAGAGTCTGTACATCAAACTGAAGTGTTGTATCCATAATTTTTTTCAATACGATCTTGCGACAGTGATATAACCAATGATCATGTGGTTAATTTGTGACCCTGTGAGAACCACATGAGTCCATGCTATCGTGCTTTGGAGGAGCCATGAAATGAAAGATCCATGATCTTCATGGTGAGCTTCACAGACATAGATGTGATATGTAATTTGATGGTGGGGGATCCCACGTAGAAATCCAGAACATCCATGAGGATCCAGAACTTGGACCCAAACTTTTCACCATAGTTGGACCATGAAGTTCTGGATTAGCGACTTCTGTGGTTTAGCCCCTGGACACAGAAATGATCTGTGATTTGATGGTGAAAAATCCAGAGGACTCATGAGTATCTGTGCCTCAGATCCATGTTTTGTGGCATGGCAGCACTACAAATCAGTGGACCCATTATTTTCATAATGCAATCCATGGGCACAGAAATGATATGTGATTTGCTGGTTATTTTGGTGGCATCTTCTGTAAAAAGAATCCATAAAAACATAAATCTATGTTTTTATGCCATGGTGGTTCCATGAAGCAGAGGACTGTGATTGTTATGGATTCATGTTTTTCAATCACGCTTGCTCCATGAAGTACAGGATCAATAATTTTAATACTTTGCTCTGTGGCCATGGATGTGACCTGTGATGTAATGGTGCATTTGTGGGGACACTATATTAAAATCCAGAGGACCAATAAGGAACTGCATCTTGAATCCATTTTTTTCTTGCCATCCTGGATGTGAGAAATATAGGATCCATGCCACTGACATGGACTTGCTTTGTGATTCAGTATGATCCATGACACTGACATGGACTTGCTTTGTGATTCAGCTATGATTTTGGATGCACTACATATAAAATCCAGATGTTCCATCAGGATCCATGCCTTGCATAAATGGTTCACACCATTTGAGGTAAGCAGATCTGGGATCTGGTGGGAAGCAGCAGATCTAGGATTCTTAGTGTATATACCTGGATAAAGATGAGTTCTGTGCTTTGAGGGGGGGGTCTTTGGGGCTGGGGGGACTCAATGTAAAAATTCAGAGGATCCATATTGAATTGTGTGTCGTATCCATGGTTTTATAACATGATGGTGCTATGAAGCCCCAAATCTATGTTGTTGTTCTTCACTCATTCCCTGTGCATAGATGTGTTCTGTGATATGGGGCACGGGGTGAGGGAGTGGGGGCGGGACTTTCCCTGAAATAACCATGAGGATCCCTGCCTCGGATTCCTGTTTTTGTGCTGTGCCTGTGCCCACAAGCGCAGATTTTTCTGGTTCACTCTGTGGAGGCAGAACTGCTGTCTGCTTTGATTGTGGTTTGGAGGATTTGCTCAGTAAAAATCATAAAATCAAGAGGATCCTTGCTTTGGATCCATGTTTTTGAGCCGTGGCTGTGCCCATGAGTAACGGATCTGTGATTTTTCTGGTTCAGTCCCTGGAGGCAAATGTGCTCCATGATCTTATGGTGTTTTGGGTATCTTTCTTGTAAAAACCATGAGGATCCGTAAGGATCCCTGCATCAAATCCAAGTTTTTCCATCGTGGCTGCACCCACGAGTGACAGATCTGTGATTTTTCTGGTTCAGCCCATGGACGCAGAACTGCTCTCTGCTTTGTGGTTTGGGGGGTTTGCTCTGAAATCAAGAGGATCCCTGCCAAGGATCTCTCTTTTTGTGCCATGGCTGCACCCACGAGTGGCTGATCTGTGATTTTTCTGGTTCAGCCCACGGAGGCAGATGTGTTCTGTGATTGGATGGTGGTTTTGTGGGTCTCCCCTTTAGACATAACGTGAAATCATGCGATCTCTTTTTGATTTCATGGATCCTCGTTTGACCCAGTCCTGTTCAAACCCTGGACGTACAACGAATTATGAGCAGGAAAAATGCTACGGTTTCGCCTTTTTATTTAAATTTTAAGTATATCTCACACTCAAACATTATACATAATAAACTAGATATAAAATACTATGGATTTGGCTATTTTAAGGCGATATGTTAATTTTAAAACGGATTGTATTTTAACCCGAGGATATTATAAAGGCCCGCCCTGGCCGTCGCGACTGGGCGGGCTGCGCAGTCAGACGAATAAATGGGCGCGATCGTCTTGGGGCGCGATTCACTGGGACACTTCCAGGGGCCAAATCGGGCGGGCGGCTGAGGCCTGTGGAGCGCCAGGCTTCTTCCTACGGCTCCTCTAAACGGCTCCGAACGCCGGGGCGGTGATTTCTCGCCAACGCCGAGGTCCACCCTCCCCAACCTGAGATGCGTGGCGGCGGCGACTGCAACCATCGGCCATGCTGGCTGGGAATTATGGGAGCTGCAGTCCAACGCGTGTAGGGGGCACCAAGCTGGGGAAGGCTGCCTACGCCGACCCGCTTGAGGGGCTCTGCAGTTAGGCCCGCGGCTCGCGAGGCTCCCGCGGCTCGCCGAGTCCGCTTCCTCGTGACTCCTTGGGCCGTCGCCGCCGGCAGGCGAAGGGCCTGTTTCTTATTGGCCGCTGGGTGAAGGAGCGCCGCTCTCATTGGCCGCATTCTACGGGCTGGAAGGCGAGGGGAGAGCTTTCGAAGGGGAAGATGGCGGCGCTCTGGCCGCCTCTTCGCACCTTTCGCGGCCTATTACGCGAGCTTCGTTACGCGCAAGGAGAGGCCGGGCGCTCCTACCGCGACGCGGCGGCTTATCAGTATTTGAGGGAGGCCTTCCGCGCACACCGGGTATGTTGGGCAAGGCGGGGGCAGCTTTGATACAAGGGACCTTCCTAGGGCTCGCTCTCCAGTAACGCCTCGCTTCGTTTGCTTTAACAGTGTCCCTGGCTCCGAAAGTTCGATTTCGGGGACTAGCCACACTGGTGCTCCTCAGCTTTGGGTCGAAGGCTTGGAAGCGATCCGATTCTCGCCGTATGTTAATAGCCAAGCCATGACTAAAATGCTAAAACATAAATAAAACAGAATAACACCAATTCATATGTAAGTCGTTAATGACTTAACGTTTTGGAAGTAGATTACTGCCATGCACAGTGCATGGGGCTACCCCTGATGACTGTCGCTTCCAGTCTCCTCATGAGAGAAGATCGTACAGTGCATTTTGTACCTCCACCGTCTCTACTCCCCCCCCCCCATTTCTCTGGCTACAATTCAAGGTACTAGATATGACACGTCGCACCTTTTAAACAACTTGAGCTTTCCATTGCGCAGCAGAGGCTGTCTTTTTATCTCTTTCACAGATAAGACAGTCCTCTTGATATAAAGTTTATGTGAGGGAATAAAAAGATGTTATTAGAATCCTTACAGCTATGGAACTTCCTATCCCTAGAGATATGTTTATATTATCAGATTCTTACAACTGACCAGGAGCAAGTATACTACCTTAGGCTGGTACACCAGCTGGGACTTTTCCTGGCTATGGCCTCAGTTTTCCATGCTTTGGTAACCTCCTCGTGAGACTACTGTCTCATTCATGGGACCGCCTCTGAAGACTTTTTGGAAACTGCAGGTAATCCGCAGTGCAGCTCTGAGATTTCTAAGGACTCGGTGTTGTGATCGTACTACGCCTGTGCTATACCAACTGTGCTGGCTCATAGTCCATTTCCAGAGCCAATTTAGAGTGCAGGTTTTGAACTTGAAAATCTGTCATGGCTTCCAGATCAGGGTACTTGAAGGATCACCTGTTTCCATATGTACCTACCCATACCATTCAGATCTTGTGAGTGCCCCCCCAGCCCAATCTGAGGTGCAAAAGGTGACTACCAGCAAGAGGATCTTCTCAGTGGTAGTGCTGCAGTTGTGCAATACTCTCCCCAGAGCAGTTTGCCTGACACCAACCTTATTAATCTTTCTGCACCTGTTTTATTTTCCTAAGCATTTCAGGTATTCTGTTGACTGGTTTATCCTTCTGTTGTTTTATTTTTTGTAAACTACCCTGGGAATATGATTGAATCACTGTGTAAGTGCCGTTCTGTAGGCAGACAAGAATCCACCAGTGGGATGACACTTGTATCACTGGAGGCCCCCCGCTTTATATTGTGCAGGAATGTAGCCTACGCAACACGCTAAAAATCTCCTGGAAATCTAGAATGAAACTACTAAATGTCTTTTGTTCATCTTCCTCTTCCTGTCTATCTCCAGGTAACCAGTGAAAAATTATGTAGGGCCCAGCATGACCTACATTTTCAGGCTGCCACCTATCTCTGTCTTCTACGTAGTGTCCGGGAGCACTTAGCACTACATAAAGAATATCATGGAAAAGGAGAGCGGTCAGCAGAGGAAGTGGCTGGACTTGTAGGCCTTAAACTACCACGACAGCCTGGAGGGAAAGGATGGGAGCCATAAATATGAAAGTAGAGTACTTCATAAGAATTTTATAATGAATTCTGTTTTTCAAGACACTGTATTTGTTTAAATAAAATTCTTGCATGAAATATAGATTTTCATACTAGATATTTGTGTTGCCCTTAAGTTTAAAGTATGGTTAGAGCAAATGTCTGCAAGATTGTCTGATACATACGTACGGAGTTGATTATTCAATGCTCACTTTCAGCCTGACAGCACTAACACAGGGAAGTGTTAGCTATATTTACAAAACAATGCAGAATGTGCCTGTGATGAATACTGCATTGTCTTGTCAGCCAAGATCTTCCCACATCCCTTGTGCAGGGATGTCAGAGAATTCCGCCACAGATCTTGGTGAGGCTGAATGCCAGTGCATTCGGGCCCCCAAAATCTGTGGTGGAACGAAGCCCCCCGCCCCCCACCTCACGAAAGGTGTGCGAAATGGAGCATTTACCTGCTGCCGTCCGCGCTGACTTGCGAATGGTGGCCGCAGATGCGGCCGCCATTCGCTTCATTATAGCCGTGATAGGCTACGTAAATAATTACGTAGCCTATCACAGCTAACGCAGGGACGCAAACAAAAACAGCGAATGCAAATGGTGGCGGCTGCCATTTGCGTTCCCTTTTTTTTGCTGTTTTAGCCTACGTAAATATTTACGTGGGCTATTACGGCAAAAAAAAAAAAGGGAACGCAAATGGCGGTCACTACACCATTTGCGTTCCCTTTTTTTTGCTGTAATAGCCCGTGTAAATATTTACGTAGGCTAAAACGGCAAAAAAGGGAATGCAAATAGCGGCCGCTGTAGCCGCCACCTATCACGGCAAAATACAGGGACGCAAATGGCAGCGGCTATGGCAGCCGCCGTTTGCGTCCCTGCAGGCTGCCCAGCGGCCGGATGTCCGGCTGCAGGCAGCCCTGGCCAGTGACTCCGTGGAATCTCTGCGGAGCGGAGCCGGCTGGAGAGAATTTCAGGGGGAGGGACGGAGTGCCTCCCCCCCACCGCGAACGTCACCCTTTGACAAGGTAAGTGACTTTCGTACATCACTACCCTTGAGCAAGAAATACCAGTTTAGGCTGCAATTCTATGCACACTTCCCTGGGGGTAAAACCCACTGAAAACAGTGGGACTGACTTCTGAGTAAACCTGCACAGCTTCCATTGTTAATCCTGTCGTGGAAACTGGTAATTTTAAAGGGTCCAAATGTTAGTACCTGGAAACTTGTTAGTTCTTCAGAAGGAAAGTAACCTCCTGAAAGACCACAGCAGCTCTTTAAGAACTGATGAGATATAATCCATACAGCTGGCTCACTTAATCTAGCAGAAGTATTTTCTCCTAACTGAAGGCCCCAGGAAGTCTTCAGAGGCAGCCCCAGAAATGACACATTACAATAATCTAATCATGAGTTACCCGATTATGGATAACTGCCCAGGATATCTCTGTCTAGGAAAGGTTCTAGCTGGTGCATCAGCCTAAGCTGCTGGAAGACATTGCCTGCGTTTGGATGATCAGCAGGGGAAACAACACTGTATGGGTTGCTTTCCCCAGACGTGTTGTTTGCATGGCTGGCATTTCCCTAATTAACCGAACCAAATCACAGGTTGCAGTGTCATCTGAATCCGGCATGTGGTGTGGTGAGGGCGGCTTCTCACCCACCCCGCAAGCCCTACTGAAAGTCATGGGCTGTAGGGTGGGTAAGAAGTCCCGTCCCCCCCGCTGTGCCACGTTTGCATGACACAGCAACCCCCCACAGTAATTAGAGAAATACTGGTCACGTGACTGGCATGTGTCGGGGGAAGCAACCCATACTGTTGTTTCCCCTACTGATTGTCTGAACCCAGTCACTGTATGCTATGGAAGGCACCTGAACAATCAGTGGCAATGATGGATCTAGCAGCACCCCTAGACTGTGAACCTGATCCTACAAATGTACCCTGTCCTGACCAGGATGAATCCCCCCCCCCTTCGCCATGGTCAGACAGATCACCTACCAACAGTACTCTTCCTTGTCTGCACTGAGCTTCAGTTTATTGGCCCTTGTACAGTCCAACCCTTCACCATTTTACCTGAAGCCAACAAAAGAAAAATGGCTGGGCATCATCAGCATACTGATGACACCTCAACCCAGATCATCACCTGACCTCACACGCTTGTTTCATGTAGATTATGACATTACTTAAGAATTACTTAAGTTACTTAATGTCATATTAAGACATTACTTTTAAGAAGACTTTTTAGCAGTCCTGTTTAATGTGGTTTTGTTGTGATTTCATTACTTTTTATAGATTACATGATGTTCCATAATTTATAAACTAAAAAGCACAGAGACAAGACAGATCTCATAGTTTATATGCCTTGAGGCCAAACAGTAGTTTCCGAGCACCACCTTCTGGAATAATTAGTCCAGGCAGGAGTGAACTACCAAAATACAGTGCCCCCAATATAGTATAGGATACTATGGTCAATGGTACTAAAAGTTCTAAGCGAACGAGCAGGGTCATGCTTCCCACCCCTCTCCTAGTACAGGTCATCCAGTGGAGTGACCAAAGTAGTTTCTATGTCTATGCCAAGCCTGAAATCCAATTGAAATGGATCCAGGATAATCCATTTCATCTGAGCCAGGAGACTTAGAGCCACTAGAAAGCTGCCCCACCCTGCTTCCCAGGAATAACATCAAGCCAAGGGTAAGACCTATCTGGCCCACCCATTGGTCTGAGAAGAAGCAGTTGCAGGGAGCTTTCTTCCCCCTCCCTGCCAGAAAAAACATTCAGCTCCAATGGACAGTTGCCCTGGAATTAGAAAGCAAACTCTGGCCTCTGGCATCAGCTAGGATTCCTATGGCCACTGGAAGATTGCACCTCCTGCTTCCCGGGAATAACATCAAGCCAAGGGGGAGATCAACCTGGCCCATTCATCAGTCAAAGAAGGAGCAGTTGCTTCCCCCTCCCTGCCAAAAAGAACATGCTGCTCCAACTGACAGTTGCCTGAGTCTGTAGAAGTCAAGGGAAAGACTGCTCTGCCCCCCTCCATTGGCCTAAGCAACAAGAGCCTCCTTTAAGCAAGAATAGCAACAAGGGAAGATCAGCCTGGCTAAAAGTGCATTTAAATGCCTACTTCATCACCTTGTTCCACCCTTGAAAAACAGATCTCCTTCCTCTTTCTTTTTCATCCATGCTCCTACCCTTGTGTGTCTTGTCATTTTAGTTTGTATGCCTGGTGGCAAGGCCTGTGTCTCTCTCTCTCTCTCTCTATTGCTACTAGCCATTTTGGGAGACAATGATTGTCTGAAGAGTAGGATAAAAATGCAGTAAATAATTTAGAGCACATGGAGTTGCATGGCAGTCACTCCCTCAAGCACCTTGCCCCCCATAAGGGATTTTTTTTGCAATTGGTCAATAGTTGTAATCCTTGGGGTCCAAAGAGGATTTGTTTAAGTGCAGTCTTACAAACGCTTCTTTCAAGACTAGATGTAAACAGCCAAGAAGGGCAAGGTTGGGCCAAATGGCCATACCCCACCAATCACCTTGTTTTCCATATCTTCAGTCTGCAACAACAGAAAGTCATCCAAAATAAGATCAGCTGGTGTGTTGGACACATACCAAGGAAATCCATACAGTGATCTAAAGATATAAATAATATCAGTAAATAATATTGTTGCTTAAAATTGTTACAGCATAAAATGCAAGGAGTAACAAAAGACTAATACGAGAAAAACAGAGTTGCATCCAGACCTTGTCATACTGAAGTTAGTCATGACTAACAAATCCCATTGATTTCAGTGGGTCTACTTTAAGTCTAGATCCAATCCATAATGTTCTTATTTTCTGTTGAAATATAATGCAACATTATATTGCAACACACCATATTTTATAGTATTACAAAGTAAGTCTTACTAGCATGTGCAAAAATATTACTTGCATGGCAGTGAAATAATGAATATAAACAGATGTATTGTAAGACAGCCAGTGTGGTGTTGTGGTGAGAGTGTTGGACTGGGAGTCAGGAGATCCGAGTTCTAGTCCCCACTCAGCATGGAAGCTCACTGGGTGACTTTGGGCCAGTCACAGAGTCTTGGCCCAACCCACCTCACAGGGTTGTTGTTGTGAGGATAAAATGAAGGAGGAGGAGGACTATGTATGTCGCCTTGGTTCCTTATGGAGGAAAAAAGGCGGGATATAAATGCAATTAATAAATAATAAAATAAGGAGGAGCTGCATTTCCATTTGAAAACATTGTTATTACTACTTTCTCATCTGTTTGGTATTAACAAATTAGAAAGTAGTACTTTATAGGAAGTAGCACTAATATGGCTCCCCCATATAGTTTACAGTCTAAACCTGTAATTCTATGTACATTTATATAAACTTAAACTCAGATAATCCAGACTTAATATTTCTAGTAGACCAATTGAATTCAATGGGTGTTAAGTTAGCCATGACTAACAAGTCCCATTGATTTTAATGGATCTACTCTTAAGTATTACTAAGTCTGGATCCAACCCATAGTTGAAGACATTGTTGGACCTGGCAATACTCCTGGATTCACAGGTGGTACCTGTGGCCTCGAATGGCTTCACTGCTTCAGAAACTTCAGCTACTGCAGAATGCAGCAGCCTGCCTGTTAACAAGTATAGACCAATAATCTATTCTGAAGCAAGCTGGTTCTGCTGATTGGATGGAGGGTGTTCAACCTGTTCTGGATGGGGTTGCATTCCCCCTGAAGGAACAGGTCTGTAGCTTGGGGGTCCTCCTGGAACCATCTTCATGCCACCGAGGCCACCTGAGCCTCAAGTGACAGAGTGCCTTCTACCAACTTTGGTTGGTGGCCCAGCTATGGCCCTATCTGGACAGGGATAACCTAGCTTCTATTGTCTATGCTCTGGTAACCTCCAAATTGGATTACTGCATGAGCTCTATGTCGGGCTGCCTTTGAAGACGGTTTGGAAGCTGCAGCTCATGCAAAATGCAGTGGCCAGATTCATAACTGGGACTAGAAGGTCTGCATATATTAAGACCGACTCTGGCCCGCTTGCACTGGCTGCCTATATGTTTCCAAGCTCAATTCAAGGTGCTGGTTTTAACCTATAAAGGCCTACGTGGCTTGGGACCACAATACCTGACAGCACGCCTCTCCTGAAATGAATCTACCCGTATTCTACATTCAACATCTAAGGTCCTCCTCCAAGGGAAGCTCGGAACGCAGCACCTAGGGAGAGGGCCTTCTTGGCAGTGGCCCCCATCTGTGGAATGAGATCCCTGAAGAGGTCTGCCTGGCGCCAACATTGTTATCTTTTTGGCACCAGGTTAAGACCTGTCTCTTTTCCCAGGCATTTGGCAGCACATGATGACTTTTAATCAGTCCTGGATGTGTCTTTAGTTATGACTGACTGTTCAAAGTTGTTTTTAGTTATATGTTGTTTGTATATATGTGTGCTTTTATGTAAATGGCTTTTAACCTTTTATATTGTATTTAATGTTTTAACGTCAGTAAACCTCCCAGAGAGCTTCAGCTATGGGGCGGTATAGAAATGTAATTAATAATAATAATATGCACTGACTGCCAGTTCATTTTCATGCTCAATTCAAAGTGCTAGTTCCTACCTTTAAAACTCTAAAGCCTTCTCCAATGTGAGACCATACCACAACCAGCACTTTAAGTCCTTCTGTTGAGGGCCTGCTCTGAATTCCATCCTACCAGGAGTCTAGCAAGTTAGTTTCCATTAAAAGCATGCAGTGCTGGCTCCAGATTTTCCAGGGCACTTGGGCAATGGCCCCCCTCTCTCAGTGAGTCTTACCTTCTCACCACCATTATCAGCAGCTGCTCTTGCTCATCTTTCTCATTGTTGCTACCACTTTCTTGCTTGACAGAGACCAAGTGAGTAAACAGGCAGCGGCATCTAGTGAGTCTCTTTCTCACCACCACCGTTGTCATGCCCAGACAGAGAGGAAGGTGAGCAAGCAGATCAATAAAAATTCATACCATAAAACAGCAAAGACAAGTAACAGCAAACTGTTTAAAAAGCCAGATAAAGCCACCAAAGTTAAAACACCCCCAGAAGCCTGGATGCATAAAAATAACTGCACGTGGAGAAAGCACCAGGATTGACGTGCCATAACAGAAAAGGACCTATCCCCACTGCATCCACTGTTCTCGGTAAAGGGACCCCCAGAAGGCCCTTGGAAGAAGATCCTAGTACCTAGGCAAGTTCATGTGGGAGGAAATAGGGCCCTGACGGATCCTGGTCCCAAACCGCTTTCAAGGTTAAAATCAGCGCTGGCAGCCAGCGCGCCTGTTTCAAGGCTGGCAAATGTGCACCGGATCCCGGCTGGCAACTTAGCTGCCCTCATTTTATGCGAACTAGTTCCAAACCGTCTTCAAGGGCAGGCCGGCCCCACACTGCAACAATCCAATCCGGATCTCACTAGTAAGTAGTAACCCGTACCTGAAGTCAGTGAGCCTTGCGTAAACAGGACTGCGCTGCAAAGCTACGGACAGGAGAACGTACGCAAGCCCAATTTGTGTTTTTTGCATGTTTACACAAAATAGGGAGTAACCCCCACTGAGTTCAGGAGAGCTTCATTTCTTCCCTCCACTAATTCTGACAACCCCTTGGCTACAAAAAGTTTCTTTGGAAGTTTCAATTAGACGGAGGGATAAATGAACTGAAATGGGGGGGGTGGGAAGCTCCGGGCGGGGGGGGGAGTTGAATAATTTTCTATTAAATCTACAAAAGGGAGACCAATGACGCTCGCCGTCCAATTCAAACGAGCTACGTCACAGAAAGAGACTACGAACTGATCCTCCAAAGAGCTCAAGCAACGGGTGCTCCAGACCAATCGGCAAAGGCGGAACGCCTGACGCTACAGGCTCTTTGCCCGCTCGCTTTAGCCAATCAGAAGGATGGTGATCGTCAGGGAAGGCGGGAGATAGGGCGCGCGCGCACGGATGTCCGTTACCGCCAGGCAGGGCGCGCGCGCGCCAAGTGAGGCAGGCGTGAAGGGGGCGAGCGCGCGGGGGGACTCGCGGTCCGGGTAGAGCGACGGGCACGAGGCTGTTATCCACTTTCCCTTTCGGCCAGAAGGGAAGCCGCAGGCGCCATTGTAACTGCGCCAGCCTCAGGGAGACAGAGGGAGAGGCTCCGGCTGAGCTCGTCGCCAGGAGAAGCGACCGCCGCGTCGGGTTCGACATCCTCTAGGCCGCTGTGGGCGGGGCTTACTCGGACTTGGCCGGCCCTCCCGGGCCCCGCGCGCTTTCAGGATGTCGGCACAGGCCCAAATGCGCGCGATGCTGGACCAGCTTATGGGCACCTCCCGGGACGGTAAGAAGTGTTGCCTGATTGTCAGGCTCGGGGAGGGCGGGGACGTGTCTCGCCACGGGGGGAAGCGGGGAGAAAAAGCAGAAGCAGGGAAGGCCTAGTGCGATGGTGATTGGCAGTGCCTGCGCCTCGGTTGTTTCCTCCTCCCCGCTAGGGGCGGGGTTCAGACAGGGTGAGAGGCCGCCGCTCGGGAGCTGCCGCTACGAGTTGCGAGGGAGAGATGGTCGGGGCCGTATGGGTGCTGGCGCAGGTGTGGGAGGAGAGCGCCGCTGGGTTCCACTGAGGGCGAGGGCGGGGTACGTCTTGCTTCGGCGAGGGAGGGGAGGTGTTCCTTTCGTCCACAACGCGCGAAGGTGAAACGCTGAGGTGACACTGTACTAGCTAAAGGATCTGGACGTAGTCAGCATCGAAACGTGACATTGCCCGTTCTGCAGTTCATCTTGGCTCATCCATCAGTGAAACAGCAGTTCGCCTTATTCTGACTGGAGGCAGGGGGAGCATGAGCCCGTTTTGGCCGCTATACAAAACTGTGATGTATGGTTTGCTTTTTGTATTTTATGGCCAACCTACTGGGAATCTGACCCAAACCAGCATTTCAAGTCAATACTGCGCAACTAACGTTGCAAAGAGGTAGCTGTAGACGTTTTGGCATAGTTTTTGGTCTTATTGGGAGCTGATCAAACATGAATTTGTTGTGTGAAGGCATTCTTGTGTTTTGAGAGATTGTGTTTTAGAACAAAAGTGGTAATTTTCTTTTTGCTCTTTTATTTTTTACTTGAAAATGAATGATTTAATTGAAATTAGCACCCTTATAAGAATAAGCTTTCACAAGGGGTCACCCTGACAACATGTCTCAATAAAGCAACAACAGGTAAGCATATGTTCTGATGGCCCATTCATCCTTCTGAATAAAACTCAAAGTAATTTCATGCATTAGTTATATTTTCTTTATTGGTCAGATCTATATACAGCTTTCCATAAAGTTTCAAAGTGGTCAACATACATTTAGCCTATTGTGAATCCTGTTATTGCAGATAAATTTCAAGAGATGTATTGGGAAGGGTAGAAATGTTGAGCGAATGCATTCTGCTGTATGAAAAAGCTAGATATTGATACATGAAAATTTCAAGTAAGAGGTTTTATAGCCACTTTGCGCAGCTTGCTCCATCTGTGAAGTGATCTTATGACCTAAGGAAGCAGATCTAGGTTAATGTGTTTTTCTCCTTGGGGAATGGTGATAGAATTCTGAGATTTTTCTAAAATATGCTCATATAGGCCCCTCAGCAGTTCATTCTCCTTGTTATAGTATCACATTAAAACCAGTCAGATTCAGTTTATCCGCTGTAATATGTAATTTTTTGCTGGCTTTGCGGCTGTTTAGCTAGTTCTCACCCCCCCCTTTAATTTTTTTCAATTGTGTTGTTTTTTTCTGTTTGTTTACATTGTCTTTGTTTTTGTTCTGATCACTTCAGCTCTTCCTTTTACTAAAGGTACTTGGAATAATAATAATAATAATAATACTGAAGTGTAGTAAGAAAGTTTAAACTATATATACAGGGTTAGTAATAAAATCAAATTCAGTCTCTTAAGTTTGTTTATGTATATGTATGTGGCATCCAGTATTCTCAAAGAATACCTCCAGTTTTTAAAAACATCTTTCATGCAAACATTATTTACAGCAAAGTTTGTCTACAGTTTTGTTTAGTTTCTATATAGACTGAGCAAAGGTTGTCAGCGTTAACTGTGTTAACAGGTAACTGCGTGTTTAGTACCTGTGTGTTTAATTGTGGACTGACTAATACAAAAATGCAGTAAGAAGATAGACGGTTAGATCCGATTGTGCCCTTGCATGGGCAGCCCAGGCCTACCCGCCCCAGTGTGTGTGCAGCTGGCTCTGCCAGCGGCAGTGTATGTACAGCCCCTACTACTGGCAGCCGCAATGTAACACTTCTGGGGGCAAGTGCTGAAATGAGCGGAAATGCTAGTTTCTGGAAGGAGTGCAGCCGACCCTTACAGAAACAAGCGTTTCTGCTTGTTTCAGTGCTTGCCCCCAGAAGCAGTACATCGTGGCTGCCAGTGATAGGGGTCACATGTGTGCTACCGCCAGTGGGCCTGGCCTGCCCACTCAAGGGCACCATTGGATACTGCTCAGATATTCCATTGCTAAGGACGCAATCCTTTCCAGATAGGCGGCTGCCTCCGAACTCAGAGGCAACCATCTATCCCAAGCAGGGCAGGAGAAGCACAGAGGAGATTGTTCCCTCCGTGCTTCTCCTGCCCTTCATTTTCAGCTAAACTGTCTAGTGGTGGGAGGGCTGAGCGGGGAAGGAGGCTGCTGTACAACACATTGGATGAGTTGTAAGGCATTTCTGGCCACCCCGGAATGCCCCCAGCCACACCCCTTTTTGGCCACTCCATACTCCTCTTGTGAGCATGGAGGATGGGGCTGTTCTGCACTGCCTCCAAGGCAGCGCGGAATTGCGGGGTGGTCTGTTCTCCATGAACTGACCTTGGAGCGTGGGCTCTGAGGTCGGTTCCTGGAAAACAGAATATCCTATGGCCATCTAGCTGCTGTCTAGCGGCCATAGGATTCCTCCCTCCCTCTGCAATCGTAATCCTGAGAGGAAGCCCTATTGAACTTAATGGGATTTATGGATGGATTGCACAGTAAAATAAGGTTTTCTGGAGTCCTGTGTCTTTGGGCCAGTTTTCATTTAATTCAAGTTCATGACAAACTAAACCTTTCTTCTTTTGTTTCACAGTCTTCTTCTTATTTTGATATAGAACAGAGGTGCTAGAAAACTGATAAACAAAAAGACCTGGTTTGCACGTAATGCCAGTTCATGGGTTAAACAACCCATGAATTGATGGGGCTGTGCATGAGCGAGTACGCTGCCTCCCCCTGCTTGCCACTTCTGTTTTGCATCCGTTTTTCAAAGCAACACAGGAATACCCCTTCCTAGGTTGTTGGCTTGATGTCTGAACCTGGCACTTTGGGTTGTTGAGAGTTAAACAACCTGGAGTGCCAGGTTCGGATGTCACAACTAACATCCTAGGAATGGGGTATTCCTGGGTTGTTTCAAAAAGTGGATGCCAAGTAGAAGTGGTGAGCAAGCAAGAGGCAGTTTGCTCACCCTCAGCCCCAACAACCTATGGATTGTTGTTACATGCAAACTGGGCCAGAGTATAGATTGGGCTCAAAGTTCCTTAGGACCGTTTCAACTGAATATAACTTTGAAAATGCAGCAGAAAGATAATTCCATCACTAAGGATATTCCATCCTACACTCATTTAAGAGTAAGCCCTATTTATTGTTGAAATGGGAAAGGTATGGATATGTAATACGGATAATAGTTCTCTTGATGTGACTCGCTCTGACTTTTCCATAACGTTAGCTGAAAATGAGCTAAATTATAGGCCTCTTGGGATTTGGCTAGTTGTTTTCTTGGTCTGGGGTTAACAACCCTCGCATACCCACGCTTGCTGGTTTTGTGCGACATAACAACCTCCAAGCGGGGGGTTGGATATACAAAATGGCGGCCGCACATACCAGGGCCTCGCTGTGAATTAAATAACAGTGGTTCACACAACAGCCCAACCCACAGTGGGCTGTTGTGTTGTGTGAACCACTGTTATGCATGTGTAGTCACATGCATGTATACAATGTGTACTGTACATGGTGTATATTGTACGTGATAGTACTTGCTCCTACATTAGTGTGTTTAGGATTGTAGCCTTAGCTGATTACAATTCTAAACAAGTTCTGTTTTAAATCATTTAATTTAATATTTCAAAAAGTAATATCCTGCTTTTAAACTTGATTAAAATTTTCAAAGTAGTGTACAATGAATGTCAGTGAACTTTGGTTCAGATGATAAAAGTTTAAATAACACTAACCAGCTATAACAGCAACAGAACAGCTTGTATAAAAGTTATCAAACTGAAAATAATTGTTTATAAAAAGCCGTGGACATACAAAAGAATTAGCGTTGCACCTAAAACTTAACGAAAACAGTTCTAGACTGATCTCGGGGGCGGGGGGAGCTGTTCTACAATTGGGGTGCCACCAATGAAAAATCCTTTCCCTGATTACCATCTGCCCCATCTCTGAAGGCCTCTGAAGTGGATCTTAATGTCCAGGCAGGTTCATATGGGAGTAGGCAGTTCTTCAGCTGCTTAGGTCCCAAGCTTAACATTTTAAAACCAGCACTTTGATTTGTGGCTGGAAATAAATAGAAAGACAATGGAGCTGTTTCAACACTGGTGAGATGTGTTCCCTGCAGCTAGTACCAACCCGTAACTTAACTGGTACAGTTTTTGAGTCGTCTTCAAAGATAGTCCCACATACAGTGCATTGAATAGTCTAGTCTGGAAGTTACCAGGGCATGGACAATAGCAGCCAGGTTATCTCTGTCCAGGAGATGACATATCTATCTAAGCTGGTGGAAGGTGTTTCATGTCACAGATGCTACCTGGGTATCTAAAGTTAGAGTCAGTCTCCAAGCTCCATTAGTAAATTATATTACCATGATCAAGTATTTCAGGAAATTAAAATAGTCTTGCAAAGTGCTTGATTTTCATGATTGCCTATTAAAATTGATCATGCTACTGTCTCTTAAAAAGGGTATTTTGCCCCAGGTTTTTGAGGGATTTATTTATTTTATTTATTTATTTATTAAATTTATTAATCGCCCATCTGACTGGTCACCCAGCCACTCTGGGCGATGTACAACCCACCATAAACAATTTAAAACAATAAAATTTTACCATAAAATTTTTTTAAAAAAAATACCCTAACCCACCCCAAATGCCTGCCTGAACAACCACGTTTTTAATGCACGACGGAAGCTCATTAAAGAGGGGGCATGACGGAGTTCCCTAGGGAGGGAGTTCCACAGAGTGGGGGCCACCACAGAGAAGGCCCTCTCCCTCGTCCCCACCAGTCTAGCTGTCCTGGCTGATGGGACAGAGAGAAGGCCATCCGAGGCTGATCTTGTTAAGCGGCCTGTCTGGTGTTGCTGGAGGCGCTCCTTAAGATAGGCTGTGCCGGAACCATATAGGGTTTTAAAGGTCAAAACCAACACCTTGGATTTGGCCCGGAAAACAACTGGTAAGCAGTGCAACTCCTTCAGCACTGGAGTGATGTGATCTCGCCGGCGGCTGCCTGTAATCAGGCGAGCCGCTGCGTTCTGTACCAGCTGCAGTTTCCGAACCGTCTTCAAGGGTAACCCCACGTAGAGCGCATTACAGTAGTCTAAACGAGAGGAGACCAGGGCATGTACTACCGATGGAAGCAGATGGTCGGGAAGGTAGGGGCGCAGCCGCCGTATCAGATGGAGTTGATACAGCGCTGTCCGGCTCACAGCTGACACCTGAGCCTCCATGGACAGCTGGGAGTCCAAAATGACCCCCAGGCTGCGGACCTGGTCTTTCAAGGGTAGCTGTACCCCATTCAACACCAGGTCAACATCCCCCAGCCTCCTCTTGTCTCCCACCAAAAGTACCTCGGTCTTGTCAGGGTTGAGCTTCAGCTTATTCCTCCCCATCCAGCCACTCACCGTCTCCAGACATTTGGACAGGGATTCTACCGCCAACCTTGGTGAAGATTTGAATGAGAGGTAGAGCTGAGTGTCATCCGCCTATTGATGACACTGCACCCCAAACCTCCTGATGATAGCCCCCAGGGGCTTCACATAGATGTTAAATAGCATCGGGGAGAGGATGGAACCCTGTGGCACCCCACAAGTAAGTGGCCACGGGTCCGAAACCTCCTCTCCCAGTGCTACCCTCTGGTACCTGCCAGAGAGGAAGGACTGGAACCACTGCAATACAGTGTTTCCAATGCCCAACCCCTCCAGGCGGTCCAGGAGGATACCGTGGTCAACGGTATCAAAAGCCGCTGAGAGGTCGAGGAGAACAAGGAAGGAGCATTCACCCCTATCCAGAGCCCTCCTCATATCATCCACCAAGGCGACCAAGGCCGTTTCTGTCCCATGCCCAGGCCTGAAGCCCGACTGAAATGGGTCTAGATAATCAGTTTCTTCCAAGTGTGCCTTCAACTGCACCGCCACCACCCGCTCAATCACCTTGCCCAAAAATGGCAGATTTGAGACTGGGCAAAAGTTGTTCAGAACTTGAGGATCCAAGGAAGGCTTCTTTAAGAGCGGTCTTATCACTGCCTCCTTGAGGGCTGATGGCATCACTCCCTCCTCAAGGGAGGCGTTCACCACCGCCTTGATCCCCTCACCCAGTCTCTCTCTGCAGCTCATAATGAGCCAAGATGGGCAAGGATCAAGTAAGCAGGTGGTTGGCCTTACAGATGAAAGCACCTTGTCCACTTCATCAGGAGGAAGAAGCTGGAACCGATCCCACAAAACCGGTTTGCCACAGGCCGCCTCTTGCTCACTAACTGTATCCACAGTGTGCAGAGTAACACACCTAATCTGATCAATTTTATCTGCAAAGTGCCTTGCCAAAGCCTCACAGGAGGCCTTAGAATGCTCCAGTGGTTCCGGAGCCACAGGACCGACCAGGCTCCGGACCACTTGGAACAGCCTCCTGGGGCAGCACTCTGCAGACGCGATGGAGGCAGCATAATATTCCTTTTTTGCTGCCTTCACCGCCACGTGATAGGCTGAAGATATAGCTCTAGCCCGTGTCTGATCGTCTTTGGAGCGAGACTTCCGCCACCGGCGCTCTAGCCGTCTCACCTCCTGTTTCAGAGCTCGTAACCGCGGATTGAACCATGGTGCAGTCCGAGCCCTGTTCAGGGGGAGAGGGCGTTTCGGAGCCACCCGATCTAATGCCCCAGTGATTGCGGCATTCCAGCCACCCACCAGGGTCTCGACCGAGTGGCCGTTGGCATGCCCCAGAGAATCCCCAAGCGCGTTCAGGAATCCATTTGGATCCATAAGACGCCTGGGGCGGACCATTTTAATGGGTCCTCCACCCCTGCAGAGGGGTTGTGGAACCGAGAAGTCCAACATCACCAGATAGTGATCTGACCATGACAAGGGGGTGGTGGATATACCCCCGACTTCCAGATCACTCCCCGCTTCTCCAGAAACAAACACAAGGTCTAGTGCATGACCGGCTACATGGGTGGGCCCAGTTAGAATATGGTGCAGCTCCCAGGAGGCCATGGTCTCCATGAAGTCCCGAGGTGCTCCTGTGAGGATGGCCTCCGAATGTACGTTGAAGTCCCCCAACACCAGTAAGTTAGGGGACTGTACACGCACATCAGAGACCACCTCAAGCACCTCGGCCAGGGAGTCAGTCATGCAGCGGGGTGGACGGTACACGAGCAGAATCCCCAGACTGCCCTTCGGGCCCAACCTCCAGTACATGCACTCAACAACCTTGGTCTCCCGGAGAGGGGGTCTGGTGAAGACCAAGGACTCTCAGTAGATAACAGCCACTCCCCCTCCCCGATCCCCAGCCCTCGGCTGCTGTGCATACGAAAATCCAGCTGGACACATGGCTGCAAGGGTTGGAGCAGCAGCCTCGGCCAGCCAGGTCTCCGTAATACATGCCAGGTCTGCACCCTCATCCAGGATCATGTCATGGATGAGGGAGGTTTTCTGGGTAACAGACCTGGCATTGCAGAGCAGCAAACGAAGGCCAGAAGATGGGGTCATGCCTCCCCCAGCCATCCTTTGGCTCTGGACAGGCCCGGAGCAGGGGACAGATACTGCACATCTCTCCCTTGTTCCCCTTAGCTGGCATGGCCTGCCCCTAGCGCTCCGCCAGCGCCTGCCGCCCAGCCTCGGTATGTTCTGGCCCCCAACACTCCCCCCACTGCCTCCATCAGGTGGACACATGCCCTCTCGCTCCCGCCTATCAGGCAGGCTACCCACCCCTAAAAACACAACAAAATCCCCCCCAACAAAATAAAACAAACAAACAAAACAATTAAAATCCCCTTAAAAATGCCAGGCAGGAGTCCACAGGGAAGGCCTGGTGGCAGTGGTAGCGGCGACGGCGGCAGCAGGCCCAGCGGCTGCAAGCACGCCTCTTCCCCGGTGGTGGTGGTGGTGGTGGCTTCTCCTGCAGGCCCTGGCTCTCCCAGGCCACCTCAGCCAGCCAGCTTATGTAGCCCCTCCAGGGAGGGGCAGGTGGAGCAGCACAGCTGGCTCGGTACCTGGGGGCCTGGTCCTGCAGGGACTGGCGGTCTGCCAGGCAGAAGTCCACAAGGAAGGCCTGGTGGTGGTGGCAGCGGCGGCGGCAGCAGGCCCAGCGGCGGCGGCAGCAGGCCCAGCAGCGGCAAGCACGCCTCTTCCCCGGTGGTGGTGGTGGTGGTGGTGGCTTCTCCTGCAGGCCCTGGCTCAAATTATTTAAAATAATTTAAAGTATTTTTAACCTACCTTGTCAATAAAAAGTGCTCAAGGTGGCTTGCAAGATTATTTGCTTTTATATGTGCCCATGACGCTCTTTATGCACATTTGTTGTTGTCGTTCAGTCGTGTCCGACTTTTCGTGACCCCATGGACCGTAGCACGCCAGGCCTTCCTGTCCTCCACTCTCTCCCGGAGTGTGCTCAAGTTCATATTCATTGCGTCGGTGATGCTATCTAGCCATCTCATCCTCTGCCGTCCCCTTCTCCTTTTGCCTTCAGTCTTTCCCAGCATCAAGGTCTTTTTCGGAGAGTTTTCTCTTTGCATTAGGTGGCCAAAATATTTGAGCTTCAGCTTCAGTATCTGTCCTTCCAATGAGCACTCAGGGTTGATTTCCTTTAGGACTGACTGATTTAAGCTCCTTGCAGTCCAGGGGACTCGTAAGAGTCTTCTCCAGCACCACAGGTCAAAAGCATCAATTCTTCGGCGCTCAGCCTTCCTTATAGTCCAGCTCTCACAGGCATACATTACTACCGGGAAAACCATAGCTTTGATTATGCGGACCTTTGTCGGCAAGGTGATGTCTCTGCTTCTTACTATGCTGTCTAGGTTGGCCATAGCTTTCCTGCCAAGGAGCAAGCGTCTTTTAATTTCGTGGCTACAGTCACCGTCTGTGGTGATCTTGGAGCCCAAGAAAGTAAAATCTGTCACTGCTTCCATTTCTTCCCCTTCCATATGCCAGGAAGTGATGGGGCCAGATGCCATGATCTTAGTTTTTTTAATGTTGAGTTTCAGACCAGCTTTTGCACTCTCCTCTTTCACCCTCAACAAGAGGCTCTTTAGATCCTCTTTGCTTTCTGCCATTAGGGTGGTATCATCTGCGTATCTGAGGTTGTTGATAATTCTCCCGGCAATCTTAATTCCGACCTGTGATTCATCCAACCCGGCGTTTCTCATGATGTACTCTGCATATAAGTTAAATAAGCAGGGCGACAATATGCAGCCTTGTCATACTCCTTTCCCAATTTTGAACCAATCGGTTGTTCCACATCCGGTTCTTACTGTTGCTTCTTGACCCTCCTACAGGTTTCTCAGGAGACAGGTAAGGTGGTCTGGTACCCCCATCTCTTTCAGAATTTGCCAGAGTTTGTTGTGATCCACACAATCAAAGGCTTTAGCGTAGTCAATGAAGCAGAAATAGACGTTTTTCTGGAATTCTCTTGCTTTCTCCATGATCCAGCGAATGTTGGCGATTTGATCTCTAGTTCCTCTGCCTCTTCGAAACCCAGCTTGTACTTCCGGTAGTTCTCGGTTTGCATACTGCTGAAGCCTAGCTTGTAGGATTTTGAGCATAACCTTGCTGTCATGTGAAATGAGCGCAATTGTACAGTAGTTTGAACACTCTTTGGCGTTGCCCTTCTTTGGAATTGGAATGTAAACTGACCTTTTCCAGTCTTGCGGGTTTTCTTGACAAGAATACTGGAGTTAGTTGCCATTTCCTTCTCCAGTGGGCCACATTTTGTCAGAACTCTCTGCCATGACCTGTCCGTCTTGGGTGGCCCTACACAGCATAGCTTATGGCTTCACTGAGTTACGTAAGCCCCTTCGCCACAACAAGGCAGTGATCCACGAAGAGGCTTTATGCACATACTAACCTTCTAATACATGGGCAATCTGATTCAGCAAGTGAGATCTGTCTGCAGAAAGATTTCTACCTGCTGGTTATTTTGTGCCATGAGGAGAGTTGCATGCTGTCTGCCAGTCCCAAGGATGATCAGTTGTGATCAGTTTCCAGGGTATGGTTATGTTTGCAGGCTGAATCCAGGAATCACCATTTGTTTGATTCAGATTATCAGAGTTGATAGTATAGATTATCTGATTTCTGTTTTAGAGGAAGAGAGATCCTCCTGTGCAGCAGCATGCATATGCTCTTTTGCTTTATGCAACAGGGTTTGGAGATGTGACATTGAAGCTTCACATGCATTTACCTAACACAGCTAGCATTGCTGAGGTTTGGCAGCATCTTGGACCTTCTGTGTATTAAAGCTATGTGAAAAAATTGCTTGATGCTGAGGAGTTGGTATGCTACCTTTATTTTCACATTTGAATCCTTATTATAATGCTAGTTGCATTTTGCATAGTTCTGACTGTAAAATGTGTGGTTGGTATCGGAGTATTCTGGAACAACCCTTCTATAGCTCCAGCAGTGGGTTTGTTCTTGGGCCCCAAAATTCATTCACAATGGCAAGCATCTACCCCACCCCCAAGCATGGAGGATAAAAATTGTGATTTTTTGAAAACAGATGAATATAAGCATGTTAACTGTACAGTTACTGCTCAGATATGAGTATTGATACTGTACCTACTAAAGATAGGCATTTCATTTCCACCTGAAGAAAATAAACTATTCTAGTCTGACCAGTAACTATCAAACCTTGCTTTGACCTACCAGTCATGGGCTTTTACTTCGTTTTTGTGAGGGCAAGCCTGGGCCAAGACTGAGTGAAGCAGAAAGGAGCAACACAGGAAAGAAAAAAGACAAAAATGGCCAGTATGGATCTGCCTGTTATTTCACGGGTGCTTGTCAAAAGCAAGACCCTATATGGGAATATTTTAAAGACATTCCCTCTATAGGTTAAAAAAAAAAAAAAGCATGCAAAATATATAGTGATACAGAGGTGCAGAGCCTGCTTGTACGAATGAAACAGTGTAAATAATATTAAATTTAGTTGCAAATTAACATGGTTTAGCTGTCAGAGTTGCACCATTGTTCAGGAAATATATGGAAAAGTTTCAGTTGGACACTTTATTTAAATCAGTGGTTATATTTCCCTTTTTTCTTGCTGATTTAAATCATGATCAGTGATTTAAATTGCCTTGATTCACATCAGTCCTCCCTGCCTCCAAGTGACTGTGACCGAGCTTGGTGTGTGTGGGAACTACTCTTGCAACTGTGGCGCATTTCTGACACATTCAGAACTTCTTGGAAGTGCAGCACAGCATCTGTGAATTCCCTCCCCAAGCGTGGAAGAAGAGCTTGTATTGAGGAATCATCCCTAACATCACACTGCATTGCAGAGATGTTTGGAGTGCCTTAGATGTTTACTATGACATTGGAGGCAAGGCCTTACCTTTCCCCCTTGGGAAAGGGGCAGAGTCTTGGTGGCCATAGGTTCTTGCTGGCTAGAAAGGCCAGACATAATTGATCAGAATCTGATAAATTATTTAAAAGTTTCAAATGGTTACATAGTCTTTTTTTTAAAAATGGGGCTAATGAGGAGTGGAGCCCACACATACCAGAGAACCTAAGAGAGGTGGGGGTCCTCATATAACAGTGTTTAGAGTAGTGCAATGAGAAATTCTTGGAGCACACTGGGTGCTTGAAAGTTTCTGCAAAATGGGTGATTCTTCACCTTGAGAAGGGACCTAGGTCACCCTGAGCAGGGGCACTTATTGAGCTGGTAAGTAGACTTGTGGGGGCCAGAAACACCAATATTTAAATGCTCTTGCTGGTTATTTTGGTGTATATTGATTATGACATGCCACCATTATGGACCCTTTAACAGTAGCATTCATAGTGTAATGGCAATGCAAGTCTTTTACAGGATCATTTAAATAACGTTTATACTTTGAAATTGTAAGGGTAAAGTCTTTTTCTTGAACAGCTTTTTGGAAGCACAAGCTTTTTTTGTTCTTGAAGATCAGAAGTTTCGACTTACATTTTAGATTAAACACAGTTTAGCATTACATCTGAACCCTAAGCTGTGGTTAATCATAACTATAGTTAATGGAAAGTCAGCTTCATAAATCATGGTTTGAAGTTCCCACTAAACAAAGTTTGTTTAATAGTTTGGCATTTTGGGCCGGCAAGCTGCAGGTAATAAATGAAAGTGAACATTTCCAATCTCCTCCTTGCATCCCTGCTGGAGGTGGGGATGCATGAACTCAAGGCTCACTGCGGCTTATTGTCCTCATGCTAAACTGTAGTTCTGAATGCAGCCACTGTGTACTTTTAGAATTTAGGGGGTTGTTCCTGTAAATTTTAGTTACCTAACTTGAATGCTGGAGAGAGGATAGGATAATTATCCTAGGGACAGTCCTATAGGGATAGGTGGCCGCCTCCGAACTCTAAGGTGACTGCCTACCCAATGCAGGGTGGCTGGAGCGTGGAGGGGATCTTTGCCTCTGAGCTCCAGCCGCCCTGCATTTGGGGCTAGACGGCTGATTTTGGCTGTCTAGCTGCAGCGCTTCAGAGCGGTGGAGTGGCCAGCCGGATGATGCATAGCAAGCATTGTTCTTGCCTTTCTGAAGTCCCCTCCTCGCTTGCGGGAATGCCCCTTTCCTCCCGCTCTGCTCTTATGAGTGTGGAGCCCGGGATGATCTGCACTGCCTACGAGGCAGTGGGGGGGGGAGCGGGGAGGCAGTTTGGGGGGAACTGACCTCAGAGTGCAGGCTCCGAGGCCAGTTCCTTAAAATCAAATAATCCTATGGCCATCCAGCTGCTGTCGAGCGGTCATAGGATTGCAACCCTAATGGAATGCTTTCATAATATTCTTCTGTGAAGGAAAAAAAATAAGAAAAATTGGCACTTTAGTTAATGCACAGTTTAGTAAGCTGAAAATATGGTGGGTTTGATAGGGAGAAAATCTGCATTATTTGCATTATTGATTTTTGTTCCTTTTAATAGCTTTATACCTGGGACCTGAGAAAGCTATACGGAATCCCTAAAATGAAGAGATACCACTAACAGTAGGGTGTTCATAGTACTGTGAATGAGAGCGGGATTATAGATTGATCTGAAATTAATAATTATTAAAAGGTTGAGATAGTTAAATATGTGTTACTGATGTCTTTAATTTGTGAGTGCAAATGCTTGTTCAAATATTGACTGCCAACAGTGTTGGATTGTGTGTAGCCTGAAAAACAAAAGGCAGAGCACATATAAAAAGGATTGTGTATTTTAGTTTTATTTACTGTGACCTAAACTATTTTAATACATTTCTTTCTTGCACTTAAAGTTATAATGAAAAGGAAAACTGGATATTTTTGGATTATGATGGCCTCCACTGGTTTATGATCTGGTGGAATACGAATCCTTTAACATTTATACGGATCTGAGTTTTAATATCCAGGAAATATGTATTATTGGGCCAGTTTGCACAAACAGCCCACTGTTGTGCAATGCTGGTGACCATTTTGAATATTAGGTATCCAGCCACAGCTTGTTGGGCACAACAGGACATGCAGCAGTTGGGCATTGAATATTTAAATCCTGCCCAGCATGCAGTGAAGCCCACCGTGGCTTAATTAAGCCACGGTGGGCTTTTTGATCATGCAAACAGGGTCATTGTAAACGTAGCAATTGTCCTCGAAGTTAGGTTTTTTATAGGAATTGTTCTCATAATTACCTTTATTATATGGAAATATGGTTTGGGCCAGACACCTTGCAAAAAAGGAAGCTGCTGTTTCTAAAGATGAACTTAGTTTTGTGATCACATACATTCACTGCCACAATTGCAAGAATAAACCCCTCTGAGGACATTGGAATATGTAACAATAGAACGGTAAAAGCTAACTCCCATTTCACTCTGTAGTTTTTTTAAAATACCATGGTAATTATAAGTGCTGGTGAATAAAGAGCAATCAGATTTTATCTAAACTTGTCCTTTAAATAGATGAGCAAAATTCTGTTTTCACTTTGTTTAAAAATTGACAAGGCTCCAATGAGAGTTCATTTTTATTAATGATGTGCATTTTGAGAAGTTGCAAAAGCTGCAAAACTAGGTGTTTGTTTGTTTTTTTTAATGAAAATAGTTACAAGCAAGGCTGGAAAAATACTTCAAATTCCAGGCATCAGAATCCACATCTTAGGCTCAACATCAAATTCTTAGGAACCTGGATAATCTGGAGGAAGGAGGATAGGGATAACCAAACAAAATATTGATACCTAGGAATTAAAATACTTTTCCAGCCATAGTTTAGGCCACAGCTATTTCTTTCAGTAAACTCTCCCCTAAATAACAAGCTAGCACATGGCCATCAGGCACAAAATAATTTAGGTTTCCCACCATTCTTTACATTCAACATGTATTTCTAGATGCTGTAATGAAAATGCTGGCAGACTTTATTATATACAAACTGAACAATCTGGCCCCTTGTTTTATTTATAAAGGTTCAATGTATCTATGCCTGCCTACTTCATTCTGCAAGGGAGTGTCAGAAAGGCCCCGCATTCGCCGAGCCGTGAGTTACTGCTAACTTTTCAGATGTGTTAATTACTGTGGAACCAGGGACTTGTGTATTTAAAAGAGAGAGAGAAAGGGAAACTGGTGGGAAAATATCCCAGTTCCTCAAACCCTCTGCTGTAGCAGGCATGAATTTTAAAGACAACTCTAAATTTTCATTAGTATAAAATTATTAAATCTAGAGACCTAGCTTCTGAAAACCTATTGTTGAACTACTCTGAAGCTGTTCTAGTTTGTAAATTACTTATCTAATTAGCCTCTAGATAATTTATTTTTAAAACAAATGTTTAAGTGGAATACAGCCCATCTGAAAATGTTACACTTTAGTTCTGTATAGGGCAGATAGTTAAACTGGAAATAAACAATGGAATGATTAAATCAAGGATCTGGAGTGTAGAACCACTGCAGAGACTTAAGTTGCCTATTTCAGGCTTATTGGAATAGGATAATGACTGCATTTGTAACAGCAAACTTCTCTACCCTCTGAGGTGAATGAAGTTGGGATAGTTGCAAACACATTCTTGTCCCAGCAGCTCTTCTCTGCTTCAGTAATTCACCAGTAGGTTTTCCTTTGACATAATTATAATTTAAGGGGTAAATTAAAAAAAATGAAAAACATGAGTTGTATAACTGCTGCTGCATCTGCAGACTCCTTTTCAATATGAAATAGTAACTATTCCACTATCCCTTTTCTTGAAGGAAAATAAATCCTGCAATAAATCGGTAGCCAGGTGTTGAGTTTATCATTTAGACCTAATATTTCCAACGTTGTTCACAGATGTGATTGATTAGACTTGCAATTGGACTTCAATGTGTGGTAAGCAGGCTGATGCTTTTGTGTTCATAGAAGTCTCAGTTTGTCATTAATGCAGATGTAATGTGTTCATCTTATGGGGTTTCAGCTCTCTTAAATAATGCTGCTTGTAGACATTTTTATTTCTTCCAGTGTTCTAGGTTTATAAAAACACTTCAGTCTGTGTTGAACCTGCTCGAAGTAAAAGCATCTATGCCATAAATAAGGTTTTGAAGAAATGGCAGCTGGCATTCAGTAGACACTCAAGAAATGTTTAGTAAATGCTTGCAAGGCTATCCATGCTAATGCCAAATGCAGTCCCCATTAATAGGAACAGAAATCTGTGACACCTGTACATATGTTTTAGAGGCAATGCATTGTCATCCAGTGTAGTTATATTTCTATATTTCTTGCATTATTTTAATGTTGGGTGGTCCATAAAATAGTTACCACATGTAATCCATTACTGAGATTAAAATAGTATTCAGTTTCTAATTTATTAGATTCTTTCTGTGTGAAATGGAGAACAGTCCTTTGAGCTGTAGTGAAACAATACTAGTTTATATAATGTTCTATATCTGTCTAATCAGAAATGTGTATTTCTGTGTTACAGGAGATACTACCCGTCAGCGAATCAAATTCAGTGATGACAGAGTATGCAAAAGTCATCTTCTCAGTTGCTGCCCTCATGATGTCCTCTCTGGAACGGTGCGTATTTTATATTATTCTTTGGCAGTAATCTCTTCCCTATCAGCATTTTTGTGAAGGCATGTCAAGATTTGAATGCAATCAGCAATCATGTCAATTTCTATGCAATTTTATCAGGGTTAGTAGTATTAAGACTCTGAACAACACAAAGCCTTTCATTCCAAATGTTCTCAGGCATTCAGAAATGTATCTTGGGCCATTTGTACATATACTTGGTCTGTTTGAAAGAGGATGGTATTTCACTACTCTAAATGAAAAAAATTGGCATTAGTGTCTAAATTTATATTCTTGGGATCCACTTTATTTTCCAGACAGTAATTAAGAGTCTAAGTTGTGTGTTGTCACACAAGTTGAATGCTTTGCAGATGACCAGGACCTATAATGGGCAGGGAACTGGTTTGGGGTGTTGAATTGGATGACCCTCCCACCCAACCCTCCATGGGCCGAATGAGGTAAGGGGGCAAGGCCATGCCCCCTGCCATTATTTGCTTCCCAGTAGACATGCTGGGCGCATCCACCTGGCACATCTGCCAATGAACCGTGTTGCTGTGCATCAGCTTCTTCCATTGGGGGAGGCCAGCATGCAGTGAAAGAGGGTCCCACTTGAGTTGGCAGCTGGAGGAGTACTCCAGCCGTCAGTTGTGCTGGGACCCTGATTTGCTGCATGCTAGCCTCCCCTGTTAGGGGAGGATGTGCAGTGAAGCTGACCCAACTGGGTCATCAACCGCTGGAGGACTACTCCAGCCACTGGCTTAGCCATGAAGCTTCAGCCACACAGCATCTTCCCCAATGGATAAGGTGAGTGTGGGGCTTTGCCTGCTGTTGCCTCAGCCCCATGGGGGAAACATGCAATATGTGAACAGATTTGGCTGGTGGGAGCAGCTCCTCCCAGTGCCGGCCGAGTCCCTCACTAGTCACATCCCCCGCAGTGCTCACAGGGGAATCCCTGTCCACAATATTTGCAGAGGAATCCCTGCTGTTACCTCTGATCACAGAGGGGGGCCCCCGCCCCATGGAAGAATCCCTGAAGGCGCCATGAGCCAGAAGAGTAACCCCTGTCGGCTGGAATAGGTTCTCCCCTATAACAAAGTTGTCAGCATCTAGAAATAGAGCTCTTACACTAACAGAGCACATCCTGTCAGGCATAGCCAGGGTGTTGCATAAAAAATGTAAAGACTTAACATTAAAATGTGGACTTTTTCTTTAATCTTGAAATTGTTCTTTATTTTTTGTTTAGCTCGTGGTATTATTTATTATTTATTTATTACATTTATATCTGGCCCTTTTTCCTCCTTAAGGAACCCAAGGTTTTGCTCATGGTATCACTTGTAAGAAATTTTCATTACACCTTGATATACCTGGGGCCAGATGAATTTGCTTTAGGGCAGAATTACTGTACTACCCAGCCCTCCATGGGCCGTATGATGTCAGGCAGGCATAGCCATCCCCCTGACATCAGTACTGTGGCCATGCCCACTTGACGACATTTGCCCCCAGCCCAAGCACCGACTTCCACTTGGGCCAGGGCCAGGCTTCAGTGTGTGCAAGCTTCCCCAGTTAGGGAACCCCTGTGCACCGCAAAGCCAAGCCAGACCAACCCCTTTTGCTCCTTTGGTGGGAAGTGATGGAGACTAGCTCAGGTCTACCCTTTTTTTGCACATCCTGTCTCCTTCCTGCAATGGGGGAAGGAGGCAGGGTGCGTAAAGGAGAAGCGGCTGAGTCCCCTTTGCTTTTCTCAAAGTGGCACTCTGCCACTTTGCTTATTCCATCTCCTTCCCCCATTCCTGGAAGGAAGCAGGGCATGTGAAGGTGAAGCGGCGCCTGCCACTCCTGATCTCCACTGCTATCGCAGGTCAGAGTTAGCAGTGGGGACGAGAGGGGCATTGGGACTTGCCCGCGCATGGGGACAGAAGCCACTTTCCCCAGTGCAGGCAAATCCCAATGCTGCCACCTCTTATTCTCTCACTGCTATCTCCTGTCTGAGATTGGAGATAACAATGGGGGTTCTGCATCGCAGGGAAGTCCCCACTATTATCTCAGATTGGAGATAGCAGTGAAAGGATTCCTCCAGGGGGCAAGGCTGAGAGCCTAAGCCCTGCACCCTGCAGAAACCCCAAGAAGCTGTGCCACCCAGATTGGGGTGCCCTATGGGCCAGATTAGGTGTGTGGAGTGGAGGTTCTGCACCCCTGCTTTAGGGTTTATATCTGGCCTGAGATTGCCAGTTGGCCAGGCCTGTTTTAAATTATTTTTATATCTTGGAAATGGTTTTCCTCATAACAATTTGTACATGGAATTTCTTTTTCTAACAAGGATTATCACAATGTTTGGGGGGGAAAGCTTAAAGCGTATTTCCCAGGTTTCTCAAACCAAATCTTTGGGGTATAGGAAGTATCCCTATAGTACCACTGTTAGCACAGATTGAGCTTTTTCTATTCTTGGAAGTTGGGTTCCACTGGTGTTTCCATTGTACGCATCACAACTGATAAGCAGGAGTTCAAATATAGTTTCCTTTAAGAAAAATCCTTGGATGACTGAGTGACAATGTTATAGAACCCTCAAGGAGGTGGAAAGATCAATAAAGTATTAAGCTTTGATTCAAGCTGTTGGAAACCTATTAAGAATTAAGTTGCAGACTGTGTGTCTTGAAGCACCACAGGAAGTTGCTTGCTATTTCACAGGAAGTTGACCTTTATATTTCTGGACTCAGTTGTTGCCAAGGTCAATTCGCACCCTCAGGAAGGGATATCCAAAAAATCCTATGACTGCTGGGACACCCCCCAGTATGTCTGGATCCAACCTAGAATGTATAAAAATCCAGAATTTTGTTTTTAATATGTACTGATGTGAATTTAGAAAAAAAAGTAGTACAAAATACTATATCAGCGTTTATAATTTGAAGTGGTTAACTATTGTTTCAACTTCAATTCCAGTTTGATTTGGCAGACATTTCAAACTGTGGTTCAGCGTACTGTTTTGGTTAAAAAATAATGAAACAAAGTCCCCCATCAAATATTTAGCAGTCATGGAATAAGAGGAAACGTCCTGTTATGGATCAGTAACTGGTTAAAGAAGAGAAAGCAGAGAGTAGGAATAAATGGTAAATTCTCCCAATGGAGCGAAGTAAATAGTAGTGTCCCACAGTGGTATTTGGACCAATGCTTTTGAACTTGTTCATAAATGATCTGGAATTATGAGTGAGAAGTGAAGTGGCCAAGATTGCTAATGACTCCAAACTATTTAGGGTGATTAATGGTGCAGTCCTATGGGTTGCGCCCTGGATATTTGTAACTCCCCAGTCTTGGAGGCTTACGAGTATCCTATGCAGAGAGGGAAGTGCCTTGTGTCTCTTGTGCTGCATTTTAGCTAGACAAGTGATTTTGCCTGTCTAGTGGAGGCTTGGGGGAGGGAAGGAGGCTGGGGCAGTGAACGCAAAAAGCGTTAGCCAGCCGCCCCAGCCTCCTCTCCACCCCCAGGGATGTCTCCTTTTCCCCATATCCATGCTCCGCTTACCAAGCACGGAGGGGTAGCTGGCGCGGTTCTCTCTGTGCTGGCTACAAAGGGGGAGCTGGCGAGGAGCACAGTTTCCTGGTTCTGAGCCCTGTCCTCGAGCACGGAGCCAGGAAACAGAAAAATCCTAAGCCCCCTAGATACTATCTAGAGGACATAGGATTACTCTCTAAAAATGGGGGTGGGGGATTCTGAGGAGCTCCAAAAAGATCTCTCCAAACTGGAAGAATGGGCATCCAAATGGCAAATGCAATTCCGTGTAAGCAAGTGTAAAGTGATGCACACTGGGGCAAAAAAAAATCCAACTTCAAGTATAACCTGATTGGATCTGAGCTAGCTGTGACCAATCAAAAAAGAGATCTTGGGGTTGTCATGGATAGCTCAATGAAAATGTTGATCCAGTGTGCAGCCACTGGAGGAGCGGTGGCGGTGGAGGCAAACTCCATGTTAGGCATAATTAGAAAAGGAACTGAGAATAAAATTGCCAGTATCATACTACCTTTATATAAATCTATGGTGCAACCACACTTGGAATACTGTGTACAGTTCTGGTCACTTCCCCTAAAAATAAGATATTGTAGAGCTGGAAAAAGTCCAGAAAAGGGCAACTCAAATGATTAAGGGGCTGGAGCATCTCCCCTATGAGGGAAGGTCACAACAGCTGGGCTTGTGTAGCTTGGAAAAAGGGAGGGTAAGGGGAGACATGGTAGAGGTGTACAAAATTATGCATGGTGTGGTGAATGTGGACATGGAGACACTTCTCTCCCTCTCTTATAATACTAGAACCCGGGGTCATCCCATAAAGCTGATTGGTGGGAGATTCAGGACAGATAAGAGGAAGTACTTCTTCACACAGCGCATAGTTAAACTATGGAATTGGCTACCACAGGATGTAGTGATGGCCACCAATTTGGAAGGCTTTAAAAGGGGGTTAGACAAATTCCTGGAAGAGAAGTCTATCAGTGGCTACCAGTCTAGATGGCTATGTGCTATATCAGGTATCAGAGGCAGTATGCCTATGTACACCAGTTGCTGGGGAACATGGGTGCTGTTGCACTTGCGTCCTGCTTGTGAGTTCTCAGTTGACAGCTGGTTGGCCACTGTGTGAACAGAATGCTGGACTAAATGGACCCTTGGTCTGATCCAGTATGGCTATTCTTATATTTTTAATCATAATTTGGGCTAGCTTTTGGTTTGGGGGTGGTTTGGCTCCAGTTATCTGTGGCCTTTGAAGACAGGCGTGTTCTCATTTTCTTATAATGAAATGTATCAAAAGTTGTAGCTTGATATGTATGGCATGAATTTTTAAAAAATATTTTCCTTTGGGACAAACAGAAAAGAAAGAGAAAATAAAACAAAGATGTAGGTCGAGAAATGAAACCAAGTGGTGAGTTATTGTCAACATTAGCAATATGTTTGTGGTCTCACTTTGTCTGGTTTATAGCAATATACATTCTTTTTCCTGTAGTCTAAAGTTGTACGGCCCAGTAACAGTTCTACTCTGTAATATGAGAGAACTATTCTGTCTAATACCACTTCAGACCACAGGGCTTTGGGTGGCAGCGGGAGGTCATGATTGACTGGACTGCCGTATTTTTTTAAAAAATTAAATCCCTGCAGATAAGAAAACTAGATGTTGTTTAGAAAGTTTCTAGACTACCTTGACGTACTGTGTAGGGAACAGTTTTACCACATGATTAACTGTTTGTTAAGAATGGATCTGAGAAATACAGAAGGTGAAAAGTAGAAAACAGTGGGGAAGCAGAAAAAGGATGGGTGAGGAAGAATAATGCAGGGTGGGGAACAACCCAAAGGAGTTTGCTTTTCCCAGCAGAAGATAAATAGCCAGTTTGAAAAAAGGGAGTGGGTACTATCCCTTTTCACTACAGAGTGTTGTGCCTCAGTGGTTTAATGATAATCCAGGCTCTGTAGCTGTTAAGTTATGAAAAGCTCTTCTTTCTAAAGGCTGTATATTAAGTTGCTGATTAAAAGATTAGCTCAGTTATGTAGGCAGGCCTCCAGGGTCCAGGCAGTGCACTGTGCAGCAGTCTCCCAGCATCCAAGCTCTGAAGTAAGTAGCTTCACAAGACTAGAAAAAAGAATCTGATAGCAAAGGACTGAATGGTGTGGGAGTGTGCGAGAAATTGGCTGTGATTTTTTATTTATACTTTATACATTTTATCATATTACATCCTTCAGTGTCAAGTGATCTAGGAAGATCTTATTATTTTCCCCCGGCCCTTTACTATTTTCCTCCCACTTATGTCGTAGGCTTTTTTGTCTATTAAGGTAAAGATATAATATTATAAACATGTTAATCAAGGGGCTATAAGTTTTGGTAACCTTGAGAGGCAGCTAAAATCTATTCTTGCCCCAATCCAGCCCCACCCCTACCTAGGAGAAAGGGCACAATCTTATCTTTGACATACTGAGCTTTAAAGGCACTCCGAGTGCCTCAGAAGCACAGTATGACATCAGGAACAAGTCTCTCTGCCACACACAAGGAACTCATGTGGAGGCTGGGAGCTTATCCCTGCATTCATATTGACCTTTGGGAGTGCCCCCACATAGCCACATGACTACGGGGGCAATCTCCAGCCAAACTCAGGCATGTGGTAGTGGTTTGCAGGAGCAGGGAGGGGTGCTTGCCATGGTGAGCAAATCTGTGGACGTCAGTATTACATCATCTTGGCTGCACAAATCAGTACTGTAATCTGAGTCTTGGATCTAGAGAAGTACAAGGCTGCTTTTGCTTGCATATGGTGACTTTTTTGTGTTTCTCTGAATACATCCTGGAAAGTCCCTCCAAAGGTTGGGAGCCCTCCAGAGTAGCACCCTGTGTGGCACAAGAGGCTGCTGCTAGATGGCAAAATGGACTCCTCTCTCCCCCACACCCCATGTGTGCACCAAAGCATTGTGTCCATGTTTATCTGTATCCAAGCTTAAATATTTAAATTTTCCAAAATGCATAGGAACCAAACAAATTCAGGAGTGCCAAAACCATTAGTAATCATCTATTGGTCTCAACAGAAATCAAACTGGAACATCGAAAGTCACAGCTGAACATGATCAAACCAGATAAAGCAATGATTTTGCTCCTTGCTACAGTTCCCAAGAATCTTAAGAAAAAAAGGAATGACAGTTAAACAGCTTCTTATGTTTGTAGTGTAGGCACACCCTAGTCCCAGTCCCTCTAGTAATTTAATATCAATTTTATGTAACTAAATATACTAACAAAAAGGAAGAATGGTCCAGTTGTGGCTGCGGAGCTGAATTGGACTAGAATTCATTGCATTAGTAAAGATTCCAAGTAAGAGAGAATTGTGGATCTTAAGGTCTATATTAGTAGCTAATTAGTAGATCATTAGTTTTTAAGGATGTACTTGATTAGTTATATAATACTGAGCCTGAATTGTATTTTTTTCTATTAACTTTTTAACTGTTAAAATGAATAATAACACTTAGGTGTGATAGTTTTAGTATATTTCGCAAACTGTTTCAGTAACTTGGGATGCACGGCTGAAAAAGTACATAGGGCATACACAGTCTGTCATACTATTCCATTACTTTTCCAGAGTAAGATTCTGAATAGAGTTTATTGGACTTGAGTGTTCTAGTTAATGTGGAGCTACTGATTATCAGAATATTGAAGATGCCAATCTTTCACAGACATCCCTCTTTCATCCTTAGATTTATACCAGTCAAATTCTTACTGCTTTTTCAAGACAACTAATACAGAAATCCTATCGTCTTTAAGTCTGTGTTCATTGGCTGTAAGCAATGGCTTTCAGTTATTTGTATAGCCGCCTTTAGCATCTATTTCACAATGCATTTGATATAACATGGCTTAAATGCTACTGTGCCATAAGGCACCGATCCTGTTCAGTTTCCTTTAGATGCTTGTATTTATTTCACTGAGTTGGTACTGAGAGTCCATATTTGAAAAGGGAACTTGTGTCACCTCTTGTGTATTGTTCTAATTGTTGTGAACTGCCCAGAGAGCTTCAGCTATTGAGTTGTATAGAAATGTAATAAATAACTATTTCCCCTTCAACAAACCATGTCACCTGGATTCGACATGACAAGCCATGCCCAGGCAGGTGATTAGGCAAATGGTGTCCTGTACATGCCATGATTTAAATAAGCCACTCGTGGCTTATTTTGATCATGCGAACTAGCCCATTATCATCTTATTTGCCACAGCTTATTGTTAGTGGCATGCTTGTAGCATGGGAAAACATATCCAGGGTTTTTCAGCTTTTCAGGTATTATTGAATGTGCTGCTAAGGCTGCACCATTAAGGCTGAAGCTCAAACAAATATTTATCTGCTCTTCTAGTTTGTTGGGTTTGTGGATACTTCAGTGCAGACTGGGTTAGAGCACTTATTGTGGGAATAAATCTGTCATGTTCTAATAATTTCAAGTGGATTATTTTAAAGGTTATATAAATTACTCAAAAGTGGCTTGCTATATCGTATCAGAACAGAATATGTTCTATAGTCACTAATTATGCAATGTATCCATGTAAAATTCTGCTTTTATCTTTTCAGAGGATGGACCTTGGAGAATGTCTGAAGGTGCATGACTTAGCATTAAGAGCAGATTATGAAATCGCATCCAAAGAACAAGACTTTTTCTTTGAGCTTGATGTATGTTTTGCCTTTGAACTATCTCCACCACATAAAGGCTAAGAAATAGAGAATGGGGAGGGTATCAGACTAGTATGTGGTGCAATTGTGTTTTTAAAAGCCTTAATTCTATTGCAGCAACTGCCAAACATTTCAGAATTTTTTGACTGGACCTTTATGAAAAGCTTACAGTTCTATACAGTTCACAAAATTCAGCACTTTTGGCAGTTGTTGGAGTCCTTGTTATCCCCTCTCTCACAGGCCCAAAGTCCAAACCATTTTTCTCAAAATAACATTTGCATTTGAGGAGGAACTATTCTGGAGGATTGCCTTCTGTTCCTTTGACACATGTTAAGTTCAGGAATACACAGCACTTTTTTCTCCACGGGGTTGCTTTCACTGAAGGCATGGTAGATGAAATGTCTTAAGAGTTCTTCTTGGCTCCACTTTCTATAGTAGGAATAGCAAACAATGTCCTCTTGAGAAGTGGAAGAACAAGTCTTACTCCTGTAACATTCATACAGTGAGGAGCTAGGGTTGCCATCCCCAATATAGTGCCCGCAAGGCTCTTGCTGCACCCTGCTTGCCTGGACATCCTCATCTGAGTGGGCAGCAGTGATACTTCTGTATGGGAATCTGTTAGCTCCTATCCTCCTGAGAGGGCAGCCATTTTAGAATCCCCAGGATTCATTGCCCAACATCATGCAAGAGACAATGGGAGCTAAGTGGTTCCCATAAAGGAGCACTGCCACCTGCTGAGGTAAGGGTGTTTGGGGGCGGAGGGGAGAAGCGGAGTGATGGTGGGGGAAAGTGGAACAACTGTGAAGCAGGGTAAAGCAGAGCAACAGACACTGGAAGAGAGGAAAGAGAATGGAGCAACAAGGGGGTGGCATGGGAGGTTAAGAGAGTGGGGGCACTGAGGAGAGCAAGAATGGGGTGCCAGGAGGAGAAGAGGGGCAGAGAAGGGGGTGCATGCGCGCGTGCGCACTCACTCAAGTTGGATCTGGTAAAACATATGCTTGGTGGAAATATGTCCAGATTGGTAAGAATTACATTTGTGTATGTATGTTCATGTGTCTGTATGTGTGTGCATGTATGAAGGCAGGTACATATGCAGCTCTGACCCTGCAGCCAATCCCAAAACCAGCCCTTGGGACCAAAAAGGTAGGGCACTTCTATCTAAACAGGTGAATGTTTGAACTAGCTTTCAATGTGATCAGTACAGGAAAGAGTGTCAAATACTTAACATCTGCTTGTTACACTGAAAATTCACATTCATGTAAATATGGTCTTAGCTGTATTTACTTTAGGAACTCCCAGATAGCATAGATGGTTACTCAAGTGGAAAATTTAGAATAAAGAACAGAAAACAACCCAAACACATTTTTATGTTAAACCAGCCATTGGTGAATTAACTTTACCTTATGAAGAGATGCTTAATTCTGGTAGTGGTTGTCTTTTGCTTGGTGCTGTAGGCAATGGATCATCTGCAGTCATTCATTGCTGATTGTGATAGAAGAACTGAAGTGGCAAAGAAAAGACTGGCAGAAACCCAAGAAGAGATCAGTGCTGAAGTTGCAGCCAAAGTAAGCTTTTAACACTCTTACTCTTCAGGGCACTCGTTTGTAATTCTTCTAGCTTGGTTCTTTAATAACTATTATTTCTACAGCAAGTCTTTACTGTACAACATTTAACATAATTATCCCACTTGTCTCCTTATTCATCTTGGTAACCCTCTGATGTTATTAGCAGTCCCATTTTGCAAGTGCTGAACTACAGGTGAGAAAGGACAACATGCACAGAGCTATGGGATTTGGACCTAAGCTTTACTGATCTGGATCCAATTCTCTGGCTCTCTTGATTTTAGTGATTTTTTTATATATGGATTGCAAGCTTCTTGACTCACACTGAAAATCAATGCATAGGCTTTGGAAGAAAGCAATAAACTCAAGATGCAAGAGCAGGTTTTGAGAACCTGTACACACTGAAATTTTCTTGCTTATGAGAAGGAGAAGTTGAAAGCCTTTTCTTTTTCCCTTAGAGGGCAGGAAGAGCTTTTGGGGTTGTGCAAGTAATATAAGAAGGAATGGAACACCCACCCCTATGCCAGTGTCAGCTCAGTTTCTGAGGAGATTATGAATGGCCAATTTGCATGTGATGTTGATGTTTTATATTGACTTGTAACAATTGACTTGGGGTATTTTTTCAAGAAGTGGGTAAATACCATAGACAAATTCTGGTGAAAATGCATAGTGAACTCTTCGGCTGACATTCTTCAATTCTGAGTGCAATTACTTCTAAGCAATTTGTGCCAAGAGCTATTTAGCTCAGGAAATGAGAGGCTAGTAGTCAGTTTTTGTTTAGAAACCATAACTGGGCTTTCGTAATCTGTGATTTTAAGACATCATATAATTCTATACTAACAGCAAACTCATTTACCAAGTGCCTGTTCTTATAGGGCCAAAATGGCACCACCCACAAACAAGAGGGGAGTTACCAGCATACAGACATACAAAAACTCTGAAGGGGAAAACCCCAAACAGCCCTAGGAAGACTGAGTATGCTCAGTGGCCGCAAAATGCTGACTGGAGGAAAAAATGGAAAAATGGGGGGCCATGGAATGGAATGAAGTATCCTGGAAGAGAGCATGGTTGGCCAACTGGAACACTGAACAGGAGCACCCCACACTGAAACATTTTGTTTGAGGTCCCACTTGTTGCTTATATTGTAGTGGCTTCTGCATATTTCTGAATTCTTGTATTTGTATTACTTTCCCCTCCCTAAAGGCTGAACGAGTCCATGAATTGAATGAGGAAATTGGGAAGCTGCTTGCCAAAGTCGAACAACTTGGAGCTGATGGAAATGTGGAAGAGTCACAGAAAGTAATGGATGAAGTGGAGAAAGCTAGGGCAAAGAAGAGAGAAGCAGAGGTAATCTGAATTTGCGTTCTTTAGCAGTTGCTTTCAGTTGGTCTTTGGGTGGCAAGGTTAAAACAGTGGCCCTTAGCTTAATATTTTTTCAGTTCATATTATCAGCAGACTAATTCACACTGGTAGCATACAGGGAGATGTTTTAAATTGCTTTAACTATATTAATTGTCCCTAAAACTCCAGTAAATCTGCATGTGAATTAACAGTTTGGGTGATTTATATTTATTTCTAACTAATCCTACTTCTTACCAGGCATGGGGGAAGGCAGAAGTTGTGTGAGGCACTCATACTGCTGCTTCCCTTTCTGGAAGCCTGGTGTACCATGAGAGAGAAGCCCCTGTTTATGCCAAAAGTCTTTGGGAAGAGTTTTTTGCAAAACAACTATTCTGCAAAACACCAGTGCAGAGTGAGAGATTGACCCCCATCTCTCCCCTCCATATCATCTGCATGTTCCAGAGGATTCTCGGAAGGGAGGGGTCAGTGGTGACAACAAATCCTGTCTGGCTACTTAGCCAAGCCGAAGGTCGTGATTATTTACAGAAACAAAAATCTCATCTGCAGTATCAATTCAGTTTTTCAGCTTTCTATCTAGTTACTATAGGATTGCTTAAGTTCTCCCTGAAAATGCTTATTAGCACGATTTATGTATGTAGTTTTTTCTCTCCCCTATCCCTGTGCACATACCAGACATTGTTTAAATGAGTTTTAAACTGATTACATGTACTCTAAAATGGTGGCTCCTCACAAGCTTTTCTTCACACCTCCTGCTGCCACAGTAAGGGGGATCATGCACAGGGAAGGTAATCAGCTATTCCCATCCGGTGCAAGGTGACATCCATCATGAGTTAACTCCTCCTGGTGCCCAGGACAAGCATGGAACATAGGACCAGGCTTTTTGCCTTGGTCCTGGCCTTCATGGCACCTCCCAGCCAGGTCATTCCTTGCCTCTGCCTAGGGCAGAACTAAATATCTTAGTGGAAACTAAAGACAAGAGGAAGGGTAGGCATGCTTCTTCCAGGAAAGATGAAAGGAAACCTAAGAGGGCCCTTTGTTTATTTTGTACCTGCAGGTCCCTATTTAACCCATTCTTTCAGCTTTGTAACTATAAGTTCTCAAAATCTACCTAGTCCCGAACCAGATTCAATCCTTTACTCAGGGCAGAATAAGTCCCTCCCAATCCTCCAGGACCCTCGCCAGTAGTTCTGACTTCTCTTCCTGCATGTGTGGGAGGAAGGCTGCAACACTTCCTTCACACATGGAAGCAGACAGCACGAGACACCTGGACTCTAAACACTATTCAGCACAGATATTTTCTGGAGTTTCATCTGGAGGGGGTGGGGAGCAGAGTTTTTCCCCATCTTCTAGGTTTGTCCACAAGCAGTAGCTAATGTCTACAACAATTGCTTATCTCCAAGAGATAGGGGCCATAGAGAGCCAGAATGGTGTAGTGGTGAGAGTGTCAGACTGGGAGTCGGGAGATCCAGGTTCTAGACACCACTTGGCCATAGAAGCTCACTGGGTGACTTTGGGCCAGTCACAGACTCTCAGCCCAAACTACTTCACAGGGTTGTAGTTGTGAGGATAAAATGGAGTGGAGGAAGATAATGTAAGCCGCCTTGGGTTCCTTGCAAGAGGAAAAAAGCAGGACATACATGCAATTAATAAATAAATACAAGACACCCCACCCCAAGGAACCATTGAGGCTTTACACCAGGGAGATTTCCTATCCTCAGAAGACTTCATTGAGGCCTACATCCATGTCTCTATTGCTGTATAGCATAGGAGATTTCTTCACTTTGCTTACATGGGGTACCACTGCCAATACAGGGCAGTGCCCTTTGGCCTGGCATCCGCACCAAGAGGCTTCTCCAAGCTCATTCTGGCAGTGATAAGTTCATTTCCAACTCAAGACCATTCACATTTACCATTACCTTGATGACCCTCTTTGGAGGTCCCCATCATTGACAAAGGCCCATTCAGATCTACAGATAATGCTGTCCTGTTTCCAGGACCATGGGTGTTCTTAATCCAGTTCAGGAAGAGCCACCTTGAACCATCCTGAGCCGTAATTCACTTGGGAGTGGTTCTAGACATCTCCAAGGGCATAATACTTTTAGCTCTGGACAGAATCTCCAAACTCAGTCAGGTAGCAAAGCTCCTCCTTCAAACACACTCAGTAGATATTATTATATTTCTACCACAAGCCTTTGGGTCTCATGTTTTCTTGCCGGATTACACTCCAGACCCCTTCAGTGGCTCCTCCTCTCACTTCAAGCCAAAATCATTCAGAGGTGCCACATCAGGATCACCATACCTCACTCAGTCAGAATGTCTGTGCTGTGGTGAAAAGTGTCATGAAATGTCTCAAAGGGTCACATCACATAATTGTGACTACAGATGCCGACCTGGAGAGGTGGGGTGGGGTGGGGCCCATTGCTAGGGCTGACCATCCCATCCAGGATCTCTGGTCTCCCAGAGTCAAGCACCACACTATAAACTGGTTGGAGCTCCAAGCAATTTACCTCTTCATCAAATACTTTGCAGAACACATAGGCCCTGCCCATTTTTAGTCAGAACAGACAGCATAATGGCTTTAGCCCTTCAATTGTCAGGAAGGACAAAATCAGAATTCCTACACAAGGTGGTCTCCTCCTTCCTCCTCTGGGCTTAACACAACATCCTGCCCATTGTTGCACAGCACATTCAGGGGACCCTCAGTATTCATTTATTTAATTTATACCTCGTCTTTCTACCCCCCAAAAAAGGCACTCAAGGCAGCTTGATACAGAGACCAACTTTTGAAGCTGACAGTGCCTCGATCCCAGGGGATACACTCTGGAGATGACAATCTTTCAGCAGCATTGCCATCATTTTGGCCAATTCTGGGTGGACCTCTTGGCCTCCCCTCTCAACAACCAGCTGCCACCCTTCAGTCACCTGTTTCCCATCAGCAGAGACCATTGATGTGCTCCACTCCCCCTGGCCCAGGGGTAGGCTTTATGTGTTCCCTCCTCTTCCATTTTTGACCAGGTTCTCAGAAAAATCATAGAGCAACAGGCAACTCTAGTGCTCAGAGCTCCATTCTGGCCCCAGAGGTCATGGTTCTCTCAAGTCCTTCACTTGGTACAAAAAGACCCGTAATTCCTTGCCTTGTGGACTGACCTTCTCACACAAAAACTCTTCTGGCATTTGGACCCAGACTGACTTCATCTAGCCACTTGGCCACTGAGCACAGCTCCTTTCTCTCACTAGGCTACTCTGCAGAGGTAACTAACACCCCGTTGTCCTCCAGGAGATCATCAGCCGACTGAATATATGCAATAACGTGGAAGGTTTTTCTGTGTGGTGTAGAAGAAAGCATCTTGACAGTAAGACAGTAGGAATCAAGGAATTGCTTCTATTCCTCCAAACACGACTAGACAAAGCAACATGCTTTGCAGACAAGCTATAGTTCTCTTCGGCTCTCTCTAGACCATGCTACAAGCCACTTGGTTCTCACCTGCACCTTCAGTGATTCCTCAGAAGCGACACTGCTATGGGGTCTGCATGTGATACTCTTACCAGTTTCCCCGTTGAGCTGCTGAGAACTGTCTCACTACACTTTCTCTCAAGGTGCTATTTCTCATAGCTATAACATCGGCCAAAAGGGTCAGAACTAGCTGCATTCCTTAAATGACAAGCCACGGTTTTTATTGGCATTCTTTTTAAAATAATTTTAATATGGTGTTTTAATGTTTTTTCTTTTTTTTTGAATCTCTTACGTTCACCGCTCCAGAATCTATTTTAGATGGGGACCGGTATACATATATTCTAAATTAATAAATAAACCCACCCACTCCCAATTCCCAGTGAGAGCTAAGCTCAGTGGTCTCCAGCAGCCACAGAATGATATGTCAGCAGGAAAAGAAAAAAGGGGGGGGGGTGAATTGGCCTGCTTGAGCACCCAACTTATAGTACAGCCAAGGATAGCATGGCTGGCTAGAACCCTGAACCAGAGCATTCCTGTTAGGTGAGGATACATTGCAAATATTTGTTGTAGGTCCCGCTTGTTAGAAATATATGGTCATTACAACGTCTTCCTTTTGGTTTCAGAATTACCTAAGAATTATGTGGCAGTGGAATATACAACCAAGAAAACAAACACACACACACAGAGAATGGGGGCAGTGGGAGGTCTTTAATTCTGAAATCACTGAAAGAGTTGGTGAGGGTTTGTAGCTTTAGGCTGCTGATTGCACTTGGATCTCCTTTCCCTGGCCAAATCCTTTATCCCTCTTTAAGGAAGGGACATGATGTTAAAACTGTTCCACCTAGTAAAGAACATTCTGTACCCGTTAAGAATGTATGTTTTGTTCATGTATTTGAGAGAAGTATTGTGGTGTCTCTCCCAGGAGGTATACAGGAATTCCATGCCTGCTTCCAGCTTCCAGCAGCAGAAGCTTCGAGTCTGTGAAGTGTGCTCAGCTTATCTCGGTCTACATGATAATGACAGGCGGCTCGCTGATCACTTTGGAGGAAAATTGCACTTGGGTTTTATTGAAATAAGAGAGAAGCTTGAAGAACTTAGGGTAAAGACATACTGCTTTCTTCAAACTATTAGTGGTAACAGTTACTGGTCAGACTGTTTTAATAGATTTGCATTCATTGACACTGTATTTGAAATTGATACTAATGTGGCTGGGAATGAGGGGTTGCTTTAGAAAAGAACCAGTGTGAATTATTATGCTCCACTGAACTTTAAATAGCTAGGAACTTGACTTAGGATTGTGTTTAAGGAACCTAGGACATAGATGCAGAAAATATCTTTCTGAGAATCATGAGTTAATACTCTAAATTCATAGAGTGAAAGTAGGGCCTATCCAGTGGTGGCATCCTCACTGTGGAATACTTTCTCAAAAGAGATCTGCCTACCTGTATCCTGACTCTTGTTTCACCAGGAAGTAAATTCATTTTTATTTCTAAATCTGTTGTTGATTGATATTTTACAGTTGCTGATTTATGGTTTTGTAAATTAGGTGTTTGAATTTAAGTGATCTCCACTCAAATTTGTTTTGCTTTTTTGTTAAGTGTTTGATGTTGCATGTCACTGCTCTTAAGTAGACAATGCAAATAATAATAACAACAACAATATAAAGTTACTCCTTCCTTCATTCAAGAAGTTTCACCACTCACTGGTGAAAATACCTATGGATATTCACTTTCATAAAGCTTTGAGAATCGTATACCTCCATTTAAGCTTCCCTAGCTTATTCAATACATTGTCAAGAGAAATACATGAGCTTACCAGTTGTGCAGTTTTTCCACGCTATACATGCTCAAATGCTAAGCCTCAAAGTAAGTTTAGGGTGTTCACATTACTTCATACTAATGTACCTCTCCCCCTACCTCCCCACCCCATTGGCATCTCTACAGAATATGACAAAATTAGTATAGAAAGACCATTTAAGAATTGGGGCACCTCTCTAAATGTTGTGTTTGTATAAATAATTGCCCCCATTGCAGTTAGAGCAAAGATTACTCATATTGCATCTTCCTTGGTAAAGTATACCACTTTTAATCCTGCCAGATTAGGGCAGTGATTTGTGAGGAACAGAACCAAACACAAATCTTCTAATACTTGTTTTAGATAATACCTATCTTCTGAAGATTTTCGTTTTATTTATTTTAAAAATTGTCTTTGTTTTTCAGAGAATTGTGGCTGATAAGCAGGAGAAACGAAATCAGGAACGTCTAAAGCGAAGAGAAGAAAGGGAGAGGGAAGAAAGGGAGAAGCTAAGGAGGTAGAAATCTACTCTTGTTGCTAACCCACATGATAGTACATACTTGCATTTCCTATTACTATTCTATAAGGTTTCTGCATTGAAACTAAATGGAGCAGCAAAGATGAAAATGCTTACAGCATTAAATATGCCTGATGCATTTCAATATTAGCCTTTCTCAGGAGCAAAACAGTCTTGCACTATTTTACTTGCATATTTTTGGTAAGTGATATGTACTTTGAAGAGCTACAGATGTGGTTTTCATTAATGAAAAATGGAATAGGTAGCATGGAAGAGGTTTTTTTGGTGCAGTATCTTTTGTTTTTGACCTGGATTTTAGACTGTTGTTCAGCATCAATTGTGCAGTTAACATACAAAATGCTTTGCAATTAATAATGTCCTCGTTTAAATAGTGTATTATGCAAATTGACTTATCAGCATAAAACTTCATCTTTATTTTACCTTTGTTTTCAGATCTCGATCCCATAGCAAGAACCCCAAAAGGTAGAGTGTCATTTCTTTTTCCTACAAGTTTTCACAAATTTGAACCATAAAGTCTAGAAGGTTTTCTCAAGACAAGAGACATAATCCTGACACCCAGTACAGCAGTGGGGCTTCCATTGTTGATTCCTAACAGATACCTTCAAAATCCCATAGTACAAGGAATTGAAGCCTGTGGCCCTTCAGATGTTGGACTCCAGCTTCATCAGCCCCAGCCAGCATGGTCTGGGATGATGGGAATTGTAGTTCAACAACACCTACAGGACCACAGGTTCCCTGCCCTAGTGTTCCGTCACCAGCCATGGAAAAATCCCACTGGATCATAACCATGTCTTGTTTCCTGTATATCTTGGGTATTTCTACTTGTTGCTGGAAAACTGGGATCCTTAGGCACGCTTTTATTAATGCTGAGATCAGGGGTAGACATTTTAGTTGACAAAAGGCAAGGTGGGTCTGCTGTAGAATTGGAGCGTAATGTATTGGATACTATAGGGCTCACTGTGGCTGTGGGCCACATTATCAGTGGGTGTTTTTTTACAATATTTATGAATTGCTAATATTAAAGAAATTTCTAAGCGATGTATAAAAATAGTGATCACTTGAAGTTTAAGATATAAGGGGGGTTGAATTGGCTGCTGTTTTTAGATCAGTGGGAATATTTTTAGAACTAAAGGGGGGATTTTGGCTGTTTAAATCCAGAAGTTCCAGATTCTTACATGGCATATCCTGGAAGTAGTATAGAGTGCTTCTGCCTTCCCAGCAGCACACAGTGATTTCACTTGGCTATTCTTAGTCAGCTACTATTTAGATTTTCAGGTTACAGTGCTGCTCATCTGCCTCAAAACATTCCGCTAATCACTGAAAATTTCAAACTCTTGGCAACAGAAGTTGCCAATAACAGGCCTCCCATATAGAGCTGACCTAGTAGATTTGGTTGATATAGTTGTTGGGGATTTCTTATCCACTGTAAATCTCTCTTCAGATCTAGGTCCCGAGATCGCCGTAGACATCGATCTCGTTCCTCCTCACGTGAACGAAAGAAAAGAACTCGCTCCAGGTCCCGTGATAAACGTCACCGTCCCAGGTCTCACTCCACCAGTCGCAGCAGGAGCCGTAGCCACCAGAGGAGCAGGCATAGCTCCAGGGACAGGAGCAGAGAACGCAGTTCTAAAAAAAGGTAATGTTGGGATCTGCCCCAGAGTATAGGGTGATAGTAGGGTGCAACTCCTAGTGTGCGGCTCTTTCCAAACCGGGGGCATTATAGTAATTCTGAGTACTTTCACTTATATTATATATTATACAATATATACGCGCGTGCACATATATACGAATAATAAATTGAAGTGCTGAGTTAGGATGGCTCCATAGCCAAAGCAGGGATATGGAGAAGCAAGAGGGAGGTATCAGTATGCTTGGGGAGACCCCAAGGTTTGTAAAAGTATGTGTAGTGAGATACTAAGGGTGCAGAATAGACGCACCCCAACAGCATGATGAGGACTGCATGCTCAGTGACCACAGAATGCTGAATATTTGGGAGGAGATAAATACGGGGAAGGGGACATGGAATGAAATATCCTGAAATAAGGCATGGAGCACTGAACAGGAGCGCTCCATGCGGCAACATTTTGTTGCAGGTTCTTTTGTCGAAATTAAAACTTTACCAGTGCCATCCTGTACATATTAACTTGGAAGTAAGCATCACTGAATTCAGTGACAGTTCAGTAACTTCAGCCCTCAGTATTGGCTATGCTGGCCAGGGCTAATGGAGTTGTAGGCCAAAACATCTGGTGGGCCACAAGTGGCCCACCCCTGAAGTACAGGATTGCAGCCTAAAGCTTGTTAACTCCATGATGTGCCGTCAATGCTTTAGTAATGTATGTGTTTAGGGCTGTAGGGGGAACGTTGCCAATGTTAAATTGAGTGAATTGACACAGTGCCTCTCTCTCCAAGATTTTTTTTTCCAGTCTTGGATTATTTCAACCCAGTTTAGGTATGCTTATATCCATTTTATTCACCATGTGTATGGTCTGCGTAAATGAAGTAGTGCTTCTGTTACTCATTCTCTCTGATCTAAGTAGTAAAGAAAGTTGAATACCTGAATTGTTAGTTTAGCTAACTGAGGTCTTCAGAACCTCAGGAATACATTACAGTGTCACCTATGTTGCTATATTCGCCATTAATTGAGTTTGCCTGCATAACAGTGAACATGGTTCTTGATCCCTTGATGCTGTGGCCCCAGGTAGTATTCTTTCAGTGTCACCATCCACTTTGTTGACCAAGCCAGATGTTTTGGTGTTACCGTAATTCTTCCCTCTCCTTTGTTCCTCATATCTGCTTGTCACCAAATCATATTGCTTTCCTCTATACAACTTTGCAAATACCCACCCATTCTCACTTTCTTTAGCTAAATCTCTGGCTCATGATGTGGTGATCATCTGCATTAAGTACTGCAATCTTCTCTCTGGCCTTTCCTTGTGTCACCTCACTCCAATTTGCCGCTGTCCAAAACTCTACTGCCAAAATAATTCATCTTATTTAATCATTCGGTCTATGTGATGTACACATTCCTACATTGGTTCCCCAGCCCCTACTGCATCCAGCAAATCTTTATCCTTACCTTCAGAGCTCTCCATGGCTGAGCTATACCCTAAAACCACTCTGGTAACCCTGTCTTGTAGTATAGAAATCTGATAGAGAAATAAATACATTTCTATCTGCCCCTATTTCCTATTACTATTCTGACCCAGGATCCACAACCAGGGCTTCACTAATTTTCTCATGTTTTTTCTTACGCATATAACTCATTATCAGAACACCTATGTAGTGCCACCACTCAATCTTCCTCTTTTTCAGTTCTGATTCTGTAAATGGTGTGGTCTCTCCCTTTGATGCCTTATGCTCTGGTAGACTGGTGTCTGGCTAACATGAATAAATAATAACTTAAGTGAAGTAATGTAGATTTTCAGATACATTGTAATTTTTTCAGGTCCTCAAAAGAAAGATCTTCCAGAGATCAAGAACGATCAAGAGACCACAACAGAACGTCACGTGACAAAGAAAGGAGCCCCAGAGAAAAGTCACCTAGAGACCGAGACTGCAAAGACAGAAAGCGTTCCTATGAAAGTGCTAATGGCCGATCAGAAGACAGGAGAAGCTCAGAGGAGCGTGAAGCAGGGGAAATATAACTGGCTGTACATTCACTTGATCCTTTAGCTTCCTACGGAGTTGCATACTGTGGTTTAGTTTACAGTTATTCAAAGGGACACCAATGAGCAGTTCCATACACTGATCCAACTAGGGTAGATGTACAGTGTATAAAAATGGTTATAATGAAGCCTGAATTGACCCCTTTCAATTGATGACAACTAAAGCAGTGTCCCTTTTCCCCCTCCAATATACTTGTAAAACATATTTTCAAAGATCTCTCTCAAAAAGACAGCAATTTTATGTACGAAGATGTAGATCTCAATGTTTTATTCTCCTTTTTCAATACAAGTTATAGTGAACAAACTATATTGTGCTCTTTGCCTTGGATGCTTTCAAACCTTTATAAGCTCCTCTAATTTTGCTCCTGTCCCAACAGCAGCACTGAGTGGTTTTTAAAGGGGGGTGGGTGGGTGGGTGGGGGGAGTCCCAAGCTTTTATTATCACTGTAAGATTGTGTTCTCAGTTGCTTCTTGAGAGCCTAAGATGTTTGGCAGTATGTTTAGATTGGGGACGTGTGCTGGAGAAAATGGATTTTTTTTACAGTGCCTATTTAGACTTGGAAATTGAACAGCTGTTGCATTTCATCCTTTTTTTAATTTCTATTGCAACTTTGAAATCAAAGCCAGTCCCATATCTCTGTCCCATTTGATTGGTATGTGTTCAGTATACTTGTTTTTTTTCCATAAGACTTTTTTCTGCTTTTTCTTGTGGGGTGTAAACTGCACATCCTTAATTGTAAAAGCAAAACAAAACAAAAAACCCACAACCAGTAATAATAAAAAATAAACAAAAATTTTAACAGTTTTGTCAAGTGAAATAGCTGTGTGTTCCCCACTCCTTCCTCACAACTAAACTGCATGTTGCTAACAACTGTGCTCTCTATCAAGTCAGATGTATCTGGAAACTACATGGTGATACTTTTTAAATTGAAAGGAAACACTTTGTGCACAAGTATTATAAAAAGGTTCCCTTTATGAAATGCAGACTATCTGCAGTAAGGATAAGATACAATATCCTAACTATTGCACTGGCAGCTTGCACTTGGGGAAGTTAGCTGTAACATCTGAATTAGCTGTATTGACATGCCCACAGATGCATGTCAATACAGCCCAAACACAGCTCAGAAATTTATCGCTGAGCATGTGATGGGATGCCAAGAATGTTTATCCAAATATGAGTGCGTATGTTGCCTTCTATTCGTTCTATCTTCACAAATACACTGGGCCATTTCATCCAGCCCAATAGCCCACTGGCTAAGCTATGGTGGGTTGCAGCACATGTGGGTGGCCATTTGGAATATTGAAGCTGCAGCTTATTGTGTCATCTGAACCTGGGCAGCAGGGGTTGTGCAAAGGTTAAACAACATTCACATAACCCATGGCCTGTGACTCTCTGTACACACCCTTGCTTAAAAACATAAGTGCCTTGCTAGATCATGCCAAGGTCCACCTAGTTCCGTGTTCTCTGCAAGAATTCCAGCAAGTGCTAAGTGGCCTGTCAGAAATTGTCCAGTAGACCGAGAAATACCTTCAGTCTGCCCCTTGCAGTAGAATGTGAGTACCTCTAAGCCACTAAGGGTGCAATCCAGTGCATGTTTAGTCAGGAAAAAGTTCTACAACTCCCAGCATTCCTCGACTAGCAGCTGAAAGACTTTTCTTTCTAAACATGCATAGGATTGCACTTTATTTTTGCAATGTCTGTGTGTAATGATAAACTACCTTACAAACTGAGGACTAGAGAACTGAAGTAACTTGGCACACCAGTCCAACATTTTGCAAAAGATTGGGATGTTTTCCTCATCAGTTTCCAGTTAAAACTAGAATTAGTAGCAAAAAACATTTTAGGCTCATTACCCCAACATTGCCTCCTTGCCATCTTGGTGATGGTAGCACAGCCTGCTTGCTAACTCCCGACACCAGTGAATTGGTTTTTGGATCTATCTATTCTACACATACTTGAGGACACAGTGTAATGGCCAGAGTTCAGAATACTGAAATGCTACAAAACAAATTCCTTAAACTGGAGCAGTATGTTGGCACCTAACAGTCATTCCATTTAAATTTACCTGTTTAAAATTGTTTGTTCTGAACCTAGTAGAATAGCTAGCAAGTATTGTCAGTGCTTGATCTGTTTCAATATGCTTTGTTCAGGATGTATACTGAATTTGATTTGCGTTATAGGTACAAAAGGGATTATAACACATACATTCACTTAAACAAATTCAGCATGCACATTGCACTCATAGATGCATGTTCCTAATTGCTATTGCAATTCCCCCCTCAAGGTGGGTTTGCATATGAGAAGTGGGAATATAGGTCCCATAGCCTAATATTCTGACCCATGTGAGACTGGGCCTATGCTGAGCTGGAGTGCTGGCCTCTACTTAGAGTCAATCCATCTATGTCTTAACCAACTAACTTCAGGATTTTAAGAGGTACTTCTTGGCTGTCAGTGAATAACCATTTTAGAACATAAGAAAAGCCCTGCTGGATCAGGCCAAAGGCCTGTCTGTTCCAACAACCTATTTTCCACAGGGGACAACAAGGTGCCTCTGAGAAGCCCACAAGCAGAACATGGGGGCAAATGTCCTCTCCTGCTGCTGTTCCGTAGCAACTGATATTGACCTGGTTCACATGATCAGAAAGCCCATAGTTAAGAAACTATGGGTTGTGTGGGAGTGAGCAAGCAAGCTGCTTTCCTCCCCCTTCCGTTTTCCTAAACGACCCAGGAATGCTTAACCCATTCCTAGGTGGTGGTTGTGATGTCTTGAGAACATAAGAGCCATGCTGGATATGACCAAGGGTCCATCTAGTCCAGCATTCTGTTCACACAGTGGCCAACCAGCTGTCGACCAGGAACCCACAAGCAGGTCATAAACACAACAGCACCCTCCCCACCCATGTTCCCCAGCAACTGGTGTACATAGGCTCACTGCATCTGATACTGGAGAAAGCACTTAACCATCAAGGCCATGGATAGCCTTTTCCTCCAGGAATTTGTCCAACCCCCTTTTAAAGCCATCCAAATTGGTGGCCATCACTAGATCCTGTGGTAGCAAATTCCAACTATGCACTGTGTGAAAAAGTACTTCCTTTTATCTGTCCTGAATCTCCCACCAATCAGCTTCATAGGATGACACTGGGTTCTAGTATTTTGAGAGGGAGAAAAATGTCTCCCTCTCCACACCATGCATAATTTTGTAGACCTCTACCATGTCTCCCCTTACCCTCCCTTTTTCCAAGCTACACAAGCCCAGCTGTTGGAACCTTCCCTCATAGGGGAGATGCTCCAGCCCCTTGATCATTGTAGTTGCCCTTTTCTGCACTTTTTCCAGCTCTACAATATTTTTTTAGGTGTGGTGACCAGAACTGTACACAGTATTCCAAGTGTGGTTGCACTATAGATTTGTATAGGGGCAGTATGATGTTGGCAGTTTTATTCTCAGTCCCTTTTCTAACTATGCCTAACATGGAGTTTGCTTTTTTTTTTTTTTTTTTTTTACAGTGGCCGCACACTGGGTTGACATCTTCACTGAGCTGTCCACCACAACCCGAAGATCTCTCTCCTGGTCAGTCACCACTAGCTCAGATCCCATCAGGCTATAGTTGAAGTTGGGATTTTTTGCCCCAACAACCCATCCTGGCACTGGGTTTAGGGTTAAAGAACTCAGTTTTAATCCATGGTTTCTGTGGACATCACAACAACCCAGGAATGGGAGCATTCCTGGGTTATTCAGGAAAGCAGAAGTGATGAGGGTGTGGAAAGCAGCGCAGCTTGCACAATCAAATAACCCATAGTTAGCTGTTAAGTTTGAATTGGGTCACTGAGAGCAATATTGCTTCTCCTCCTGGAGAGTGTGTATAGCCATCATGACTAGTAGCCATTGATCGTCTTTATGTTCCATGAATTTGTTTAATCCTCTTTTAAAGCTGTTTAAGTCAGTGACCATCACCACATTTTGTGGAGCTGAATTCGATAGTTTAACTGTGTGCTGTACGAAGTACTACTTTTTTGCCTTGAATTTTCCACCATTCTTCATTGGATGACCCTGGGTTCTAGTACTAAGGTGGAGAAAAACTTATATTCACTTTCTTCACACTATATCCACTTTTAGGATATGCTATATTTCCCCTGTTGCATGGGAGAAACACAAATGTCATATTTTGGAGTACTGTACCATATTATAGGTGTGTACCAAATTTAAGGTTTCTGGTTTGTAGTGAAGTACCCCTAATCATGTTACCTTTATAAATGAGTCCCCACTGTCCATCTTTCCCCCAACTCATTTAATCTCATGTAAGAGATCCTGAGGGCAGAATCCAAAGGTGCACTTGCGTCTCCACTGATTATCTTCTGCCCCACTGATTGCCTTGCGCGAGCAGCCCCCACCGCTTGCACAACAGCTCTTGAGCGCTTCCAGGGCAACCCGAAATGAATAGAAACATTCATTTCTGGAAGGAGGCAGGTTGGTGGAGCTGGTGTAAGGTAGTTCTGCCAACCTGCCACCTCTCAGAAAGGAGTGTTTCCGCTTGTTTGGGGGCTTTCCTTGGGAAGGGCTAAATCTCCCTCGTGTGAGCAGTGGGTCCTGCGCGGCGGGGCAGAAAAGAACCAGCGGTGCAAGCACCCATTGGGTTCTTCCTTGAGTCAGCAGCAACTCAGCTCAACTTTACACCCTGTGCCAAGGTTAAATGAACCAGCATAATGTGTATTTCTATAGTGTTTTTAAAGATGGACTAACAGTCTTATTTTGTGGTATATTCTGAAATGCCTGATTCTTAATTTCTGTACTCTGGTATTGTTCTGATGTAAAATTTTATACCTTATCTCTCCCCACCACCCCTTTCCATTTGGCTAAGATATAAGTTATATAGACTTTTGGTAGTAGCCAATTTCTGTTAATTTGAGTCCTGCTACTTGGTATCAGCAGGTGTGTCTTCTGAAATGAAAATGTTTTACAATGGGTTCAGTAATAGCAGTCATACTTAAATAACCTCCTATTCTAATCTGATTTATTAGTGTCCCACAGGGATGCTGGGGTGGGGGGACAACTGTCAAATAGGTCCCAATCTTATGCTAGGCAGTATCCACTAAGCCTACACAACCAGGAGCAGGTCTGGGTTAGGTAGCTTGCACCAGAAGATGAGACCTCTCAACTCCACAGCACTCTACTGCTTTCCATTGCTCTCAGTCTGTGTCCTGTATTTATCAGTCAACATCCCATGCATTTTAATTTTCTTTCAGCATCCTTTTCTCTGCCATGCTGGAAAATAAGAGGTATATTGTACAAAAGGATTGTATACATTTGGACAATGAGTACAGAACTGGTTTTCTAGTTTCAGTGACAGATCCATGAACTCTGCCTCTTTTGATGATGGGCTATTAAGACTTGGTCTGTTTCCCTGCTTCCTTAAAGTTTCATCTGCCACCTTGGAATGGCAATGTGTTTGCTGTGTTCAGCTTGTTTGCATCACTCAAGAAAAATAAATTTTGTAGATTTTGTTGGTTTTCTAAGCAATGTGCTTTCCAGATCTCTCCCACCTCCCCCTTGTACTTCTGTAATGTCCATATCTATGATTCCTTTGAGATTTAACAGTGTGTTTCCTCCTGTTTGCTTCCATGCTGATAAACGAGGCTATCCTATATTCACTTGTAATGAGTAAATAACCATGGATTGTACTGTATGTGAACAGAACATTCTGCTCCACTGTTTCTCATAACAGGAGAAATGAGGTGTGAACCCTGCACTTGCTGGACTTCAAAGGCTAATTCCATTGGGATGATCGGACGCATTCCTGGCTGTTCCTGTTGATATTTATTTTTTGTATTTAACACAAAGAACACACACTTGTTCTGGGGAGCTATGGGAGATTAAGATTAGGGAAACAGAGGAAAGGGTTAACCCTTGCCCCCTCTCAGCACAGCTGCTCCAATTTAATTCAGAGCCCATGTTCCATACCTTTGCTTTCAAAAACAAAAATGGAAGGTCTGGATCTCTGATTTTACATCAGGCTTGTCTATATATTGTATTCAACACAACTACAAAGAATGAGGTGCAAACCTTACAGTGGTATCAGCTCTTTCAGTGCCATTTGCAACTTTTAAGCACTTAAAAAAATCAAATCAAAAGTTCTCGAGGGGAAAGCATGGTTATGTGAATTCATCCTAAGCACAAAATGAATACACACTGAGGATTAAATTGTGAGTTATTCAGATCAGCACATTGTGAAGGGGGGATCTTCCCATGTGGTCACAGTGGAACTTTAAAAAGCAGTAGTTGCAGCATAGTATCAGTTTCAGTCACCATTGCTACTGTCTTTTAAGTTAAAAACATGTCTTATATGTTTTATTTTTATTGTAACCCACCTTATAGGCCTGCTGTCAAGTAGAAAGATGGTATATATTTAAATTCATGCATTAAATAAATCTGTTGACTTGCGTTGAGGCTGAAATAAAATGGCTGGGAGGCATGCACAGAAGCTAAACTGCTGTAAGACTAGATAGGAAAACCTGACCGAAGGTAGGCTGAACAACCAGAATGCCTGCACAAATTGACACTATACAGATGGGTTGATGGAATGTGCACACAGTAGTTCCATGAGACTGATTCTGTCTGTGAAAATAGCACAATTGTGGAGAATGTCAGTTACGTACTGCAAAGAATTTCCCATATTTGGTGGAGTCCAAAGATCAGACTGATGTATGAACTAGGAGACAACGTGTCTTAACACAGCAGAGAGGGACTCCCTTCAGCTATGGCAGTTGATCCCAAAGCAATATGGAGTGTAGTAGAACTTTGAGCATCCTAGCAACTAAGTATAGACCTGTAGTAGTAGAGTATAAGTGTCAGTCCCACCTCTCTCTACCATGACTTGAGCTGCTAAATATCACACCTTGGGCGTGGGGGCTGCTGTTATAGTGACCACCCATTTGTTATTGCTTCCCACAGTCTTGCTGGAATGTGGCTGCAAAGCACACAGTTACTATGGTGCTGACTAGAAAGGAGAAATGTCTGTCCTTGGCTCTCCATGTTACTCTTGGAGGAAGTCTAGAATTATGAATTTTTTTTAAAAAATCCCAACCTTTTCAAATCCCACTATTTGGATTATTTATGCAGGTTTCCCACATTAATTCATTTGTTTGCTTTATTACAATATTTATTATAAATCAGAATTAGTAATATTGAGGTATTTATGAGGATGGTGGTAGAAAAGTATTTGGGCAGGGGGGAAATCATACATGTAGGTGGAGTGGGCCATATATATATATATATATGTATATATGAGAAAGAGAAATCAGTTAATCCAGAAACAAGGGTTTGTTGTTGTTCAGTTGTGTCCGACTCTTCATGACCCCATGGACCATAGCACGCCAGGCCTTCCTGTCCTGCGCTCTCTCCCGGAGCGTAGAAACAAGGGAGAAATGTATAAAAACTATCCTCATTTTAGGCTCAGAAATGGTCACAATTTAACTGGAGGATTGTAGAAACATTTTATAAATGGTAATCAAACTCATTGGTTGAGATAGTTAATACATTTGATTTCTCATATCTCCTCCCCTCCATTCCAATGAGGCATTTTAAATTAAAATTAATATGTACTTGCTAAATGACATCAAGAATGCATTTGAAGATGCTTCACAGTATATTCAGTTGTTACTGCACATCCCTGCACCCTCAGCCAACATCCAAATAGAGCATAGCACAGCAGCAGTGCCCTAGGGCAGTGGTGCTCGGCAGCCAAGATAAAGGGATATTTGTGCTTTGTGTGGGTGGATAGGACAGTGTGCTTCTATGAACGAAATAACGCTCTTTGGATCAATTATTTGTAAGTTTTGTCATGTCCCTTTCTCCCGCTGCTTTTTCTAACACCTTTGCTGAGGAAGAGATCTGTGCAAAGCTAACTCACAACAAAACTATTATTTGATCGTGGATCTCAGAAATTAAATATATGCAAGTCCTTAATCAAAATTTTCAGGAGCAAAAGCGGACGGCAGACAACAACGCTCGAAAATTCATGGAACAAAAAGCATTACGAGCAAATAGAACTTGTTTTCGTTAGGAACGTCAGCGGCGCGGAACAAGCACGGAAATACGCCGGAGCTTTCTTAAACAGCTTTAAAACAAGGGGCCGGGCAGATCAAAGCACCCAGGCATCCCGCTAAGTAGGCGGGTCACCATAGGGACGACCTGTACCCGTTCAAAAATTCCTCTCACATTAGCAGTGAGGACCCGGGCGTCACCCCGGATCGTTATTTTCCTTACTCATAAGTTTAAGGCATAAGGCGATTTTCGGTGGGAGGGCGTGTGGCTGCGTCTAACTACTGTCAACGTGAGGGTGAGCAGGTCAAGTCAAAGAAAAAGCCTCATAGCCATTCCAGATTACAATCTGAAGTTATCTTACTGGCTTGTAAATCACAAAAAAAAAGAAAAAAAATTGAGGATGAAGAAAATGCCACTTACGCGCGCCCTCGGCTCGTATGTAAATAAGAATTCTTGCCGCGAGGACTTATGGGAAGCTAGTACCCGCGAAGTTATCCAGGCTCTACGCGCGCGCGCGCACTGGTAACTAGAGCGGCGACAGAATTTATAGTTGCGCGCGCAGGGGAGGGGACGTTGCGCGCGCAGGGAACAACGTGAGGCCGGAAGTAGTTGAGTCTCATGTCCGGGCTTCGGTCGTTGCGACTTATCTCCGGGCCTAGCGACAACATGGCGGACTTGTCTCTGGACGAGCTGATCAGGAAACGCGGCGTCAGTGTGAATGCGAAAGGGAGGTGAGCCGAGGAAGGGGCTTGGCTTATAGAGGGTGTGGGCTGAGGCTGCGTTATTAACCAGGGGTTCCCCCCTCCGCCTCAGGCTGGATCCGTGCTCTGTTCCGGGAGGTTCTGGCCGAGACCCGCACTCCATACTCTGATTGGCGCACCCTGTTGTCAGTCGTGACCCACTGGAGCGTTCCGTTCTGTTGAATCTGAGCTGCGAGGTGGCGTCGACAAGGGGAGGGAGCCTCCGGGGGCGAGGGTGGGGCGCCTGGGGGCCCAGATACAGGCACCGTATGCGGGGCGGGGGGCTCAGTGTATGTGGGTCTGAATGGAGAGCTTTTGAGTCTTCCGCCCCAATATGTCTGCAGTACCAACGAGTCTGTTAAGAGGGTGGGGTAACTGCAGCCTGTGTCCCTTTCCCCTCACGCTAAGGTCTCGGGAATGGCTTCTCCTATTGCTACGGTCCTATCACCTCATTTTTAGGCATTGATATTGGCCCGACGCATTTTGCCACTCTGTAATCCAAAAGGTACATCTCACACCGTGCCTCGGAGGATGCTGTGGTGTATGCCTTGGGGTCATGGGCTGTATCATTGGCACCTCTGAGCAGTTACTTACCGCTGCCATGTTGCTTGTGCAGTTGGGCCAGCCTTTTGCTTTCTGCATCATTCAAAAGGGTCAAGACCACGCTTTTCAGACTCTCTGCTGCGTGCCCCTGACCTCTCATCCTTTCTCTCCTCTAGTACTCTTCGTTCTGTTATATTCTGTTCTACTGCCAGTACCCCTTTCTTCTTTCTGTTCAGAATAGTTTCCTCTTTGTTTGTCAGGCTACCCCTTTCTTCAGTTCTACCTCAGTCTCTCTGAGTACAACAAAATATTTCATGAACCGCATCTCACTTGCTATCCAAATCATATTTTCTATCTGTTGTTAGTTTCTGACCTCTCCCTGCATCCCTATGTTGTCAGTCTTCTTTAAATTGTAAGCACTCTTGTCTTGTGTTTAGCTTTCAATGCTCTCTAGTAGTAAGATGGGGTACTTTCCTCGCTGCTACCATCACTGCTGGATATTTTACCCAAACAACCCTGGTCTTTTTCCTATATGTATCCCCACTATCTTTCCTTTTTTTTTCTTTTCCTCGCATCCTATAAGTGCCATTATGCTGTTCAATAATTGTAATGGATATTCTGTTGCCTTGGCATAACATGTAGTAAATAATTTAGCTATTTTTGTCAGTAAAGCTGTAGTATTGTTTATCCTAAACAAATAAAGGAACTCTGCCATAATGTACAGGATTGGGGGGGGGGGTATTTTCTTGAGCTAGAAGCATCCCAACAAGATAACCAGTCAAGCTCCCCTTCAGAATACCCGCCCCTGCCTGTACGCATTGTAAGGTTCAATGAAAGGAGGTTCTTCAGTCTCCCTAAGCAACTGTTCTTTTACAAGAGTTTGCTATTTAGGAAGAATCTTATCTTTTGTGCATTTGACTGAAGTCAGTACTGGATAACATAGAAGTTAGTTAAACTTGCCATATAGTCATGCATAAGTGATGCTACAAAGCAATATGCCTCATGGCAGAGCATTCAGATAAATAATTTGTCAATCTGTGCTTATTTACTGTGAAAACCAGAGCATCCTATATCATATAGTTGTCAGATGCCAAGATTAGATTTTAATGTACTAGCTCTGCACAGGGTTCAACAAATAACTCCGAAATAACCAGCATCAGATTTCTATACTCCCAAGTGAACAGGTACCTACCATAAAAAAAATAAAAGGAGATCCATGCTTGATCAGACCAAAGGCCTATGTACTCCAGCATTCTGTTCCCATAGTGGCCAACCAGGTGCCTATGGGGAGCCCACAAGCAGAAGATGAGTGTAATAGCACCCGCCTGCTCATGTACCCCAGCAACTGGTATTCAGAAGCATATTGCCTCTAATGCTAGAGGTGATATACAGCCTTCATGACTAGCAGCTATTGATAGCCTTATCTTCCATGAATTTGTCTAATCCCCCTTCAAAAGTGTCCAAGCTTGTGGCAATCAATACATCTTGTGGCAGCAAAGCCACTGTATGTTGTTCAACTATGTGTTGTGTGAAGAAGTACTTCCTTTTTTCTGTCCCAGATCACTCACCACTCAGCATCACTGGGAAGGAAGATAAACCTCCACTTGTCCCCTTTTTCTACACCATGCATACAGAGTATTCCAAGTGTGGTTGCACAATATTGGCAGTTCTAGTTTTGATTCCTTTCCTAATGATCCCCCCTATGTGGAGTTTGCCTTTTCACATCAGCTGCTTCCTGGGTCAATGTTTTCATCAAACTATCCACTACAACCCAAGATAATTTTCCTGGTCAATCACCATATAGAATCATATAATAGGGTTGGAAGGGGCCTATAAGACCATCACGTGCAACCCCCTGTTCAGTGCAGGAATCCAAGTGTCCAGCTTCGTCTTGAATGTATTTATTTATTTATTACATTTCTATACCACCCGATAGCCGAAGCTCTCAGGGCGGTTTACCAAAGTGCCCCTCCCCTCCCTAAGTAGGGTCAGTCCACTTAATTTTTTATTGTAAAATTTCAACAAAATGAAAACGAGGACAGGGGGGAAAATGGTAGCCACATATATTTGAATATGAATATCTCAATCCAAGCCTGCTTCCCTGCCGTGCCAAGCACTTGTTATAACGACCGATTACAGAAAATGCTCCTAAGGCGTCTCTCTTTGTTTCTGTCTCCTGTTGCTTGCAATTTAACATTTAATATCCCCAAGAAGTATGTACACACATACATGCCACTGCAGTGTTGTATTGCCTGACTTCCACAGTCACGCTAATAAAGCACATCTCTCCATGTGGACTCTCGTGTTTGCAAATTGGGATGTCAAGTTCCTAGCCCTTGTTGTTTCTTGAAAGCAACCAGGAAAACAGGAGTTGTGAAAACCCAGAAAAAGCAAAACAAAACCCACACTTAAAATGAAAACAGAATGGTGTAACAAAGGAATTTGGATTTTGCAGTCCACCCTCCCTATTCCCTGAATGAGACCACCCTACTGATCTCTTCCCATCCTGACTGGGGTTACTCCATTTCCATGTCTGAATCCAGCTATTTAATGCCATCATGCAAAGCAGGTTTGGGGGACAAACTTCTCACCCGTACAATTGAGTGGCCTGCCCAGATGGCACACAAAGAGATGGTCACTGTCTTGCTTTAAGCATACATTTTATAGAAGGAAGCTCCTCTCAGCAGGGAGGGTGGGGAGGAACTTTAAGGCCTCCAGTGTGGGAGAGCCTACTACCTCCTTAGGTAATTGGTTCCATTGTTGTATTGCTCTAGCAGTCAGGAAGTTTTTCTTGATGTTCAGCTGGAATCTGGCTTCCTGTAACTTGAGCCCATTTTTCCGGGTCCTCTTTTTGATCATCTCAAAATGGAGATCTTGGCCTTCCTCTCTGTGACAAATTTTCAAGTACTTGAAGAGTGCTATCATATCTCCCACTCAGTCTTCTCAAGGCTAAACATGCACAGTTCTTTCAGTCTCTCTTCATAGGGCTTTGTTTCCAGTCCCCTGATCATCTTCATTGCCCTCCTCTAAACCTTTTCCAGTTGTCTGCATCCTTCTTAAAGTGTGTTGCCCAGAATTGGACACAGTACTCCAGATGAGGCCTAACCAGTGCTGAGTAGAGGGGAACTAGTACTTCCCATGATTTGGAAGCTATACATCTATTGATGCAGCCCAAAAGAGCATTGGCCTTTTTTGCAGCCACATCACATTGTTGGCTCATATTCAGCTTGTGATCGACAACAATTCCAAGATCCTTCTCGCTTGTAGTATTGTTGAGCCAAGTATACCCCATCTTGTAACTGTGCATTTGGTGTTTTTTTTCCCTAGGTGCAGAACTTGGCGTTTATCCCTATTAAATGTCATTCTGTTGTTTTCAGCGCAGCACTCCAGCCTATCAAGATCGCTTTGAATTTTGTTTCTGTCTTCCAGGGTATTAGCTATCCCACCCAGTTTTGTGTCATCTGCAAATTTAATCAGCATTCCCTGCACCTCCTCATCCAAGTCAATAATAAAAATATTGAAGAGCACTGGGCCCAGGACTGAGCCCTGCAGTACCCCGGTGGTTACCTCTCCTCAGGTTGAGAAGATCCCATTGATAAGCACTCTTTGAATCCAATTCTGTAGCCAGCTGTGGAGTCACCTGATGGTTGTATCATCTAGCCTACTTTTAGCTAGTTTGCTAATCAGGATATCATGGGGCAGTTCATCAAAAGTTTTGCTGAAGTCGAGATATATTATGTCCATGGCATTCCCGCAGTCCATAAGTGAGGTTACTTGATCAAAAAATGAGATCAGTTTAGTCTGGCAGGATTTGTTCTTGACAAATCCATGTTGGCTTCGAGTAATCACTGCATTGTTTTCAAGGTGCTTCCAGATGGATTGCTTTATCATCTGCTCCAGAATTTTCCCAGGGATTGATGTCCGACTGACTGGTCTGTAGTTCCCAGGTTCCTCCTTTTTACCCTTTTTGAAGATAGGGACAACATTAGCCCTCCTCCAGTCATCTGGCACTTCCCCCATCATCCATGATTTCTCAAAGAGAATAGACAGTGGTTCTGAGAGTTCTTCTGCCAGTTCCTTTATTACTCTAAGATGCAGTTCATCTGGCCCTGGAGATTTGAGCTCATTCAAAATAATTAGGTGTTCCTTGACCATATGCCCATCAGTCTCAAGCTACAATCCTGCCCCTTCAGCCTGTGCTTCATCTTTGCCAGGGGAGTCATAGACCCTCTTTTGGGGGAAGTCTGAGCTGAAGTAGATACTGAGCACCTCTGCCTTTTCTTTGTCATCTGCTATCATTTTCCCATCCTCATTGAATAGTTGAACCACCATTTCTTTCCTCTGTTTTTCACTATGCACGTAGCTGAAGAAAGCCTTTTTGTTGCTTTTAGCATCCCCCGCTAACCTCAGCTCCTTCTCAGCTTTAGCCTTCCTGATGCCACACCTGCAATTTTGTGCTACCTGCCTGTACTCTTCCTTTGTAGCTTGGCCTTCCTTCCACTTCCTATATATGTCCTTTTTTGTTTCCAGGTCATCTGTAAGCTTTTTGTGAAGCCACGTTGGCTTCTTCTGTTGTCTTCCACCTTTTCTTCTTGGAATATTTGTAATTGTGCCTTGAGAATTTCCTTTTTTAAAAGCTCCCACCCATCTTGGACTCCTTTTCTCATTAGAGTCATTTGCTACAGGACCTTACTTATCATTGTTCTGAGTTTATTAAAACTGGCTTTCCTAAAATCCAGGGTACGCGTTAAGTCATCTCTGTTGGTTAGGATCAAGTCAAGGATAGCCAATCCTCTAGTTCCTTCCTTCACTTCCAGTAGGAGGACGTTATCAGCAACACAAGTCAGAAATTTCTTGGAGGGGCCATGTTTTGCAGAATTTGTCTCCCGACAGATATCAGGGAAATTGAGGTCCCCCATTACTACTACACCATGATTCCTTGAAACATTGGCAATTTGCTTTTCAAAAGTTTCATCCTTGTCTTCTCCTTGATGGGGTGGCTAGTAGTAGACTCCAACCACCATGTTCCATTTATTTATTTATTTCATTTCTATACCACCCAATAGCTGAAGCTCTCTGGGCGGTTCACAAAAATTAAAACCAAACAACACACAATAAAACAATTTAAAATATATAGAACATTAAAGCAACAATATAACAATACAACCACAATAAAACCTAGCAGCAGTGCAGGAGTTTAAAATACAGATTTAAAACAACAAAGATAAAAATTTAGATTTTAGATAAAAATTAAGAAAGAAATTTTATTCTTTGCTCCATTTATTTTAACCCAGATCCTCTCGATGGGGTTACCAGCTCATCCTCCTGTATTTCTGTGCGGTGATCTGTATTTTTTAACATAGTGCAACCCCACCTCCCTTTCTGTTCCTTCTGTTCTTTTTGAACAACTTATATCCTTCAATTGCTGTATTCCAGTCATGGGAGTCATCCCACCAAGTCTCAGTTACACCTATCAAGTTGTATTTTCCCTCCTGTATTAAGAGTTCAAGTTCATTCTATTTGTTTCCCATACTCTGGGCATTAGTATATAGACTTTGAAGACCATGTGCTTCATAGTCTGGCTTTCTTCCTGCATGTTTCTGAAGACTATTATTGGGCACCATTAGAGCTGTTCTCTCTGTTGCGGTGCATAAGCCTTTGTCTATTGTTATCCCAACTTTGTCTCCCTCCCCTGTAGGAGTCAATTTAAAGCCCTCCTGATAAAGTTCATCATGCTGTGGCCATTCTTCCCAGCCCTTGTGAGTTGTAACCCACCCCTTGCCAGCAGTCCATCTTCCAGGAAGTATAGCCCGTAGTCCCAGAATCCAAATCTGTCTTGTCAGCACCACCTTCGTAGCCAGTCATTCACCCGGAGTATTTTTCTTTCCCTTTCTATCCCTCTTCTAACTACTGGGATGGATGAGAAAACTATCTGGGCCCCAAATTTCTTGAGTTTCCTTCCCAAAGCCTCAATGTCTGACGTGATTTCTTTGTAGCTCCGCTTGGCGGTATCATTTGTTCCCACATGGATGAGAAGAAAGGGAAAGCTGTCGGTGGGCTTTGAGTGTAGACAACCCTTCAGTCACATCTCTAATCTGTCCTCCTGGAAGACAGCATACCTGGCGAGTCCATGGGTCTTCGCGACATACTTGGGTCTCAATTCCATGCAGCAAGGAGTCTCCCACAATTACTACTCTTGTTGTAGGCCTTGGTTTCATTGTCTCTGCTTGACTGTCCTTCAGCCTCTTGCTTGCTCTCGTGCGGGGTCCCCTGTAATTCTTCCTCTGCAGGCTGTCCTCCGGTTTCATCCTCAAGTACCTGGAAACAGTTCCCTAGTTCCACTGCTTCCACTGGTGCATAGTGGCTTCTAGTTCTTCTGCTCCTGTCACCCTTTTCCAAGGAGTATCCTCTACTTCATTTTCCTCGCCTCAGCATTTTCCTCTTCTGCCCCAGCTTGCTGTTGCTCTTCTAGGTCTTGTACTTTGCTTTGCTGCTGTAGCTCCACCGTTCTGTCTAAGAACTCTTCATCTTCCCTTATTCTCTTGAGGGTCAACACTCACTGCTGCAGTTCTTACTTTTTCTTCCAGCAGTGTGACCAACTTGCACTTGTAGGCCATGTTGATCTCAGGCAAGAAAACAAACACTGCACACACCTTGCAGGTCACCACCACTGGAGTGTCTTTTCCTTCCATAGTCTCTATTCCCTTTTTGTTTCTAGCTTTCTGATTGTACTGGAATAGCTTGTGCTTTGTCCTCTATTCACTGGAGGTTAACAATAGAGTCCCACTGGTATAGAAGTGTGTGTTACATGAAAAAGAATTTTTTTAATGCTATCATTAGCTCTGATTTTTAGCCGGAGTCAATCTGTTTGAGTGAAATGAGTTGAACATAGAAACATCAGGGTCAGCCTACATGTTCTTTGAAATGTAGTTGGAAATTAATTTTCATGTGCTCTCTTACAATTTACAAAACATCTGCTTGTCATGCATACCAGGATATTTCTTTAAGGATTGACGTGCTGCTTGGTGAGCTGATTGATTTCAGTTAGATCTCTCAAATCATTTTAACTTGTGCAGTTTCTCATAATTTTGGCACAGACCAGGTTCGGACGACACATTGCAGTTCGAACGAGCTGTGGTGCCCCTGGGATCTAGGTTGCATATCCAAGCCTGCTTGGGGGTTGTCATGTCATGCAAATCTGGCAAGCGTGGATTATGCAAGGGTTGTTTAACCCTCAAATAACCCATGGTCACCAGGTTCGCATGGCAGGACAACCCCCATGTAGGTGCTGCATATTCAAATTGGTGGCTGCATGTGCTGCAGCCTCATCGTTAGGCTGTTGTGTCATGCAAACAGCCCCATAGTCTCCAAGGGCAAGACCTGATGTACTCTGAATTTCAGATTTTGGAGGCCAAGACAGGCAAACAATTTGCCCCGTTTCAGCTTTGTGTCTCAGGGGAACATATAATAATCCTTGCAAGTCACTTGTGTAATATTGGATTAAGTTGGCAGCTGCTTCACATATTTTGGCGTCCTCCACTCTTATGTCATTAACTTTGGCCTTCGAATGGCAGAGTTGTTCTGTTGCAATTCAAATGTTAACATCTCTGAGTCTGCAATCCAGCCTCTTCCTTCTGAGTTGGAGTTATTCCGTTAGTTGTTTTTAAGTTGTTGAATGTTATAGTTAACACTTGAAATTTCTCTTCCAGACTGAACACAAGGCCAGTATTTGGAGGTATCAGATCTCGCATTGGAGTCCAACAAACTTTTCTAAGCAGACCAGCACCAAGTGTTGGTTTCCAGCGGACATTTGATGCCCGTCAAAAGATTGGCCTTACAGATGCCCGACACAAAATTGGTGTGAAAGATGCCCGGGAGAAACTGCTTCAAAAAGATGCCAGGTTCAAAATCAAAGGAAAAGTGCAAGATGCCCGGGAGATGCTGAATTCCCGAAAGCAGCAGAGCGTCGAAAAGGCGACCAAAGTTGTTGATGCCAGAGAGAAGATTAGTTTGAAAAGGAGTGCTCCAACTGCAGCCACAGTGAACACTGTTGTGGAAACTGTGGCCCCTGCCATGAAGATCACAAAAACAATTCAGGTAAGTTATGGTTACCACCTCTGCAGTTGTTTATTATCTGTTCAGCAGTAACTGTATGGAGTGGTAGCTGCTGCTGAGATGGTTCCATTCATCTCAAGGGAAAGCACTGATTAAAGCATTAATGCGATATAATTGTAATAAAGGAAGACAAATCCATGCCTCTTAGTCCTGGATTTCTGTTTTGTTTCTTAATGTGAGCATTAATGAATAAATATCCTAGTTCTACTTGTTGAGTACTTCTGCACCATGAAACACACGCGTTTTTACCTGGGTTTTCAGACTAATCAAATCATATCTCGGAGGTGTAGTCTCCTTATCCATAGGTCAGATATGGGGGAATTCTGTTGCTCTTTCAGCACTTCTCATCCTACTAAAATAGTGTTTGGAAGTTTTGCTAGATATGTTGCTAGTAGATTTAGTCATTTTTACATGTATGTCAGAACTTACATTTGTATTATATATAATTGCTTTATTTGTATTACTTGATAATGTAATTATTAGTATATTTTTCCCCTTGAATAGGGTGTAGGAAAGCTTGTATGTAAACATAATTTACCTTGTATCTTCAGTAACTGAGATAGTGCTTTTACAGGTTTGATATGTCTATGCCTTCCACTTACCTTATTCAGAGGTATCATGGAAGTGGGAGAGAGACATGGGAATTTAGTCTGTACCTCTTAATGCAGAAATGATACTGTGCAAAAAACCCAGTGCTGCTCCATTCATGAAGTACAGGCACATGTAGAAACAAGCTCACTTACCTCCATCTTCCCTGTCTGGCTCAGAGCTGGTCAGGGCAGGTGGAGGCATACTGGCTTGGTTTGCCTCTACGTGTGCCAGGCACTCAATAACTTAACGTACCTGGCAGGCCACACACCTCTACTTTCCCCCTCCACTTCAAAGCCAGAAATGGAAGGCTTGGCAAGTGCAGAGCCAAAACCCAGGTTTCCGCCCAACTTTAGGTCTGGGAAGAGTTGGGAATCATTCCTCCCCTTCTGCAGCTCATGTGCAGGAGGAAGTCTTGGATTTGTCGTGCTCACCAGGGACTGGCTTGCTCATCACGAAGGGCAACAGCAGCAAATCGTAGGTTAATTAACCCACAATTTGCTGCGTTATATGCCATGCACAAGCTGCTTCCACTTTGCGTAATCAACCCCCATTGTAGGTTGTTGCATTACATGTGAACCTGGACACCTTGGGCTGTTCGTGGGTTAAACAACCAAAAATCAACCTTAGAACTAACCCATGAACATCCCAGAGTGTCCAGATTCACATGTCATGCAACAACCTGCAATTGGTGGTTGATTATGCAAAGCAGAAGCAGCTCGTGCACAGCATGCATCCCAGCAAATCATAGGTTGGTTAACCCATGATTTTCCACCATTACATGCAAAGAGAGTTGAAAAGTGTGGCAAACAAGATCATAGAGCCCTGATTCCAGAATTTGTTCCCCCAAATGGTCAACAACCACAGTGTGCTTTAGTGTTCTATCTGATATTACTGAGTAAAGACTTGCTTTACAATCTTGCTTTGTGGAGTGTTCTTATCAGACCTCACAAAGCAGGACTGGGACCAATTGTCTGAGTGAGAGTGAAGCAAAGCCCAGGTTAATAATTCTTCAGAGCTGTGAGGCTACTTTGAGCCAGATTCAATGAAAACTGGAATTGGAACACACGGGGAAGTGAAAACATGGCAGTGAAGGCAGGTGTTGCAGTTCCTTTCTATATAAACAAAATGATCTGCTGAATTTCTAGGAAGTCTGAGGTACTATCTTGCACAGCATTTTATTAAAAGACCATTCATCCTTCCAGCGAAAGTTGCAAGTACTGGAAGGGATTGTAAAAGTCAGGCTGAATTTGGTCTGCCTGGTGTCTCAACTTGGCCCTCTGGGGTTCCACAGATGGCCACGTCCCCTTTCCCCATCCACTGATAGTTTGGTTTCCCAGCTTTGGTGCATATTTTTCCCCATTCTAAAAAGTGGAAATGTCTCTTACTGGTAGTAAGAGCTTTAAGCCAAAATATGTGGGTATTTTGGCCTCAACCACCACCCCTTTTTGCCTCTGGCCCTGCCCACCACTGGAATCAATCATAGAATAGTAGGGTTGGGAGGGGCCTACAAGGCCATTGAGAGCAACTCCAACAATGCAGCCCCCAGAAGCTTCTCTGAAATGAAATTTTGCTCTCAGACTGAAAGATTCAACAGCCCTGTTGTAAAATATTGTGGCTTTCAGGCCTCAAACGTTTGGTAAATGTTACACAAATTAGTGGCACATTTGTTAGTGCTGAACAAGGGCAACTCACATCTTCATAACCTCCCATAAATTAAGGCCAGAAGGTGGTATACTCTGTTATTAATTATGTGTCTTTCTTCTCCCCCATCACAGCAGAAGGCTGCAACTCCATCACACACTCACCCTGCAGGTATGAAGGTCAACATTGTGAATAATCACACACACAAACAGGTGCGTGTCATTCAGTAGCAGGATGGGGATGCTCCATTGTTGTAAAATCCTAGTAGCTTGGATCATAAAATGTGTTTTATGAGACTGGCACTAGAAATTACTTAACACTTCTACTTGTCTCATGTAAATGGTAACATGTTCGCAGCCCATGGACTGAGAGTGTAATCTGCATCCATTTTGTTCAGACAACTCACAGGTGCCCATGTGTACTTTATCACACAGTGATAAATCACAGAGAGCATATTTCTGAGTGCCTTTGGATCCTTTCTGTATAGTTCTACACTCCCAATTCCTTGCCCTCATCACTTTTGTAATACTTTATTTAACGTCTGACCTCTCTGCCTGCCCTACCTATCTTGATTCTGTTGACTGTTATGTTGTGATGTCACAGTAGACCTGGACAGGAAAGGTGTCAGGTCTGCTCTGACTGTCATTGGCTTTTCTGCTTTCATGTTACAAGGGGGCTGGTTAGATGAATGTTAGGCATTAAGTGCTATGGGGCATTGGGAGACCTGGGGGCAAACTAAATGTGATGTTCAATGCATTTTTGCATTCATCATGCATTTTTTTTAAAAAATGTAAATAGCTGCCATGTGTTGAGGGGCAGGCAAGCTGGACAGAGACCACAATATGCGTGAGGGCAGGAATTACCACTTCCCACTGTGATTCTGAGGAAAATCCCCCCTCCCCAGCTGCTATGTGCATTGAGAGGAAAGTTCCCATTAGCTGCAAATAGCATTTGAGGGGGGGATTCCTCCCCTCTATCACAGTCGCGGGGGAAGGGTTACATTCCCCACCTGCTGTGGTCCTGATCCTGTTTGTCATCCCCCCCCCCCCCAGCTTCTGTCTGCATTTCAAAAGCCATGCACATTAAATGCAAAGGCCCATTTAGTGCCACATTTAGTTAGGGCCTTAGAATTTGAACTGTAGGATCAGTGAGCAACTTCTGTGAAACTATAAGTATTAACAAGATGTTGTGGATTTATGAATGACACCAGGTATCATTCAGTTGTGCAATTTTGAAGCCTTTCGGTGAGCAGTGTGTGGGGGGGGGGAGGGAGATCTTTTTGTATTTACAATTTGTCTCAAGGTGCAGCAAATGTCACTTGCATGCTACATGCATGTCTATTTTATTGCTGAGAAATGTGTTTAGAAAAACCAGTTGGCCAGTGAGTGTCACAGCAGTGAAACAGGCATGCATATAAATGTTCTTACGGTTATCAGTAGGTGGCTGGGAACCAAATGGAAGCATTTAACAGTTTACCCCATGGCAGCCCAGCCTCCTTGGGACGCCCATTTCAGATGAACAACTTGGGGTGGATGAATTTGTCATTTTTTCTTTCTCCCACATTCAGTTTTTTACATCTCAAGTTCTTTCCATTCTGTATATAAAGAAATTAGTAGATTCTTGTTTCTTATCAAAAACAAACCAAAATGAAATTCTCACCATCAGGTCCGGACAAATTCCATAGATACAGCAATTTCCAGCATGGAGAAGACCATGTTGTTCCTGTCTGCCTGCCATATAGCATTAAAGATGGGGAGCCTGTCAGAAAAAAGAGGTGGCCACCTTAATTTGGCACCACAAACATAGTTTTAATACAGAGGGATTCCAACACAGACTTCTAAGCGCTAAACACTCACAGCGCTGGCCGGGGATGGACAAATCCTTTCTTTTACCCCACATTAAATTTTGTTTAAATCTCAAGTTCTTTCTGTCATGTTTATGAGGAAAGTAGCAATTTTTTTGGTAAGTTCTTATAAAAAAAAATTAACTGAACAAAATTCTTACCCATCCCTGCCAAGAACCAGAAATGTCAGATCAACCACATATACTTATGTCACTTGTTTTCTACCTATTTTTAGTGCCTGTATGATGTAGAAGATGATGATGAAACTGTATCTCCCCTTCCTAACAAACAGATGAAAATCACCACCACAAACAGCTTTCTGCATAGTGCGGTAAGGCAGTTCATGGCTATCAGATGGAAATCAGTAGGACTTGTTACAGTTAGAGAGTAAGGGCACAATCCTATAAAGATAGTCAGCAGCCTCCAAACTCGATCTTTGCCTCCCTCTGCTTTCCAGCTGACCTGCATTTCCGCTAGACAGGTGATTTCTCCCATCTAGCAGCGGCACTTCAGAGGGGGAGGGTAGGAGGCTGGGGCAGCCATAGGAAATGTCATATGGCCAATGCCCCAGTCTCCTCCCCTCCCTGCTCCCAGGAATGCCCCCTTTTCCATTTCCGAATGTGGAGACACAGCCAGAACCACGCTGGCTATGAGGGGGATGGGAGTGCAGTTTCAGGGTTCTGAGGCCAGAGCCCCATTTATGACTTTAGAGCCCAGAAACCGAACAATCCTGTGTCCCCCCAGACGCTGTCTAGGGCCATAGAATTGCTCTCCCTGTAGCTTTAGTCTTTCCTTCCTGTGCTTTAACTAGTATTGCAAATAAAATATTAGGGGATAATGGACTACTCCTGACCACTCTTCCTATTTACATCCCCATGTACTTCCTTTCCCTCTTAGGCTATATTTCTCCCCCCCCCCCCAAAAAAAAGGGGGGACTGCTAATGTTAGCAGTTTGCACCTTCATTCAGTGCTTAACAGGGCTGTGTTGTAGAGACACAGGATTGGAAACCGCTCTATTGGCAATCCTGTTCCACTGAGGTCAAGGGGATTTACTTCCTCATAAATATGCAAGTGATCATCTTATACCTTAAACTTACAAGCCCCACTAGAGCTGCATTCTGAAAACTGCAAATGAGGCTTTCTTCTTTCCAGCTTTACTGGAAATGAAATGCCTTCCACCTCACCAGTAGCCTTTAGAATGCTGCTCTGTTAGGGCTTCCAAGTTACTGCTTTCTCTTTTTTCCTACAGAAAGTAGGAAAAAGCCCTGCCCTGCTTCCATAGTGCAGCTGTGGTTAACACAGGGACAGTATAACAGAGACCTAGATATAAGAAAGAGCTGTTAAGAGACTCACTCTGCAGATGAACACAGTGTTGCCCTTTGCATGATCCCTGTTGCCTTTTAGAAAGGATATGACAGGGGGAACATTCTGAAAGTTTCCACCTGCCTAACCTTAAACAGCCAATAAGCTCTTAAGGCCAGAAAAGAGAGTGGGGGCTAGCTTGGTTGCCTTGGAGGCAATTCTTATTTGTCACAAAGAGACAAATGGCTATCAGCAGCTCTGGCTTTAACTACTTACTTCTGTGAAAAGACCATCCTAATCCTTTCTTCAATCCAAGTCTTAAATAAAGACTTCTAGAATTAAAATATTTTTTCTGAGTAGATCTACCTGCATATTGATGGCCTCAAATAAATCTGCAGATTGAGGCTGTACAGAGCCTTTCCCAGCACTTATATTTTAATCAATCCTTAATTCACTTTTTCATTCTTCACAACATTACATTTGGGCTTATGGCTATTGCAGGAATTTAGTTTAGATTCAAGTTTAACTGTTGATTGGCATAATATTGTATGTTGCTGGCAAACCTTTATGTCCTGTTTGTTTTTCCTGAGATATTCCGTATTTTATGCTATTTTGTAGCCTTTTGTCACCTTTTCTTGTATGATACAATTTTAAAAATGGGGCAGCTTCCAGACTTATTTTTAGAACCTTTATTTTAAAAAGACTAAACAAAAAAAATTGTCACCTTTTCTGTCATCAGTTTGTAGTTCTACAGTTTTGCCTTTAATTTCTTTTGGCAGCTATGGTTGAATGCCATGTCTCAGGTACTGGCTATTTCTGTTGCTTTATCGTTGTGTTCTTAAACTTTCTTGAATTGTTGAGCGGAGATTGTTCTCCATATTCACAATTACAAATGATTCAGATGTGTTGTTATCCTAAGACCATCCCTGCCCAAGGCTTAATTTCAGAACCAGCTTCTTCCTAATGGGCGTATATACTCTTCAATAGCCTTTTGATTTCCTCACAGGCTCTTCTTTTCCCAAATGAAAGATGAAGGTATTTTATCCTTCACTTTAGCTGCCTTGTTGTAAAACTAAGTTTAACTTGCTAGAGTGGTCCCTTGTTTCAAATCTACTTTTATTAGTGCTAATATAATATGCAAACATTTTGCCTATGTAATTGGTGTTTTAATTTTTTTTAACTCAGTGATTCTTTAATTCGACTCTTAAAAATTGCTACCAGTATTTTAACAGTACTTTGTACTTACAAGGGTGTTGAAGTTGGCTGCTCCATCATACCAAATGACTCCTGCGGACTATATGTGATCGTACTTTGATATCCTAAAGCTGACAAGCAGTTCTGCTGGAGACACTGTACTCCACTAACTTTAATGCTACTGTGGAATTTCTGGGGAAGAAAGCTCTATTCCATTCTGACTTGCAAAATGGTTAAAACTTGGGATATGCTGTTTCTGTGCAAAAAGTGAAATGCTTCAGCTTTCAGAATACTCTAAAATGCAAGTACTTCGGAGCCAGAAGACAATTTTCCTGTTTAAACAAATATCAGAAGGAATTTTCTAATATATCCCGGAATGCATTAGCTAACCACAATTAGCAGTTGAGTAACTGCAGGTCTTTTCTACATCACATTGCCTTTGGTTCTTGGGGTTAAATATTTCTGGGATGGGAAATTGTGCTGACTGGCTATTGTTGCTTTGAAGAAGAGGAGTTGGTTCTGGCACTTGCAACATCCACGGATTTTTAATTCTCCGTTTATGTAGGCTGGACTCAGTGGCAACAAGTTCTCTTTATCAAAGACGGTTCCCCTCACAAAAGTGGTCCAGAATGATGCCTATACAGCACCCCCAGCTCCACCTTCCCCCATCCGGACAAAGGCCCTAACAAACATGTCCCGAACTTTGGTGACCAAGGAAGAACCCCCTAAAGAGCCACCGCCAGTTGAGGTGAGTCAATGACCGAAAAGACATTCTTTGTGTGGCAGCTACAAATTCCTGTTCTACAGTGGGGGGAAATAAAAATCCCGCTGAAGTACAGCAAGATGGACAAATTTTCTGTCCTAAGGACAGAAATGGATGAAACGTGAACTAGTAGAGTTTGAGACCCATTTTTTCTCAAGTTTGCTGGGCAGAACTTTATTATATCTGAGAGTTGGATGAAATAATAATCTAAGAGATTAGCAGGGCTCTTTAAATTTCCATTTAGCAATGGAAAGTTAACTGAAGGCTGGTCTTTGTTGAATCTTACTCCTTCCTATCATCTTTTCCCCTCTTCTCAAACATCCTGTTGACTTCAGTTTGTGTTTTTCTGTCTTGCCTCCTCCAACTATCTGCATATGACCTATCTTTTTCTTGGCAGCTGGCCTTCAGCCCATTAGAAGGTACTAAGATGACTGTGAATAATTTGCACCCTCGAGTCACAGAGGAGGACATTGTTGTGAGTACTATATGTTGCTGGGATCTGGGATTTATATGTTTCCTGTATCCATGTTGTTCCTAGTGTGTAAAATAGCCTACGTCATGTGCTTCCTTCAGAGAGTCTGGGGAATGTTAGCTGGCTGCAGTATGAACCTGACTAGCTGTCTGTATATATTCCGAGAAACCCAGATATGTTCAGGCAACTGAATGTCTTATCCACAGGGAGCAACCCAGCAGCTCCAAGGAGAACCTTCCCTATGTGTGCCTAAACTACTCTTCTGAATGAAGGCCTGGAAGACATAAGAGTGTCTCAGTTTGACATAACAGGAAAATTTCTAGAGTTTGTGGAAGCTGGAACACTGCACAGACAGTGCCCTGATAACAGCCTTACTGTCACCTGTGTTCCCTCCCTCCCTCCCTCCTCATTCTCTCTCTGATTTTGGTGGAAAAAATTGTGGAACCCAATGTAGCTTTGTTGCTTTAGATATGTGTGACATTAGGAATGCAAGAACTTAATACAGTGCACAAATAATTCATGGAATTCACTGCCACACAATGTAGTGAAGACTACTGGCTTAAATGGCTTTTTTAAAGGCATAGACATATTAATGGAGGATGAGTCTGTCTTAGTATTAACTGTGGATAGCTACATGGAGCACCCATGTTCAGAGGCAGTATGCGCTTGATTACCAAATGCTGGGAGCATATACAAGAAGGCAACTACCTTCATGCCCTGATTCTTCGCTGACTACCTAAAGATATCTGTTGGAAACGGAAAACCCATTGCTCCAGCTTATGCTATTAGCATTGTGCTGGGGGTTGCTTATGCTAGTGCTATCAATTGCATAAGAACAGCGGTCCCGTTGGATACTGCCCTTTGTCTCTCTCCTACATGCTGTGATTCAAAGCTGTGGCAATAGTACAGCTCTCTGATCAAAACCTTTGCTCTTGCCTCAGGAGTTATTCTGTGTGTGTGGTGCTCTGAAGCGTGCCCGTCTAGTGCATCCTGGAATGGCTGAGGTGGTGTTCGTGAAAAAGGAAGATGCTATCACTGCGTATAAGAAATATAACAACAGATGCCTCGATGGTAAGTGTGAGACTCATGTGGAAGGCTTCACCAAAGATCTTAAGATCTTCACCAAAGATCGTATTTTGCTTCACCAAATATCTTAGATCATGCTGCAGATATATCATCTGTTTGTAGGAAGCCAGAAAAGGTGATATTCGTTACTGTTGTGAGGGGCTAAGAACAGTTCTCAAGGGCTATTACTGTAGCAGGGGGCTTGGCATGCAGCTACAAAAATTGCACAGGTTGGGGAGAGGCAGTGTAGGCACATAGATAGATGTGAGCTTGCACTATACCAGCTGGATACACAGCAGGTTTGTGAGAATGACTGCCATTGAGAGCTGGTGGAAAAATCGGTGTTCCAGAGTTTCTGTAATGAGTTGTGCAATTGCCATTGTCCATAAAAGATGCTTTCAGAATAGAGAAGCAAGAGGAGTGAATGGAGCAGAATCCTCCAGCGCCTGCTATTTATCTTCCTGCCAGTCCTCTCCCCAAGTAAGTTCTGTGGTATCAGAGGGTTTATCGCTTCCTGCCAACATACCTTTTCTTGCTCATTAAATTGGACCTTGACCACCTCCCTCTTTCTGCCTGATTGGGGCAGATTTGATTTTAGACAGTCAAATCTGCTGCCATAATATGGAGTTCAGTGCTCAGGTTAAAGTGATGCTAGCTGCCACTTTAGTTTGAATTTCTTCTAGCCTGAATCAGCCAGTTGTCCATCTTCTGTGATACTTTGTTTTCTTACAGTGCTAGCAAGATGTTTCAGGGTCAGCTACCTCTTGGGTGAATTGTTGTACTGATTTCTGTTTAAGCTTTAGTTTTTGAATTAAGGTTTTTATTTACATGGTTATAAATTATAACAAGCAAATATGCAGTACTTCAAACATTTTCTAGGAAACCAAAGTTCAGGCAATAAAAATGTCTCCTATTTTGCCACATTTTTAGGGCATGAATCTAATGCTTTGTCATAATGGTCATTGTTCAAAGACATATTGACATAGATTATATGCATTTGTGCAGAAATTTGTTAATGAGGTGTTTCAGTTGATTATTGACCTTGTTACTTAAAGGAGACTTTTTTTGCATGAAGATACTTTTGCTAGTGAATACAAAGTAATTAATTAATACAAGACGTCTAGTTCCTGGTTTCAAGGCATGAAGAACAAATACCTTTGTGTTGCTGTATCTGTACAGTCCCATCTGAAATGCTCAGCCAATCTGTTATGTCCCATTTGGTTTAAGTGAACGGTGATCGTTGCTGATGGCCCTCTTGCCACTTGGAACACGTGTGGCTGTGCTATTCAAGGAGGAATTGGCCTATCACCCCTCGCAAGAGTGGTTAAATGCGGGTGCAATACCTGAATCCATAGTTTTGCATCTTTCTGTGTTATCTTTCTTAATTCCCTTTGTTTCTCTCCACCAGGCCAACCAATGAAATGTAATCTTCATTTAAATGGAAATATTATTACATCAGACCAACCTATCCTGCTGTAAGTTGCTTATGGGCTTGTATTCATAAAACTATGCTGAGAGATTTGGCTCTGGGCAAGATGCCATAGAATTCTTGTACACTAGCCAGATATTGAAGTAAGGTTTGCTGAAATGGGGATTAAAGCCTTGCTACTCATTGTCCTATTAAAATATTCCCAGCTTTGCTGCACAGATTTTCAGCAGCATGCACCATTACTATACTTCCAGCTAAACAGGACAGTAGGCTTCTCCCAGTTTATCAATCTTCTACCAGATTGATCATCTGAAGAATGGTTTTGGTTCAATGTGAATTGATCTCCATTTCACTCTTCAGTACCTGTAAGTGGTGAAGCTTCCTGAGGTTCCCTGTATTTTTCTTCCTTTTCCTCTCCTTGCCTTTGTATAGCTTAAGAACTGAAATGCTGGAAGGCACCCTTAACTTAAGCTAGCTGCCTAGTACCATTGGTGGAAACTGCTGAAAAGAGTAAACTCTTGATGCTTGACTCAATATTTGTTCTGTGATGAGGCTAAGTACTGTATCTGTTGGTGTTCTCCTTAGCCGATTGAGTGACACCCCCTCAGTGAAGAAGGAAGGTGAACCACGTCGGACAAGTGCAGGAGCCTCCTTGAATCCACCAGCTGAAGTGGATCCTGATACCATCTTGAAGGCACTGTTCAAATCCTCGGGGACCTCCACCTCTGTGCAGCCTACAGAGTTCAAAATCAAACTTTGAGGAGTGGGGGCGAGGAGTGGACTGGAAAACTTGTTGAGTGTGGGAAATGGGGAGGCAAGTGCGGGAACACAACTGTTGTGTTTGACCGTGCTGAAACCTTTGTTTTTCTACAATTGCTACCTTCCTGTACAGTAGTGTTCTCCCTAATATGTGTGTTCTGTTTTCATAGTTGGAGTTTTTGTCCACATATTTCTAATGGAATAATCTTCCCTTCCTCCAGTGAGATATATATCACCAAGCTTAGACCATGTAACTCCTTCCTTTGTGCCCCCACCCCCAGGCAGTATCTAACCAGTAAAAGTGCACCTGGAAAGGGGTGTGATAAGCATCTTTTGGGGCTTACATCCTTTGTGTAAGAGATGGAGTCCCTTTTGCTTTTTACTGATGATAAACTACATTTCATTTCAATGCAACTGCATCTGGGGCTGAGGCCAGGTATAATACTGTACTCCCATGCATTTAGGTTTAGCTGTTCTACAATCCTAAAATTAGTGAAGGAGAAGCCACAAATGCTGTTCATCTAGTAGTTGATGGAAGGGACTGCGAAGGCAGTGGGAGTATGTATAGGTACAGGAATATAGCATGCCCACACGTAATCTTTTCCATTACCATGATGATAATTTGCTACTGCACTGGCAGGAAACAGGCCCTAGCATTGGTATGAACTTCAGTCCAACATGTCTCACAAATGCATGCTCTCTCCATGAGAATGCAAGGGCTTTGGACAACAGTACAATTTATTTGTTCACTTTCTAGCATCTATATTATGTTCTCCCTAGTCTTTTACAATGCAGTTGTACATTAGGGAGGAAAGTGTTTCTAGTTTCTCCCAGTTCAGTTTTACAGGAAGAAGGGCAACTTACCTCTCTTGTATGGTGCTTTACAAGCATTGCAGCAAGCAGAGGGCCTCATTCTTCCAGTCCTGATAGAATTGGAATCACGTCTATGTTATGCTGCACCTTGCTAGGCAATAGTGACATCACAACAAATTTCAGTGACAGAACTGTTGGAACTATTCCAACAGGGCTTCTCAGTTGTCCTTATCCTATACTATCTTCTCTCATCCCTCAATGAAGATTGCTTACTGTAGCTGGAGGTTGGTCCGGTCACATATAATATGCCAGAAATAAATCCCATCACCTGCTCTTAAGGAATTATCAATTGTAATAATTTCACCTTTCAGCACTCTACTCTGTTTGGGCAAGATGCCGCTGCTGCCACCATGTAACACTACTGCTTATTTGCCTGTACTGAAAAGTGGTGAATGGTCTTTGACATAGAATAGGCAAGGGAGGTGATAAACGAAAGGGAAGCTAGAAGGATGTACTTATCCATGCAGAACTTTCTCTGACATGCCAATCTTTGCTTAGAGACAAAGACACACTCCCTTTTGCTAGCACCACATTAACCCAGTGAAAATGGAAAATGACAACAGTTCAGTTGTAGACTGAACCTCCAGACTCTGGTTGAGGACTTCCATTTTTATCCTTCCAACTACAAGATGTAAGCATTTCTGTTCTCTGCTAAAATCTTGTAGAACCTTTGTTCAATGGATTCTACTTTCCTGTTTTTCATTCTGTAGTCCTAGTTTAATCTAGCAGGAACATACCGGTTACACCATGCTATAACCCTACTGGACATAGGAGTTTTGTTCCCAGGGGTATTTGCTAATCTGGATTATTAATCTTGGACTGATCATAACTTCACCATTACTGGGGAGATGTGCTTGTGAACTACAGATATTGTTTTGTGCAGAACTGCAATTCCCTGTACCCATGTTTCATTAGCAGCAGTGGTTGGTTACAGGGGAAGGGAAGGTTGGGGCTGGAGGACACTGTGTATTATGTTTCTGAATAAACATTTGTTATACTGAGACTATTCTGCCCTGCTTCTTTAAGCCTGGAAGGAAATCTACAAATAAGTCAGTGGAGCAGGGGCTATGTTTTTCACTTTGGAGGGCTTTTTTTTTTTCAGCCAAACAGCAGAATGAAATAATAACAGCTTTCCCTGAACTGTAGCACTTAAGGCTGCCTGTGGAGGCTGCCATGTTTGAATGCTGCCCCAAGGATGGAAAGCATATCAAAGTAACAGGGTTCAGAGCAGCATTTGCCGTGACATGCTCTTTTTTTATGTGCAGGAAGTTTTTTGTGCGGGAAAAGCCACAAGAGAATACATTTTGTCTGTGTGGGATAAAAACAAGTATAAAATGTGTAAACCAGAATATATGTTAACTCTCTCCATTACAAGATGGAGCTGTCTGTCTATTTTGCATGACTATATTTTTAGCTCCATGCTTACACTGAGGGGCATTTTCACAGGTCTACCATGTACTCATTTACCTGTCAAAAGTGGAAAGTGCTCTGTGGAACCCCTAAGACACAGACCTTTGATGATTCTTTGATCTGAGAAGACCCAGATCTTGTAAAGATGTATATGTATATATTGATTCTGAGCAAGGGAAAGGAGCCATCATTGGGAATTAGTGACTATACTGTTGGACTTTCAAACTCAAAAACCAGTCTATTAAACTAAGCTCTCTGAATATTGGTTGATACTGCCTTTTTAATCAAAACTTTGGTTAAAAAAGCTAAATGCAACTAAATTCACAAATATGTATGATGATCACTGTGCCATAGACACTTCACTGCATAGTTAATATCTAGCTCTAGTTGCTGAAGAATTTAACACCACAACTTGGTATGTTATGTATTCCTTTGCCAACCTGCACCTCTAAGTTGCAAGCAAGCTGCACCCTTATCTTGTAAAAGGACCAATTAGTTATAAAAAAATTATCTGCAGCAGCACAACATTACAAAGCTTTGGAGCAACAACACATTTTTGAGCAAAATAACCTTAAGTAAAACTTTTTTAAAGTACAATGGTAATAAGTGCCCAGCCTCTATTGAAAATGTGTGAGCTATTGATACAGTGCTCCACACCATTCACATTCGATGTTCTTGGGGATTCTTCTCACACTTCTAGATTAGAGTACAACAAAACACGAATGGGACACGTTTCTTTTCACTAGTTTCTAAGAACCTTTATTTGAAAAGTGAATGAATGTATACACTTACTCCAAAATACGGGTAGGTAGTTAAAGAAGATCGTTACCTTGTCGTGGTACTGGAGCTTGAGCACCTCAATGATGTCATGAGCTAAACCGTGAAGGGACACCCAAGACGGGAAGGTCATGGCAGACAGGTCAGACTAAATACGATCCCTGGGGAAGGAAACTGCAACCCACCCCAGTATTCTTGCCATGAAAACTAAATGGATCAGTACGACCAGAGATATGTCGGTATACCATTGGAAGATGGGACTCCCAGGTTGGAAGATGGTCAAAATGCTACTGGGGAGGAATCGAGGATAAGTTCAACTAGCCCCAGATGTGATGACGCAGCTAGCTCAAAGCCGAAAGGACGGCTAGCAGCCGTTGGTGCTGGTGGTGAACGACAAATCCGATATTCTAAAGATCAGCACACCATAGGAACCTGGAATGTAAGATCTATGAGCCAGGGCAAATTGGATGTGGTTATTGGGGAGATGTCAAGATTAAATATAGACATTTTGGGTGTCAGTGAACTGAAATGGACTGGAATGGGCCACTTCACATCAAATGACTACCAGATCTACTACTGTGGACAAGAGGACCACAGAAGAAATGGAGTAGCCTTCATAATAATAAAGTGGCTAAAGCAGTGCTTGGATACAATCCAAAAAATGACAGACTGATCTCAATTTGAATTCAGGGTAAGCCATTTAACATCACAGCGATCCAAATATACGCCCCAACCACAGATGCTGAAGAAGCAGAAGTAGATCAGTTCTATGAGGATCTGCACCACCTACTGGATAGTATGCCAAAAAAAGATGTTATTTTGATTACAGGAGACTGGAATGCTAAGGTGGGTAGTGAAACGACACCTGGAATTACAGGCAAGCATGGTCTGGGAGAACAAAATTAAGCAGGACATAGGCTGATAGAATTTTGCCAAGACAACTCACTGTGCATAACAAACACTCTCTTCCAACAACCTAAGAGACGACTTTATACATGGACTTCACCAGGCGGTCGACACCGAAATCAGATTGACTACATCCTTTGTAGCCAAAGGTGGGGGACATCTATGCAGTTGGTAAAAACAAGATCTGGATCTGATTGTAGTTCAGATCACGAACTTCTTATTGCACAATTTAGAATCAGACTAAAGAGAACAGGGAAGACCCACAGATCAGTTAGATATGAGCTCATGAATATTCCTCATGAATATGCAGTGGAGGTGAATAATAGATTTAAGGGACTAGATTTAGTAGATAGGGTCCTGGAAGAATTATGGACAGAAGTTTGCAACATTGTTCAGGAGGCGGCAACAAAAAACATCCCAAAGAAAAAGAAAACCAAGAAGGCAAGATGGCTGTCTGCTGAGACACTGGAAGCAGCCCAAGAAAGAAGGAAAGCAAAAGGCAACAGTGATAGGGGGAGATATGCCCAATTAAATGCAAAATTCCAGAGCTTAGCCAGAAGAGATCAGGAATTATTTTTAAACAAGCAATGCGCGGAAGCGGAAGAAGATAATAGAATAGGAAGGACAAGAGACCTCTTCCAGAAAATTAGAAACATCGGAGGTAAATTCCAGGCAAAAATGGGTATGATCAAAAACAAAGATGGCAAGGACCTAACAGAAGCAGAAGAGATCAAGAAAAGGTGGCAAGAATATACGGAAGATCTGTATAGGAAGGATAATAATATCGGGGATAGATTTGACGGTGTGGTCAGTGAGCTAGAGCCAGACATCCTGAAGAGTGAGGTGGAATGGGCCTTAAGAAGCATTGCTAATAACAAGGCAGCAGGAGATGATGGTATCCCAGCTGAACTGTTTAAAATCTTGCAAGATGCTGCTGTCAAGGTGATGCATGCCATATGCCAGCAAATTTGGAAAACACAAGAATGGCCAACAGATTGGAAAAAATCAACTTATATCCCCATACCAAAAAAGGGAAGCACCAAAGAATGTTCAAACTATCGAACAGTGGCACTTATTTCACATGCCAGTAAGGTAATGCTCAAGATCTTGCAAGGTAGACTCCAGCAATTCATGGAACGAGAATTGCCAGATGTACAAGCTGGGTTTAGAAAAGGCAGAGGAACTAGAGACCAAATTGCCAATATCCGCTGGATAATGGAGAAAGCCAGGGAGTTTCAGAAAAACATCTATTTCTGTTTTATTGACTATTCTAAAGCCTTTGACTCTGTGGATCATAACAAATTGTGGCAAGTTCTTGGTGGTATGGGGATACCAAGTCATCTTGTCTGCCTCCTGAGGAATCTGTATAATGACCAAGTAGCAAAGGTAAGAACAGACCACGGATCAACGGACTGGTTTAAGATTGGGAAAGGAGTACAGCAGGGTTGTATACTCTCACCCTACCTATTCAACCCGTACGCAGAACACATCATGCGACGTGCTGGGCTTGATGAAGCCAAGGCTGCAGTTAAAATCGCTGGAGGAAACATTAACAATCTCCGATATGCAGATGATACCACTTTGATGGCTGAAAGCGAGGAGCTGAGGAACCTCATGACAAAGGTGAAAGAAGAAAGTGCAAAAGCTGGGTTGCAGTTAAACCTCAAGAAAACCAAGATTATGGCAACCAGCTTGATTGATAACTGGCAAATAGAGGGAGAAAACGTGGAGGCAGTGACAGACTTTGTTTTTCTAGGGGCAAAGATTACTGCAGACGCTGACTGCAGCCAGGAAATCAGAAGACGTTTACTTCTTGGGAGGAGAGCAATGCCAAATCTTGATAAAATAGTTAAGAGCAGAGACATCACACTGACAACAAAGGACCGCATAGTGAAAGCAATTGTATTCCCCGTAGTAACCTATGGCTGCGAGAACTGGACCATAAGGAAGGCTGAGCAAAGGAAAATAGATGCTTTTGAACTGTGGTGCTGGAGGAAAATTCTGAGAGTGCCTTGGACTGCAAGAAGATCAAACCAGTCCATCCTCCAGGAAATAAAGCCAGACTGCTCACTGGAGGGAAGGATATTAAAGGCAAAACTGAAGTACTTTGGCCACATAATGAGAAGATAGGATACCCTGGAGAAGATGCTGATGCTAGGGAAAGTGAAAGGCAAAAGGAAGAGGGGCCGACCAAGGGCAAGGTGGATGGATGATATTCTGGAGGTGACGGACTCGACCTTGGGGGAGCTGGGGGTGGCGACGGCCAACAGGAAGCTCTGGCGTGGGCTGGTCCATGAAGTCACGAAGAGTCGGAAGCGATGGACTGAATAAACAACAAAGGAAGTTAAACGTTGAAATCCGAATACAGGACTTCGTGCTTTCATCTTAGAATGTTTGCATTTTGACCTCAAGTAGCAAATCATATTTGAGCAGGCAGTTTTGAAGATAGGACTAATTGCTTCTTTTCTTGGTTCAGCTGGTTCTTACTGTCGTGCTTGTAGGAACAAACCAGGGCATAATCTGATCAGAGTTCAGTGCCAGAGCCTGTTTCCGGCACTTAGTTGTGGGCATTGAGCAAAATGCCTTCCTCGTCTAAGGGTGCAATTCTATGAAGGTTTAGACAGAAGAAAGTCCTACAACTCCCAGTATACCCCAACCAGCCATGCTAGCTGGGGAATGCTGGGAGTTGTAGGACTTTTTTTCTGTCTAAACCTGCATAGGATTGCGCCCTAAACCACTTCCTAAACAGAAAGCAACAGGCGAACTAAGGCTGTAACCCCAAGTGCACCTACCGGGGAGTAAACCCCACTTAATGTTGTGGGCCTTACTTCTGAATAAACATGCATTACTGGAGGGTGGACCCCCTGGTTCCCTCCCGATTGTTTGGGCTACAACTCCCATAATCCCTAACCACTGGCCATGCTGGGTGGCCCGCTACTGGGAGTTTTAGTCCAAACATCTGGAGGGCGCCAGATTGCCCACCAGCTCTGTGTTGAATCTGTTTCCCGGGAACCAGAAGCATGTCCCCTACCCGCCCCTCTAGCGGCAAACTACCGTTCCCAGGAACCTTTGCGCTAAGTAATAGTCGACTAAAAGGCGACGCAACTTTCTCCTCGTAAAGCAAGATGGCGACTTCTTCGAGGCAGCGTGTGAGACCTGGAAGTCCCGTCGCCTATCTAGGATACGCGGGTGAGCAAATAACGGGACTGGGGCGGAGAATCAACGGCGTGAGAGAGAAAATAGACCGAGTCCCTTTGTCTTACCTGCCCGGGCTCGCTGTTTCCTGCCGGCCGCGATGGCTGAGCCGTGTACAGCACCTTTTCTATAAGGCCGTGGTTCTCGGTGAGGCGGCAAACCAGAAAAAAAGGGGGGGGGGTGTATATGTATGTGTGTGTACACACACACACACGTATACATATACACACACATATATTACGTGTGTGTGTGTACACCCCCCCACCCCCCACCCCGAGAAGACCGTCTCTCGTATTTCTCATTTTGTTGTTTTTCTCCCCCGGCGTGGAAGCGAGAGCTTCCCATAGAAATCAGTGGGGAAATCCAAAATGCCACCACCCCGTCGAAACGGCAACAACAAAAAGTAGCAGCAAAGATCAGAGTCTTTGCTCTTTTGAACTTAGGTCTTACTTCTTGTAGATTTATTTATTTTTCGTTTATCCAGTCAGTGGAATGCAAGACATCTGCATGCAACTGAATGCTGGATTTGGCCTAGGAGGAGGACTAAGGGAGTAAATTAAGTAAATTGACCTTTGCCGCAACATGAGGGGTGTCTGTGGGGGCTGTTCAGCTGGGAGTCTGGACAAGACTCAGCCCAACCTCTGATCTGCAGTATTAACAGTGGACTACATTGCAGGCCTGTCATAACCAACCCTCTTTCAGCACAATCCCAAGCTTGCAGTGAGGGTGTAACAACTATGGACTACATTGCAGCATTGTGAAACCACTCTCTCAGTTTCAGCCCAACTCTTGCCCTGCAGCATTCAGAGTGAACTACACTGCAGGGTTGTCATGAGCTAGTCTCTCCCAGCCCCAGCCTCTGCAACATAACAACAATGGACGTATTTGTATTCACATGGTTATTTTGTAAATGCTGAAAAACTAGCCAAATAAGTCTTCCTATGAATAAGTCCTGAATTAGAACGAAATGGAACTCTTGTCTTTGCTGCTACTTTTGGGGTGGATGGGGCCCAATCCACAGTTACATTAAAATCTTGAATTTCTACCTTGATTTTGATGGGTAGCGCTCTTTAAACTAGCTGCTCAATGCGAACCAAGAATTGGTACATTGAGACACTGAGATGGTTTTTTTGATCTCTTTATAACTCCATGGTGGTATGTTCAGCTGGGCTGTTCAACTTAAAGGTGGAAGTAAGACTTCACATAATGGAATTTATTTGTTTTGTACATTCATATACCACCCTTCAGCGAAATAGCCATTAATTTTTTAAAAAAAACCAATAACAGTAAAACCAATATGGGATGTTCATCTGTACCAAAAATGCCAGAACAGCTCTCCTTGACTGAGCTCATCTTTTGTCGTAGTAGACCCCCCACCCACTCTTACTTTCCTCAGTTATGTATAGAAATGTCAGTAAACAAGTGTCACATCTAGTTTGGCCTTGAGCACTAGGTCTTTGCCACTTGGCCTTTCTACATTGTTCAGGTGTGAGTGCGCTCCAAAAAATTCCTATAAGCTTGGGGATATTTTCTGTAGACAGTCTTGCAAACCTGAATTTCGAGGACAGCTGGATGCTACAGAGAAATTGTGGACTAGTAGCTTGGTTGGAGATTGGGGTAGCTTTATTTGTTAAAATTACTGGCTCGTTAGTGTGGATAGTGTGTGCATGTTGCTTTTTATATCGCAGTGTTCTCTACTATATGGTTCTCGCTGATGTTATTTGCTCACAAAATGTTCCTCTTTCTTTTTAGCTATTCCAGTAAAGTTTTCTGAAAAGCATCAGTTGCCTCACTACCTCTATGTGAAGGAGCACAAAGTCAGAGAGGACACAGATCCAAACAGGCCTAAAAACCGTACTCTTTTCATCCTGAATGTCCCCCCGTATTGTACAGAGGTGAGCTTATTTGGAGCTATAGAGAAGGTTACAAATATTTATAATTAGTAGATATTCTAAGAGAAGGTAAACTTATGAGGAGAGAGAGTTATGAGTCTTGTGTGTGCTTCTGGCTTTGAAAAGGTAATTAAGAATTTCATTCTGGCTATTTTTAAAAAGCATATGTCTAAACTAGCAAACATGTACCATAAATAACTTGTGGAATGCAGATCCCTGTCTACTGAAAAACACTGGATTGCCTTGGTTGTCCAGTCAGTGAACTAGAATGTTGACTGACAAAGTTACTAGGGACAGCTGTAGTGTGCCAGTCATTGGGAGTTCCTTAAGTACAGGCAATGTAGGCATCTGCTTAGGAGTTGGCCTGCAACTAGCCGTTTAGGGTACCAGGATTCCTTCGAAACAAAGTAAAACTCTAGTAGTTAAGTGTCTCTGCAGTATAATAGATAAGCATGAGCTTTGAACCAGGAAGTCTTCATTCCAGGCCAACTCCATAGTCAGATTCATTAGATAGCCTTAGATGAGCTACTGTCTCTCCATCATAGCTTTCCCTCTGTATGAAATATAGAGATAACTAGTTGGTTGCCCATGAACACAGTTCACAGAGAAAAATCAAATTTAACGGAATGTTTAACTTAACTGTGTTTATTGAGACATTCAAAGTATTACATCTTTTATCTTCACAAAACTTCCTTAAATACAGTTTTCTTGGTGTACCACTATAGGGTGGCCAGTATAACATCCTTGTGCTGGTCCATCGAGAACTTGAATCTTGAATTTTGCCAATGAGTGCACATGACTCATGGCAATGTAGATCCCTTCATGATTTGTTTACAGGCTGTATGTTACTGGCATATCATTGTACTTTGGCCTACACCTGCATCTATAAAGGTGTACAGAGACTTTTAAATATTGTTTTGTTAAATTTACCAGCTAGAGACTTGCTTTCTGAGCAATAACTGAACTTTGACTGGGTTACTTTTAACTGTAGGTGTCTCTTAATCCCTTCATGATTTGTTTACAGGCCATATATTACTGGCATATCATTGTACTTTGGCCTGCACCTGTGTTTATAAAGGTGTACAGATACTTTTTTGTGTTCATATTTCATTTTGCTCCAATTTGCAATTAATTATGTTTGTTTAATTATACTTGACATTTTGTGATATTAAAAATAAAACTTTATAGTAAGTTGTTAAAGAAGATAGCTTAATTCTTTATGCCCATAAAAACTTTTTATTAAATGAACTCCCAGCTTTGAACTGTAGTGAAAGCTGTTGTTATTCGTGGAATCTGTGTGTCAAGAGTTTCCCAATCAACAGGAAGGCGATCAAAAAGGGATGACCAAGTAACTCCCGACTTAGAATTATCTAATCATTCATTCATTCATTCATTCATATATATATATATATATATAAATTCAATCTTAGAGAGTTCTTGTAAGACTTATTGAGATGCTCTGAATACATGTCTAAGGCATTATACAGATGCAAAGTATTCTTTCTTTTAAAATAGTGGGGAACTTGTGGCCCTCCAAATATTGGTGGACTACAACTCCCATCACTCTGACCATTGGCCATGCTGGCTGGTCCTGATAGGAGTTGGAGTTTCACAGCATCTGGAGGGCTACAGGTTCCCCACCTCTCTTTTAAAAAGTACCTTTTTAAAAAGTACCTTTTAAAAAAGTACCTTTTTAAAAAGTACCTAGAGAGAGAACAACTTGCAAGAGAAGACCTGAAGCATTTCTCACTCTATACTTACGGACTCAGTACTTCTTCTCTATGTCCTCCCGCCGCCTGCCTGCCCACTTGCCCAGCTTTCCACAAGGTTTACCACAGTATTTTTTTTTACTGCCATGGAATAGTTAGGCTTCCTAGTGAAATGCTAGGAAAGTGTCCTGCCTACTGATACTGGAACATGGGCGTATCCCCAGTCCACGGCCAGCCAGCTTGTTTAATCAGTGCGGATTTGGAAAGGTGGGTCAACAGTGCCAGTAATCTAAAAATTAGTCTTGGCCTATAATTGTCTAAGATGTGGGATCAATTCTTTCTGTTAGGTGTCTGTACTTATATTCATTCCTTAACTATCTAAATATATATATAAGAGATATTGGCAATAGATCTTTTGATTCCAAGACATACGTTCCATTGTCATTTAGGAAGGATGTGTTACACATTGGTAAATAAGAGTAGGTAGGGCATCTAAGCCAGCAAGTTTGGTGGCCCTTCCTGGTTTCCTCCTGCCCAGTGGGAGTGTCTGAAGGCAGCATGCCCATGTCCTCAGAGGAAAGATGCGGAGAAGGCTGCTGAAGGCACGTAAGAGGTCAGTGACCCTTTGTCAGCCAGAGCGATGACAAGGCCTAGTACAGATATGTGGCGAGATTGTTAGGCAGGGTAATGAGCTAATGTTTTAGCCTCAACACTGTGTATTGTTGATGATCCAGTTATATGTGAAATTTGATATTACCTTAGAACAACAATGAAATAAAAATGTTCATATATTTTAAATAATGCCTCTTTAACAGCCAAGAATTGTGCTGAACTTCTATTTCTTGCTTGAAGGAATGTTTGTCAAGGCTGTTCTCTGGCTTCTGCTCTGTACAGACTGTGGAGATGTGTGAAAAGCCAAGGCTGGGAGAAAAGACAAAAGCACCAAAGTCCAAGTTCTTCAATTCAAAGGCACCCTTGGTAAATCAAGAACATTGAGCAGGGGTGGGAAAAAGCTGAGGTATCAGCATTTTGGGACGACGAAGGGAGCCCTCTTAAAAAGGACTAGAGTAAATGCTTCATGACCATCCTTTTGTTACAAACTCCTGGGCTCACTTACGACAAGCTTGCAGTTTGTTGCTTGCCTGTGTGTCAGGATCTATGAGACTAAGAAATGCGTCTTGCATAGCACAGAACTGGACTGAGGACTCTGAATGTGCTATCTCCCCTTCCCCAAGCTTTATAATGGAGATAGCCCTTTAACAATGGGGCGGGGGAAGGAGAGCGTGCACTGCCTACAGCGTCCGTATCGTCATTTTGTGTCCAGCTCTGGAAGATGCACATGGCTCCCTTCTCTTTCTTTCTCTTCCCTTGCACCCCCTGCCCCAATCCCCATTAAAAATCCCGCTACACACATCGAGCCAAACACAGAGCTGGGCCATGGAGGCAGCATGTATGGCTGGCACTCTCTCTCTTTCTTAGTGTTAAAAGAGCCAATCCATATAAGAGAGTGATCTGGCTTTCAGGTGGCATGGGAGACACAATGAAGACACGTGAACAGCCAAGTAGAGCAAGGGGTATTTCACTGCCACCGTGAGCATTTATTTACATGACTAAACTAAGCATCTCATCCTTTGGACCATACGAAAGTGAAAATAGACCCATTCCGTAATAATTTGTTTTTTGCTGCACAGGGTTTCCAGGTTGCTTATGTTGTATTCAAGAGCCCTGTTGGGGTACAGGCTGCCACGTCCTTATCAACACAAGATCCCCTAGTGATATCTTCAAGCTCACATCCTCTCCAAACTGGCATTCATAGTAAGTTGACCACAGATGCCTAGAATTTCCCTCTTTTTTCCAAGTCTGGTATACAGGTGTGTAGGGATTCCATTTTGGCTGCAACCCTCATTGACAAGGGTTGGACAGATCAGGAGGAACAGGATTCAGCTCCCCATTCAGCCATGTGCTGCTTGACGTTGGCCCATCATGATCTCTCAGCTTAGCATACCTCACAGACCTGCTGCGATGATAATGCAGGATGGGGAGAGACAGTGTTTGCTGCCTTGACCTCCTCTTGGAGAAAAAGGGGATGGGGCAAAAGAATAATAAATAAACACCCAAATTGGGTGCTCATCTGAGCAATGTTAGTTTCCTCATCCTAGTTTTTTTCTTTCTATATTTTGTGGACACCTTATTCAGCCTGATCTCACCCAAATGCAAGACTTCAGCCAGAGAACAGATTGGGGTTTTGTTTTTTTCTTCCATTTCCATCCATTTTGCCAAAAGCAAGAAAGAGAATAAGGACCAATAATGGTCATTGATCCAATGTTCCTGGGCATTAAGTTGTATAGCCTTGTCAGGGATTGCCACCCTGAGAGGCAAATTAAGGCAGCACCATGATGTCCTGTCTTATGCCATGATGTGGCAGAGAATCTCCTTTCTTTGCTTTCCAGAGAATAGTGGCAATCAGAACTTGTTCTGAAGAAGTTGGACCTTCTTATGATAGGATTGTATTCAATAGCCAGGCACTAGGTTTATGCAATTGCATTGGTATTTCTTAACTACAGCTGCATATCGTAGCTGCAATTAAAACAGCTACCAGCACATCACTGATCATTAGCCTGAGAGCAAAGAGGTCCACAGACAAGTATTCAAGTTACACAAGTTGCAAATCTACAAATAATAGTAATTGGATTTCTTTCTTTTTTTGGTGGGTCCTCACAATTCAGTCCATGTCTTGGAACATATGAAAACGTGTCAGGTTCCCAAAGCGCTCCCCCCTCCCTTGCCCAGACCCCTTTGTGGTATCTTGGTAATGATTCCATTACAAGGGAATTGATGACTTTTTTAAATCTCAGAATGGATTGCAAGGTATGCAGCTTCAATTGTGGATCCTGCTGAGCTGAAGACAGAGGTGGATGCATTCATGCAAGCCTATGACCAAAAGGTTGCAAAGGTATGGACTGCTGGAGATGTATTGGTTTGAACCAAGCATGCAGTTCCCTTGAAGGGTCCTTTTGTCCAGCATTAGGGTTAGCATTAGTCATGCCTGGATGGAGATCCAGTGCGGTCTAGTGGAACAGAGTTCAGGTCCCCACTTGGCCACAAAGCCTTGGGTCAGTCCCTATATCTCAGCCTATCCTACATCACAGGATTTTTGTGAGGATAAATTGGGGGTTGGCGGAAAGGACCGTATATGTATATGTATATTTTATGTATATGTATATTTTATTGTAGAATTTTATTGTTTTATTGTATGTTGTACATCGCCCAGAGTGGCTGGGTGACCACTCTGGGTCACCACTCTGGGTCACTCGATTAATAAATTAAATAATAAAATAAAAAAATAAAAAATATGCCACACTATGCTCCTTGAAAGCAAGGATGGGATATAATGTAATAAATTCATAAATGATAATGGAGAAATCTTGCGTGCAAGCATGATAGGAGTTTTTTCAATATGTTACCTGCTGACAGTGGGCTTGGGCAGGGTCATTTTCTCACCAGTGTTGATGAGGTAAATCTAGATCTGGGATGTTTGGAGGATCATATTGTCCATGTTTCCTGGCTGACAGTGCAATCCTGCTTTCCTCAGCAAGCTTGTTTACAGGCACTTTGTGCATGGCAAAGGACGTGGGACTCAGAGTCCTTCCCTCAAGAGCTATGAAGTTCAGGTGGAATGTCCTCTGGATTACAAACAGTGTTTCTAAATTCATGGGGGTAGCTGTGAAATCAAAGCAACCATTTTCTAACTCGCTTGAACTGAACTGCTTCTCTCTCCCTCTCTTCCCATTTCTCCACATGTCCCTTTTATTGACACAGGAAGAAGCCAAAGCTGAGGAGGAGGATGGTGTCCCAGATGAGGAAGGGTGGGTGAAGGTGACAAGGAAAGGTCGAAGGCCTGGACTCCCACGGACAGAGGCGGCCAACTTGCGGGCATTGGAGAGGGAGAAACGCAAGAGTGCACGCAAGGAGCTGCTCAACTTCTATGCTTGGCAGCATCGTGAGACCAAGAGGGAACGTGAGTAATGGACTGCTATCTCACTTCAGTGGGAGCTGATGCAGGGAAATGTCAGTTGCTGTAATAGGAGTTGCTGCCTTCTGGTGATGTCTTACTGAGTTCTTTCAGTGTGGTTAAATCATTGGACGCTATGTAGAAGGGCAGGTTTTTTAAGCTTCGGTGTTCTCTGTGTTTGTTTAAATAGCAGCATCCTCTTGCCTACCACGCTTGCTGAAGACACATGTCCCCTCTACATGTCTGCAAACTACATCTCCTGTGTTTGGGGAATAAAGGAGCAGTTTGAGGAACTTCAAGTCATTTAGTTTAGGTAGCAGAGTACCCTTGTAATGTATCCAGGAAGCAACAGGGGATGAGATCAAAGCTTTTCCAGAAATTGAGTTTTATTGAAAAAGTATAACAAAATGGCAATTTAATAGTTAACTGTGAGGGCTGTCCCAGAGATGGGAATGGGATGAAAAGTGATACTGCGGTGAAGCAGTGGATCTCTTTGGCTTCTGGGGGAGGGAAGGAGAGGAATTGCAGTGAGAGTTAAAAAGCTGATCAGAGTGTGGGGGAGTTTTTAGTTTTCCTTCCTTATGTTTGACTGAAACACAGGAAAGGGAAATAAGTCCAAAAAGATAGTAAAAATACTTTGGCTGTGGCAGGGCTTCACTGGACAGAGGCCACTGAAAGTGGGAGTGCAGAAGAAGAGCACTCAGAGCTGGAGTTTCAGGCTAAGGGTGCAGTCCTATGCCTGTTTAGACAGAAAGTAAGTCCTACAATTCCCAACATTCCCTGATCAGCCATGCTGGCTGGGGAATGCTGGGAGCTTTTTCTGTCTAAACAGACATAGGATTGGCCTAAGTCAGATTATGATTATCACAGCAAGACTGTTTTCTGGAACTACCTGATGCTAAGGAGTGTGGAGGTGCAAGAAAGGGCCACCCAGCCAGGAGCCTTTAAAACTTAGGCTGCATGTCTGCCAGCAAAATTCACAAGGGGCACACTTGGAGGACTGTGAGGATTACAAATAATAAATCACAAGAGAATTGGGTGATCCTGGAAGAGCAATTTCCAGAAAAGGCAGTTGTCTTGTTCCTATGTAACAAAGAAGAGGGTCTAGCTTTAGATGGAATTCAAATTGCTTCTTGTAAAGGACACTTGAAATCTTAAGGCTCTCCATGGCCAGTCAATAAGCGATACAGTAAATAACCCATGGTTTGTTGTTGGGTTAAAACTCTGGGTTGTTTCCCCCTTCTGGGTTCACACTGCACAACAGACCAACCAGAAATGTGGGTTGTTTACCAAAGCAGAAATAAGCAGATGTGGTGAGTGCACAGAAAGCAGCTCGCATGCTCTTGTGCAGCCCGACTGTGGGTTGTGATGTGCAAACCAGGTCAAAATAGTGGCTGAATAATGCTCTCCAGAAACCTGTTGTTGCTCTAAATTAGACTTTGTTGTATTGAAGAGCTTGTACAGGGTATGGAATACAGATGGTGTGAATTTTCATAAAGCTGCAACCTTTTAACTTCTCAGTTTCTACATGAAATACTCCAAAAATGTGTATCCTATGGCAGAGTGGAAGCCCCTTTTTTTCTATTGAGGGCCATATTCCTTTTGGGGTAATCTGGTGGGGGTCTAGCAGTGGGGCCACCCCTTTTTCATTTTTTTTCTTTCGTGCTCTCTCTCTCCCTCTTCCTCTCTGCCCACTGGGATGCTCAGTGAGGATTGTATTCTGCTTGTTAGAGGTGTGAACTGATCACTTGGAGAGGTCTGCATGAAATTTGGCCAAGGGCCACAGGGTGCCCATCCCCAGCTTCCTGGCTTGGGCTGAGAGTCCTTCTAATCTGTTCCTCAGCTGGTGACACAGCAACAACTAAGCTGGAGGTTATAAAAGCATTCCCTTGCCCTACTCTCACCCCATCAGACTGTCATTTGCTTAGTCTTGGTAGTACCGTTTTGGACTGGTGGTGGTCAGCCCGAGTTTCATCTGAAGTCTCACTGCAAGGACAACACTGTTTGAATCCCACAGGATGGTTTCATAACATACCTCAAAGTAAATAGCAGGATTGATCTAATCACTTTCTCTCCTATGTGTCTTGCAGACATAGCTGAGCTGAGGAAGAAATTTGAAGCGGACAAGCAGAAAATTGCACTTATGCGGGCACAGCGAAAGTTTCGGCCCTACTGAGTTGCAGAATTTACCATTTTTCCCAAAAGAACAGTAGCCACAGTAAGAAGTGCACAGACAAAGAGGTTTTCTTGGGACTTTTGGGGAGCCAGCCTTGATACCTGCTCCCCCCATTAATATGTCTCCTGGACTGACAGATGAAGCAGCTGTGGGGCAAAGAAATGCAGTCATCTTGTTTGCTAAGATTGTGTAATGGTGGTAGTTCACAAGCAGGTATCCCTGTGACTGACTGCTCTATGGACCATGCTAAGTCCCTGGCACAATCTTGATTTCACCCCGCGGTTTCCTGCCCACATAACTGTGAGGATGTCAGAAGCAGTTTTTTTGATGAAGCACACATGTGGCTTCAGTTGTAAATAACATTGTCTATGTACTGTAGCATGCTTTTTGGTCTCTCCATCTTCATTGATCTGCTGCTTTTTGAAGTATGTGATTTGCTGGATAACTTACAAGACAAGCTGTCAGGCAGCCTGCTCTGAGAGTAGCTGCTTCTCTAACCTGCACAACCCCCTGAAACTCTTAAAGTGCAAATCATGCTTGGTGATGAACATAGTACAGAATATTGTTGTGTTCAAAGAATGGGCATGGTGCGATGTGTATTGCAGCAGCAGAATAATTGAGGGTTGCTGTGCAGGTAATACATTCCTATTTCCCCCTTCTTATGAGAGAGGAACTTCAGCGTCCTCGATATGATGTTCATCTATTTCTTGAATGGAGAAACCAGGAAGAAGTATGGCTTCTGTTTGCTTTTACAATTACCCTCAAACACTTCAGGTCATCACAGTACTTCACACTCCAGGGAGACTGAAAGGTTGTATGCTACAAGTATTCTCTCCTCCTCTGGCTCCTCTTTAATACATGAGCGCAGGGGCCCCTACCTTGTTGGGCACATTTCAAAATTTGAGACAGTGCCATGGGCGCCACCACAAAGGTATAATAACTTGCCCAAAAAACTGCATACAAGGCAGGAGTTGGCTTTGACCCCCAAATACCAAGCCACGTATTTGACTCCACATAGCACAACTAAAACCCCTTTCACAGTGGTAAAACTGAACCTCCCACTCTCACAGTGCTGGTGGGCACAGAGGCATTATGGGGCAATGAAGATGGCTGGAGGCCAGTAGTTCACTTTGCAATACACTCAGCAGGTGTCAAGGGAGGTTTATCGCTAATGTAAATACAACCTCTGTAGTGAAGGTTGTGAAGTGACTTAAAGTAGTGGTGGAAGAGAAGTGTTAGCTTCAGTACCCACCTGTATGGTTGGTGTAGATGTTTGTGTAGGTTCACACTGTGATACGAGAGAGAAGAACAACCGTTCCTGGAGCATGATATGCAAAGATGAACAGCCACTGCTATGACTAAATTTTATGACAGATGTGTCATTTAGCTTACAGCACAGAAAAATTGCATATATCCTGCTTCTACTTTCTGTATGATGGCCTTAACTTAAAGTGTAGGTGCTATCCCCTACCATTCCTCATAGATGCAAGTATGGCCCATAGTTTGGGTGGTATCTATGGCCTCCTTAAAAATCAAGAACTGCCAACGCCTTGATTGTTCAGGAAGCAAAGAAACAAAAAACTGAAATTAAATTTACTCCCACTTTTATCAGTTCTGTTAACCTGTATCATTTAACAATGAAGTCATTTGAACAGGCAATCTGAAACTGGTTAGGGCTATTTTAAAACCTTAGAAATAAGCAATCTTTCCTAAAATGCCTTTTCAAGTTATTACAAAGTTAGTTTTACCTCCCAACCAACATGAATAGTTAAAACCTTCCCTTTATTGAATTGACAGCTGTTGTCTATTAAGAACACCAGGCTTTGGCCTTCAAAAAATATTGCTGTGGGGAGGACTCTAATATCAAGCACATGAATTAACATTCAAAGACAAGCCCAGAGCCAGCTCATATGCTCCCGCTCAGCTTTGTGTATAACGAAATCAAGGCATTAAGGAAGAACTTATTCTGGTTTAGCCATTCAGTGCAAAAAGGACCCCATGCTTCACAGCCAGACAGTAGTTAATAAGCAGCAAAAGAGCTGATCCCAGTTTAAGGCACGTTCTTGGCATTAGTACATATGGCACCAACGTTCATTCTGGCTCACTGCAGGAAGCTTGGATGTCTTCTACGTTACCTCCTGTGCAAGCTGTCCTGCAGATAGCTCAACAATATTCTCTCCAAAGCAGGACTGGTTCTCCACATGAAATCCATCTGTTGGGAGGTCAACTGTGATGATGCTGATGCTGGTTACAGACTGGCTTTGAGGCTCTGGTCCTTACTTAAGAAGGTGCTGATTACCCCAGCCACAACCTCTGGCTCATTCAGGTGGACAAAGTGATTTCCAGCAACTCTGATGAAGTGGAAACGCTAAGGGCAAGGGAGAAAATGGTGAGACACAAACTACACGAGACAATCCAGGGGTTTGAAATAGTGAAACTGATAGATACTATTAAAATGTCTTTATTATTTATGACATTTGTATATGTCCCATGGAGTTCTCTGGGTACCTTATAATAAACAACAATTTAAATACAGAATAAAATATAAACCAAACAATCGAAAGCAATATACGATGTGGCAAAACTCACAGCAACCCAGAATTAAGTACAGATTTTAAAAGAGAGGTCCAGACTGCGTGAGTTACTTAAAAGGCCTGACTAAACAGGAAGCACTTCAGCTGGTCTTATTAATGGGTTTGTAAAGGAAGGCTGAGTAATCCAGAACATTCTGTATCTGGCAGTGGAAGCTTAGACGCCATTTAGCAGTTTTACCGAACTCTCAACATCTGTATTCAGTGAGGGATTAAAAAAGCAGCTCAAGGCAGTATCGTATTTAGCAGTAGCACTACTGTAAATTACACTGCGCTAGTGTAAGCTACCTCTAGCACCATGCCAATAGCATTTGCTGGCACAATGGGTTTTTCAGGGAAACCAGTTACACTATAGGTAGCTTACACTAGTGCAACTTAATTTATATTGGCGCTAGTGCCAAATACAATACTGCACCAAATTCTGTATATGCATCGTGCAAGCTTCTTTTACATAATTTTGCTTCTTTCTCCCCATCCAGGAGAAGAGCAGAAGCTTGCAGGGTACTGAAACTTTGCACACTGGAAATTCTTCTCAAGCTGCCCCATTTTCTTTCTCCTGTTCTCTTGTTTAGTGATATTTCACTAAACGTTACATATAGAAGCCCATCAAAGTAGGCTGAAAGGATATGCTAAAGAGCAAATTCTGCATCCATTAACAGGTCTGTAATCACAACTGTCAGATATGGCTAGCTCTGCTCCTACGTCTTCCTTTGCCATGCATAAGCAGCTGCACAATAAAGCCAGTGCAAAAATAGGTCAAGGTAGGGGTGCCCTCCAGGCTACTCGGTTCACTCACCTCTTTTAGGAAGCTCCTGAATGTTTCCTGGAGTTGCTCCAGAGTGTCCGGGGAATAACCTTTGGCAAAAATCCCATTTTGTGCTCTAGAAAGAAAACTCCAAATTGGTTCTGGTTGCACGTAAGGACGGAAATACAATAAATAATGTGCATGCTATACTTATGCAAGATTCATAGGTAGCGTGAATTCATCTATTGATAAAGGACAGACTCAGGTGGCTGATCATGTGACCTGACACCAGGAAGTTGCAATGACCAGCAGTTCTATATATTTCTATGATTAACTGATCTCTATGCTGAAACAAGGTTTAGATACCACAGCAATACCCTACAAAGGGTTCAGCCTTATTCTCGGGACACACTGGTGGAGCAATGGGTTTTTCCTAATCACCCCACCTCCACCCCTTTTCTCTCAGGCAGAAAATCAAATAGTGGGCACTTGTATATCACTTACATGATAATCAGTAGTACATCAGCCTGGATTTTTTTCAAGATTTTCATACTTTCATCCAAAGGGCTTTGCTACACAGGGAATGTAAAATGATGCATAAGCAAGTGAAACAGACAAGTCTGGCTAGTCTTCTGCATTCTTCTGAGGACATGGAATTTCTTGTAGAGCCTGATAGTTTGCATTCATTCCTGAAAATCAGCTTATATGTGTCCACACATCTAGCCCCTCATAATATAGGAAATAGGTTTGAAAACATACCAGGAAATGTCTGCGAAAGTCAGCCACTAATTCATTCTGCCTCTTCTAGGCATTTTGTAAATCTCTCTAAAAATCCCTGTGCTTTTATGAAAGTAGCCAGTAAGGCAAAGAAAGAGGAGCTATGAAGTCAGTCCATCTAGCTGAGTTATCTTTGCATTGACTGGATCTCAGCCAAAGCTGAGATGGGGCTTTGGTTTACTCCAAACTTGCTTAAAAATGATCACTGAGGTCCCTGGGATGCTGATTTCTGCACCCAAGTACCAATTTCTGCAGCTGGTGCAGCAACTGTCTAATATACACAATGCTAAGTACTGTTATCTGTTGTTTCAATAACGCTACTTAGTTGTGCAGTTTGTTTTACAGGAATTTTCATCTTCAGAAGAGCCCTGGAGGGTAGGCAAAAATACTTGGAAATGAAATATTCCCATATGCTGCCATCTAGGCTCTCATAGCAATTCATTTGACAGAGGAAGAACTGAGGCAGAGAGACCAACATGCCCAAGGCAAGTTAAGACAGCTCAAGCCTGGAGAGGCATTTTGGCCCGATTCATCTACATTGAACCTGCTATCTCCAGAAGCAAAGACATTATTTAGGTGGGAAAGAAACACAGAAATCAAAGTAAGACTAGAACACAGCTTACCATAGCAATTCTCACACCTCTGTTATAAACTAAACCTGCAGAACAAGAGAAGAATTAGATCAAAGATTTTGTGATATACAAACCTTCCCTCACTCTCTTTCTCTTAACACAGTGGCAATGACAGAATCAATAGTATACTGGAGTGAATGGCAGAACTCGAAGGGTTGAAGTTTAAGGGCTGGATCTACATTTCGGTCGTGCAACTGGGCTGACAGAAGCAGAGTTCCCCACCACCTCCTCCCCAGTGCAGCCCCTCGAAGCCCCTGAAAATGCTACACAGGAAGTTGGGTGCCCCTGCTGAGCTGGGTAGGCTCTGGTGTGCAAGGGAGTGGGGGATCCCTAAAAAATGGACAGAGGCACTTTCCATGAGCAGAGCCTCCATCCATGGAAGGCAGAACCTTGATCCAACTGCAGGAGAAGAACTGAATATTTAACCACAGAATACTCTCGTCACTAGATCGGTTGGGCCGTTCCAAGCCTTAGGCAAAGCCAGACCATCAGTCCAGCTTGCTGACTAGCGCAGCTGGCAGCAGCCTCAAGAAGGGCTCTCCAGCAACCTGCTACCAGAGCACCTTTAACTAGAGATGGCAGCTATTAAGCCTGGGACTTACTGCATGTGAAACTACATGTGCTCTGCCGGCGCACTATGCTCACCTGATGTCAGGTTCAGTGCTGCACAACAGCCAACTCACTGCAGTGTCTTCTTACCTCCTGACACTTCCGTAGCTCCTCGCTGCAGTAGTATCTTTCCACTCTCTTCTGTTAGGTGCTTGTTTGCCTCTAGTAATCTATGGAAGTCAAAGGGAAATATACACAAGTTTGCTGCTGCATAAATGGGTAGGAAATATAGTCTCGGAAGTGCCACCATCTACATATCCCATATATTTGTCAAACGTTACACAGCAAAGCTCACCATCTTGAACCTCATTTTTCTGCAAACAGCCCAGGTACCTGTTGATGTCATTGTTGATAAATTTCAGCTTGTCCTATTTGCAATTCCTCCTTGTTTTGTTTCATCTGCTGATGTGTTAACTCAAGGGTGTTGGCCCTCTTTCAGCCCGAGGGCCAAATTCCAATTCAGAGAAGCTCTCGGGGGCCACACTCCAGTGGCAAAAGGAGTGGGGCCAAGAAACCAAAATTGCCAGGATATTTTAGCTTAAAGCCCTTACTGCCAGTAACTAAGCCTTAGGAGAAGCATTTCAACTAGTGCTGTGCTGAAAATTTCGACTCTTCCGTTTTTGGCATTTCGGGGAGACAAACCTCTGGAGAAAGAGGCTGGGAGAGGTGAGAATTTTGGAGAATTCTCTCTTGGGGAGGGAACAGGGTTTCCACATACCTTTTTAAGTGTAGGCAATTCTTGAGAGGTCTTTTTTTTTTTTTGTAAAAACACCCCCTGCAGTTCCAGGAGCCCAGGCCTGTTCTCCAGCCCACCAGTTCTTTCTGAACTCTCAGGTGACCATGTGACCTCACCCTCTCCAATAGGCATTCAGGAAGAACTCCTGGCAGTTAAAGAGGCCTCAGCTCCTGGAAGTGCAGGGGGTGTTTTTTTTTAAGTAAAAAATAGAAGGCCCCTCAAGAATTGCCTACACTTAAAAAGAGGTATGTGGAAACCCTGTCCCCCTCCCCAAGGTGAAAATTCTCCGAAATTCTCCCCCTTCCTGTGAAAGAGGCAGGAAAAACAATGCCTCTTTTGTAGGGAGAGAAACAGTTCCTGAAAATAGGGGGCAGGTTTTGGCACAGCACTAATTACAACCTTTCAGAATGGGGGGAAAACTGCACAAAAGCCAGGAAACCACCAAAATCAGTGGCCGGGGGAAAGGTGGCATGGCCACCTGGGGAACCCCTTAGGACTACGTGTACTCTGCACCCTTGGGCTAAGTGTACTCATAAAGCCCACTGACAGGTATCCCTTTCTTCTCATCCATGTGGGAACAAATGATACCGCCAAGCGGAGCTACGAAGAAATCACGTCAGACTTTGAAGCTTTGGGAAGGAAACTCAAGAACTTTGGGGCCCAAATAGTTTTCTCATCCATCCTTCCAGTAGTTAGAAGAGGGATAGAAAGGGAAAGAAAAATACTCTGGGTGAATGACTGGCTACAAAAGTGGTGCCGACAAGAGAGATTTGGATTCTGGGACCAAGGGCTATATTTCCTGGAAGATGGGCTGTTGGCAAGGGATGGGTTGCACCTCACAAAGGCTGGGAAGAATGTGTTTGACCACAGCATGAAGAACTTCATCAAGAAGGCTTTAAACTGAATCCTACGGGGAAGGGAGACGTAATGTTGGGGGTAACAATGGACGTAGGCACATGCACTGCAATGGAGAGAACAGCTCTGATAGCGCCCAATAATAGTCTTCAGACACATGTAGGAAGAAAGCCAGACTATGAAGCACATGGTCTTCGATGTCTATATACTAATGCCCAGAGTATGGGAAACAAACAGAACAAACTTGAACTCTTAATACAGGAGGGAAATTATGACTTGATAGGTATAACTGAGACTTGGTGGGATGACTCTCATGACTGGAATACAGCAATTGAAGAATATAACTTGTTCAAAAAGAACAGGAGGAACAGAAAGGGAGGTGGGGTTGCACTGTATGTGAAAAATACATATCTCTGCACAGAAACACAGGAGGATGACCTTGGTAGCCCCATCGAGAGCATCGGGATCAAAATGAAGAATAAAAGGAACCTGGTGGTCGTAGTCTACTACCAGCCACCCAATCAAGGAGAAGACGAGGATGAAACTTTTGAAAAGCAAATAGCCAATGTTTTAAGGAAACATGATGTAGTAGTTGGGGGACTTCAATTTTCCCAATATTTGTTGAGAGACAAATTCTGCAAAACATGGCCCCTCCAGGAAATTCCTGAGTTGTGTGGCGATGTCAGGGTGGACACTGAGCCGATAGAATCCCAGAGTAGTTCTGATGCCGAGGAAGAGCAGTCGCTCCTGGGAGAGGAGCGCGCTCCTCTTTCCCAGGACCAACAGCTGACGGAGATTCTTCCCACCCACATTCCTAGTTTAGTTAGCAGTCCAGGGAGTGACCCAGCACAGATAGCAGACTGGGTGGATGCGCGGTGCAGACGCAGAGAGCGGCGCCAAATGGAGGGCGTGGAAAGGAGGCGTAGCGCCCGGTTGGTGCTCAAAGAACGGTTGTACCCAGAGGATCCAAGGGAAAAGGGGAGGGATTCTCCCTAGTCCTTATATTCAGGGGTCTGCCAGTAATTGCCTTTCAAACAGGGACCAACTGTTCCAACTTAGGGCATAGGGATGCTGCTGCTCAGATCTAGTTGCTACCTGTAGAATTGTTAAGTTGTAAAAGAAGAATAAAGCTTTGAAAAGAATGCCTTTGTCTGTGTCTGGACTTGGCTACTGGATTAGACTGAGAGAGCCCTCCAAGGAGCCCTTGACAGGCGGATAACTTCCTCCTACAGAAAGTAGACGAAGGAACTAGAGGATTGGCTATCCTTGACTTGATCCTAACCAACAGAGATGACTTAGTGGATACAGTAGCAGTTACAGGAGCTCTGGGGGAAAGCAACCATGTTGTACTTGAGTTCTTGGCTCTAAGGGAAGCAAAAGCCGAGTGTAGTCAAACATGTACCCTGGATTTTAGGAAAGCTGATTTTAATAATCTCAGAACAGTTATAAGTAAGGTCCCACGGCAAGCGATGCTAACAAGAAAAGGAGTCCAAGATGGGTGGGAGCTTTAAAAAAAGGAAATTCTCAAGGCACAATTACAAACAATTCCAACAAGAAGAAAAGGTGGAAGACAACAGAAGAAGCCAATCTGGCTTCACAAAAAGCTTAGGATGACCTGAAAACAAAAAAGGACACATATAGGAAGTGGAAAGAAGGCCAAGTAACAAAGGAAGAGTACAGGCAGGTAGCACAGAATTGCAGGGATGGTGTCAGGAAGGCTAAACCTGATAACGAGCTGAGGTTAGCGAGGGATGCGAAAAGCAACAAAAAGGCTTTCTTCAGCTACGTGCATAGTAAAAGGCAGAGGAAAGAAATGGTTGTTCAGCTATTAAATAAGGATGGCGAAACGGTAACAGATGACAAAGAAAAGGCAGAGGTGCTCAATTCCTACTTTGGCTCAGTCTTCACCCAAAACAGGGTCTATGACCCCCCTGGCAAAGGCGAAGTACAGGCTGAAGGGGCAGGACTGCAGCTTGAGATGGCTAGGCATATGATCAAGGAACACCGAATTACTTGGAATGAGTTCAAATCTCCAGGGCCAGATGAACTGCATCCTAGAGTAATAAAGTAACTGGCAGAAGAACTCTCAGAACCACTGTCTATTCTCTTTGAGAAATCATGGAGGATGGGGGAAGTGCCAGATGACTGGAGGAGGGCTAATGTTGTTCCTATCTTCAAAAAGGGTAAAAAGGAGGAACCTGGGAACTACAGACCAGTCAGTCTGACATCAATCCCTGGGAAAATTCTGGAGCAGATGATAAAGTAATCCATCTGGAAGCACCTTGAAAACAATGCAGTGATTACTCGAAGCCAACATGGATTTGTCAAGAACGAGTCCTGCCAGATGAATCTGATCTCATTTTTTGATTAAGTCACCTCCCTTGTGGACCGTGGGAATGCTGTGGACATCATATACCTCGACTTCAGCAAAGCTTTCGACAACGTGCCCCATGATATCCTGATGAGCAAACTAGTTCAAAGTGGCCTAGATGAAACAACGATCCGGTGGATCCACAGTTGGCTACAGAATCGGACTCAAAGAGTGCTTATCAATGGGACCTTCTCCAACTGGGGAGAGGTAACGAGTGGGGTACCACAGGGCTCAGTCCTGGGCCCAGTGCTCTTCAGCATTAATGACTTGGAGGAGGAGGTGCAAGAAATGCTGATAAAATTTGCAGATGACACAAAATTGGGCAGGATAGACTGGAGCGCTGGGCAGAAAACAACAGAATGACATTTAATAGGGATAAATGCCAAGTTCTGCACCTAGGAAAAAGAAACCAAATGCACAGTTACAAGATGGGGGATAGGTGGCTCAACAACACTATAAGCAAAAAGGATCTTGGAATTGTTGTCGATCACAAGCTGAATATGAGCTAACAAGGTGATGTGGCTGCAAAAAAGGCCAGTGCTCTTTTGGGCTGCATTAATAGAAGCATAGCTTCCAAATCCCGGGAAGTACTAGTTCCCCTCTACTCAGCACTGATTAGGCCTCATCTGGAGTACTGTGTCCAGTACTAAGCCCTATGAAGAGAGACTGAAAGAACTGGGCATGTTTAGCCTTGAGAAGACTGAGGGGAGATATGATAGCGCTCTTCAAGTACTTGAAAGGTTGTCACAGAGAGGAAGGCCAGGATCTCTTCTTGATCATCCCAGAGTGCAGGACACGGAATAATGGGCTCAAGTTACAGGAAGCCAGATTCCGGCTGAACATCAGGAAAAACTTCCTGACTGTTAGAGCAATACAACAATGGAACCAATTACCTAGGGAGGTGGTGGGCTCTCCCACACTGGAGGCATTCAAGATGAGGCTGGACAGCCATCTGTCAGGGATGCTCTGACTTGGATTCCTGCATTGAGCAGGGGGATGGACTCGATGGCCTTGTAGGCCCCTTCCAACTCTACTATTCTATGATTCGAATTCCTAATGTTGTAGAAGTCAACAATATAACTGGGTTCACAAACCCATGGTAGGTAGAATTTCCAAAAGCTGCTACAAAGATTTATACTTCCAACGCTAGACTGGCAGGAGCCTGAAGTAAGCCTGGGTTCCTTTATTAGCATCTTGTGCTGTTGTACCACTTTAGTGCCTTGTACAATTCCTGAAAGCTTCCAGAAGCAGATGCCCATCAAATAGGACCTTGAGCATGGTGGATCATTGGCATGAAACAGTAACCAGTTATGTTTGAAGTGTTTGTGAGTTTACAAAAATGAAAAGCCTCTAACAGAGAAGGCATTTGAACTAAATACTTAAGTTCTGGGCACCACTTCCCTGCTTGTCCTGCATTTTAGCTTTACATGCCAGTATCCTAGCTGTGGTTATGTTTCTTTTAAGAGGGCAGAGGAATTTGCAACAGAAAGCCTTCATGAAGTGCAGCGTCTTTGCGCTTCCCCATGCTGAGAAGCAGAGCTTTCAGAACAGATTATGAGGTGGGTCCACCACTGCGTTAAACCCAAAGGCACACATTTGGCAGGTCATCTGTTGCTGTGCCCAGAACAACAACAACCACAGAGTCAAAGGAGACAACTCACCTCTGAAGGGCCTCTTGAGGACTGCGCACTTTAGGGGAATGGGGTGGGTTGCCCTCAATATTCAGTAGATTTTCAATTACTTCCCGCTTTAACTTCAGCATTCTCTCCCAATCCTATAAATCAGAAGCAATTATCCGCTTGCTGTAGCTCCTTGGGCTCCAGGCCCCTCAAGACACAGAAACAGCGGCAGCCAGCAGAACCACAGCCAAGCAACTTGCCAGGATAATTATGGGCAAGTGGCTGAGGTGACAGTGAAGCTCTTCAGTTTATTATTGTTCCTGACAGTTTAGCTCCAATTTAGAGGTGTGAGGATGGGGAAGCAGAGCAAGACTCTCTGTAAAAGAATGTTTTTTCAGTTGTATCTATGCTAACCAACTGGAGCAAGCAGAGAGCCCAAATTAAAAACAAGCCTGGGGGAATAAAGAGTGGATCCTTGATCCTTCGGCCTGCATCCCTCGCAGTCACTGAGAGAAAAGCCTTTTTCCTCACCGATTTTATTAGATTATTATTTATTGTATTTCTATACCCTTTTTGGAACCAACCAAGGTGGTTTACAAAAATTCAGAAAACAAGAATGAAAATGGCAAACATAGTAAAATGTTAAAAACAACCTTAAAGATGTAACAATTCAAAAAGGCAAATTGAAAAGATGCATCTTGGCCCTCTTCCTGAATGCAGAGAGAGTGGGGACCAGTCATAACTCCAGAGCGAGCACGTTCCAAAGTCTGGGAGCAACACAGGAGAAAGCCATTTCCCACTAGCCCAACAAGCAGGATTCTATGAGCCGGTGGTCTTCAAAAGGGCCTCTCCTGCTGACCTTAGTAACAGAGCAGGTTCATACAGAGGTAGGTGGTTCCTCAGATAGCCAAGCCCTAAGCCATTTAGGACTTTAGAGGTTAACAACATCTTTAATTGAACCAGGAAAACAATTGGCAACCAGCACAGATCTTTCAGTACTGGAGTGATGTAACTATGCACTGGCTAGCAGCCAACAGTGCACTGGACCAATTGAAGCTTCCAGACACTCTTCAAGAGTAGCCCCACATTGAGCACATTACAGTAGTCTAACTGTGATGTTACTAAGACATGGATAACTGCTGTCAGATCTGACTGACTCAGGGATGGTTGCAGCTGGCGCACTAGACGTAGTTGTGTAAACGTGATCTTTGCCACCGCTGCCAGGGACACCGAAGGATACAGGAGCCCTCCCAAGCTACAAACCTGACCTTTCAGGGGGAGGGTGACCCCATCCAAAACAGGTTGAATCCCAGTTCCCGAGCCAGGCTTTCTGCTGATCAGCAGCATCTTTTTTTCTGGATTTAATCTTAGCTTGTTTGAACTGATGGGACTCCTATTTCAGGCTAGCAGTAACACTTCTTTGTAAAATTGTTTGCATTTCTAATTAAAAGCTAAAGGTTGCATTTCACTTGGTTGAAAAATATCCTTTACTAAAGTTCAGGGTGTTTTACTAGTTGACCCTAGGCATGCAGAAATAAGCATCACTGAATTCAGTGAAGCTTACTCCCAGATAGGACTGTCAGGACAAAAACTACAAAGTTTACTCAAAAATATCTTGATAACACTAAAATAATTTATAAACCCAATAATGAAAATGGAATATGGAACTATCAGAGGAGCCCTTCACTGTATCTGTTTTAATTATATGGTGAGCTCCATTTATAATAAGGTTGATATAAAAAAATAAAATAAAGGAGCAAGTTAAGATGTTAAAATAAATCTATTTTATAATCTTATTTTTAAGAACAGGTGCACTGATAAGCCTGGATATTGTGTTTTCTGGATTCTTTCTGAAGTAGTTTATTCAAGTTATCAGATGTACCACCGAAAAAACAATGCATCTGGCAATTGATAGCATTCATCTATAATAGATTCTTCTTGGGAACCTGAAGTGTTGGTCATTTATAATAGGTTGTTTCCTCTGCCTTTCAGTATCCACTGTATTTAACTATGGAATTTAGGCCCAATCCTATGCATGTTTATGCAGAAAAAATCCTACAACTCCCAGCATTCCCCAGCCAGCAGGAAGTTGAAGGACCTTTTCCTGTCTAAACATGCCTAGGATTGCACCCCAGAACTTGTTTTATTGCTATGTCTGGCAACTGAAAAAAATGCTTGTTTGTATTTTGTTGTGAATTATTTTATTTATTACATTTCTATACCACCCAATAGCCAAAACTCTTGATGCTGAATTTGTATATACTCCATTTTATTATTGTATTTATAAATTATTTTAGTGTTATCAGGATATTTTTGAATAACGTTTGTAGTTTTTCTCCTGACATTTTTAATACTGTGGTTTGTACCTGACTGGTCAGGAAAATTCTCCTCTTGGTCTGACTAGGACAGCCACAAAAACAGGGCAATTCTAACCTCCTAAGGGGAGTGCTGAGAGATGTTGTGGAACTCCCTCTCTGCCTGTGGACCTTCCTCTCTGCAGGTGAAGGACGTCTGCCACCAGAGGCCTCCTCACTGCATCAGCAGCAGAAAAATTCCATCACCACCACCGTTACGATCTTGGTAGAGGAAAAAAGGGGTGCGTTGGCAGTAGATTGGGGGATCAGCCCCAAATCTCAACATAGGGAAGAATGGGTGCGCATTACACTTTTGTCTTGAAAGGTCAAATTTCCTCATCTGCATGCAATACAAAGTAGGCCTAAACCCAATTCCAAACAGCAGAGCAAACAGTTCAGTTGTGCTTCCTGCAGCAACTAAAAAAGCAACTTGCCCATTGTAAAGACGGCAAAGTTATTTTTGCTCTCTTGTCACGTATCAACCCCTTACTGAGGAGGGCAGACATGGGGCTGTCTCCCATCTGCCCCATTGCAGGCTCACCTGCCTGCCCAAAGATAACATCCTTTCACTGATACAACAAGACCTGTATAGTTTCTTCAGTTTATGTCATGTCTCTCAAATGTGCAGTAAGGGTTTGGAATCTAACCTTAGGTGCTGGGCCATATGATCCCACCAGGATCAGCTGGTCCACCATTTCAGGGAAAATACATGAGAACTAGGAAGACAGGAAGAGAAAGAACATTTAGTTCCTTCATGCTAGGTACAAGAGTCATTTCTATCACTTTTGCTGCTTAGAGGATATTTCTTAGTTTCTTTCTGGCTTAGATATAAAAGGGTTCCAAGGAGAAAAGAGACTTCTATAGGGTAACACCCCATGAAGAATATACTCACCAGAGTTGAAACTATTCCACCTATACGAAAGAAAAGAAAGTGGGGTTTAGCATGAACCCAGAACCAAGGCCACCGTCAGAGTGAGGCAGGTAGTCAGGCAAAGAAGACGTCAAAGCCTGCTCCAGCTGGTCTGTCCCATTCCTGCCCCCACCCCCAAGTCCACTGATCACCAACTCCTTGTGGTCAGGATTCAAGGAGAGCAGGGGGGCAGGCAAGGATAACACCAGGCACCTGCTCCTGTTCTAATTGGCCTGCCCTCCTTTCCTCATAGGCCATCTACTACCAACTGCCCTGTGCGAAGGATCCTGATGGCCTGTAATACGTTGATATTGTTTATTGGCAAAGTGTGCACGTGCGTGCTTTAATGTATTTTGATGTTACTCATAAGGCAAGCCACCTTGGAAAGATTTGTATCCTAAAAGGCAAGATATAAACAACTGTATTAAAATAACTAACCCACTCACACACGTCAAGAGTAGGAACTCACTGGCAATGAGAGAATAGGTGAACAAAATGAGGGAAGATCTATCATGCATTATACATAAAAAACATCAATCTGCCAAGGGTCAAGAGTCACTTACCGAAACTGTGACCCATGAGGGCAAATCGGCTCCACTTCAATGCTAAAAAAAGAGAAAGATTTCCCTTAGCACTGAGATAAGACCCAGATAGCTCAGTCCCCACATGCTGTACATAGACAGTAGCATCTAAAAACAAACATGAGCCCACATCATCCAGATCAACCTTTCCCAGCCTGGTGCCGTCCAAATGTGTTAGATTACAATTCCCATCATCCCCAGCCAGGGGGAAGCTGGTCTGGACTGTAGGGTGCCACAAACAGAGTGTGTCACTTTGTGTCACTAAAGAGAAACCCCTGACTGGGAATGCCTAATTGTGTCCTTTGAAGAACAGGTAGCTGAGAAGATGCTTAGGAGGGAATGGATGATTCCTAGGTAAAAAGCTGGGGAACGGAGCAGGGCCTCTGGAAGTGGTACAAGTCTCACGGTCAAAAAACTGCTCCATACAGGACAACAGCATCTCTTGAACAATGATTCCCTGTTCCCAAGAATCATAGAATCATAGAATAGTAGGGTTGGAAGGGGCCTACAAGGCCATCGAGTCCAACCCCCTGCTCAATGCAGGAATCCAAGTCAGAGCATCCCTGACAAATGGCTGTCCAGCCTCGTCTTGAAGGCCTCCAGTGTGGGAGAGCCCACCACCTCCCCAGGTAATTGGTTCCATTGCCGTATTGCTCTGACACTCAGGAAGTTTTTCCTGATGTTCAGTCGGAATCTGGCTTCCTGTAACTTGAGCCCATTATTCCGTGTCCTGCACTCTGGGATGATCAAGAAGAGATCCTGGCCTTCTTCTCTGTGACAACCTTTCAAGGATGTTTAGACAAGAATGTTTAAATGTTGTCATTATGAAGACAAGAATGTTTAAATGTTAAAGACAAGAATGTTTAAATGTTGTCATTATGAAAATGGAGTAGCCATAGTTCACACTCTGTGTCACATGGAAACAAGAGGAAGGGCAAAAAAGAAAGAAAAATCAAAGGTTACCCCCCTTACAGGCTCAGCCATCAAAGTGGCTAAAAAGGTCCAATTGTTAGATCTTGCCTATGCTGGGGAAGAGGGAAGAAGTGGCTTTACCTTCCCACAACAGTTAGGGTCAAAAGTATCCTAACAGCGCAGAAAACAGATTCATAAACATTTATGTCAGTCTTCTACAACTCCATGCTCTAGGTATCCTTCAACCATTCGTGATTTCCCACATGGTGTTACGCCCCACCCCCTGCTGACAAATCTAGTGAAAAATGTGTTTATTCTCACAGCTTTGGGGGTCAGTTCTACCCCTATTGGAATGACTGCACAAACTGAAAAACTGTCCCAATAAGGTGCAAAGGCTCAAAGTGACCTGGCAAAATGCTCTTTAATTATGGGCAGAGTGATCTTGTGGCCCCTAGACAGTGCCTGGAGCGCCACAGGATGGTGTAGATGTCCTCCTCTGTGCCTGCAGACAGTGCTACAAGCACAGCAGAGATATGATCATGGATCTCTGCACACCCTGCCCCCAGCTGCCATGGAAAGCTACACAGCGGCTCCTCTTTCCAAGGTTGGGGAAGGTGGAAAGGGATGGTGGGAGGGAATGGGAGGGGGAAGGAGAGGCATGGATCCACAAGATCCCCTCCCACTGGAAGGTACGGAAGCTACGTGGGCTGAGAGGCCCATCTAGCTTAAAACAACATCAGAGGAACCGGAGGCTGTAAAAGCCTTCGTCCTCCTCCTACACTGCCTGGCTCTTGCTGGCAGGGCTTTGGATAAAAGTGGGGTCCGCTCTCAGAGCCCTCTGTCTATTGAAAGAGCAATCAGCAGGACTGCGCTTTTAATCACTCTTCATGGCTTTCGATGCTTCGACCAGAACCTGTTCTTTCCATTTCTTGTGAGAAAGGATCACAGAAGGTAAAAATACATACTTTGTCTTATTAACTTCGTAGACAAATTACCTGCTTTACTTAATATCACAAATCATTTTAGGGGTCAATAGCAACCCACAGGTGTACAAACCCCTTTTACAAACCTCATTTGTTTTCCTCAGAACCTTCATTGTGACCCAGCAAAACTAGTTTTCCCCCTCCATCATAGCTATTTGCGGAGTTGATGTTGAACTTACTAATTCTGCTTTTGGGGTAATTCTGACCTCATCAGGTGGCCAGTCTTCATTGGTAACTGTCAATCAAGCACCTTTAGATAACCTCTTTTCTCTGTTTATTCAAATATATTTGCAAAATGTATTGTTGAGGGTTACTCACAGGTTTCTTTGTAACCAGCCAGCAACAGCGATTCTCATTTCTTCAATGCATGAAGATGCAGCAATCTCAAGACAACACTTCCAAACATGAGATCATTCTTCATCAATAGGAACATAGAAAGCTATACTTGGCCCATCTAGCACAATATTGTCAACACTGGACCAGTTGCACTATCACCATGGGTTAAACAAGCCATGGTGACTTGTTTACGCCACAGCGCATGCTGGCCACCATTTGCTTAATCACTTGCTCAGGCACAGCTTGTTGTGTCATCTGAACCCAGGAGGCAAGGCTTGTTGGAGGGGGGAACAACCCTCAAATAACCCAACAACAGCCCATGGTCTCTCTAGCATTTCAGGCAGGATTTTTTCATCACCCTACCTGGAGATGCTGGGGATTGAATCTGGGATCTTCTGCATTCAAAGCAGGTGCTCTACCACTATGCTACGGCCCCTTCCTTAGACTAAGTGGCATAGACACCTGTGACAGACGGTCTCTACATACACTTCCAAATGTATGAGCAAATAGTGGCCAATTTTGTTTGTTTTTCAAATACAGTAGACATTGCATGTTTAAGTAACTATATTGTTTGGATACATGACCAGTTTTGAGTGGGTTTTATATAGGAGAGTTTGGGGCCTGTCTAACTAAAAACAGGGCTAAGCGGCTTTATGGCTGCCCTTGAAAATGGATTGAGGAAGAATCAAATTAAGGCCAGTGGAACCTGGAGGATAATCCTGGCTACTGTTGATCAGAAAGAGAGAGAACCTGTCTGTCTGCAGCCAGGAACTATGTAGATTCAGTCCACTGAGAAGCTTTCTATATGCTATGGAGGAGTCTAACAAGCTCACCTGCTACTACCCGGCGCACATCATTCACATAGTCTAAGGCGTGGTATGGAAACCCAGCTGGCCGGTGGGATGACAGGCCATGCCCCCCAAGATCCACTGCCATGTAATAACAGTCTGAAAGAGGACAAGGGGAAGCAGAACACATCACACACTAATCCACACTCCGGTAGATAAAAGAGACCCACAATTAATTAAGACAAACCCACCTTTAGGGAGTAAGGGAATGAGCCTGTTGAACGTGTTTGCATTGTCCTGCCAGCCATGCAAACAGAGCACAGGTCGACCTCGTGGAGATCCCCATGCCTTCGCTGCGATGTGGCCCCAGGGGACCAAGAACTTCAGCTCTGACACCATGCCTGAAATGAAACAGCAGCCCTGGAAAACTTGCAACACACCAGGTCATGTGCAGTGAAAGCCAGTTATTCAGAAATTCAGCACCGAGAAGTTTTTCTAAGTGCCACCTAGTGGTGCTGCATAGCCAGAGAAGATTATCTTGCTCATGTCTCATAACCAACTGTACTCAGCCTCTAGCCCATTAACAGATTCTGCCCCATCCCTCCAAGCCACCAGCTTAGGATACTACCAGGCACTAGTGGAGGCGTGCCTGGTCCCTTCTCTTCCAGCCTTCAGAAGAATAGTAAAGGCCATCCTTTTAGGCATGTTGTCTGGCCCTCTGAACTGAGTGTTTCATGAGGTTGCGGTTTTAGATAATCCTTATAAGTTTAGACTAGCTGGGTTCTTTAAAAAAATATTACTGATTTAGAGTTTTTATGAGTCTCTATTACAGCTTTCTCCAACCTGGTACCCTCCAGATGTTTTATATTACAACTTCCAGCATTCCTGACCACTGGCCATGCTGGCAGGGGCTGATGGGAGTTGTAGTCCAAAAATCCGAAGGGCACCAAGTTGGGGTGGAGTGCTCTATTATGCATAAAATACATTAAATACTTTTCTGCAAGCATAGCATTTCTTTCTCTCTCCCTCTCTCCCTCCCTTCCTAACTGCCACCTGGGGAAAAAAGAGAGAAGGGGGGAAATGGTGAGTGAGAAAATCTCCTTGCAGGAAGAATATGGAACTGGTATTACTGTTGGCTCCTATCAAGAGACAGGACTGTCTGAGGTCTGACAGATCTGGCCATTCCAATTGTGACTGGGTTACAGATGACAAAGACCTCAGGCTACTGGCAGGGAAGATATAACTCCCTCTTATGCACACTGGAACATTTTGTCCTGTCTGCCTGAGTGCTGCTTTTCATATGAGATTTTATACATCACCTTGTCGACAAAGGTCCGTCTAATCAAAGCTATGGTTTTCCCAGTAGTAATGTATGGCTGTGAGAGCTGGACTATAAGGAAGGCTGAGCGCCGAAGAATTGATGCTTTTGACCTGTGGTGCTGGAGAAGACTCTTACGAGTCCCCTGGACTGCAAGGAGGTCAAATCAGTCCATCCTAAAGGAAATCAACCCTGAGTGCTCATTGGAAGGACAGATACTGAAGCTGAAGCTGAAATATTCTGGCCACCTAATGTGAAGAGAAAAGTCACTGGAAAAGACCCTGATGCTGGGAAAGATTGAAGGCAAAAGGAGAAGGGGACGGCAGAGGATGAGATGGCTAGATAGCATCACCGATGCAATGAATATGAACTTGAGCACGCTCCGGGAGAGAGCGCAGGACAGGAAGGCCTGGCGTGCTATGGTCCATGGGGTCACGAAAAGTCGGACACGACTGAACAACAAATATAAGATGCATTGTGTCAGTTGTGACTCTGGCACATGCATTCATAACAAAATGCAAGTAAGTGGGGCGCTGAGCCTGCCCCCTCCCTTCTTGGCATTTTGCAGAGACAAGGCAACTTAAATGCAAACAAGGTACATAGTACATAGCGACAGATCACAGGCCAAAGGTCCATCTAGTCTCCACACTAAATTTCCAAGAGCAAACAGACAGATGTATCCTGGGAAGCTCATAAACAGAGAATTAAGGCAAGAGCCCTTCTTTGTTAGCCCTCAAAATCTGAACTCAGAAGTGTTTTGTCTCTGCGCACAAGGGGATTCCACCACAGAGCAAACTCATTTTCCAAGTGGTTATCCTTATGTAGCCAAAAGAGCACCATCCACAGACAAGAGGGACGTATCAGCAGACTAGGTGAGGAGAAAAAGGTTTTCAGAAGGTTTTCGTTTTTTTAATTAAAAAAATCTTCAGGAAAAAAACCTAAAAAGGGGGCAGGGGGAAATTCCGGAAATAGCTCCGTGACGACAGAGCATGCCCACTGAACACAGAGTCTGCTGGCTATCTGTTGGGGCGGGGGGGAGGGGAAGGGGAAACTGGGCTGTGTGGGTGGAAGGCAGTATCCTGGGAAAGGACATGGCTGGCTGGCATCCTGAACAGAAATATACTTGCTGGAGTGGCAAAGCGGAAGGATAATCTGTACGTGCAACCTCTTCATTAAAAAAAAAAAGAGAGATGCAATTATAACAACAACAAAAAGAAAAAAAGGTGGGGAGGAAAAAAACAACTACAGAAAAAAAGAAAAAAATGACCAAAAAATCAATTCACAATAATGGTTCATGACACCATTAATTTTTTAAAAGGGAGAAGAGGGGGATTTTTTTTTCAGCAGTTCTATTTCAAATATATACGTTAAGGGAGCAATCCTATGGCCCCTAGACTATGGCCATAGTATAGTGGAGATTCCCTGCTCCAACCATGGAAGGTGAAGTCAGGGATCCTCCCTCCCCCTCGCAGCTGGCATGGAAAGAGCCATGTCAGTTGGCCTCCAAGGTCAGAAAAGTGACTTCAGAGAGGAAGAAAAGAAGGCAGGGAGGGGAGGAGACCAGAAAGGCCAGGATACAAGCTATCTTGAGTCTCTTCCAGCCTCCTTTGCTCCTTTTCTGAAGTGACATCGCTAGACAGGCAAGAAAGCCTATCTAGCAAAAAGCCTGTCTAGCATCAAGTTCACCCCTGCCACTCCTCCCACCCTGCCAACTTCAGCCTGTTAGGGTATCAGATACATGGAAGCCTCTGAGTCTCGCGAGGGCACAACCCATAGCATTGCAGTACGTACGTCAAAACAAGCAGCCAGACGGAATTGTTGGAAAATACTAAAACAAATGCCAGTATTTGCCCATAGGGAAACCATGAATGCCCATAGGGAAAGTCTGAATGCCCACAGGGAGATCCCAAATGCCCATAGGGAAACATAGGCTTCTACCTGCCCACAGGGAAATCCTGAATGCCCATAAGGAAACAGGCTTCTTCCTCCCTTTAGGGAAACATAGGCTTCTACCTGCCCACAGGAAGATCCTGAATGCCTATAGGGAAACATAGGCTTCTCTCTATGGGCAGGGAGAAGCCTATGTTTCCCTATGGGAATTCAGGATTTCCCTATGAGCAGGAAGAAGCCTGTGTTTCCCTATGGGCAGGTAGAAGCCTATGTTTCGCTATGGGTATTCAGGATCTTCCTATGGGCATTCATGGTTTCCCTATGGGCAAGTACGGTCATTTATTTTCATATGTCCCAGCACTGACAACTGTATGATGTACATTTAAATGCAGCAAGAGCAGTAAGATCTGTGAACCATGAAATGGTAGGTAGAGAGTCCTTCCAGGTTTGAAGTAAGAGTCCCTTTACAATTGTAAGGGTTCTCAACATCTGCTTTTGCTGTCCACGTGTTAAACCCCGTATCACAGGAATATAAATGTGCAGGATCAGCCACAATTATCACGGATTTTTGCAGAACAAAATGTACACAAGCAATGATTTCCAACCAGAAAGAAACCACCACAGCGCATGGAAAGGAAAGGAAAGGTTCCTCCTGTGCAAGCACCGGGTCATTACTGACCCACAGAGAGACACCTGCATTACACTGGCGTTTTCATGGCAGACTGTAGCGGGGTGGTTTGCCATTGCCTTCCCCAGTCGTGACTACCACCTTTCCCTCAGCAGGCTGGGTACTCATTCTACCGACCTCGGAAGGATGGAGGGCTGAGTCGACCTAAGCCCGCTCCGCTACCCGAGACCCGGCTTCCGCTGGGATCGAACTCACGCCGCCGGGGAGAGTTTCGGTTGCAATACTGCCGCCTGCCACTCTGCGCCACACGCACAGCAGCCTCGCCATCCTGTTCCAGCCTCCAGACTGATCCCTGGTGTTGAATTTTTAGCCAGGCATTTGTTGAATTTTAACGAACAACAATACAGCGAACAATACAAAACAGCCGCAACCGGCGACACACCACGGCTTTCTAAGCAAGTCCACTGCACCGGGTAAGGGCATGTGATCACTATTCCCGACCGTTCCTTGGAGGGGGTCGTGACGAGGCACGGTAGCCAAAGGCCCCCGTCCACGGAAAGCGGGCTTTCCTCCCGGCTACAAAGGCACCGCCGCAGCACCGCTTTCCCCAGGCATGAAGCAACAGGGAAAGAGGAAGAATCGACGCGTCGTCGTCCGAGGGCACAGCGCCAGCGGGGCGAGGAGCAGCCCGCGCGAGGCCCCCGGGCGCACCGTCCGACACCTGCCCTGCCCTGCCCTGCCATCGCTCCTGCGGCGACGCGGCCAGCTCGCGCCCGACGGGGCTCGGAGGCTGCCGCTCTCAAGCTGTTCAGTTTTCCCGTCAGCGGGTGACCGAAGCCTCGAGACGGCGCTGCCCCTGCAGCGGGCGTGGCGCGAGCTGGCGACGCTTAAAGGGACCCGGAACGCCCCTCTCTTTTCTTGCTGAGCGGCGCAGTCGCTTCGCAGTCCTGAGCACCAGGACGAGTTCAAGTACATGTGCGGCGCAAATCCTCCGCATGCTTACTCGGAAGTAAGTCTGCTGCAGTTCGGTGCATCCTAAAAGGGCAATTTATGGAGTATATCCCATTACATGGGAGGAACATGGTGGGACTTCTTAAGTAGACTTGCAGAGGATCGCGCTGGGAGAGGAAAATCTTCTCCAAGTTTAAGTCCACGAGTACGACCGTGTTTTGATTGGATCATGACCTTCAGTTGGCAGAGATCTTGTAATGCCTGACTGGGTGGTGGGGAGCTATTTTTGATACCTCTTTCCCCCTTCGGGCCCCTGAAAAGTCATTACTTTTGAAAAGTGTAAGTAATACAGAAAACATTTTTCCTACTGCCGTTTTCTTTGTAGAAAGACAGGGTAAGAAATCATAAGAACATAAGAGCCATGCTGGATCAGACCAAGGGTCTATCTAGTCCAGCATTCTGTTGACACAGTGGCCAACCAGCTGTCCACGGGAAACCCACAAGCAGGACACAAGCACAACACCATCCTCCCACCCAATAAATCAAATCAATAAATAGGCTAAAAAGCAGGGGTTCATTTAACAACGAACCTGGGCATGGCCCCAGGACCTTTGGGCTGTGCCCCGGATCTTTTGAGCTGTCCTAATTACAATTTTTTACATTTTCCCATTGACTTCCATTGGAAAACAGAAATGGCCATAAATTTTAGTTTACATGATAAATACATGAAATTCGGAGACCTGGTAGCCCCCATGGAACTTGCCAAATTTCAGGCAGTTAGGTCCAGTGGCTTTGTGCTAGTCACAGGTAAAATTGGCTTTTTTCAAGAAAATCTGTCAAAGTAATGAGCTATAATTTTTTTCTGCTTCCACATAAGTGCATGGAATTTGGGGACTTCACAGCCCCTATGGAGGTGACTGAACCTGCCAAATTTCAGACAGGTCCAGTGGCTTTTGTGCTAGCCATGCATAAAGTTTCCTTTTCTCAAAGTCTAAAAAAATAAAACCTGTCAAGCCACAAGTGGATTAGAGATCCTAATCAGAAGGTGTTTAAGGTGACGAGGTCACTATCCCTAATTACTGGGGGGGGGGGCAAAAAAGTACTTTCCTTCTCTTTGTCCTGAATCTGCCACTATTCGGTTTCACTGGATGACCTGAGGCTCCTCATTAAGGGGAGAAAAAAGTTAAACATCTTTTTGGCTGTGATACACTTTGCCTGGGAAAAAGTCACACTGAACTCAGCTTCTTTATTGCACTATTCCATTTTAACTATTCCATATAATTTTATAAACCTCCCCCCTTATTTACCTTTCTTCTAAATTATAAAGCCCAAACATTGAAACCTTTCATTGCAGAGGAGCAATTGCATCCCACTCTCAGACACCCCACTGTGATTGAAGACTGCTGGGTTAAAATTTCAGCCCTATTGGCAGCTAAGTGTCACGTGCAAAGGCTCAGTTCCCCCCTCCCAACTCCTCCCCTCCCCCTCCTTAATCTTAAGGAAATTGTTACATTTTTCAGACAGGCTGTCTAGGCTTCAGAATCATCTGAAGTGATCTGAAGCAATTTGTACCAATCCAACCTGCTTTGGACCAATCCGGACCCACTTCAGATCTGGAACAATTTGTTCTGAATCACCCTGCTTCAGTTCGGAATTTGGATTAGGATCCAAAGCAGTGAACAGCCCTACCTAATACAAGCCTGCTTCTTCCCTCTGAGCTCAGTAGCCTTGTTGTTACTAGGAGGCCTTAGGTCTCGCTCCCTTGGCAGACCAATAGGGGCTCTAGTGTGAATGCACCAGCCTTTTAAACTAGAGGGGAGACTGCCACCTTTCCTTCCACAGTTTGCTCATTGTTTTTTCTCTCCTCCCCACTTTTCTGCTCTTACATGCCCACTGTTGAGAGCTTGCTTGCAATGACATTTTGAAAAGGGAGAAGGAAGGGTAGAAAGAGCTCCATGTGAAATATTGGTATTTCACAAAGCATCTGATTTTACTGCCCCAAACTGGAACCTTTGGATTCTGCAGAAGTTTAGTACCTTCAATACAGCAAAGGATCCAATCAGCCTCCACAAACTTCTTTCTCCCCCTCCACTTTAATTTCTCCTAAATAGCTGTAGGACTCAAATTATTCCAAAGGAAGGGTTAGGACTATCTGGCATCATAATCAAGGAACCACTGAGACTTTTAAATAGGTTCTGCAGTTTTACAAAAAGCTAGAAAAAGCCCTCTGCCACCTCACCCCGTAAAGTTAATTTAAGTACGTGCAATCCTTACAAACCCTCCACAGCCTCCTAAATTCCTCTCAAGTACTACCTCTCTGAAAGGAGCCACTTGGTTTAGGGAATTCTCTCCTCCACCCCCCTGCATTTCCAATCACCATTCTTCTTTTCTTCTTCCCTCCCCTCCCCTATCCTGTTCTTTCTTTCTCTTCTTTGTTCCACACAGAGCATATCTTGGGGAATTTTTAAAGAGAATGGGCAAGACAAGTTCTGAACTGTATTTGATTTTATACAGACAAGAGGGCTTGCTTTTCTTGTTCTCCTCACTCAAGTCTTTGAGAAAAGTAGGTTCACATGATTGCAGAGAAACAAATCTGGGGCTGTTTTCATAGAATCATAGAATAGTAGGGTTGGAAGGGGCCTACAAGACCATCGAGTCCAACCCCCTACTCAATGCAGGAATCCAAGTCAGAGCATCCCTGACAGATGTCTGTCCGGCCTCATCTTGAATGCCTCCAGTGTGGGAGAGCCCACCACCTCCCTAGGTCATTGGTTCCAATGTCGTGTTGCTCTAACAGTCAGGAAGTTCAGCCGGAATCTGGCTTCCTGTAATTTGAGCCCATTATTCCGTGTCCTGCATTCTGGGATGATTGAGAAGAGATCCTGGCCTTCCTCTCTGTGACAACCTTTCAAGTACTTGAAGAGTGCTATCATATCTCCCCTCAGTCTTCTCTTCTCAAGGCTAAACATGCCCAGTTCTTTCAGTTTCTCTTCATAGGGCTTTGTTTCCAGTCCCCTGATCATCTTTGTTGCCCTCCTCTGAACCCTCTCCAGCTTGTCTGCATCCTTCTTAAAGTGCGGTGCCCAGAACGGGACACACTACTCCAGATGAGGCCTAACCAGTGCTGAGTAGAGGGGGACTAGTACTTCCCGGGATGTGGAAGCTATACTTCTATTAATGCAGCCCAAAAGAGCATTGGCCTTTTTTGCAGCCACATCACATTGTTGGCTCATATTCAGCTTGTGATCTACAACAATTCCAAGATCCTTCTTGTTTGTAGTGTTGTTGAGCCACGTATCCCCCATCTTGTAACTGTGCTTTTGGTTTCTTTTTCCTAGATGCAGAACTTGGCATTTATCCCTATTAAATGTCATTCTGTTGTTTTCTGCCCAGCGCTCCAGTCTATCAAGATCACTTTGAACTTTGTTTCTGTTTTCCAAAGTATTAGCTATACTGCCCAATTTTGTGTCATCTGCAAATTTGATCAGTATTCCCTGCACCTCCCCCTCCAAGCCATTAATAAAAATGTTGAAGAGCACTGGGCCCAGGACTGAGCCCTGTGGTACCCCGCTCGTCACGTCTCCCCAGTTTGAGAAGATCCCATTGATAAGCACTCTTTGAGTCCGATTCTGTAGCCAACTGTGGATCCACCGGATCGTTGTTCCATCTAGCCCACTTTGAGCTAGTTTGCTCATCAGGATATCATGGGGCACTTTGTCGAAAGCTTTGCTGAAGTCAAGGTATATGATGTCCACAGCATTCCCATGGTCCACAAGGGAGGTTACTTGATCAAAAAATGAGATCAGATTCATGTGGCAGGATTTGTTCTTGACAAATCCGTGTTGGCTTCGAGTAATCACTGCATTGTTTTCAAGGTGCTTACAGATGGATTGCTTTATCATCTGCTCCAGAATTTTCCCAGGGATTGGTCAGACTGACTGGTCTGTAGTTCCCAGGTTCCTCCTTTTAACCTTTTTTGAAGATAGGGACAACATTAGCCCTCCTCCAGTCATCTGGCACTTCACCCATCCTCCATGATTTCTCAAAGAGAATAGATAGCGGTTCTGAGAGTTCTTCTGCCAGTTTCTTTATTACTCTAGGAAGCAGTTCATCTGGCCCTAGAGATTTGAACTCATTCAAAGTAATCAAGTGTTTCTTGACCATATGCCCATCAGTCTCAAGCTGCAATCCTGCCCCTTCAGCCTGTACTTCGCCTTTGCCAGGGGGGTCATAGTCCCTCTTTTGGGAGAAGACTGAGCCAAAGTAGGAATTTATTATTTTTTATTATTTTTATTATTAAATTGATTAATCGCCCATCTGGCTGGTCACCCAGCCACTCTGGGCGATGTACAACACACAATAAAAACAGTTTAAAACAATAAAATTCTACAATAAAAACATTTTCTAAAATACCCTTCACCCACCCCAAATGCCTGCCTGAACAACCACGTTTTTAATGCACGACGGAAGCTCATTAAAGAGGGGGCATGACGGAGTTCCCTAGGGAGGGAGTTCCACAGAGTGGGGGCCACCACAGAAAAGGCCCTCTCCCTCGTCCCCACCAGTCTAGCTGTCCTGGCTGATGGGACAGAGAGAAGGCCATCCGAGGCTGATCTTGTTAAGTGGCCTGTCTGGTGCTGCTGGAGGCGCTCCTTAAGATAGGCTGGGCCAGAACCATATAGGGTTTTAAAGGTCAAAACCAACACCTTGAATTTGGCCCGGAAAACAACTGGTAACCAGTGCAACTCCTTCAGCACTGGAGTGATGTGATCTCGCCAGCGGCTGCCTTTAATCAGGCGAGCCGCCGCGTTCTGTACCAGCTGCAGCTTCCGAACCATCTTCAAGGGTAACCCCACATACAGCGCATTACAGTAGTCTAAACGAGAGGAGATCAGGGCATGTACTACCGATGGGAGCAGATGGTCGGGAAGGAAGGGGCGCAGCCGCCGTATCAGATGGAGTTGATACAGCGCTGTCCGGCTCACAGCTGACACCTGAGCCTCCATGGACAGCTGGGAGTCCAAAATGACCCCCAGGCTGCGGACCTGGTCTTTCAAGGGTAGCGTACCCCATTCAACACCAGGTCAACATCCCCTAGCCTCCTCTTGTCTCCCACCAAAAGTACCTCGGTCTTGTCAGGGTTCAGCTTCAGCCTATTCCTCCCCATCCAGCCACTCACCGTCTCCAGACATTTGGACAGGGATTCTATGGCCAACCTTGGTGAAGATTTGAATGAGAGGTAGAGCTGCGTGTCATCCACATATTGATGACACTGCACCCCAAACCTCCTGATGATAGCCCCCAGCGGCTTCACATAGATGTTAAATAGCATCAGGGAGAGGATGGAACCCTGTGGCACCCCACAAGTGAGTGGCCATGGGTCCGAAACCTCCTCTCCCAGTGCTACCCTCTGGTACCTGCCGGAGAGGAAGGACCAGAACCACCGCAATACGGTGTCTCCAATGCCCAACCCCTCCAGGCGGTCCAGGAGGATACCGTGGTCAACTGTATCAAAAGCCGCTGAGAGGTCGAGGAGAACAAGGAAGGAGCATTCACCCCTATCCAGAGCCCTCCAGGAATTGAGCACCTCTGCCTTTTCTTTGTCATCTGTTATCATTTGGCCATCCTTATTTAACAGCTGAACCACCATTTCTTTCCTAAGTCTTTTACTATGCACGTAGCTGAAGAAAGCCTTTTTGTTGCTTTTAGCATCCCTCGCTAACCTCGGCTCGTTCTCAGCTTCAGCCTTCCTGACGCCATCCCTGCAATTCTGTGCTACCTGCCTGTACTCTTCCTTTGTTGCTTGCCCTTCTTTCCACTTCCTATATGTGTCCTTTTCTGTTTTCAGGTTATCTCTAAGCTTTTTGTGAAGCCACATTGGCTTCTTCTGTTGTCTTCCACCTTTTCTTCTTGTTGGAATTGTTTGTAATTGTGCCTTGAGAATTTCCTTTTTTAAAAGCTCCCACCCATCTTGGACTCCTTTTCTCATTAGAGTCGCTTGCCATGGGACCTTACTTATCATTGTTCTAAGTTTATTAAAATAAGCTTTCCTAAAATCCAGGTACGCGTTTGACTACACTCGGCTTTTGCTTCCCTTAGAACCAAGAATTCAAGTATAACGTGGTCGCTTTCCCCCAGAGTTCCTGTAACTGCTACTGTATCCACTAAGTCTGTTGGTTAGGATCAAGTCAAGGATAGCCAATCCTCTAGTTCCTGCCTCTACTTTCTGTAGGAGGAAGTTATTCGCCACACAAGTCAGGAATTTCCTGGAGGGGCCATGTTTTGCAGAATTTGTCTCCCAACAAATATCAGGGAAATTGAAGTCCCTCATTACTACTACATCATGATTCCTTGAAACATTGGCTATTTGCTTTTCAAAAGTTTCATCCTCGTCTTCTCCTTGATTGGGTGGCTGGTAGTAGACTATGACCACCAGGTTCCTTTTATTCTTTGCTCCATTTATTTTAACCCAGATGCTCTCGATGGGGCTACCAAGCTCATCCTCCTGTATTTCTGTGCAGAGATATGTATTTTTCCCATACAGTGCAACCCCACCTCCCTTTCTGTTCCTCCTGTTCTTTTTGAACAAGTTATATCCTTCAATTGTTGTATTCCAGTCATGAGCGTCATCCCACCAAGTCTCAGTTATACCTATTATACCTATCAAGTCATAATTTCTCTCTTGCCATACTCTGGGCATTAGTATATAGACATAGAAGACCATGTGCTTCATAGTCTGGCTTTCTTCCTACACGTTTCTGAAGACTATTATTGGGCTCTATTAGAGCTGTTCTCTCTGTTGCGGTGCGTGAGCCTTCGTCCATTGTTACCCCCAACTTTACATCTTCCTTCCCTGTAGCTTTCAGTTTAAAGCCCTCCTGATGAAGTTCTTCATGCTGTGGCCAAACACATTCTTCCCATCCTTTGTGAGGTGCCCTTGCCAACAGCCCATCTTCCAGGAAGTATAGCCCATGGTCCCAGAATCCAATCTCTCTCGTCGGCACCACCTTCATAGCCAGTCATTCACCCGGAGTATTTTTCGTTCCCTTTCTATCCCTCTTCTAACTACTGGAAGGATGGATGAGAAAACTATCTGGGCCCCAAATTTCTTGAGTTTCCTTCCCAAAGCCTCAATGTCTGACGTGATTTCTTTGTAGCTCCGCTTGGCGGTATCATTTGTTCCCACATGGATGAGAAGAAAGGGATACCTGTCAGTGGGCTTTATGAGTGCAGGCAACCTTTCAGTCATGTCTCTAATCCGTCCTCCTGGGAGACAACATACCTGGCGAGTCCACAGGTCTTCGCGACATACTTGGGTTTCGATCTCATGCAGCAAGGAGTCTCCCACTACTACTACTCTTCTCTTCTTGTTGTTGTAGGCCTGGGTTTCATTGCCTCTGCTTGACTGACCTTCAGTCTCTTGCTCACTCTCATGCAGGTTCCCCTGTAATTCTTCCTCTCCAGGCTGTCCTCCAGTCTCATCCTCAAGTACCTGGACTCGGGTCCATAGCTCCACTGCTTCCACTGGTGCAGAGTGGCCTTTAGTTCTTCTTCTCCTAACTGTTGTCAGGAGCACCCTTGCTGCCTTCTGTAATCCTCAAGTAGCTAGAATCAACACGCAGAAAAACGGGCTCTTTTCCAAGGCTTTATTTCCATTCAATCTAACGACGCTTACAGATGCTAATTGCCAGAGCCTAAGTGGAAAACTCAAAGGAGCAGCCTACCAGGGGATTCTAGCTTTAGAGAAGCAGTTGGTCTCCATTTGGAGGAAAAGCACGGCAATCCTCTGAACTTAAGGAGTAGGAGGGGAGAGTCCACCCCTTTCCCATGGGGCATCAGGGTGCAGCTGTTGTCGTCTCGCCAAGCGGGCTGAGCGCCTCCTCTCGGCACCCGCAACCTCTCACTTGTCTCTGCGCCTGCGCCTCGTGTCTAGAAGCTCAGGTTGTCCCTTCCCTCTCCCTGCCAGGGTCATGGTCAGTCTCAGGAATGTGAGCAGGGGGAAGCTCTCCCTCCAGCTGCACCTCTGAGAGACGAATGGGTTCCTCTCCCATGGATTGTATCTCTTCCTCAGAATCAGAACTGCTTTGGGACTCTATGGGCTCAGATCCAACCCTGACATCTGTCACCCTTTTCCAAGGAGTATCCTCTACTGCATTTTTCCTCACCTCAGCATTTCCCACTTCTTCCTCAGCTTGCTGTTGCTCTTCAAGCTTCTGGTCTTCACTTTGCTGCTGTAGTTCCACCATTCTGTCCAAGAACTCTTTGTGTTCTCTTATTCCCTGGAGAGTTGACAGTCACCGCTCCAGTCCTCTTACTTTTTCTTCCAGCAGCATGATCAACTTGCACTTGTTGCAGGTGTAGGCCATGTTGTTCTCAGGCAAGAAAACAAACATTGCACACACCTTGCAGGTTACTACCACTGGGGAGTCTTGTCCCTCCATGGCCTCTTTTCCCTTTTTGTGTCTAGCTTTCTGATTGTTCTAGACTAGCCTGTGCCTCCTCCTCTACTCACTAGAGGTTAAAAGCAGAGTCCTACTGGTGTGGAAGTGTGTGTAACAAGACAAATAAATTTAAAAACAATGTTAGGGGCCTCCCCCTTGACCTCCCCTGGCCAACTCCTGTTTGCTCCCCCTGTCCGCTCGCTCTGGTTGCTCACTTTCTGGGAGTTTGCTTGCTTCTGTAGTCCCTGGACCAGCTGGAGCAGCTTCCTCTGCTCTGCTCTGCTCTGCTGGGAGGCGGGAAACAGATTGACCCTTACTGCCCACACAGCTGCTGGGAGTACTCAGGCCACCCCCCCCAATTCAGTTGGAGCTCTCAGGAGCACCTGGTGAGCTCACAGCCACTCAGAAGGATAAAGAACAGCCACCTGGGCTTCCTGAAGCCCACTTACCTCTTTGCCTCTGTCTCCTCTGTCTCCTCTACTACTTAGTGAGCTCACAGCCACTCAGAAGGAAAAAGTTTTGTTTGTCAGTTGCCATTACCCAGCAATAGGAAGGGCTGTAGCTCAGTGGCAGAGCACATGCTTGGCATGCAGAAGGTCCCAGGTTCAACCTCCAGCATCTCCAGGTAGGGCTAGGGAAGAATCCTGCCTGAAACTCTGGAGAGCTGCTGCTGCCAGCCAGTGTCAACAATACTGCGCTAGATGGACCCAGCATCTGACTCACTATAAGGCAGCTGCAGCTTCCTATGTTGCTATGATCAGAAAGCTTTAATAAAAAATAGGAGTTTGGGGTTGGTTTTTAAGTGGACGGGAGATAAATACTGTTCATTTATACAATCCTATGTATGCCTACTCAGAAACCTCATTGAGTTTAATGAGGTTTACTGTCAGGAAAGTGTGCATAGGATTCCAGCACAAGTTACTTTTGCAGGGAGGTTTGCACCCTCATGTTCTGCATGTTTACTCAGAAATAAGTCCTGAGTTGTGAGCATAGTACTGCAGGCTTATTACATTACCTACCCAATTCCAGTCTAATGAATTGACTACCCTCTCAGCTCAGTCCTATGCATGTTTTGTCATTTGTGCTTTTTTCATTTTGCATGAACTCTAGCTTCAGTGGTGAGAGAAAGGCACTTAGTACATGCTCAGAATTTCTCCATAACTTAGTCCTAGTTTTGAAAACAGACTTATTGGCAGAATCCTGGTGAAGTCTTGGCACGGGGAGGAAGATAGAATGAGAACTTATGCATAACAAGGAGGAAGTAGAGGAAAGTTGCACAAAATAAGACATTTGTTTTTATAAACAGTTGCTGGAGGATGGTAGAATGAGGAGGGATGGTTGCATGGAGGGGAATAGAATTGGTAGAGGGAGAATGCTTTTCTTTCAGTGGTGAAAGAAAAGCATTCTATACATGCTCAGAGGCACTCTGTACTTAAGAACATAAGAAGAGCAGTGCTGCATCAGACCAAGGTCCATCTAGTTCAGTATTCTGCGTTAGAAATGGGAAACAACATTTGTTAGTTAATTGTTTGGGCCAGTGGAAGGTGATAGTTATGATAATTATTCTGTTCTTGTTGACTAATTCTCTCTCTCTGGTAAATAAGGGGTTCACTTGCTTAGGGAACAATCCTATAGCCGCTAGTCAGCAGATAGGATAGTCAGCCATAGGATATCTTGTTTTCCAGGAACCGACCTTGAAGCCTGTGCTCCAAGGTTGGTTCCCAGAGAACCGACCTTCCCACCCTTCCGTGCAGCCTAGCAGGTAGCGTGGAAAAGCCCCATTCTCCACGCTCTCAAGAGGAGTACAGAGCAACCAAAATGGGGCGTTCCATGGGCGTTCTGGGGCGGGGAGGGTGGAAACACCAGTACAACACATCCAATGTGTCATACAGCAGCCTGCTCCCCCGCTCTGCCCTCCCGCGGCTATACAGCCACAATCGGTTGTCTAGCAGAAAATGCAGGGCAGGAGAAGCGCGGAGGGAAAGATCCCCTCTGTGCTTCTCTGGCCCTGCATTGGATAGGAAGTCACTTCCGAGTTCGGAGGCGGCCGCCTATCTGCATAGGATTGTGCCCTTAACCTGTCTTTAATTACCCTTTGTCCGATCCTATTTCTTGACCACTTCCCTTCTTATCTTCCTCCTCCCTTTTTTTTCCTCCTCTGTCTGTAGTGAGGTGCTGTTTTATTTTCCTGTAGCTGATATGATTATGTATGTTCCTTTTTTACCTTGAATAAAGTTTTTTATCCTTCTTTTTCACCTTGACTATAAGTCTTAACACTTAACTTGTTTATCGCAACTGCTATCTGCAAATTTATCAAACTGTTTCCCAATATTCCCACAGGTTATGGGCCTAGACTAATTGATATGCAGATTGAGCAAGTTTGCAATTAAATGAACGGTGGAGAAAGAAAGGTTTGATTTTTATTTTTTTAGAATGGTTTTATAAGTACATGGTTTTGTGGTTCCAAACTGGTTCCCAGTGATTTTGATAATTGGCTCTTTCAGCTGGAAGCACTTTAAAGCAACAAGGACTTTTATAAGTGACAAAAGAAAATGGTCCTTCTGGGCAAGCTGTTGCTGAGGATTCTGTGGTGAGAACCTCAGACGAAGGAGAAGGCAGCTTAATAGCTTCCGGCTCAACAGATGCAACTAATAGTGAGTGGCATCAAAGGGACTTGAAAGCGCAGCTTTATATATTGCAGTCTCTACAGCCAGCAGATGTAGCCAAGATTAGAGGAGGGCAATATGCAAGTAGCATGCTTAAAAGGTTAAAGACTCTTTATGGCCGGTCCTCCCTTCAAGACAAAGTACAGCTTTACAAAAAGCTTTATAGAAAGGATTCAAAAGAGGGTCAGTGTCCCTTGGGACACCTTGATGAGATACTGGAAATTATACAGAAGCTTGAAGCTTTGGGAGATAAAATTGGTGAGGTGCAAAAAGTGTAACTTCTGTTGTCTTCATTACCACATCCTTGGTCTCCTTTTATCTCAGCCATGAGCACTACAGAAAATCCGAGTTTCAGTTGCCATCTTATCATTCTGAGGCAGAAAGAAAAAGAAATGAGTCTGAACTGGAATCTTTTACACAGAGCTCAGGATCAGGTTTCAAAGTTCAGGAGAAGGCACAGCAGATATCAGAGAAAAAGACATAAATTGAGTGTTGTGAATGTGGTAGGCGTGGCCATCTAACGCTAGACTGCAGAGAGAGTAATTTGAGCTCTGCCAATTTACAAAAAAGGCTGGAAAGCTAGGAGGATAGAGAAAGAATGATTTTAAAGGGAATAATTCAAGTCGAATTGTTGCAGAAATCAGAGTCAGAGAGACCACAGAGTGAAGGAAAAAGAGTTTATTTTTATTAACGTGCGGGCTTTATGGCTGGGATAACTCCCAAAGTGCCAAAAGCCCTGAGGTACATCAGCAAGTTGTTTTTATAGACATTATGACGCATAGGAAAAAGCTCCCCCTCCCCATTCTGTGTGGTTTTGCAGTATTCAGCATGTCCTCTTCTGGTGTGTTTATAGCACAGGAAATGGGTTATAGGGCATGATAAGCAGAGAACATGATAACTCTGACCTTAGCCTTGTTGACAAGATAAGAAATTCCTGCGTCTCTTTAGCTTGCAAAATGTATTCGAGGGAGAAAGAGCTCAGCAAAAACATGAGGCATGAGGCTACTTAGTCTGACCCTCTACATTGCTACTACAGAATCACACATAAAGGCACTCCTAGAGTACACAGAGACTTTACTGCTGTAAAGGCTAGTAAATAGTTGGATTCAGGAGCGAGTACTCATATTTCCAGTGATATGAAAAAAAATTTATAACGTTGATGAAAATGCGAAAGGCAGACGGCAATTTCCGTGGCAGACGGAAATTCAGTACAGATTAAAGGATGCGGCAAAGGCAAACTGCAATTTGATTACTACTCTATTGATGTCACAAATGCGAAGTATGTTGTACAGATGGATAGTAATATGTTAAGTGTTTCCAGTGTTGCACAAAATGCTAGTTTTGCCCCCTGGAGGCTAGTCCAATTTGCCCCAAAGAGGAGAGTCAACTTCAGGCTGGGTCCAACTCGATTTTATTGTTTGCAAACAGTTCGACAAAGGAGCTCACGCTCAAAAGCAGACTCGACCCCCGGCAACCCCCACGCCACAGTTTTATCACTTAGCTTGCATTCCTCAGCCAGCGTGTTACTTTTGATTGGTTGCCAGAGGTTTGCTTAGCAACCTTATCTTAGGGTTACTGTCTGCTTATTCCAGGCATGTGCGGCTCTTACAGTACTACGTGCTGCTTAAGACACATACAATGGCTTTTTATGTTACATTTTTATTACAATTCCCCCCTCAAGATGCTTTCTTCTTATAACACTTAGTCTATTTCTGCCATCGCTAATCTCTGGTAATGTACAAACATTTCCCTGCTGACTACAGATTCTACTGTACGTTTGACTAGGGCTATAATGCAGGGAAGTATGCAGGGTAATAAGCACAAAATTAGCATAACTAAGCAGAATATCATAAATCCAGTCTTCAACCAGCAAAAGTCTGGCAACCATGAAGTCAGCCAGTCAGTACTCCACCCGTTCCAGGTTTGTACTGGGACGTGAGTTATTTTTCTAATTTTGGTTGCAATATCCCTAAGGATATCGCCATTGTCATCAATCTGCAAGCAGCAGTCTGTCCAGTTAAACTTCTGACAAAAGCCCCCCTCTGCTGCTAACACGTAATCAAGTCCCATCCGATTTTGGGTGACAGTATTGCGGAGTTGGGTTAGCTGTGTGGCTGCTAAATCTATGGCCCTTGCAGTCTTGTTTGCAAAGATTTCCACTATTGCCTGAAGCCGGATTATGCGGTTAGTAAGGTACGTGGGTTCTCTCCCCACCACGTTGGGTTCTCAAGTGGCAGGCCCATAATACTTTATTATCCTTTCTGCCGGCCACTCATCATTTCCCCATCTTTGTGTAGCAGACAAGTCTTTTATGCTCAGGGATCTTTTATCTATTCCGTATAGTCGGTGCAGTACTGAGGCCCTTTGAGGCAACAGCGTGAATGGGGGCCTTAATATCCCAGGATAACACACGCCAGTCCAGTTGGCGGGCAACTGGGTGTATGCATGAGTCCTACAGATCCAATAATGGCCAGTCAAAGCAGGCCAAGACTCGTCTGCTAGGCCATATTTTTGGGGATTCAAATACTGATTATAATATCCCAAATATAGGGTTGAATCTCCACGCAGGCTGAGAGTTCCATTCATATAGCAAGCTCTAGCATTTTGATCTTTTGTCTGGTTTCAAATGCAATAGAACAAGGATTGTGAGCTACTATGAGGGATTGACCACAACACACATTTGTGGCCACCTATCACCCTTGAAACCTCGGGCCGAAGGGTGATGTAATCTGCATATCCTGCACAAACAGTTCTCTTTGAGGTGTGGTTGTTGTGCCATGCACCTCCCTTTACTATATAATTCCTGCAGCTGCTATTTCCTACAAAGTGTGTATGTGCGTCAGACCTGTTTTACATGAAGCACCATTCTCCTAATTGGGGCCGTACTTCGCATGATGGAGTTTGACTTAAGATAAAATCATCTTCTCAAGTAACATTTGTTTGTTTATGTATTCTATAATCAGTGTGTACTAATTCAGTCACGTTCAGAGGATGAGGGATCTATGTGCTTACCTTTCCCTCATTCTCGGCCTGTGTGCAGACCCAGCAGTTTGAGAGGTTCAAGTATCTGGCTACAGCTTCGGCTAGAAACAGCATGCTGTTTTCTCCTACAGCTAGATTTAGCCTTAGGATTATTACTAACAGACACAGCTGCTGCATACTTAATCTTTGGTCCTTGTTTTATATAATCTTAATTTCAGTTTTGAAATAGGATAACTATGCCAGTTGTCTTTATCCCGCTGCTTGCAGGCTTCTTCTTCCGAGAGGAGGTCAGCTTCCGGAGTGACCATGCCCTGGGAGCTGGTGTCCTCACCTTGGTTATACCTTTTTATTCTGGAACAGTGAGTCCACGTGTCATTGCCGCTGAGCTTGACAGCTGTATGGGTTACCAACAACACCTGGTATGGTCCCCCCCACCTCTCAGTTAGGGGGCCCTTTTTCCACTTTTGGAGCAGCACCTTGTCCCCCGGCTGGAAGTTGTGGATTGGAGCATCCAGTGGTAGGCTCTGGAATGGTGCAGCAAACCTGTGAAGGGATGACAAAACAGACTGCAAGGCAATAACATGTTCTCCAATTTCAGTTTTTCTCAAATCGACAGTGACTTGTTCCCTCTACCCTGCTGGCAGAAACCTGGGAGGCATTCCAAACATCAATTTAAAAGGTGACAATTTTATCCCTCTACGTGGAGTGCTACGAATGCGAGTTAAAGCCAGTGGGAGCGCCTGGGGCCACTTTAAGTGGGTCTCAATGCAAATTTTTGTTATCATTGTCTTTAATGTCTTATTCATGTGCTCCACCTGACCTGAACTCTGAGGCATCCATGGGGTATGGAGTCGCCATTTAGTGCCTAAAGCTTTAGACACTTCTTGCACTATCTTTCCCACAAAGTGGCTCCCCTGATCCGACTCAATAGACCCAGGCAACAGGAACCGGGGTATCAGTTCCTGGAGCAGGAAGCGTGCCACTGTTGATGCTGTAGCTGTCCTTGTAGGGTAGGCCTCTACCCATCCCGTTAGCTGGTCCACCAGTACCAATAAATATTGGTGTCGGCCTAACCTTGGAAGCTCTGCGAAGTCAATCTGCCAGGCCTGTCTAGGGTAGTGCGCCCACTGTCGTCCTCCCATTGGCGGTGGCGCTCGGGCCCCTTTTGGATTTACCTTCTGGCAGGTGGGGCATCTTGCTGCGACTCGTTGGGCTTCTACATACAATCCCGGTGCCACAACCTGTCGAACTAGTAAGTCTCCCATTGCGGTGCCTCCCATGTGGGTCTTCGCATGAAGTTGTTTTACCACTTCTTCTGCCAGCCATCAGGGTAGCATGACTTTTCCTCTTGGGACTATCCACCACCCTTGGGGATTTTTTGTGGCCTTGTTTTCCTCGGCAGCTTTGTCATCAGCCTGGGTGTATTTTGCTTTATAGTCTTCCAAGCGGAGGGGTATCTCATGGGCTAAGCCTTGAAACACTACTTCTCCTCCCATCTGCGCTGCTTCTTTGGCTGCCATGTCGGCCTTCACATTTCCCCTTCTCTGGTGCTCATCTGCGGCTCTGCCATGCGCTTTTACATGCACCACGGCTACCTCCTTTGGCAGTTGGAGAGCCTCCAGTAGTGCCACAATCTGCGGTCCATTTGCAATCTTCTGTCCAGAGGCTGTGATGAACCCACGTTCTTTCCACAGTAGTCCATGGGCATATACGGTGGCAAAGGCATAGTGTGAGTCTGTAAATATGTTTACTCTTTTATCCTTCCCTAATTCTAGTGTACGTGTCAAGGCAGTGAGTTCTGCTGCTTGCGCTGACCAACTTGCGGGGAGTTTCTCTTTCCACATAGTTTCAGTCAGCGTTACCATGGCGCATCCTGTATGTCGTGTGCCATCTATTATGTTGCTTGAGCCATCTACAAAGAACTCTTCTTCTGGATTTTCAAGCGGGTCATCTGTCAAGTCGGGTCAAATCAATACTGTTTGAGTTAACACTTCTAGACAATCATGACATGGGGGTCCTGGTTCTGGCAGAAGGGTGGCTGGATTCAGGGCCGTGGTGTGCTTATAGGTGAGGCCTGGATTAGATAACAAAAAGATCTCATATCTAGATTGTCTGGAAGGGTTTAAGAACTTTCCTCCCTCTGCTCCAAGGATTTGGGGCACGCCATGTGGGGTGTGTATCTCCATGTTAGCTCCCATGACAATCTTTTGTGCCTCCTCTACAAGGGTAGCAGTGGCCGCAACGGCTCTCAGACATGCTGGCCACCCTTTTGCTACAGGGTCCAGGACCTTGGAGTAATAGCCCATAGGCCTCTATGTCAGGCCCACTGGTTGAGTCAAGACTCCCGAGGCAACTCCCTTGTTCTCATGCACGTACAGTCTATAGGGCTTGCGCCCATTTGGAATCATGAGTGCTGGAGGTTGTGAGAGGGCAGTTTTCAATAGTTCAAATGCATGCTGATTTTCTTTGGTCCGTTTCCAACTTGCGAGGCCCTCTTTGGTAAGAGACTCATACAGGGGCTTAGCCTTTCCCCCATAATCAGGAATCCACATTCTGCAAAACCCTGTCAGACCCAGAAAGGCTCGTAGCTCCTTTGGGCTTTTAGGAGCAGGCATATTTTGTATAGCTTGAATTCGATCTTTGCTCAGGGCTCTTGTTCCCATTTCAATTTCATAGCCTAAGAAAGTGACCTTTGGTTGACATATTTGAGCCTTCTCTCGTGATACTTTATACCCCCTTTCTCCTAAGGTGTTCAGCAAGGACTCTGTTGCTCTCTTCTCCGTTTGCATGCTAGGGCTCGCTATCAACAGGTCATCAACATATTGCAACAGCGCCACCTCCTGGTGCTTGTCTCTCCACTGCTCCAAATCCTTCTGCAATGCTAATCCAAAAATGTGGGGGGCTGAAACGAGCCCTTGGGGCACCACAGCCCATAACAATTGAGTTTTATGATAAGTATATGGGTCTTCCCATTCAAATGCAAATATTTTCTGGCTGTCTTTGTGCAGTGGGATAGAGAAGAAAGCATCTTTTAAATCTAGGACGGAAAACACCCTTGCATTCGCTGGGACTTGGGTCAAAATGGTGTGGGGGTTCGGAACCAGGGGATGATCCACTAAAACTTTCTTGTTTATGGCCCTCAGGTCTTGCACCAGCCTGTAGGAGGTGCTATTTGGTTTGAGCAACCCCAATATTGGGGAGTTAAAGGGGGATAAGCCCTCTACTAGCCAGCCATACTTCTTAAACTTTTCAATAAGCGGTTTTAAGCCTGCACGAGTAGCTCTCTTCAAAGGATACTGTTTCACGCACACAGGCAGCTTTCCCTCCTTTAGGATTTAGGAATTTTGATTGGTGTTACATACTTTGCCCGAGCTGGGGTTCCATCTGCCCATACACACGGGTCAACATTCTCTAAGAGCTCAATCCCCTTGGCCTTTGACACAGTTTCAGTTGCCTGGAGGGCCATCTGGTAATTTGAGCTCTGCTTCACTGGTAGCTGTACTACAATCTGATCCCCACGAAAGAAGATCTCAGCTTGCAGCTTCGTCAGCAAGTCCCGCCCCAGAAGGGCAACCGGACATGTGGGCGAGACCACAAAGGCATGTTCTAGTCTATTTTCTCCGATCTTTGTGAGGAGGGGCTCACATACAGGCAATCTAGCCTTTCTTCCTTCAATTCCTTCTATTGTCACATGTCGTCCGCTTTCTTTGGCGAGGGGGGGGGGGTTTGCAGGGATCATGGGACAGGTGGCTCCAGTATCTACCAGAGCCTCATAGTCTCTGCCACCGACCCTTATCTTTACCATGGGATCTTCCCGAGTACTTACTCGTAGGGTGGTGGCTTTAGATCCCGGTCTCCTTCAGCAACATTTCTCAGAGGAGTCTGCTCTCAATTGGCGCCCCTCCCCCTGGCTCTTCTCTCTCTGCCTTCTCAGCGGGCAGTCCTTCTTCCAGTGTCCCTTCTCTCAGCAATATGCACATTCGTCAAACCTCGGGTGGCCCTTTCCCTTCTTCTGCCCCCCCTTTGGCCTCTGCTGAGGCTCTATGCATCCTGAGCTGCCACTCAAGGCGGCTGCTAGCATCGCCAGCTGCTTTTTGCCGCGTTTTGTCTCCCTTCTTTCTGTTACTTGCTCTCGGTTGCCATACACTTTATATGCAATCTCTACCAACTCCGAGAGTGGCTTGCCTACGGCGCTTTCAGCTTTCTGCAGCTTCTTTCTTATATCTGGTGCTGCTTGCCCTATGAACATTGTCTTTACCATGCGCTGGTTTTCTGGGGCTTCACGATCTAGGTCACTAAACTTCCTAAATGCATCAAACAACCGTCCTAGGAACACAGAGGGATTTTCATCCTTCTCTTGGCGGACTTCATACAACTTGGAAAAGTTAGTCACACGTGGCACAGCCCTCCCCAATGCCTCCGCTATTATTCCCAAATAGTCCTGACTCTGCTCTCGGTCCCTGGGGTCGTTGGGACACCACTCAGGGTCTACTTGGGAGCATAATTCATGGGGGTCCCTAGTAGTTCCCGCTACTCGCTCCTCAGCGATCCTATCAGCGGTGCCTTGCACTAGGTGCCTTTCCTCGGACGTTAGTAGGGTTTGCAACATCATCTGCACATCTGCCCATGTGGGACGATGTGTCTGCCCCACAGATCGAAATAAACTTTGCATCTTATCAGGATCTTCTCTAAAGGAAGGATTCTGATTGTTTTAATTGAACAGATCAGCGGTGCTGAAGGGCACATATACAAATGCAGTCTGCCCCTCCCCTGTCATTACCTCTCGCATCGGGCACTGGTATTTAGGGTGCGGGTTTCGGGTAGCCCTAGGCTCAGCCAGAGGAGAAAAATGTATTGCTAACTGGGATGGATCCCACAGGGGTCTTGGTGAGCCGGGTTGGGCCACTTGTCTTGGGACTTGGTCAGAAGAGGAGTCAGCAGGGCACGAGGGAGTCACGATATACTCTCCATCATAGGGTGGCGGTTGAGAGAGACTTTGCGATGTGGACCCGGCTGGCCGGGGTTGAGAGGCTGTGGCCACCGTTGGGGTACTTTCTACTGGAGGTTGAGGCGGAATTGCACGATCACGATCCTGCCCCCTCAAACCTTGTGCCAAGTCTATCTCGTCTTCTCCCTCTAAGATTGGCTTTCCCTTCCCTCCTTTCTTTCTCTGAGGGTCTGCAGCCAGCATTTGTTTGCACATCTCTCCTTTACATTGTTTCACCCAGGAAGGGTTGCTCAAAGTGCAACTCAACCATGAGTCTATGTAGGGATACTGATCCCAGTGCCCATCATTTACAACAATAACGTGCACTTTTCTAATTGTGGCCTCATTAAAGGAGCCGATATCTGGCCAGTTGACTCCAAATGACGGCCATTCCAATTGACAGAGTGTAACCAGCTTGCCTTTCGACATCTTAGTGCCATAATTATCTTTGACTTTGCTAAAGTTCTTTAGCATGCATCCCAAGGGAGTGGCAGAGCTTTCTAAATGGGAGCTACCCGCCCCCATTGTGCCTACCTCTATTTGAAACCATACACGGAGCCTGACAAACCTCCGACACTTACACGGAGTCTAACAAACCTCAGACGTTTACACAGAGTCTGACAAACCTCAGACGCTCCGAAGGCAACTCAAACAGAAAGACAGAAGGGAAATCAAGTACTTACTCTGCCCAACACCCTAGTGCCGTCTCTTCAGACCCGTTCAGCCTGGTTGACTCAATCAATGGAGTCCACGCCTTTAACCTCCTGGGTGTCCCAACCCCCGTTCTCTGGTGCCGTGGCAGACCTCAAAGGCAGTCCGGCGCGCCCCACAGGCACCTTTGCCAGTTCTGTCGTTTGACCCCAGGGTGGTCCAAGGGACTCCTGACTGGCTCGCCAATCTGTTGCACAAAATGCTAGTTTCGCCCCCTGGAGGCTAGTCCAATTTGCCCCAAAGAGGAGAGTCAACTTCAGGCTGGGTCCAACTCGATTTTATTGTTTGCAAACAGTTCGACAAAGGAGCTCACGCTCAAAAGCAGAGTCGACCCCCGGCAACCCCCACGCTACAGTTTTATCACTTAGCTTGCATTCCTCAGCCAGCGTGTTACTTTTGATTGGTTGCCAGAGGTTTGCTTAGCAACCTTATCTTAGGGTTACTGTCTGCTTATTCCAGGCATGCACGGCTCTTACAGTACTACGTGCTGCTTTAGACACATACAATGGCTTTTAGGTTACATTTTTATTACACCAGTTTGAACAAAAAAGGCTTTGACGTGCGATTTAATAAAAATGGACTGTGTACTATAGCTTTGGATGGACAGACCTATGCAAAGGACACTGAGAGAGATGGTGTATTTGTACTGAATAATATACAGCAACAAGTAAATTCAATTAGACGCTGTGAATCTACTGACTGTTTGGAATTGTGACATAGACATTTTGCTCATCACAATGCTGAGTCCACACTTGATTTGGAAAGGAAAGATCTAGCAAGAAATATTTCTATAAAGATGTGCGATGACAATACAGAAAGATGTGTATGTTGCATTAAAGGAAAAGGCATAAGGCCTTCAGTCCCATAACAGAGAGAAAGATATACGACACGACCATTACAACTGGTTCACTCTGATTTGTGTGGTCCAATTCAAACAGCAACTAAAGCTGGAAATCTGTATTTTTCACCTTTTTTGACACCTATAGAAGGTATGCAGTCATCTATTTGCTGAAAGAAAAAGCCAAGTTATGCAACTATTAAAGCAGTATATGGCAGTTGTGAGCAATACATTCAATCAAAATGTAAAGGTTTGGAAAACAGATAATGGGGGTGAGTTTATGTCTAGTGCTGTACAATAGTTCTTGAAAAAGCACGGTATAGAGCAGAAGTGAATCACACCTGTTTCTCCAGAACACAATGGGACAAGTGAGAGATTTAATAAGACAATTATGCAAATGACTAGATGTTTACTTTTGGACTCTAATCTTCCCAAAAAATATTGGGGAGAAGCTGTGATGACTGCAACTTATTTGCATAATAGATTGCCCACCAAAGCAACAGTGTGGACACCTTTTAAACTTCAAGGATATTGGGCATTCAAGGAAGCCCAATATGGGGCATATCAGGATGTTTGGATCTAAAGTCTATGCTCACATACCAAAGGAGAAGAGATCAAAACTTGATGAAAGAGGAGAAGAAGGAATTCTGGTAGGGTATGAACCCGGAATCTAGGTTATAGGATTTTAAATCCCATTACCGGAAAGATTACAGTGAAGAGTGGCACCTATTTTCATGAAAGGAAGATAGTTAATTCAGTAGGCGATACTGAGACACTAGACATTGATCTAGTTTGTTTACCAGTAGACATGGGTGTTGAAGATAAAGAACTACAACTCTGTGCAGAGTCAGAAGGGGATGTACAGTAGAGGAAAGTTCAGAGCCAGAAGTTGATAAACCAGCAGACAGAGCTACTGAACGTACCACCCTTAATAACGGTGTACCAGTCTTACGATTGTTCTACCTTGCAAGAGTGGCAGAAGTGTATGAGCCCTCAACTTGGGGAGAAGCTGAGAATATGCCACCAGCGGAAGCAATGCAAATGGAGAGAGGTGATGCAGCAAGAGATGGATTCACTATACCAGAGTAAGACATGGCCTCTTGTAACGCTGCCAGAAGGCAAGAATGTTATAGGATGTAAACAGGTTTTTAAGGCGGAGCCAAATGCACAAGGAAACATTCAACATTATAAAGCCAGATTAGTTGCCAGAGGGGTCTCTCAGATTCCAGAACAAGATTATAATCAGACTTTTTCACCTGTGGGGAAACATAGTACGATCAAACTGTTCTTAAGTATTGCTGCATCACGACAGTTACATGTGAAACATTTTGATGTGAAACCTGCTTTTCTTTATGGAGATCTTGAGGAAGAAATGTTTATGAGGCAGCCTCCTGGATTTGTAAAACCAGAGAATAAGGGACTTGTATGCAAGTTGCAGAAGAGTTTGCATAGATTAAAGCAAGCTTCCAGAGTGTGGAATGAAAAATTAAATCAGAAGTGGCAACACCCATGAATACAAATTGTCTTAAGAAAGAAGAGAACAATGAACCTTTTCCTCATATTGATCAGTACAGAACAGCTATGGGGAAATTGGTCTATCTATCTAATGTAAGTAGACCAGATATATTCATTGCAGCTGGAATTTTGAGCACAAGTACCAATCCACCCACACAGCGAAATTGGAGTGCTGTGAAAAGACTGGTCAGATATCTAAAAGGGACTGCACATTTGAAACTAAGATGGCAAGCCACTGAAAAACCTAAGCTCATTACATATACAGATGTAGACTGGGCAGGAGATTCAACAGATACAAACTCTACCAGTGGAAATTTGTTCTTTTATGGAAATGCAGTAATTGGTTGGCTTAGCAAGAAGCAAGACACAGTTGCAGCTTCGTCCACTGAAGCAGAGTACATATCAGCTGTACATGCATGTGAAGAAGCAGAATGGTTGTATACGTTGCTGAAAGACTTTGAAATAGATGAGCCAACACCAATACAAGTCATGGAAGACAATCAGAGCTGCATAAAGATCTCCCAAAGAGAGAAAATTGATGCACGTACCGAGTACATTGATGTCAAGTACCATATATTGAAAGATCTGTATATGAGAGGGCTTATTGGGATAAAGTATTGTCCAGCGAATGGGATGATTGCAGATATTCTCACTAAGCTACTTCGTAGAGACCAGTTTCAACCTCTATGGGAGAAGATGAACCTTGTAGACTCGATCAAGCGTGTTTGAGAAGGGGTGTTGGAAATGGGCAACAATGCTTGTTAGTTAGTTGTTTGGGCCAGTGGGAGGTGATAGTTATGATAATTATTCTGTTCTTGCTGACTAATCCTCTTTCTGGTAAATAAGGGTTAACTTGCTTTACCTGTCTTTAATTGCCCTTTGTCAGCTTCTTATCTGCCTCCTCCCTTTTTTCTCCTCTGTCTGCAGTGAGGTGCTATTTTATTTTCTGGCTGCTGAGCTGATTATGTATGTTCCTTTTTAACCTTGAATAAAGTTTTTATCCTTTTTTTTTTCACCTTGACTATAAGTTTTAATGGACTGTTTATTGCAACTGCTATGTGCAAATTTATCAAACTGCTTCCCAATATTCCCACATTCTCTTCACACAGTGGCCAACCAGATGCCCACAGGAAGCCCACAAGCAAGACGTGAGTGCAATAGCACCTTCCTACCCATGTTCCCCTGCTGCTAACATTGGTGAAATGTAAATAAATTCTAGTTATTCTAAATTTGAATGCATGTATATCCTTCAGAAACTTTGCAGGTTTCTTGTCTGGGGGACACCTCTAATGACTTGTGCATTTTCATATAAATTTACCCAAAAACTATTGGGGGTGGGGTGACGGGAAGGGAAAGCAAATCCCTCTCTCCCCCGAATTGGAAAACTCCCTTTCCACATGAACTGCTGCACCTATCCTTCCGAAACTTTGCTTGCTTCTTATTTAGGGACACATCTAGGATGTCTGTAATTTTCAGAACAATGGTCCACAAGGAACAGAGAGAGAGAAGTATGTCCTCTTTTGGAGACCTCAAAATGTCAAGGCTACCCTTGCACAAAAACCCCTGTGGCTATCATTCTGAAATTTGGCAATTATCTCCTCTGATGGGGCAATGAATCCTGCATTTTTTATCCAATTCTTCTAAGGAACAAAAATGTTATTGGCAGTTCCCTTTAAAAGAAAATAAAAACATAAACCCTGAACCTATTTTTCTGACATTGGGCAGGTGTAATCCCCTTCTAGGGGGCTACTATGCCTGAAATTATCATCCAGAGAGAAAAAAGTTACAGTTTTTTTTTCTAATTTCCCATGGTACAGGAAGCACAAAGCCTCATTTTTTCAAACCTTGACTCAGGGTTGGTGCTGAGCTGAAGTGGACCAACTACAAACTGGCCTGAGCAGAAGTGGGATGTTTTCCAAAAAGCTGAATTGGGGTCTGAGTTGAAGTGGGGTGGGGGGTCAGTGCACACTTCTTATGTATGTATGTATGCATGTAATCTACATACACACACACACACACACACACCCTATAGATATATATAGATATTAGAGGTGTGCTTATATATGCACGTGCAAATTTGTGTTATGGGCCTGTGCCCCCGGATCTTTTAAGAACCTAGCAACGCCCCTGGATAAATACATTGGAAAAAATGGGCATTGCATTCTTATGGTGGGATGAAAAGCAGTGGTATAGTAGGAAATTTTGAAGAGCAGATGCTCATATTGACAATCCACATAGCCACACCCTCAGGGAGAGTCCCAAAATGCAAGCTGCTCTGTGGATCCATATCATCAAACCAATTCTAGCTGTCCCCATTTTGGGGCTTTTGTAAAGCTAGTGTGTCTTAATTGCCCATTTGAGACCAAGCCACCCAAAAATACTTTGCATTACAACAAGGAACAAGATATTGTTGCTGAGAAAATGCATTCTACCTCCACCCAAGCTACTGTGAGGATTGCAGCTAAGCTCAGAGGGAACTGGGAAGTCTGAGTGGGTTCACAGATGTAGTCAGTATCCCTGCTAATGAAAAAGTGCAGGCGTTGCATTCCTGTACCATGTTGGCCAGTACAGGGCCATGCTGAGAGCCCCTCCCTGATATCACAACGTATATCAGGCCCATAGCCATTCCCAATGTATGCATGGACACCAATGGGCAGAGCTACAGTGACGTGGTATCAGAGGGCGGGGCTACTCAGTGTGACCCCATTCCTGCTCCCATGGTGAGTCTATATACTTTTAATCACACCTGAAAAGGACTTTTTATAAAGCCTTTTCTGAAATATTAGTAGAACCTATAACACAGCGTATGGGCCATGTTCTCCATACTGGCAAATTATTGGCTCAATGATCCCAACATTATAAGTCATTTTTAAGTGAGAGAAACTTCCATTCAGCAGCCTTGTTGGCACATAATGACTCACCATGGGTTAATTAATTAATTAGCCCATGGTTGTTCGAGGCCACATGCAAGTGAATGTACTGCCTCCTGTCTGCTCACTCCTTCCACTTTGCAAATAATTCAGGAAACAACCACACACACTCCCCAGGTGCTGAACAATCCATTCTGGATTGTTGAGGGAGAAACAACCCGGAGTTTTAATCCACTGTTTGTTTGCTTAAGCATGGAGCGGGGGAGTCAAGGGAAGGGAGCGCTGGAAGGTCGGATTTGACCCCCAGACCTGAGGTACTGTATCCGTGACATCACATGGGAGTAGACATGACTAGGGATGTACAGACTTTGTAAAATCTATTCCGTCTGTGTTTTGCAGATTGTTAGGTGCCTTTCATTCTGTTGTCCGCTCGCTAATGGAATTGGATTTTTTCCTATTTTCCAAATTTGCGCAAATTCACATTTGTGCAAACGCGCACTTGCACAAATCCCTCCAAAATGCACATTTTCATGCTTTATCCTATGAGGGAAATTCACATTTTGGGATGGTTTTTAATTTTATATATTTTTCTGCAACTAAATTTGTGTTAAAAATCTGTATAGTTAAAAAAGAATGGTCCACAAGTCCACGGAACCTGTGCAACTCAGGAAAAGTCTGTCTGCTGTGGAATCCAAGCCCATTTTATTCCATTGTGGATTTTTCATAGAAATCTGAACCCATCTGATTCCGTTGTGGATTTCTCCGATATCCCTAGACATGGCTCCTAGGCATCATATTTCTCCCTGTTCCTCATAATCCTGCCCAAATTTTCAATCTCATAATTTGCTCTCCCCTTTCAGAAGAGAGGAGCTGTCATTTTGTGAAGGTCACCTTGAAACCCACTCCTTGGAAGCCACTTAGACTTCCCCCGAATGTAGGGGCACCTGGAATAGGAATTCTGAAGCAGATCTAAGATTCTGGACAGGATGATATGGGCTGTGTATCTTTGAGAAGCAGCAGAAGAGCTTTTTAATTAAGACTTAATCCTGCCTGTGGCTGGGCTTATGTGGGCTACACGAAGAGTTTTATTTTCCCGTGAGTTATTATATATATGTGTGTATGTGTGTGTGTGTGTGTATATATATATATATATAATTTATTCAAATGTATATGCCACCTATTTATTTATTTACATTTCTATACCACCGAATAGCCGAAGCTCTCTGGGTGGTTTGAACAACAATTAAACCCATAAAATGTAGTATGATCAAATACAATTTAAAAATTTAAAACCACAGTATAAACTAAAGAAAAAAAACTAAAATAAAACCTGGCAGCAATGCAAAGATTTAAAATACATCAACAGATTTAAAACAACAGAAACTTTTCATCAAATTATCTGGGCAGTTCATGATAAAACAAAATAAAATATAACCATATATGGTCAAAGGATTTGGCCTTGCATATCCATATATGGCCCAGTAGGGTTTCTTCATCTAATGAAAGCTTGCAACCCCCTTCCCATCCTCCCATCTGCACAATGCTGGAAGTCCTGCCAGGCCATAAAACAATTTCTTATAAAAAAGCCCAGAGATGAGTTTCCTTGCGGTGCTCAGAGCCCAACGTCCTCTGAGAGGAGACACCCAGGCAAGTCTGTAAGGCCCCATGCATGCTCAGACATAAGCCGCTCTGAGTTCATTGGACCTTACTCCCAGGTAAGCATAGATTGGATTCCCGCCATGCTTTTGTACTTGGCCTGCAATCCAGATGGCAAGGGATCGATAGGCACAGAACATGGAGCAAGACTGGAGCCACTCACAAAAGAAGCCACTAGTGAGTAGCACTCAGTGAGGTAGAGCTCTTCCCTCTTGTTCCCATTGAGCCACGATTTGCCGCCATGATGTGATGATGTCTAAACAGTCCATTTGTGTCAATGCTCTGACAAAGCTCAAAACAAACACACAAGGTGCAAGACAGCTAACAGAACAGCACTAGACCAATAAGATAATTTTATACAGTGTTTATAAAGTACTTGATGGTACACAATCATAGCAATGTCATAACAACCATATCAGTTATATCAGTCCTTTTCTTTTCTTCCTTTTTTTTAGTGTTGCGGACAACACAGACAGAACCCCAACACAGACAGAACCTGACCAGTTTGATTGCTCTTGCCCTCATTGCAGGTTGTCAAGACATCTTTTCTTGAGGCAGCATTTTTGTGGTGGTGTTATTTCATATATAACAGCACTCAGTCCACAGTAGTTTGTTACTAGGAAAATCCTTGTGCTTCCATTGCTATTGTTCATGAGTGCTATGGGGAATGTGGGTGTGTAAGCCTCACAGGGTACTAATGGATAGTGCCCAAAGCCTTTTTAAGGGGGGGCACAGGGGGCAATTGCCCCAGGCCTCACATATGAGGGGGGTCGCAAATAGAGGGGCTAACATCAGCACTGACATTACTGCATTGTTGCCAAATCTTTTCTTTCAGAATCCCACTAATTTCCGTAAACCAAACAGAAAAAATCATAAAACAAACTCTACTGGTGGTCGTGTCCTTTTGTCAGGACAACATGAGCAAGATGGTTGCAGATGCAGTCAGTGCAAATAGCAGCAACCCAGCCCAACTATAGTCAGACATACACTATGGGGCCCTCAATGCAGTGGCTACAGGCCCAGTGTGCTCACAGAGACCTACCAGAGTGCCCTGCATTTGAAAGGCCCTCAAATGAATATTCTGCCACAGGCCTCTCAGGGTCTTAAAAGGCCCTGATAGTGCCTGTAACATTATTAGTGATAAACAACACCTACCCTGCCAAACCAATAGAGGGCAACAGTAGAGGGCCACTTCAGACCATATTAAATTGTACGATTGCAAAGGGGAGCAGAGTCATGTGCACTGGACCTGTCCATAGTGTCCCCATGGATACCAGCTCCACCCTGGATTTTCCTGTGTTAAATGGGAAGATATGGAGGGGAATTCTAGCAAATTTGGCTGAACTTACTTAGAAAAATCCTCCCTGTGACATGGAATCATGTGAGAACAGGGTTCCTGATCGTGGGGATAATTCTACATCTTTTCAGCCAAACATGCTTAGAATCCCCCTTCAGACCTTCCCGCTCATTCTGGGGAGGTCAGGGATGGGACCATGTGTATGGGCATGTTGAGGGAGGAGCTGGTGTGTTGCCCTCCCTCCAACTCTAAGGATATGATTTAATAATGTTTGAATAAGGTTAATGCCTAGCATAGTTGGAGATTCTTCTGGAAGGCTGAGGGCCATTTTGGGAAAAGGTATGGTTTTCTCTCTCCGTGCATTTCTTAGACTGGGGCGGGGGGGGGGAGGTGGGCAAACTCTCTGTGCAAAAGAAAAGAAAAGGACAAGACTACAGTTTGAGGCAGACAGAGAAAGACAAGACAAGAGGACTGAGTTTTTGGAATGCTAGCTTTCTCTAGAGGTGGGAGCAGTGGAATTTGGATTGTCAGACTATTTTATGCTGTAATTTCGCCTATGCCCAACCTGTATACTTGTAGATAAATGCAAATATTACAAATGACTGTAAGCTTCCTATGTCTTCCTTCCAAAGGAAACTAAACTGGGTAAAGTCTGTACTCCTGGAACTTCTCACTGCTTGGAGAATTGGGTTGAACATAATAATACCATCCCACTCTTCCAACATTGTGCCACTGACCAGAACATACAGCACATGATGGGGCTTATATGCAATGCAGTTGAATGAGCAGGCTCGATTCTCAGTATGACCAGGGAGCAGGCTTTGCCCTATCCAAGTGTTGTCCACAAATGCACCATTTTATTTTCTCCTGTAGAACTGAATGAGTGAAATAATGCTCTTGGTGACATTGTTGAGGTGAGGACAGAATCTGCCCACCATCCCTGATATCGAATAGCCCAGGGATTCACAGGGATTCTGCCTGAGTGAGACATTGCCACTTATGAATCGCCAAAAAAGAGCAAAGGCATCACCGATAAAGAGGACAAAAGTGGACAGTGATTTGCATAAAATGCGCCTATGCTAATTTATATGTATACATGCAAATTTATAAATTATTATATTGATTTAAATAGAAATACAGTACATCTCACCATACTGTGGAAAATGACCAGAGGACTCTTGTGCCTGCCTCTTCAGCCTGCTGTTCAGATGCTAACTGTTGATAGGTAACAGCTGTTACGGTTCATTATCTTTAAACTGCAGTTGGACTGGACAGCCCTTCAAATAGAGGACTGGCCACCCTGGATGCGTATGTGTGTATCCGTGTGTGTGTGTGTGTTTATGGCACACACATGCTATCTCTATAGGCTGGGCCCAAAGAGATGCATTGCACCCAGGTCCTCAGCATGTTTGTCATATGCAAACCTTTTTGTGATAACAGGCATTTTGCTGGTAAAAAAAATTATGCAGCCATCAGCCCCTGGTGGCCACTATGGCTAACTTCAGCTTTGAAAGCTGAATATAATTGCTGCTAAAATCTGCCACAGATCATATATTATAATTAGCAAGCAAATATGATGCAGAACAGCAGGAGTCATTAGAGATTCATGCCAGAATTTGCAGTCCCCAGGTATACATCACAGGATCCATTTTCTTATTTGCAGCAAAAGCCATGCAACTACACAAATATTTTAATTGCTGGATTTTAATTAGGATTGCCAACTTTCTTCCTGCCCTGTGCCTTGAACAGTTGTGTCATCACAAGTAGGAATCCAGCAGTTGGAATTCAGCATTACTTCACCTGCATGCCAGGAAAGCTTCATCTGCATGCCAGGAAAAGCTTCACCTCCTGAATTTCTGATGTTGTCATCACACAGCTATTAAGGCACAGGAGCTCTGCCAGAACTAAGGCTGAAACCTAACTGGAATGTAAATTATTGTTTCCCACATTCTCACTCATTTAAACACAAAAACACAATTCTCCACAACAGGAAACTGTGACAAGCACAAACTCTAGCATCAGACAGCTTTTTGTTGTTGTTGTTCAGTTGTTCAGTCGTGTCCGACTCTTTGTGACCCCATGGACCATAGCACGCCAGGCCTTCCTGTCCTGCGCTCTCTCCCGGAGTGTGCTCAAGTTCATATTCATTGCATCGGTGATGCTATCTAGCCATCTCATCCTCTGTCGTCCCCTTCTCCTTTTGCCTTCAGTCTTTCCCAGCATCAGGGTCTTTTCCAGAGAGTTTTCTCTTCGATTTAGGTGGCCAAAATATTTGAGCTTCAGCTTCAGTATCTGTCCTTCCAATGAGCACTCAGGGTTGATTTCCTTTAGGATGGACTGATTTGACCTCCTTGCAGTCCAGGGGACTCGTAAGAGTCTTCTCCAGCACCACAGTTCGAAAGCATCAATTCTTCGGCGCTCAGCCTTCCTTATAGTCCAGCTCTCACAGCCATACGTTGCTACTGGGAAAACCATAGCTTTGATTATACGAACCTTTGTCGGCAAGGTGATGTTTCTGCTTCTTACTATGCTGTCTAGGTTGGCCATAGCTTTCCTCCCAAGGAGCAAGTGTCTTTTAATTTCATAGCTACAGTCACCGTCTGCGGTGATCTTGGAGCCCAAGAAAGTAAAATCTGTCATTGCTTCCATTTCTTCCCCTTCTATATGCCAGGAAGTGATGGAGCCAGATGCCATGATCTTCGTTTTTTTAATGTTGAGTTTCAAACCAGCTTTTGCACTCTCCAATTTCACCCTCAACAAGAGGCTCTTGAGATCCTCTTCGCTTTCTGCCATTAGGGTGGTATCGTCTGCATATCGGAGGTTGTTGATAATTCTCTCGGCAATCTTAATTCCGACCTGTGATTCATCCAACCCACCGTTTCTCATGATGTACTCTGCATATAAGTTAAATAAGCAGGGTGACAATATGCAGCCTTGTCGTACTCCTTTTCCAATTTTGAACCACTCGGTTGTTCCATGTCTGGTTCTTACTGTTGCTTCTTGACCCTCGTACAGGTTTCTCAGGAGACATGTAAGGTGGTCTGGTACTCCCATCACTTTAAGAATTTGCCACAGTTTGTTGTGATCCACACAATCAAAGGCTTTAGTGTAGTCAATGAAGCAGAAATAGACGTTTTTCTGGAATTCTCTTGCTTTCTCCATGATCCAGCAAACATTGGCGATTTGATCTCTAGTTCCTCTGCCTCTTCGAAACCCAGCTTGTACTTCCGGTAGTTCTTGGTTCGCATACTGCTGAAGCCTAGCTTGTAGAATTTTGAGCATCACCTTGCTGGCATGTGAAATGAGCGCAATTGTGCGGTAGTTTGAACACCCTTTGGCGTTGCCTTTCTTTGGAATTGGAATGTAAACTGACCTTTTCCAGTCTTGCGGCCACTGTTGAGTGTTCCAGATTTGTTGGCATATTGAGTGCAGCACTTTAACAGCATCATCTTTTAGGATTTTAAATAGCTCAGCTGGAATACTGTCATCTCCGCTAGCTTTGTTGTTAATAATGCTTCCTAAGGCCCACTTGACTTCACTCTTGCGGATGTCCAGCTCAAGTTCAGTGACCGCACTCTCATGGCTATCAGGGACATGCAGATCTTTCCTGTATAGTTCTTCTGTGTATTCTTGCCACCTCTTCTTACTCTCATCTGCTTCTGTTAGGTCCCTGCCTTCTTTGTCCTTTATCATGCCCGTCTTTCCACAAAACATTCCCTTGAGATCTCCAATTTTCTTGAAGAGATCTCTAGTCTTTCCCATTCTGTTGTTTTCCTCGATTTCTTTGCATTGTTCATTTAAGAAGGCCTTCTTGTCTCTCCTTGCTATTCTCTGGAACTCTGCATTCAGTTGGATATATCTTCCCCTTTCTCCCTTGCTTTTTGCTTCCCTTCTTTCCTCAGCTACTTGTAAAGCCTCCTCAGACAGCCACTTTGCTTTCTTGCATTTCTTTTTCTTTGGGATGGATTGAGTTGCTGCCTCCTGAACAATGTTACGGACTTCCGTCCATAGTTCCTCAGGCACTCTGTCTATCAGGTCTAATCCCTTAAATCTATTCCTCACCTCCACTGTATATTCATGAGGGAGATGATTTAGGTCATACCTGAATGGTTTAGTGGTTTTCCCTACGTTCTTCAATTTAAGCTGAAATTTTGCAAGAAGCAGCTCATGATCTGAGCCACAGTCAGCTCCAGGTCTTGTTTTTACTGACTGTATAGAGCTTCTCCATCTTTGGCTGCAAAGGACATAATTAATCTGATTTCGATATTGACCATATTGGTGATGTCCATGTGTAGAGTCGTCTCTTGTGCTGTTGGAAAAGAGCGTTTGCTATGATCAGCGTGTTCTCTTGGCAAAACTCTATTAGCTTTTGTCCTGCTTCATTTTGTACACCAAGGCCATGCCTGCCTGTTATCCCAGTGATTTCTTGACTTCCTACTTTAGCATTCGAATCCCCTATGATGAAGAGGACATCTTTTTTTGGTGTTAGTTCTAGAAGGTGTTGCAGGTCTTCATAGAACCGATCAACCTCAGCTTCTTCGGCATCAGTGGTTGGGGCATAGACCTGAATTACTGTGATGTTGAATGGTTTGCCTTGGATTCATACTGAGATCATTCTATCGTTTTTAAGATTGTACCCCAGTACTGCTTTTCCCACCCTTTTGTTGACTATGAGTGCTACTCCATTTCTTCTAAGGGATTCTTGCCCACAGTAATAGATATGATGGTCACCTGAATTAAATTCGCCCGTGCCTGTCCATTTTAGTTCGCTGATTCCCAAGATGTCGATGTTCAATCTTGCCATCTCATGTCTGACCACCTCCAGCTTACCTTGATTCATTGATCTGACATTCCAGGTTCCTAAACAATATTGTTCTTTACAGCATCGGATTTTCTTTTCACCACCAGACACATCCACAGCTGAGTGTCCTTTCGTCTTTGGTCCAGCCGCTTCACTCTTTCTGGCGGTACTTGGAAATACCCTCTGCTCTTCCCCAGTAGTATATTGGACACCTTCCGACCTGAGGGGCTCATCTTCCGGCTTCATATCTTTTAGCCTTGTGATACGTTCCATGGGGTTTTCTTGGCAAGAATACTGGAGTGGGTTGCCATTTCCTTCTCCAGTGGACCACATTTTGTCAGAACTCTCTGCCATGACCTGTCCGTCTTGGGTGGCCCTGCATGGCATAGCTTATGGCTTCACTGAGTTACGCAAGCCCCTTCGCCACAACAAGGCAGTGATCTTACCATAAAAAAGGTAAAAAGGTAAAGGTGTCCCCAACCAGTCGTGTCCGACTCTGGGGTGCAGTGCTCATCCCTGTTTGTAAGCCGAAGAGCCAGCGCTGTCCGAAGACACTTCCGTGGTCATGTGGCCGGCATGACTGAACACCGAGGTGCACGGAACGCTGTTACCTTTCCCGCCGAGTACCTATTTATCTACTTGCAATTTCTTGCTTTCGAACTGCTAGGTTGGCAGGAGCTGGGACTGAAGACGGGAGCTCACTCCGTCATGCAGCACTCGGGTCTCGAACTGCTGACCTGCCAACCTTCCAGTCGGCAGTTCAGCATCTTAACCACTAAGCCACCGCGGACTTTTACCTTACCAACTTACCATAGATGCATTAATTGTCAGTAAGGCTAAGCAGGTAAGACATTGAGAGGATGACAAGAGTAAATAAATCAACACTTTAAAACAAATAAATAAAATCTGATTGACTGAATGGAACTAGGACTTTACTGTAAAGCTGTGAATGGCATATACGTTTCCTTTCAAAATAATCTCAGCAAGTAATTTTTCCTGGACAAGCATGATGATCTAAGCATCACGCCACCCCAAGAGAATTAATGTTCATTTAAGGGAAGAGCAAATATTTTATAACATACTTAACAGAAGGAACACCATATTAAGCATCAACAGGAACTAGAGCGGATATTGAAACTACGTGTGTGTGTGTGTGTGTGTGTGAGTGAGAGAGAGAGAGAGAGAGAGAGAGAACAGATCACACTGGGATAGATGGACCAGTGGTTTGACTCAGCATGAGGGCACAATCCTATGCAAGTTTAAACAGAACAAAAGATCTACAACTCCCAGCATGCTGGCTGGGACGTGCTGGGAGTTGTAGGTCTTTTTTCTGTCTAAACATGCATAGGATTGCGCCTTAAGGCTGCTTCATATGTTCATATATACATTTCATGAAGTACCTTCAGTCTACACCCTAAGTTGCTAGCAGTCAGTTGTGTCTGTTCATTAAACAGATTACTAAATTAGGTTTTCAACCTTTCAATTGATATGTGGGAATCTGAAACAGAAGGCATCCTGCCCTCCATTTTAGCCACTGTTTCCCAACATTTTTGGTATCCTTTTGAGTTAGGGCGGAGACTAAATGATCTACGTTACATCATAGAAAGACTGTGGTATCTGGGGAACATTGTGTTTTCTATATACCATTATAATCTTCTGCAGTTCTCTCTTTAATAGCTGGCAATCTTTGTCATTAGCTACTTGAGGGTGAAACATGTGACATATAACAATCTACTTTTGAAAGCCCCTTGAGTTTCAGTGTTATTTGCTATGTGGCATGGGGAGTGGGGGTTGCTACCTGAGAAACAAGCCCAAAAGCCTCTTGGGCATATGGAACTAGTTGGGTAGTTCTTGGATCCTGGCCTAAACTGATTGATTAAAATCATGGAATTGGAAGGGACATCGAAGATAAGATAGTAGTCCAAATCCATGCTCATACAGGAAATCCACTACTACAACATTGCTGACAGGTGGCCATACAGCCTCTTGACAACCTCTAACAAAGGAGTCCACCACCTTCTGAGGCAGTGTTTTTAGTCATTTTCAGTTGAAAACTCATAATTTTAACCCATTGGTTCAGGTCCTACCTTCTCTGGAACAATGGAACCCATTAATTTCTGAGTGATTAATTATAGCACCATCAATGTACATAGGAGATGAAGACAAGGATGCCCAAGTCAGATGAAGGTGTCTTGGACACTTGACAAGATAGTCTGTTTATATCCTGATCAGACCAACACTGGACATCCAGCAGCATCTCGATTCGGTACATGACAAGTGAGACCTGCAACAAACTGTTGCTATCTGGAGATATTCCACTTTATTCCATTCCTCCCCCCCCCTTTTCTGGTTCTTCCCCCAACAGTCAGTAAGCATTCTGTGGGCAATGAATATGCTCAGGCATCATTAGGAGGTTTGGGGAAGGTTTTCCCTCCAAGAGGTTGTGTGTGTGCATTATTTAATTTTATTTACAAATTTATATACTGCTCCACATTTAGACAGATTCCAGAGTGGTGAACAATAAAAGATATAAAGAATTAAACATATTAATTGTTTTTGTTTTTAAAACAGAGTACCAATTAAAAACACAGCTGGTCAATCAAGGAAGGCTTCTTGAAATAAACATGTTTTCAGGAGGAGCCACAAACAACACAATGTTGGTGCCTGCCTGACGTCCAGAGGCGAGGAGTTCCACAGGACAGGAGCCACCACACTGAAGGCTCTTTTCCGGGTGGACTCCAGTCAGGCCATGTGGAACCACCAGGAGCATGCCATTTGATGACCTCAGTGACCGGGCATGTTGAGAAGGCGCTTTCTCAGGTATCCTGGTTCCACATTGTTTAGGACTTTATACACTAGTATCAAAAAATTAAACCTGGCCCAGTAGTGAATAGACACCCAGTGCAGTTCCCTCAGCAAAGGAGTTACATTCTGAAAAGGGGCAGCTCCTAACAACAGCCAAGCTGCTGCATTCCGTACTAGCTCCAGCTTCTGGACCAGACTTTAGGACAGCCCCACTTAGGGTGCATTGCAATAATCCAGTCTTGAGGTTACTAGCACCTGTACCACTGTGGCCAAGCTATCGCTGTCCAGGAGAGGCCATAGCTAGCGAACCAGCCAAAGCTGGTAGAAGGCACTCCAAGCCACCATGGTCACTTGGATGTCCAGCAACAGTAATGGATCTAGGAGTACCCCCAGACTACAAACCTGATCTTTCAAAGGGAGTGCAATGAGCCTATCTACCAGAGTCAGGAACCACTCACCCACAGCGCTTTCGTATTGCCCGGATTCAGTTTCACTTTATTGGCCTTCATCCAGCCCATTACTGAGTCTAGGCATTGATCCAGGGCTTGCACAGCCTCACCTGATTCAGATGTCACAGGGAGATAGAGCTGTGTGTCATCAGCATACTGATGACACTTGGCTCCAAATCCTGTAATGACCACTCCCAGCAGCTTCATATAGATGTGGGACAAGATGGTACCCTGCAGAACCCTATAGCTCAATTGCCCAGGGGCCAAGGAATGGTCACCCAGTGTTACTCTCTGAAATTTACTCTGCAGGTAGGACCGGAACACAGTGCCTCCAATGCCCATCCCACAGTCAATCCAGAAGAATACAGTGGTCAATGGTATCAAAAGCTGATGAGAATGCTCGAGCAGAATTAACAGGCTTGCATTCGCCTGGTCCCTCTCTTGATAAAGTTCATCCATCAGGGTGACTGAGGCTGATTTGGTCCTGTAACCAGGTCAAAACACAGATTCCATCCCAGATTGGAATGGGTCTAGATAATCAGTATCCTCCAAGAGTGCCTGCAGTTGCCCCTCCACAACCCTCTCAAGTACCTTCACTAAGAAAGGGGTATTTGCAACTGGATGGAATTTGTTTAAAACCATTGGGTCCAGAGTGGGCTTCTTCAGGCTTAAGGACAGCAGGATCACCCCTTTGTGGAGAGATACATTTACCACTCCCTGGACCCACCCAGTCCTAACTCCTCAGCTAGCTTTTATTAGCTGGGGGAGGGGGGGGGATTGAAAGGGCACATGCTTCGTCACCTTGTCCACATCATCAGGCCACAGCAACTGAAACTGATCCTACAAAATTGGGCAGATAGTGGTGCCAGACACCTCGACTGGAGTTGCACTAACAATAGCATCAAGTTCGCTGGTGAGACAAGCAATTTTGTCCCCGAAGTGTGATGCAAAAAGGTCACATCTTGAGTCCTTGAGGGGACCAGGGCCCCATTTGCTGGGGAGGATGTTAACAGCCCCTGGACCACCCAAAAGAGCTCCACTGGACTCAAGGATACAATGAAGACAGCAAAGTAAGCCTTCTTTGCTGCCCACATCACCATACAATAGGCATGATTATGTGCTCTAGAACGTGGTCAGTTGTCTTCACTTAGAGTTTTATGCCATTTGTGCTCTAGCTGACATCCAGCCTGTTTCACTGACTGCAGCTCTCCAGTATACCAAGAAGCATAGCAGGCTCTACAGCGCTGGAAAGGGTACTCAGGTGCAATCAATTTGTTGGCCCTCTGCATCTCACTGTTCCACAGTAAGGGCTCCTTCACACTGAGCTTTTATCCTGTGATTGAGATTGCTCCTTCACAGAAGTTTGCGGGCGTTTTACATGACTGTGATCATTCAAGACGTTTGTTCCATTTTTAAATAGATCACAGATAATGAGCTATCAAATTACCCCATTGTGTCCGCTTCAGTTTCCTCCATGAAAAGAGTAAAAGCAGCAAGAAGAAGAGCGAGATCAATGAAAGAGAATGGAAGACTCAGATACCGGGAGAAGGAGCAGGGTAGGGGAAAAGGAAGCACATGAAAAAGGGAGTCATCGTGATCCTGCATTTAAAACAGAAGCAGAAAGCCCCATTTCAAATGCAGGATTTTAGGCTGGTGTAGAGATGCCCTAAGACTTGGGCCTCAGCTGGACCACCAACATTCTCCACTGGAAAATCCCCAAGCACATACAGACATCCAGTGGATTCCATCAGTCTCCTGGGGCAGACCATCCAAATGGGTCCCCCATCCCTGCAGGTGGGAAGTAAGGCCGTGAGTTCAAATCTCACTGGGAAATGGTTTGACCATGACAATGGAGCGACTTGGATCCCCCTGCCCCATCATTTTTAGACTACTCATACACAGCTGGGAGCAAAGACCAAATCAAGGGTATGCCCCACTTCATGTCCTGGGCCAATGACAAACTGAGACAGCCCCATGGTTGTTAATGGAGGCCATGAAGTCCCGAGCTGGAGTCCAGAAACAGCTTCAGCACAGAAATTAAAGTCACCCGGAACCACCGTCCTAGGTTCCTCCAACATTACACCAGCAGCAGGGTGGATGGTACACTAGCAGCATCCTCAATCTGCCTCTAGGGCCCAACACCAGGTGCAATCCCTCAAAGTGTGCTCCAAGATTATGTGGTTTCCTAGTGGGAGAGATGGAAGTTTTGTAAACCACAGTGACTCCGCTCACCCCTATGTTGGTGCTGCACCAAGTACTGAGATGGGTGGAGCTGAGTCAGGTCAACCCCACCCAGCTCATCCATCCAAGTCTCAGTAATATATGCAGCATCAGCCTTCTCATCCACGATTAATTGTGAATGAGTGCAATCTTATTGCGGACCAACCTGGCATTAAATAGCAGCAGCACCAGACATGAGGACTCGATCTCATGCCCTCACTAGAGGAATCCTCCTTAGAGGAAGAGCTAGAGCCTCCAAAAACCAAGGGCATGCTAGATCAGTCACTGGCACCAGAGCCTTCAGGGAGACCGCTGCAGGTCCTTCCCTGTCAGGGGAGGGGACTCTGCCTCTGAGACAGAGGCTGAGCAACCCCCTGGTCCCCAGGAGCATCATCACCTTGAGCAACAACCCAGTAAGCCTCCTGTAAGAAGGAGTATTCGCTTACAAAGATGGCCTCCTCAGGAGAAAGTGGCTCCTCTGGAGTAGGGCTCTGGCCAGAGAACTCTAATGGACAGCAGCTGAGCTTGGGTGGGGCTCAGCAGGCTTTGTGGCTAAAAGCCTTCAGTTAGAGCTTGCTAGTTGTTAGAAATAATGTCTCATCAACTCCTTTTACCTTGTGACTAAACCTCTTTGCTACAGGCCTTGGACTTTTGCTTGACTCTGCCGCTGGGTTGTGTATGTATCTGACTGCCTAACTGTGTTTGACTGCTGCCTGTTTGACTGCTCTTGCTTTGCCTGACTCCATATACTGGATGGATTGCCTGTGCCTGTTATCTTGATCACTTCTGCCTTTGTCTGAACTCCCTTGAACTAAAACCTGTCTGTTTGACCACTGGCCTGGTTTACTACTTGGTCTTGTGGTCAGTCCTATTACTGAGACTGCTGAAGCCAATACAAGATGCTCAGTGGATGATATACCAGGAACATGAGAGCAAGGGGAGGGCAATAAAAGGGGAACAGCATATAAGTATTTGTAACCCATTCTACTCTGATGTCACAACCCCCTTCTCCTGTCATATATCCTTCTGCCCCAAGTCACTGGAATACGGGTATCAGGTCCCTGGGTCAGTTTTTCAAACACACCAAAACTTCCTACATGCTCTCAACACCCGCTTACAACTCAAATATATCTTTGATCACTCAGAACTTCTCACACTTTCATATTAAGAAAGAAGATACCAAATATTTAATTAATAAAAAATTAGGTGAAGAGTTTATAACTGCAAGCCAAAGAAAGAAAAATGGAGTAGTTTTATATATTAAGCCACATTTGGGACTGGAATTGGTATTGTCAGATGAACAAGGTCGTTTTGTGGGAGTTAAAATTACACTGAATGGTGTATCAACATTGATTGTAGGGGTTTATGCACCTAATGACCACAAAGCAGAATTTTATGAGGATCTCTTATCCAAACTCGTGGATCTAACTTTTGACAGTTGGTGTTTAATGGGAGATTGGAATGGGGTGATTGCACCTCAAATGGATAGAATATCGGAGAAAAAAATAAAGTGTAATCAAGGGAAATTACCTAAAAGTTTCTTTGAATTGATGGACAATTTGGCTTTAGTAGATGTATGGAGAGATAAAAATGGAAACTCAAAACAATATACATATTTTTTCAGAAAGACATAGATCTTTTTCAAGGATTTATATGATTTTGACAATTAAAGAGCTTACTACAAATATTGGCAAAATACAAGTTCTACCAAGATCATTTTTGGGCCATAAGCCTATAGCTATATCATATGTGAAAAAAAGCACTACTTTTAGATGGAGATTGAATGAAATGATATTTCAAAATAAAAGTATTGTGGATGACACTAAAAAGAAATTGAGATAATTTTTTGAATTGAATCTGGACAAGGGAACAAATATCCAAACAGTATGGGATGCAAGTAAGGCCTATATGAGAGATTACTTTATACAACAAAACACACAACTGAAAAAGAAAAGTGAAGCGAAGGTACGAAATGTTCTAAAACAGATAAAGGAGAAAGAAGAATTCCTAAAGAAGAAACCAGGAAAGGCAAGTGTCCTCCGACAGATTAAATTACTCCAACAACAATTGTCAATGTTAACAGTTCAGGATATGCACACAAAAAACAAACTTTGTAAAACAAAAATTTTTGAATTTGTTAATAAACCAGTCCATACTCCAGGAAATAAAGCCAGACTGCTCACTTGAGGGAATGATATTAAAGGCAAAACTGAAGTACTTTGGCCACATAATGAGAAGACAGGATACCCTGGAGAAGATGCTGATGCTAGGGAAAGTGGAAGGCAAAAGGAAGAGGGGCCGACCAAGGGCAAGATGGATGGATGATATTCTGGAGGTGACAGACTCGACCTTGGGGGAGCTGGGGGTGGCGACGGCCAACAGGAAGCTCTGGCGTGGGCTGGTCCATGAAGTCACAAAGAGTCGGAAGCGATTGAACTAATAACAACAATAAACCAGGAAGATGGTTGGCCTATGAACTTAGAAAGGCAAAAGAAAAGAATTGTGAAAATAAGGAAAAGTGGATTAGAATTAACTGATAATGTGGCAATTCAGAAAGCCTTTTATCGATATTATTCAAATTTATATAAAGGACAGGATATCTCCCCAGAATTAATGGATAAATATATTCATAAACAAAATTTACCAAAAATTACTAAGGGACAAAAACAAATGATGAATGGCCCAATAACAGTAAATGAAATGGTGGAAGCAATAAAAAAAAATAAATTGGGAAAAACTCTGGGACCAGATGGAATATCAGGATTATATTATAAGAAGTGTGAAGAAGAAATTTTACAACCATTGAAAAATATGATGAACAGTATTTTAGAAAAGTAGGAGATACCGGAAACATGGAAAACAGCAGATATAACATCTGTCGGAGGACACTTGCCTTTCCTGGTTTTTTATTTAGGAATTCTTCTTTCTCCTTTATCTGTTTTAGAACATTTCATACCTTTAGGTATTAAAGAAGGACAGGATTTAACCTCAACAAAAAACTACAGACCAATCTCATTATTAAACAATGACTATAAGATATTTGCAACAATTTTGGCAGAAAGGCTCAAGAAAATATTGCAGGAGTTTGTATATGAGGACCAAAGTGGTTTCTTACCAAGGAGACAGATGAGAGATAACGTAAGAATGGTCTTGAATGTGGTGGAATATTTGGAAAAACACCCAGAAAAACAAGCAGCTCTGATCTTTTTAGATGCAGAGAAAGCATTTGATAATCTCAACTGGAAATTTTTAATTAAGACTTTAGAAGAACTGGACTTTGGAGAAAACTTTATAAAATCGGTGAAAATAATTATAAATGGGGATTTGACTAAACCTTGTGAGATACAAAGAGGAACAAGACAAGGTTGCCCATTGCCACCGCTACTGTTTATATTGGTTTTAGAATTATTGAACAGAGATATAAGACCAGATGATCGAATTACAGGAATAAAGATTAAAAAGAAGAAATATAAGCTGAGGGCTTTTGCAGATGACTTAGTGTTTATGTTGGAAGAACCTTTAAAGGGAATTGAAATTTTAATGAAAAAAATTAAAAGAATTTGGAGCAGTGGCAGGGTTCAAAGTTAATAAACAGAAAACAAAATTTTAACAAAGAATATGAATGTTCAAGAAAAAAAAAGTTGATGGATAAGACTGGCTTACAAATTGAAAAGGAAGTAAAATATTTGGGAGTCCTTTTGACAAGTATAAATTGTATGCTTTTTCAAAATAACTATGTTAAAGTGTGGAATGAAATTAAACAAGATCTATTAAAATGGGGGAAATTACCACTATCACTTTTGGGAAGAATTGCAATGATAAAAATGAATGTATTACCTAGAAAGTTATTTTTGTTTCAAATGATACCCATTATTACATCGGATTTACCTTTTAAGCAGTGGCAGAGAGATATAACAAATTTTATATGGCAAGCAAAAAAACCAAGAGTTAAAATAAAAATTTTACAAGATGCAAAGGAAAGAGGTGGCTTGGGATTGTTATCGTTGTTGTTCAGTCATTAAGTCATGTCCGACTCTTCGTGACCCCATGGACCATAGCACGTCAGGCCTTCCTGTCCTCCGCTCTCTCCCAGAGTGTGCTCAAGTTCATAGTCATCGCATCGGTGATGCTATCTAGCTGTCAGGGTGGAAACTGAGCCGATAGAACCCCAGAGCAGTTCTGATTCTGAGGAGGATCAGAAATCCGTGGGAGAGGAGCCAGCTCATCCCTCACAGGCACAGTAGCTAGCAGAGATTCCTCCTGCCGGCATTCCTGAGATAGATAGTGACCCTGACAGTGAGAAAGTGCGGGAGGGGGCCTTGCTAGACGCTCGACGCAGACACAGGGAGTGACGAGCGATGGAGGGCACGGAAAGGAGGCGTAGTGCCCATTTGGCGCGCAAGCAACGGCTGCGTCCCGTGGACCCAAGGGAAAGAGGGAGGATCTCTCCCTAGCCCATAAGTTCAGGGTCTTCAAGTGATTCTCCTTCAAATGGGGACCAACTGCCTACCCAGAGCATAGGCTACTCTGCTGTTCATTGCTTAGTCGCTGGTGATTAGCATCTGAAAGAGTCATTAAGTTGTAAAAGGATTAAAGCCTTGAAAAGAATCCTTTTGTCTGTGTCTTGAGTTGGCTATTGGAGTGTACTGAAAGAGACTGCTAGGGCGCTCCTGACACTAGCCATCTCATCCTCTGCCGTTCCCTTCTCCTTTTGCCTTCAATCTTTCTCAGCATCAGGGTCTTTTCCAGTGAGTTTTCTCTTCGCATTAGGTGGCCAAAATATTTGAGCTTCAGATTACCAGATTTTAAAACCTATTTTTCTGCCTGCTGCTTGCTGTGGGTGAAGGAATGGGTGACATTGAAAAACAGAAGACTTTTAGAACTAGAAGGACATGAATTGAGATACGGGTGGCATGGTTATTTGTGGTAAGATAAAACAAAAGTGAATGTAGATTTTAATAATCACTATATTAGAAGGGCTGTATTAAGAATTTGGAATAAATATAAATTAAGGTTCTATCAAAAAATACCACGTTGGATATCTTCACAAGAAGCAACGCATAGAAGAGAATTTGATAGCATGCATAAATAGATAAGATATAATGATTTACTGGAACTGTCACAAGGGGAATATAAGTTAAAATCAAGGGGAAGCTTATTGGAAGAAGGTCATGTATGTCAGTGGTTTTCATATTTGCAAGTTAAAGAAAGGTTTAAAATAGATGAGAAAAATGGTGGATTTGAACAAACAGGATCTGAGTTTGAAACAGCACTGTGTACAAATGATGAACATGTTATTGCTAAACTGTATAAATTACTGTTAAGGTATGAGACAGAGGATGAACAAGTAAAAGACTGTATGATAAAATGGGCACAAAATGTTGGTCATAATATATCAATGGAAGAGTGGGAAAGTATGTGGGGAAAAGATTTAAAATTTACTTTATGTACAAGTCTTAAAGATAATTTTTATAAGTTGATGTACAGATGGTATATGTCACCGTTTAAATTGTCTAAAATGTATAAAGGTGTTTCTGGAAAATGTTGGAAATGTGAAGATCAAGAGGGAATGTTTTATCATTTATGGTGGACTTGTAAAAAAGCTAAAACTTTTTGGAAACTAATACAGTCTTTAGCTCAAAGAATATTAAAGACTGCAGTAGAATTAAAGCCAGAAACTTTTTTATTGGGGCTAATAGATAAACACGTAAACAACGGCTGCAAGGTTATTATAGGGATGTACGAAAATTCCGCCACGGATCTCGGGGAGGCCAAATGCCAGCACATTCGGCCCCCCAAAATCAGTGGCGGAATGGCCTGCCCCCCCGGGATGAGACTTACCTTGGGCGGATTTTCCTGGCGGCGGCGGCGGCAGTTCGGCAGCTGGTCTTCCGACCAGCTGCCACCGCCGCCATTTCCAGTTTTTTTTTTAAAAAGTGATAGGCTCCGTAAAGATTTACGTAGCCTATCACGGCTAGGTTTAAAAAAAAAACCCGTGATAGGCTATGTAAATCTTTACGTAGCCTATCACGGCTGACTTAAAAAAAAAAAAAAGTACGTACGCAAATGGCGGCGGCCATGGCCGCCGCCATTTGCGTTCCTTATTTTGGCATGTCTTAGTCTACGTAAACATTTACGTAGACTAAGACAGCGAAAATAAGGGGAACGCAAATAGTGTAGCGTCTTTTTTTAGTCAGCCGTGATAGGCTACGTAAACATTTACGTAGCCTATCACGGCTGACTGCAGGGACGTAAACGGCGGCGGCTACGGCCGCCGCCATTTCGTCCCTGCTAGCCAGCGGCCGAATGTCCGGCTGCTGGCGGAGCCGACTGGCGCCTCCGCAGAATCCCTGCGGAGCACAGCCGGCCGGCCAGGATTCCCGGGGGGGGGGGGAATGGAGCGCCTCCCCCCCCCGGCGAGGATTCCAGGGGGAGGGACGGAGCGCCTCCCCCCCCAACCATAAACATAATCCGCGAAAGGTAAGTACCTTTCGTACATCCCTAGGTTATTGTATGCACAAAGGTGGAAGAATGAAACAATACCAACTGTGAGTGAATGGATCATGAAACTTATGGAGCTGGCAGAGATGGCAAAACTTACTATTATAATTAAAGAAGGATCAACAACTAAATTTATGTTATAGATTGGAAACCTTTTATATAATTTGTACAAGAAATAGAGAACAATGATATCTATGTATGCGGATTTTGAACTTTGAGATGGTTCTCTTGTTGTTGTTGTTAAAATTAGGAGAGAAATGAGATAACGTCTGTGAACTCAATGTATGATATACAACTAAGATAAGAACTAGAGAATAATAATAAGCATTTGTTGTATAAGGGGAGCCAAAGGTAGATATCTTACAATCTTAAGAGATATTTTAGTGTATGTGTATTGTATGTTTATGTTGTTGTTGTGTTTTGTTTCTTAAAAAAAAATAAAAAATAGAAGCTAGAATTTCTCACACTCTGTTCATCCAACCAATCAGACAAAACCAATGTGGCACAATCACAGATTATAGCTTGTAGCGATAACAAGTCACTGGTCACATATAGGACATCATGCTTGCTAACACACCAAGCAACACAAAGAACAACTAACATGTATACTTTCAAGCCTATCTCCACTAGTTCATGCTCTCTCCATCTCTCACCTGGAATGTTGCAAACACAGGCTCTCAACCAGAGGGAATCCCGCCTCTAGCCACCCATTTCTATATGCAAATGCACACACCTGTCCAGCAACTAATACTCCTCTATTCAGGATAAGGGCAATTGCCCACCCTTTTGTTCCCCTGGAAAGCCCCTTTCAACAGCTATGGGTTTCTGTCTTCTATAACTGGTCTTTGACACCCTGAATCCCAGTTGATTTGAAGAGCAGCCCTGCACACAGAGTCTGTTGGAGTGGCTTGGGAATTATTGGCTTGGTGTGCATTCTTGCACCTCTGGACTGCTGAATACTTGAACTTTTGTAAATTTTCGGAGAGTAATCTGGCAGGCAGACATCTTGCCCGACTCACTCCTGGAAGCCTATTTGGTGCCTATGTTGTACCACTATAACTTCATGACCCTGTCTGGTAATGCCTTGCTGTGCTCTGGGAACACTGGTTTCATCTACTTTTGGATTTACCCTGCTATTAAGGATCCCTGTTTTCTCACCCTCACATGCTTCTGACAGATTGCAAGGAAGGATAAATAAAAATCTCTTCCACTCTTTTAGCTTCCCCCTCGTTAGAGCTTCCAACTTTTATACTTTCTTCTTTCTCCCTCTATACTGCAGCACTGTGCAGTTTAATTCCCCTCATTGCTGCTTCTATTTTTCTCTCCACTCCTCACTCCCCCATCTGGGACAGCCTTCAGTAATTTACCTTTACCAATAAAGCCCCTTTTCTGGAAAAACACTGATCTCTCCCAGGAACTGTACAAAAATGCTCCACTCCACTATTCAGACCAAAAAACCTAATATTATGCACACTGTGCTCCTCTTAATTTGTTTGAATGTGCTAATCTCTAGGTCAGCTCTACCAGACTGACAGCAGCCTGCCCTCCAGAAGGAATAAAGCCAGGGCCGCAAAGGGAAAAGGTTCTGCTAACACCAGAGCAAAATTCCAGCAATGGTTTGTGTTCGAGGCTTATTTCCTGAACACAGAAAAGTAGGTTCCAGGTATGTACAGAGAAGCATGTACCAAGCAAGCATGGTAATAACAGACAGTAAGAAGAAACATCCCTCATGGACTTTGGCCATTTCTCCACCAGCATTAAACAGGCACCACTTTCCTGGAAAGCATTTGTTACAGTTCCTGAATGAACTGCCTTGATCCTGGAGAGGGATGGGAGGAGCCTAAATGCTGTTTCTGTGCCAAGGCCCACTAATATGATTCCTGGCAAGACTAAAATTGGCTCACCCTTTCACTTTCCAAAGTGTAAGAATTCTTAAAGGGAGCTGTGAAGAGAAAGATGAAGAATTAATCATTAAAAAGTGCTACAGATCTTCTTTTCGTAAGATACCAGACATTTCGAGTGTTAACAGCTATTTTTTAAGGATCTGAATGTATCCTGTATAACATGCATCTGGGAAATATTACAAGTATTCTTCAGATGCATTGCATTTTAGTAGTTATAACTTTTGTTAGTTTTTAGCCAGAATCTCACAATCCTAGACAGTAATACCACAAGTGGGGAAGCATATCCAGAAGCTCTCCAATGGCTCTGGGGGATTTCCCTGTTACTCTAGCAAGCCAGTCTGTCAAAGGCCTAGTTGACCTCTGGATCAGGGAAATATCCTGAGCCACTGACATGATTGCTCTTGAGCATCCTCTCCTGCATGGTAGAGCCAAACAATTTCTCTGATTTTCCAGGAAGCTTGGGGAGATGAAAAGGCAGGGACAACAATCAGAGTGTTGGTGGAGAAAAACTCACGAGGAAGCCAACTGTTGCATTCATTTTGACTCGGATGCCATATTTAGAGCAGATTCAGTAGAAGTACCTTCTGCAACTGCTTGCCCTGTTGTTATGGATACTTTTCAATTTGTACAGTTTGTGGATGTGGATAGGGGAGATGTGAAGTGGATTATGCTTATTCTCAATCCTTGTTTGCTCTCAACCATTGCCAAGAGTGATTTTGGTCATCTTAGGCAGGTGTACCAACTGTGCCTGCTCCTAGAAGTATCGGAGCTAGCCATGGTGAGACACCCTCTAGTTCCATCAGGACTAAATTATGGCAATATGCTCTACATGGTGACTGTCTTTGAAAAGTAACCAGAAACTTCAACAGGCCTAGAATGTGCCTGTACATGGGAACATGCCACAATTCTTATGCAGTGGCTTCTGGGTTGTTTCCAGGCCCAGTTCAAACTGTGCTGGTCATAGGGGAGTCTCTTCTTTATATCCTGTACTATCGGAGACTGAAGTGTGTCTGGCAGGGATGTGGGAGAGGATCTTCTCTGTAGCTGTGTACCTAGGCTATGGCACTGTCTGTCTAGGAAGGCTCGCCTGGCTACTTCTTTGATTACCTTCAGCCACTTGGTTAAGATATTAAGACCTTTATTTTCTGATATGTTAGCTGGGTTGAAAGATTTCAATGATCTCTTGTTCTAAAGTTTGTTTTAGTGGCCGTGACCTGTCTCTTCACCCTACTTAAAAGAAATTGTTACAATATCTGAAAAACTCAGAAATGTACACCAGCATGCTTGAACTTAAAAGTTGTTACTGCTAGTAACTAAGCAGTAGGAGAGGCATTTCAACTTTTTAGAATGGGACACCCCCCCCCAAACTCAGTGGAGGCTGGTGGCTGCCATTTCGGTGGGGCTGTAAATCCATTCCGGGTTTTAGTTAGAACCAGCCAGAACTCTAAGGGAGCCATCCAAGGTGCAGAACCCTAGCCCCCAAATAGGCTCACCACCTTGGATCGCTCCTTTAGAGTTCTGGCTGGTTCCGACAAACCCAGAATGACTCTACCACCCCACCGAAATCGCAGCTGCCAGCCTTCGCTGACAAAACCACCAACGGCGGAGGGAGAGCAGGTGAGGGTGGGGCCCGGGGAAGGGGGCGCGGCCATCTGGGGAATTCCGGAGAGCCCGATTGGCACCGCAGGTGCGCCAGATTTGGCTCAGGGGCCTGAGCGTGAATACGAATTATCAGCTGCTGCAGTGATCATCGACTCGAGCTGTTCCCCTCAGTTCGACTACTTTTTCTGTGATTTCGCGTTAGTGGGCAGCCTCTGCCGCGCCACAGAGGGGGAGCAGGAGCGGCGGCCACCCGGCAGCCCTCCACGCGTCTCACTAGGGGGTGGCCCTTTCCAGCAGCCCTTTCGGTCTCTGCGCTGGGGCGAGCGAGCCTCGTCGTCTTTCCGCGGGGCAGCGCGCGCGCTTTCCGCACGCGACGCAGCACCGCGTCCGCGGCCCGCTGCAGAGCGCGCGCGAAAAGGAGTTGCCGCGGCTTTTTTCCTCTTCCCCCGCCGCCTCCGGCGGCGAGCCCGCGCGCTAGGAGGCCGGCGCTGGTCTCGCCGGCCTAAAAATGGCTAGTTCGGGATCTCGATCCCCAAGCCCGTCTCTGGTTAGTTTTGTTTATTTCTGCTTGCTGCGACTTTGGAGGGGCTCTTTTTTAAGTAGTTGCAAAAAGGAATCGACGTTTTAAAAACACACAGAGGCCGGAAAGACAGGTGTCCCCCTCCCTTCTCCAAAGGTTTACTTGGAGAACGTTGATTTCCCCTTGTTGCTGCTAATTTTCAGGGCGCTCCAATAAAAGCAAAATCTGCGGGACGATTCGCTTGCCTCGTCCAGCGAAGTAAGTTTGCCAACTCTAAAAGCTCTTTTGTTTCTTCAAGCATCTTAAGAAAAGGGGGTGGGACGGTCCTTTTACCAGAGGCTCCCGGGGAAGGAGAGCCGAGTCCATTGCACGTACGTGCAGAAGAAAATCTAGCTATGATTGGCAACAAACTTCGCAGGAAAATCCGGAGTTCAGAGCGCCGTTGAGGCCCGAACTGCTCATGCAGCTGCCTGCCTGCCTGCCGCTTTCGGACGGCGGGAGACGCAAGATGCCGAAGTTCCCCGTTTCCGCTTGGAAACACATCGGGGCCCCTGCCGAGCCAGCGGCGTCGGGTGTTACAACTTCGACAAAGCGGAGAGCCGCCAGGGCCGCTGGCAAAGCAGCCTGGGATCCCGCGGAAGGATCCGCATCTGGCTTCAATTAAGGGCGGGGGGGCCCCCTAGTCCTGTGAGCTGTTCTGCTCGCGGGAGCCATCGAATGCAAGGAGATTTCAAAACCTTTCTCCCCCCACTCCTCTCCTTCCCCAGAGGAAATATTTACTGTTGGCTGCCCCTGCCTGCTTCAAACGGGTTGTTTTGAGTCACCGCTCGTGAAGGAAACGGTGGCTAACCTCAAAGTCTTTTTAATAGCTCCTGGAGATGAAGAGCGCGCTGCAAAAGTGGTTACGAAGAACAGATGCTGGTATGTGCAGGCGCCTGCCCTTACCTATAGTCCAGCCTTGATTTGGAAGATCTAACGGTGGAGAACTACAACAACTCGCTCGCAGTCGCAAATAGGCTACACAGCCCATCGTTTGAATGGTCTCCTCGCCGCCCGATCCTGCCATGTTTATTTGGAAGTAGGACCCTCTTTGTTCAATGGGACATCTGCTGCCCAGTAAGTGTGCATGCGATTGCCGCTTTAAGCCTGTGCACTGCGATTTACAACTGTTTGTTGTTAAAGCTTGCAACGAACTTGGGGAGGCGTGACTTCTTGTTTTCCCACATTACCATGGGTAATCTCAGGTGAGGATTTCTTATCTGCTTGTTAGACCCACACTAGTTCTCTGCGAACCCCTCGAAGTTGCTTTTCAAAGGATGGCTTCTCTTGCCATCCCCTGTTTTAGACAGATCATCTGGTTCTGTTGAAGCAGCTGCTACTTTGCTAGGTCGTTGGGTAACCCCCCCCCCCTTCAGATGCTAAGTAATCAGAAAAGATGGGGTGTAGTAACATCGGTAGTAATTAAAGTATTTTGATTATAATGTAATTATATTTTGATGTATAGAAATTCCTAGATTAGTACTATTAGATTTGTAGGCAAGCTCTTGGCTGTGGGTTGGCACAACTGAATGTTTAGTATTTATGTTGCTCATTTTGCCTCCTGAATAATTGCTTTATATGGTATTAAGGGTGGGAGCATTGGAGACCAAAGGTCAGTGGCTAAGCAGTAGTGGCAGGGCTAGAAATAAACCATTTATAAAGTGGGAAGTTCTTTATTTCAGATGGAAAACTTGATATTTGAATTTGTCCAAAACATCCCTTACACTTCCTTAAAATGTGCCATTTTCATGTCAGCAGTCCCCAAATTGAGTTCTAGACCTGCAGGTAAGTCATGGGGTCACCGTGTACGGGTTATCTGGATGCCTTCCTTCAGTTAATGCTGGGACAGGATCCTAAACATGGTTAGGGAAAGGTGAGATTATTTATTTTATTTTTAAGACGCCCAATAACAGCACTTCTCTGGGCAGATTACAAATGGTTAAAATAATAAAAGACAATATAAACAACTAAAAGAATAAAATAGAATACAAATAGTTAAAAGGATAAAATAAAATAAAAAGATGTCTAAGGTATGAATTTTCAGTGAAAATTATACTTGGTAAAAAGTATAATTGGGAGCTACTGTTCTGTCTTCCTTTATAGAAAAAGTGGCATCATATAGAATGAAGGTGTCTGAAAGATACAGAATAACTGGACACCTTGTAAAAAAGGCAATATTTGTGTATTTAGCCTTATTTGCTTTTTGAGAGCAGGTGATGAGTGAAATACCTATGTTCTCAAGAGTACCTATAGTATTGGAAACCTTGTATTAGTTGAACTGAATTGTGGCAACAACATTTGGCCAGCCATGATGGGTGCAGGGCCAAGTTTGGTGTGCTAATAAAAACTCCTCAGAAATTACCATGCATTTTTTGGCTTTGTTAAGGAGCTGCTCAATAATTGCGGAGGTGATGGTTGTGTTGTGACTAGAATAGTTGTTTCAAATACTTTACTGCAGGCTTATGGCCCACTTATGGAATCTAATGGTGAAGAACCATCTGCCATTTTATTCAGACTAGGAAATAATAAAACACACTATTCTGCTGCATTCTCAACACCCTCCCCTCAGTGTTCGTGTACAGCTTGTTACACAGTGGTCGTGTGCTATTTCCAAAGTTCTGAGTTTGAAGCATAATGCCAAGATTCCTGAACTGTTGTCTTAACTTGATGACAGTGGGCGAAATAAAAAAACAAGGCTAGAAGATTCATCATATAACATTGCTATTTGAGGACTGGAGACAGTGTTTATCATAGATGACTCCATTATGAGATCGAATTGATTGTATAGAACAGATGAGTGCTGGAGGGTGCAATTCTATCTGGATAGGTGGCCACCTCTGAACTTGGAGGCGACCACCTATCCAGTGCAGGGCAGGCAGAGTGTAGAGGAGATCTTCGTCACTGCGCTGCAGCCACCCCGCATGTGCAGCTAGACAGCCAAGCCTAGCCACAAGACATCAGCGCGCGGGGTGGGGAGGCTAGACGAAGCATAGGAATCATTGTACTGGCACTTCTGCACTTCCCTCCCTGCCCCCAGAAATGCCCCCTTTTGCCTCACTCCATGCTGCTCTTACAAGCATGGAGCCCAGGTACGATCCGCACTGCTTACGAAGCGGCAGGGGAGGGGGCAGGGAGGCGGTTGTCCAGGAACTGACCTCAGACTGCGGGCACCGAGATCAGTTCCTGGAAACCAATCCTGTGGCCATCTAGCTGCTGTCTAGCAGGAGTAGGAGGACCTTTTTCTGGCTAAACATGCATAGGATTGCACCTTTAAATAACCAAGATTCGATTCCTTCAGTGTTGCTTTAAAAACTTCTTGTTTGTTTGTTTGTTTGTTTGTTTTAGGAAAAAAGCCCCTAAGGAACCAAAACAGCCCTACGAGCAATGAGCATGCTCAGTGGTTTCAGAACACTAAGTATCAATGGGGGGGTTGGGGGGGGGAATGGGAAAGGTGTGTATATGTGTGTGTGTGTGTGTGTGTGTGTGTGATGGAGTATTGTGGAAAAGGGCATAGCTAGCTGGATAGAATCCTGAACGGGAGCACTCAACACTGCAATATTTTGTTTCAGGTCCTACTTATATCTGTTTATTTACAAATACACAAGGGCATATGAACACAGAGAAAGCTGACTCCATCCTAACCCATATATGTGACCTGAAAATTCCAGTAGCTTTGCAAAGCTATGAGCAATCAGGCTACGTAAAACTCTAGTGAAGTCATGTTTTCTCTTGATGCTTCACAAGAGTATTCCCAAAACTTCCTCTAAGGATATGGATTGGGCCACTGGGCTGGATAGTGTGAAAAGCTGTACTTTATGTTCTGAAGTTTTCTTCATTGGTAGGATTTCTCTCCTGAGGTTGCCATTTAATTTTAGAACACTATTGCCAGTAGGCTGGCTTTATTTCCTTCTTAGTCCATCTCCATATGTTAGGACTTATTCTAAGCCAGGGCAAATGGTGTAAGAAGCATCTCCGCTCCTTTGTTCTGAGGTTTATAGTATGGGAGTGGTTGATCTGAGTAGATGAAACTTCTCTTTATGACTACTTGATAGCAGATGAGATGTTAGGTTTCCCTCTCAGATTTGCATGCTCAGTATCATTTCCTGTATTAGAAGGCTGGTAGACTTACCTTTCTTAATGTGGTTTAAATAATCTTTTCTAGGAAAAAACACTACCTGTTTTGGTACTGCAAAGCAATTGATAATTGCATTTCTGGATCAGGTCCTTCTAGTCCACAGTGGCTACCCAGATATTTGTTGGATGCTTCAGATGACCATGAGCTGTTTGTTTTCAGCATCTGGCAGTCAGATGTATACCATTTCTGAATAGGTTTGAGGAACTGGGAATAAGTTCTTATAAAAATTGTTACAGTAAATATGAGATATACTGTGCTAGATTTTTTTTTTTTAATGCTATGGCTCTTGAAAACCTGGTGGAATTATCTAACATGCGTTTTAAGATTCCAAAGGATGGTGGAAACTTCCAGGTTCTGTCAGATGCCTGGCAGGGGGGTGGGAAGGGCTGGGCAACTATGAGCTCTTTTGGACTACCCATAAACATTGTTAGTCATGCCAGAGCATTGGAGTCAACCATTTGAAATATAGGAACTGAGTAAGGTGCCTTATACTGAGTCAGATCGGTCCATCTAGCCCAGTATTGTCGACACTGATTGGCAGTGGCCATGCCAGGGATCAAACCTCTAGCACTGAGCTATGGCCTAAGTATCATTCTTTGACTGTTGTCATTTGGGAAATATTGCTGAATGGGCTTAGCATATTGCACGCAACACCTGGCCCTCATAGGAGCCTGCAGAAAATGAACAGGGCACATTGACCAGATTCAAGAAAGTCTTGTGCTTGCCATCCTGTCTGAAGGGGCAAGGGCTAAGAGTGGGCTGGGTTGGAACTTGCAAATGTCAAGCTAATCAGGCTGCAACATTCCCCCCCCCCTTTGTAATCAGTTCAGAAAAAGGCACTGAATATTTTACAAATGACAGTGTGTATGGCACTGGGATATGGTACTACGACTTATCTTTGAGTCTACAGCAATTATGCAGTAATCTGAATCTAGCCTTCAATTTATTGGAAGTGCAGGACATCAATAGTTCACACTTTTCTGAGTCATGTACTACATTGGAGGAATCATAAATACAATAATAAATACTGTTTAGAAATTGGTTGAGATACAATTAGTTGAAAGTCATTTATGCCACTGCAAAGAAGGGGCTTGTTGCTTTCAGAAAAGATACAGATCAGGAATAGGTCAACCTGGTGCCCTCCAGATGTTTTGTACTACAACTCCCATAAACCTGAGCATTGGCCATGCTGGCTGGTGCTTATGGGAGTTGCAGTCATCTGGAGGTCACTAGGTTGCCTACTTCTGATACAGACTTGTACTTGTAATCCTCAAATATTAAGAGGGGAATCACACTTCTAAAATATAGACCTTGCACTTATAGACTTTCCTTGCTTGAAATCCAGTAGAATCTGCATGTAGTCTTAACAGTCATGAGAAATCTTAAGTGAAAGCATGATCAGTGGTTACATTCTAAATCAAAATAGCAGTTGGGCCTCCATTCTTTATTTGGAACATTGGGTGCAGCTAAATAGCTGTAGCTGTATTCTTGCAGGAAATCCTGATTGCAAACTTGTTTGAGGGCAAAACGTGACCCAGGGATGACAGAACAATTGCACCCTTCCCCAACATAGTCCAAAGCATCTAGAGGGCACCACAGCTTCCAGCAGCCTCAGCCAGTGGTTAGAGGTGGTGGAGTTGTAGTCCAAAACATCTTGAGGGTACCATCTTGGGGAAGGCTGGATTAGGGCAGGGTCAGGCTTGTCCCCCCCTTCATGGATCACTGCCTTGTTGTGGCAAAGGGGCTTGCGTAACTCAGTGAAGCCATAAGCTATGCCGTGCAGGGCCACCCAAGACGGACAGGTCATGGTGGAGAGTTCTGACAAAATGTGGTCCACTGGAGAAGGAAATGGCAACCCACTCCAGTATTCTTGCCAAGAAAACCCCATGGAATGTAGCACAAGGCTAAAAGAGATGACGCCGGAAGATGAGCCCCTCAGGTCGGAAGGTGTCCAGTATACTACTGGGGAAGAGCAGAGGGAATTTCCAACTAGCACCAGAAAGAGTGAAGCAGCTGGGCCAAAGCCGAAAGGACACTCAGCTGTGGATGTGTCTGGTGGTGAAAAGAAAATCCGATGCTGTTGTTTAGGAACCTGGAATGTCAGATCAATGAATCAAGGTAAGCTGGAGGTGGTCAGACATGAGATGGCAAGATTGAACATCGACATCTTGGGAATCAGCGAACTAAAATGGACAGGCATGGGCGAATTTAATTCAGGTGACCATCATATCTATTACTGTGGGCAAGAATCCCTTAGAAGAAATGGAGTAGCACTCATAGTCAACAAAAGGGTGGGAAAAGCAGTACTGGGGTACAATCTTAAAAACGATAGAATGATCTCAGTATGAATCCAAGGCAAACCATTCAACATCACAGTAATTCAGGTCTATGCCCCAACCACTGATGCCGAAGAAGCTGAGGTTGATCGGTTCTATGAAGACCTGCAACACCTTCTAGAACTAACACCAAAAAAAGATGTCCTCTTCATCATAGGGGATTCGAATGCTAAAGTAGGAAGTCAAGAAATCACCGGGATAACAGGCAGGCATGGCCTTGGTGTACAAAATGAAGCAGGACAAAAGCTAATAGAGTTTTGCCAAGAGAACACGCTGATCATAGCAAACACCCTTTTCCAACAGCACAAGAGACGACTCTACACATGGACATCACCAATATGGTCAATATCGAAATCAGATTGATTATGTCCTTTGCAGCCAAAGATGGAGAAGCTCTATACAGTCAGTAAAAACAAGACCTGGAGCTGACTGTGGCTCAGATCATGAGCTGCTTCTTGCAAAATTTCGGCTGAAATTGAGGAACGTAGGGAAAACCACTAAACCATTCAGGTATGAATATCCCTTATGAATTTACAGTGGAGGTGAGGAATAGATTTAAGGGATTAGACCTGATAGACAGAGCGCCTGAGGAACTATGGACGGAGGTCTGTAACATTGTTCAGGAGGCAGCAACTCAATCCATCCCAAAGAAAAAGAAATGCAAGAAAGCCAAGTGGCTGTCTGATGAGGCTTTACAAGTAGCTGAGGAAAGAAGGGAAGCGAAAAGCAAGGGAGAAAGGGGAAGAAATATCCAGCTGAATGCAGATTTCCAGAGAATAGCAAGGAGAGACAAGAAGGCCTTCTTAAATGAACCATGCAAAGAAATCGAAGAAAACAATAGAATGGGAAGGACTAGAGATCTCTTCAAGAAAATCGGAGATCTCAAGGGAATGTTTTTTGGAAAGACGGGCATGATAAAGGACAAAGAAGGCAGGGACCTAACAGAAGCAGATGAGAGTAAGAAGAGGTGGCAAGAATACACAGAAGAACTATACAGGAAAGATCTGAATGTCCCTGATAGCCATGATAGTGCGCTCACTGAACTTGAGCCGGACATCCTAGAGAGTGAAGTCAAGTGGGCCTTAGGAAGCATTAGTAACAACAAAGCTAGCGGAGAGGACAGTATTCCAGCTGAGCTATTTAAGATCCTAAAAGATGATGCTGTTAAAATTGCTGCACTCAATATGCCAACACATTTGGAACACTCAACAATGGCCACAAGACTGGAAAAGGTCAGTTTACATTCCAATTCCAAGGAAGGGCAACGCCAAAGAGTGTTCAAACTACTGTACAATTGCGCTCATTTCACATGATAGCAAGGTTATGCCCAAAATCCTACAAGCTAGGCTTCAGCAGTATGCAAACTGAGAACTACCAGAAGTACAAACTGGGTTTCGAAGAGGCAGAAGAACTAGAGATCAAATCGCCAACATTCGCTGGATCATGGAGAAAGCAAGAGAATTCCAGAAAAACGTCTATTTGTGCTTCATTGACTATGCTAAAGCCTTTGATTGTGTGGATCACAACAAACTGTGGCAAATTCCTAAAGAGATGGGAGTACCAGACCACCTTACCTGTCTCCTGAGAAACCTGTATGAGGGTCAAGAAGCAACAGTAAGAACCAGACATGGAACAATCAATTGGTTCAAAATTGGGAAAGGAGTACGACAAGGCTGTATATTGTCGCCCTCCTTATTTAATTTATATGCAGAGTACATCATGAGAAACGGTGGGTTGGATGAATCACAGGTCGGATTTAAGATTGCCAGGAGAATTATCAACAACCTCAGATACTCAGACCCTAATGGCAGAAAGCGAAGAGGATCTAAAGAGCCTCTTGTTGAGGGTGAAAGAGGAGAGTGCAAAAGCTGGTTTGAAACTCAACATTAAAAAAACGAAGATCATGGCATCTGGCTTCATCACTTCCTGGCATATAGAAGGGGAAGAAATGGAAGCAGTGACAGATTTTATTTTCTTGGGCTCCAAGATCACCGCAGACGGTGACTGTAGCCATGAAATTAAAAGACGCTTGCTCCTTGGGAGGAAAGCTATGGCAAACCTAGACAGCATAGTAAGAAGCAGGGACATCACCTTGCCGACAAAGGTCCGCATAATCAAAGCTATGGTTTTCCCAGTAGCAACGTATGGCTGTGAGAGCTGGACTATAAGGAAGGCTGAGCGCAGAAGAATGGATGCTTTCAAACTGTGGTACTGGAGAAGACTCTTACAAGGCCCCTGGACTGCAAAGGAGGTCAAATCAGTCAATCCTAAAGGAAATCAACCCTGACTGCTCTTTGGAAGGACAGATACTGAAGCTGAAGCTCAAATATTTTGGCCACCTAATGCAAAGAGAAAACTCTCTGGAAAAGACCCTGATGCTGGGAAAGACTGAAGGTAAAAGGAGAAGGGAACGGCAGAGGATGAGATGGCTAGATAGCATCACCAGTGCAATGAATATGGACTTGAGCACACTTCGGGAGAGAGCGGAGGACCGGAAGGCCTGGCGTGCTATGGTCCCTGGGGTCACAAAGAGTCGGACACGACTGAACGACTGAACAACAACAACAACAACAGGCTTGTCCTGGCAAGCCAATTTGTTCTCTCTCTCTCTGTCTCGAGCACTCGAGCGCGCACGCATGCATACACCTCTGTCTATCTGGGATGATTTCCCAGTGGCTAGGAATGTCCAGAAGCAGCAGCTTTGTACAGCCCAGCCTTCCTCGGCCTGCCATTCTCCAGATGTGTTGTACTGCAATTGCCATAATTCCCAGCCACCATTGCCAATGGCCATGTTGGCTGGGAATTATGGGAGTTGCGGTCCAACACATCTGGAGGGTGGCCAGGTTGGGAAGGCTGGCCTAGCCCATTGGAAATGGGGAACATAGGAAGCTGCCTTACACAGTGTGAGATCGTTGGTCCAGCTAGCCCTGTACTGTCGACACTGACTGACAGTGGCTCTCCAAGGTTTCAGGCAGGATTCTTTCCTAGCCCTACCTGGAGATGCCAAATGGAGGCACTCTGGCTAATGCAGGCACAGAATTAACAGAGGCTTGCCTTTAACTTAGGCAACTTAATACAGTATGTCTTTAGCAGTATATGATCTCCGTCTTCCCTAATTTTCTCTGGTATGCCTGAAGGAAAGGTATGAAGGTATACGAAGTGTGAGATGGAGGAAGAAAGCAAAGCACCTTCTGTAGGCTGTTACAGTTGTTGTCCCTGCTCATAAGAATTGTCTCTGTTGTTGTATAAAAGAGTGGGTGAGTAATGGAACATAGTGGAGGGCAAGGTTTTTGTGGTGAATTTAATTTCTGGAGGAGTGTGTTCATAACAGCTCTCTTTTTTCTGGCACACAGAGAAAGCCTGTGGTTCAAGTTGTGGCATTTTGTGTGTGCCTGTGTGTGTTTTATATGTACATGAAATATATATGTGTGTGTGTGTATCTGCGCACTGCACTCCAAGCACAGTGCTATCAGCAATAACAACTGAAGGTAATCACAATACTGTTAAATACAGTCCGCCTGAGTAACACTGAAAGATTTAGAGAGGAATTCTTTACTTGGGGTGTAAACAAAGAAGTGGTAAGAGGGAGATGAGATCAGAAGAAATGATCAAAGCAGAAAGCATGCAAGAGACTCAGTAATTTATATTAGCAGAACAAAGCTTATTGCTTGGAATTTTCTAACAGGATTTACAAAGCCCCCCAGCCCCCCCCCCCCCCCCGGCCGCCTATTAACTCTGTTCTGACATTTTCAGACACTAGAAGAAGCTAAATTCCAGCCATGCATTCATGTTAGGGTTATGTGATGAGGCTTCTTTTAGGCATATAGAACCAATCTGACCCACCATGCCTTTGTCACCATTGTGATCCAGGTTTGTGTCATTCTTGGCATGTGGCGTCTTGTAGAAGCTTCTGACGCACTAGTAGCTATTATGGTTTATGATAAGTAACCTTGTTAACATCGTGTTTTGAGATCCAGTTTGGCCAACTGTCTGCATGAAGCACTGCTCAAGGCTAAGTTACTCAGAGTGGGTGGGTAGCTAGCACCCTTGAGGAACAATGGACCCCAAACAGTCATTTACTGGAACAGAAAACTGTTTGCTGGAGTGGGAAGCCATTGGGAAAGAATGGGCACACCCTCTGGCTTAATGGGAGGGAGGGAAACAGAACAGAAAAACCAAATGCTGCATGAGAGCAAATACCATGCTAAAAACTGAGAAAAAGCTTTGAGAAAAGGAGATGCCGGTAATGTTCACTTGAAAGGTTACTGACAAGAAACTGAAATCTGAGAGCTACTTTTATATATTACCTGTGATAAGTGTATCATCTTAGTTTTCTTGTCTTCACTGCTTTTATAGTTTACCCTACAGAACCATTATCCTATAACCCAGTGTTTTGTTATACATGAGGTTTATTTGTGAATTTTGCAGCGTAACCATGGTGGCAGTTCTTGGGCAGTGCTTATAAATGATAATCTAGTAACCGTTGTATTGCTAACATGCTCTTTAAGATCCAACACAGAAAGCTGTTGCTTATTTCCGTAGAGGCAACCACAAGAGAATTAGGGGTGCAACCCTATACCCTGGGAATAAGCCGCATTTAGCTCAGTGGAACTTCTTAGTCAGCATGTATAGCGTTGCACTGTTAGTTTATCATCTATAAGGAAGCATGATTCAAGAAAAGGAAGATACATGTGTGCTGTTGGGAACTATTTTCAGCACAGTTTTAGGATATCACGGTCTAGGTTTGTAGGTATCATCTTCGTATGTTTGTATAGTTCAAGTATTTATGTGACTCTACCTTATGCCCCCCCATGTAGCATGTGGTGGAAATGGTAATAAGAAAAAAGTCTGTTCTGTCTACAAGTTGCTTATCCTTAACTTCGTTCCTTTTGTGGCATTTCACTTTAAAGCAGAAATGTCTGTATGCTGAATTGTCTTGACCTCTCCTACGTATAACTAGAAGTATCTCCAATTCAGTCTTACAGCTTGTTATACTGTCTTGGTGTGGCTGATCCAAAATTCTTAGAATTGTGAATTATCCTTCCAGGATTATGTCTGGTTTAGTAATCATGAGAGCCGCTAGTAGAATCAGTTTAAGTTAGTGTACTAAAATGACTAAAAGAGTCTGAGCTGTCACATCCCTGGTTCAGATATCACTTTTGCCATGGACTCCACAGGTGACATTTTAAAAACCCGCTGGAGCTCCTGTCTGCAATACTGGAATAATAATACTGATTTCCAGGCTTGTTGGAAGGATTCATAAGGTACACTTTGAACACTCTAGAAGTGCTCAAAACCTACTACTACTATTGTTATTATTATCATCTTTTCACTGCTTGCTATCATCACATTTTACTAGTTTCCACAAAATAAAACTTAGTTTCACACAAAATAAAATTTAAGTTTCTTCCTAGTCTAAAGCAGGGGTAGTCAACTTGTGGCCCACGTGTAGGCCCCCTAGCCTCTGGCGTGGTGCCCACCCCCATTGTGCTCCTGAAATTTGGTGTTGCAGCAGCAGGAAGAATATGGAAAAAAGCTTAAGTTTGTCCCTTTTAAGCCTCTGTAGCAATTCGTTGCTTTAATTCAGTGGCAAACTGACATATTCTTTTTTGCTGCAACAGTGGCAGGAATATGGCTCGTGGGGGGGGGCGGTTAGCGGGGAATATGGCCCTGGACCCCCCAAAGTTGTCCAAACCTTTAGACTCTAAAGCATGTGTAAGTGCTGGGATAAGGAACAAAATGGCATAATAGTGCTCCTCAGCTTTCTAATTTGTTACAGTTAGCTTCTGTATGCCTTTTCTTACTTTCACTTCATCCATTCCTTTTGCTCAAGTAACTGTCCAAAATTTACCCTGTCATTTATATTGTTCTCTACAGGGCTCAAGGGAAAGATAGTGATGGCTTGAAAGTAAGCATCTTCCTTTGACCCATGGGTTCTTCTCTGAAAGATGATCATAGGGAAGACAGATGAACAAACACAGCAACTTTTCGTCTTCACAGAAGCCACATCAGCAGTCTCCTCCTACCCCAGCACCTGCCAGATTGCGGTCTCACTACCGTGTATTTCATGATCATGAGTGGGAAGTAGTGGAACGATCACTCAGCCTCCTTCAGGCCAGTGGATTTTACTGGGGGGCCTTGTCTGCGGATGAAGCACATGCGAGATTACTTCAACAGCCAGTGGGGACCTATCTGCTGCGAGACAGCTCTCAGGGGAATTGCCTCTTCAGCCTCAGCGTTCGCATGCCATCTGGACCTGTTAGTCTCCGGATCTCTTTCCGGAAGGGTTACTTTTGGTTGAAGGACTGGTTTTCAGACTGCGTGGTGAGGCTGCTTGAGCTGGTGGTGGCAGGAACCAGGACCAAGCCCCTGTATTGTGATGAAATGGGAAACATTCCTCTAGTATTTTCTGACCCCCTCTTCAGGGAGCACAGGGTTGTACCCAGGCTGCAGGAGCTCTGTCGGCGAGCCTTGCCCGCTTCCAGTGGATTTGGGCAGAGCAGTTCTTGGAATCTACCTCCTTCTTGGCAACAGAGAAACAGCAAAGTGTACGTGGCAGATAAAAGTATGCAAATGTCAATGATGCCAATACGCTAAGGGAATGGATCACTGTTTTCTTAGGAACTGTTTTAATTGTCTGCCTGTACAAAATGCCTTTTATAGGGTAGAGGTGAGCATTTCCTGCCTTCTAATTACAGGTAATCTCTCTACCTTGGCAGCTTGTTCCAGCTGTGAATTGAGCCAATGGTCCACTGAACAAGAAGAGTAGCCCAGCTCAGTATTCCAGGTGCCAACGCCAAAACTTCCTGATGAGTCTCTCATGATGAAATGTTTAACCTCTGTTTCAGAGACTGATGCTGCAATGGTCTCTGTCTACGCATGTAGGATGGGTGTGAGACTTAGACCCACAGCTGACTTATCAACCACAGAGATATTTAATCACAACATTTGAGAAATGCATAATCTCTTTCACTTCTACTTGATAGACAGATGTACAAGTAATAAAGTTCCACATTTCTGCATCTTATTTGCTGGAGCTTAGAATGGTATGCAGTATCTGCAAGTCTGAATATTGCCTTCATACAATACAAGTATGGTACTGGTATGCATAGCCAGGCAATACCTTTATTAGGACCAACCACAAATTGTCATTAAATAGTGAGCAAGCTTTGGAGTTCTCTACAGCTCTGCATCAGGCTTGATGTTAAGCAAAGCAGCTGGGGGTGAGAGGGGAATAGCTTGATGTTTTAGCCACAAAAACTGAATTTAGTCAGAGTCTTAAGATGGTGTTCAGTAGTATCTCTAACCTCCTTCTTGTATCTCTCTAGATCAAGGGTGGGCAACTTCAGGAGGTCCAAGGGTCATTTTCAGCCCCCAAACACACACCCCCGACTGCAAAAAGGTTATTTTTAAAATGAACAAAATGCCATCTGGAGAGCTGTGGAGCACCAAAAAGGTCAAATCTAGCTTGTTTGCAAGCTAAATCTGAGCCTTTTAGGACTCTGTAGCTGCTACAGAGCCCGAGAAGGATCAAATCTAGCTTGCAAACAAGCTAGATGTGACCTTTTTGGCACTCCATACTGCCCGGGATGCCATTTTTCCCCACCAAAAAATGTTTTAAAAACTTTTTTTCAAGTGGTGGGGGGCAGCAGGGGCTGCATGTGGGCCCACCCCTGCTTTAAATAATCTTTTCCCATTGGGTACTGTTACATTTGGCTTCGGCTATTGAGTGGTATAGAAATGAAATAAATAAATAAAACATTTATGATCTGAATAGAATAAATGTCTGTATTGTGTCAAGATAAAGGAGGATAGGGAATGGAAGATTTTAATTTTAGCACACTCCAGCAACTATTACTATTTGGCCTAAAACTAGTGTGTTGGTTTATACAGAGAGAAAAAGCTAGCTCTTACTATGGGTTGGAGCCAGTGCTGGTCATCTGCTAGCAGAACGGAAACCACTAACATGCACCCCCCAAATCTTCTCTGAGGGGTTGGAGGATTCTCCAGAGCAGATTTGAGGCACGCAGGAGGCAGGGAGGAGAGGCTGGGAAAGTTCCCTTGTGCAAGTGGACTTCTACTCACGTGACAGTTGGATCCAACCCTGTGGGCAGTATCTAATGCTGCTGCATGCTAGCAGGACCTGCTACCAGCACAAGAGGAAGCTAGCGATCCCTGCAGCAAGTGAAAATGAGCAACAATGCTAGTTTCCAAAATGGGGCAAGCAGTGGAGGCTGGTGGCTCCAATGTCAGTGGGGTGGTGAATCTGCTCTGGGTTTCAGGAAGAACCTGTCAGAACTCTAAAGGAACTATCCGAGGTGAGGCAGTGGGGGCAGGCCAGAGTTGCTCATGGGAGGGGGCTCCACTCACCTGACCCATTCTGGAAATGATTGTTCCTGCTCATTTCTGCGATTGTTTTAGGAAGCACTAGTTCCTGTTGCGCTAGCAGTTGTTCCCATGGGCGCAACGGAATGAGTGGAGGCACAGCAGCAGCACTAGATGCTGCCTTATATTTCGGAAAAATTGATGAGTTTAATGATATGAAAGAGAACCTGTACTACAGTATGGGGAAAAAAGTGAGCAGCAGACGGTGTACTCGCTCTATCAATTTACCGGAGTTACTCCGGATTTAGGGGCTTCAAGATGTGGGTTAAAAGAACGTATTCTCTATTCCTAGGGGCATTCCGATTGGGAATAAAAAGTTTTAAGAGGTGCAAATTCAGAGTGAAAGGGTAGGTAGAGGTTTTCTCTCATGCTAGACCTATTAAGTTGTATTTTAGAAATTGTCTTAATCTATATTGATTAAAAAGGTTGCCTGAAAGAGCATTTAAACGCATTTCCCTGTTTAGTCAAATAAACCCAAATCGCCATTTTCCAAATAAAAGCATGAATAAAAGCAAATTCTAACAAGTGCTTAATTATATTAGTGTAATGGGCTCTTTGCTTATCATTCTCCAAAGTGTCAGTTAACCCCTGATTTTTCTATTGTGCCATATGAGCACTGATTTGTTTTTAAATCTTTGAAGCAACCAATGGCATTTTGCATGGGTCCTATAAGTGAGCACTATGGCACCTTCAAAATACAGGGGATTTGCCTGCACCAGCTTAGGGTGAAGTGTCTAGCATTTGCAGACTGCCCAGGACATTAGATGTATATCCATACATTCCTTCAAAATCACTGTCTCTGGTTATAATCCTGTACAAACTTACCTGGGTAAACATGTGTAGGATTGTACTGTGACACTTTTTTAAAATGTGCATGTTTTCTAAAAAGTTCATCTAGTAAACTATAGTAGTTTTTTAAATTAATTAAATCTGAGAGGAAACCTTCCTGTAACATAAGGTAACTCTTCCATGCACCTGTACTAAAAGTCACCTTGTCAGTTATGTCTTTTGTGTGTTTTTTTTAAAACTTTCAAAAGAATTTACAGTTCAAGTTTCAAAATGCTGGGATTCTGAAAATCATGCAGCTTAAGGGCTACAATAGACCTAAAGAACTCATCCAGCATCACATAAAATTTCCCCACCCCCTGCATTGCAGATAGATAATTCTTGTATTCTTAGGAAGAACTCTGTTAACCAGATAATTGGTGGCAGTCAGGAAAGAAGTGCATTTTGACATACATCCTTAAAAGTCATTAGGCTCTAAAGACTGCATAGCTGGGGCTTACATACAAAACCCAAACAGATGTTGACATTACTGTGAATTATTTATATCTCTTGCCATTTTCTAAATCATATAATAATTCATTTTAATAGGCATTTGACTACCCACATTTGCTGTCAGTCTGGGAATGAAATGGAACCACCCAAAAATAATGTATAGGTGTCTACCCACATGCTCAAAAGAACATAAGTGTGTAAATTAAAAGAGAAAAAAATCCCACCCACACCCCCAAAAAATCAAAACATCCCTGCAAGTTTCCAGGGCCTGTGGAATATTGAGGTCATACAGATAAGAACATTCTACCGTAACTCATCTTATAGGAAAGGCAATTATATACAATAGCAGGGAAAGGCCTCGGGGTGACATAGGTGTCCTCCTCCCCACCCCCATTCTGAAACTCCCCTCGCTTAGGGTGCAATCCTACCAGGGTAGGTGGCTACCTCCGAACTCGGAGGCAACTGCCTATCCAATACAGGGCAGGAGAAGCACGGAGGGGATTGTTCTCTCCACACTTCAGCCACCCTGCATTTACGGCCAGACAGCCTATTTCGGCTGTCTAGCTGTGGGACCTCTGAGCATGGGAAGCAGCAGCCGGACGACATGTAGGATGTGTCGTACCAGCATTTCCAACTTCCCCGCCCTGACATGCCCCCAGGAATGCCCCACTTTTGCCGCTCCACGCACCTGTCCCTAGCATGGGGCTGTTCCGTGCTGCCTATGAGGTTCTCAGGGAACCGACCTATCCTATGACTGTCTAGCCATTGACTAGAAGGCATAGGATTGCTCCCTCCAAGGCCTAAATTAAAAGGGTTCTGTTCCAGGCTAGTTGGAGCCCTGAACAGAAGCCGCCTTATGGGCTAGGGATACATTGCAAGATCTTCTTGTAGGGCCCCACTTCTACTTTAGGATAATTCCCTTTTCCATATGAATGAAACTGGGCAAATTCTTACTGCAAGGTTCTTGCAGAGGAGAAGGTGTTGCTGAAGTTCCTCCTGAAACAAGCATCCGCTACTATCGTACGAACCTAACATGGTAGCTTGGTGAACCTGACTTCCCAGGAGGGAGGAGTAAAGGAGGCCTTTACTCTCTTGCATGTATCACTCCCTTTCACCCTGCTACATCTGGACTGTGACCAAGGGCCTAACTAGATGTGTTGTGTTGTCATGTGGTGTTACCAAATGTGCTCCTCTAGACATATGTACAAACTTATGCACATTCCAAAGATACACATTCGTTAAGGGACCTTTTAACCTTGGCATTAGGGCATCTGACAAGAGGGGACACAATGAGTCATACACACACACTGGCTTCCTCAATAATGGGAGTTTAATAAACACTTCCAATAACTTAAGATACACAAGTATTAATTGGGGAAATTACCTTGGTAGAGCATTTGTTACGAATAGTCAGAACAAAAACATGGAAAGCATTCAATGGATTTGGAGTGAATCAGGTTGTGGGGAAATTAAGTTTAGTTCTGTCGGAGCCTGAACTGGGGTCTACTGAGGCTGTGGATGTGCACAGATAGTCCAGGTGAATCTCAGCTGGGCATCTTGGTGTGGAGGCAGTGAAGGGTTGGGGATAAACAAATGGAAGCCCTAACACTAAGGAGAGAGAAAAGAAAGGTTCAGGTGAGCTCGTAAGAGTGGGGAGGAGAGAAAGATTTTGAGCAAGTTTGTAATGAATGGTGGTGCAACGGTCACAGTAATAGAAGGGATGGTCACAGTAATAGAAGGGAATGTTGGGAGGGGGTTACGTAGGGCTAAAATACTCTAATTTCTTGTGCCCTGTGCACTCTCCAAGCTTGTTTGCTCCTGCAGATGAGGATAAATGTGTCCGTTATTGTGTGTCAAGCCAGTTTCTTTGGAGTTTCTGGCTTGATCATGTTGGGGTGAAGACCAAACAAGTAGGAGGCTCTGCCATGGTTCTTCCCACTAGATGACCAGGGGAATGCTTGCACTATATGCTCCAACTTGATATTGTCCAAAATTAGACTGAATTTGTACACACGCACAGACACAGAAAAGGGGATGCAGAGTAGGAGGCCAACTTTGTAGATGAAGGCCCTTCTGAAGATAGACTACAGTTATGAAAGATACTTCTCCTTGGGTTTAAGAAACCTGCTCCTGAAACTGAAGTTTGGGGTGTATTGAAACGTCTGAGTCTCAGCAGGTGAAGGAAAAACAGGTCCATTTAAAAAGGGTTTGTAGTGGATTTCTGCCTGTGGGGAGGCAAGAACCTAAGGGGCCAGGCTGTGATGAATCTAGGGAAAATGTGGAGGAGTGACAGAACAATGGTGTTCCAGGCCCTTTTGGTGGTTCCCTCTTGGCCAGCTGAAGGGGAGGCCAGGAGACCAAGGTGGTTACAGTGAAATGGTTCCAGTATGTTACTGGTCCAGCAGCTATGAATGGAACGAAATGGTAAGCCAAAATGCCACACTAAAGGCTCCAAGCTAAGACCTCATATACCAGGGGTAGGCAGCCTTTTGGGGCCTGTGGGCATATTTGGAATTTGGGAAACTGTCCTGGGCATCACCACAAAATGGCTGCCATGGGAGGCATGACAAAGGACAAGTATCCTACCCAAAAGACTGAATGCAAGGCAGAGGGGGGGTCTGATTCCACGCAGTAGAACCCACAACTTTCAGCACCAACAGAAACCTGTTTCTGAGCAATCCCAGCTGCCAGTAAGAAAATGTGTTGTTTTTTTAAGTGGGAGGGCTAGGGCACCTTTGTGGGTGCCAATAAAGGTATTTGGGGTGCATTGGTGCCCATGGACACCATGCTACTTACCCTTGTCTTACACTGTTTGGACAAAAGTTTCAAAACAACAAAAGGGTGTCATACCTGACATAACAAAGCCACAAAGGAGTTACAGGAAGATTCCCAGGTGGTGACAATAGCTGTTGCAGGCTAAAAATAATGGGGTTGGGACAACTCATTACCAGAGCCATCCTACCAAGGGGGTGATTGGGGATGAGCATCAATATTAAGAAATTCCTGGTCTTACATGTGGGCAGTGAATCGATCACGCTTTGGGGATCACTTTGGGGCTGGCATATGTATGCAAAATTACATTACCATTTGCCAGCCGTAAGTCTACTGAATGTTTGCAGTGATTGATTGATTGATTGATTGATTGATTGATTAGACACCCATCTGGCCGGCTACCGGGCCACTCTAGGTGGCATACAATATTAATAACAAATGTACATAATCAACTGAACAACAACAAAAACATAACAAAACAACACTGCTCTAAAAACCCTAACCCACCCCAAATGCCCACCTGAACAGCCAGGTTTTTAAAGCCTGGCAGAAGCTCGTCAAAGATTAGATTAGTATTACTACTGGCCTTGCAGGGTAGTATTGGGCAAGATCACTTTGCTGACACTTTCCCCACCTTTGCCTTGCAGAATTTAGACAAGGGGCCTCTTCTTTAGATGATGTCGTCAACCTCCAGGGCGCCTCCCACACTAAATGACCTCTATTCAATTTTTTAAAAGATCAGAGATAATGAGCGATCAAATTATGGTGCTTGAGTTCCACTTGAGTTCCCTCCATGAAAAAGGAAAAGCTGCAATAAGAGAAGCTAGACCACCGTGCCATCTAGAGGCTGTATAATGAAACATGGAAGACTCGGATTAGAGGGGAAAGGAAGCACGTATAAAGGGAGTCCATCGTGATCCTGCATTTAAAATGGAAGCAGAAAGCCCCATTTTAAATGCAGGATTTTAGGCTGGTGTAGTGATGCTCAAGGTGTTCTTAAAGTGACCACCTCCTTGGTTGCCAGCTGTCCCTGGGGTCTGCAGTGCCTGTCCACCATGCAGCCTGTTAACAGTGGTTAGCCCCAGTGTGCAAGATTTAAAAATACATAAATAGCCAACTTAGGGGAGGGGAAGCTGAATTGGGACCATGGTGGGAGGGGTTAACCCCTTTGTCCCCACCATGGTCCTGATCTGAACTGCCCACTCCTGCACCTGCTATGTGCAGTTGAGGAAGGCTCTTAAACACACATGCGCACACCCCTTTTATTTATGTATACAAAATATTGTCGGAATTGGTCATTATGTATGAATGACTGGAAAATTTCCATGGTCAGACCTCCAATTCCTACGAAAGAAAAGGGGACAGATATTGGGACTCTGTTCAGGCACAGAATGGAAGGAGGGACTATTAAAACTGAGCAGATGGCATGCAGCAACTTGGCACATATGTGGCCTGATCCTGCCTGTTGCATGCTTCATTACTGTTGCAGATATGGTAAAACTAATTGTTGCCTCACTCTAGGGAATTTATGGGGAAAGGGTAGGAGAGGGGAAATAACCAATTAACTATTGCATTTTTAGATAAACAGTGCGGAATTTTCAAGGTTGGGACATACAGGCTTATTATAATTACACTCTATATACCTCAAAGACTAATATACACACTAAGAGAGAAGTACAAGTTTGCTGTATAGCACTACCTTGTGGGTGCAAAGCATACTTCACAGGGTCCTATGGATATTTTAGATCTCTCTCACCACAACCCTGTATGGTGGATCTCTTTGTTCTCATTGTGCAGACAGGGAACCATTGAAAGATCTTGAATTACTGAAAGCCACTAAGGTCCGGTTTATAGATAGCATGTTTTCTATCTAGAAAACACAGCCATGTAGGAAATACTATGCAAACTGCATATAGATATTCAGTGTGCAGTGCTCATACCCATGTCTGTCTTGCTGTGTGTACACAGACAGTACTTCCCCATATATGTATGTGCAGCAAATGTGATCGACCTGTGAGTCTGCATATTATTTCATATATAGAAGTGCTTTTCCATGAAGGAGATCTGCCATATTTAGAATGGCTCTCTGCAAGTGTGACTGTCTAGTAAATAGTCTCAAGTCATCCTGCAGTGCTCTGTCCACTGAAACGCCAATTTTACTGTTTTTTTAATTGTTTTTACCTGGTTTACTTTTAAGTTTTAATTATAATTTTGTATTTCATCTTAGATTTTAGTGTGGTTAGCCATTTAAGCACTATTTGTAGTGGAAAGGCGGGATATACATTTAATAAATAAACGTATGGTGAATTTTCATACACAACTATATTATAAATCAAATAATGTGGGCCTGAGGACCTTATAGCTGAAGCTCCAGCCACCAGTTAGCAACTCTTAACACTATTGAATGCTTTGGGAGTTCTAAATGCTAAAACTATGGAGACTGGGGGACTTGTGGAGCTGCTGATGTATCGACCTCTTCATATGTAACGACAACCCATTGGTTTGAAAACCGATGCGTTGTCATGCGTGAGTGGGAGAGAGCAGCCATGTTGCTTGCAGCATGCCCATCTCTTCTGCTTTTTCCTCTAAAAACCTCGATAGGCTCCTTTGCAGGTTGTGGAGTATGACATCCAAACCTGGACCACTCAGTTCTTTAGGGGCTAAACAACCCAGTGGTTTACCCATAGTTTGTCATTGGGTTCACAGCTGGTTGTTTAGCTGTTAGCTCCACAACCTGCAAAGGAGCAGATCATGGGTTGTGGAGTAAAAGTGGAAGAGGCGGGCGTGCTGCAGGCAGTAGGCCTGCTCTCTCCCACTCATGCATGACAACCCACTGGTTTTTAAACCAATAGGTTGTCGTTACATGCAAACAGCCCCATAGCGTTCTAAAGGCATCTCGTTTCATGCGCTTGTGCTACTCATTTTTTTTTCAATGGGGCTTGTGTGGCAGAACTTGCTATGGATTATTAATTCATGGGTTGTGCCATTTGAATTTTCTGTCTCATACACCAACGTGTTAGGGCCAGGACTCATCCTGTATTACTGATGATGTCATAGCATTTTAAATTTGTGTTATCTGCAACAGCTGTTTTGTGAATGGCCACTGCGATTGTCATTTTACTGTCTGCATTTCATTTCCCTCTGACTTCACTGTTTACAGTTCCATCCCCACAACCATGTGTAATGTACCTATAACGTAGGATAACACTTTATGCACCTCATGAAGTGGGCTCTAGTCCACGAAAGCTTAAAACATGCATTAGTCTTAGGGCGCAATCCTATACGTGTTTAGACAGAAAAAAGCCTACAATTCCCAGTATGCCCCAGGCAGCATGCTGGGAGTTGTAGGCCTTTTTTCTGTCTAAACATGCATAGGATTGCACTTTAAGGTGCCACAAAACTTTGTTGTTGTTGCTGCAGTAGGCTAACACAGCTATGCCTCTGGGAAGCATTTTTAGGCAGCACAGTTGCCTATGCACAGTTACCTGGGAGTAAGTACCATTGAATTCAATGGGGCTTACTTCTGAGAAGACATGTGTAGAACTGCACTCTTAATCTGATGCCCAGAGGCTGAATAGCAGAAAAGGCTGGGCAAAGCAGAAAGGACTGAAAAAGGAACAAACTAATTATATTGTTGTTCCTCCTAAAGCTGTCCCTCCTACCCCAAAAGGGAAGAGGCCACTTCTTAGGAAGAAGCACCGATTAGCTCAGAACTTGTGAGCTCTTAGCTGCTAATCGCTTTTCGGATGCTGCCATGGCAGAGCGTCTATATATGATCTTGCTCCTGTGGACTCTTCAATGTGAAGGTAAACACTCCCTCCCCTCCTTTGTGTTTCCTGCATTTTTTCAGTTCAATCTCATTCAGTTTGCAAATGAATGTTAACTAGTCTCGTAAGACAAATACCTTTCAGCTTTTTCAGACCCTTCATGTTCACTGTATATGTTCACCTCTCTCTCATTATTCTCTCTGCTGTCCTCCACCTGCCCTCACCCTTGTCTGTGGCCATCTTTTAAACCCCTAAATGAGAAAAAGAGGATGATGGTGGTACTGGCCACCGTAGGCTAGACTAGAGCTGCTACAGTATGCCCAGTCATGGGTCTAAATTTATATTGTAATTTCTTGTTGTGTTTGTTCCTCTTTTGATTCTTTCCTCTTCTGCTTTCAGAACTGTAAGCCACCCTGAGAGTTCTAACTGAACAAAATAATAAACAACAAAATAATAATCCCACCAATTTGAAGGCCAGTGTCTTCAGACACACTGGCCTCGTTCACAGATAATGCAAATCCATGGTTTGTTGCCCTACCTAGGGTTTGTCTGGCAGATGATCAAACAAACCATGGTTTATTTTCTCAAGCCCTGGGTTGTTTGTTTCCCTCCTCCTTCACCCACTCCTTCCCTGTATTCCAAATGCATTCACAGTGCTGTAGTACTGGCATGTACAAGTGGCTGGAATTTTTTACCGCTCTTGCCCATCACCTCTGTAGCTTGGCAAAACATCCCATGAACAACGCACAATTCTGGGCTTGCACATAACAATAACCCATGGTTTAAACAACCCAGAGTTCACAACCTAGCAACAAAAAATTGATTCTTTTTTGGGTTGCTCATGGTGAACAAACCATGATTTGCTAGCATGCCTGAATTCACACATCACAATCCAGAATTCAACAACCCATACCATGTGTCAGCGTTATGTGCAAACCAGGCCACTGCCTTTTAAAAACTTCTGAAAACTGACAAAATGAACCTCCTTCACTGTCTTCAGTGGATGTAAGGGTGGGAAATGGATGGAAAAAGACTCCATACTATTTGATTCAAAGTTTAAACTCTTGGCTTAAGTAGAGCAAGGGCGCATTAATGGGTGTATTGAGTAAGTGTGTGAGATAATGGTGTGTAGGGTTGGGGAATACAGAAAATTTCCTTCCCTCCATCTCCCATCAAACCTGAAAGGCCTATAGCTAGCAATAAATAATATCCAGCATTTATATATAGTGCTTATGTGCTCAAAATGCTTCACATATATCAGCCTTCCCTAACATGGTGCCCTACAAAACCCTTCATCCTTGCCCATTGGCCATGCTGGCTAGGGCTGATGGGAGTTAGAACTGAAAACATCTGGAGGGTACCACATTGAGGAAGACTGATTATGTCAGTAAACCAGACAATAACCCTGTAATGCAGGCTGGAATTAATATCTCCATATTACAGGTAGTGGGGGGTAGGGATGAGAGGCAGTTACTTGCCTAAGTTACATAAGTATGTAACTATACATACTTACTTGAAAGTAAGTTCCACTAAATTACATGGGACTTACTCCTAAGCAGACATGCATTGGATTGCGCTGTAAGCCTTAAATCCTAATCAAACACACTAGGGAGTAAACGTCATAGAAAGCACTGGGACTTTTTTTCCAAATAAACATGCATAGTAGTGCTCTGTAAGGGTACATATCCAATTTACACTTCTAACCACAAGGCTACCTTGGCTCTTAACAACACAAGTAACGTATTTAAATATTGTACTTTGTATAATCATCAATCATCATCATCGAATGAATAAACATTTTGCTCAGTGTCACAGTGACAGCACTCCTATTTTTGGTTCAGGTGGGTTTTGTTTTTGTCTTTTTCAGGATCATGGTGGTTCCCTTTGCTTGTGAGAGTTACTGGGCAATAACACCGCAGGTCCATTGGTGCAGAACACTTGCTCTCTGCTTGTGTGACACATTTTAATGGACAGAGCTGGCCATTGCAACACACATCCTCCCTCCCTTCCAGGATGAGTGAGTGAGTGAGTGAGTGAGTGAGAGAGGAACTCAGGGGATAATTTTTTGATTGCTTCTAAGTGGGATGGTTGGGATAAGAACATAAGAAGAGCCATGCTGGATCAGACCAAGGGTCCAGTTAGTCCAGCATTCTGTTCACACAGTGGCAAACCACCTGTCGACCAGGAACCCACAAGTAGGGCATGAGCGCAACAGCACCCTCCCACCCATGTTCCCCAGCAACTGGTGTACATAGGCATACTGCCTCTGATACTGGAGGTAGCATATCGCCATCAGGACTAGTAGCCATTGATAGCCTTATCCTCCATGAATTGGGATGATCTAGTGAGCAGGCTCTTGGATTCCTGTTAGGTTCACCTTATGTGTTCATCACTAGAAATGAATAAGCAATCCTTGCATAGCTTTTTGATGTGTATACATTGTGAGATACTATAAAAAAAATTATGGAAGATGTCCACAGGAGTCTCATTAGCACACAGCCTCACAGAGCACCAGTAAATAGACACAAAGAGCACCGCCCTACTTAGTAATTCCTGCAGTGTGAGAGATAAAAATAGATGGTGTGCTACACAAAACATCCAGTTTTGAAAAAAAATCCCCACCCCCATTGTCTCTGTTGTCAGACTATAATACTGTATTTCAGCAAGCTGAGTAATTGGGCCATTTCCGCCTATCGCTTTCCACATACTAGAATTTCAGACCAACAGTAGTAAAGGGGTGAGGGGAGAGGAAGTCAGTGGCTACACAGAAAATAGATTCCCTCAGCATTTTTCTAACAGACTGCATGTATCATTTGAAACTTGCAATTTCAGTGGAGACAACAGCCCACTCAATTCAGCATAATCTCTGTCTGTTATTGGACAAAGCATTATCAGCATCAGCATATCTCCATACTCCTGCACTTAACTGGGCATGTTCCAGATCGGTCCATGACGAGTATATCCAGAACTGCATTTGTGTATTAGAATTAAGAGAACAGAGAGGGGTTGACTCACACTTTGCCCCAGCATATATAGCTTCAACATATGGCAAGGCATGGCAGCAAATCTTGAATTAACCATTCCAATGGCCATGCTGACTGGGAATGATGGGAGATGCAGGCCAACACATCTGGAGAGCATCATTTTGAGGAAGCCTCGTGTAGAAAGTTACATGCAAACCCAAGCTTATGTGTATAGAAATGGATCATGGCTGCAAGGTTTACTTGTAAATGAATATATGTGCATAGGACTTAGTCAACATTCAATATTCTACATGGACTTTGGGATGGTGAGTTCAAAATTTGCTCCCATGCCGTGCCAATGGCCATGCTGGCTGGGGATGATGGGAGTTGCAGCCAACAAATCTGAAGGGCACAATGTTGGGGGAGGCAGTTCTACCAACTGGGGAGTTTGTATGTGAACATGAGATTTTCTTCATGCCCTGCTGATTGTAAAGCTAGGATGCAATGTGAACTGGCCAATAGTAAGAAAGGCAACTGGATTATGTACCAGTGCTTAAGTTCATTAAGGTATTTTGTGGTGTGGCCTATTCAGTCTATTGTCATCTTGCTCTTATTTAATGAATTAACATGATGAAAATTTGCCCTCCCCTTGTATTCAGGATATAGTCAGATTTCGACAAAATGCAGGTGAAAACACCCATCTAATTGGACATTTTTTTCCAATCTTGGGTCACTTTGTAAAAAATATTTTTTTCATCCAGCAGGGTCTTGTGGCGTAAAAGAAGGATCTTTAATCCAGATTGCTTTTGCCAATGAGCTAATTAATGCAAGCTGCAATGCTACCTTCGATTATACAAAAAAATATACACAATTCAAGATTAGTTATTATCGGATTGACTTGGAAGGCAAAGAAATCACTATGAATAGCAAGGACATTTATGAGAATATTCCGAATGAACGTGTGAACCAAACAACGACAAAGCTTTACCCACTTCCCATAAAACCTGCTAACCACAATTCTGTTACTGGTACCTACTACTGCAAAGCTCAGTGGAAAACAACAACAAAAAAGGGATATGGGACATTTATCCTTTTCAGAGGTAAGCTCTCAAGTCAAGGTTGTTGGCAGCAGGGGTAGGTAGGAGTTGAACAACAACAGATAGGTTGGGTTTTCTTGTATAAAGGGATTTTCAGCTTTCATTTCCTTTATATGAACACAAAGTAGAAAAAAGCAAATTACAATGTCTAATTACAGGTAAGTTACAAAAAAAGAGCTTTGTGGCACCTTAAAAGATCAACACATTTATATTGGCATAAGCTTTCACAGACATAAGCTTTCACATAATCCATTTCATTTGTATGTTCATTTATTAATTAATTCAATTGATCAGTTGTCCAATGACAAAAGTTCTTCTGATAACATACAAAGGTAAAATAAAAATAAAAATCACAATTAGTATAAGACAAATTAAGCAGCAGCTAAATTACCCCACTATACAATCAAAGCAAATAATTTAAGCCAGAGTTCAAAAGACAGTTGATCAGTGGGCTGTAGTCCATGAATGCTTTTGCCGTAGTACATTGGTTTGCCTTTAATGTGCTATTAGATGGTTTGATGTTTTTTTATGGATACAAGCAAACACTTCTACCCATCTGAAAACTGCTAAAACAAATTGTAGTGGATGTTATTTGCTACTGCCTGGATTTTGTATAAAAAAAAGAAACTGAAGCTGAAGGCAGACAATAGGCTTTAAGAGGATTGAAAATGGTTTGAGAGAGGCTTTGGTGTATGTACACATTTCTTCTGTCCCAGCGTCACCTCTGGTCAAACAGGTTTTCAGGTTTTTTAAATAACACAATAAACTATATATTGTGTGCATGTCTGTCTCAGAGAGTCAGGAAAGACAATTTTTTTCAGAGTTGAAGATGGTTTAAAAGAGGGAGTGATACTCATAGCGAATACCTGAAATGTTTGGTCTACAGGCTTTATGGAAGCACCACACAATCGGGAGAAAGTGTGCAATTTTTAAGCGTACGTCATTAATACAAAAGGTGTTAATGAAAAGCTAATTCAGTTCCACTCAGTTAATTTGTGGAGTACAACAGACCTTGTGAAAAAAATGTCTTATATTAGCCTCACGTCTAAAGTTCAGTCAACCTGACCAACTCCCTCTCTTCTACAGCTCAAAGCTCTCAATTTCCTCTATGGGAATCCTCTCCCATAGAAGGAGCCAGGTATGGATTCTCTGTCTGAAATTTAGGCAAACAGAAAGTGGTTCCCCTTCATCTGCATGAGTTTTAAAAACCTTATTTCCTTATTAAATGTTTTACAATTGGCTAGTTGTCAGAACTCCCCCTCATTAGCTGAAGAGCCATTTCTGCCAATCTTAATGAGATAAGCTTCCAAAATCAAGGAAAGGCCTGGTATGGTTTGATGCTGCCAGAGCTTGGCTAACATATTTTATTTATTTCATTTATATCCCACCTTTCTGCCAAAAATGGTACTCGAAGTGGTTAACAATAACAAAATACATATTAAAAACAAAATCTTAATTAAAGCACAGTGTAAAAACAAATTAAAAATACAATTAAGAAAACAACAATAAAATAAATATCACCCAACCAATTAAAACCCCCTTCAGCAACAGACTGGCTTACATGCCAAAGTCCCACCTGAATAAAAATGTCTTTGAGTATTTCTATACCAGCCTAAAATCCCGCATTTAAAAGGTGGCTTTCTGCTTGTGTTTTAAATGCAGGCTCACAACAGACTCCCTTTACATGCACTTCTTTCCCCCCTCCTCCCCCTTATCTAAGTTTTCCATATGATTCATTGGCCTAGCCCCTCTTCTTGCAGCTTTTCCTCTTTCATGGAGGGAACTCAAGCCGAACACAGCACGGTAATTTGATAACTCATTATCTCTGATCTATTTAAGAACAGAATAAAGGTCATTCAGTGCAGGACCCACCCTGGAGGTTCACAATGTCATCTAAAGGGTCTGCAAACTTCCATGAGTGAGCAATCTCAATAGCAGGGTAAAAGCTCCATGTGAAGAAACCCTTTGACTGCTGGTGGAAGGACAACAGAGAGGGGTCCCAGAACCTGGGAGCGGTCAGCGAGAAACCTCTCTCTCACACCCCTACCAAACATGCCACCATTGGTAGTGGGACTGAGGGTGTCTCTACATTAAGCAAAAAACCTGCATTCTTAGCAGGTGTTTTGCTGTTGGGTTCTTTGTGGGATTAGGATGGGCTGCTTTATAGAGCAGACACGTCATCTGAATTGAGGGAGTGCCTCCCTTGCTCCTTGGCATGTGTGCAAAGGGGTGGGGTGGGGGCTTGTTTTTGTCGCTTAACTTGTGCTATGACCTACACTGACCTGATGCCCTGGGATTTGCCATCCGATCTCTGCACCTCCTGTTGGTGGTAACTGTTAGCCAGTTCTGCCAGCCATATTCCCTTACAATATTGAACACATACACATCAAGAGTATCATAGGTAAATTTATAAAGACTGAGGCTCCAGCTGTTGCCAACAGCAGGAAAAGGTATAGGAGCAATTGTCAGGAATGATATATAAACAGTATCAGATTCATGCCCAACAGAATCCAGTAAATTGAAAGGTATAAATCCAAAGAACGTTAGTCACAATAAAGTCCGGTTGGAATAAATAGGACATAAGTTAGTCTTGACTAACCTGTCCTGTTGATTTCAATGGGATTTAAGCATGACTTTCTCTGGATTTGGGCCAAAATCATCAGGTTGGAGCTGAAAAAAGTCATATGGTTTGGAGGGTTAATAAATCAGGTGTTGTCAGGATTTGAGGTGGAGATTAGTGCCAGGAGTATGGACTGCAGCTGGTGTTAATGGTAAAAAAGCAATGGAAGAAGTAATTAGGAGATGATCTAGAGAGTAGGCATAATTGGGTGGAAAAGAAGACCAAAGGCAGCCTCCAGCAGCAGCCCTGACCAGTAGAAATGGATCACAGTCCTCAGAAGTAGGATTATCTGGGAAACCTTCTCAGAGAAAACAGTCCCCTGAAACCCAGGCCTCTGCCTCTGATGGCAGTCTGGTCTTAAATGTCTGGTTCTGAGGCAGAATCCAGGAGCTCCCTGTATGTTCACAAGAGCTTGCACGATGCAAACAAACCTGTTCCTTCGTTGAGTATTGGCTAACTGTTTTTACAAGATGTCATTATCCAGGTCTATATCCCAATGGTTATCTAAATGCACAGCAATGTATTATTAAATGTCATTACTCGGCTGCTAGTACCAAATTCTGGGTTTGTGACTGTAGTGTGATGCAGCCCACTTTATAGCTAAACCAGTGGATAATCATTAATTTTATTTTCATGATGGATAGTTTGTTTGCTCTCTGTCCACTTAATTAAAAGTCTTGTATAGGAAGGGCCGTAACTATCACCTCTGCAGTTATTCGCTCTCACCTAAATATTGCAAAAGGCAACTGTAATCTTTTTGCCTCTTCTGACTGCAATATCTGTAGCTTAACCCTCCTTTGATAGAAAAAATGATTCTATCAATCCAATTTTGGAGTCAAACCTGGGGGTGTTGTTAAGCATGACATTATTTTTTGGGTAAACAAACAATGCCTTCATTGAAAATGTTCCTTTTTCAGTAAAACAATATAGTTGTAAAGAAGTCATCTGAGTCAATTATACCCCACAATGTAAAGTACAAAATACCTACAAGAATGGTGTGTGGGGTCTAATTGACCCCACAGTTTTTAAAACATAAAACAACATATTATGCTATTTAATTACCGCATTCCACAACTGTGTTACTTAGACAAAACAGTTACATGAAGTACATTGTTGCTGCAATTTGCTGTCTCTGTGTCACCCACAGAAATGACACCTGGCCCTTCCCTTGGTGTTAGCAACGGCAGCCCCTCCCTGTTCTGAGGCTGCTTCTCTCAATGATCCAGGCAAGCTGGCTGTGTCCCTAGACTCATCCCGGTGTTTGATCCACTCCAGACCCAGGTCTAGCAGATCATCTTTAGGATGTTCACTCTATCGTGGGTTGTTCAACTTCCAAACAATATAGTTGTCTTTAATTCCATAGCTTTTGGCACACTGGTGAAAAAGTCAACAGTTGTTATAATTCATCCAGAACCCTGTAACTGTGGTATTAGTTTATCACCCATCATCTGGCCTGGATTCTGAGCTATGGAGGCACTCTTATATAAGTTAGCATCATAAACATATGATATTTTCAAATTGCAACAGAGCCAGAATCTTATGCTATACTTTACAGGTTTGGATGGCATCTACTGTGTTATTGAGCACCTTCTGCCAAATGGTACTAATAGTTCATCAATTGTAACCTTTTTGCTCTGTGAAAGACCCTCACAATTGTGGCTTCAAAAGCCAAATTAGTAAGTGTTGTTTAAAATTAACTCTATGGTTAAAATTTTTTTTGCTGGGTCACAAAGTTCTGAGAAAAAGAAAGAATTAAATTCAGGTTTGTAAAGGGTTTTTTGTAAATCTGTGGGGTATTATTGATCCATAATGCAGTTTGTAGCGATCTTAAGAAAAGTAAGTAATTTGTCTATTATGATAATCGACACAATATCGTTTTGTCACCCTCTTCGCTCTTTTTCTCACAACAAATGGAAATAACAGATTCTGGTCTAAATATCTGTAGATATCGCAAGTAGTTAATAAATTTAGACAGCATTTTGTGTGGTCACACAGTTTTCTCAGTCATTCCAGCAGAGGTATAATTGACCCCAAAGCTGTTAGAGCCCCTGAATACACCACATGGCAACTCACACTACATCATGACTGAGGGGTAACTGTAGCATGGAACTGTAGAAGACTGACATAAAAGTTGTATGATTTCTTTAAATGCTGCCAGGATACATTTGGCCCCACCTGTTGATGGAGGGTTAACTAGCATGTCTGTGTCCCATTCCTTTTTCTACTATGTTACACACATTATTGTTTGCCTCCTTTTCTGGAGCTTTGATATATCTATTACTCTGTTATTTATTCCCACACATTTCCACAAATGATGCTGCTGGTCTTTCTCTGTTGAGAAGGTGCATTTCTCTGTGTGCATGCTCAGGACTACAGTGATAGGAAGGTAGTATCAAAGGACACATCCACACGTTATTTAGTACATTTCTATCCCCTTTTTCCTCCATCATGGAGCTCAAGGTAGTGCACATGGGGTTCTCAGGCAGTCTCCTGCCAAAGGAAACATCTACCAGGTAGTTCTTCTGTTACTCTTGCACGTCCCATTAATTTCAATGAGGCTTCAGACTGCAGGATAACTTCCCAGCGGAATGTGCCCAGAGTGCAGTACAGGGAGAGAACAAATAGGCAGCAATGCTCATATTCTGGGTGTATATGTTTTACCTAAAAGTTCTAGGACTTTTTATATTTACCCATGATGTGTTGAAAAGAAAAGTCAGGTTGTTGCTGTTGTTTCTACAGCACCATCAATATACATAGTCATGCTTACAAGATTCACTGTGGATTTTAGTCTTATTATAGATTCAGATTTTTAAAAAATATACATTGGCTTTTTCAACTGCCACTTGACTATTGGATGCTTGGCTTTCCTCTTGTTTATGTACTTACAGACAAAGGATATGAAGAACCCCCTCATATTATATGGATATACCTCATCACCTTTACTGTTACTCTGGCAATTTTGAGCATCATGGGAACAGCCCTGCTGTTCTGGAAGAGAGAGGCAAGTTATCAAACATATTCTTACTTGACTCTATCAAGTAAGTACTGGCTACTAGATGCAAAAGGTTTGTGGCATAAACATTCCCACTAGTATTTGGTGCTGAATTCCACAGTTTATTGCAGCACTTGGAATGAACGCTGTCATCTGATGAAAAAAACCTTAGTTGATTAATCAAATTAATTTTAATTGCAATTTCAACATGGCTGGCTGGGAAATGCTGGGAGTTGTAGGACTTTTTTTCTGTCTAAACATGCATAGGATTGCGCTCCAAACTGATGAATTAATCAACTACATTGCATAAATTTGCATAGGATAAATCATATTTTTGAAGGAAAAAAGTCTTCCTTTGTAGACGGTATGTCACAGCAAGCACCATCTCACAAGGGGCATTCTTTCATATGCGTTGAAAGGTTTTTAATCCATTCATCTAACTGATTAATCAATTAAGAGTTTCAGCTCTACTTGGAACCAGATCTGATTGCTTCTTGGCCAGTAATAAAGCAATAATAATTGTGTTTGTGCACTCTGTTCTGTCAGAAAAGCTCAGCTCATAGGATTGGTCATACCCCTCTTTTCTTGAGTGATGGGAAGTCCAGAGCAGCTTTTACATTGACCAGGTTCACATGTAACGACAACCCATGGGTTGTTGAGAGTGAACACACTGCCTCCTGCCTACACGCTGCTTTTGATTAATCTCTGCTTTTGTAAACATCCCAGGAACAAACCATGGATTTAAACTCTGGGTTGTTTCCCTCTCAATAATCCAGTGTTCCAGGTTTGCACATCATGTACTGACTGCCTATATGTTTTTGAGCCTGAATCAAGGTGCTGGGTTTTTTACCTTTAAAGCTTTACACGGCTTGGGACCACAGTACCTGATGGAGTGCCTCTCCCAGCATGAACCGATCATATGCTACTTTCAGCATCTAAGGCCCTCCTCCAGGTGCTTCCTCTGAGGGAGGCTTGGAGGGTGGCAACAAGGGAGAGGGCCTTCTTGATGGTTGTTGTTGTTGTTCAGTCGTTCAGTCGTGTCCGACTCTTCGTGACCCCATGGACCAGAGCACGCCAGGCCTTCCTGTCCTCCGCTCTCTCTCGGAGTGTGCTCAAGTCCATATTCATTGCATCGGTGATGCTATCTAGCCATCTCTGCCGTTCCCTTCTCCTTTTGCCTTCAGTCTTTCCCAGCATCAGGGTCTTTTCCAGAGAGTTTTCTCTTCGATTTAGGTGGCCAAAATATTTGAGCTTCAGCTTCAGTATCTGTCCTTCCAATGAGCAGTCAGGGTTGATTTCCTTTAGGATGGACTGATTTGACCTCCTTGCAGTCCAGGGGACTCGTAAGAGTCTTCTCCAGCACCACAGTTCGAAACCATCTTGATGGTGCCCCCCCCCCATGTCTCTGACGAGGCCTGCCTGGCACCAACATTGTTCTTTTTTAGAGCCAGGTTAAAACTACTCTCTTCTCTCAGGCATTTGGCAGCATGTAATGAGTTTTTGCCCCTTCATGGATCACTGCCTTGTTGTGGCGAAGGGGCTTGCGTAACTCAGTGAAGCCATAAGCTACGCTGTGCAGGGCCACCCAAGACGGACAGGTCGTGGCAGAGAGTTCTGACAAAATGTGGTCCACTGGAGAAGGAAATGGCAACCCACTCCAGTATTCTTGCCAAGAAAACCCCATGGAACGCATCACAAGGCTAAAAGATATGACACCGGAAGATGAGACCCTCAGGTCAGAAGGTGTCCAATATACTACTGGGGAAGAGCAGAGGGTATTTCCAAGTAGCGCCAGAAAGAGTGAAGTGGCTGGGCCAAAGCCGAAAGGACACGCAGCTGTGGACGTGTCTGGTGGTGAAAAGAAAATCCGATGCTGTAAAGAACAATATTGTTTAGGAACCTGGAATGTCAGATCAATGAATCAAGGTAAGCTGGAGGTGGTCAAACATGAGATGGCAAGATTGAACATTGACATCTTGGGAATCAGCGAACTAAAATGGACAAGCATGGGCGAATTTAATTCAGGTGACCATCATATCTACTACTGTGGGCAAGAATCCCTTGGAAGAAATGGAGTAGCACTCATAGTCAACAAAAGGGTGGGAAAAGCAGTACTGGGGTACAATCTTAAAAACGATAGAATGATCTCAGTACGAATCCAAGGCAAACCATTCAACATCACAGTAATTCAAGTCTATGCCCCAGCCACTGAGGCCGAAGAAGCTGAGGTTGATCGGTTCTATGAAGACCTACAACACCTTCTAGAACTAACACCAAAAAAAGATGTCCTCTTCACCATAGGGGATTAGAAAGCTAAAGTAGGAAGTCAAGAAATCACCGGGATAACAGGCAAGCATGGCCTTGGTGTACAAAATGAAGCAGGACAAAGGCTAATAGAGTTTTGCCAAGAGAGCACGCTGATCATAGCAAACACTCTTTTCCAACAGCACAAGAGGCGACTGTACACATGGAGATCACCAGATGGTCAATATCAAAATCAGATTGATTATGTACTTTGCAGCCAGAGTGCCTGAGGAACTTTGCAGACAGAGTGCCTGAGGAACTATGGACGGAGGCCCATCACATTGTTCAGGAGGCAGCAACTCAATCCATCCCAAAGAAAAAGAAATGCAAGAAAGCCAAGTGGCTGTCTGAGGAGGCTTTACAAGTAGCTGAGGAAAGAAGGGAAGCAAAAAGCAAGGGAGAAAGGGGAAGATATATCCAGCTGAATGCAGATTTCCAGAGAATAGCAAGGAGAGACAAGAAGGCCTTCTTAAATGAACAATGCAAAGAAATCGAGGAAAACAACAGAATGGGAAAGACTAGAGATCTCTTCAAGAAAATCGGAGATCTCAAGGGAACATTTTGTGCAAAGACGGGCATGATAAAGGACAAAGAAGGCAGGGACCTAACAGAAGCAGATGAGATTAAGAAGAGGTGGAAGGAATACACAGAAGAACTATACATGAAAGATCTGAATGTCCCTGATAGCCATGATAGTGCGGTCACTGAACTTGAGCCGGACATCCTAGAGAGTGAAGTCAAGTGGGCCTTAGGAAGCATTACTAACAACAAATCTAGCGGAGAGGACAGTATTCCAGCTGAGCTATTTAAAATCCTAAAAGATGATGCTGTTAAAGTGCTGCACTCAATATGCCAACACATTTGGAACACTCAACAGTGGCCACAAGACTGGAAAAGGTCAGTTTACATTCCAATTCCAAAGAAGGGCAACGCCAAAGAGTGTTCAAACTACTGTACAATTGCGCTCATTTCACATGCCAGCAAGGTTATGCTCAAAATCCTACAAGCTAGGCTTCAGCAGTATGTGAACTGAGAACTACCAGAAGTACAAGCTGGGTTTCGAAGAGGCAGAGGAACTAGAGATCAAATCACCAACTTTCGCTGGATCATGGAGAAAGCAAGAGAATTCCAGAAAAACGTCTATTTCTGCTTCATTGACTACGCTAAGCCTTTGATTGTGTGGATCACAACAAACTGTGGCAAATTCTGAAAGAGATGGGGGTACCAGACCACCTTACCTGTCTCCTGAGAAACCTGTACGAGGGTCAAGAAGCAACAGTAAGAACCAGACATGGAACAATTAATTGGTTCAAAATTGGGAAAGGAGTACGACAAGGCTGCATATTGTCACCCTGCTTATTTAACTTATATGCAGAGTACATCATGAGAAACGCCGGGTTGGATGAATCACAGGTCAGAATTAAGATTGCCAGGAGAATTATCAACAACCTCAGATACGCAGATGATACCACCCTAATGGCATAAAGCGAAGAGGATCTAGTGAGCCTCTTGTTGAGGGTGAAAGAGGAGAGTGCAAAAGCTGGTTTGAAACTCAACATTAAAAAAAACGAAGATCATGGCATCTGGCCCCATCACTTCCTGGCATATGGAAGAGGAAGAAATGGAAGCAGTGACAGATTTTATTTTCTTGGGCTCCAAGATCACTGCAGACGGTGACTGTAGCCATGAAATTAAAAGACGCTTGCTCCTTGGGAGGAAAGCTATGGCAAACCTAGACAGCATAGTAAGAAGTAGAGACATCACCTTGCCGACAAAGGTCCGCATTATCATAGCTATGGTTTTCCCAGTAGTAATGTATGGCTGTGAGAGCTGGACTATAAGGAAGGCTGAGCACTGAAGAATTGATGCTTTCGAACCGTGGTGCTGGAGAAGACTCTTACGAGTCCCCTGGACTGCAAGGAGGTCAAATCAGATATCCTAAAGGAAATCAACCCTGAATGCTCATGGGAAGGACAGATACTGAAGCTGAAGCTCAAATATTTTGGCCACCTAATGCGAAGAGAAAACTCTCTGGAAAAGACCCTGATGCTGGGAAAGACTGAAGGCAAAAGGAGAAGGGAACGGCAGAGGATGAGATGGCTAGATAGCATCACTGATGTAATGAATATGGACTTGCGCACGCTCCGGGAGAGAGCGCAGGACAGGAAGGCCTGGCGTGCTATGGTCCATGGGGTCATGAAGAGTCGGACACGACTGAATGACTGAACAACAACAACAACAACGAGTTTTTGATCAGGTCTTGGATTGTCTTTGGTTGCTTGTTTTAAAATTTGTGGTTTTTTAGATATATGTTGTCTTGTTGTATACCGTATATATGTTTTTATGTAAATGGTTTTGCATCTTGTTAATTTATTTTTAATGGTTTGTAATCTTTAATGTTTTGTAATCTTTGTGAACTGCCCAGAGAGCTTAAGCTATGGGATGGTACAGAAATATAATGGATGGATGAATGAATGAATGAATGAATGAATGATGAACAAACCAGGAACAGGGTTTGGAAAGATAAAGAATTAGGAAAAAAAAAACATTTGCTGTTTATTTCCATTTATCATATCTTCATGACAAGGTGGTATGGCCTAGGAGGTGGTGTGGCCATGCCAAGAAGTGCCCAGATCAGAGGCCGGCACCTCAACATGCTTCACACATCCCGCCGCTTACTGAACCCGCATACATGGTGAGTTTTTGTAGTTGTTTTTATTTCCAAATTACTGCTTGTAGTGATGAGTGGCTTAATAAATGTTAATCCAGAGAAAAGGCAGGCTGCAGGTTAGATCTGGTCACCACAGGAAATACAGAACTTGCAGAGGGAGAGGTCAACTGGCAGAAAGTGCATGCCGTGTGTTTGTGTGTGTGTGTGAGAGAGAGAGAGAGAGAGAGAAGAGAGACAGAGAGCACAAGTAAATCAAAGGAGAAGGCTTTGCTCAGAGCCAGACAAGACTTTTTACTGCCTGCAGTAAAGGACAAGATTCCACCCCCCTTGCCCAGTTCCACCATGTACAGAGCCAACTGGAGTGATCATTAAATCTTACTTCAGCACAGGCAATGAGGCAGCATCCTCCATTGTACCCAGGGACAGCAGGCTAGCTTATGGAGCACAGGGCAGGCCATGTGGCATACACAGCATTGTGTGCCAACGTTGCACTGTTGCTTTCTGCCCCCCTGTATCTACTACTACCTGAGGCAGTCACCACGCTCTGCCTAATGTTAGAGCCCAGTGGCTGCAACAACTACAATCCAGTTTGTGAACCAGATGCTATGCATGTGTGCTTGTTCACTCAAATTGTAATTTATTAACTCCCCAAATAATCCTAACTCCTGCTTATCCAGGAGTCTGTTCTTTTCTGATTGGAATCTATGCACTGAGGCTTTGACACCTATTTGGGGAAATATTGTAAATGAAGTCCTGCTCTGCAGGGAGGCAGATAGATGAGCAAACTGACACCTTGCTTACTGTGCACTGTTGTGAGAGATTTGTCCTTGTCTAGGGATATTATGATATGGGATCTTTGTATTTAGCTATGATCATAGATCAGCAGGTAACATATCCTATGCCATGTTCCTGGACAAAGTGTCACCAAGGAATCTGTACATTTACAACATTCTTCATATTAATACACAGAGGTGTTTTTTTTTAAATAGAGGACTCTGAGATCAGGTGTGTCTTTTTATCTTTTACTTCAAAATCTCAAGCACTTTTTACATTTCATGATATACAAGCATTAAACATACAAGAATACATAGCAGTTGCAAAGAAAACACATTCCATAAGCATTTGATTTCTAGAAGCATTGCCTTTGTAAAGAGTAAAGCATCTTACCCAATGACATTTTTGAGCTGGGGGCAAAACAGAGTAGAGAAGTCAATGGGGACCAATGTCATTGTTCTCCTGAGGACAGCAGTTGGTCAGGTTTGCACAATTATGGATGGAAAGTAAGCCATGTGTGCTGGTTGTGAGCCACCTAATTAGCATAATTACATCGCATGCTGGGGGTTGTGACGTCTGAACCTGGTGAGGGTGTAGCTGGGTTTGTTCCCTCCCAACGTTCTTATCTGAAGCACCTGTTGCATCTTTCCTGAGTTCAGCTGAGAAGATGTCATCTTTCCCAAAGCAGGCTCCTAGGTCAGTGAAAGGTCCAGTCAAATGTCACAGCATGTCAGCACAAATGCTTCTGTTAGAATGCTTTTGTTACAATCAAACTGATTTAATCTTGATATAATACATTTTAGTATATCATTTGTTTATCTGTGGAAATTATAGTTTAGGAAAGTTTTGCAGTTTATAAGAAAAATGTGGAAATAACTCTGTCAATAACTGGATATTTACATGGTAGCCTGTTATGCAAGTTGGTGCAGGAGCCTGCAAAGGCTTCTAGGGCAAATATCGGTCACACTGTGCTAGGCCTCCAGTTTCACATCTATATGTCAACCACAGGAAATATAGATATGTCTCATTTTTAGGGGGTGGGGGACAAGGTAAGATGCATCTTTTTCCAATTAAATATTAAATAATCACAGGAAATAGTGTCTTTCAAACAGTATCTTTCAACAGCTTCTCTCTTCAACATTTGGTCTATTTGCTCCTAATAAAATGGCTATTTTATGACTCGCAAACCAGTAATTCAATCTTTTCCTTTCCCTTAACCATTATTTTCACTTGGTGGGTAGGGCCACCAATATGATCTGGCAAAGATTATTACTCTGATAGTGGTGGAAGGGGTTGTCAGGCGGATTTTCAGCAGAGACAGAGATCTTCTGGGAGATCTCATCTGACAACTACAGTCTTAAGTTCTGCATCTGTTCAATACCTACATCTTCTATATATATATAAAAGTCAAAAATTGTGTGTGGGTTTGTATGTTTGTGGCCAGCTGCAGGGCTGTCTGTAACGCAGGGAATAATGGGGAGCTGCCCTGGGTGTAATCACACTGTAGGGGCCCACTGAGCCTGCCATTTGGGACCTAGAGTTCCTGCCACTTTTAGTTCACATTCTCACTTGCCAGAGTGTATGACAGGAGTCACTGGGTTACATTATTACTTTGTTTATACTTTCCCTTGCTAACAAGGACACCCTCTCAATCATGGTACAGGCCAGGTTTCTGATTTCTGCTACCAGTCATCCTATTGGCCATCTTTCATTCTATTGGTCTCTCTCCCATTCACTCTGACTTCCTTCACCTTGGATTGGCTAGCTGCTGTTTGTTCCCTCCCCTTTACTCATGGTTTCCTTTCTGACTGTGCAGAGCATTTAGTTTCTCTCCCCTGTTCCTGCAATATCCAGCAAGGAAGCCTCTGTTGAACATTTTAATAGTGGTATGAGATTCAGTGTGGATTATATTGTAGTAGTGCTTAGAGATTCAGTCTCTTGCATTTTTAGTAGTGTTTTTTATTCAATCTGCTCATTATAATTGTTGTGCTTTTTTAATCAAGTCTGGTGGATTCAACTGTTCACCTTTCTTATGGGGCCTTTCCGAGAAGCGTACACCTACCTTAATGTGTGTCTAGCAAATAGTGCCTATGACAGAATTACACCCCGGGCAACACCGGGTATATCAGCTAGTCTGTTTATAAAGAAAAGATTGTTCACTTGTCTGAATGGAGTATGCATTCAGCTCTAGCCAGACTTGGAAGCTGCTGAATACTTTCCAGAATCTGGAAGATCATGACAACTTGTTAAGAATTATTAGATGGATAAGATATCCGCCCAGATATGAGGTTTTGTATGCCAGACTTGGGAATGCCTCCCAGGAATCCTCTGGTATCTTGAGAAAGTTACACAAGAAGAAAGGAAACAGATTGGCTTTTAGGCTCTCTTCAGAGATCATGAAGGAAAGGATAGAACATACATGGAAGAATCATAAAGGGGACACGCTCCTAGAAGAGAGATGGGACTTCCTTGTGTATGCATTTAAGGTGCCTAAGTTAAATCTAGTGGATAACAATAATGCTACTAGATAATGCTTAGTGATGTGCACATCTGCATGCATTATGAAGTCTTAACTGAAGACACCTTGCCCTTGAAAAGGAGCCTCATCTCACCTTTCTGGTAGCATGGCCTTTTCAGACAATACCATGCCATAATGTTTGGCTATATGCTTCATGGTGTGTTCTCTTGCGAACAGTGTAGCAAAAATAAGCAGCTTACGCATCTTAAATACACCTGCAAATCTGTTCTGTATCACTGAAAACTGAGCTGCTCTGAGTCACTAAAGAGAAAACAGTATATGAGCATGCAGCTGGGCAGAAAGAAAATTGCATCCTCGATGGGAGATGAGGCTGAGCACAGTTGTGCACAAGGTGCTCTTGTAGGTTGTATTCTTTCCTTGACTATTAGATGTATGAATAGTAGAATTCACTGATGATGTATGGTACTAGGTAGCTGCTTATACATTGCCAAAAAAGGGGACACAGATTTGCATAAAAATTGTCCATGCTAATTTATACGTATAGATGCAAATTTAGAAATAATTACTATAAATTACATAGAAGTACAATACATCTCAGCAGGGAGGACAGTGACCAGGAAACTTGTGTGCCTGCCTGCTCAGTCTGCTTGTCTAGGTGCTGTTGATGGGCAGCTTCAAGGTCCCAGCTCTCTCTTCTTATGGTTATCTTTAAATCAGACTTGGACTGGAGAGTCCTTCAAGCAGAAGACTACCCTCTGTAAAACAGGGCACATGGACACCCTCGTGCTGATGACATTAGTGGCCATGACCAAGGTTCCAGACTCCCCTCTGATGCATAAACCACCTCCAAGCCTAAACCCTGGAGATTGTCCTTTCTGGATCTTTTATATTGTTGACCTCCAATTCTCCTCCTCTCCAGCTCTTTCCGTTACAGTCACAATAGGAGGGCTGATTCTGGGACACTCTCCACATTATCAGTTCCTTTTGGTGGGAAATTGGGACCATTACTACTTGCTCTTTTCTTTTTGCTGCATTGCTGAGCTATTAAAATCTTGCACACTTCCGATTATTCTGTTAATGCCACCTATCTGTCCTCCCTTCTAAGGCTCCTCCCATCTTCCTGTTGTCAAGGGAACAGCCACCATGACCATGGCAACCTGCCGTTACCATAAACACACATGGAAACGTCCTCCTATCCGCTATTCTGTGGGCATTAGATAGAATTTTAGCATCATTACACCTGACAAACATTTTTAGTGGCAAGATGGATTGCCTTTCTGCATGTGCTGATTTGCAGACTAAGTTTCCACTTCTGTGTATTTAGAGGACAAAGAGCAGCTCTAGCCTTGGAACAAATTGCTCTAATTAGAGAAGGCAATGAAAGTAGCCCACTTTGGGGCTATCCTTTTAGCTGCCTGAGAATGTAAAGAGCACCTCTTCCTCTGCCTTTAGGTGCTTCTAGACAGAGGCTCCTGGCGCTAACAGTCAAAAGCATTGTGCAGCTATTCCATCTTTTCCGCCTTAATGGATTTTTTTTCTAGTAAAGAGATGGCAGAAGCAATGGGATAGCATGGGAGGGCTGCAATTGGAAGATGACAACATGTGGACCACCCGTAACATTCCATGAATGAAGCAGTGTGATTGTACAATAAAAGCCTCATCTGGAAGCAGCTTTTGTCTCCAGTCCTTCATAAGGGTAAATAGGAGGAGCCTAAGATCTGGACACATGAGCAGAATTATTCCATTATTCAGGGCAATTGTGGGGATTTAGCATTCCCTAAAGTGGAGTCTTGTGATACATTTTGCAAAAAACCCGAAAAGCTGAGGACTCAAATCAGGCTGATTTTGTGTTAACCACCTGCAATCCTAAATACCTTTTCTCCCTAGTTTACTCAAACGTAAATCCAACTGTGTGGCTTATTCCTTAGTAAGCCCCACTGGACACAGTGGAATTTACTTTTGAGTAAACATAAATAGGTTTGCATTGTTATGTAGCTCCACCTCCATGTTAGTCAATCCATAAATAGGATTGCACTGTTGATCAATCCACTGTTAGTCAATCCATAAACAGGACTGCAGTGTCAGTCAATCGATAAATAGGATTGCACTGTTATGTAGCTCCACCTCAGTGTCAATGGGCCATTTCAAATTTACACACCTTTAAAAGAATAATTTACATAGTTCACTTACAAAGCAATCCTAACCCCCTCAAACAGTCATCTGAAGGGGGTTAGGGTGATGTGGATGTACCCCTCTGCTGGTGGAGAACAGCTCTGCTGGTAGCAGGGGGCTTGTACACCATGAAGGCCCCCAGTGTGCCTGCTGATACCTCAGCGGTGTGAGTGCTGGTGGTTGCAGGCATTAGGCCCTGAAATAGGGCATTCTGGGGTTTTGGTAGGGGTGGGACAGAAGCGGTTCTGGATCAGCTTGATCTGCAGCCCCTTTGCCCCTGGACTGGGACCTCCCTCTATGCCAGCCTGGGGCTGAAAAGTGTAATTCTCTCCACTGGAATCAATGGGGGTGGGTGGAGAAGACAGACACGCTCCCCTTCTGCCCTGGTCAGCACGTGCCGGCAGGACTTTGGAAGTAGCACTGCTTCACATACTCCCTGCCCCACCCCAAGTTAGGATTGTTCTGCTCATTTACAGAATGTGTTCACTCTTTTTATCTCACGCATCCTCAACATGATCCTGTGAGGCAGGACAAGAATGTACTTCTTTTTTACAGATGGAGGAGTGGCTTGAGAGCTACATGTGCTGTCCAAGGTCACCCCTTTGGTTTGGGGCTAAATAGGGGTGTGAGCCCAAGTGTAGCACTCTTAGGCTGAAAAGATAATATATGGAAATGAGCAAGGGATGATTTCCTTCTCTGGGAAAGGTTGTTGTTGTTGTTGTTGTCGTTCAGTCGTGTCCGACTCTTCGTGACCCCATGGACCATAGCACGCCAGGCCTTCCTGCCCTGCGCTCTCTCCCGGAGTGTGCTCAAGTTCATATTCATTGATCAGTGATGCTATCTAGCCATCTCATCCTCTGTCGTCCCCTTCTCCTTTTGCCTTCAGTCTTTCCCAGCATCATGGTCTTTTCCAGAGAATTTTCTCTTCGCTTTAGGTGGCCAAAATATTTGAGCTTCACCTTCAGTATCTGTCCTTCCAGTGAGCAATCAGGGTTGATTTCCTTTAGGATGGACTGATTTGACCTCCTTGCAGTCCAGGGGACTCGTAAGAGTCTTCTCCAGCACCACAGTTCGAAAGCATCAATTCTTCGGCGCTCAGCCTTCCTTATAGTCCAGCTCTCACAGCCATACATTACTACTGGGAAAACCATAGCTTTGATTAGATGGACCTTTGTTGGCAAGGTGATGTCTCTGCTTCTTACTATGCCGCCTAGGTTTGCCATAGCTTTCCTCCCAAGGAGCAAGCGTCTTTTAATTTCATGGCTACGGTCACCGTCTGCTGTGATCTTGGAGCCCAAGAAAGTAAAATCTGTCATTGCTTCCATTTCTTCCCCTTCTATATGCCTGGAAGTGATGGGGCCAGATGCCATGATCTTTGTTTTTTTAATGTTGAGTTTTAAACCAGCTTTTGCACTCTCCTCTTTCACCCTCAACAAGAGGCTCTTTAGATCCTCTTTGCTTTCTGCCATTAGGGTGGTATCGTCTGCATATCGGAGGTTGTTGATAATTCTCCCGGCAGTCTTAATTCCGACCTGTGATTCATCCAACCCGGCGTTTCTCATGATGTACTCTGCATATAAGTTAAATAAGCAGGGTGACAATATGCAGCCTTGTCGTACTCCTTTCCCAATTTTGAACCACTCGGTTGTTCCATGTCTGGTTCTTACTGTTGCTTCTTGACCCTCGTACAGGTTTCTCAGGAGACAGGTAAGGTGGTCTGGTACTCCCATCTCTTTCAGAATTTGCCACAGTTTGTAGTGATCCACACAATCAAAGGCTTTAGCGTAGTCAATGAAGCAGAAAGAGACGTTTTTCTGGAATTCTCTTGTTTTCTCCATGATCCAGCGAATGTTGGCGATTTGATCTCTAGTTCCTCTGCCTCTTCGAAACCCAGCTTGTACTTCCGGTAGTTCTCGGTTTGCATACTGCTGAAGCCTAGCTTGTAGGATTTTGAGCATAACCTTGCTGGCATGTGAAATGAGCACAATTGTACAGTAGTTTGAACACTCTTTGGCGTTGCCCTTCTTTGGAATTGGAATGTAAACTGACCTTTTCCAGTCTTGCGGCCATTGTTGAGTGTTCCAAATTTGTTGGCATATTGAATGCAGCACTTTAACAGCATCATCTTTTAGGATTTTAAATAGCTTAGCTGGAATACTGTCCTCTCCGCTAGCTTTGTTGTTACTAATGCTTCCTAAGGCCCACTTGACTTTGCTCTCGAGGATGTCCGGCTCAAGTTCAGTGACCGCACTCTCATGGCTATCAGGGACATGAAGATCTTTCCTGTATAGTTCTTCTGTGCATTCTTGCCACCTCTTCTTAATCTCATCTGCTTCTGTTAGGTCCCTGCCTTCTTTGTCCTTTATCATGCCTGTCTTTGCACAAAACGTTCCCTTGAGATCTCCAATTTTCTTGAAGAGATCTCTAGTCTTTCCCATTCTGTTGTTTTCCTTGATTTCTTTGCATTGTTCATTTAAGAAGGCCTTCTTGTCTCTCCTTGCTATTCTCTGGAAATCTGCATTCAGTTGGATATATCTTCCCCTTTCTCCCTTGCTTTTCGCTTCCCTTCTTTCCTCAGCTACTTGTAAAGCCTCATCAGACAGCCACTTGGCTTTCTTGCATTTCTTTTTCTTTGGGATGGATTGAGTTGCTGCCTCCTGAACAATGTTACGGACCTCCGTCCATAGTTCCTCAGGCACTCTGTCTATCAGGTCTAATCCCTGAAATCTATTCCTCACCTCCACTGTATATTCATAAGGGATATGATTTAGATCATACCTGAATGGTTTAGTGGTTTTCCCTACGTTCTTCAATTTAAGCTGAAATTTTGCAAGAAGCAGCTCATGATCTGAGCCACAGTCAGCTCCAGGTCTTGTTTTTACTGACTGTATAGAGCTTCTCCATCTTTGACTGCAAAGGACATAATCAATCTGATTTCGATATTGACCATCTGGTGATGTCCATGTGTAGAGTCGCCTCTTGTGCTGTTGGAAAAGAGTGTTTGCTATGATCAGCGTGTTCTCTTGGCAAAACTCTATTAGCTTTTGTCCTGCTTCATTTTGTACACCAAGGCCATGCCTGCCTGTTATCCCGGTGATTTCTTGACTTCCTACTTTAGCATTCGAATCCCCTATGATGAAGAGAACATCTTTTTTTGGTGTTAGTTCTAGAAGGTGTTGTAGGTCTTCATAGAACCAATCAACCTCATCTTCTTCGGCCTCAGTGGTTGGGGCATAGACTTGAATTACTGTGATGTTGAATGGTTTGCCTTGGATTCATACTGAGATCATTCTATCGTTTTTAAGATTGTACCCCAGTACTGCTTTTCCCACCCTTTTGTTGACTATGAGTGCTACTCCATTTCTTCTAAGGGATTCTTGCCCACAGTAGTAGATATGATGGTCACCTGAATTAAATTCGCCCATGCTTGTCCATTTTAGTTCGCTGATTCCCAAGATGTCGATGTTCAATCTTGCCATCTCATGTTTGACCACCTCTAGCTTACCTTGATTCATTGATCTGACATTCCAGGTTCCTAAACAATATTGTTCTTTACAGCATCGGATTTTCTTTTCACCACCAGACACATCCACAGCTGAGTGTCCTTTCGTCGTTGGCCCAGCCGCTTCACTCTTTCTGGTGCTACTTGGAAATACCCTCTGCTCTTCCCCAGTAGTATATTGGACACCTTCCGACCTGAGGGTCTCATCTTCTGGCATCATATCTTTTAGCCTTGTGATACGTTCCATGGGGTTTTCTTGGCAAGAATACTGGAGTGGGTTGCCATTTCCTTCTCCAGTGGACCACATTTTGTCAGAACTCTCCGCCATGACCTGTCTGTCTTGGGTGGCCCTGCACGGCATAGCTTATGGCTTCACTGAGTTACGCAAGCCCCTTTGCCACAACAAGGCAGTGATCCATGAAGCGGGGGAAAGGTGGCAACTTGAGATAAATAAACATATCCCAATCTAATCTAAACCCTGTGCAGAAAAACTCTGGTCGCTTCAGGCATTCAGGGTGCAAATTGCTTTCTTTTCCCTCAGTCTTCAGTACAAAGTATGTAATATATTACAAATGTTTGAGGCCTTGGTTTGTAGTGTTGCACCATGAAGTGAAGACCCCAACAATGTGTGGCTGGTACATAAACTCAGGGTCATGCTTTCACATCAAGACTATGCCATTCATTTCGTATGTCTTATTTTGGAAACCTTGCAGAATATACATAATTTAGCTGTATATAATTTATAAATGTATATAATTTAAATATACATTTACCAGGGAGTAAGCTTCACTGACCACAGTTGGACTTATTCTGATGTAAAAATACATAAGATTATGCTGTCAGTGATTGTTTTTCCTTGTTGAATGGTGATGGTCTTGTAGTTGGCTTATTGGACCATAAGTATAATTTCCCAATATTTTCTTCTTTGGATAGGCCTATCTAAACATCCTTGTGGATGGATTTTGTGCTGTTCTAAGTGGATGTGACATGAGAGGATACACACACACGTGCACACACACACGCACATGAGATAAAATATTCTATTACTGGGATCCAAATTTTAAAAGAAAAGCATTTTTGGTTATCATTTTGGTGAACATGTGTCATTTCTCTCATTACTCCTTCAGGACTTAAAACACCATCAATCTGACATTTATGAGGCCATTGAGAATGATGCAAGTAGTGCAACCCAGAAAAAGATGCCTACAATTGAGGTGAGTCTGATAATTTTGTCATTGCTCTTCTGAGGGTTCCCTCTTGGATTAGCTCCTATTAAAGAAACCATCACACACTCTCTGTGGTGTAGTGGAGGGGAAATGTGAGGGAGTGAACTCTGTTTTTCAGAGCACAAGTGGTAATGCCATCTACTGGTGCACCAGGGCAGTTGACGGACCTGCCTTGCTCTGGCAAGTAAATGAGGTGATAACAACGCTTTCATCAGGTATTACTATTATTTGTGGAGGATTATCATATAGGAAACCAGAGAATGAGGAAAATAATCAAGCAGAGGCTGGATACATCTTTCCTTTTCCTTGATTGTGTTCCTTCTTCACACTAGTAATTTAAATGGGAGCACTTGTTGGTTAGATTGTTTGCATATGTAATTAAAAGTTGAAGGTTGCATTTCAGCTTCAACTTTTATTAAAGTTCAGTTAGGTTTTGCTAGTTATATGCAGGCAGAAATAAGCACCACTGAGTTCAATGGAGTTTCCTCTTCAGTAACTGTGCATAGGATTGCAGTGACACTGATCCTAATAAACTGAGTATTCTATGTACTGCTGCTCTGATGTGTGTGTGTGACACACACTGTCATGATTAGTTCCTGCACTTCCAAATTTACCACACCACTAGAGTACTACCCACTCTTCTGTGTGGTGGGAAAGCTAGCACAAACAAATTTGTTATGTTTCTGGTTTCACCAGAATTACTCGTCTCAGTCAGTGGCATCCTCTATGTGTGTCTTCAACTCATACCAGTATAATATGTTAGGTTTACTTACTTTCATTCTGAATATGGCACACATAACTTCTACAAGACCAAGATTAAAGGAAACCATTTCAAATAGTTCATATATATCCAGTGATAAGACAGAAACAGATATTTAATAGCAGAGAAGGATACGTCTACAGATCGGTGGCTGCTTCTCACTTGAATACTCTAAATGTTCCTTATGGCAGGACCAGGTTGTCAGGTGGTCATTGGTGATCCAATTTTTCTGTGAGGCTGGGGAATAGACTTTCCCCAAGTAGACCACTGGAAGATCACTTTCAGTCTAATTAAAATAGCCCATGACAACATCCACCTGATTTCACTCCTTCAAACCCTAGACTGCATTTACCTTTAACTCCTGCTGACTCTCCTGCCACTCTGGAGTATACAGGGAATGTAGACAGCAGATGTTTAAACATTAGCTGACCATAGAAAGTAATTCCACAGCTGGATTGAATGCAAGTCACTAAGTGTGTGACCTTTTAAGGTGCTTGTGGTTCTTATTTTAAGTGTCTCCTCCCCTTTGCTGCATGTGCAGTACACAAAAAGGCAGTGTGCATGTGCAAAGGTGGGGTTTCCCCTCCTTTTCATTTATTTTCTTGTCACTCATTTCAAAGAATCACTGATGATCAGTCAACTGAATTTTTTATAGCCTTGATTATGTGAATGCCTCAGCACTCATTTTTCTATTCTTCATATTTTCAGTGTGTTCTGTTTTGGCAAACTATACACCAGTTAAACACCAGGATCTTTGAGATCCCATGTTGGAATTGTATTAGCCTTGTTCAGATGTTCAACTTACTTGAGCAACGAGGAGGAGCTGAGTGCACCAGCTCTGTCCACAAGTTGGAGGGAAATATCTGCAGCAGGGAGCATTTTTCTACTGGTGAAAGTTTCCTTATGATTTAGAACCCTGATTAGGAACCTGCACATTCATGGGATTCTGGGTTATCCTGTATTCTCTCTCTCTCTCTCTGTGTGTGTGTACATACACACACACACACACACACACACACTATGCATGTAACACTAGTTTGCCAGAAACATGGAAAGGGGCAAGGTAGTATGTCCTTCTATATCAGGGGTGGGCAACGTGTGGCTATTCAGATGTTTTGGCCTATAACTCCCATCATCTTTCACCATTGGCTACATTGGGTAGGACTGATGGGAGTTGTTAGCCAAAACATTTGGAGGGCCACAAGTTACCACCCCTGTTCTACATCAACCAATAATTCAAAGGTTTTGCAACCTTTCAGGTTTTACCAAACTCTTCATTGGGCGAAATTAGCATTCAGAGCATTAACAATTAGAACTTTTAGACCCCTTTCCTTTAATTAGTAATGTACTTTTTGTATATCAGAACACATACACATACACCTGTATTTCTTCTCTTCCAAAATGAAGCTTGTTTGATGATAAGCTAATTCTTCTAACTCAAGTTAGAAAGAGAACATTTGGACTTCACTGTCATTTATCTGGTGTCTCGTTTCCATGCTTGGCTCTGAAAACATATAAAGGTTGCCAGAGTATTTCTCTCTAGACAAGACCAATTGGAATGCCAGCTGCTTAATTTCCAGATTATGTCTATATTGCTCTTGGGGCCAATTTGGATGTTGGTTGTTCTCTGGAAAGAGCAGATGTGGAGTAAACTGCAGCCTGGGATAGCCACAAAAATATCGTGTGTGAATTAGAAACGTGGATCTCATCCAGGTACTAAAATGGATTCTGGAGTTCACACATCAGCAGGCAAGCGAGACCCTGTGTTGCTCTTTATCATGTTAGATATTTTTGAGGATATGCAGAAACATGAGTGATTACCCACATCTGAAAAAGAAAAGTGGTCTTTGAATTGCCATATGACAATGCTGAGGTAAACATATGAGGTGGAATGGGGGAAAAAATGACAGATGAGGCCCTGGAAGTTTTTTCATTGAAGGACAGTATACATTGCTGTTGTGTGAGCAACTTGTTGCTGTTAACATCACTGTCCACATGACATTTCAGCTGCTGTGGGAATGGAACTGAAGCACAGGAAAAATGCCCTAGTGGCAGACATTTGGAACAATGAACATACATTAACCATAAGGAGTTTTAAATGATATAAGCTTTTTAAAGCCCCATTCTATGATCGTTATATCATAGAATACATTTCTATGTATTCTATCATAGAATACATTTTCATATCATAGACTGCATTTTCATAGAATACATTTTCAGGATGGGGTAGAATAGTCATTGTGTTGGTATATTGGTGTAGCCCATATAACATCATTGTCACATGAGTTAATCACGAAGCAGGATTCTAGTCTGATCAAACCCTGGGGATCTAATGTTGGCTTAGATTACCGTGATTGATTTAGCATCAACCACAGATTGGAAGCTGTGATCTGGAAGAGCGCCATAGATGCCCAGTGCAGAACATGGCTGGTTTTATATTCCTAATGTTCAGAACCTGGGACAGACTAGGGATTCTGTTCTAATACCCGCCATTCTACTGCCTAACATACTTCATGGCTGAATATATGAAGGTGGTTATAGCTGGAGTTAAGATCTCCTAAACTGGTGAGGTTGGGCCTTTTTAAACATGAATGTGAAGGCTCCATTCTTGGATGTGATCCAGGACTTCATGGCATCCATGACAGTCATGTCCTATCCCAAGGCATTATATGGTTAACATAAAAGCCACCAGATATTCTAAGATCATCAATAGGATGGCCTTCCCATGACATGAGGTGAATCCCCTGCCTCAAGCAACAGAGCAGGAGCAGTAGTGAATTGCATACTCCTCCCCCCTGTAAAAAATTGTTGTTGTTCAGTCGTTCAGTCGTGTCCTAAAAATAATGGAACCAGTGCTTGCCAGCACTGCCATAGCATGATAATATAGATCCAACATACGGATCCTTATGGATTCTCATGATTTTTCTAAGGGATCTCCCCCAAACCACCAGCAGATTATAGCTCACCTGTGTCCACAGAAGTGTTCTGTGATTTGATGGTGATTTTGCTGATGTCCCATGTAAAAATTATGAGGATCCATGCCTTAAATCCATGTTTTTATGCTATGGTGCTGCTGGCAAGCACTGGATCCATGGTTTTTACTGTACAGAATATTGACAGTAAGCTTTAATTTGGTGGTGGATTTAGGGGGGGAAATGTGTAAAAAAAAAAATCTTGCAAGGTCATGATTATCTGTTTTTTATTTACTTGATCAGACTTTTTCCTTCTTGTCATTTTGTGACTGAACATGCCTCCCATGGAAGCCATTTTGTTACTGGCATGCCTACCATGGCAGCCATTTTGTAGTGCTGTCCATGGCACATTTCTAGATGTGGCCAAGGGCCCTAAAAAGTTGGGGACACCCTTCTGATTGGCAGTGGCTCTTCAGGATCTCTGCCAGAGAACTTTCTCATCAACATCTACCTGATTTCTAATTGGAGATGCCAGGGGTTGAACCTGGGGCCTTCTGCATGCAAAATATGTGGCCTACCACTGAGCTATGCACCTTCCCTGATTCTTGTAGAATTCCTACCACTGAAAGACTTGTCAGGCCTATTCTATGTTCAGTTTTAGAAAACTGGCAAACACCTTATTCTGTCAAGGTTCTGGAAGCAGTGGCTGAAACTTTTAAAAGTTGTCTGTGAGATGCTGGTCCTTTTGTGGCTGATATACATTTATTATATTTTACAGCTGTTTTTAACTGCTCTGCTGTTTTTTAAATATGTTTTATAATGTGTTTATGTTTAATGTTGAATTTCACCCTGAGCATTCAATTGCAGGTTAAACATTTTAAATAAAATCTATAAAAATAAAATAAAATTAGGCTGTTCATGTACTGGAATTGTTGCTCTGAAACTGTGCTAGGCATAGTTAATGAAATTGTGGAGAGTATTAGCTTGTGAAGGCTCTATTCATGTAGCACAGGATCTCTATAGGGATTGCAAGCCCTGGATATCTATAGATCAAATAGGCTTCTAGGACATTCAGGCTCTTGATCATAGCTTAACAGCTATTTAGTTGATGGCTGGGTTGATCTTTGGAATAGGAGAATGGTAGTGCATTAGTTCCTAGGCATCTCCTCTCTATAATATTTCTCTCATTGGTTTATTGAGGGTTTGGAGGAGTTGAAGTGGTGAGAGGAAGACAACTACAGTAGGAGTGGTGGTAGGATTCAGAGTGATTTTCTGAACATGCCACACTGCCCTTTTGAAGGCTTTTGAGATGTGATGCTTGGAGCAAAGAAAGATTTGTTTTCTATTACACACACACACAAATTAAATTCCTTCTTGTTTTCAACAAATTTTAGGTGTCTGGGCAGAAAACACAAGGAGAAATCCAAGATTTTTATGAGAACAATATCTCAGATGTGTATGAGAACATCTAAGGAGAGGGACTGCACTGCAGAACCTTGCCTTTCTTCACGCCTTAAACGAAGGTTCTAAATTCCCACTGTAGTTAAGCTTGGAACAAGTACCCTGTTATAAAGCAAAATGATTTATTGATCTTGGTACATCCTGGGAAGATGCCCAGAGCTGCTGAATATTGTTTCTGCCCAACTTACCAAATTCAACCCTGTGACATGAATTATTTCTGCTAAACCAAATCTGCTAATAAAGTGGGAATTGGAACATGAAGAAAGAAGAATTTTGGTGGAACAAAACTGGAATCCCTCAGCTTGCCAACATGATTTGTGACCTCAGTTCCATGGAAGCTCGTTTAGAGGGCAGTACTTAGAACGGAGCTCCTGAAAACAGTATGCTGTAAGTGAATCCAAGAAGGGTATCTACAAGGTTGCACTTGCTAGTAAATGCAGTAAAAAAAAAAAAATTCTTGATTTTAACTGGCTTTATTGTACACACTGGCTGCGAGCATTTTGGTGAGGGGATTAATTTCTTGGTGTTTAGAATGTTACTGTGTGTGTGTGTGTGTGCACATACATACATACAGTCAGGGCCAGAAATATTGGAACAAGAATAACTGTTTTGGCAGTTGGCCTCTGTACACCACCACATTGAAGCTGAAAGGAAACACACCCAGATGGGAGCAAAGTCAGCACTTCCAGCTGTAATTCAAGGGGTTTGACAAAACTGGGGCACTAACCATTCAGGAAATACACACACACCCCATCATTGGTGGCTCATAAGTAATGGAAGGAATGGCTGACAAGCAGCTGCATGGCCAGGTGTGGCCTGTTTCCTAGGTACCCCATGACCAATCAAGCAGATAAAAGGCCTGGAGGTGGTTCTGAGTGTTACGTTTGCATTTGGTAGCTTTTCACTGGAACTCCCAACATGAGGTCCAAAGAGGTGTCCATGCGAGTGAAGGAGGCCATACCCATCAGAGAGATAGCAAAAACATTGGGAGTGGCCAACACAACAGTTTGGAACATCCTGAAAAAGAAGGAATTAACTGGCAAGCTCAGCAACAGCAAAAGGCCTGGAAGACCACGGAAGACAACTAAAGTGGATGACCGCAGAATTCTGCTCATGGTGAAGAGGAACCCTTTCACAACATCTAGCCAGGTCAAGAATGCTCTTGCGGAGGTAGGCATGTCATTGTCAACATCTACAGTCAAGAGACGGCTTTATGAATGTAAATACAGAGGCTTCACAACAAGGTGCAAACCACTGGTAACGCTCAAGAACCGAAAGGCCAGATTAGCCTTTGCCAGCAAACACCTAAGAAAGCCTGCCCAGTTCTGGAATGAGGTTCTTTAGACTGATGAAACCAAGATTAACTTGTCCCAGAATGATGGGAAGAGAAAAGTATGGAGAAGGAAAGGAACACCTCATGATCCAAAGCAGACTACATCAGCTGTCAAACATGGTGGAGGCAGTGTTACGGCATGGGCATGTATGGCTGCCAGTGGAACCGGGTCACTGGTGTTTATTGATGACCTGACTGCTGATCAAAGCAGCAGGACGAATTCTGAAGTGTATAGGGCTATACTTTCTGCTCAGATTCAGCGGAATGCTGCCAAATTGATAGAGAGCTGCCTCATATTGCAGATGGATAATGACCCAAAACATATAGCAAAAGCTACCAAAGAGTTTCTCAAGGCAAAGAAGGGGGGTGTTCTTCAATGGCCAAGTCAGTCACCTGATCTCAACCCAATAGAGCATGCTTTTCACTTACTGAAGACAAGACTGAATGCAGAAAGACCCCCAAACAAGCAGCAGCTGAAGGCAGCTGCAGTAAAGGCCTGGCAAAGCATCTCGAGGGAGGAAACTCAGCATTTGGTCATGTCCATGGGTTCCAGACTTCAGGCAGTCATTGACTGCAAAGGATTTTCATCCAGGTATTAAAGGCTATCCTCAACTTTAAAATGATCTTGGGTTGTTCCATTACTTATGAGCCACCAATGATGGGGCGGGGGGGTGTATGCCACTGGCTGTCCTTCCTGAATGGTTAGTGCCCAACTTTTGTCAAACCCCTTGAATTACAGTGGAAAGTCCTGACTTCACTCCCATCTGGGTGTGTTTCCTTTCAACTTCAATGTGGTGGTGTACAGAGGCCAACTGCCAAAACAGTTACCTTGTTCCAATATTTCTGGCCCTGACTGTATATAGCCAATTAGAGCAGGGATAGGGAACCTCTGGCCTGGGGGCCAAGTTTAGCCCACCAAAACAGTCCATTCAGCCAACACAGCTTCCAGCAATGTGCCTCCCCCAATCCCCACCTACCGAAGAATAGTGGGGAGAGGAATCCCCACTGTTATTTCTGACCAGTGATCCAGAGATAACAGCAGGGATTCTCCTGCACACTGCTTGTCCTTCAATTGCAGCAATGCATGAGACTCAACAACACAGAGGTTGCATATGTGAATTTTCCATCCCTTGGTTCCCCTTACCCATGGGAGCTAGAGTTTATTATCTGGCTGAAAAAGAAATTCCACTTCATCTGCTGACGAAACTCATTTAAGCAACAAATAAAAACATTTGGGCCACTTTGCCTCAGATTGAAGTTATAAAATCAGATCACTCATTGTTGTTATTGTTTCCAGCAAAGACCTTTTAAGATATTGTTTGTGCCCATGAACCAAAGAAAATTGTTTTCATTTGTCAACCTTCAGAAATTAATTGATGTAAGAGGGATGAGCAAATTATATGCCTTGGGTGATTGCTTCAACATTTTAATTTTAAAATGTTTTTTACATTGTAAGCGGGTGGGCAGGGACCATCTTGCTTGTTATTAATCTTACATTAGCTGCTGCCGGAGACTTTTCAGCTGAAGCGTTGGATAAAAATGTTTAAAATAATATGTTCGATGTTAATACTTCCCAGGCAACCCACTTAAAATCAAACCTCAAGACCAGCAAATAAATGCTTACAATTAGGTCTGTCATTGTTCCAATGTTGAATATATACTTGAATAAAGACAAACGTCAAGTATTATATACAGGAAAGAAATCTTAGAGACAGCTACCCCCACTCACCTCCCCACCCCAAACTGGCTTAAGCTCTAGTAGCATTGATCTGATTCACACAAACACTGCTGCACACAGTGGCTTGTTTAAGCCATGGTGAGCTGCAGCACATGCTGGGCAGTTTTTGAATATTCAAGCTGCAGCTTGTTTGCTGATAGCAGACATACAATACTTGAACCAATCAATTGAAGTTAAGCTTTCACTACCATCAATAGGAGCTAGGCATGCACATCCCTTGAATGGGCATAACGAATCACATGCTGAAAATGAATCAGACAACAGTGCTATCAAGTGTTTCTACATGAAGCTTTTATTGTGTGCTTGTGATTGCCCACTCATGGTAGTTTGTGGGTCCTTCACACAATGCTGTCATCCTCCAGGGCCTCTCCCATGCTTTGTAACTGTTATCACGGGCTTTTTCCTAACGAGGAAAGCGTAGCATTTTTTTCTGAATGGCTTCATAAAGCCCTGTGTAATTGCACAATTCCACTATACCACAGCACCACCTAGTGGTTTTTTATTGGAACATATAGAAAGGCAGAGAAAGAAACCCCCCAGAAAAAAACACACATAAAGGAGCTAAGCTTAATCCCGCAAAGAATCTGGAACCAGAAGCCCTGGTATAGGTGTGGGATAAAAGCCTCATGTAGAAATGCCCACTGTTTAAATGGGTGAGGGTACTGCATTAACAGAAACTTCACACACCTGAAGTAGTAATAATATGGTTTTACTTGGCATAGGCTTGGTCCTAGCTGAAGTACATTCAGTTGCTTTCATCAATATCCTATAAGTGTACAAACTGGATAGGACTCAGAGGACGCTTACAATTGTGTTTTAAGGAATGGAATTCAAGAAACAGGCCTTTTAGTGTAGAAGAGAAAAAAGTGATTAGGGAAGGCAAGAGAGCAATTCTGAAATAACTAGAAGCTGACATAACAAAACAAAAAACAAAAAAATGGGGGGAGGACATTTACCAGAGACCCAAGGAAAGGACAAGAAGCAGTCAGAACATGCTCTCTGGCTACGGTATAATGGAATACGATGTGCAAGGAAGATGTAGGCTCTCCAGCCCTGTTTTTTTTTTTTTAAAGGCTGAGATGAGTATCTGTCATGAGTGAATTACACCTTGCAGAGTGTGCAACTAGATAACACTCAACATCCCTTCCAACAATACCATTTTTAATTTTTTTTTTAAGAAAAGGGGATTTCTTATCCCCCCGCCCCCAAAATAACATGATTGTCACAGAAGGAAGGGGAGGATTTAAGAAAAGCCAACCCTTAAGCCACCAGGTGGTGCCCTTGATTCTTATTGGCTATCTTTTTTGTAGGTCTGTACCTCTGCCAAACCCCTGTTACCACTTTTTCACTATTGGAATTGTATACATTTATCCCACAGGAAATACAATCCGTTTGGTTATCTGTAATATTGCTTTGCATAGCAATTGTGATTATGCCTATTGGAACACAAAGAGAAAGTTCACCAAACCTCATACTACAACATAAGAGAATAAATTCAGGGGAAGGGGCAGTCTGTCAGGAATAACGTCTTTCCTCCACAATTCATACCATTCTAAGTCCCAGATGAGAGATGAGATGTTTATGTACTTTCAGGATGGCAGGGAATAGAACAGGTCTACTTATTTCAGAAGCAAACATGGAAATGGTTTGGCTCAGTTTATTACCTCTCGTCCAATCCATTGCTGCAGCAGGGCACCAATCTAGCACATCTGATGGAGACGAAAAGCTGTGTGTCATCAGCATATGGATGTCAGTGCACTCCAAAACTTCAGATGACCCCACTCAATGGTTTTAAGTAAATGGAGGAACAGATCCAACCCCTGATCAACCCCATATTAGGGAATCCATGGGGCCAAGCAATATCCCCCAAGTACCACCTTCTGGAGCCAACCATCCAAGTAGGAGTGAAACCACTGCAATGCAGTACCTCCGACTCCCAACACAGACAGGATACTATGGTTGATAGTATCAAAAGCCACTGAGAGATCAAAGAGAATCAGTAGGGTCACACTCCCCTGTCTCTCTCCTGACATAGGTAATCATACAGGGTGACCAAGGCTGTTACCTGGCCTGAAGCCCAACTGAAATGGATCCAGAAAATCGGTTTCATCCAAGAGTGGCTGAAGCTGGTCAGCAACCACCTGCTCAAGGATCTTAACTCAAGAAAGGAACATTTCTCACTGGCCTAAAATTGTTAAGATCCTCTGGGTCCAGGGAGAATTTCTTCAGGAGTGGCCTTATTGCCACCTCTTTCAGGTGGCCTGGGACCACTCCCTCTCACAAGGAACCATTAATTCCCTTACTAGCCCAGCCAGCTGTTTCCTTCCTGCCAGATTTAATAAGCCATAAGGGGCAAGAATCCAAGATGGAAATAGTTGCACGAACCTGTCTAAACACTTTGTCAATGTTCTCAAGCTGTACCAACTGAAATTCATCCAACAAAACTGAACAAGACTGTGCTCTGGATACCTCACCTGCCATCACAATGAACTCTAAATCTCAGGATCTTAAAGGATTTTATGCTGGAAATTAAACATGTCACAATGGACATCTGATAGTTCTACAGCCTTCTCAGGGCCTGTATATAATAGGCCTTGAATAACCCTAAAAAGCTCCACTGGACAGCATAGACAGGATGCAATGAAGGTGAAGCAAAGTTTCTTCGCCACCTTCACCATCCCTGAATAAGCTTGAATATGGGCACCCAGCAGTGTTTGATTACATTTGTTGGGAGTTTTCTTTCTCTACGCTCAAGCCATCTCCTACTCTGCTTCAAAAGCCCTACTTGTCAGGATCTCTGACCTTCTTTATGCTAGATCAGTCTCCAGTTCAGGTTTAGCAAAATGATGTAGTGCACTTGTGCTGTCAACTGTGAAAAACTGCTTAACTTAGATCCTAAGGCTTAGAATCTTCTGTGTGGAGTACTAGCCTTCCAGCCCAGGTATAGCAAAATATGATAGTGAATTTTCAAAATGGTCTGTTTCCCCAGATTTTCTTATATGTGTTATTCTCCATTTCAGGGACAGCAAAACAATATAGGACATGCTTGTGCTTGTCTCATGTCTTGAGAGAAATTGTTATATGTCAGGCTCTCACAGCTAAAACATTATCAGCTTCACCAGACAAGGCATAAGAAGATATCATAGCTGGTTTTCAAGAAGTCCTACATCAAAAAACACACAAAAACTTCCTGCCTATACAGTAGTTTATTTCACCCTGTAGGGGCAACAAAACTCAGATGGGTGCATTTGTGCCAGTCTTCTAGGGAAGGATGATTTAATCCTTTCCTCTTACATCATCTCTCTGATCTAAATCCTTCCTCCCCAAGCAATAATTTTGCCCCATGCAGAAAAACGTAAAGGGGAAAACATACCATAGGGGTCCTGCCTTCATGGGGGATTTCCTGCAGATTGGGAGCATTTTGAGGTCATTCATGGCACAAGACATTGTGGCCAGTGCGCTGCCAACCAGCTGCTTCCATCTTGAAAAGCCACATTATCTAAGAGTCCTTTTACTCTGTTTTTTTCAGTTAAAGAGGCTCCCATGCAGTTCCATTGCAGTGTGTCGCTCTCATTAACTCCTGGGCATGCCTTTGTGACCTGGCAGTGGTGTGGTCAGTGGATGGGGCCGCCCTTTCCCCCCTTCCTATTCACTCATTTTCCCCATTGGCTCTACTATCCCCAGCAAAAGTAATTAGAGTAACTGCAGTAACTACCTTGCCTTTCCAACTCATCAAAGTTCTGTGAGCCCCTGCCACAGGAAGTGAGGCAGGTGGCTACCAGGAAGAGGGCCTTTTCTGCTGTGGCACCCTGGCTGTGGAGTGAGCTCCCTAGAGAGGTTTGCCTGGCACCTACAGTATGTTGTACTCCTTCCAGCACCAGGTGAAGACCTTTTTATTTTCCCAGAGTATTAGCATTTTAGCTTCCTAGTCTTTTAGCTTTGGTGTTTTAATTCTGTATTTTAAATCTCTGCACTGCTGCTAGATTTTGCCCTGGTTGAACTGTTATATTGTGGTTTTTCATATTTATATTGTTTTATGCTGTGTTTTGTGGTTTTAATTTTTGTGAACCGCCCAGAGAGCTTCGGCTATTGGATGGTATAGAAATGAAATAAATAAATAAAGTGCTCTTTCACTCTGTTGAGCAGAATTGTGCTGTGCTTCCTTTTCGTCAGTGGAAGTAATTAGCCTCGCTTTCCCCATGCACTTCTCTGATGTTTGTGTCATGTTGGGCTGATTCATTTCTCTAATGTTGTGTTAATTCATATCTCTGATGTTGCATTACTTCGCTTCTTTGGATGCTTGTCTGATCCTTGTGTTACTTAGCAGTTTCTCTGATGTTTGTGTTACTTCGCTTCTTTGATGTTTGCTTTACTTTGTGGCTTGTCTGATTCCTGTGTGTTGCTTCGCTTCCCTGCTTCTTGTTACACTACTTTGCTTCCCTAATGCTTGCAGTAAAAACGGCTTGGAAGCTACAACTCTGTGAGATTTTGCTGTATTGGGGTGAAATTGGGGTGCTCTCAGGAGAAGCCTTTAGATGCTGCACTGGAGAATTGGGTTTTTTGGCTTCCTGGAACAGCGAGCTTATACGCTTTCCTTTGGCATTAAATAAATGCACTTTAGGGCATTATCACAGTAGTGATCAGCCGAGGTATCAAGATCACGGAACAGAGAAGGCTTTCATTGCGAGCAGAGAGAAAGTGCCCAGAGAAGGAGGAAGGGGTGTGTGTGGAAGTTATAACTCTGCCACAGTTTGCTTGAATGGGTGAAACTGTGGTGGGTGGACTGCTCTCAGGGGGAGCCTTTAGGTGCTGCACGTCAGAATTGGGATTTTGTCTTCTTCAGGCAAGTGTGCACATTGGGGAAACTGAGGAGACCTCTAACTCTGTGACAGTTTGCTGGAATGGAATTGTGACTTAGTTACATTCATAATAATGTAGTAACGGGGGAGCCTGGACAGGGGCGAGAAACAAGCCTCTGCCATTGGTTGAGCAGCCTGTGCCAGTTTGATGACGTTCAGTTCTACTCCCCCTACCAAACCCGAAAGTATGTCCCTTTCAAGTACTGTGTGACCCATGAAAACTAGATTTTAAAGGTATAGTACACTCTGCTTTTCTTGCTTTGTGTGCCCCTGACAGACCAAAGCCAATTCCATGAAAATCCGAACAATACTCCAATGCGCTTCTCATTCTGTTGTCGTGAAGATCCCCCCACCCCCGGTCATGGATCTTCTGTCACATCTAGTTTGGCCCTCAGAATCTCATATCCAAAACACTATGTGCCTTCCTGGATATGATAGCTGGGTTTCAAAAAGCCTTACTTTTCAGGAACACCCTACAGGAATTTACTGTAGACCTGGGGATTGTCTACAGTAAAATTATATGAATTGTGAGAAACTGTTGTCAGAATACCACTTATACATAAATTGGTATGGATGTTAGACTAGGGGGGTCCCAAAGATTAATTTGTGGCACCTGAGGTGGCCAAATATGTATTTATTGTGTTGCTTTCTTCAGTTCGTTATCTATTTCCTCAGAAAATATATTTATTACAAGAAACAGAACATTCTATTAAGAAATGCTTTAGGACCGGACGTGGTCCATAATGCTAGGGCACTTTATTGAGGACAATCTCTTGTGTTGATGCTATAACTTGGAGTAGTGCTGTTTAGCACTACCTCAAGTTTAGGGCTGTTCCAATCCATTTCCGATTGATTGGTTAGTCAGTTTGGATTTCTGTGGTGCCAGACTGAGACCATTTCCCCCCAAATTGAGTATTTGGGCCAAACACGCTGCTACTAGGATACATCACAGAAGGCACACTCCTCATGACCATATGATCTGGGATAGCCTAAAAATATTATTTTGGGATGCAGAGCTGTTCACACCCCCGTTTCTTTATTCAGGCTGCAGCTGTAGCTCTGAAGCGAACCAAGAATTACGATCTGCAGAAAAGGAAGCAGGCTAGTTCCCTATCTGCAGTTACAGGAACCCACTTGAGCCGTGAACTAGCGGAGTGCTTTGAAAAACCAGATCTACCCCTCACTCCCCAGCAGCTTTTACACGCGTTGCAGCAAAGCAGAAGCGCCCCCGCTTTTCTGCTGCCTTTGAGGACTCAGCTCAGGGTCTTCTTTGCGAAGGCTTCCCTTGTCTCGAGAAACAGGGAAGGGAGGGGGGAAAGGAATGGGAGGAGGAAGAAAAGGGGGGGGGTCGGGGGAAATTGCCCTCCTACTCTTCAAGGCATCACTGTGAGATGCCAGACCCTCATCAACGCTGCTAGTACCTCCGGGCTCTATCCTCTTCAGCCCCAGCTGCCGTGAAGAGAACCAAGCCCTGGCAACGGCAGCCGCGCTCCTCCTCTCTGTCATCAGCCAGTTTTGCCTGACACATTGAGCCCAGGCTGCTGAGTATTGTCTTAAAAGCAGAGGGAGAGGGGGATAGAAAGAGAGGAAAGGAGGGGTGGGAATAATTCAATCAATCACATGACTTGACAGGATTTCTACCCATTTTCTTTTTTGTGCAACAAAATCATATCGACATAAAAACACAGCTCCCCCCCTCCCACTACACACACACACACACACACACAAATACAAACACACAAAGGAGCTAGGATGGGACAATAAGGAAGCATCTCAAGGTAAGACTCTCCTCGTGTAAGGCTGATCTTTAAAGGCGTGAAAGAGATTTGTCTCAGACTACACCACTTGCAGCTTGGGAGCGGGGCTTGCTAGTTTTTCATATGGCTGATATATCCAGGATTATCAAGGCGGGGGCGGGGGCAAGAGCCTTTGCTTCGTTTCCCACTTTCTCATTTTTTCTTTTGTAGCTGCAAAAAAAAAATAAGGCGTGTAGGCGGATGGGACGCAGGCACTATTCCTAACCTCTTGATCTGTGTGTAAAAACTTCCCCTCCCCAAATACCGAAGTTGTAATGCCGCGCAAAAGGAAAAACGGGAGAAAGGGGAGAGATTCGGAGCGAATCCCAAGGGGAGTAATACAATAAGCAGACCCAGGGGTCAGTGGGAAGCTCAGAAAGTGGAACCATGGTTAAAAACACGAGCTCTCTCGCCCCCTTTGTATGGCATAAATTTATAAAATGGATTCCCCCCCCACCCCTGGAATTTTGACAGATTGACAAACTGGTCGCTTGACTGTATGCAAAATAAAAAAGGGAAAGTAATAATATTAAATTTGGTAGTGAGGATTCTTAAAGGAAACCCCCCCAAGTGTAACCTGAGCCCTTCCCCTTAGGAGGGGATTTGAAGACAAAACTTACTGTATTATTGAAGAGGAGGGAGGGACGCGTTTCGCGGGGGAGGATCTGGGGAGCTCACGTTTCACATTCTTTAGCAGCCTTCCTTCGCTTAAGTGTGAAGGACGCACGCACGCGGGCTTTCAACAATTCAAGCGTTTAACCCTTGGGAGCAGATCTTTGCCTCTCCTTTGAACCAAAGACTTTTCAGATCCCGTGTGGAAACACTGTGCGCGCGCGCGTGAGAGGGAATGAGTGAGAGGGTGAAGGGAGAACGTGGGAAAATTAGGGCTTATTTCTACACAGCTATAGAGGAGTGGGAGGGTGAAATGGCTGTTGAAAGCTATGCAAAACTATGAATGAGATATCTTTTTTGCCCTTCTGTGATGTTTTCCATATGTTGCAATTTCTCCTTGCCGGAATCCTTGCCAGTTGTGAGACTATTTGGTATCTCTCAGAGGCTTGAGGCCAACTGCCTACCATTATCCACTTGAAATTGTTTAAAATCTGTTGTACCATTCATGATGATACCAAAGAGGCTATCTCCCCCACATCATGCTGCATTACTGTATGTGTGATAACTGTATATTCAAAACAGGGGTAGGGCCCTGTGGCCCTGAAGATGTTGTTGGACTGCATCTCCTATGGGGCTGACCATTGGCCATTTGGGCTGGACTGATGGGAGCAGAAGTCCAACAACATCTGGAGGGCTACAGGTTCCCCATCCCTTCTTTACAGAGTTGTCTAAATGCTTTCTTGAGCCCATCAGAGCAACAACACCTCTGAGCAAAAAGAGAGCTGTTAACTTGAGTAATGCATTTCAAAGTTATTGACAAGAAAGGTAGGCAAGTTTGTGTGAGCCATTCCCAAAATGTACTTCAGTTGCCTGCCAGAGGTTTGTGAATGGAGATCCCTTCAGGGCAGCATGGGGCTTTGAGGAGTAAGATAAGTGTGCACTGAAAGAAATATTGAATTATCCAGTTCTAAAATCAGTGAGGGTTGGTTGTCCAGGGACAGTTAATGAAGTCACAGAAAGGATGCGGCAGAGTGAAAAGATCATTAACGGACAGTCTGGAGAAGGAATATAGGGTGTCCATGGCTCCTGTTGTGTGATTGGTTGTGATGATAACGGCTTCAGTTGAGAAGATGGCTGTAGGATTGTCCCTTACACCAGAACATCACATCTCCATGGGATGTAAAATAATGCCTCTTGATTTCAAAAACTACAGCTCCACAGAATGCAATAGAAGTCACTGCAGCTTTGAAGTATCATTCCTCTCTCAAAATTTGGTCTGGCAAGCCTACTGTGAAGGCTTTGTGTGTGGGAGAAAAGTACTATGACTAAGATCCTAGTTGTTTCCTGTACAGGGCTGCTGAAGTACAGATGTTCACAAGAACTAAAACAAAGTTTTAAAAAAAGAATGCATTTTGTATTCTTATTTCATTTTTAGTTGCTGTGCTTTTAAAATGCACTTCTGTCCCATTCTACCCTTTTTGCCACAGCCATTAACTTGGAAATGAGAATATTAGTGATGATTAAAAGCTGTGATTTGAGATTTAAGTGCTGGCTCCTAAAATTGTGCCCTGGGTTTAGAAGGCCAGAATGCTAAATCTGCTCGGTTTTGGGGCAGAATTAAGATATATGCAGAAGCACATATCATTTTACCTTTGTGTGCCATCTCTAACCAAAGGAACCTGATTATATTATGCAATATGAGTATTTGTGGACGTATCTAGCTTTCTCTTATGTCAAGTGAAAGGTATTTGTAGAAAATGGTATAGGATACAGTCCTATACATACTTCGACATAAGTCTCATTGAACTTAGTGGGACTTACTTTTGAATAGGCATGCCTAGGATTGTGCTATTAGTCAAGTAATTATTTTGGGTGCTAAAAACACCATTAATGGGGAAAAAATCCTACTGATATTATAAGGGTAGTTTGATTGTAAATACTGCTTTTACCACAATTGGAATAAGGTTTGAGTTGTAGAGAGGGCAGACCAGAAAGTAGCATTACAGTAAACCGCACCATGTAACTTCTTCCGCAGTGCGCACCTCATGTTTAGCCTGCCATTTTGAAAATGAGCAAAACCTGTTTGAAAATCAACATGCATGTGTGAGACCAGAATATCTTTTTTAATAATATTTTTTGGATGAGGTGTTAGTACCAGTGTGCTAGTGCAGGAACACTCAAAGAGTTCATAAGGTAAGAGTTCTCTGCCCGCCCCTAGAGATGAATCACCACATAGACATCTGGGCTGCTGCAGCATGGACCAATGAAAAAGGTTGAGAGATGGAGCCAGTGTTAGTTAAGTATTTATTACATTTATCTCTCCTTTCCTCCATGGAGCTCAAGGTGGCGTAGGTGGTTCTTCCTTCTCCTCCCCCCCATTTATCCTCACAACAACCCTATGAGGTAGGATAGGATGAGTGAAAGTGACTGGTCCAAGATTACCCAGTAAGCTTCATGGCTGAACCTGGAGGGCTTTCTGCATAAGGCTTTTAACCTGCCACTTTATCGAGACTTCTGCTTCGAGATTCTTTGTGGGATTAAGATTAGCTCCTTTACATGTGTTTTTTTCTGGGGGTTTTCTTTCTCTGCCTTTCTATATGTTCCATTACACAACCACTAGGTGGCATTGTGGTATAGCAGAATTGTGTAAATACACCAGGGTTTCATGCCTCCATTCACAGAAATATCAGACTTTACTCATTAGGAAAAACAACAATGCTATAATGGTTGCAAACAACAGGAGAGGTCCTGGAGGAGGATAACATTGTGTAAAACACCCACAAACTACCGTGAGTGAGCAGTCATGAGCACACAATAAATGCCTTGTGTAGAAAGGCTCTTGGTCTCCCCAGTCCAACACTCTATTCACTACACCAGCTCATGTGGCTCCACAGGGGACTGGTGGGTGGTTCCTGATTAGGTAGCAGCTGTTCAGTCCTGCCTCTTATCTATACTTTCATGCCTTTGTCCTCTCTCTTATGTGGAAGGAGACGGGAGAACATAGTTGTACTGGATCAAAACAGCTGCAAAAACAACTGGTGGTGGTTCTGAGAGAAATGAGGGATAATCTTTATTTTGAAAGAACCAGAGGGAAAAAATGAGAGCACTTTTTTGAGGGGGAGGGCAAATTAATTTGTAGAAGGGGAAATGAATCTTGGCGAGAATCTGAGAAGGGAATTAATGTTTGGGTTGGATCTGGGAGGTAAATAAAGGGGAAATACATTACTTGAAGTAGAATTGATTTGAGGGATCCGGGAGGGAAACAAATGTTTTGGTAAAACATTAATTACATGGGAATACATTTGGGGGGGGCGTTAATATTTGGAGTTGATGCCCCATATCTGCCTTGTGCTCAGTTTGTGGTCTTGGGAAAATCACTTTTGTGGTCTTGGGAAAATCACTTGTCTCTCTTAGCCTCATTAGTTCGCCTTCTGTAAAATGGATATTGCTCAGCAAATGTTTGGTCAAAGGAGTAATTTGGTGTTAAGGGCCCAGATGCCACTTCTCTCTTACACTGAGTTTTGTGCTTTTAGGCAAGTCACTTGCCTCCATCTAGTCCAGCACTCTATTCCCAGCAGTGGCTAGCCGAATTACTTTGGAAAGCTTACAAGCAAGACATGAGGGCAATCACCTGTACAGTCTATTTATCACTAATGTGTACAGTGCACAGTCTATTTATCACTAATGTGGTACAAAGTTTCAGCCCAATCCCATTGATTTCAATAGGTTTAGGCATGCCTAACTCTGCATAGGACTAGGGCACAATCCTGTGCATGTTTAGACAGAAACAAGTCCTATAACTCCCAGCATGGGAATGGTAGGACTTTTTTCTGTCTATACATGCATAGGATTGTGCCTTTAGGCTATTAGTACAACATCCAAGGATAAGGAAGAGCTGATACTGCACCACTTTTTTAGGGCAGCAGTCTTGAAAGAAAATGCTATTTATGGGTTGTGCTGGAGGTGGGGAGAGAAGGAATGAGGAATAAGCGATTAGAGCAATCTATGATCTGGAGGTTTTAGATTGTAGATTAGGTAATTATTCAAAGGGAGGTAGCAAAATAACTTGTACAGTTCTTATTTGTAAATGTCTAGGGATTAAGTTAGCCAAGTCACGGTGGTATATTGGGTACGATTCCTTTGGCTCCTACGTTGTGCTCCTTTTGGCACCAGTTGAAGACCTTTTTATTTTCCCAGCTTTTTAGCATCCTTGGCTAGATCTACACTACTACTTTATAGTGGTATTGAAGTGTACTGATAACTGTTTGGGCACATTACACATTCTATATGCTGCTATTGTAGTGTTATTTCCTGCTTTTTATTTCACATTATCCAAAATACCACAACAAATGTCATTGTGTGACCTACGAGGTGTAAATGCACAAGAAGGATATAGCGTTACTGTGATGGGATTGTACTGATATGACACGAGATGCAGATCTGGCCCTAGTATTTTAGCTCTGCTATTTTAAATTTGTATTTTAAATTTCTACATTGCTGCTAGGCTTTATTCTGGTTTTTATATATTATCTTAGAATAATATTTTATTCTAGGTTTTATTTATAACCTAAAAGTAGGTTGTACTTTTATACTGTGGTCTTAAGCTTTCATATTTTATATTGCTTTATGCTGTATCTTGTGGCTTTAATTTTTGTGAACTGCCCAGGGAGTTTCGGCTATTGGGTGGTATAGAAATAAATAAACAAACAAACAAACAAACAAGCAAGCAAGCTGTGGGATGGATTGGACTAAGGAGGTCTGAGTTCTGCAGATCCTTGCTCAGCCATGAGTTTCATGGGTGATGACTTTATGCTAATCATTCTCTCTAAGCCTAACCTACCTCACAGGTTTGTTGTGGGAACATCAGAATTACCCTATTTACACTGCCCTCAGCTCTGTCAAGGAAGGATACAATACAAATGTAAAAAAAGATGTATGGTCATTTAGACCTTCAGCCATTCTCCTTTGGGTGCTTTCTGGAAGGTGCACTGAAGAATCTGGCTCATATATGGTTTTAATAGGTGAAAAATATAAAAGCCTTGGATAAAATTATTTGGCAGAAGTTTTTAGACCCCTCAAGGATGCTGGCATGAGAGACTGGCCCATGATCCAGTAGGGGGGCCCACTGCCAGTTCCTGGAGTCTCCTGACCCTGTTGCTCTTCCTCCTTCCTGTTGCTTACTATTCACCTGTCCTTTCTAAGGGAGCCCCTTTTATTTGTGAGGCACTGATCTGCTGGTATTTTTCCCCAAACTCAATTGCTGCTCTGTGGGCACACATTAATGCATACAGTGCAGTCCACTCTCTGTTTCTAATGCAATCAAGTGCTGTACACCAATGCATAGTGTTGTAATTCCAGGAGAAGTAGGATGAGTTTGAAAGGTCACAGGCATTTTATTGTTCGTGTTTATAGCGTGAGCACAAGCCACAGTATAGTGATGCAATTGCAGGAGAAGTGGGATGTCACACTGCCATTTCAGGTCGCTTTTTAAAAAAAGTCCTGTAACTGCATGCACACCTTTGCAGCTGTGCAGCTATATAGGTTTAAAAATACATTATGTAGTTATTCACAGCTGCACATCTCTAGGTGTGCCGGGGGGGGGGGGGGATAGCCTTGAAAGGACGTGTTATATTTTTCCTGGCTGCAAATCTCATCAAAATCTGCACAAGAAAAGAGCAAGGGCAGGGAGGAGGGGGAGGAGGAGAAATATGTGGGGGCAGGAGGAGGTGGGGGAAATGTTCCAAAACAGCTTTAAAACCACTCTCACCATAAGAACATAAAAAGAGCCACCATGCTGGATCAGACCAAGGATCCATCTAGTCCAGCACTTTGTTCACACAGTGGCCAAGCAGCTGTCGACCAGGAAACCACTAGCAGGACACGAGTGCAACAGCATCCTCCCACCCATGTTCCCCAGCAACTGGTGTACATAGGCGTACTGCCTCTGGTACTGGAGGTGGCACATAGCCATGAAGACTAGTAGCCATTGATAGACTTTTCCTCCAGGAATTTGTCCAACCCCCTTTTAAAGCCATCCAAATTGGTGGCCATCACTACATCCTGTGGTAGCAAATTCTATAGTTTAACTATGCCCTGTGTAAGGAAGTACTTCCTTTTATCTGTCCTGAATCTCCCACTAATCAGCTTTATAGGATGACCCCAGGTTCTAGTATTTTGAGAGAGGGAGAAAAATGTCTCCCTCTCCACATTCTCCACACCATGCATAATTTTGTAAACCTCTATCAAGTCTCCCCATACCCTTCTGTTTTCCAAACTAAACAATCCCAGCTGTGGTGACCTTCCCTCATAGGGGAGATGCTCCAGCCCCTTGATAATTTTTGTTGCCCTTTTCTGCACTTTTTCCAGCTCTACAAGATCTTTCTTAGGTGTGGTGACCAGAACTGTACACAGTATTCAAGTGTGGTCGCACCATAGATTCGTATACGGGCAGTATGATATTGGCAGCTTTATTCTCAATTCCTTTTCTAATTAGGCCTAACATGGAGTTTGGCTTTTTTTTGCAGTGGCCACACACTGGGCTGATGTCTTCATTGAGCTGTCCACCACAACCCCAACATCTCTTTCCTGGTCCATCACCGCTAGCTCAGATTCCATCAGGCTATACGTAAAGTTGGGATTTTTTGCCCCAATGTGCATCACTTTACACTTGCTTACATTGAACCGCATATGCCATTTAGATGCCCATTCTCCCAGTTTGGAGAGATCCTTTTGGTGCTCTTCACAATCCATTTTTGGTTTAACAACCCCAAATAATTTGGTGTCATCTGCAAACCTGGCCCCTTCACTACTCACTTCTAATTCCAGATAATTTATGAACAGGTTGAAAAGCATTGGTTCTAATACAGATCCCTGTGGGACCCCACTATTTCCTTCCCTCCATTGGGAGCATTTATTTATTCCTACTCTCTGCTTTCTGTTCTTTAACCAGTTACTGATCCATAAGAGACATTTTTCTCCCTCTCTCAAAATACTAGAACCTGGGGTCATCCATAAGAGGATCAGTAAGGATATAATACTGCTAGATAAAATGGGGGAAACCCAGAGACATTAAGATTTTTTTTCTGCTTTTTTTTCCCCATGGGATTTTTGGAAAATTTGGAAAAAATCTGTTTTCCCCTGAATTTTTCTAGTCCCCCCCCCCCATTTTTTTTTCCTGGGCCTTCACATCTCTATGCATGTCTTTGTAGAAATTGCAATCACTGAAAAAAGTCATTATAAAAGTAGTTTGGGAAAAAATGCAATATTGAGGGAGAACTAGTGTCAGGATATTAGGTTGGGGAGTGCATTGTGTGGTGTGCGTGCGAGTGAGTTGGACACTACAGTCCTGGGATAAAACACCGTAGATTGGCCCCAGGTGAGCAACCATTGAGAGGAGTGAGGAGGAACAGTAACTTAGAATCATAGAATAGTAGGGTTGGGAGGGGTCTACAAGGCCATCAAGTCCAACCCCCTGCTCAATGCAGGAATCCAAGTCAGAGCATCCCAGACAGATGGCTGTCCAGCCTCATCTTGAATGCGTCCAGTGTGGGAGAGCCCACCACCTCCCTAGGTCATTGGTTCCATTGTCATATTGCTCTAACAGTCAGGACGTTTTTCCTGATGTTCAGCCGGAATCTGGCTTCCTGTAACTTGAGCCCATTATTCTGTGTCCTGTACTCCGGCATGATCAAGAAGAGATCCTGGCCTTCCTCTCTGTGATAACCTTGCAAGTACTTAAAGTGCTATCATATCTCCCCTCAGCCTTATCTTCTCAAGGCAAAACCTGCCCAGTTCTTTCAGTCTCTCTTCATAGGGCTTTGTTTCCAGTCCCCTAATCGTCTTTGTTGCCCTCCTCTGAACCCTCTCCAGCTTGTCTGCATCCTTCTTAAAGTGTGGTGCCCAGAACTGGACACAGTACTCCAGATGAGGCCTAACCAGTGCTGAGTAGAGGGGAACTAGTACTTCCTGGGATTTGGAAGCTATACTTCTATTAATGCAACCCCAAATAGCATTGGCCTTTTTTGCAGCCACATCACCTTGTTAGCTCATATTCAGCTTGTGATCGACAACAATTCCAAGATCCTTCTCGCTTGTCATGTTGTTGAGCCATGTATCCCACATCTGGTAACTGTGCATTTGGTTTCTTTTCCATAGGTGCAGAACTTGGCATTTATCCCTATTAAATGTCATTCTGTTGTTTTCTGCCCAGCACTCCAGTCTATCCAGATCACTTTGAATTTTGTTTCTGTCTTTCACAGTATTAGCTATCCCGCCCAATTTTGTGTCATCTGCAAATTTGATCAGCATTCCCTGCACCTCCTCCTCCAAGTCATTAATACAAATGTTGAAGAGCACTGGGCCCAGGACTGAGCCCTGTGGTACCCCACTTGTTACCTCTCCTCAGTTTGAGCAAGTCCCATTGATAAGCACACTTTGAGTCCGATTCTGTAGCCAACTGTGGATCCACGAGATCGTTGTTTCATCTAGCCCACTTTGAGCTAGTTTGCTCATCAGGATATCATGGGGCACGTTGTCGAAAGCTTTGTTGAAGTCGAGGTATATGATGTCTACAGCATTCCCACGGTCCACAAGGGAAGTTACTTGATCAAAAAATGAGATCAGATTTGTCGGGCAGGATTTGTTCTTGACAAATCCATGTTGGCTTCGAGTAATTACTGCATTGTTTTCAAGGTGCTTCCAGATGGATTGCTGTATCATCTGCTCCAGAATTTTCCCAGGGATTGATGTCAGACTGACTGGTCTGTAGTTCCCCGGCTCCTCCTTTTTACCCTTTTTGAAGTTAGGGACAATATTAGCCCTCCTCCAGTCATCTGGCACTTTACCCGTCCTCCATGATTTCTCAAAGAGAATAGACAGTGGCTCTGAGAATTCTTTTGCCAGTTCCTTTATTACTCTAGGATGCAGTTCATCTGGCCCTAGAGATTTGAACTCATTCCAAGTAATTCGGTGTTCCTTGATCATATGCCTATCGATCTCAAGCTGCAGTCCTGCCCCTTCAGCCTGTACTTCGCCTTTGCCAGAGGGGTCATAGACCCTGTTTTGGGAGAAGACTGAGCCAAAGTAGGAATTGAGCCCCTCTGCCTTTTCTTTGTCATCTGTTATCGTTTTGCCATCCTTATTTAATAGCTGAACCACCATTTCTTTCCTCTGCCTTTTACTATGCACGTGTCTGAAGAAAGCCTTTTTGTTGCTTTTCGCATCCCTTGCTAACCTCAGCTCGTTCTCAGCTTTAGCCTTCCTGACGCCATCCCTGCAATTCCGTGCTACCTGCCTGTACTCTTCCTTTGTTGCTTGGCCTTCCTTCCACTTCCTATATGTGTCCTTTTTTGTTTTCAGGTCATCCCTAAGCTTTTTGTGAAGCCACATTGGCTTCTTCTGCTGTCTTCCACCTTTTCTTCTTGTTAGAATTGTTTGTAATTGTGCCTTGAGAATTTCCTTTTTTAAAAGCTCCCACCCATCTTGGACTCCTTTTCTCGTTAGAGTCGCTTGCCATGGCAGCTTACTTATCATTGTTCTGAGTTTATTAAAATCAGCTCTCCTAAAATCCAGGGTACGCGTTTGACTACCCTTGGCTTTTGCTTCCCTTAGAACCAAGAACTCAAGTATAATGTGGTCGCTTTCCCCCAGAGTTCCTGTAACTGCTACTTTATCCACTAAGTCATCTCTGTTGGTTAGGATCAAGTCAAGGATAGCCGATCCTCTAGTTCCTTCCTCTACTTTGTGTAGGAGGAAGTTATCCGCCACACAAGTCAGGAATTTCCTGGAGGGGCCATGTTTTGCTGAATTTGTCTCCCAACATATATCAGGGAAATTGAAGTCCCCCATTACTACTACATCATGCTTCCTTGAAACATTGGCTATTTGCTTTTCAAAAGTTTCATCCTTGTCTTCTCCTCGATTGGGTGGCCGGTAGTAGACTTCGACCACCAGGTTCCTTTTATTCTTTGCTCCATTTATTTTAACCCAGATGTTCTCGATGGGGCTACCAAGCTCATCCTCCTGTATTTCTGTGCAGAGATATGTATTTTTCCCATACAGTCCAACCCCACCTCCCTTTCTGTTCCTCCTGTTCTTTTTGAACAAGTTATATTCTTCAATTGCTGTATTCCAGTCATGAGAGTCATCCCACCAAGTCTCAGTTATACCTATCAAGTCATAATTTCCCTCTTGTATTAAGAGTTCAAGTTTGTTCTGTTTGTTTGCCATACTCTGGGCATTAGTATATAGATATCGAAGACCATGTGCTTCATAGTCTGGCTTTCTTCCTACATGTGTCTGAGAACTATTATTGGGCGCTATTAGAGATGTTTTCTCCGTTGCGGTGCATGAGCCTTCGTCCATTGTTACCCCCAACTTTACGTCTCCCTTCCCCGTAGGATTCAGTTTAAAGCCCTCCTGATGAAGTTCTTCATGCTGTGGCCAAACACATTCTTCCCATCCTTTGTGAGGTGCAATCCGTCCCTTGCCAACAGTTCATCTTCCAGGAAGTATAGCCCGTGGTCCCAGAATCCAAATCTCTCTCGTTGGCACCACCTTCGTAGCCAGTCATTCACCCGGAGTATTTTTCGTTCCCTTTCTATCCCTCTTCTAACTACTGGAAGGATGGATGAGAAAACTATCTGGGCCCCAAAGTTCTTGAGTTTCCTTCCCAAAGCTTCAGAGTCTGACGTGATTTCTTTGTAGCTCCGCTTGGCGGTATCGTTTGTTCCCACATGGATGAGAAGAGAGGGATACCTGTCAGTGGGCTTTACGAGTGCAGGCAACCTTTCAGTCACGTGTCTAATCCGTCCTCCTGGGAGACAACATACCTGGCGAGTCCACGGGTCTTTGTGACATACTTGGGTTTCGATCCCACGCAGCAAGGAGTCTCCCACTACTACTACTCTTCTCTTCTTCTTGTTGTAAGTCTGGGTTTCATTGCCTCTGCTTGACTGACCTTCAGCCTCTTGCTCACTCTCATGCAGGTTCCCCTGTGATTCTTCCTCTGCAGGCTGTCCTCCAGTCTCATCCTCAAGTGCCTGGAATCGGTTCCACAGCTCCACTGCTTCCACTAGTGCAGAGTGGCATCTAGTTCTTCTCCTAACTGTCACCCTTTTCCAAGGAGTATCCTCTATTCCATTTTTCCTCGCCTCAGCATTTCCCACTTCTGCCTCAGCTTGCTGTTGCTCTTCAAGCTTCTGGTCTTCACTTTGCTGCTGTAGTTCCACCATTCTGTCCAAGAACTCTTTGTGTTCTCTTATTCCCCAGAGGGTCGACAGTCGCCGCTCCAATCTACTTACTTTTTCTTCTAGCAACGTGATCAACTTGCGCTTGTTGCAAGTGTAGGCCATGTTGTTCTCAGGCAAGAAACAAACATTGCACACACCTTGCAGGTCACCACCACTGGAGAGTCTTGTCCTTCTGTAGCCGCTTTTCCCTTTTTGTGTCTAGCTTTCTGATTGTTCTAGACTAGCCTGTGCCTGCTCCTCTACTCACTAGAGGTTAAAAGCAGAGTCCCACTGGTGTGGAAGTGTGTGTTACAAGACAAATAAGTGGGGGGGGGGAAAGTTTGTTAAAAAGGGGGGGGGAGGAAAAGAACTTCTGCATGCTTTGTCCTCTTCCTCTCGGGAGCTAGTGCAGTTTTGACGTAGAGGGTGTGGCAAGGGATTGGCCAGCTCAGGGACTGGGCTCAACCAAGAACATCTTCCCCAAGGGTCCACCAAAACCTGTAACTGGCACTGCCAAGGAAATGTCTCTGTCACCTAAACAGGCTTCATTGTGAAATGGCAAAACATTTGAAAAAATGTCAAGAGAATCAAGGAATACATATGCTATATAAGCATCAAAAACTACTGCTTAAAAATAAAAGTAGAACAGTTTTTCAGGTCAGTAGAATCGTCACTGTATAGTTTTAAAAAAGTTTTGCAGAGGGCCCATTAATAATCTGGGATTTAAAGAAGATTATTCTTTTATAATATTTGAAACAGCTTTCCCATTCACCTTTCAAAATCACCTTTTGAAATCTGTGCCGCATTTCTTGCTAATTATCAAACCCATTTGCCTTAAAATAGGTGTTTACAGTTCCACACCCTCCACTGTGCTTTCATTTTTGATTCTACTCTGAAACAAGGGTGCTGGATCCTATGACATCACATCCATTCACCATGGCAACTGGCTTTGATTTACTTATTTCAATTTAATTAAAAAGCATTTATCAAATTTTAGGTGACTTAAATATCTTTTTTTTTTTTTAAAGAAACACTGGAGAGTAGAAAAGAGAATTTCATATGGCATTCAGCTCGTCTGAAAAACCTTGGTAACAAAGAGAACCCTTAAAATGTGTCTTGAAATTAAGCCAATCTGGATTTGTAAGATGGAATGCCAGGAAGTAATTCTACAGCTCTAGAGCTTTGATGAAACCCCCTCTTTTACTTGTTCAACACAGAGGGCTGTTAAATTAATCTTTTCAGTTGTTATCTGCAAGTAGCTGAGATGTTTACTTAAGTAGCTAGGAACGAATCAGTGATTTCTGAGGACATTCTCAGCAAATATGGTAGAGCACAGCTTCTGGATCATAATGGTTCTAGTCAGTGCTAGTCAGTGCAGTTTTGCCTATGGTGCGTTTTCATTAGTTCCAGATGTTTGCAGTCTTCAGAATATTAAAAACTCCAGAGTGATAAAAACTGAGGGTATAGCTGCACTGAGGAACTCTTAATTCAAGCACAAATTAGCAATTGTTGTCATGGAAATGCAGAGTCGAGAAGCTAGAGTTTTACTTTGTTTTCCTCATATATGATTTTATGCCTGGTAAATATTCTTATATAAATGTCCACGTGCTTTTATAAAAAGTTTACTTTCATTATTCACTTTATTTTTTAACTTTAAGGGAGCCAAAGAAGAACGGTGTGTCTTGGGATTGTGAGTGCCTCCCTCTGTTGGTACACAGAATAGTGTCATGGGAGTTGATTCCTAATTTAGTCTTTTGGGCTATGACTATGGTGAAAATAGTTCTTTGTGATAGCCAGCCAATTGAACTATATAGATGATGGGAGTTGGTGGTTGTGTGGGAGTTAATGGAGTGGCAGGAGGACCTCTGCTTATTGAGCAAGTAGAGGTAGTCCAGATAACACTTGATTTGAATGCATTTATTCAAGTGCATTATTATAATAATGGGAAAGGTAACATCCATGAAACACATTCTAGTCCAGCTTCTGTGCAATTCTCTTGGTGCAGAATCTAAAAATGCTTTAAATATTGGGTTCTGTACAAATAAGTAATAGGCAAAGTTGGTTTTTTGTTTCCAAGTCATGTTCCAGTACATATAGTACATTTGAAAACTCAGAGCCAAAATCTTGGGGTTTCACATCTGTGAACATAATTTCACCTTTAATTATCCAAAAAAGAGCTCATGGCCTGCGAGGGCTCTTAAAAATAGCTTGTTCCTTGGGTATAACTGAAACTATAGAATAAAAAATCTAGAAGGGACTTTGAAAGAATATTATCGCTATCGTTCATCTGTTGATGAGGGTCCAAGAGCAAACCTTTTAATCTGGCTCTTGCTTCTTGTCAGAGGCTGAGGGAATGGCCTTCAGGCTTAGCAGGCATTAAATCTGGGAGTAATATCCCAGACAGCCTGTGATCATACAGTATCTCCCATTTTCAAAATATTGTTATTTGGTAGTGTGCCATCTATGTGCTATATTTTTATTTGTATCCTGCCCTTCTCCCATGATGGAATTCAAGACAACATTTGCAGGGTTCCCAGGAGGTCTCCCATCAAGATCCAGACTTGCAAAATACCTGGATTATGTACTCCAGACTGTGGTGTATCTTGCACTTCCTCCAGGGAGCACAGAGCAGCTTTCTATCCCCATAGCAATAGTTTATGGGGTGAAAGTTAGGGTGAAGGTTGGTGACTTGCTTGAGGCCACCAAGTGAACTTCATAGTTCAGCGGGGGGTTGAACTTGTCTTCCCACTACCCAGCCTTGAAGCTAGCCAGCATAATGCCTGGTTTTCAGCTGCATGAAGGCCCTTGCATATATTACATCAAAAGGTTGGCTGATCTCTGTGTTTCCACTGTACAGCGACAATATCTTTTCTATAACATTTTAAGGGCTTTGGAGCATCTGAAAACTTGTGATAAAACCTCCCTCTTGTGAGCTTGGCAAATCATGTTACTGTGGATGGGTTTACTGCATGTATGTGGACACATGAAAGCATTAAAATGTTCCAGCAAAGACATGGTCAAAATTCATGATCAAAATACGAGGGCTTGTTTTGTTGTAATAGCCCTGAGATATATACTTTATTTATTTATTTATTTATTACTACTACTGCCACCACCTGTATATCCCTTTCTTCCTCCAAGGACCTCAAGGTGGCATACATGCTCCCCACCTTTCATTCTCACAACCCTGTGAGGTAGATTAAGCTCAGAAATTGTGAGTGGCCCAAGGTCACCCAGAGCTTCATGTCTGACTAGGGATTTCAATTTAAGCCTCCCTAATTTCAGTCTGATACTCTGACCACTATACTACCCTGACTGAAGGTAGCTACTGCCAGAGATCTTCTTAGGAGAGTCAGGACAGACAAAAGGAAGTATTTCTTTGTACAGCACATAGTTAGACTATGGAATTCACTTATTCAGGATGTAGTGATAGCCACCAACATAGATCTCTTTAAAGGGGGATTAGAGAAATTCATGGAGTATAAGTCTATCAGTGACCACTAATATGATGGCATATAGGAACATGCCTCTGAATACCAGTTGCTAGGAAACAAAAGTGAGAGAATGCAAAAGAATTAGTGGCGGTGCAGCTGCATATAGGATGGTGCCCATAGAGTCCCTTTTCCTGGCGTTGTGGAGCTTGAGGTTTTTCAAACGGTTGAATATGTTCTGTGTATATTCCTTTTCTGTGGCCATGTTTCTTAGCCTGTTGTTGCCAGAAAAGTTCTTCCATAATGGGATACAGATTGTAGCTCATTATGTAGATGCATTTGAATGTAATGCCCTAATATAACCTAGGAAACTCTGCCTGGCTAGCATAATTGCCCCCTTCTCATAGTCCATCTTGGTATAGGTATGACTCTACTCTCCCCATCCTCAGTGTGCTGCCTGGTGCTCCCGTCCCATTCTGGCTATTGATCTACTTTGTGTGAGGGGGAGACACTTTCAACTGCTTCATGCCCTAGAATAGAAGGATTCCCTAAATATTGCATCCTAACAATTCTAGGTCTACATGGTAGAAATCTGGGCATAGGCCATTGAAGTGAATATAATTTGGGAATTGAACCCAGCATACAGTAAACCATTTCACACTAGCATGCAGCTGGCTTTCTTTTGTTGTTGTACATTTAGCCAAATTTGTCATTTGTATGTTGAGGAAGTTTGTGGAAGAATGGATTGCTGTGGTCTTGTGCTGTTCAAGTGGCTTTATATTTCCATGAAAGCATGCATAGAAGGGGGAACTGATGCAGTATTTCTAGTAATGGATAGTGTAATTTTTGTATAAAATACACAGAGCTTTTGTCTTCAATTATCAGTGTTACTACCCTCTGAATACATTTGCAGATGGTCTGGAATATCAAAGAAGTGACACAGGCTGGAGAAAGAGCAAAGAACTTAGTCTCTTTCAAGGGATGTGGGGGGTGTGTGTGTGTGTGTGTGTGTGTCCGTCCCTGTGTTGTTTGTATGGGTTGCTTTGGCTGCCACATTTCCTCCTTCCCTCATTTTGTAGTCTTGTCTCCCACATCTTCCCCATTCACCTCCTGCATGTGCCATCTGGTCTATAAGTAGAAATGTTACAGATTTTTTAAAAATTCAGCTAGGGACTATTTTTATTTATTTCTAAATTTTATTAGAATTGATTTATTCTAAAATTTACCATGGCTGTTAGTGGTGCGCATGCATGCCCTTACCCCTCTTAGGCAGGCATATATATGCTGTGCCCACTTTATTTATTTAACATTATTTTTAGGCTGCGTTTAAAGGTGGAACGCTCCCAGTGTGGTGTTCTTAATAAAATAAACGATACAAAACAGTAAAAATGTAATGCCGGCCTCTAAGAGCGCAATCCCATGGCCCTTAGGCAGCGTAGGGGCCAGAGGATAGTTCAAAATCCTGAATCTGAAGTCAGAGACAGCACTCCAACCTTGGACCCTGGAGTCCGAGCTCCCCACCTCCCTTGCCCCTTGCAGCCGGCATGGAGAGAACTGCACCAGCTGCCTCTCTGAGGTCAGAGGAAGGAAAGCAGGCGGTTCTGTAGGCTAGGAGGGGAGGGGACTGGGGAGGCCGGCTTACGAAGAATCCTCTGGCCTCTCCAGCCTTCTTCCCTCCCTCCCACTCCCACAGAGTGGGAGGAGTGGAGAGGCAAAGACCGCCTCCCTGCTCTGTCAGCCTCCGAGTCGGGTGTCTTGATAGGATTGTGCCCTAAGGGTCTTGGATTGCGGGCTGTGTAAAGTGGGAGGGGCATGGAGGAGGAAGAGTAAAATGCCGGTTTGTTGATGCCTGGAAAGAGAAGGAAGCAGCAGGAGAGTGAAGGAGCAGAGCTGAGAAGGAAATTCAGGGAAACCAGCAATGTGGTGAAGACGAGAAAGAAGCAGATAAAGCAACCTTCAGCTAGAAGAAGAGTGAACCTCCACAACAGCGACTGGCAACAAAAGACTAGAGGAACTCGGACAAGCAACTGTTGTTGGTCTAACGACAGTAGCACTTTACAGTGACCTGTGGCTTAGAGCTAACGTTGTTCATATTTGGTTGATAATTCTAATTGACATTTTCATAATATCGTTATTTATTAAACATTCTAAAGTTTAAGTAAATATTTGTTTGTCTGTCTCTGGAATGATTGCAATCTGCCACTCCACATCCTAGTGACAGAATCCTGAAACATTACATTAATCCACCAAAACAACAATTACAAATAAAACCAGCAGCCCAATACAGTTAAAGCCAACGAGAACAAATGGGTCTTGAGAGCTTTCCTAAAGACATGCAGAGAAGGGGCCTGAGGGACCCCTGATGAAAGCTCATTATGGGGGCGGGGGGGGGGGACCAGCAAAAAGGCCCATTGTGCCCAAGGTCCTGGAAAACTAGAGGGAAAACAGTCTGAAAACAGAGAACTGTGAGAAAAGGGAGAAAATTGAAAATGTGAACAAATTTGGCAAAAGTGAGTGAGGTGTTAGGATAAACTCTGCATAGCCAAGCCCTTCCAAGCCTCACTAAAGTTTCGCTGAGTTCCCAGTCTGCCTTATCATGATGTCTTGAGGCAGCTAACAATGTAAACAAAGCACTTGTAGTAAGTCTATAGAAATCAGATGTAGACAATACAGTAATTGAAATCCATTCCCTTCAGCAGCTTAAAGCAGTCACCAAAATTCAGCCCCGCTCCCCAAAAGTCCTTACAATGCTTCTTTAAGTTGCTTAAGGCTGCTTCATATGTTATGGCTGCCATATAGAAACCACTGGAAATGCTTCCATGCAGTGCAGGCTCCACATCATAGTTATAGCGTATGTAAGTGGCTGACATATGGATGGGCCCTGCCCAATTATTGTCTAGGATAGACCCCTGATTGTAAAGCTCTTATCCGGCACTGGAAATCTGGCCCCAACAGTTGAAGATGACTGTGGCAACAATTCTGCAATAATTGCTCTGAGAACAGCTTGGGCAGTTTGGTCAGAGTCTATTTTGCAGTGTGGTGGTGGTGGAGCCAGTGGGGACCCCCCGCCTCTGTCTCTCCCAGGCCTCTAACAAAGTCTTTGTAGGGGTGCATATTTACAGTTTTGTGAGGTGAAACAAGGGGCAGGGGGAGAAAGAGGAAACAATCTAGAGGACCTCCAGGAATCAGAAATTCAAATTACACTCTAAAACCTTGGTTTGGGAATCAGGAATAGATTAAATTAATAATTTTTAAAAAATAGATATTGGAGCTTGATTTGGAAAATTTGCTTTTGGGCTTCTTTCTTTCGTACCATGTTAAAAAAGGCTGAGCCAAAGATCACTGTTAGGGAGGTAGCTGTCTTCCACACTTCTCATAGGAAACTCCTATGGAAACAATCCTTTCCTGCATCTGGAGCTCCAGCACTTTTAATTTTTAGCATTGTTCTGTTAAGGTCTACTGTCACCTGGCAAGCCTAATATAAAGCACAGTATGAGAAATGTTTTTGTTCTGATTGATTTGGGGCACAGTCCCATGCATGTCGAGACAGAAGAAACAAGTCCTACAACTCTCAGCGTTCCCCAGTTAGCTTGGCTGGCTGTGGAATGCTTGGAGTTGTGGGGAGGGGGGCTCTGTTTAAACATGCATAGGATTGCACCCTTGATGTATTAGAGGTGGAGGGGATATGTGGCCGTCCACTGATGTACTGAAAGTCACTTCATTCTATACCTTTTAAATGAACCGATCTCCGCTCCCTGTAACTGTGTCTCACCTGTGCATTTCCTTCCCATTTCTAATTCATCCTTTCATCTTTCCCTTGGCCTGTCTTTTACCAGTGATCTTATTTCATATTCCTAACACTGTACCATTCAGTACAAATTCGTGTTTTTGTTTCCATGTGTTAGTATGATTTCATGTTTCATAGAATCTTTTCGCTGTTCTTCGCACTGCTATGATCCCAATATGCCAGCTTTGAACAGCTATGCAGCAGGAATGCATTGCTAAATTGACAATCTAAAAAGGATAATTCCCCATCTGTCCTATAGACTGTTGGTTAAATTGGCAATTTGTGCTCTTTTTGTTTTTAGTGTTTCCAGTGCCTTTTTAGCTGTGGTGTTTTCTCTGGTTTAAAAATGTCAAGGTACTGTTATTAGATGCTGCATAAACATACAAGAGTGTTGGTGTAGTATGGCTGTTAAGAGTCTGAGCTATGAACCAGGAAGCACCCACTTCTGTGCTGTTTCAGTCTTGGCTGCCTATTACCACCACTTGGAATATGGGGATAATAATGCTGAACTATTTTGCAAGGTTGTTCTAAGGATTACAATGAGATAATATATGTGAAGTGCTTCTTTGTGGGAGGGTGTCAGAACAATTAAGTCAAACAAGTGGGCCCTGTAACATAATATTAATTAATTGATTGATTAATTACATTTATATACCACCCAATAGCCAGTGTTCTCTGGGGGAGGGTTACAAAGATTAAAAACATTAGAAATACAGTATACAGATTTTAAAAGCCAATTACATAAAAAAAAAACACGCAGACAATATACACAAAAGAACATATATCTAAAACAACTTCAAACAAGCAGTCTCAAAGCAAACAGCCATAACCATAAGCCATTTCAGGATCAATTAAAACTTATCATGTGCTGCCAAATGCCTGGGAGAAGAGAAAGGTCTTAACCTGGCGCTGAAAAGATGACAATGTTGGCGCCAGGCGGACCACCGAAAAGGACCTCTCCCTTGTTGCTGCCCTCGGAGCCTCCCTAAGAGGAGGCTCCCAGAGGATGGCCTTGGATGCAGAGCGTAGCGTACGGGATGGTTCATGCCGGAAGAGGCGTTCTGTCAGGTACTGTGGTCCCGAGCCGTGTAGGGCTTTATAAGTCAAATGCAGCACTTTGAATTTGGCTTGGAAGCATATAGGCAGCCAGGGCAAGTAGGCCAGAATCGGTCTTATATGTTCAGACCTTCTGGTCCCCGTTATCAGTCTAGCTGCTGCATTTCGCACAAGCTGCAGCTTCCAAACAGTCTTCAAAGGCAGCCCCATGTAGAGTGCATTGCAGTAATCTAACTTGGAGGTTACGAAGCCAGGCTATCCCTGTCCAGATAGGAGCATAGCTGGGCCACCAACCAAAATTGGTAGTAGGCACTCCATGCCACTGAAGCCACCTGAGCCTCAAGTGACAAAGATGGCTCCAGGAGGATCCCCAGGCTATGAACCTGCTCCTTCAGGGGGGGTGCAACCCCACCCAGAACAGGTTGAGCACCCGCTATCCTGTCAGAAGAACCACCCACTAACAGCATCTCAGTCTTGTCTGGATTAAGTTTCAGTTTATTATCCCTTATCCATTCCATTGTGGCAGACAGGCTCCGATTTAGCACATCCAGAGCCTCACCTGAAGAAGATGAAAAGGAGAAATAGAGCTGCATGTCATCAGCATACTGATGACAGCGCACTCCAAAACTCCGGATGACCGCACTCAACTGTTTCATGTAGATGTTGAATAACATGGGGGACAAAACTGACCCCTGCAGAACCCCATACTGGAGAGCCCACGGGGCTGAGCAGCGTTCCCCAAGCACCACCTTCTGGAGCCGATCCTCCAAGTAGGAGTGAAACCACTGCAATGCAGTGCCTCCCACTCCCAACTCAGACAATCGTTCCAGAAGGATACCATGGTCGATGGTATCGAAAGCCACCAAGAGGTCAAGGAGAATCGACAAGGCCACATTCCCCCTGTCTCTTTCCCAAGATAGTTCATCATACAGGGCGACCAAGGCTGTTTCTGTGCCAAAACCTGTCCTGAACCCCGACTGCAATGGATCTAGAGAATCGGTCTCATCCAAGAGTGCCTGGAGATGGTTGGCAACAACCTGCTCAAGAACCTTGCCCAGGAAAGGAACATTTGCCATTGGCCTAAAATTATTAAGATTTTCCAGATCCAGGGAAGGTTTCTTCAGGAGTGGTCTCACTACCGCCTTTTTGAGGCGGCCTGGGACCACTCCCTCTCGCAAGGAGGCTTTAATCACCTCCCTGGCCCAGCCAGCTGTTCTTTCTCTGCCAGTTTTTATAAGCCGAGAGGGGCAAGGATCCAGTATGGAAGCGGTTGCACGAACCTGTCCAAGCACCTTGTCAACGTCCTTGAGCTGTACCAACTGAAACTCATCCAGAAGAACAGGGAAGGCTGTGCTTTGGACACCTCACCAGCTTCACCTGCTATAACACTGGAGTCTTAAGTCCTGGTGGATGCAAGAGACCTTATCCTGGAAGTGCCTAGCAAATGTATTACAGCAGGCCTCAGAGGGGTTTACAGTGTCCTTAGGGCTGGCATGTAATAGCTCCTGGATGACTCTGAACAGCTCTGCTGGGTGGCAGATAGAAGATTCAATAGAGGCAGCAAGATTATGTTTTTTTTGCCGCCCTCACTGCCCCTGAGTATACTTTACTGTAGGCACATACCAGCGTTCGACTGCATCCACTAGGAGTTCTTCTTCATCTGTACTCAAGCTATCTCGTATTTTGTTTCATTGCTCTCAGTTCTGGGGTATACCATGGAGGAGTACAAGCTCTACTCAGGAGAGGGTACTCAGGAGTAATCATGTCAACTGCCCAGGTCATTTCTGCATTCCACAGATCAATCAGAGTTTCTACAGGAGAGCCCACCATAGCAGCCAGAAACCTCCCCAGAGTCCTCTGGAAACCATCCGGATCCATTAGTCTCTGGGGGCGGACCATTTTAATAGGCCCTCCACCCTTGCAGAAGGGAAAAGCTGCTGTAAGTCTCAATTTCATCAGGTAATGAATGATCTGACCATGACAAGGGGACTGATGCAAAGTCCCCCACCTTCAGACCACCATCTCCATGTCCAGTTGAGAAAACCAACTATAGAGTATGCCCCGCTACATGCGTTGGGCCAATTACATGTTGGGACAGTCCCATGGCTGTCATGGAGACCATGAAATCCTGCGCTGCCCCAGAAAGGTGTCCTCAGCATGAATGTTGACATCCCCCAGAACCAACAGTCTGGGGGATCACAATAGCACACCCAAGACCACCTTTGTCAACTCAGATAGGGAGTCTGTTGAGCAGCGGGGTGGGTGGTACACCAGCAGAGTCCCCAATGTGTCCCTCTGGCCCAACCCAAGGTGCAAACACTTTAGACCAGTAGTCATATGGACAGGGAGCTTGCAGAGGGAGATGGAACTCCTATAGACCACAGCAACCCCCCCTCCCCAGCCCTCAGGTCTTCCCTGATGCTGAACCAAGTACCCCCGTAGGCAGAGCTGGGAGAGACTAACTCCTCCCTGCTCACCTACCCAGGTCTCAGTTATGCAGGCCAGATCGGCTGCATCATCCACTATTAAATCATGGATGACAGAGGTCTTATTTTGAACCGATCTGGCACGTTGCAGTGTAGTGTGCTCCTCTTCAGCCAGTCAGCGATGTCTTCTTCCAGGATATTCTATTCCCACCCCCATTTTCTATTTCCCCACCCCCAACAGACACATTCTGTGGCCACTGAGCATGCTCAGTCATTAGGCTGTTTTGGCGGATGGGTGGTCCCCTTGGCTTTGTTTTTCTTATGATTTTTTTTCTACTTCTGAAAACCTTGGGATTCCCCTGACACACTGATACCTATTCCTTGCTTGTCAGTAGCCCCATTTGGGCTACATAGAATCATAGAATAGTAGGGTTGGAAGGGGCCTACAAGACCATCGAGTCCAACCCCCTGCTCAATGCAGGAATCCAAGTCAGAGCATCCCTTACAGATGGCTGTCCAGCCTCATCTTGAATGCTGCCATTGTGGGAATGCCCACTACCTCCCTAGGGAATCGGTTCCATTGTCGTATTGCTCTAACAGAAAGTTTCTCCTGATATTCAGCTGGAATCTGCCTTCCTATAACTTGAGTCCATTTTTCCATGTCCAGCATTCTAGGATGATTGAGAAGAGATCCTGGCCTTCCTCCCTGTGACAACCTTTATTTTATTTTTTTGGTGAAAATACTTTTTATTCTATTTTTAATCTTTATAAAAGAAATAAACAATAGCAACAAGCCAAACATCTACAGTTTCCAACAATACAGTATTCTTAATGGGACACAGCAATAATAAGAGAAAGAAGGGGGGGGGGGAGAAAGAAGAAAGAAAAGAAAAGAAAAAAGACAAAGGGGGAAGAAAGCCAAAGGGGAAAAGAAAAAATATAAAAAAGTTACTTCAGGGGATTAATTTAAACTTCATTACACACAGACTTCAAGTATCATTCTATTTAAAAAATTATACCTATATCATTGCCATTATTACATTTCAATTCAGCATAGATAATCAACCTTAAATTTCAGTATCATATCCTCAGTCTTATAACATGGAAGGAAGCATACAATTCATTTCCCTAACCATATATTGCCCTTCAGTTAATATATAATAATAGAGCTTAAAAATTTAGCCAGTTAAAAATATTACTAATCAAGGTCTCATAGTATGAAAATAATAAAATAGTAAAGAAAAGAAAAAAAAGAAAAAAAAGGGTAAAAAATAATAACAGATCACTAATATATTTTATATTATCTATATTTTAAATAATATTTCTGGAGATATATATATATATATATATATATGAGAATGTGTACATATCTGTATACACCCAAATAATTTTTTTATATAAAGTGTATCATATCTAATATAAAAAAGAAGTAAGCAGAAAACAGGAATATATATAAACAATCCTCCTCATTGGCGTTCTGCCCGGCCCTTGTAGCCTAAACAAATCCAAAGAGCAATCTTGATTGAAGAATTCTCAGCTCACGAAGCTAGAAAAGATGTCTCCTGCGTTTTACTTAGAATGCCAGCTAACTAAGCCTCTGCCAATTCATGATTTAAATTTTTTTTCATCCGGCCTTCAAAAAGAATACAAAATATAGCAGGATATTTGATATGATATTGTAAATTCATTTGTCTTGCATGATTTCTCGCCTTGGTAAATTGCCTTCTTTTGTCAGTAATTTCTTTGGTGTAATCTGGAAATAGCATAACTTTATCTTGATTTGCCCCTGAAAAAAGTCCTTTCATTTATCTAGCCAAACGTAGGATATTATTTTTTGTAGAGACTCTTGCAAATTGGACTATGATGGTTGCAGTCCCATTGGTACCACAAGCTGCACCTGGAACATGGTATGCATGCTCAATATCCAGTAAATAATCAGCTGGCAGAGCAAGTAACTCATGCAGAAATTTATCCAGGAATTTAGGCAGGCTTATCCCATCATGTCCACAGCATTCCCACAGTCCACAAAGGAGGTTACTTGATCAAAAAATGTGATCAGATTCGTCTGGCAGGATTTGTTCTTGACAAATCCATGTTGGCTTTGAGTAATCATTGCATTGTTTTCAAGGTGCTTACAGATGGATCGCATTATCATCTGCTCCAGAATTTTCCCAGGGATTGATGTTAGACTGACTGGTCTGTAGTTCCCAGGTTCCTCCTTTTTACCCTTTTTGAAGATAGGGACAACATTAGCCCTTCTCCAGTCATCTGGCACTTCACCTGTCCTCCATGATTTCTCAAAGAGAATAGACAGTGGCTCTGAGAATTCTTCTGCCAGTTCCTTTTTTACTCTAGGATTCAGTTCATCTGGCCCTGGAGATTTGAACTCATTCAAAGTAATTAGGTGCCCCTTGACCATATGCCTATTGATCTCAAGCTGCAATCCTGCCCTTTCAGCCTGTACTTTGCCAGGGGGGTCATAGACCCTGTTTTGGGAGAAGACTGAGCCAAAGTAGGAATTGAGCACCGCTGCCTTTGTCATCTGTTATTATTTTGCCATTCTTATTTAATAGCTGAACCACCATTTCTTTCCTCTGTCTTTTACTACGCACGTAGCTGAGGAAAGCTTTTTTGTTGCTTTTAGCATCCCTCGTTAACCTCAGCTCATTCTCAGCTTTAGCCTTCCTGACGCCATCCCTGCAATTCTGTGCTACCTGCCTGTACTCTTCCTTTGTTGCTTGCCTTTCCTTCCACTTCCTATATGTGTCGTTTTTTGTTTTCAGGTCATCTTTAAGCTTTTTGTGAAGCCACATTGGCTTCTTCTGTTTGTCTTCCACCTTTTTTTCTTGTTGGAATTGTTTGTAATTCTGCCTTGAGAATTTCCTTTTTTAAAAAACTCTCACCTTCTTGGACTCCTTTTCTCGTTAGAGTCGCTTGCCATGGGACCTTTCTTATCATTGTTCTGAGTTTATTCAAATTAGCTTTCCTAAAATCCAGGGTACGCGTTCAGCTACACTTGGCTTTTGCTTCCTTTTGAACCAAGAAAGGAACATAGCCGTCATAACTCAGTACCTGAGTTTGCCATTAGTATGATATTATATATGATTACAGAGGTGACAAGAAATTACTTTTTAGAGGAAATTAATTTGTCAATTGTCAACAATAATAAGTAAGTGAGTCTGGATGAAATATACCTGAGAGTTTTGGAAAAAACGCCAATTTTAAATTGTAGATCTGCTAACAAGAACTTTTGATTTGTCACTAAAATTACCTTTTTTTGCTGGAGGGTTGGAAGATAGCCACTGTAATTCCAGTCCTTAAAAAGGGATCCAGGGGATGGGGTGGGGGAGATGGGAAATTATAGGCCTGTCAGTTTAATATCTGTCCCTGTGAACTTGGTAGAAAGCATGAGTAAAGTCTGCATTGTTAAATATATAGAAGAACAAGCCTTGCTGAGGAAGAATCAGTATTGTTTCTGTAAAGAGAAATAGTCAGGAACATTTTAGGTTCACTCAAACATATCATCAATACTCTACAACTTAAAGACAGCTACCCAAGCTAAAAAGGATACTTACCATCTACAACAGATCTCACAGCAGAGATATAGACACAGCAACCAGACCTTGAGGCAGACACAGATGCCAACTCAGTTTCCATATGTACTCTGAAAACACTATTACAGGACCTTATAATGCCATCCACTACATCAGAGGTTCATACACTTGCTTATCTTCCAATGTGGTATATGCCATTTACCAACAATGCTCTGCTGCATTCTACATTGGCCAGACCAGTCTCTGTGCAAAAGAATAAATGGACATAAATATGTTATCAGGAATGGAAATGTTCAGAAACCAGTGGGGAAACATTTTAACCTCCCAGGACAGTCTGTCAATTATCTTAAGATGGCCATTCTTGAACAAAGGAATTTCAAAGACAGATATTAATGTGGAATTGCTGAAGTACAATTCATCAAGAGTTTCAGTTCTGTTTCCTGTGGTTTAAATGAGGACAAAGGTTTTTTGTTTAATCACACTATATGTTAATTGGCTCACCATTGCAATGATGGCTGTAACATTTTGTGAATGACAACTATTAAGGTAATTATCACTGTCTGTACTCTCTGTATTTCAGTTCCCTCTGACATCTACCCCCCTGCCAATTTGGGGTTAACACTTCATGTATCTGATGAAGTGGACAGTGTCCATGAAAGCTTATGCCAGAATAAATTGTCTCATCTTTAAGGTGCCACAAGACTCCTAGTTGTTTTTAGTCAAAATTTGGCAGGCCTCCCCTCAGGGACTCTCTCTGGCTAATCAGATCAGGTATCCCTTGGATTTGGTTGGTAATCAGGAGATGGATTTGGGGCATGGTTTCAATGTAAGAATGGGGAACAGACAGGTGAGATGGAGCAGGGCATGTGATGGCAACTGTAAATAGCTATAGCTTCGTTCAGAAAAACAAGATCCTTCATACATACATCCTCCTTGTTGCAAGTAAAAGCAAGGGACTGTTTGAGGGAGTGAGAGGAAAGTTTGATAAATCTCTAGGCAGGTTATTTGTTGTGATGATCCCTGTGGACTGTGAATGGATCTGTGTGCGTCCACATTGTTGCAAGTAAGGAAATACATGGTCCCCAGAAACCTTGATTGCAAAGCTCAAACACTTGCTCTCTGAAAAGCTTTTGGAGCTAATTGGGGTGGGTGTGTAGAAATAAAGGCTAAACCTAATAGGTTGCTCTGCTAGATTGTCATTTGTGCGCCAATATACTGATGGCGTGTGTTAGTCATGCATCAATTTTTATTTCCGAACGTGCTTTATGTTGCTTGAAAGGCATTAAATGGAGAGGCAGAATAAATCTGAATTAGTGCAGCTTTTCATGCATTAAGCTAAATGGGAGAGACTGAAAAGTGATTTCAAGATAAAAGAGGCATGTTGCAGAGAAACCAGGGTTGAAGGCTGATAGACAGAATATATCACAAATACTTTGGCTGGTACACCCAGTGCACTATGTAATTTCAAGTTACAATAAACTGCTGCTTTTGACGTTGTGGTTTCTTTGACATCTTTTCTTTTCTTGTCAGCCATTTTGAATCTGTGAAGCACAGCTTTACTAGTAATGGAAGAGCATAAAAATTTGGGCGCTATTGATTAGAAATGGGTATACACATTCCCCCCCAAAAAAGAACCCCAAGAGAAATGGGACACCAAATTGTGCAAATAATTTCTGCATTGGTTCGTGCCTGTCATCTAGGCAAGTAATCAGATAGAATAGGGTTCTGGCCAAACTGGCCTCCACCTTGCATGCCTACAAATATTTTGAAGTCTCCAGTATGTCATGCATGATCATATTGCTTTCCATTCTAGATTCCCTTTAATTTCCATAGAAAGTTGTGACTGTTAGTTTGTTGCACAACTGAAGGGGAGTAGCACTCTTATTTCCAACTGTGCAAGATTTCAAAATACCAGGAACAGGCCTAACATCAGAAGCAGAATGACTAATGCTTGCATGTTTCTGTCTTGTGGTATGGGGTTGTATGGAAGCAACATGGCCTTGGGTGTGTTTGTGCATATTTTGAGATGTAAAGGTCTAAAAGGTTTAGTTCCCCATCCATTAACCTAGCTGTGATCTGTCATTTGTTACCACTAGCACATGTTTCCAAAGAAAAATGAAAGAGAAGCCAGGAGTGAATTATGGAATGGTTGTTGGTCTGTATATCACCAGGATTACACAGTCCTAGACATTATCATTAATTTCATGTTTGAAAATGGCCCTGGGTTGATTAGTCTGGGACTAATTTTGTATAAATGTATTCACCAAGCAGTCAACAAACACATGCCAAGATAGTTGAAAGGTGTGTGTTTCGCAGTTCTGAGTGCTTGATGTGCATGTTTGGCTCCTGGGGAAACTGTGGGAAGCCACCCTTGGAAGCAGAAATTGTAATCTCTGCAACTCCTGCTGCCACTCCCTGTTTGTTGACTGCAGCAGAACTTTAAAAGACTGCCAGAACACAAAAGATGAGGACCAGCAAAAGGAGGGTCTTGTGCTTGCTAACCCTCAAGCCCTGCAGATTCTCTGCTGACCTGCTACTTCCCCGATTGGTTCTGACATCAATTGGCTGTGGGAGGACAGTGCTCTAGGAAACAGCAGCTGCCAGTTCCGCTTCTCCAACTGCTGCTCCCCGTTTGGTTGCTGTAGCAGCATTTTAAGAGGACATGTGAGGCAACTAGATCAAAAAGGAAGTTCTTCTACAGACAGATCGTAGTTAAACTATGGAATTTGCTGCCACAAGATGTAGTGACAGCCTCCAGTTCTGATGGCTTTAAAAGGGGATTACTTTGTTAGCTTAATGCAGATTGTTTTTGTGATGGCCACTTTAAAATGTTCAAAACTCACACTAAGTAACATCTTTTTTTCACACAAAGTAACATCTGATGGAATTCTAGATACACCTTGACATATATGCTGGTGAAATACCTCAGATACACCAGCAGAACACTCTGCTGGCAGAGCTGTCCTGCCAGTGGAGATAATGCCTAGGGAACGGCTGAAACTGGGCAGAATTTTTGTTGGGACATGGGCAGCACAAAGGAGGAGCACTCTTACACTGTATTCTATTTCCTTCAGTTCATGACCACACCTCTATTCACGGTGCAACTTTATACTAGCCCCAAACCCAGCACAGAAAATTTCCATCCCACTGACTTCAAGGGGGATGGGAATGAGAAATAGCCATCTCCATACCGACAACCCCATATTGACAATGCCTAGAAAAAATATTTTATGTGTCCTGCTGCAACTAGGTTGATCTCTTTGCTATGTAAACATAGAGTTGATTACAATAGAGATAAGTCAATTTAGCAAACACAAGCCAAGCTCAGTTTTCACTGGAGAGAAGTCAGAAGTGTAGCCAAGGTCAAATGAACAGGATATCAGTCAAGTAGGATCAGAATCCAAAAGTCACCATCAGACAAATCGAAAGATTGATAACACAGAGGTCCAAACACAAGTCAGAGTACAAGATACGGAAGAAATAGCATTATTTCCAGCAGCTGTCAAGTTACAATTGATATAGCTAGAGTTGCTAGAGCTACAAGAGCCCCACCCAGGGTTCAGCTGCATCACGTTACAGGCTTGTCATATATCTTCCTCATGAGGACAGTAAGCGAACACTCCTTCGCCTGGCCACCATCCTATCATAAATCTTAAGGCCCTTCTGGGGGGCTAAGTGGTGATCCAGTGTTCCTCTCTGCCTAAAAAGCTGAGCTCTCTGCCTCTCCAGGAGGCAAATCTGAAGGCATCACCCCTGAGGGTCCCAGACCAACTTGGGTAGTGCCAGTCTTCTGAGGCAGCCTGTTCCTTGGGGCCATCTGGCTGTGATGGCTGTATCTCCTCCTCTGAAGATGATTCCCGTGGAGGCATGATATCTGGGACAATGATATTATGAGGCATTAAATAAATAAATTTATCACCACAACAGAGCATATGATTTAACATCACCCAGTCACAGCAAACACTACCACCAGTATATAAACCCCACAGCAAACCCCACCACCAGTATATAAACCCCAGTATATAAATAGGGAAACCATAACTCAGGTGATAGGGTTTGTGGTGTGGGGCTATATCTTTCTGGCCTCATATCTCATATCATGCATATGTACTGTTCAACAGGGGACTTTAGGCATAGGAGAAAGGGAGAAAGGACACTTTGCATAAAAAAGGAGCACTTTGCACAAAACAGTGTTGGCTCTGAACATTCCTAGGAACCGGAGTGCATTGCTAATATTTCTCTGTCTAGAAGCCTAATGGGTACCTCACAATGGGATTCCAGACGCGAACACCAAACTCCACTCCAACAACTGGGGATGCCAGGCTGACATAGCACCTCACACAGGTATGCAAGAGAAGGGGAAACAGATGCTGTAATAAAGAACTGTTGCAACTGTCTCTCAGGTTTTTCCCCAGCCCCTTTCCCATATATCTTTCCATACTGTGTCTTGTCTGAACTGAATTGCTCTAACACTTTTCCCTTTCACCTGCAGGGAGCAGTCTCTCCCTCACACAGGAGAAGCACTTATCCCCTCATGCATATAATACCACTCTTGGCAAAGGCTAAGCACTCCACTCCAACTATTGCCATAGCTGGCCAAATACTCATGAGCACTTTTGCCTTGTAGGATCACACCCTAGATACACATATGTACTGTTCAACAGGGGACTTTAGGCATAGGAGAAAGGGAGAAAGGACACTTTGCATAAAAAAGGAGCACTTTGCACAAAACAGTGTTGGCTCTGAACATTCCTAGGAACCTGAATGCAGAACAAACAGCCACCGCTCCCATCGAGATCCACTGCAATCCTCAAGGTGGAAGGGGTATGTGTACTCAGTCACTGCAGTCTTCCCCTCCCCATTGGTGGGAGAGGCTGAGGCCTGAGCGCTGGCTGAGCACCAGGTGGCACAACTCACTCTTCTCTGTCTTTCATCTTGCACAAACAACTATTCATTCAGGGCCAAGGACTCTATGTTCTAGTTGCTGGCTATTGCTCCTTACTCTCTGTCTCTCCTTGCTGTCCATGAGCTGCTGTCCCACAGGTACAGGATCCATCCCAAGCTTTATTCTGTCCTGACCACGATGAAGGTCCACCTGTTGACCAGCAGCAAGAATGAGGATGCTCCTGGTTGTTCCTCTGTGGGGTTGACAGCCTAGTTGCTTCAGGAAGACTCCTCTGCCTGTCCAAGCCCTGTGACAGAAAGTTATGCAACGAATGCCTGTGTTCCTAACATGGTGCTTTTGCCACCTGGGACACTGCATCTATGACTGGGTCTTGGGGCCAGAAGTGGGGAAGACAAATGCCTCGTGATGTGTGATTCGTGAATCCATTGCCGATTTCTCCAACATCCCTAGTTCCATTTGCTGACTACTGCTCCTAACCCCATCTCTGTGTCACTGCAGTTTCCCCCTCCACCCCACCCCCACCCCACCGTGGGAGAGGCTGAGGCCTGAACACTGGCTGAGGATCCAGGTGGCACAACTCACTCTTCTCTCTCTTTCATCCCTCACAAACAGCTGTTTTTTCAGGGCCAGGGACTATGTGTTCCAGTTGCTGGCTATTGCTCCTTTCTCTCTCTCTCTCTCTCTCTCTGTCTCCCCTTGCTCTGCATGGGCCGCTGTCCCACAGGTACAGGATCCATCCCATGCTTTATTCTGTCCTGACCACATTGAAGGTTCACCCAATGACCAGCAGCAGGAATGAGGATCCTCATGGCTGCTCCTCCATGGGGTTGACAACCTACTTGCTCCAGGAAGACTCCTCTTGAGCTCCATGGCAGAAAGATATGCAACACATGCAGGTGTTCCTAGCACGGAGCCAGTGCCATTCAGGACGCTGCACCTGCTACCCTGCTGTCTGTCGAGCCATGACCAAGGGACAGGGAGCCTGCTGTGGTGATTGGCTGGCAACCCTATACGTTTCCCTTTCAGGACCTCCTGTGTCCCAGATGAGGATCAATAAAGGCTATGATTGCATGTGCTGTTTCTTTGTTGCCAGGAAGTGGTAGTAGAGACCCCTTTCTCACACCTAGTATGATCTGGCTTCCGCTGACCTGAGAACCAGGCATGCAGGGAGCTTGATGACCTCAGAGGCTTTGGCCCTTCTTTCTCTGCTCAGTCAGGTACCCCGTGCCATGAGGGGGCAGGCCTCTTGGGGTGCACACCTGGGATGGATGCTGCTGCTAGCAGGTATGAGGCAGTCCAAAGTCTGGGGACAAGGAGGGAGGATGAGGGGGAGGGGCAATGAGTCCTGCTGGGTTGCTATCCGGCAGGACTGGCCTACTGGGCAAAATAGCAGGGCTAGGTGGGAGTTGGTCATGTTGGTTGCTAGGGGGAGGTGTGGGTTGGCCCATGCAGGAATGTATCGTCCCTGCAGTAGGCTTCGAACTCTTAATTTAGAGGTGCCAAGATAGTGATAAATCAGATCCAGGTTTACTTACAAGGAGATACTTTATTGAGTACAATCAGCACACAGGCATACCCAGTGGCTTCTCTGAACCATGAGCCATGGTGTAAAATGGGTCTTATACCATACATGTTAGCAGTGAGGCAGCATGACAGCAGCAAGCGCCCACTAGCATTCATTCTCAGCATAGACTAGCAGTGCTTGGTTCTCAGCACAGCCACCTGCAGTACAGCCACCTATTCACAAACCTATAGGGACCACACAGCAGTCCCAGAGAGCATCTTCCAATCTATCCTGGGGGCAACCATGGCCACACTTTTTCTCCACAGATCCAATAAGTACCATTGGGGTGGCCCAGTTAATGCCAGGGCTCCCTTTATGGTTTGGCACTCCCTCTTTTTCTTTCTCCTGTTCTTTTTCTTGCCACCTTCTCCCTGTTCTCCTTCTCTCTGTCCCTCTCTCCTTGTCTTTACCCTTGTCTTTGTCCCTGTCTCGAGCTTTCTCTTTTTTTCATGGATTTGTTTGCCTTCTGCGTGTTAACTCTGAAGGCTCTGTCCCAGGTGGCACTAACATGAAACCATTGGGAACCACACTTAGTGTCATTCGGGGTTACAACTGACAATAAAGACATTTGCAAATATCACATAGTATTTAAGAAATCATAAAATGCACACAACAAACTTTCATTGAAATCTAACACCATGACTGGAAAACACTTCTTGCATGGTGAGGCATGATAGAGCAGATCTAGCAATCATACTGCTCTTCCAGGTTACATGGTCAGGGCCCATCAAGATCAAGGGAAGGGCATACTCACACACGCAAAGAGTTCTAGGCCAACTCTACACTGCATGAGTTCTGGCAGAGGGAAGTCCAAATGTCGTAGATCAAAGTAAGCCTGCCGTACGCTGAGCTGACTACAAACACACAGACACACAATCCACAGCAACAAGAGTTCAAGTCTATGAAAAGCCTCACAGTACCTTTCCATGGCAAGTTTTTAACAATCCAAAGTTCCAGTCCATATGCAGAGTGTCTCTCAAAAGCCCAGACAATGATGGATCCAAACAGAGGAGGCTTCAGGCAATGAAGATGAGATGTTTCCAGCAAAGGCTCCCTGTCTCTGCATCAGCTCAGAAGGGATGGTGTGACTGTACACCCCTTCCAGATCCCTTGACAGACAAGGGCCTTTAGTTTTTCAGCAAGGCTTCTGTCTAAACAGAGTGGCACTGCTCAGCTTTCTAGCTGTGATGCTTTAAGCTTCTGCAAATCTCACACTGCCTCTGTCAGGTTCTCACAGACATCTTTTAGCCGCCCTGCCCGCCAAGGCTAGACCAGCTTCACAATTTGTTTGTATTTGTAAGTCCCAGGTTCGAAACAAGACACGATGAGGTAAACGGCAGCTGAATCTTTGCCTTGTCAGGGGCGACAAATGACTCAGGTCAGCTTTTTTCCGGTGGGGTCTCAAACAGAAAAACAGTCTTAGTTTGCAATTGTAACATCACTTACAGCATCAGGCAGCCAGCTACGCAGGTCTCGGTGTCTTTGAAGACAGCTACTACGATATCTTCTTTTTCTCTCAATCAGGTTGGGTCTCCCAGCTTACACAATTTGTTGCAGCTTGCAGAAGCATGGTGTAGTGTTTTGGCTTGGCCAGGAACAATGCTGCCAGGTCTCTCGATGTCTTCAGTGCACAAGCTCAGGCAGTTCAACACTGGACACTCAAACCAGTGAGATTCTTTTATTGCAGGGAATCCCACAGGAAAAGCTTAATGGTTACACTCTTCAGAAATCATATAGCTGATGGTCAGTAGCTACAGGCTCTATGAAATTCTAACACCGTTCACAGTTAAACACTGTTACCTTGACAGAGATCTTAAACATGGTCTCTCCGCTTCATTCTGCCTTGGGACCATCCTCTGGCGCACTTTCCACTCTAGGAGGAGTCTAGCCCGTGCTCTGGGGGCACTGATTCTTCACTTTTACTCTGTTCCTCGTCTTCATCTTCTGGGTCTTCATCTTCAGTTTCCACTTCCTAGGAATTTCATCCCAATCAGGCGATGTGATGATGTTGCTCACCCTGGCATTCCTTGGGCAATTCTTCCGAGCTCAGCGTACCAGGCTAATGGCTACTTCTTCAGCCTTACACTTCCATGCCTCATCAGAGGCCAGGCTGTCTTGCAGCATTTCTCTAATTAACAGCCTTAAATCTTGCTCTTTTCCCAGACTGTTCTTGAGCTTTTCTGCTGTTTTTTCTCTCCATTCTGACTCCTTCTGCCTGACAGTTTGCAATGCTGTCAGCACAAGCCATGCCAGAGTTCCTGCACCCGGTGCCTCCTTAAAAAGGTAAAGGTGTCCCCAACCAGTCGTGTCCGACTCTAGGGTGTGGTGCTCATCTCCATTTCTAAGCCGAAGAGCCAGCGCTGTCCGAAGACGCTTCCGTGGTCATGTGGCTGGCATGACTGAACACCGAGGTGCATGGAACGCTGCTACCTTTCCCGCCAAAGTGGTGCCTATTTATCTACTTGCAATTTCTGCTTTCGAACTGCTAGGTTGGCAGGAGCTGGGACTGAAGACGGGAGCTCACTCCGTCACGCGGCACTCGGGACTCGAACTGCTGTCCTGCTGACCTTCCGGTCTGAAGTTCAGCGTCTTAACCACTAAGCCACCTTGGCCTCCTTAGCTGACCACTTTTCCAGCTGCAGAGATTCCAACGCAGTTAGGACTTAGGACTTAGGACCGGCGATGGCTTTGCGGATGGACCTCACAGCTCCAACTGTGGCCAGTCCAGGAGTCAGTTTAACACACCGACTACCGCATCTTCCTTCCCTTGGAATCTGAACATAGCAGTATTCTTGGCAACCTGCTCGCTGTGCCAATTGTATTGCCCCTGCAGTAGGCTTCGAACTCTTAATTTAGAGGTGCCAAGATAGTGATAAATCAGATCCAGGTTTACTTACAAGGAGATACTTTATTGAGTACAATCAGCACACAGGCATACCCAGTGGCTTCTCTGAACCATGAGCCATGGGGTAAAATGGGTCTTATACCATACATGTTAGCAGTGAGGCAGCATGACAGCAGCGAGCACCCACTAGCGTTCATTCTCAGCATAGACTAGCAGTGCTTAGTTCTCAGCATAGCCACCTGCAGCTTGGCATAAACATAGCCTCACTTCCCAGGCGCATCCTGATAAGATGTGCTTGAGGCTGCCTTATTGCTCTTTGACTCATCCTGGTAAATCAAGAGGCCTGTTAGGGAAAACAGCAGCTTTCTGAACCAAAGTCAGAGAGCACTATGGGGCATCTAAGCCCCTCTAAAACTACTAATAGTTTAGTTCAGGCCTGAGGCCTTACAAGGAGCTAGGCTATTGGTCCATGAAGTGCTCCTCATGAATGGCTCATAAATACCTGGGTGTGGGGGGCCCTCCCCCCCATTCCTAGTATTGAGCTGCACCCTGGAACCTCCTGGTGGAAAAATATGAGCAGTTCCATCCACTTAGGACTCCCCCTGTGCTCTTGGCATCTATGACTTCGTCTTGGGGCTTCAAAAAATATTAGTTGTATTGGGTTTTAAAATACATGGTTTAAAATACACTCAGTGAGTATATGAAAAGTATCACCACTTTTGCAACTGGCAAAAAACAGACATTACACAAGTATTCTGTCCTGACCATGATGGAGGCCCACCCAACGACCAGCAGCAAGAACGAGGATGCTCCTGGTTGTTCCTCTGTGGGGTTGAAGCCCACTTGCTCCAGGAAGACTCCTCTACCCTTCTAAGCTCTGTGACAGAAAGTTATGCAACAATCGCCGGTGTTCTTGCCATCTAGGATGCTGCATCTATGACTATGTCTTTGGGCCAGGGTGGTGAAGACAAATGCCCCATGATATGTCTGATTAGTGTCTGCTGCTGTAGCAGAATGGGTAGGAAAATGCCCTGTGGTGTTTGTAGCCCTGGGAGCTACCTCTCATTTGGCCATAACATGACTGTTCTCCCCCCCCCCCCAACTATGTTTTCCATTCAAAAGGTGAGGTCCTCCCTGATAGGTCTTGAACGCCTATCTCCTGCTTCCCAACCTCATGCCCTATGGAATGAGCCACTGGAGGCTGCTGCTGGGGCGTGCGTGTGTCTGTCTGTCCGTCTGTCTGTCCATCCATCCATTGTTGCATGCCCTGGCCCTTCCCCTTAACTGCCCTCCCCCATCCCTTGCTGGGTTTGTCTTGAAGCCTTGCCCTGGGAGGGCTGTGTGTGCTCTCTGTAGGCATCTTGCCGAGGCAGCTATGTGAGTGTTGTGTTGTATTGGCGCCCCTTCCTTCCCGTTATGTGTTGTTCTCCAAAACAGTCCCCTGCTGCCTAGGGACTGTCATACTGAGGTTGTTGCTGGCTGTGCCACTGGGACTGATGGAGTGGGGGCACTGTGGCATTGTTTTTTGTGTGTGGTGGTACAGATGGGTGTCCTGGGGAGTAATCCCCACTGTTGTGAGTTCACAGGATCCTCCCATGTGTGGGTGGCATTGAGAGCACAGTCCCTTATTAGTGAGCACTAGTGGAGTTTCTAGGGACTCTGGTAGCATGTCTTTCATTTGTCCTTGTTGTTCTTGTATTTTCTCCTTGTGCTTTCCCTCCTGGGCTGAGCAAGCATGGGATGCCAGTGTAGCGACAGGGTAATATGAATATGGGATTGTTCTGTGCAAGACAAGTAACAGTTCTCTAGCAATTTTCTCTGCATTTTCCAATAATGTATATTTTTTTAAATGATAGTTCCTACCTGGAATTTTCTAAAACTTGCTCCTTCTCTATGCCTTTTCTAATAGTACAGTATTTAATTTGACCTGGGGTCAAATTAAACAGGAACAGGAGAAAGTCCTCAAGGTCTGGGTAGACACACAGTTATATGTGTGCATGTGTGCGTCCCCGCGCGCGCATGTGCATGCATGCACTGGCTGTTTTCTCTCCTTTTGTAACTGTTTTTACATTCATTGCCTTAGTGATGGCTGTTGTGAGCTGAACCAATGTTTTCAGTGGGCTATATAAAATGATTTCAAAATCTCTTTCCTGAGTTTCAAAAGTTTATTCAAAATCCAATTCCTCTTGAGATTATTTCCCCTCCAACCTGCACTATTTCTCAGTTATCAACATTACATTTCATGTGTTCATTGTGTTGTTCAGTAATCCAATTATACAATATAGTTCTGAAACTCTTTCACAGACTGCTTTGGACTCTACTATAATGAACAGCTTTGTATTATCAGCATATTTTGGATTACATTGTTCACCCTTTGCTTTAGATTGTTAATTAAGATGTATGCCAGAATAGCTCTCAGAAATGGAATTTCTAAATGCTTCTGCTAAGGCAGTGATGAAAGACATATGGGGCAGGTCTGTCACCTGGCTGGTTTTATTTAGTTATTAAATTTCTGTCCCACCCCATCTATTAGGTTCAAGCAGTGCTCAAATTATAAGGAGCTAGAGGGGACGGCCTCCTTACCTTTTGTGACTATCCCCGTAGCTATTGTTTTTAGAAGGCTATACAAGTGCCAGTATTTAGCAAAATAATGTTGGGAGTCAGGGGACAAGGCTTTTGGATTTCATTAGGGCCCGGTTATATTTCCCCCATAATTCAAACACTGGGCTCAATAAGGATAACAACCATTTTACAAATAGAAATATACCTGTGTTTAAAATGTTATATCTGTATTTTTACTACCTAAGCCACAAAAAGCCTGTTCAATTATTATTATTATTATTTTTTTACTTTGGAACATATGATCTTTAGCTTACATCAGATCATTTAGCTGAGTTCTGTCTATCCTGAGTGGCCATGTGTCTCAAAGGTCTCACAGAGAGGTCTTTTCCAGGCTTCCCAGCTGCATTCCTTTTACCTGGAGATACCAGGGAATTGAACACGGGGGCCTTTTGCGTGCAAATCATGTGCTCTACCTTTGGGCCATATGGCCCCGAGAGCGATGGGTTTACCAGCCTGCCTCGTATTTTATCAGCTAGTATTTCTTATGATGCTCTTCTAAGTTCATATGTCTGGGGTTTTTTTTTTTAGCAATAAAATGCAGTTAGAAATAAAGGCTTGGGAGTTTCTTCTCCTGTTCTGTTGGAGGCCCAGAGCAAAGGCCACACAGGGCTCACTCGAGGCCAAGATCAAGTGTAGGAATGGCTGGGCACCTGACAAGCCCCCCCCCCTCAATAGCCCACTGGGGTTGCTTCTCCTCTTCACCCTTGCAACCTGCTTGTTCACCTGCTTCTTTCTTTGGGCCAGGCAGCGGTGGTGATGAGAAGGAGTAGTAGTAGATGCCACTGCCTACTCGCTCACTGGCTCTCTGCCTGTCAAGCAAGTAGTAGGAATGATGACAAAGAGGATGAGAACCAATAGCAGCTGGTGACAATGGTGGTGAGAAGATAGACTCACTGAGGGAAGGGACCTATGTGGGTGTCTTTCCCCAGGCCCCTCAAAAACCTGGAGCTGGCATTGGGTTCACTAATATTTAAGATCTGTATGGGTTGTCAGTGGTTGGTCAGGATTGGTCTACATGTTTCAAGCGCACAAATGCTGCTTGAAATAGCCTCTGCCTGGTGTTTTCCCCACCCTGTCACTGCAACTGTAATCTGTAGCTCCACTTCATCACATGACAACACCTTTCCCTGTGAAAGACATTTGGGCTGTATCCAATAAGCCTCTCCAGTTGGACAGCCCATCCAGGTGCCACCACAGACTGCCACTTCACTGAGTGATGTGGGATTGTATATGGTTCTGAAGTATCTGGATTTGGTTCTTCATACTGGGGGCAGTGCCGGCCTAGAGAGGACAAGATGACTCTCCTGGCAGTTGAGCAGGTGAGGGCATATATAACTGAGATAAAACTACTCCCATGTGCTATTCCTTGCTGAAACATTGTAGAGACCTTTGTACAGAGGTTGCTCTCTCTGTGACCACCTCAGTATGCGGAACGATCCACCCCCCAAATTTGTGAAAATGGATGTACGTAAGGGCCAAGGAAACCCCAATGTCAGGCTGTTATATCTGGTCTTGGGTCCCAGAGAGAGTTAATCTTCTGCCCTGAATTAAAACAATTTGTCACAGTGCTCTTGGAGGAGTAGGGGGGGGGAGATATTTGAAATATCTGGTTTCTGTGGAGGATACTTTAGATACAATATATTCTGTCAAGGCAAGGAAGGTATTGACCAATTACTATTTTTTAGAGTTGGGGAGGGCAAAGCACTTAATCTAGCAGTAAATTGGAAAAGAAAATCATAATTGAATTCTGAATTGGAAACAATCTGCTTTATATTAAAATAAATGTTGTTTTGAACCCAATTTATTTTAAAAGAAATTGAAAACACACACACACACAAATACGTTATTGCTAGGAGGGGAAAGATATTACAGCATCCACGACTGTGAAGGTATTTCATTAACCATGATGATGGGTAGGATGTAAGAAGCAATAGAGGAAAAAGAAAGCTGATCCCAACTTAGATTATTTCCCCTCCACATTTCACTGGGTGAGCTACTAGAAAACAGACTGGATATGCAAGAGCTTATTATATCTTAAGGGTTCTATATATACTCATGTTGACTAAGAAAGATGTTTGTATAAAGTTCTTTGCCTCAATAAACTTTAAGTGGTAAGGACTTTGATTTGGGGATGATTTCTGCCCTTGCTGGATTGTCGCATGAGAGAGGTTCTTTGCCCAGAAAAACAAAGGCAGTTCCTTGATTAACACTCACAGAAAATAAGGAACATGACAAAATCATGCCTTCTGTGCTTCTTCCTATGTATGCTTAAGCTTTCCCCACGTGGCCTTCGGTCCTCATATGCTTATATAAGAAAAAGCACTGTATGTGTGCTGCACTATTGGTAGGCACTTGCATAATTATGGTGGAAGAAGGTTTTTTTGAAGGATGGTGAAGAAGATCCAGAGCTGGCACTGGCAGCTCTTGAGTTGCTGGAGGCAGTGCATTCCTTCTCATTGGCTTGGTTACATTGGACCAGGTGCCTGGTATCCTGCTAGCAATTTCAACAATGTGATGGTGTGAAAAGAAGACTGAGAGCAAGATTAAATGTGTAGTGTATTTTCCAGTTTTAGAGCCTGGACACCACAAAAGATGATGAAAGGATATGAAGAAGTTTATTCAATTTACAGAATAGAATAGATTCTAGAGAAGAGAAAGAGAGAAAGTGGCTTCTGACATTGTACAGATATATAATAGGGTCACACATACACATACAGAATAAAAATGTTCATCTTGCCCATCTTGTTCATCCTGCAGGACAAGAAACAGTTACACATCCAGCAAGGGAGATCCTCATGTGGAAGCAATGTTCGGTGCTTGTAGGTGATACAGACACACACCTCATGGGCATCCCCAATCTATACTACAATGCTCATCTTGGCTCCCTATAATTGTGTGTATGCTTTTCGATGTCCACAGGAATGCATATTCCCATCCAGAGCCTCCAGTTCTTACATGCAGCTGCTTCTCTGTAACTACAACTGGACCAGTATTTTTAAACTACCATGGATAATAAGCATTAGGAAGAACTTTCTGATTATAAGAGCAGTTGAGCAATGGGATGTGGAGGTTATGGAACTTAATTGCCTAGAGCAGCCTTCCCTGATTTGGTATGCTCCAGAGGTTTTGGACTACAACTCTATTGGCCATGCTGGCTCAGACTGATGGGAGTTGAAGTTCAAAACATTTGGAGGGCACCAGGTAGGGGAAGGCTGGCCTAGAGGTTTACAAATGAAGCTTGAACAGACACTTGATGCTTGATGTTACAGGAATGAAATTTAAATTTCCTGCTGTGTGTCCCCTGTAATGAAACTTGGACTGTATATTCTGTAGCATGCATTTGCCTAATAGAGGGGTGTGGATAAGTGATTGCATGGAGCATATACCTTAACTGTTTTGCATCTGTTCTTGAGAAGGCTTTATCCTCCAGGAATTTCCAATCTGGAGGCTTTGCTAAACTTACATAAATAATTTCAAAAGTTTCCCATTCATCTGAGTTGCTTCAGGGACTAAAGTGTGCTGCTACCTAGGGATTCTCTTTTTAAAAGGACTGAGAAAAAACTGGATTCTTGAGAATTCCTTCTGAGTTGCAAGTGTGTGTATGCCACCTGGGGACATCCCATGAACCTCATTGGTGGGAGATTCAGGACAGATCAAAGGAAGTACTTCTTCACACAGTGAACAAAGTATGGAATTCACTACCACAAGATGTAGTGATGGCCACCAACTTGGATGGCTTTAAAAGGAGGGTAGACAAATTCCTGGAGGGGAAGGCTATCAATGCTAGCTGCAGTATCAGAGGCAGTATGAGTATGTACACCAGTTGCTGGGGAACATGGGTGGGAGGGTGCTGTTGCACTCATGTTCTGCTTGTGAGTTTTCAGTGTGCAGCTGGTTGGCTACTGTGCAAACAAAATGCTGGACTAGATGGACCCTTGGTCTGATCCAGTTCTTAAGCTACATTTTCTTTCCTAGTCTCCATCCCTTGCTCAATTCTTCTTTCCATTCTAATGAAGGAGCATGATGGTTGTGTTTTTGTATACAGCAGCTATATTTTCCTTACCCAAAGCAGTTGACAGAGGAGCATAGTTTTACATTATACATTTCTTTGTTTTACATTATACGAACAAGGATTTTTGAATATGGCACTGAACAAGTCAAATGAGCAATCCACTTGTGTGTAGTTAGATGGCGGGATCCATCAGTATTTAAAAACAACAACATCATTTTCAAAGTGTACATGTTCATATTTAGATGGCATAAACATGGAGACTTTCAGAATAATTCAGTACTTATTAGCAAAATTATAACTCTGACTATTTTTAATTTAGCACTTTGAATTGCAAAAGGTCTCTACAGTTTACTTTTATATTTGCCTTTAGAACAGCTGCCCCTTCTTGGACAGATAGGTAGGTATACTGAAATCAGGCAAAGCGGTACCTAGGCCATACACACTAGTCTTGTTGAAAATGCAAGATACTTCTTTTGTCAGCGATTATTGTTCCCAATAATCCATACGGTCTTAAAAGGAGGGCAGCCACCTTGTGCTAATTTAATACCATACCAACTGCCTAACACAAACTTTTACTAAGTATACAGTGTTTCTTTTGTTACTTCATAGAATCATAGAATAGTAAGGTTGGAAGGGGCCTATAAGACTATCGAGTCCAACCCCCTGGTCAATGCAGAATCTAAGTCAAAGCATCCTTCACAGATGGCTGTCCAGCTTCAACTTGAATGCCTCCAGTGTGGGAAAGCCCACTACCTCCCTAGATAATTGGTGCCATTGTCGTATTGCTCTAACAGTCAGGAAGTTTTTCCTGATGTCCAACTGGAATTTGGCTTCCTGTAACTTAAGCCCATGATTCCGTGTCCTGCATTCTGGGATGATTGAGAAGAGATCCTGGCCTTCCTCTCTGTGACAACCTTTCAAGTACTTGAAGAGTGCTATCATATCTCCTCTCAGTCTTCTCTTCTCAAGGCTAAACGTGGCCAGTTCTTTCAGTCTCTCCTCATAGGGCTTTGTTTCCAGTCCCCTGATCGTCTTTGTTGCCCTCCTCTGAACCCTCTCCAGTTTGTCTGCATCCTTCTTAAAATGTGGTGCCCAGAACTGGACACAGTACCCCAAATGAGGCCTAACCAGTGCTGAGTAGAGGGGAACTAGTACTTCCCAGGATTTGGAAGCGATGCTTCTATTAATGCAGCCCAAAATAGCATTGGCCTTTTTTGCAGCCACATCACCTTGTTAGCTCATATTCAGCTTGTGATCCACAACAATTTCAAGATCCTTCTCACTTGCAGTGTTGTTGAGCCATGTATCCCCCATCTGGTAACTGTGCATTTGGTTCCTTTTCCCTAGGTGCAGAACTTGGCATTTATCCCTATTATATGTCATTCTGTTATTTTCAGCCCAGCACTCCAGCCTATCAAGATCACTTTGAATTTTGTTTCTGTCTTCCAGGGTATTAGCTATCCCACCCAATTTTGTGTCATCTGCAAATTTGATCAGCATTCCCTGCACCTCCTCATCAAGTCATTAATAAAAACGTTGAAGAGCACTGGGCCCAGGACTGAGCCCTGTGGTACCTCGCTCGTTACCTTTCCCCTTTGAGAAGATCCCATTGATAAGCACTCTTTGAGTCCGATTTTGTACTTTTGTTATATGTTGTTTGGTTATCTTAATTCCTTGTATTATTTATTAAAAAATCAATTTTAAAAAAGAGGACAGCCAGTCAATAGACCTCAGGAAACTATAGCTCAGGAAGCTTGTTGATCAAGCTCAAACTCAGAACTTAGACTACATTTGGAGCAGGGATCTGGGCATGTAAAAATGCCCAGTGCCTACTTGTTAACTGTGGCCATTTCAACAAGACATGTTTTAACAGTGAGGTCCTTGGAGAGGTGACCTCATCATACCGATCCATGCTACTGTAGCCTCAAGGATTGGGTACGGTACTGCCCTCTGCTTGGGACTGCTAATGCCATGGAAAGTATTGGATGCAAAATACAGCTTGTGCAACATATTGCGGTTCACCTTCAGATGAATATTGGGAGGAATGAGATATTCTGTTGGTGCTGCAGCAGTTGGACTGGCTTCCTGTTTGCTTCTGGGTCCAATTCAAAGTGCTGGTGCTTACCTTTGAAGGCCCTTCATGATCTGGGATCCACATTAGGGCTGTCACAAGGCATTTTGCTGCCTGAGGCAGAGCAGCAAATGGTGCCGCTCACCTACTTAAGTCAAGGTGCATAATATCCAAAGCCAGGTGGTTACTCTGCCACCTGCAGAACAAAATGCCACAAGCACCTCTCCCCATCCCGGGCAGTAAAAATACAATAATAACTACAAAGTAAAAACACTTACAATTGTATAGCCTTTCAAAATATTGGAGAGAAGAAACTCTTAACAACCCGAAGAGAAACTCTGGGCAGAATCCAACCCTATCTGCTCTGGGTGCTGTTGTGCTCATGTCCTACTTGTGGGTTCCTGGTCGACAGTTTGTTGGCCACTGTGTGAACAGAATGCTGGACTAGATGAACCCTTGGTCTGATCCAGCATGGCTCTTCTTATGTTCATGTGTTCTTATGGGTGGGATATTCAACTGCTGAGAGTAGGCACTATCTAGCAGTCTCAGTTGTTGGACTGTGGAGTGGGCAGAAACAGGGACATTAGCATGCCTTCCTTGCCAGAGGCCACAGGTTGTGGAGGAGAATTACACATGTGTGTTGACCCACAGACTTCACAATAGCACAGTTCAGTGCATTGAACTGCAATGGTTGAAAGCATTATTAAAGATTAAATTAGTAAGCATATAGAAGGACAAGCCCTGCTGAAAAAGAATCAACATGGCTTCCACAAAGGTAAATCCTGTCTCACTAACCTTTTAGAGTTCTTTGAGAGTGTCAGTAAACATGTAGACAGGGGTGATCTAGTAGACATTATTTACTTGGACTTCTAAAAGGCTTTTGACAGAGTCCCTCACCAAAGACTCCTGAGCAAACTTAGCAGTCATGGAATAAGAGGACAGGTCCTCTTCTGGATCAGTAACTGGTTAAAGAACAGAAAGCAGAGAATAGGAATAAATGGTAAATTCTCCCAATAGAGGGAAGTAAATAATGGGCTCCCACAGGGATCTGTATTAGGACCAATGTTTTTCAACCTGTTAAATGATCTGGAATTAGGAGTGAGCAGTAAAGTGGCCAAGTTTGTGGATGACACCAAATTATTTAGGGTGGTTAAAACAAAAAGGGATTGTGAAGAGCTCCAGAAAGTTCTCTCCAACTGTGAGAATTGGCATCCAAATGGCATATGCAGGTCGAAGTAAGCAAGTGTAAAGTGATGCATATTAGGCAAAAAATCCCAATGGCAAGTGTAGCTTCATGGAATCTGAGCTAGTGGTGACCGACCAGGAAAGAGATGTTGTGGTTGTGGTGGATAGCTCAATGAAGATGTCAACCCAGTGTGTGACCACTGCAAAAAAAGGCAAACTCCATGTTAGGCCTAATTAGAAAAGGAATTGAGAATAAAACTGCCAATATCATACTGCTCCTACACAAATCTATGGTGCGACCACACTTGGAATACTATGTACAGTTCTGGTCACCACACCTACAAAAAGATCTTGTAGAGCTGGAAAAAGTGCAGAGATGGGCAACTAAAATGATCAAGGGGCTGGAGCATCACCCCTATGAGGGAAGGTAATACAGCTGGGATTGTTTAGCTTAGAAAACAGGAAGGTATGGGGAGACATGATAGAGGTCTACTAAATTATGCATGGTGTGGAGAATGTGGATAGGGAGACATTTTTCTCCCACTTTCAAAATACTAGAACCTGGGGTCCTCCTATGAAGCTGATTGGTGCATGATTCAGGACAGATAAAAGGAAGTACTTCTTCACACAGCGAATAGTTAAACTATGGAACTCACTACCACAGGAAGTAGTGATGGTCACCAATTTGGATGGCTTTAAAAGGGGGTTGGACAGCTATGTGGACTTCCGGTTGGTGCCATGTCACTCTGGGAAGCGTTCTGTGGAGGCTACGCAGGTCGCCCCCTCAAACAGCTTTTAAAAGGTTGAAAAACCTTTTCATCTTCCCCTGGAATTAAAAGGGGAAGCTAGAGTACCATCTGGATAAGGTCTCGGAAGAACAACTCCTTTTGCGAAGCGGCAGAAGGGCTGGACTCTAAAGTTAGTTTTCTGGAGTGTCACCTACTCAAAGCTGTTTTGAAACTCCTACGTAGTGAGGAGAATTCAGGGCCGACGATCGCCAATTTTAGTTAGTAATTTTGAATTGAAAATAATAACAACAACATCTGAGGACCTGCAAAATCTGTTTAAGTGACTGTTTGTAACTATATCTACTTGCTTTGTCTTTGGAAGAGGGGGATGGCAGCATCAAAGGGAAGGAAGAAAGCTGTGGGACCACTGCTGACCCCTCACCAACTTCCCCCTTGCCAAAGGCTGCTAGAAATGCTGCAGATCTAGGGGAGTTGCTGGCTTTGTTTTTTCAACTAGCAGAGCAGGCTAAGAGGCTGGATACAATCCAAGATTCCATTACTATCATTCAAGGGGCTGTGGATTTAATTAATAGCTCTCGGCAAAAGACGGAACTGAAGGTTAATGCCCTCCAATAACAGATTTCTGTGCAAGAGAATGCAAGCCTCTCATAATATCCTGTCTGCTTGAATTTCCCAACTGGAGGCATATTTTTGTAGAGCAAATCTACGTATCCTTGGTATTAAAGATTTGCCTGATGGGATAAGCCTGCCTAAGTTCCTGGATAAATTTCTGCATGAGCTACTTGTTCTGCCAGCTGATTATTTACTTGATATTGAGCATGCATACTGTGTTTCAGGTGGAGTTCGTGGCACTAATGGGACTGCAACTGTCATAGTCCAATTTGCAAGAGTCTCTACAAAAAATTATATTCAGTGCTTGGCAAGAGAAATGAAAGGACTTTGGGGGGGGGGGCAACTCAAGATAAAGTTATGCTATTTCTGGATTACACTAAAGAAATCATTGACAAAAGAAGGCAATTTACCAAGGCGAGAAATCACGCAAGACAAATGAATTTACAATATCATATCAAATACCCTGCTATATTTTATATTCTTTTTGAAGGCCAGATGAAAAAAAAACATGAATTGGCAGATGCTTAGTTAGCTGGCATTCTAAGTTAGCTTAGAATGCCAGCTAACTTGCTTAGTTAGCTGGCATTCTCCAATGAGCAGTCAGGGTTGATTTCCTTTAGGATGGACTGATTTGACCTCCTTGCAGTCCAGGGGACTCGTAAGAGTCTTCTCCAGCACCACAGTTCGAAAGCATCAATTCTTTGGCGCTCAGCCTTCCTTATAGTCCAGCTCTCACAGCCATACATTACTACTGGAAAAAACATAGCTTTGATTAGACGGACCTTTGTCGGCAAGGTGATGTCTCTGCTTCTTACTATGCTGTCTCAGTTTGCCATAGCTTTCCTCCCAAGGAGCAAGCATCTTTTAATTTCATGGCTACAGTCACCGTCTGCGGTGATCTTGGAGCCCAAGAAAATAAAATCTGTCACTGCTTCCATTTCTTCCCCTTCTATATGCCAGGAAGTGATGGAGCCAGATGCCATGATCTTCGTTTTTTTAATGTTGAGTTTCAAACCAGCTTTTGCACTCTCCTCTTTCACCCTCAACAAGAGGCTCTTTAGATCCTCTTCGCTTTCTGCCATTGGAGGTTGTTGATAATTCTCCCGGCAATCTTAATTCCGACCTGTGATTCATCCAACCCGGTGTTTCTCATGATGTACTCTGCATATAAGTTAAATAAGCAGTGTGACAATATGCAGCATTGTTGTACTCCTTTCCCAATTTTGAACCAATTGGTTGTTCCATGTCCGGTTCTTACTGTTGCTTCTTGACCCTCGTACAGGTTTCTCAGGAGACAGGTAAGGTGGTCTGGTACTCCCATCTCTTTCAGAATTTGCCACAGTTTGTGGTGATCCACACAATCAAAGGCTTTAGTGTAGTCAATGAAGCAGAAATAGACGTTTTTCTGGAATTCTCTTGCTTTCTCCATGATCCAGCGAATGTTGGCGATTTGATCTCTAGTTCCGCTGCCTCTTCGAAACCCAGTTTGTACTTCCGGTAGTTCTCGGTTTGCATACTGCTGAAGCCTAGCTTGTAGGATTTTGAGCATCACCTTGCTGGCATGTGAAATGAGCACAATTGTGCGGTAGTTTGAACACTCTTTGGCGTTGCCCTTCTTTAAACTGGGAATGTAAACTGACCTTTTCCAGTCTTGTGGCCACTGTTGAGTGTTCCAAATGTGTTGGCATATTGAGTGCAGCACTTTAACAGCATCATCTTCTAGGATTTTAAATAGCTCAGCTGGAATACTGTCATCTCCGCTAGCTTTGTTGTTAGTAATGCTTCCTAAGGCCCACTTGACTTCACTCTCGAGGATGTCCGGCTCAAGTTCAGTGACCGCACTGTCATGGCTATCAGGGACATTAAGATCTTTCCTGTATAGTTCTTCTGTGTATTCTTTCCCCCTCTTCTTACTCTCATCTGCTTCTGTTAGGTCCCTGCTTTCTTTGTCCTTTATCATGCCCATCTTTGCACAAAACGTTCCCTTGATATCTCCGATTTTCTTGAAGAGATCTCTAGTCTTTCCCATTCTGTTGTTTTCCTTGATTTCTTTGCATTGTTCATTTAAGAAGGCCTTCTTGTCTCTCCTTGCTATTCTCTGGAACTCTGCATTCAGTTGGATATATCTTCCCCTTTCTCCCGTGCTTTTCACTTCCCTTCTTTCCTCAGCTACTTGTAAAGCCTCCTCAGACAGCCACTTTGCTTTCTTGCATTTCTTTTTCTTTGGGATGGATTGAGTTGCTGCCTCCTGAACAATGTTACGGACCTCCGTCCATAGTTATGGACCACTGTCCATAGTTCCTCAGGCACTCTGTCTATCAGCTGTAATCCCTTAAATCTATTCCTCACCTCCACTGTATATTCATAAGGGATATGATTTAGGTCATACCTGAATGGTTTAGTGGTTTTCCCTACGTTCTTCAATTTCAGCCAAAATTTTGCAAGAAGCAGCTCATGATCTGAGCCACAGTCAGCTCCAGGTCTTGTTTTTACTGACTGTATAGAGCTTCTCCATCTTTGGCTGCAAAATACATAATCAATCTGATTTTGATATTGACCATCTGGTGATGTCCATGTGTAGAGTCGCCTCTTGTGCTGTTGGAAAAGAGCGTTTGCTATGATCAGCGTGTTCTCTTGGCAAAACTCTATTAGCCTTTGTCCTGCTTCATTTTGTACACCAAGGCCATGCCTGCCTGTTATCCCTGTGATTTCTTGACTTCCTACTTTAGCATTCCAATCCCCTATGATGAAGTGGACATCTTTTTTTGGTGTTAGTTTTAGAAGATGTTGTAGGTCTTCATAGAACTGATCAACCTCCGCTTCTTCGGCCTCAGTGGGGGCATAGACTTGAATTACTGTGATGTTGAATGGTTTGCCTTGGATTCGTACTGAGATCATTCTATCGTTTTTGAGATTGTACCCCAGTATTGCTTTTCCCACCCTTTTGTTGACTATGAGTGCTACCCCATTTCTTCCAAGGGATTCTTGCCCACAGTAGTAGATATGATGGTCACCTGAATTAAATTCGCCCATGCCTGTCCATTTGAGTTCGCTGATTCCCAAGATGTCGATGTTCAATCTTGCCATCTCATGTTTGACCACCTGCAGCTTACCTTGATTGATTGATCTGACATTCCAGGTTCCTAAACAATATTGTTCTTTACAGCATCGGATTTTCTTTTCACCACCAGACACATCCACAGCTGAGTGTCCTTTCGTCTTTGGTCCAGCCGCTTCACTCTTTCTGGCACTACTTGGAAATACCCTCTGCTCTTCCCCAGTAGTATATTGGACACCTTCCGACCTGAGGGTCTCATCTTCCGGCGTCATCTCTTTTAGCCTTGTGCTACGTTCCATGGTGTTTTCTTGGCAAGAATACTGGAGTGGGTTGCCATTTCCTTCTCCATTGGACCACATTTTGTCAGAATTCTCTGCCATGACCTGTCTGTCTTGGGTGGCCCTGCACGGCATAGCTTATGGCTTCACTGAGTTACGCAAGCCCCTTCGCCACAACAAGGCATTGATCCATGAAGGGGAGATATGATATATTTTAAAATATATAAAATTCTTATTTGTGTGTGTATAGATATTTACACATTCATATATATAACTAGAAATGATATCTAAAATATAGCTGGTAGAAAACATATTGGTGATTTGTTATTATTTTTTATCCTTTTTAGTTGTTGTTTTTTACTATTATTATTACTTTAATTATTATGAGACTGTGATTAGTAATATCTTGGGCTGGCTAAATTTTTAAGCTCTATTATTATATATTAACTGAAGGGCAATATATGGTTAGTGGAAATGAATTGTATGCTTGCTTCCTTGCTATAAAGCTGATGATATGATACTGAAATTTAAGGTTGATTACCTATGCTGTACTCAAGTGTAATATTGGCAATGATATAGGTATAATTTTTAAATAGAATGATACTTGAAGTTTGTGTGTAATGCAGTTTAAATTTATTTATTTATTTATTTATTAATTAAATTTATTAATCGCCCATCTGGCTGGTCACCCAGCCACTCTGGGCGATGTACAACATGCCATAAAACAATTTAAAACAATAAAATTCTACCATAATTTTTTTTTTTAAATACCCTAACCCACCCCAAATGCCTGCCTGAACAACCACGTTTTTAATGCACGACGGAAGCTCATTAAAGAGGGGGCATGACAGAGTTCCCTAGGGAGGGAGTTCCACAGAGTGGGGACCACCACAGAAAAGGCCCTCTCCCTCGTCCCCACCAGTCTAGCTGTCCTGGCTGATGGGACAGAGAGAAGGCCATCCGAGGCTGATCTTGTTAAGCGGCCTGTCTGGTGTTGCTGGAGGCGCTCCTTAAGATAGGCTGGGCCGGAACCATATAGGGTTTTAAAGGTCAAAACCAACACCTTGAATTTGGCCCGGAAAACAACTGGTAACCAGTGCAACTCCTTCAGCACTGGAGTGATGTGATCTCGCCGGCGGCTGCCTTTAATCAGGCGAGCCGCCGTGTTCTGTACCAGCTGCAGCTTCCGAACCGTCTTCAAGGGTAACCCCATGTAGAGCGCATTACAGTAGTCTAAACGAGAGGAGATCAGGGCATGTACTACCGATGGGAGCAGATGGTCGGGAAGGAAGGGGCGCAGCCGCCGTATCAGATGGAGTTGATACAGCACTTTCCGGCTCACAGCTGACACCTGAGCCTCCATGGACAGCTGGGAGTCCAAAATGACCCCCAGGCTGTGGACCTGGTCTTTCAAGGGTAGCCGTACCCCATTCAACACCAGGTCAACATCCCCCAGCCTCCTCTTGTCTCCCACCAAAAGTACCTCGGTCTTGTCAGGGTTCAGCTTCAGTTTAATCCTTTGAAATAACTTTTTTATATTTTTTCTTTTCCCCTTCTGCTTTCCTCTTCCTTTTCTTTTTTCTGATTTTTTCCTTTCTCTCTCTCTCTCTCTCTCTCTCTCTTTCTTTTTTCTTTTCTTTTCTCATTATTGCTGTGTCCTCTTAAGAATACTGTATTGTTGGAAACTGTAGATAATGACTGGGTTGTTGGTATTGTTTATTTCATTTATAAAGAAAAAAAAAAGAATAAAAAGTATTTCCAAAAAAGTGGGGAGGGGTTGGACAAATTCCTGGAGGAAAAGGCTATCAATGGCTACTAGTCTTGATGGCTGTGTGCTACCTCCAGTACCAGAGGCAGTGAGCCTATGTTCACCAGTTGCTGAGGAGCATGGGTGGGAGGGTGCTGTTGTGTTCATGCCCTGCTTGTGGGTTTCTGGTCGACAGCTGGTTGGCCAGTGTGTGAACAGAAAGCTGGCGTAGATGGCCCCTTGGTCTGATCCAGCATGGCTCTTCTTATGTTCCTATGGCTGAGGGCCTAGGAGGATTCTTTTCTGCATGAATCCCAGCCCTTCTGGATTGTGACCACTTGGGCTATAGTTAACTGTGTGTAGACATGCCATATAGACATTTGTTAACTATTGTTGGACCAAGCAATAGTGGGCAGGTATTCACTTACTCTGTGCAGAACCATTAAGGGTGCAGTCCTAGGAAGATAATCAGCAGCTTCCGAACGCATAGGCTGCTGAGTATCCAATACAGGGCAGATGGAGCATGGAGGCGATCTTTGTCTGTGATTTCGCCTGTGTAGCAGTGGCTCTTCGAACGGGGAGGGAAGGAGGTTGGGGCAGCCATAGGAAATGTCATATGGCTGATGCCCTAGTCTCCTCCCCTCACCACCCCCAGGAACACCCCCTTTTCCTGTTTCTGTGCTCCATTTCTGAGTGTGGAGATGTAGCCAGAACTGTGCCGGCTACAATGGGGAGGGGGTGGGGAGTGCGGTTTCTGGGCTCCGTGGTTGGAGCCCTGTTTCCAACCTTGGAGCCCAGAAACTGAACATTCCTATGTCATGCCAGACACTGTCTAGGGGCCATAGGATTGCTCTATAAGAGTCTTAATGTGTGGATACAGTAATTCATGGCAGTAAGATGAACTGGCATTTTCTCTCTCAATATATCATTCTGATTCCATTTCCTTTTCTCTTTTCTACACAAGGCATTTGTTGTGTGTTTGTCATTCCCTACTCATGGTTGTTTATGGGTTTATTAGCTGACATTGTGACCCTCCAGTTTTGCTTCTGTTTGTAAACAGCACTTTCCGTGATTTTTTTTAGAGCAGGGAAAATGGCGTATTATTTGTAATGGTGAAAGAAAGCACAATTTCCTCTTGTATTTGTGCTGTTCTGCTATATCACCATGCCACCTAGAGGTTATGTATCAAAAAAGCAGGAAAGGAAACGCTGTTTGTGTAGTGCTTGGATGTCAATTCTGCAACGAAACTAAAAGTAGATGCAGTGGATTAACAGCCTCATGTAGAAAAGCCTTATATAACACATTGTAGTGACAAAACTACCTTGTTATGTATGTATGGATAAAGCCATAATACAACTATGCCTATACTAGAAAATTCAACTGGCTGATTGGGTAAATCTTCAGCACAAATGGCTTAGTGTAAATTGTTATGGGATTGTTCTGCGTTCACATTAGCATTGTCTGACTTAAAAGTCATTTTATACACTGTTCAGAGGCTTTCTGGGCACTTATCCCAGACTTCCCTGCAGAGATTCCCAAAACAGCACACTGTGGGTGGGACATTTCAAACATGCTGCATCCGCATTAGGATTAAAGCAGTGGAGACAGAAACAGTTCTGAGTTAAGTAAGTATTTGGCCCTGCCAAAAAGTGATTTACTAAGAACAGTATGATGCAAGTTTGTAAATAATTTTGAACAGTCATATGGGCAAACAGCACTACATTCCTAGGGAGAAAAAGTGACATGTTGCATGGCAAATTTCTTTAGCAGGGAAACATAACTAAATGGAATCCGGATAGAAAAAGCAAAGAGTATCTCTGAAAATGGTTAATATCTACTTTTATAAATGTTTGGATTTAATTATAAAATACTCGCCTAACTGATCAGTCCTATGCTTCCTGGGAGGGTGGCTGTAGGGTTCTTTGAACCTCTTTCTCCGCATGGGGTGGAAAGCTCTGCTGCTGCCATTGATCCACCTGCAGTGTTCCATGGGTGGTTGGCGCCATAATGCAGAGTGTTAGGAGAGGCCATCAGTCTCCAGATTTGACTCAGATTCAGCTCTTGTACCACTTTTCAAATTCTGTATATACACAAATATCTTAGCATAAATAACAGTTGCAGAAGATGAAAAAGTATTAATATCTAAGGAAAAAGGTACTGATTTGCATCACACTGCAATAGCAATATGGGGTGGTCTTGAAATTACTAACAGAATGCTTTTTTTAGGACATAAAAGTACATAGTAAAGCACACATTCTTTCCTTGTTTATCCTCCCCTCTCTCTGTTGCTTCCACTTGTCAGATTTTAGATTATAAACTCTTTGGGGAAAGGACTTGACTCTTCACTTTGATGGGACTACAGACTGGTTGAATGCCTTGTTGACTACAGACAAATAAAGGGATATACAGTAATGGCCGTGCTCCTATGGCACTGTTGCCCAGTGTTTGCCGCTGGAATGGTCTGTATCTGTAGCTGCCCTGCTGCGGGGGTGGGACCAGTGGAGGCTGGTGGCTCTGATGTCAGTGGGATGATGAATCCGCTCCGGGTTTCTAAAGAAGTACCTTGGATAGCTCCTTTAGAGTTCTGACTGAAACCCGGAGCGGATTCACCACTCCAGTAACATAGGAGCCACCAGCCTCCACTGGGTGGGGTCAGTGTGTGAGTGCCTCCACTTGGGAGCTGTTCTCCCTTAGCCCAGCCCTCCTCCCTCCCCTCTGTATATATGGCCCATAGTGGCCCACCAGGATAGTGTTCAGTATCACACACACACACACACACACACACAGTGCGCTATCTAGCTTCTTCTCCCCAGCAAGTAAAAATGGGCTGTTTCTAATAGCGAGATGTGCTCCCATATCTATGTCCATGGAAGCTGCTGGTATGCTTCCTGAGTCCATCATCTGAAAGCTTATCATTTAGGGGAAATTTTTAGATAAGCGAATCATATTTACTTTTCTAGTGAAGCTTTTGCATGGGAATTTGTCCTTAGACACTCTTTGATGTTGTATATCCTCTGCCTGTACTCCTGCTAGACTGTTTGCCCAGCAGTGCTAGTGGGTGGAGGGCTTGGTATCCATGCCCATGAGTAGTGATCTGGATTTTCCAGAAAATTTTGAATTGTTACATTTCCTGGAATTTTTCCAGGAAAAAAATCCAATGCCTTAAATCAATTGGGATCTGTTTTAGCATTTATTTGACCAATATTTAGTCAGCAAAACTACAAAAAGCATGCCGTGTTAATTTTATATATATATTTGTTTTTCCACTAGCTAGAATATTTGAACTGAAATATTTGATTAGGAAAAAAACCTAACTACACTTATTGAGATCTAAGTGTTATATTCAAATAAATTCAAAGATTTCAGGCCGAATCCTATGCGTGTTTAGAACAGAAAAAACTCCTACGATTCCCAGCATTCCCCAGGTAACATGGTTGGCTGGGGAATGCTGGTAGTTGTAGGACTTTTTTTCTGTCTAAATATGCATAGGATTGCACCCTTATTTGGAAATTATCTTGGAAATGACTTAAGTTTTGTCATTTTCTAGGTATAGTCATCTGAAAAAAAGCTACTTACAACTTCGAAACTACCCAATTTTACTGGTGTTATATTCCTTTTATTATGTTATTATCTTTATGAAACAATGCATTTTTAGAAATGGAAAAATATCCACGAAAAATATAGCATTAAAGAAACGTTTCTACCCCACATCAGTAGCAATGAATGAGACCATTGGGCATAGTGAATTTGCTTTTTGAGTGAGACTCATGGGTTGCGTTCAGATGTAATGATAAACTATGGTATGTCATAATTTGAATGAGTCTAGGCAAACCCCAGAGTTGCACATTCTCCTCTCCTCTCTCCTGCTTAGCTGCAAGGAGCAGACTAGAAGCGTTAACTTTGGTTTTCAATTAACCACCGCTTAATGTTACACTCAAATCCTAAACTATGGTAATCTTAACTATGATTTCTTAAAACAAGCTGGCTTCATAAATCACATTTTGAAGCTGGCTTATTTCAGTAAACTGTAGTTAAGATGATCTGCAGTTTGTCTGGGTTTTGACAAAACACTAGACTGTGGTTAGTTAAGAAAAGAAGCAAAAGTTTCCAATTTGCGCATCGCAGCTGCACTGGAAGAGGAGAGGGGAGGGGGAGCATGTGAACCTGAGGCTCACCTAGGTATGTTCTTGTAACGATAAACTCCAATTTGTTTATTTATTAGCAGTATTTATTGTTACATCGAAATGCAGCCATGTTTTCTGTGTATAAAGCTGGGGTGGTCCCAAGCCTGGCATGGATAGGATGCTGATGAACCTGGTAACTCCTCCTGTGCTACATTCCCTTCTTCACCCACTTTTGTCCTTGCAGTGGTGCAGTTGCTACTTGGCTCTCCTATCATCAAGTGATGAATATGCACCTGTGAACCTGCCCTTAGTGTGAATGCTAAGAATGTTTCAGAAATTAAACAAAAACCTTTTCCATCGACTATTATGCACTGATGACCACTGCAACAAGAACGTAGGCATACATTTACCCTCACATTTCACACAACCTCTTGAACAGATGCACACTAGCGAATTGTAGATAACTCTGGTCACATGGTTTTGAACGTTTACTGGATTATATATCATAAAATCCACCCACCTCCTTTATTATTTTTATTTATTGCATTTTAGTTATTGCATTTATACCCCGCCTTTTTCCCTCTTGCAAGGAACCCAAGACAGCTTACATTATCCTCCTCCTCTCCATTTTATCCTCACAACAACAACCCTGTGAGGTGGGTTGGGCTGAGAGTCTGTGACGGGCCCAAAGTCCCCCAGTGAGCTTCCATGGCCAAGTGGGGACTAGAACCCGGATCTCCCAGCTCCTAGTCCAGCACTCTTGCCACTAATTGTCATGTCTGTGTTTTTAAACTACTATAATGTTAATTGGTACAGATATTGACAGCAGTCTGTTAATAGAAATCTGAGCAGATAGGCTGAACTATTGGACCATTTTGCTCTTTGCTTAATATCCTGCTCTGTGATCTTTACTGCTTACTTCATCTCTTCAAATGAGCAGAGATGGGGTTTCCACTGCTTCCCTTGGTAACCTGTGCACCAGTCTAATAGACTTTGCTGTCAGGAAACATTTCTTAGAGATTTGCTTTCATCATGGGTGTCAGACTCCTGTCTTCTGGGATGGCATTTTCCCCCTTTCCTACATCAGTTCAGGCTCTTCTCTTATGATAGCAACTGTTCAACTGCTCCTTTCTCTAGTGCCTGCTGAACACTTCTGTCAGCTGCAGGCTCTTATGCTCTACTTTGTGTGCAGGGAACTGTACAACCTAGGAGATGCTGATTTTGTGAGAAGGGCTTTTTGAACCCACTGCACTCCGCAAATATACAATTGTAATAAAGACAATATTGCATGACTTGGTAACTTGTTATAACACAGCTGCTTACAACAGTTAAAATTCATATTATTAGCCAGACCTAACATGTCTCTGGAATTGGGCTTTAGCTAAGCTCTTAATGCCCTTTAAATCGCTGGTACTATGTGGTATATTAACCAAAAAGCAAACAAACAAAAACTTTAGGTGCTTTCAGTTGTCATATATATCACCTGACAAAGAAAGAAGTACAGTACCTCTTGGTTTTCCTCTGATACCATGTTCCAGACCTGTTCAGACATTGGCTTTATCTGGCAGTAATACTGTATTATTATACTACCAAACACATTTCTGCCTTTGCATGAATTCCTGGATGACACCCTTGATTGCCCTGTGTTGAGATTTGGCATGGCGCCTTCTGGTTAATAGGGTGTTCTGAGAAGAGATCAGAAGCAGTTACTCATCTCTCTGATTGTCTGGAAAACCCAAAATTAAATCTATGTTTGGAAACCTGTTCATATGTAAATACAAGCTCCTAGAGGCTGTGGGAAGGTTGAAAGGAAAAAATTGCAAATATTTAGACATTTTCAAGGGCAAAGATGTAAAAATTTCTTGACATTTTGAAGGCAGATAAAACAACATTTTAGAGTTCTATTTTAGGGGTGAGAGGCGGCCTGTGGCAAACCGGTTTTGTGGGATTGGTTCCATCAGCCAGGACAGCTAGGCTGGTGAGTACGAGGGAGAGGGACTTCTCTGTGGCGGCCCCCACTCTGTGGACTCCCTCCCTAGGGAACTCCGCCACACACTGAAAACTTGGTTATTCAGGCAGGCATTTGGGGTGAGTTAGGGTATTTTTAAATAATGTTTTAATGTATAATTTTACTGTTTTAAATTGTACGATTGTACATCACCCAGAGTGGCCGGGTGACTGGCCGGATGGGTGATCAAGAAATTAAATAAACAAACAAACAAACAAACAAATAAATAAAATAGGGGGGAATGGAAACATTTGCTGCAGCTGTGAGAAAGGCACATTCTATGTTGGGAATTGTTAGAAAAGGGATAAAAAATTATGCTAATATCATAATGCTTCCATGCAAATTTATGGTGCAACCACACTTGGAATACTGTGTATAGCTATTGCCACATCTTAAAAAGAGTATTATCAAGCTGGCAAAGGTATAGGAAAGAACAACAAAAATTATCAGAGGCTGAAGTAACTCCCCTATGCGGAAAGGTTACAATGTTTGGGGCTATTTGTTGTAGAAAAAAAGGCGACTAAGGGGGACTTGGTAGAGGCGTATAAAATTATTCATTGTGTGGAGAAAGTGGGTAGAGATTTTTTTTTAACTTCTCTTCCAATATGAGAATCTGGGGTCAGATTCAGGACAGATGAAAGGGAGTTCTTCTTCCAACAATCTATAGTTAAACTATGGAATTTGCTACCACAAGATGCAGTGATGGCAACCAACGTAGATGCCTTTCGAAAGGGATTCATCAAATTCATGAAGGATAAGGCTATTAGTGGCTACTAGACTTGATGGCTACATGTGACCTCCAGTATTAGAGGCAGTATGCCTCTGTACACCAGTTGCTGGGGAACAACATCAGAAGAGAGTTATTGCCGTCATGACCTGCTATCTGCATCTGGTTGGCCATTAGAGGAAACAGGATGCTGGACTAAATAGGTCTTTGGTTTGATCCAGTTGTTGTTCAGTCATTAAGGCATGTCCAACTGTTCATGACCCCATGGACCATAGCACACCAGGCCTTCCTGTCCTGCGCTCTTTCCCGGAGTGTGCTCAAGTTCATATTCATTGCATCAGTGATGCTATTTAACCATCTCATCCTCTGCCATCCCCTTCTCCTTTTGCCTTCAGTCTTTCCCAGCATCAGGGTCTTTTCCAGAGAGTTTTCTCTTTGCATTAGGTGGCCAAAATATTTGAGCTTCAGCTTCAGTATCTGTCCTTCCAATGAGCAGTCAGGGTTGATTTCCTTTAGGATGGACTGATTTGACCTCCTTGCAGTCCAGGGGACTCGTAAGAGTCTTCTCCAGCACCACAGTTCGAAAGCATCAATTCTTCGGCACTCAGCCTTCCTTATAGTCCAGCTCTCACAGCCATACATTACTACTGGGAAAACCATAGCTTTGATTAAACGGACCTTTGTCAGCAAGGTGATGTCTCTGCTTCTTACTATGCTGTCTAGATTTGCCATAGCTTTCCTCCTAAGGAGCAAGCATCTTTTAATTTCATGGCTACAGTCACCATCTGCGGTGATCTTGGAGCCCAAGAAAATAAAATCTGTCACTGCTTCAATTTCTTCCCCTTCTATATGCCAGGAAGTGATGGGGCCAGATGCCATGATCTTCGTTTTTTTTAATGTTGAGTTTCAAACCAGCTTTTGCACTCTCCTCTTTCACCCTCAACAAGAGGCTCCTTCAATCCTCTTCGCTTTCTGCCATTAGGGTGGTATCATCTGCATATTGGAGGTTGTTGATAATTCTCCCGGCAATCTTAATTCCGACCTGTGATTCATCCAACCCGGCGTTTCTCATGATGTACTCTGCATATAAGTTAAATAAGCAGGGTGACAATATTTCACAATTTTGAACCAATCGGTTGTTCCATGTCCGGTTCTTACTGTTGCTTCTTGGCCCTCGTACAGGTTTCTCAGGAGACAGGTAAAGTGGTCTGGTACTCCCATCTCTTTAAGAATTTGCCACAGTTTGTTGTGATCCACACAATCAAAGACTTTAGCGTAGTCAGTGAAGCAGAAATAGACGTTTTTCTGGAATTCTCTTGCTTTCTCCATGATCCAGCGAATGTTGGTGATTTGATCTCTAGTTCCTCTTCCTCTTCGAAACCCAGCTTGTACTACCGGTAGTTCTTGGTTCGCATACTGCTGAAGCCTAGCTTGTAGGATTTTGAGCATAACCTTGCTGGCATGTGAAATGAGCGCAATTGTACGGTAGTTTGAACACTCTTTGGCATTGCCCTTCTTTAAACTGGGAATGTAAACTGACCTTTTCCAGTCTTGTGGCCACTGCTGAGTGTTCCAAATGTGTTGGCATATTGAGTGCAGCACTTTAACAGCATCATCTTTTAGGATTTTAAATAGCTCAGCTGGAGTACTGTCCTCTCCTTTAGCTTTGTTGTTAGTAATGCTTCCTAAGGCCCACTTGACTTCACTCTCTAGGATGTCTGGCTGAAGTTCAGTGACCACACTATCATGCCTATCAGGGACATTAAGATCTTTCCTATATAGTTCTTCTGTGTATTCTTTCCACCTCTTCTTAATCTCATCCGCTTCTGTTAGGTCCCTGCCTTCTTTGTCCTTTATCATACCCGTCTTTGCACAAAACGTTCCCTTGATATCTCTGATTTTCTTGAAAAGATCTCCAGTCTTTCCCATTCTATTGCTTTCCTCGATTTCTTTGCATTGTTCATTTAAGAAGGCCTTCTTGTCTCTCCTTGCTATTCTCTGGAAATCTGCATTTAGTTGGATATATCTTCCCCTTTCTCCCTTGCTTTTCGCTTCCCTTCTTAGCTACTTGTAAAGCCTCCTCAGACAGCCAGTTTGCTTTCTTGCATTTCTTTTTCTTTGCGATAGATTTAGTTGCTGCCTCCTGAACAATGTTGTAGACTTGAATTGCTGTGATGTTGAATGGTTTGCCTTGGATTAATACTGAGATCATTCTATCGTTTTTGCGATTGTACCCCAGTACTGCTTTTCCCACCCTTTTATTGACTATAAGTGCTACTCCATTTCTTCTAAGGGATTCTTGCCCACAGTAGTAGATATGAGGGTCACCTGAATTAAATTCGCCCATGCTTGTCCATTTTAGTTCACTGATTCCCAAGATGTCGATGTTCAATCTTGCCATCTCATGTTTGACCACCTCCAGCTTGCCTTGATTCATTGATCTGACATTCCAGGTTCCGAAACAATATTGTTCTTTACAGCATCGGACTTTCTTTTCACCACAAGACACATCCACAGCTGAGTGTCCTTTCGGCTTTGGCCCAGCCGCTTTACTCTTTCTGGCGCTACTTGGAAATTCCCTCTGCTCTTCCCCAGTAGTATATTGGACACCTTCCGACCTGAGGGGCTCATCTTCCGGCGTCATCTCTTTTAGCCTTGTGGTATGTTCCATGGGGTTTTCTTGGCAAGAATACTGGAGTGGGTTGCCATTTCCATCTCCAGTGGACCACATTTTGTCAGAACTCTCTGCCATGACCTGTCTGTCTTGGATGGCCTTGCATGGCATAGCTTATGGCTTCACTGAGTTACGCAAGCCCCTTCGCCACAACAAGGCAGTGATCCATGAAGGGGCAGTAGGATCCAGTAGGATTCTTCTTACGTTCTTACCTGCAGTAGTCAGTTGCTTTCCCCATGGAGCTTTTGCTACTTAAGGGTGATAATGCATTATGTATGTCTTAGTACATTTAAGTATTGTTGCATGAATTTATAAAAACTGTGTATAAAATGATATGTATAAACTAAAATAATAAGGCCAAATGAATTGCCTGTTAGTAGTGGAGCAGAGCGTGTGTTGCCAACATTTCAGCATCAGGGCAGTGGCCCGGGACATAATTTAAGCCTTCAGGATTAGTCATCCTTTTGGTGTCTGGTCAGTCAGTTTCTGCAAGCAGACTGAAATCCAAGTCATACACTGCAGTACATGGTTTCAAGAGAGCGTCAGTCTCCAAGTCCTTTGTGTCAAGGGAAGAGGTTTTCTTTGGTCTGACTGAACTAGTGCCATGTGTTGAGTTGTAGGCAATCTGTCTGTTGTGTACAGCTGTTTAAGGTTGCAGGCTCAGGACCATTGCTTTTTTCCTGGAGAAAAAGGTACCAGAACTCTTGGATTATGCTTCCTCGGGAGTAGATGGTGATTAAATTGTAATGAAGAACATTAAAATAGTGGACAAACACTGTGTGTGTGTGTGTGTATGAGAAAAGGTACCTCAGTTCTGGTGAGTTCCACCAAAAAAAAGCACTGCTCAGGACTGAGCTGTAGAAATAAGAATGAGTTGTGTTAATTCCAGATTAACCAATGAAGCTGCCTTATATGGAGTTAGATCATTAGTCCATGTAGGCAAGGGGAATGTGTGACCCTCCAGATGCCATTGGACTGCAACTCCCATCAGCCATAGCCAGCATAGTCAGTGATGAGGGATGATGGAAGTTGCAGTCTGACAACATCTGGATGGCCACACATTCCCTGTCTCTGTTCTGGCTAGTAGTAGTTCTCCATAGTCTCAGGTGGAGGTCTTTTCCAGCCTTGCTACTCAAAACCCTTTTAAAACTGGAATTGCCAGGGACTGAATCTTCTGCATAGATAGCATGTTTTTTTCCACAGAGCTATGACCAATTCCTCAGCAGCTGAGAGGTCTGGTATAGAGACAAAAGCGAAACAAAACCATGGATGAACTGAGGCCAGAAGCTGTGGAAACTATGAAGAGCAGAAGATGTCAGAAAACTTGGGATTCTTTTACTTGGGGTCGAGTGAGCACGGAGTTTTCACCTGCAGGTCCCAGGTCAACAACGAAACTGGGTGCTACTCCACTTTCTGTGGAGTCACAGGGCTTAAGAAGTGGATATGTCCCTGCCAGAAAAGGGAGAGAGATAACCTTAGTGATTGAGAGTGGTAATCCAATGTGGTCAGGCAGGGGTAGGCAAGTGCAGGAGATCTGGTGGCCATTTTCACCCCCTGGATCCTCCCCTCTCATGGGTTGTACTGGGAGGAGGATTTTGTTTTTAAAGTTTTGGCGGCAAACCACTCCATAGCACTCAGTAGCACTAAAATGGACAAATCCAACTAGTTTGCAAATGAAATGTGTCCATTTTAGTTCTCTGTAGCACCATTTTGTTTTTCATTTTATTAAAAAAAATCATTTCAGGGGGCACCGGGGGCTAAATGTGGCCTGCAGGCCACGTGTTGCACATCCCTTGGGTGAGGGGTAGCATGACTTCATCAATGCAACAAAAACTAAATTAAAACTAGTAGTTGATGGTGATTACTGTCCAGAGCCCAGCTGGACAGGAGGGTTAAAGGAAAAATGGAAAACACAGGTCCTTACAAAATTTTTATTTTAAGATTTTTTTATTTTTATTTATTTATTAAAATATTTTAAAGCTGACTTTAATGGTATAATCCTCTTAAAGCAACTTACATATTAAAAACTGAATACTATATTAGAACAAAAACAATAAAATTAACAAATGCCAGTAACAAATAAATATCATACCAGAAAATACTAATATAATGGCAGCTAAGAACCCATCAAGATAAAACACAACTCAAGAGAAAGCCAAAGAAAACAAGTGGGCCTTCAGAGCTTTCTTAAAGGCCTGCAGAAGTGGGGCCACCCCAGATGGCAACTCATTCCAGAGTCATGGGGCCACCACAGAAAAGGTGCTCTCCCTGGTGTACTCACCAGGCTAACTATGCTCGATGGTGGACAAGTACAAAGGGCATCTGTTGCTGACCTTAAAGTTCAGGCAGTCTGATATGGGTAAAGTCGGTCCTTCAAGTAACTTGTACCCAAACTGGATCCAATCACTTAATTCCTTGGAAGCCAAAAACTGTAAACTAGGAGTTACCTTATTGGCTCTACAACACTGTTATTAAACTAAAAAATGTAAGCACACAGCGATCCCTGCTGTTGCCCTCTATTATTGTTAGAGCTGCGTTTGGAACACAGGGAGACAAAATTGGCACTTCCTTTGAGGGCCAGTCATGTATTCATGAACTAGACTGGAAGAGTGCAGGAGAAATATCTGCTTGCACCTCCTTAAATGAAAAGCCCCCACCCCGCACACATTGAACCATGTGTGTCTTCAGTGAGTAATTCAGAAGGGGGAAAGCTTTCTTGGCCATTTTCACGCCCCTCAACCATTTTTTATATTCTTAACTGCATGCTTCTCTGGGTTTAATTCTTGTTTAATATCTCAGTGTCTTTAATGACAGCAGAAGCTGCAGGTTGCTCTCTGTGGGTGGTGTGGTGTGTGAGGCTGTGCTTTAGGTGAGGAGTTTTGATTAAAGTCTCCTTTTCTCTGACACAATTCTTTTCTTCCTTGTGGGGGAAAAAATAACAGGCATGCTGGCTCTATGAATGTATATTGTTTAATGGGTTGTATTTGTTTATCCCTCCAGTAAGAGGCATATCAGAGTATATACTTGGCCTCTCCCTTTAGTTTTATTGGCCAAGCATTTAAAAAGCTAACAGTACCTTTGCCTTCAAAATCTTGCTGGGGGGAAAGGGCATCATATCACATCTGCTAGGATGCCAAAGGGGTGGTCTTACACAATTTCCTATTCCTACATCCGTCTCTCTCTTCAGGAATGTTCCATAGGCTGAGATAATCAGGGGAGTGTCTGCCTTAGACTGTGATTTTTGAGCCAAAGAGATCCTATTTCTAGAATAATTGCTGCATATTGTAGGAATAATTAATGCCTTCCTTGTATAATTGAGAGGTAGAAAGGAGATGAGACATTTAATATAGACTAGGCAAAAGGTTGCATGTATTTGGGTAAAATACTGGTTTAGAATGTACACCTCTTGCCTCAACAGCTGAAATGCTGTTTAGGTGGCAAATGAAATTAGCCTGGTGATCTGAATTGTTCCCAGAAGAGCACTTTTTGAAACAAATCTTGTGATACAGTCCTTATTACTCCAGTGGGAGGAAATAGACTGAATTCAGGAGAAAATCAGGAACAGGGCAGTGGAATTGTGGAATCCAGAAGAGAATGGCGGGAGACATTCCAGGCTGAGATGCATACACTGACAAGAGTTATGTGAGGAGATTTGTGGGTCAGAGCTGAAATGCACTGACAGAGTGACGTGGAGAAATTTGCACAGTGAGAATGAGATTGGCTTCTGCAGAATGTAATGCTGCGTAACCCATGTCAGAGAAGGAGAAGGGAGATGGAGAGAAACTGCAAACAACAGCAAGCTCTGTGTGTCTCCCTCTCAGGGTCTGATTAAATAGAGCTGCCAAAAGAGGTCAGCCCTCATTGACTTGCTGACAGGTTGGCTGGAAGGCGCTATGATTTGGAAGGGAAGTGATATTGATCACATTTTTAAAACAAAACAGTCCCCCTCCCAAACCCTCCAAGTCATGTGATAATTAAGTGATGGTGGCTAGTTTTTAAGTGTTTCTATGAAATCTTGAATTCTTGAATCTGAGAATGCTCTGTCCCCGGGGTGGAAAAAGAGGAAGAAGCCAGGTATACTGTGAGTGCCAGGAGCTGGCAAGGAGAAATCCACTTGCTTCTCTGCCCCAGTAGCTGCTCTTTCAGGTAGGTATTTATTTGCCACCTTTTTTTTTTGTTCTTCCAGTTTTAAATCTATCAGCCATCACTGCTGAATGCAAGATATTCAGTATGCCTCAGAATACTAGCTGCTGGGGGTAGCAAAACTTCTGTCTTGCTCTGGTTGTGAGCTTCGTAGGGGCAACAGCTGTAGATGGTGTGAGACTAAGTGGTCTGATCCAGAATAATCGGCTCTTATGCAGCTGCCTCTGTGTCTCCGCTATACAATCAAGGGACTCTCTATTCATGGAACATTGAGCCTAATCATGCTGTGTACAGTATTTTCTGCTGTCTCCAGAGAAACCCTCCATGTGTAGGGGACATTCTGTTATGTTAATGGAGTTCTCTTTTTTGTGAATGGTTGTGTGTGGAGGAAGATATTGAATATGACTTGGCTTTGATATCATGACGTTTTATTAGTACTTTTTAGTGTACAAGATGCTGCATATATTTTATTTCATTTATTCTCAGATCATCCCTATGAGGTAGGGAAAGTGACGTGATAGTGACTTGTCTAAGGCCATGTAGTGAGCCATGATTTGAGCCCGGGTTTGCTTGTGTATTTGTCCCTATCCTTCCTTAAGATGGCCAGAGCAACATATGTGGGTTTATTCCCATTTTATCCTCTAAAACAGAGGTGGGCAACTTGTGGCCCTCCAAATGTTTTGGCTTACAACTCCCATCAGCTCTAGCCAGCACAGCCAATAGTCACGGCTGATGGGACTTGTAGGCCAAAACATCTGGAGGGCCACAAGTTGCCTATCCCTGCTCTGAAATAATGCTGTGAAGTAGGTGAGGTTGAGAGACAGTGACTGGCCCAAGGTTACCCTGTGAACTTCATGAGCTAGTTGAAAATTGGGTAATAAATATATGAAAGGAAATAAATATGTAACTTCCACTTGTTCCAAGTTATTATATTTTAATAAAATAGACACTTTTAAAATTATTTTCATCCATCTTTCTTAATTAATTTCATCCTTCTTCTTTTTTTTAGTGTCTTCTCTGGTTCTGTTTTGACAATGATCCTTAAAGGAGTTTCCCCTTCTTTACAGCCAATAAAGGTATGAAATAATCATTTTCGTGGGGAATGTTAATCATATGGAGTATATATAAGATCTATCCCATCTATTTTTAGACTGCTGGGAAGGATAGACATTATTGTGAGCTTTAAGGGCCACCACATTTAGCATGTACATGTAAAATTGTAATGTGTGTACATGCCATACAAATCTTCCACCACATGTTCGTTATAGGTTGCTAGGGTGCTGGGGGAGCCCATGGTTAACATGTGCTTGTTGCTGCGTAATGTGTGAAGTGTCCTTTAATTAATGACTGACAATGCAGGAATCTTAAGACTCCTTTATTAAAATATTTATAATTCATGCATATTCAATAGTAGCACAAATATGAAAGTAGAAGCTTTAAAACCAGATGAAATGAAAATTTATATCTTCTTTTCTGAAGTCACTATTTTATTCACTCTCTAGTTATATTCTGTTAACCTGGACAAGACTTGAATTTCAAATGGAACAAAGCAGAAAATAAAATGTACTGAAACAGACCTTCAGCCCCTCTGACTTTTTACAGTACGTAGTAAGCATAAATACAACAAGCTTCCTCTCTCTTTGCCTTATAGATCAACATTTCAAAGTCTCATGCTCTGCAGCTTCTACAGCAACCCCTTTGGGAGCTGGGGAAAAAAAATCAAATTCTCCTACTCATATCATAACTTCATGTGCTAGCTTCCTTCTTTTGGGCTGCCTGTGAAATCCAAGCTAATTCTGGTTGAATATAGTGAAAAAGGCATTGGAATGATTATTAAGAACCTATATAAAGATTCACATGGAATCTGTTCGCAAAGGTCTTAAGGCTGATCCATTGCTAGGGTGTTCTGGCCTTGTTTATGGAACTCCTATACAAAAAAAGGGAAGCACAGGTCAATGGGAATGACAGGCAACATGTGTCTCTTGGAGGTCTAGAGATATTTCAAAGAGGTAGGAATATGATTCATTTGCTAATCTAATAACACTCCCCATCCTGATTTTCCCTGTACTTCCATCTCCTCATTCGTATGTTTTCCTCCAACCCTATATTGCTGTCCCTTAAGTGGCATCAAGGGGTGCAGGGAACTGCAGTCAGTAAATCGCATCCAACAACTCACAGTGGCTGCTGCTAAATCAGCTAGCTGAGCACCTGCTGTCTCAGAGCTAACGGAACTGAATAGCTGGGTTTTCTATCTTAAAGCAACAGAGACAAGTAAAAAAACCACCACCACAGAATTTTATACAGTCTTTCTTCATTTGGCTTACTAAAACATCAGGAAGCTTTATTTTTATTGCCATAGAAAGAGTAGACCCACACTTCTACTTTTAGGGCTTGTATGCATGGACAATCCAAATCTGAAAACAGCCACTCGACTTGCTTCAAAATTTCTATGACCATCAGGAGATTATTCTGAAGGTGAAGCAAGCTGAATGTAAGAACTAGATAATCAGGGGGATCTTGATTCACCTCCTTAAACCCAGTATATCACAATCTACTATTGACCTGGAGTTGCTATTGCAGTTTCTCGTTTGTTTTAGCTTTTCCTTGAAATTGCTTTACTTTTCGGACTTAACATTTTAATGCCTGTTTCAAAACTGGGTTTTTTCCCCATCAGTTTTTGAACTGAAGACTAACATTGTGCTGTTTTTGTGACATCTTGATGTTCTGTGTACCATGATGGCATGCTGTGGTGTGCTGTGTGCTGCATGATATCTTATTGCCTACATAGAGCCACGGGGTTTGATTTTCTCAAGCGAGGAATATGTTATGCATTGATACCTAATGCCAGTCCATTTGCCATGTGTCATTGGACTGGCTACATTTATGGCTGCTTATATGAACTGCTTTGCAGGCATCACTCTTAACTATGGTGGTGGCAGTAATCACCAAACACTTTTGAAATTAATATCATTTTTTAATAACATGGACAGCTTTTTAGGAGAAAAATTCTGAATCTTCACAAGCTCAAATCTCAGAGCAAAAATAAAAGACTATGATTTTTTGGCAAAGTAAGCAGTAGTACAGAAATAAATAGTCGTACGTTCATGATCTATAGTATGAAGAAGTGGGTGGCATTTACAGTTCACTGTACACACATAACACACAGTAGCATGAGTAAGAACAATGCCAAAAAGCATGACTAAATCCTACCAGAACTCCATGCCAAAGTAAACAAGATTTTTTGGGATCAGGATAACAACACTAAACAGACTGAGAAACAATCTCAGGTGCTCCTGATTACTGAACAAGCTCTTACTGAGGTTGGCTAATGGCAGTTCCATAGGAAACTGGTTTGTAATGCTAGGCTGCTGCAATTTTTCTGATCCAATAATGTGTTCTTGAAATCCTTCCATTGTATTTTAGGCATAATACACGGTGAAGAGAAGCAGTATCTGTGGCAAAAGTTAAGAGAACTGGTAGCTTAGCTTGGGAGTGTCTGAAGTCAAGTGCATTTGATCTCTTGGATAGATCTTAAAACCTTTTCTGAAAGTATTCTGGAAACTCCTGTTATGGCCTACCTTTTGAGAGGTGGCTTTACCCTCCAAATGAATTTTATGCAAATAAATTAATTTTACTAAAAAAATCCCTCTCTCTTCTGTTGCTATGGTAATGTGTTCCTCCTCCACTGCTGCTCTGGCTTCTTGTAGTTGTCCTCATCATCCTCAAGTCCTTGGTCCTTATATTTTCTATTTTCTTTATGTCCAGTTTCTCACATTTATTTTTTACATAGTAAAGTCTGAACTATGTGACTTTTATCTGTTCATTTGATCATCTTATCCCATGTAGGTGAACATAGGTGCTAGACGCCCCCCCTCCCCAGGATGCAAACTGATGTGAGGTCTGTGCACCCCATTCTTATTTAGGAAAAGGGCTTCACAACTTCACTGACCAATCTATTAAAGGATAATACAGTACTGAGCATAGTACTAAGCTGTTGATAAGGACATTGGCAGACCAAAATGTTTGAACAGCCCACAGCAAAATTTTAACCAAAGGAAAAGGTATATTGGGGAGGGGGTAACTGGGGGAAACATAGTGGAGAACATGAAATCAGTCATATATGGAAAATAAACACAAAACTGCAACGTAACTTAGCTAAAAATAAGGTAGATCAATACTCCAATTACACTGGAGACAGGGAGATGCTATACTGCTACACTGGTGGAATGGCCATGGTATCTTATGCAATACATATTTGGTCCAGGAGGGAAGGGGAACCGGGGGCCATGCTCACATGCTGTCCACACACGGAAGGAGCCAATGAACTCAGGACAACTGGGACATGCCCCCAGCTCAGCCCCTGTATCACAACATGTGAAATAGCACCACAGTGCATGCAGTTCCTCAGCCTTAATGGAACAGCCAGCAAAGACCCCAGTACCCTCTGTCCCTAGGCATCCCTACAGGCAGGGGCTCTAACCCTATTAGGTTGTACACAACCACTGTTTTGGAACACAATACTTGAAGGGAAGGAAGGGGAACCCATTTAATACCACACTCACATGGCTCCCTCAACATGCCTACTGAGAACTCACACAGCACTCCCAGGGCAAGGGTTCAAGACCAACCCAGAGAGGGATCTTGTTTTGTTTTTTTGCCAAGCAGCAAAGGGGAGGGGCCATGGCATGCACACCCCAGCGGCAGCCTACAGTGGCTCATTCCATAGGGCATGAGGTTGGGAAGCAGGAGATAAGCGTTCAAGACCCATCAGGGAGGACCTCACCCTTTGAATGGAAAACATGGCGTGTGGGGGGGACAGTCATGTTAGGGCCAAATGAGAGGTAGCTTCCTGGGCTGCAAGCACCACAGGGCATTTTCCCACCCACTCCGCTACAGCAGCAGACACAAATCAGACATATCATGGGGCATTTGTCTTCCCCACCCTGGCCCCAAGACACAGTCATAGATGCAGCGTCCCAGATGGCAAGAGCACCATGTTAGGAACACCGGCGATTGTTGCATAACTTTCTGTCACAGAGCTTAGAAGGGTAGAGGAGTCTTCCTGGAGCAAGTAGGCTGTCAACCCTGCAGAGGAACAATCAGGAGCATCCTCGTTCTTGCTGCTGGTCATTGGGTGGGCCTCCATCATGGTCAGGACGGAATACTTATGTACTGTCTGTGTTTTGCCAGTTGCAAAAGTGGTGATATTTTCATTATACTCACTGAGTGTATTTTAAACCATGTATTTTAAAACCCAATACAACTAATATTTTTTGAAGCCCCAAGACAAAGTCATAGATGCCAAGAGCACAGGGGGAGTCCTAAGTGGGTGGAACTGCTTATATTTTTCCACCAGGAGGTTCCAGGGTGCAGCTCAATACTAGGAAAGTGGGGAGCGCCTCCCACACCTAGGCAGTTATGAGCCATTCATGAGGAGTGCTTCATGGACAGATAGCCTAGCTCCTGCCTGGGTGAGCCCACTCCTCCCCCTGGCACCCAACGTGACCAATTCCCACCTAGCCCTGCTGTTTTGCCCAGTAGGCCAGTCCTGCCGGATAGCAACCCAGCAGGACTCATTGCCCCTCCCCCTCATCCTCCCTCCTTGTCCCCGGACTTTGGACTGCCTCATACCTGCTAGCAGCAGCATCCATCCCAGGTGTGCACCCCAAGAGGCCTGCCCCCTCATGGCACGGGGTACCTGACTGAGCAGAGAAAGAAGGGGCCAAAGCCTCTGAGGTCATCAAGCTCCCTGCATGCCTGGTTCTCAGGTCAGCGGAAGCCAGATCATACTAGGTGTGAGAAAGGGGTCTCTACTACCACTTCCTGGCAACAAAGAAACAGCACATGCAATCATAGCCTTTATTGATCCTCATCTGGGACACAGGAGGTCCTGAAAGGGAAACGTATAGGGTTGCCAGCCAATCACCACAGCAGGCTCCCTGTCCCTTGGTCATGGCTCGACAGACAGCAGGGTAGCAGGTGCAGCATCCTGAATGGCACTGGCTCTGTGCTAGGAACACCTGCATGTGTTGCATATCTTTCTGCCATGGAGCTCAAGAGGAGTCTTCCTGGAGCAAGTAGGTTGTCAACCCCATGGAGGAGCAGCCATGAGGATCCTCATTCCTGCTGCTGGTCATTGGGTGAACCTTCAATGTGGTCAGGACAGAATAAAGTGTGGGATGGATCCTGTACCTGTGTGACAGCGGCCCATGCAGAGCAAGGGGAGACACACACACACAGAGAGAGAGAGAGAGAAAGGAGCAATAGCCAGCAACTGGAACACATAGTCCCTGGCCCTGAAAAAACAGCTGTTTGTGAGGGATGAAAGAGAGAGAAGAGTGAGTTGTGCCACCTGGATCCTCAGCCAGTGTTCAGGCCTCAGCCTCTCCCACGGTGGGGTGGAGGGGAAGACTGCAGTGACACAGAGATGGGGTTAGGAGCGATAGTCAGCAAGTGGAACTAGGGATGTTGGAGAAATCTGCAATGGATTCAAATGAGTTTTGATTTCTGTGAATCCAACCTGCAGATTCCGCAGTGGAATGGCTTTTTGCAAGTCATGCAGACTTGCTGACCATTTTTTACTTTTGGGGGGATTTGTGCAAATTTGTGCAAACTTGTTGTTTATTCGTTCAGTCGCTTCTGAGTCATGGACCAGCCCACGCCAGAGCTTCCTGTCGGCTGTCGCCACCCCCAGCTCCCCCAAGGTCGAGTCCGTCACCTCCAGAATATCATCCATCCATCTTGCCCTTAGTTGGCCCCTCTTCCTTTTGCCTTCCACTTTCCCTAGCATCAGCATCTTCTTCAGGGTATCCTGTCTTCTCATTATGTGACCAAACTATTGCACATGAATGCAAGTACACATTCACACTAATGCGCATTTGTGCATATGGAATGAAATTCTTGTACATTCATAAAACAATCTGATTTGTCTGTGTTTTGCAGATTGTCAGGTGTCCTTGGTTCCATCATCTGCTTATTAATGGACTGGCTTGTTTTTTAGGGATGTATGAGAATTTCATACCCCTTGTGTAAATGCGCAGTGTTCCTCAACCTGGTACCCTTTGTGCAAATGCGCAGTTGTGTTGAGGTACAAATTGCACCATCCCCAGCCAGCATGGCCATTGGCACATGGTTGGGGGAAAGCTGATTTAGCACAACCACTGCTGTGGGTTTCCAAGGAAGAGGCAAGAGGAACTTGCTTCCAGCTTGGAGCAGCTGGAGAGAGTGAATACTGGTGATGTCCAGGAGAATGCAAGTTAAAGTTTCCTTGTACTGGCTGTGGGGATCGGTGGAGGTGGTATGGAGAACAGAGGCTTGTAATGCTTCATCCTTCTCAAGCAGAAGGCAAAACAAGCATATATCTGTATAGTATCTGCCATGCTCAAATCCCAATGGGCTATCACCCCAGACTTTCCAAACTATAGGAAAGTTCAACTGGGTTGAACCCCTTTCAGCCCAAGGGCAGAATTCCATTTCAGAGAAGCTCTCAGGGGCCACATCAAGGCAGAAGGAGTGGGGCCAGAGGCAAAGGAGTTGAGCCAAAATACAACCCTCTGTCATGTTCCTTCATCCTCTCCCTCCACAATCAACACAATCCAGCAAACAAGGCTTCCAGCTACACTTCTTTGTTAGTTAACAACTATCTTCTTTATAAATGCAGATTCTAGGAAACTCTCAGACTGCAATGAAACAGGTAATCCACACATCTACGAATATCAAGGGAGGAGATGAAGTGGAAGTTGGAGAATTTGCCAGCAGTCTGGGCAAGAACTTCTTGGCCAGACAAGCTTTGCAGGGATACCCCCACTCCCTCCTACGTGGGCTTCCATGAGTGGCCAACCTGGCAGAGCGTCTGAGCCCTGCCCCTAACTTTTCCCGCTTTGCTTTGTGGTGGACCCTAGTATCTCTCAAGTCCTTGCTCTCCTCATCCTCCGAAACCTGGGTTCTCATGGTGGAGGAAAGGGGGACCCGTTCAGGCTGGGCCATCTGTGCATCCAGGTCTTGGGAAGAAAGTCTTGCTGTATCAGAGCTCACTAGGGAGGGTGCCTCCCCCTGTTCTGGCTGTTCCCATTCTGACTCTGAATCTGAGCTGCCAGACATCTCCACACGCTCAGATTTTCCTGAGGACCCCCTGCCCGGCATATTTAAGCTTAAAGCTCTCACTGCCAGTACCTAAGCTTGACAAGAGGCATTTCAACCTTTTAGAATGGGGGGGGGGGAGTGCACCAAAGCCAGGAAACCATCAAACGATCAGTGGTCAGGGGAAAGGGGGCATGGCCAACTGGGGAATTCTAGCAAGCCAAATTGGGACCCCAGGAGGGCCAGATTTGGCCCCGGGCTTGAGGTTCTACATCCCTGCTCTAGGAGGAAAACCAGAGGTTCCTTCCATAAAAGCAATATTATTTCCAAGGATAGCTAGTAATCTCACAAGTCAGGAGTTTGGGGAAACCAATCAAATGCATTTTGATTACTTTTCAAATTAGGACAAGCAATTTAACGTGTAGATTTGATCCCAGCTGTGAACCAGGAAAGGGTTGGGGACAGGTGAAATTCAAAATATTCCCACAGTGCCATGTGGGTCAGGAAATGGCAAACTGAAATAGAATAATGATCGAAGAACTGGTTGTGAATGGCTCCCTATACACACTTCAGAGCAATGATGTTCTCTTTCTGAAAGCTTACCCTTTTGGCTCCTGCAGGCCTGTCAGTACAAAAATGGTTGTACTTTGGTAAAGAGAAATGCTAAAAATAATAGACAGAATAACATAAGTTCATTTTCTCCACAGTCAGTTTGTATCCTGCAACTTACTTTTCTTTCTGGTGGGGTGGAAGGAAAAAGGCACTCTAGAAGTCTGGCAAGAATAAAGCTTATATTCTGTGCTCCCCTATGGCTCTGCAGTAACGTTTTATTTATTCACCTGGCTAGCAGAATGGTTTTGTTATCACTGTCAATTTAGGTGAATGGACACAGAAGCACATAATGCAGTCGAAAGCAGTGTTTGCCATTTGTCAAAAGTCTTTGGAAGTCCTACCAGATCACCCCTGTCTACTGGCACTCTCACATGTCTATTGACACTCTCAAAGAACTCTAAAAGGTTAGTGAGACAGGACTTACCTTTGCAGAAGCTGTGTTTATTCTTTTTCAGCAGGGCTTGCCCTTCTATATGCTTACTAATTTTACCTTTATTTATGCTTTCAACCAATTTACTCCAAACAGACATTAAGCTTATGGGCCTGTAATTTCTTGGACCTCCCCTGGATCCCTTTTAAAAAATTGGTTTTACATTGCCCATCTTCCAGTCCCCTGGTACAGAGGCTGATCTTAGGGACATGTTGCATATTTTTGTTAGAAGATCAGCAACTTCATATTTGAGTTCTTTGAGAACTCTAGGACGGATACCATCTGGGCCTGGTGATTTATTTGCTTTCAGTTTATCAGTAAGATTGAGAACTTCATCTTTTGTCACCACTATTTGCCTCAATTCTTCAGACTCCCTTCCTGAAAACCAGTTCAGGCACAGGTATCTGTCTTATATCTTCTGTCATGAAGACTGATGCAAAGAATTCCTTCAGCTTCTCTGCAATGTTCTTGTCCTCCTTTAGTACTCCTTTAACTCCATTGTTAACCTACAGCCCAACAGCCTCCCTAGCTGGTTTCCTGCTTCTGATATATTTAAAGAAATATTTATTGTTGTCCTTGATATTGTTAGCGATATGCTCTTCAAAATGCTTTTTTGCATCTCTTATTGTCTACTTTTATCGCCTTTGTGCAAGCTTGTGCTCCCTTTTGTTTTCCTCACTTGGGCAAGACTTCCATTTTCTGAAGGAAGCTCTCTTTTCTCTAATAGCTTCCTTGGTGCTGCTCATTTACCATGCCGGTGACCTCTTGGACTTGGTGTTACCTTTCCGAACCTGTAGTATACTTTTTAGCTGAGCTTCTGTTATTGTGATTTTGAGTAACCACCAAGCATTTTAAGGGATTTAACCCTCTGGACTCCCCCTTTCAACTTCCTTTTCACCAGATCCCTCATTTTAGATAAGTTTCCTCTTTTGAAGTCAAATGTGACTGTGCTGGATTTCCATTTAAATATCTGTTAAATCTGATAGCACTGTTGTCGCTGTTTCCAATTAGTTCAACAACATTTACATCTTGTACTAGGTCCTGTCTGTCTGAGAGATGGTGCCAGTTGGGCCCTGAGGGAGAAGCAAGAAAATGGGCAGCAGCAACAATACAGAGAAGTTGGCAGTCACATTCAGGAACAAGTCCTATTGACAGTATCTTGCCAAAGGGCCCTCCTAAAACTGGAACCAGCACCAGAATTACTATACATATGGTATACATTTTTTCTGCCATATAATCTCATGCATGATTAATTTGTGGTAAGGTTTGTATGCATTAGTAACATATGACTAGCAATGTTGAGGTGGGATGGCAGGTAATGAGAGACAACTTTATTTATTTATTCATTCATTCATTCATTTCATTTCTATACCGCCCAATAGCCGAAGCTCTCTGTCCAACTCTATGTCCGAGGCTAGATATAAGTTCTTGGTGGCAAATTCTTACATATGGAGGGAACTCCATGTACATGAGAACACACCCTTCAACTCCAATATTGATTAATGTTCTTATTCCACGTCACATATGCCATAATCTTGGCTTGTGTGCCAGAAGCAGACAGTAGGAGTAATGAAGTGCCTTATGCAAATGTTGTTCCTGGACAAATCAAATAATCTAGATGCGCCAAGTCACATACCACAGGGAAAGAAAGAAAAATCTTTCTAACGTAGGTGACGATGCTGTTCTCATCCCAACGGCAGTGATCAGTGAGATCCCACTTACCAACGTAAAGCAAATAACCCACCCTGGGTAAGACTACTCTCCTTCCTCCTAGAAACATAGAATCATAGAATAGTAGGGTTGGAAGGGGCCTACAAGGCCATCGAGTCCGACCCCCTGCTCAGTGCAGGAATCCAAGTCACAGCATCCCTGACAGGTGGCTGTCCAGCCTCGTCTTGAACGCTTCCAGTGTGGGAGAGCCCACCACCTCCCTAGGTAATTGGTTCCATAGTCATATTGCTCTAACAGTCAGGAAGTTTTTCCTGCTGTTCAGCTGGAATGTGGCGTCCTGTAACTTGAGCCCATTATTCCGTGTCCTGCACTCTGGGATGATCGAGAATAGATGCTGGTCTTCCTCTCTGTGACAACCTTTCAAGTACTTGAAGAGCGCTATCATATCTCCCCTCAGTCTTCTCTTCTGAAGGCTAAACATGCCCAGTTCTTTCAGTCTCTCCTCATAGGGCTTTGTTTCCAGTCCCCTGATCATCTTTGTTGCCCTCCTCTGAACCCTCTCCAGTTTGTCTGCATCCTTCTTAAAGTGTGGTGCCCAGAACTGGACACAGTACTCCAGATGAGGCCGAACCAGTGCTGAGTAAAGGGGAACTAGTACTTCCCAGGATTTGGAAGCTATGCTTCTATTAATGCAGCCCAAAAGAGCATTTGCCTTTTTTGCAGCCACATCACCTTGTTAGCTCATATTCAGCTTGTGATCCACAACAATTCCAAGATCGTTCTCGCCTGTAGTGTTGTTGAGCCACGTATCCCCATCTTGTACCTGTGCATTTGATTTCTTTTCCCTAGGTGCAGCACTTGGCATTTATCCCTATTAAATGTCATTCTTTTGTTTTCTGCCCAGGGCTCTAGCCTATCCAGATCACTTTGAATTTTGTTTCTGTCTTCCAAAGTATTAGCTATCCCGCCCAATTTTGTGTCATTTGCAAATTTGATCAGCATTTGTTCCTCCTCTAGAAAACAATAATCAAGTACAAGAATACTTACAATAGACAGTTTTGTTGACATGGGCAGTAGTGAGCAAAAAGATGCAGGAGGGAGGACTGGGAAAAGGGTCAGAATAAAGACATTGGAGGAAGCATACATCTTATCCTATATATATATAATTCAAAGTCTGGAGTTAGTTGGTCATCCCTTTTTGACTGCATTCCCGTTGATCACTTTTCATGAAACACACTTCATTGGAAAGTTTTTGACACACAGATTCCATGAATAACAACAGTTTTCACTATAATTCAAAGTCGGGAGTGTATTTATGCCCATAAAGCTTCTTTTAAAAAATAATTAGACTGTCTTCTATAACAATGTACTATAAAGTTTTTTTTTAATATCAAAACATGTCAAGCATAATTAAACAAACATAATTAACTGCAAATGGGAGTGACATGAAATATGAACACAAAAGAAGTCTTTGTACACCTTTATAAACACAGGTGCAGGCCAAAATACAATGATATGCCAGTAACATATGGCCTGTAAACAAATCATGAAGGGATTAAGAGACATCTGCATTTAAAAGTAACCCAGTCAGAATTTAGTTATTGCTCAGAAAGGGAGTATCTAGCTGTTAAATTTAACAAAATAACATTTTAAAGTCTCTGTACACCTCTCTAAACAAAGGTGCAGGCCAAAGTACAATGATATGGCAGTAACATAATAGCTTGTAAACAAATCATGAAGGGATTAAGAGACATCTACATTTAAAAGTAACCCAGTCAGAGTTTAGTTATTGCTCAGAAAGGAAGTCTCTAGATGTTAGATTTAACAAAATAACAATATATTCCATGCATTACTAACATGCTTACTGGTAACAGTAACTGGCAGGTGAACTGTGAATATAAGCACACCTCATGCCGCTGTGCTAATTCTACCCCTCCAGCCCCTAGAGTAGAAGTTTTGTGCCTCTGCCTGGATGCTCCTGTGCCTGCCTCGGCAAGCCTGCATATGCAGGTGGCCCACCGCCCTTTTGATGACAGTGAAGCTCTGGCTAGCCTTGCATTGGTCAGTATCTCAAACCAGCCCAGGCATACTAGGCAGACTGTGCCTGTCAGCATGTGTCCCGCAACCAATATTGATAGGTTTGATATCAGCATCTATGTCAAGGTTTGTGAACACTGCTATGCCTTGCTTTTCAAGCCACTTCCCCATTCGTCCAGCCTTTGCTATTAGCATCAACAAGAGCTAGGGACAGACCGTGGACCAAGTTAGTATCTATTTGCCAACACCTGTCTTTTGCCATGGACAACCCTACATTGCCATGAGTCATGTGCACTCACTGGCAAACCTCAAGATTCAATTCATTGATGGACCAGAACAAGGACGTTACAGTGGCCGCGCTGGAGTTTACACCAAGAACATTGTATTTAATGAAGTTTAGTAAAGATAAAAGGTGCAACACTTTGAATGTTTCAGTAAATGCACTTAGTTAAGTTAAACCTTTTGTTAGATTTGATTTTTCTCCATGAACTGTGTGTGGGTAACCAACTGGTATAGCGTAAAATGAGCATGGGGAGCAAGGCAGTTTTCCTGATGCTGAGACATACGTTTATATTAGGGCACATTCAACAATTGAATCACCCTGTCACCCTCACAGTTCATGTAATAGGATGGTAAGATTTGACAGTCTTTCAGGATACTTATGGATGAAGTGGACAATTTACTCCACATTTTAGTGATTCTGAGAGAGGATAGGCAATACGTTCTTTACAAGTGGGGCCTGCAACACAACAGTGGAGTGTTTTTGTTCAGGGTTCCAGCCATGCCCACTTCTAGAATATTCCATTCCATTCCCCTTCCACCTAAATCTAAGCCTGGTTTAAAGATGAAAAACCATCAGAAGGGAAAGCCACCAGGGGCCTTGAAGTTGCCCATCAGCAGTCAGCATCTGGACAGTACATTAAGCAGGCACACAGGTCACCTGATTACAGTCTTCCCCACTATGGTGATATGTATTGCATTTCAATTTTGTTGTTGTTGTTGTTCAGTCGTTAAGTCATGTCTGACTCTTCGTGACCCCATGGACCATAGCACGCCAGGCCTTCCTGTCCTGCGCTCTCTCCCAGAGTGTGCTCAAGTTCATATTCATTGTATCGGTGATAGCCATCTCATCCTCTGCTACCCCCTTCTCCTTTTGCCTTCAATCTTTCCCAGCATCAGGGTCTTTTCCAGGGAGTTTTCTCTTTGCATTAGGTGGCCAAAATATTTGAGCTTCAGCATCTCTCCTTCCAATGAGCACTCAGGGTTGATTTCCTTTAGGATTGACTGATTTGACCTCTTTGCAGTCCAGGGAACTCGTAAGAGTCTTCTCCAGCACAACAGTTCGAAAGCATCAATTCTTCAGCGGTCAGCCTTCCTTATAGTCCAGCTCTCACAGCAATATGATGCTACTGGGAAAACCATAGCTCTGGTTATGCGGACCTTTGTTGGCAAGGTGATGTCTCTGCTTCTGACCATGCTGTCTAGGTTTGCCATAGCTTTCCTCCCAAGGAGCAAGCGTCTTTTAATTTCATGGCTACAGTCACCGTCTGCGGTGATCTTGGAGCCCAAGAAAATAAAACCTGTCACTGCTTCCATTTCTTCCCCTTCCACATGCCAGGAAGTGATGGGGCCGGATGCCATGATCTTAGTTTTTTTAATGTTGAGTTTCAAACCAGCTTTCGCACTCTCCACTTTCACCCTCAACAAGAGGCTCTTTCGATCCTCTTCGCTTTCTGCCATTAGGGTGGTATCGTCTGCGTATCTGAGGTTGTTGATAATTCTCCTGGCAATCTTAATTCCGACCTATGATTCATCCAACCCGGTGTTTCTCATGACGTACTCTGCATATTAAGTTAAATAAGCAGGGCAACAATATACAGCCTTGTAGTACTCCTTTCCCAATTTTGAACCAATCAATTGTTTCATGTCCGGTTCTTACTGTTGCTTCTTGACCCTCATACAGGTTTCTCAGGAGACAGGTAAGGTGGTCTGGTACTTCCATCTCTTTAAGAATTTGCCACAGTTTGTTGTGATCCACACAATCAAAGGCTTTAGCGTAGTCAATGAAGCAGAAATAGACGTTTTTCTGGAATTCTCTTGCTTTCTCCATGATCCAACGAATGTTGGCGATTTGATCTCTAGTTCCTCTGCCTCTTCGAAACCCAGCTTGTACTTCCGGTAGTTCTCGGTTCACATACTGCTGAAGCCGAGCTTGTAGGATTTTGAGCATCACCTTGCTGGCATGTGAAATGAGCACAATTGTATGGTAGTTTGAACACTTTTTGGCATTGCCCTTCTTTGGAACGGGAAGATTCTTTCCACCTCTTCTTAATCTCATCTGCTTCTGTTAGGTCCCTGCCTTCTTTGTCCTTTATCATGCCCGTCTCTGCACAAAACATTCCCTTGAGATCTCCAGTTTTCTTGAAGAGATCTCTCGTCTTTCCCATTTTATTGTTTTCCTCGATTTCTTTGCATTGTTCATTTAAGAAGGCCTTCTTGTCTCTCTTTGCTATTCTTTGGAACTCTGCATTCAGTTAGATATATCTTCCCCTTTCTCCCTTGCTTTTCACTTCCCTTCTTACCTCAGTTACTTATAAAGCCTCATCAGACAGCCACTTTGCTTTCTTGCATTTCTTTTTCTTTGGGAAGGATTTAGTTGCTGCCTCCTGAACAATGTTACAGACCTCCATCCATAGTTCCTCAGGCACTCTGTCTATCAGGTCTAATCCCTGAAATCTATTCGTCACCTCCGCTATATATTCATAAGGGATATGATTTAGGTCATATGTGAATGGTTTTCCCTACGTTCTTCAATTTAAGCCGAAATTTTGCAAGAAGAAGCTCATGATCTGAGCCACAGTCAGCTCCAGGTCTTGTTTTTACTGACTGCATAGAGCTTCTCCATCTTTGGCTGCAAATTACATAATCAATCTGATTTCGATATTGACCATCTGGTGATGTCCATGTGTAGAGTCATCTCTTGTGCTGTTGGAAAAGAGTGTTTGCTATGATCAGCGTGTTCTCTTGGCAAAACTCTATTAGCCTTTGTGCTGCTTCATTTTGTACACCAAGGCCATGCTTGCCCGTTATCCCGGTGATTTCTTGACTTCCTACTTTAGCATTCCAATCCCCTATGATGAAGAGGACATCTTTTTTGGGTGTTAGTTCTAGAAGGTGTTGTAAGTCTTCATAGAACCGATCAACCTCAGCTTCTTCGGCCTCAGTGGTTGGGGCATAGACTTGAATTACTGTGATGTTGAATGGTTTGACTTGGATTCGTACTGAGATCATTCTGTCGTTTTTGAGATTGTACCCCAGTACTGCTTTTCCCACCCTTTTGTTGACTATGAGTGCTACTCTATTTCTTCCAAGGGATTCTTTCTCACAGTAGTAGATATAATGGTCAGCTGAATTAAATTTACCCAATCTTGTCCATTTTAGTTCACTGATTCCCAAGATGTCGATGTTTAATCTTGCCATCTCATGTTTGACCACCTCCAGTTTACCTTGATTCATTGATCTGACATTCCAGGTTCCGAAACAATATAGGTCTTTACAGCATCGGACTTTCTTTTCACCACCAGACACATCCACAGCTGAGTGCCCTTTTGCTTTTGTCCAGCCGCTTCACTCTTTCTGGTGCTACTTAGAAATTTCCTCTGCTCTTCCCCAGTAGTATATTGGACACCTTCCGACCTGAAGGTCTCATCTTCCGGCGTCATATCTTTCAATTTACATTATAGTAATTACTTCTAAATTTGTGTCTATACATATAAATCCATATATGAACTATGTATGCAAATCGGTATCCTCTTTTTTGATGCATTTCCTCTTTGGCAATGCATAAGTGGCTACCCTACACAAGATACTCAGAGCTACTCAGAGAGAGAGAGAGAGAGAAGGAAGGAAGGAAAATAGGAACCAGAGAGAGAGAGAGAGAGAGAAAGCAGAGTCAGAGAGAGAGAAGGAAGGAAGCAAAGGAAGGAAGGAAACAAAGAAAGAGGAACCAGAGAGAAAGGAAGAAAGAATCCAGAAAGAGAGAGAGAGAAGCCAAAATGAGGAGCACGCACACAGGGTGCATAGTTATGCACACACATGAATACAGGTAAGAGGGGTGCTCCCAACATTTATTTATTTATTTATTTATTTATTCATTCATTCATTCATTCATTCATTTCATTTCTATCCCACCCAATAGCCAAAGCTCTCTGGGCGGTTCACAAAAATTAAAACCACAAAGTACAACATAAAACAATATAAAATATAAAAGCTTAAAACCATAATATAACAATACAACCAGAATAAAACCTAGCAGCAACACAGAGAGTTAAAATACAGATTTAAAACACCAGAGCTAAAAGATGGAGGGTGCAATCCTATTGGGATAGGCGACCGCCTATCCAATGCAGGGCAGGAGAAGCACGGAGGGGATTGTCCCCTCTGCACTTCATCTGCCCTGCACTTATGGAACCTCGGAGCGTGAGGAGCGGCAGTTGGACAACACATAGGATGTGTCATACTGGCATTTCTGACTTCCCCGCCCCGACACGCCCCCAGGAACGCCCTGTTTTTGCTGCTCCACACTTCTCTTCTGAGCGTGGAGTGTGGGGCCATTCCATGCTGCCTACGAGGCAGCGTGGGACGGGGTGGAGGTTGGTTCTCATGAAACCGACCTCGAAGCGCAGGCTCCGAGGTTGGTATCCAGGAACCAACCTATCCTATGGCCGTCTAGCCACTGACTAGTGGCCATAGAATTGCACCCTAAGAAATGCTAAAATACTGTGAGAATAAAAAATAAGAACAATATAGGCGCCAGGTGAACCTCTCTAGGGAGCTCATTCTACAACCAGGGGGCCACAGCAGAAAAGGCCTTCCTCCTGGTGGCCACCTGCCTTACTTCTTTTGGTGGGGGCTCCTGGAGAAGGACCCCTGAGGATGAACTTAGGGTCCGGGCAGGCACATATGGGAGGAGGCAATCCTTCAGATAACTTGGCCTCAAGCCATTTAGGGCTTTGGATTTTAATACCAGCACTTTTCATTGGGCCCGGAAATGGACTGGCAGCCAGTGCAGCTGGAAAAGTACTGGCGTAATGTGATCTCATTGGCCAGTCCCTATTAACAATCTTGCTGCCCTATTTTGGACTAGCTGAAGTTTCTGGACCATTTTCAAAGGCAGCCCCATGTATAACACATTGCAGTAATCCAGATGAGAGGTTATCAGAGCATGGATAACTGTATCTAGGCTATTTCTGTCCAGATACGGGCATAGTTGGTATATCAGCCTAAGCTGATAAAAGGTGCCCCGTGCCACTGAGTTCACCTGTGCCTCAAGTGACAATTCTGGATCCAAGAGCACCCCCAAACTATGAACCTGATCCTTTAGAGGCAGTGCAACCCCCTCCAGAACAGGTTGAACTTCACCTAGCCAAGCAGACGAACCATCCACTAACAGTACCTCCATCTTGTCTGGATTGAGTTTCAGTTTATTGGCCCTCATCCAGTCCATTATCATGCTCAAGCACTGATTCAGAACAGCCACAGCTTCACCTGGGTTTGATGAGAAAGAGAGGTAGAGCTCGGTGTCATCCGCATATTGATGGCACCTCAGCCCACACTTCCAGATAACCTCCCCCAGTGGTTTCATGTAGATATTGAACAGCACAAGGGATAAAACAGAGCCCTGTGGAACCCCATGGCATAATTGCCAAGGCACAGAGCAATAATCCCCCAGCACCACATTCTGGAATCGGCCATCCAAGTAGGGGCGGAACCACTGCAGTGCAGTGCCTCCAACTCCCAACCCAGACAACCTATCCAGAAGGATATCATGGTCGATAGTATCGAAAGCCGCTGAGAGGTCCAGGAGAATCAGCATGGTTGCACTCCCCCTGTCATTTTTTTGTGATTAATTAAAAAAATCAAAACAGAAAACATTTTTGTAATTGCCCCCCAGTTGAGCCCAGGGCACTTTTTCAAAATGCCAAAGGTGCCCAAAGGCCCCCAAAGGTTGGAAACTCCTGATCTGTATTTTAGAGGTTGCTACTGTGATGTCGCCATCATGGAACCTCATTGGCTCTTGCAAGCTGGAGCCAATGAGGAAGACAGAGTAACTGCCACCCCTTCTCAGACCAATATGGGTGACATTGAGAATGCACAGCCCTATCAGAGCACAGCATCTGCATCACATCTGGTGCTGAGCCAGAGCTAGGACTCATGATATAGCATCACAGAAAGACAGAGTCTGGAGCCAAGCCTCAGTCTCTTCTGCCGGTAGAAGCAGCAGGCAGCTGAGCAGAGTCTCTCTGTGTGTGTTGGTTTAATTTTTGTTTCTGAATTCTGTGTGTATGTGTGTGAGAGGTAGAGGGGCAGGCAGCCTGCAAGCCTGGCAGCCAGCTTGAATCCTTCCAGATCCTTAGCAGACAGCAGCAGGTAGGAAAGTTTTCCATTTTTTTTACAACTTGGGTACGCAGCTCTAGGCTTTATACATTAATTTTAGGGTTCTATGCTCTGTATATTAATTTTTAAGGCTTGGGCACAGCTCTGAACTCTGTAAATTAACTTTTAAGGCTTGGGTGCAGCTCCAGGACTTTAAATGAATTTTTAGGGATCTAGGCTCTGTAAATTATTTTTGAAGGCTCTGGGTTCTGTGAATTAATTTTGAGGGCTTGGGTGCTCTAGGCTTTGCTAGTTGTTCATTCAGATATTTTTCCTTTGTTCTGCCCTTTTTGTTACTTGTTCTTTGAAAAATATAAAAAATCCCTCAAATGAACTTTTAAAAACTTAAATTAAAAAACAATTGCACTTTTGAGCATTAAGTGCACCAATTTTTCAGTAGGAAAATAGTCTTCATTTCCTTTATTTTGCTACAAAAATTCCCTGACTCTAATTTATCCCAAGGGATAATTTATCCCATACCGCCCCGCCCCGCCCCGCCTCATGGACTAGCATTTATCGGATCCATCAATATATTTCAACCATAAAAGCATTCTGTGGCCAAATTAGTTTAGGAAACACTGGTTTAGCTCCATCTCTCAATGGTTTTGTCCCCTGGTTAAACCTTATTTTATTTCGGCAAGCATTTGACCTGCCATGTTGATGATTTTTTATGTGGAAAACCCTTACTTTATATAGAATCATAGAATAGTAGGGTTGGAAGGCGCTTACAAGGCCATCGAGTCCAACCCCCTGCTCAATGCAGGAATCCAAGTCAGAGCATCCCTGACAGATGGCTGTCCAGCCTCGTCTTGAATGCCTCCAGTATGGGAGAGCCCACTACCTCCCTAGGTAATTGGTTCCACTGTCGAATTGCTGTAACAGTCAGGAAGTTTTTCCTGATGTCCAGCTGGAATCTGGCTTCCTGTCACTTGAGCCCATTATTCCATGTCCTGCACTCTGGGATGATCGAGAAGAGATCCTGGCCTTCCTCTCTGTGACAACCTTTCAAGTACTTGAAGAGTGCTATCATATCTCCCCTCAGTCTTCTCTTCTGAAGGCTAAACATGCCCAGTTCTTTCAGTCTCTCCTCATAGGGCTTTGTTTCTAGTACCCTGATCATCTTCATTGCCTTCCTCTGAACCCTCTCCAGTTTGTCTGCATCCTTCTTAAAGTGTGGTGCCCAGAACTGGACACAGTACTCCAGATGAGGCCTAGTACTTCCTGGGATTTGGAAACTATACTTGTATTCATGCAGCACCAGATAGCATTGGCCTTTTTTGCAGCCACATCACCTTGTTAGCTCATATTCAGCTTGTGATCTACAACAATTCCAAGATCCTTCTCGCTTGTAGTATTGTTGAGCAAGTATTGCCCATTTTGTAACTGTGCATTTGGTTTCTTTTTCCTAGGTGCAGAACTTGGCATTTATCCCTATTAAATGTCATTCTGTTGTTTTCTGCCCAGCACTCCAGTCTATCAAGATCACTTTGAATTCTGTTTCTGTCTTCCAGGGTACTAGCTATTCCACCCAATGTTGTGTCATCTGTAGATTTGATAAGCATTCCCTGCACCTCCTCATCCAAGTAATTAATAATGACTTTTATTGCTCTTATTAGTTGTAAGCCTCCTGGAACAATGAAAATGCATCAGAAGGGTGGGATACAAGTCCTCTAAATCAATCAATCAATCAATCAATCAATTAATCAATCCAGGACTTTCTGGGAATGGTGATGAATAGCAGAGACCAGGGACTTTCCTGGCTAATTTGGGACAATTGGAATGTATGCTTCTAAGTCTCAATAGTAGTATGTCCCCCACCCCTCGAGGAAGCTTTTTATATGCATTCACAAAGAAATGTAATAAGCTATAAACGATGGCTATATATATAATTACAACCATTTTAAATCATTTGTGCACATATTTGAACATGCACATGACAAAGAAGAGGAATAGAAAAGTGGAACATAAATTAAGGTATAACCACTTCCCAATGAGTACAGAGAACATATCTGAATAATATCACTTATGCACAACAGAGGCTTATTTTAACCTACTCCTCCCTTTCAAGGCATGCAAGTAATGGTATTTATTATGGAATATGTACTTTCCCCAAAAAATTATATTGAAAAAGAATGACTTTCTTTCCCCTCCACTGCAAAGACAGAGTAATATTGTATTGGAAACATTGCATATATATTTGGAAGCAAATGCAAACAACATTGTTATCAGTGTGAGTTAACTTTTAACACAGAGAGAACAGAATAAACTACTCCCATAAACATAGAACTTTAAGGTAGTGAGAAAATGCTACAGCAACGCATGGAAGGATAAGTAGAACTAATGTTTTAATTCCATAGCAACGGAATGAACCAGTAACTAGGGTTGGAGCAACCACCACCACAGAATAGTACAAAACCAATGGCAGTCATCTGTACTGCAGCACTAGAAATGGGCATATGTCTTGCACGTTTTCCATATTGTAAGCTGGGTATCTGTATGGTCTCTGGTGCCTGGTGCAGTGGCACCAAGGGGTCACCATAGGCAGAGCCAACTACATCTAGTTTGGCACCTATCCTAAGACCCTAAGAAGACTTAAGCAACACATTACAAGTATTTAGCGTCTTTGCACAAAGGCACACTGAGGCAAATAGGCAAGTCACTTGTCAGGAGCGCCCCTCCTGCCTTTTGAAATCCTTAAGTAGCCAGAATCAACACAGAGACGATAGGGCTCTTTTCCAAGGCTTTATTTCCATTCAACCTAATGATGCTTACAGATGCTAATTGCCTGAGCCTAATGAGGGAAACTTAAGAGAGCTTCCTACTAGGGGTTTCTAGCCTTAGTGAATTAGTTGATCTCCGTTTGGAGGGTAAAGGCGGGAAGCCTCTGAACTTAAGGGCTAGGAGGTGAAAGTCCACCCCTTTCCCATGGGACATCGGGGCGCAGCTGTTGATGTCACATCAAGCGGGCTGAGTGCTGCCTCTTGGCGCCCTCCATCTCCCGCTTGTCCCAACGCCGGTGCCTAGCATCCTGAAGCTCCAGTTGTCCCTCCCCTTGCCTGCCAGAGTCACTACCACTCTCAGGAATGTGATCAGGGAGGGGCTCTCCCTCCAGTAGCACTTCTGAACAGCACGTGGGTTCCTCTCTCACAGTTTCTATCTCTTCCTCAGAATCAGAACTGCTTTGGGGCTCTATGGGCTCCGAACCAACCCTGACATGACTTGACAGAGTTCATGATTGCAAGGGAACATTTGGGTCTGACTCCCTGACTCTTGTGAGCCTACAATTATCAGTAACCCATTTCACAGAAAGCGAAACTGAGGCACATGAACGTTAAGATTATGTCTGCAAAGCAGTGTATGTATGGGGGAATAATAATATCAAAGTAATGCAGGAAAGCCATCTTTTGAATCCATAGCATTGTTCAGAAAATGTAAACTATGAGAAATTAATTTCAAGATCATAAGTTCAAAACAAAGGGTGGGGTGGGGGGATATTCACCTAGCCACTCCTGTTTTTCTGTTCCAGCAGCAACCCCCATTGCACAGAAAAGGGAAACCGAGGCAAGTGACTTTAAGATCATGAGTGCAAAGCAGGGGGGCGAGGATCCGCACATACACACAGAAGCAGAGAAACCCTCATTGCATAGAAAAAGGAAACTCTGGCAAACTTACCTACACTCACAAACTCTCAGAAGAGATTGCTCTTGTTCTCTTTCTCTCTGCTGCCGCTGTGCTGCTCAAAATCCTGAGGTCAGTTAGTGCTGCTAGTTGAGAGGCTGAACAGCAGGACTGGTTGTCTGCTCTACAGAGACACCATGAGCACAAAAGCAGATATCAGGAGATACAAGTTGATCACGTGGGCTGATGGGTGCCCTCTGTAGACACCCATTTCACCAAGTTATCTGCAGAGACATGAGTGAACCACATTTGGTAGTCATGCAGAGTGGTCTTCCTGGATGCCCTGCTTGACTGTCTGTCCCTGTGGCCTACTGCATAGTTATGCATAGGGAAACATCTAGGTATGCATGCTCATCGCATATGCATAATTAGCCCAATGAGCCAGCACAAAACAGAATAAGACTGGCTGGTGGCAGAGCTAGGACCAAACATGGCACTGCAGATGTCATGTATTATGTACTCGAACAAACAGTGTATAAGCAACTGCTGGAGTTTGGGGGATCTCTTTTGAGGGCACCCCTCCCTACATTTATTGTAAAACCATCTCAACCTGTAGCCACGCAGAACTGGAAGGTTTTTAATGAGATCATGTAGATAGCCCACTTTTAACTTGAAATATGATATCTTATTTTTCATAGATGGCCAACATATAGTATGGGTATAAGTAGCACAGACAACAGGAATTTGTGGCACTCCTGCACTAGAGCAGGAAGGCCCATGAACCTGGTTAAGGTGTGGAGGTATCCTGCATGGTATCCTGCGTTCATGCTGGCCTTGAAGTCTGAATCAGCCCTCCATCAGTAGCCATGGATGTAAACAAAACACACTCGAGTGGTGGGTCAAGAACAGACTTTACTTGAGAAATAACAAGCTTACATCTTGAGGTAAGTTGGCTGAGGTCAGCCTAATGGTCAGCATCCCTTGCAGGAGGAAGTAGGAAAAAGAATAGGAGAGTAGGCGGAGGAGACAAGGAAAAGGCAATATCTCCCAGAGATCCCCTCCCATCAGGTTAAGTGACTCAAGGCCCAAGTCCCTCCAACAGTTCTCACCCATGTTATGCTGCTGGCTGCTCCCTGACACAGTAGATAAGAGCCAAAGCAACACCAAGGTACAGCATATGGACTGTACTGGGCACTAGAATGGCACCATCTCGTATTTCACATGTTTCACACTTGCCAAAAAGATTGGTCACTACTACTGTGCTCCTGACAATTGCATGTCCACTCCCCCCACCTGTGTGAATTTCTTTTCTTTGAAGATTTCTCAGAATCTATAGGCACTTATAGTGTTTCTAAACAGCTCATATATTTAAATCAAACTGTTGTTAGTTCTGCTGCTCCCCAAAACAAATGAGGTAAAAAAATGTATAGTGTACCAAATTCTGGAAGTGCACATCAGCCTTCCCCAACCTGGTACCCTCGAGATGTTTTGGACTACAGCACCCAGCATTCCTAACCATTGGCCATGCTGACTGGGGCCCAAAACATCTGGAGGGCACCTGTCAGGGGTGCCTCTGAGCATAGGCAGTGGCAGAGTAGCTCAGGTTCCGAAGAGGAACCACAAAATGTGGGGTAGGAACTTTCCCGGACTCTTCCAGACAGGGAAAGACAGATTCCTCAGGCTTCAATAGTCCAGCTGGACGGAGAGGGTTTCTCTTCACACCTCCCTGTGGGAGATAGTGGACAGGGAGAGGGAGGGCGTGGAGAACTTGAATTCTTAGATGCCAAGTGCAGACGCAGAGCCAAAAGAGAGATGGCAGGGGTGGAGCTTAGGTGATTGGCCCGGCAGGAACAGCTACGCGTAGAGACCTCACAAGATAGAGGGAGATTTCCCCCCTTAAGTTAGGATAGCCTGCCTGCCTTTTCTCAAATGGTGGGCAACTTTCAACCTGGGTAGCTTCCCCTTGAACTCCCTGAAGGCTTTTCCTTTCTAGACTGTGAGTTACTGACAATTTGCATCTGTATGACCCATTGAAGTAAAGGATTAAAGAGCGGTGGAGAGAAGCCTCTTGTCTTCTTGTTTTGATTTGGCTTGTGAAGTTCAGCGGGGACAAAAGGGAATCCTGACTGCACCAGGCTGGGGAAGGTGTCTGTACACAATACGTTAGTCCAAAAAGACATATTTTGCTCTTTGTTTCTGTTTGTAGAGTTTGGAAACCTTCCTAACTTTTAACATTTACCTAAACCAGTCTTCCTGCAATTTAATGTTTTGTCCTCACCATTGGCTATGCTGACTAGGGCTGATGGGAGCTGTAGGTCAAAACCTCTGGAAGACCACAAATTGCCCATCCCTGCCTTAGTGGATGGGAGTGAACAACTGTTCCCCTTCTTCCTGATACCCTTTGGTATGCTTACAAAATATCAACATATTCTCCCTCAGAAGTACAGCTGGTGCTGAGATATAAGTTCTCCATAAACTTTCTGCATGCTTTTGTGTGTGTGTGGTGGCGGGGGAGGGCTGAGGTGAGGGAAGTTGAAACATCCTGGCAAAATTTTGGAGTGGGAGGAAACTGGAGGTGAAACTCACTGCCCACCATCCAGACAAGCTCTAGCAGTGGGTACTTCCACACCCTCACGTTTCATTCTTCCAGAATCAGTCCAGTGTTCTCACAAATGGGGTAGTGAAATGGGGTGACTTTGCCCTACTTACAGCCCAGTCCTCACCCCATTTGCTTGGAAACAAAGATCATTCTTCAAGTTCCCAGAGTTTTCCATCAAGTGTGCATTTGACAGGGAGCTGCAGCCAATTTTGTCTCTCCTCCCTGATCAGTGTGACTATATAATACATATATTTCCATACACGTGTTTGTTTCATCATCACATCACATGTTTCTGTGAAGCACTCTGAAGTGCTGGTGATTTCAGTGAGCCTTTATTCCAAGTAAATAAACTTAGGATTGCAGTGTGTTATTATTTTTGATATTAACAACTTATTAAGGTTTTCAATCAGATACACAAACACATACTTGAAATAACAACATGCAGAACAATGACAAGGATTGTAGTGTAACCCATCCTCTTTAATATAAACATATTTGTTCCTTCAGCTGTGTAAGGTTTATCTTCTGGACATTTTGAAGCTCCTTTGCATTGTTTCCAACCTGTCAGGTTGAAAAATTGCACCCTTATTCCAGAGTAATCAATCTGGAATAAGTACACCGCCTTAGTTCCATTTTCAACAATCACTAATCATCACTAATCCCATGAATTTAGAACTTGAAAATATCCAGTCCTCTGGTGCCCTGATTTTATGTACAAAAGATGGTTAAAGTCTGCCAAGGGGTAACTAATCAGAATTAACGGGTGATCCTGAGTATGCAGTCTGAGAGGAAGATGCATTTAAGCACTTTGTCCTGGCTAGGTGCCAGTTGGGATCATTACTTTCTTCCTGTCTGAAATTCCCCCTGATGATCTACAACTCCTTTGTATGTGTAGTGCAGGTGGCAGGCAGAAAACCCATATCTAAATGCTTTGCCTGCAAAGCTCTTTGGGATAAAGGGGTGGTTTAGAAATGTACAGGTGTTTTTATTCAACACCTCTCTGGCTTTCTAATGTTTCCTTCAAGATGGTGAATTCCTAAATCTTCTGTCTCAATGTGTGTTTGAAAAGGTGTGTGTGTGAGAGAGAAAGAGAGGGAGCACGTTGCTCTCTCTCTAAGAATAAGAAGAATGTGCTGAACCCTCTGGCTGGAAGCCAGGATTCTCTGTGGAAGTATAAATCGACCCATCAGGGAGGGAGGGGGAGAGAGAGATTAACGTTGGCCGTCTTCATTAGTGGGTCCCCTGAGGAAGCCAGGGCTGCCATGAGCTGTGAATGAGACCAGCTGGGGAGGGGAAGGGAGGGTTCATGGTTTTTAGCACTCCCTTTAGAGTCTCCTGAGGAGGGGAGAGAATGATAGCGATGGAAGGACATAAAATGAGGGAAGCTGAAGCCTTGTAGCAGAACACTTGCTACCTTCTGATTGGATGAAGGGGTATTTGGCTGCTAGTCTGTTGCTCCAATCATTGCCTAGTGAGCTGTTTGGACTACTTGGCATGCTAATTGGGAGAAGAAGAGAGGAAATTGGCCCCGTGGCAGCGTGATGCCCTGCCAAACAAGCGAGAGTAATTACACTCCCAGCCCCTTCATTATATGGGTTTTCGGGGTAACCAGAAAAGGAATAATTCTTCTCACACCTTTTCTTTTCTTTTTCCTGGGTGCTTGCTTTAATCCAGGTAATTTTACTCCAGTCCTTCCAAGCTCTTTTCATACTTAACCCCTCCATACTAAATCTCAGTCTTCCTCAGGCCCATGGGTTTGTCCATGCAAGGGCCTGTTTTCACATGCATGCAAGTTTGCTTTAGCCCAGGTTGCTCTGTCTGGAAGCGATTGCATTTGTGGGTGGGAAGGCTTTCTTTTCTTTTGTCTAAATCTTGAAGAAACATATTTCTTAGCACAGCACTTGACAGATTGAATTGTGATGGAGCTGCTACCGGTACAATCCAGTTAAAGCTAGTCGCTCCTCCCCTCCCTTTTCCTCCTCCCCTGTTTCTACATGCAGTGGAAGGATGCAGATATGACAGCTCTGGATCCTGGAGTTCTTTATTCATAAATACAGGTATGACACTTACTGCCTGTCTGAACTCTGATCTCAGGGGAACACAGAGAGGGAAGTTTGCTGTCCCTTGTCCTTTTTAAACCGGATAGGCTCACAGTCCATCAGCAAGGGTTGAATGAGTGTGTTAAATGTTATGCTGCTTTTTAGCAATGGGTCACAGAACTGTTTAAGGTGTAAACAAAGGCTTGATACACTGGGACCTTGTTTTGTCTGCCTGCCCTGAGATGGAAAGTTCCATGGATAGATGAAATCCAGAAATAGATTAGATTTTACATTGCTGACACAATGCAGGAATTTGGGCAGAGTTCAGAGTATTCCCTGTCTTTCACAACTGCCTAGCACTAACTGAAACTAGGCACTTGGAACAGGTGCTGTTGCTTCCTTGGCTGAAATGAGCATCTAGCCAGCCAGGAAAATTGTAGCTCTAGCTTTGAATGCCTGCCTTTTCCCTGTGGAACAAGGCCTGAATCATTCCTTTCCAGGCAGATGATCTGACAGTCCTCTTGTTCCTGTTCTTTTTCATTCCTGTTTCTCTGTGGGTAATTGGAGTCAAAATGAGCATGGAATGGTTAAACAAGTTCCAGTGTTTGTCTTTTATTCTTCCCAGTTCCTGGGTCAGAGGTTTATGCTTGTGAATTGAAGAGAGATTCCATCTCTAGACATTGTGCCAGAAGTGTGTGTGTGTGTGTGTGTGTGTGTATGAATGTATGTAACCTAGACTTGTATGCTATTATCATGTGTGTTCTGCAGATAGTGACAAAATGGTTCATTCATTTCACAGAAGCTTTCGTTTCACATCCTCTCAGGGAAAAATATCTTAACATTTCTAAAGTGTCTTGCATATCAGATCTGTCCTGCCAGGTACATTGATACTGAAATAGCTTCAATATTCTACCTCAGAAGGGTGAAAAATATTGAAACCAAGTGTGGTTTGAATCATAATTTGGTTTGGTCATAATTTGATTATCTGCTTATATGGATAGTTCCTCCTGTTTTATACTGGTAATTGCCATGGCCTTTGAACAGTGCAATTAAATAAATTACTTACTGAGGCACATGTAATTTGGATGCGTTGTAATAATAATAATAATAACCAGTGTTTCTATTGGGTTGGGCAACTTTTGGGCGTTGGGGGCTGCATTGCCCCCTGTGGAACCCATCAGGGCTGCACCCCTGCCCTCCACTGGTGAATTTGCAGTGGCAGCAAAAAAGCAATTTCCCTTGAAAACAAAGCAAGCGGGCAGTACATGCCTTGTTTGGAAACAAAATTGTGCTCCCCGGATGCTGCCAGGAGCACTATTTCCCTTCCAAACAAGGCATGTGCTCCCCATGCATTTTAATTTCAAGCAAAATCACCACTTTTCCCCCTGCTGCTGCCACAGCAGCAAATTCAGCAGGGGCAGTGGGAGTGGGGGCTGCAAAAAAAGAACAGGGGGCCACATGGGGCCCATGGACTGTGTGTTGTCCACCCGTGCTTTATATAATGTATATCCTGTGTGCTTAAAGTGCCTCGCATACGTTTATTAATCCATACAAAAAACTGGTAAGGTAGGCCAGTATTAATACCCCCTCTAGTTGGAGGACTCAGCTTGAGAGACAGTAGTTTACCTAAGGCATTGCAGGCACTTTTTTTGGCTCTGAGGGGGCCAACAATGCTACATAGTGGCTTGGGGGCTTCATGTGTGCACACAAGCTGTCTAGTGGGCTGTTGGGAGTGTGATTGAGCTGGAGAAGAGAATGTGAAGCGAGACTCATTCCTGCGTGCCCTCTTCCCCAGCACTACTGCACCACCTCAGGGCAGGAGGGAAAATTGGTGGGCGGGTGTCTGGAAGCTTGAGCACCAATGGTGGGCTGCACAGAGTCCTCTGAGGGCTGCTTTTGGCCACAAGATGCCCACCCCTGGCCAGTGGCACAGCTAGGTAATTTTAGACCCTGGAATTAATGGTCTTATGGGGGAGCCCTTTTAGCTGGCCATGCATATTTCTTCCGTTGTGAAGCACGCAACCAAAATTTCTCTTCTCCACTCCCTGACCATCGTTCCATGCTTCGCAACTGCTCCTACATTCCTGGTATGTTAGAGACCCCCCCCCCCAAAAAAAAACCTTGCTTGCCTGCTCCTTCTGTTACAATATAATGGGGAGCAAGAATTGGCCTGCAAAAATAATAATAATAACACTAAAGGTGCAATCCTAACAATAAGACTAAAGATCCAATCCTATGCAATCCCCTGGCTGAGGAATGCTGGGAATTGTAACACTTTTTCTGTCTAATCATGTATAGGATTGTGTCTTAAGTGACACAGAAGCTGTCTTCTATCTAAAACAGGGGTGGGACTACAACTCCCTGCTAGTATAGCCAATTGTCAGGGATAATGCGAGTTTTAGTCCAAAACATCTGGAGGGCACTGGATTGCCTATCCATGAGCTAAAAAGTGGATGGCCTTAAAAAGCAGGCTAATGGGTGCTTACAAGGGCCGCTGAAAGAAGGACAAGAAGCAGTGCATTCAAGACAAAAACTATCTTACTAACTCAAAGATTTGGACAATGGAACAAATGGTTTGAGAAGCTGTGTCACTTCATTAAATACCCACAAATGAGTGGCTGTTGTGGATGGCTTAAGCTGAAGGAATGTCATTTCTGGGAGCTGGACTAGGTGATCCACACAGTGATTCTGAGCCAAACTACCACGTTACATTGGAGTTCTGTGACTGAAGAAGAAAATTATATTAAGAATTCTTCAAAAAACAAACCACATGACATTTGGATTGGGCTCAGGGGGAGGAGAGTCCAACCCTTTCTCTAATGCCATGGTCACAATCCACATCAGCATGGAACTCCAATGTAGTGTATAGTTTGGACCCCTGTGTAGTCTGAGGACTGATAAGAGCAGAGCTCAATGGAATCTGTAAGTGAATTTTGTAGGAGTTCCTGGATGCCAGGAGAAATAGTGTTTTGTAAGACCAAGTTGGTAACTCTGGGCGAGAAAGAAAAGCAGTTATAGTTTGGAGGAGCTACAAATATCTGCTGTTGCTATTACTCAGAGTCAGTTTACTCTTCAAATAAATCCATTCTTTTTGATGGGCTCGGGAGTCAAAACTGCCCCGTTTGCCATCATAGATATTGATGATAGTAGATTGAAAAGAGTATTTTGCTATTGAGCAACTGCTGTATTACTTCTCTTCAGTGGTACTCTAACAATGCAGTCTTATGCATGTCTACTCAGAAGTAAACGCAATTGAGCCTTAGGCTGCAATCCTGAATGCACTTACTTGGGAGTAAGACCCATTGAATTCAGTGATTTTGCTGTGCCTCGTTTGCATATTTTTTAAGCCTCTGCATCCTGTTCTCCTTTTCATCTCCTCCTCCACCGCAAGAATTCTCTAGATGTTCAATTCTTCCAGCCTACTTGCATTTTTTTTTTGTTCTGATTTCCAATGCCCAGGAGCAAAAAAAAGGAAGAGGAACGGAGAAATATTCTCATTCTTTTTCTCTTATACAGAAGAGAGAATTGCAGGCAGGCAAAACTGTCAGCTTGGCAGCATGAGAAAGAGACTCCATCTCTGAAATTTGCAGAACATGTCTGTCAATCCTGAGTGATCTGCCTACAGTGCCAAACTTCATAGTTACTTTCCTGACAACTGTGGATAGGACTTCCCTTCAGAATATTGCTGACATCTTCTGCTAGTTTTACAGGGTCAGAAACCATGCAAGTCATACAGCCTTTCTATACAACAACCTCCTCCCCCCACCTTTGAGTTAGTGCTGTATGTGCAAGCAGCATGGTATGAAGCCTCTGTGTAATAGAAGGGAGGTAATCTTTGCTGTGGGAGAGTAGCTTGTTTGACTTCAAAAATGAAAAAACAAGCAAACAGCAAGAACAACCAAAACCCAACTCTCAGGGGTGGTGAGGATGTACATTCCAGTGAAAGAGTGAGGAAGCAGGCAGCTTCCAAAGAACTAATTTTTTTAACAGTAGAAGGTTCACTACATGATGTGGAATTGTTGTAGTGAGGGAATACCAGCCTTGCTGGCTGTTCCCTGTTTTTTTAAAGGGTTATTTTAAGCGATCTTGCTCTTGATTGGTACATTTTGGAGGAATCAGCTTCTAAAGAAATAAAACAGAATATTTTAAAAGAGTTCCTTAAAATTTTGTAATCATGGATAGGGGGTGAAGAGAATTCTGTGGCCCATTACCAGTGGTGTCATGGGTTAGTAGTGGCGTCAAAGCACCTGTAATTGCAACAAAATTTTGTTGGATACACTTTCAGTAAATGCTTGCCAGCTTGTTATGGATACCACTCAGTTTGTACAGCCTGAGGATGTGGACAGAACTCTTGGAGGGTGAAGCCAGCCACCTGTGTTCTTGATCCTGCCTGTCCTGACTGGTTAAGGCAGCCAGAGGTGGGCTGGGTGAGTGAGTGAGTGAGTGACAAATCTCTCCCTGAGATGGGGAGCAATATATACCAGCACATCTAAAAGCTGTTGTAATAAGAACATTGCTGAAAAAAAGCTTTGTTATATCCTACCATACAGTCCATACTGGATAATTTCTAGCCAATTTCCGATATACAGGGTGAGAAGACTCTTACGAGTCCCCTGGACTGCAAGGAGGTCAAATCAGTCAATCCTAAAGGAAATCAACCCTGACTGCTCATTGGAAGGACAGATACTGAAGCTGAAGCTCAAATATTTTGGCCACCTAATGAGAAAAGTCACTGGAAAAGACCCTGATGCTAGGAAAGATTGAAGGCAAAAGGAGAAGGGGACGGCAGAGGATGAGATGGCTAGATAGCATCACTGATGCAATGAATATGGACTTGAGCACACTCAGGGAGGGAGCGGAGGACAGGAAGGCCTGGCGTGCTATGGTCCATGGGGTCACAAAGAGTCGGACATGACTGAACGACTCAACAACAACAACAATGTGGGTGGTAAACCCAACTTCAGGTTTTTCTGGATGAGATAGTTCCTTTTTTATCATGAAATTTTATTTTATTTCAAAATAAAATGTTTAAAATGAAAAAAGATAGTTTCTAAATCCATCTCAATCCAGTTCGTTGCCTGGTTTGGATTGCTTTGGTCATGTGGTAGATGATCTGTTCTAGGAATAGGAGAGAGGGTTGGTTTGGCTTGACCTTGTTGGTTTTGCTGGGCCACTCAGCAGTTTTCAATACCATCAATCATGGTATCCTTCTGGACTGCCTGGCTAGGATTAGGATTTGGGGGCACCATTTTGTGGTAGCTCTGATCCTTCCTGGTGTTTCAAAGTTGGTGGACTGCATCCCACAGACTCACAGAGTTTCTGCCTTCCAAACAAACTTACAATTCCCCCACCCCCGAACAAAGCCTTTCCACTGAGCTCTCTCAGGCGGTGGCCTTCGTTTCCTCAGGCCAGAAGCAGGAGGTGTTGCCCTTAACTGCTTTCTAGGCCCTCCCAGGAAGCACAACCCACTCAGTCTGAATCTGACAGTTCTTTTGTATTGCTACACCTGGAGGGTATGCTTATGGTGTCCTGTAGGATTCTACCTTGTCATCCATGTAGTTTAACATCTACATGAAATCACTGGAAGGGAACATCTGGAGGCTAGTAGTTTGGTGTCATCAATATGGTGTAGGGTTGTATGAATATCACTTACCTTTCGCGGATTATGCTGATGTTGGGGGGGGGAGGCGCTCCGTCCCTCCCCCCGGAATCCTGGACGGGGGGGGGGGAGGCGCTCCGTTCCTCCCTCCCTGGAATCCTGGCCGGCCGGCTGTGCTCCGCAGCGATTCTGCGGAGCCACCGGCCGGCTCCGCCAGCAGCCGGGCATCTGGCCACTGGCTAGCAGGGACGCAAAAGGCGGCAGCCATAGCTGCTGCTGTTTGCGTCCCTGCAGTCAGCCGTGATAGGCTACGTAAATGTTTATGTAGCCTATCACAGCTGACTTAAAAAAACAAAACAACGCACCTACGCAAATGGCGGTGGCCATGGCCGCCGCCATTTGCATTCCTTATTTTGGCACGTCTTAGTCTACGTAAACATTTATGTAGACTAAGACGGCGAAAATAAGGGGAACGCAAATAGCGTAGACGCTACGCTATTTGCGTTCCCCTTATTTTCGCTGTCTTAGTCTACGTAAACGTTTACGTAGACTAAGACGTGCCAAAATAAGGAACGCAAATGGCCTCCGCCATTTGCATACATGAGTTTTTGTTGTTGTTTAAAGTCAGCCGTGATAGGCTACGTAAACATTTAAGTAGCCTATCACGGTGTTTTTTTAAAATCTAGCCATAATAGGCTATGTAAATCTTTACGTAGCCTATCACGTTTTGTTTGTTTTTTTTAACTGGAAATGGCGGCGGCGGCGGCAGCCGGTCAGAAGAGCGGCTGCTGCAGCCGCTGCCAGAGCTGCCGCCGCCGCCAGGAAGATCCACCCAAGTTAAGTCCCGTCCCGGGGGGGTGGGGTGGGGGTGGGGCCGTTCCGCCACCGATTTTGGGGGGCTGAATGCGCTGGCATTCGGCCTCCCCGAGATCCGTGGCGGAACTTTCGTACATCCCTAATATGGTGATGATACTCAACTCTCTGGCCCTATTCACATGTTCCAAAGAACTTGTGAGGGTTCAAAGTTATTTTCAAGCACAGATATGAAGCATTAAGCTTCCCAATTACAGCTGACAAACTGATCAGACAATAGAAAAGTCTGATGTGTCTCCCTTTTTATATGTAGGCACAATAATTGCTTTCTGCCAACTTACAGGCATGTCCCCAGAATTATTTATCATAGTGAAATGTGAAGGTTTGAGGCCTGCAGAGGCAAAAGGAAAGGCTTGGAGGCCTGGAGTTTTCTGTTGGGAGAGGGTAATCGTGAGAAGAGTAGTTTCATTTCTCCAGTTACATTTCTGTTTCAGTTCTCCATTTAAGTTTCATTTCTTCAGGTTTGAAGCAGTACTTTCAGTTTTGAGGGAGGTGGGTAGCGAGAGAGCCAGTAAGAGGAGAGACAGCCAGAGCCTGAAGCGAGAGCAGAGTCTGAAGACTAAGCAGGAAGAAGCAGTCTAGAAAAGTCACAGGGCAGCTAGGTTAAAGACACTTGCATTTTGCAAATTTTCTTTTCTTTTAATGCCTTCTGTATCACTCAGCTCAACTGTGTAAATACCTTTAGTTTGTTTGCTTGAAATCTACTAGTAAACTGTTGTGGTTAAACCCTGTGTCTAGAGTGTCAGTCACCCCAAGTCTACAGCCTAAACCCCACGTTACTGGGAAGAGGAAGTTTAAAAGAAGGAAGGTGGGACTCTTAAGGAGGCAATAGGGTGGGACTCTTAAGAAGTTGCTCATGGGATCCACGTCATAAGGGGAAACTTAACATATGGTGGCAGTGGCGAGATTCTGACCAAGGTGAAATTTGGCACTTCAAGGAATAAATAAATAAGGTTTTACCAAGAGGTGACAAAGGCAGTGCATTGTATTTTCAGGTCTGTGAATAAGGGAACAGATAGGCTAGCAAGATGAGCTAGTATTTGTCTATGAACAAAATTGCTTTGATTGAGCAATGCAAAATGGACCATTTGCAGTGGGAAGAAAAAACTGTGGAAGAGCTTAAAGTAATGCTGATCACACATGCAGCAACTGGTATAGGAAGGCCCATAAGTCCTGCTGAGCCCCAAACAAAGAATGGGAGCTCAAAGAAAGGGAACTGAAGATGCTAGCCAAGCAGAAGGAGAAGAACAAGTTGGAGTAGGAGCAGATCTGGCTGCAGGTTGAGCAACTGAAAGCCCAAGAGGAACAACGCAAAGCCCAAATAGAACAATGCAGGCACAGGAAAAAGATGCAGAAAGCACACACGAGGAAAAGATGCAAGAGGAACAATGCAAAGCCCAAGAAGAACAATGCAGACATGAGGAAAAGCTGCAAGAAGAGCAACACAGACTTCAGGTGGAGCAATGTAGACATGAGGAAAAGATAGCGCAGCTGAGGCAGGAGCAGCCAGCCAAGGTCACCCCCAAGGACTTCACGGCATACACCCCAGGAGAAGACCCACAGGTGTTCAAGGTGTCCCATTCAAGGTGTCCCATTCATGATCATTGATCGTCATGATCAAGGTGTCTTTGAATGAGCAGCACAGAAGTGGGGACTACAGGAGGGTGAATATATGAATTTCATGCCTAATTTAATAAAGGGGGAGGTGGCAGAGATCTATAATAGCATGCCAGAAGGTGGGGCTGTTACCTAAGCTCAGTGTAAAGAAACGGTGTTTAAAAGATTCAGATTGGGTCCTGAGCACTTTAGAAAAAGGTTCAGAATGTTAGCTCCTCAGCCTGGTAAATCTATGGTGGAATTTGGAACAAAACTAAAAAAAAAACAACTCTGCTACTGAAATGGGTAGAGGAAACTAAGGCTGATACAAAGGAAAAAGTGCTAGAGTGAATGGCTCTGGATCAATTTTATTTTCAGTTACCCAGGGAAATAAAACTGAAGGTTAAGGATAAAGATCCTGGAAATATAAGCCAAGCTGATGAAATGGCTGACAAACTGATTGAAAACCAGGAAGGTTTGGGCCCAAGGTTGGAGTCTGAAAAGAAAGGGGGGAAGGGAGAGACCCCAGTCAAAAAGGAGTTTTTAAAATCTCCGAATAATTGTTCTTACCCCAAGGATAGAGCATGCTATTCATGTGGCCAGACAGGCCATATAAAGAGCAATTGCCCCAGGTTACAAACCCCTTTGCCTGCTAAAATGGGTGTTTCCAAACAGAAACAAAACAAGCCCCAAGTTATAGCACGTATGAAACAGTCCTATAATTGTGGGTTTGTGGTTTCCAACCGTGAAGAGGTTAATAATCAGTTTAAAGAACCTGTTTGTGTTAAAGATAAGACCATCATCACTATGCTGGATTCGGGAGCAGATTGTTCTTTAATCCGAGCTGATTTGGTGTCACTGGAAGATCTAGTACCAGGAAGGTACATGGAAATTCACGGAGTAAAGGGCCCATCTTTTGATGTCCCAGTGGCAAGGTTGTCCAATAATGGAGGGGATGGCAAGGATTGTATGAAGTTGGTGTGATGGAGCCTCAAGCCCAATTTGCCCTTATCATTGTGGGAAAACATGTAATGGGTCAGATGCTCAAATATGTGTGGTGACTCACAGTCAAAACAAAAGAGGAAACTTCGGGGGAGGGCCAGGAAAAAATTATTCTGGAAGAAGGAAAAGAACCAGAAATACAACCTTTATTGATCCCTGAGGGATTAAACCAAACCCCAGAACCTCCCCAGGAAGAAGCAAAGGCGGTCCTGGAAGAGGCAGAACAAGCCCCCAAGGAATCTGCTGACCCTTAACTCCAGTCATGTAACTGAGGCAAGTGGTTCAGGAGAGGAGAAGGTCTAGAGATCCAAGTTTCTGACCTATGAGGAATGGAGGAATTCAAGCAGGAAGTCCTCAATGATCCTAGTTTGGAACCTTTATAAAGAATTGCTCTCCCTCAGGACGTGCCTTTTTCTGAGGACAAAAAGGAGCAGGTTATTTGGAACAAAGGGTTGCTATATACTCTGGTTGCCAAAAACCCAAGAACTAACCTGGGAGCCCCTAAAACAACTGGTGGTACCTGAAAAATTCTATCTAAAGTTACTGGAACTAGCCCATGGTGTGCCATGCGCAGGACATTTGGGAAAAAAGAAGACTAAACAAAGGTTAATGGCAAATTTCTTCTGGCCTAGTATTGCCAAACAGGTAGCTGAATATTGCAGGTCGTGTGACATCGTAGGAGAGGCTTTTTTTAGAGTGGGAGTGGATATAGTGGGCCCCTTCAATAAACCCACACACAGAGGGGAAAAAAATCGTCACAGTGGTAGATTTTGCCACAAGGTACCTAGAAGCTGTGGCACTAGCCACTATAGATGCCCAATCTGTAGCTGAGGTTTTGCTGGGAATTTTTTGTAGAACGGTATTTCCCTAAGAGATTTTGTCAGTTTGTGGAACAAACTTTCTCTCTGAGGTAATGGAATGTCTGTGGAAATGTTGTGGGGTAAAACACTTGAGAACTATTGCTTACTACCCCAATGCAGCGGATTGGTTGATAGATTTAATGCCACCCTTAAGTGAATGATTAGATCTTATGTAAACACACACCCTAATGACTGGGATGACAAACTGCAATGCCTGCTCTTCACTTATAGAGAAGTTCCCCAAGAGTCAACAGGAGTCTCACCCGTTGAGCTATTTTATGGCAGAAGAGTGAGAGACCCTATTGATCTCCTAAAAGAAAACCGGGAAGGTAAAAAGGTAGAAAATAAAAACTTCTGTGGTAGGCCTTGTGCTGAATCTCAGACAGACCCTAGATACTCTCTGTGAACTGGTTCAAATGTAACAAATACCCAGGAGGTGCAAAAGTTCCAGTATGATCAAACTGCATGCTCTAGAGTATTTGAGGTAGGGAATCAAGTAATTATCTTTCTTCCCCTGTGCAAAGACAAGCTCAAAGCTGCTTGGGAAGACCCCTGTGTAATCAGAGACAAATTGGATGACTTGACATATGTGGTGGTTAAGAAAAGGCCTGAGAAAAAGCCCAAAGTGGTGCATGTAAATATGATAAAGCCATATTATACAAGAAGTGGAGTGGTTTTACAGGTACACAGGTTACTTGACGAGAATGTGGAACTAGAAGAGGGAAGGGCATTGGACACCTTGAGTCATTGGTTGGAAGAATGCAATCCAGACCAGCTAAGATGGTCAGAAAATCTTACCCCAGAGGACAGGAAAAAAAACCTGTTAGTGGTATCAGAATTCGCTGAAGTGTTTCAGAACAAACCTGGGAAAACTGATCTGGCTGAACACAGCATTGACACAGGAGATCATTCTCTAATAAGGTCACCCCCTTATCGAGTCAATGGAAAGATGTTGGGGGACATACGCAGGGAAGTGGATGAAATGCTATGGTTAGGGGTTATCAGACCCCCTTTAAGCCCCTGGTCTGCTCTAGTCATGCTGGTCAAAAAACTTGATAATACCATCGGATTCTGTGTGGATTACAGGAAATTAAATTCAACAACTAAGCCAGATGTGTATCCAGTGCCCTGAACAGAATCCTTTTAGATCAGCTGGGGCAGCTAAAATAATTTCTACTATTGATCTGTGTAAGGGATTTTGGCAGATGAACTTGGAGGCGGCTGCCAAGACCAAAACAGCGTTTGTCACACCAGATGGGTTATTTGAGCGTAACATTTTGCCTTTTGGCTTGAGGAACTCCCCCACGTCCTTCCAAAGGTTAATTAATCAATTGCTGAATTGATTAAGTGAATTCACAGTCACATTTATTGATGACATTACCACATTTAGCCAAAATGTGGAAGATCACTTGGTACACTTAAGAACTGCATTAAGGGCTATACGTGATGCTGAGCAAATGTCAATTTGGTATGCTGGAAGTAGAGTACTTAGGACACAAGGTAGGAAATGGCCATATAACACCTTTATGGGACAAGGTTGAGGCTATTAAAAGCTGGGACATACCTAAAACCAAGAAGTGGGTTAGATCATTCTTTGGACTTGCTGGGTATTATAGAAAATTTATACCCCATTTTGGTGAAATTGCCGGTCCTTTGTCTGATTTAATAAAGAACTGCAACCTGATAAGATTGTGTGGACTGCTGAATGTCAGGAGGCTTTTGACAAACTGAAAGACATTTTAATTTCAAGGCCAGTGTTAAAAGCACCTGACTTTGAAAGGACATTTATTGTAGCCATGGATGCTTCGGAAACTGGCACTGAAGCTGTGTTGCTGCAGGAACATGACTCTGTCAAACACCCAGTAGCCTACCTGAGTAGGAAACTTTTGCCAAGAGAAAGAAACTTGTCCACCATCCAGAAAGAATGTTTGGCAGTGGTGTGGTTCTCTGGACAAGCTCAAACCCTATATTTCTGGACAAGAATTTCCTTTATGGACTGATCACCATGTCTTGCAATGGATACAGTCTATGCAAAATACCAACTCAAAGCCCAGAGATGGTCCTGGAAGTTATAGGAATTCCAGATGAAAATTGAACATGTTCCAAGGAAAGAGAATGTTATCGTCGATGCTCTTTCCTGGAAGTAAAGACTGTTTGGTTGCCTTCTGTTAAGTTGGATGTTTCACAATTCTCCTTGGTTAAGAAAAAATGTTCCACTTTAAAAGAGGGGGAGGGGAGAGATGTGAAGGTTTGAGGCCTACAGAGGCAAAAAGAAAAAAGGTCAGGCTTAGAGGCCTGGAGTTTTCTGTTGGGAGGGGGTAACCCTGAGAAGAGTAATTTCATTTATCTGGTTAAGTTTCTGTTTCAGTTTTCCACTTAAGTTTCATTTTTTCAGGTTTGAAGCAGTACTTTCAGATTTGAGGGAGGAGGGTATATAAAGAGAGCAAGAGAGCCATAAGAACAGAGTCAGCCAGAGCATGAAGTGAGAGCAGAGTCTGAAGAGTGAGCAGGAAGAAGCAGCCTAGAAAAGTCACAGGGCAGCTAGTGTAGAGGAACTTGTGTTTTGCAAATTTTCTTTTCTTTTAATGCCTTTTGTATCTCTCAGCTCTATTGTGTAAATACCTTTAGTTGTAATTTGTTTGCTTGAAATCTACTAGTAAACTGTTGTGGTTAAACCCTGTGTCTAGAGTGTCAGTCACTCCACATCTACAGCCTAAACTCCACGTTACTGGGAAGTTTAAAAGTGGAAGTTTAAAAGAAGGTGGGACTTTTAAGGAGGCAATAGATCCTTAAGGAGTTGCTCGGGGTGCCCAGATCATAAGGGGAACCTTGACAGTGCTGCTAATAGGGGAGTCCACCACCCACTGTTTGCCTTAAGAAGTTCAGCAGCTCTACCATCAGGTCCAGATGCCTTATACAGCAGCATTCTGGAAATGAGATTACTAATTTGTTGTGCCCTTATAGGAGGCCACTTTGGTAAATCCATAAGCATGTAAGAGCCTAGAGAGACAGACTTGTTGGGATCATTAAGCTTACTGTGAAAATCTTGTTTCCATACAAGATTCTATACAATGGACCATTACATTGTAAATAACCAGCTGGACATACCAGTGCTCCTGATAACTAGTTTCCAAACTTCTCTAGTATTTCTAGTCAATGAAGCATTCAGCAACATTTACCATGCTTTTGAGTTTGTTGTTTCTTTAAAGCTATCAGATGTTTATATTTCTTTCTAACATAAAAATAGATCTTTGGAAGCCCTCTTTCATTTCTTGTCCTATATATTTTTTAAAAAAATCTCTAAATTTCTCCCACATCACTATCCCCATGTACACTGGGGCCCAGCCCTTTATTCCCCAACTTTGCCATGTAGAATGTCAAGGTCTGAACAGAGGTTTACTCATGTTGATGAAGAAACATTTTCCAAAACTCACCAAGAACACATCAGTCTGTGAAGCTGTCTTTGTTCTTTTGGTTCTTTCCAAAGCTGTTTCTTAAAACCGCCTTCCTGTGCATGGGGTTGTACTTAGGGATGTCCGATGCTGGGAAATCTTGTTGTTATTTTTTGGCTTGACGGAGTTCTGCAGCATGTATGGCTTGCTTTGCGTCTGCAAGCTGAGCTTCAGACTATTCCACGAACTCTGGGAACTTTTTTGCATGGGGGGGGGGAGGTTCTGCAATTTGTGCAAATTTCTGAGCAGTTTGCACAAAGTGTGGCAAATTATGGCCGAATTTGTGCAATCTGCAAATTTGGCTGTAATTTGCTTAATTTGTGCAAATTCAGCAGCAGCTTGCACAAATTCAGCCGTAATATACCCAATTTTCTTAGACATGGGTGCAAATTGCAGGTACCTTCCAAAAATAAAATGCGTAGAATTCCAAGAAAATCGTTGCAGATGGAGTTGGGGACTGTAGTGGGAACAGAAATGAAGTCCGGGTGGCCGAGCCTAGGAAAACTAGTTGAACTCCACCCCTCAAATGGATTTCTCTGACATCCCTAGTTATACTCTACCTTGAAAAATCAGGTTCACATTTTGGCAATATTCCCTTAGAGTATTGTCTAAATTATATATTTTAATATACTTCTGCCTTGAGCTTACTTCTTACTCTGCATTGGAACTATTCACCTGATTTGTTATCTGTTTAACTTTTGAAAAACATCATAAGAACATAAGAGCCATTCTGGATCAGACCAAGGGTCCATCTAGTCCAGCATTCTGTTCACACAGTGGCCAAGCAGCTGCCCACGGGAAGCCCACTAGCAGGACGTGAGCGCGACGGCACCTTCCAGGCATTCTCCTTTTAAAGCCATCCAAATTTGTAGCCATCGCTCTCTCTTGTGGAAGTGAATTCCATAGTTGAATTATGTGCTGTGTGAAGAAGTATGTCCTTTTATCTGTCTTGAATCTCCCACCAATGAGCTTCATGGGATAGCCTTGGGCTCTAATATTATGAGAAAGGGAGAAGAATGCCTCCCTACCTACTTTCTCCATTTCTCCATCAATTAAAAAAAACAAACCAGGGTTGCAGTTTAGGAGAGCTCTTATACTCATCTCTTCTCTGGATTCTTTGGTTGCAGTGGTGGCAACAGTGCCCATTTCTGGAGAAGGCAGACCTTTCTGTGGTTACATAATTAGGGTGCAATCTTATGCATAGACAGAAAAATGTCCTACAACTCCCAGCATTACCCAGCCAGCATGGCTGGCTGGGGGATGCTGGGAGTTGTAGGATTTATTGGACTTATTCTGTCTAAACATGCATAGGATTGCACCATTGTTTGTTTTATTTTAAACACATATATACTGCTCCTCAATTATGCTTCCAGGGGATTTATTTATTTATTTATTTATTTAATGTATTAATCACCCATCTGGCTGGTCACCCAGCCACTCTGGGCGATGTACAGCATATAATAAAACAGTTTAAGACAATAAAATTCTACAGTAAAAATATTTTCTAAAATACCCTAACCCACCCCAAATGCCTGCCTGAACAACCACGTTTTTAATGCACTGCAGAAGCTTATTAAAGAGGGGGCATGGTGGAGTTCCCTAGATCCTCGGGGAGAGGATGGAACCCTGTGGCACCCCACAAGTGAGTGGCCATGGGTTTGAAACCTCCTCTCTCAGTGCTACCCTCTGGTACCTGCCGGAGAGGAAGGACTGGAACCACCGCAATACGGTGTCTCCAATGCCCAACCCCTCCAGGCAGTCCAGGAGGATACCGTGGTCAACTGTATCAAAAGCCGCTGAGAGGTCAAGGAGTGATATATGTAACACTTTTCTTCAGGGTCTCTAAAGGGACTCACAGCAAAGGCCTTGTACAGAGACAATTAACATATATTTTAATTTCTTAATTAAAAGCAATAATAACGCACATGTAATAATTTTACATGCATAGCAATTCACTTATCGCCAAAACAATAAAACAGGGCACAGCCCTCCCAAAGTTCTGTCTTTTAGTTTGAGTCCACAACAACAAAAATATACATAAAACTTCTCTCTGAAGCTTGATTTTTCTGCTGGCCAAAGAAGGAAAACAATCCCTACCCAGTTCACTCCAGCTCCATAACAATCTTCTCAAAATGGATCAGGATCCAGCAACACAGGAACAACTTTGTAAACAGCCCTTTGTACACTATAAACGAACATAAGCAACAAGGAGCTCATAGTTTTTGTAAAAAATAATAATCATGACCCTTTAAAAAAACTTCAAAAGGAAACCTCCCTACTGTCAGGAATGAATCTGAACATGTGGAGATAGCAGCTCAGACTCAGAATGGGAACAGCCAGAACTGGGGGAGGCGCCCTCCCTAGTGAGCTCAGATATGGCAAGGTGTTCTTCTCAAGACCTTGGCACACAGATGGCTCTACCTGAAGCCTCCCCTCCTCCATGAGAACCTAGGTCTCAGGGGTGGAGGAGAGTGAGGGGCATAACTTGAGGGATACTAGGGTCCGTCGCAGAGCAAAGCGGGAAAAGTTACAGGTGGAGCTCAGACACTCCATCAGGTTGGCTATGCATGAAAGCCTATGTAGGAGGGAGCCACCGTAAGGGAGAGGCAACCCCCCTAAGCTAGTCTGGCCAAGACGTTCTTGTTCAAACTGCCAGCAACTTCTCTAACTTCCATTTCAGCTCCTCTATTGGTATTCGTAGTTGTGTAGAGTAGCTGTTTCCTTTGTAGTCTGAGAGTGTCCTAGGATTTGCATTTGTAAGGAACCTGGTCGTTAACGAATAAAATGGTGAGCTTGAAGCCTGGTATCTTGGAGTGTGTTGATTGCAAAGGGAGAGAATGAAGAAACGTGACACCTACTAACTTGTCTCAAGGGTTTAGGGTCTTAAAGAGAGGAGAAAGCAAGCTTCTTCCACACTGCATTTTGGTAACTGCCTAAAATAGTGGCCACGCCCTATCTCACTCCTTTACTGAGCATGTGCAGGAATATTCCCACTCAGAATTCTTAAAGAAAAATATACCAGTGGGTTATATATTCATAAAAATAAAACAAAATACAAAACAATCAAATAAAAGCTATAGCTTAAAAACCACAGCACCAGCTAAAAGGATATAAGCTTCAAAAGCTGGTATTTGCCTGTAACCAAAAGGATAATATTGTTGGTGGCAGCTGGACCTGCCTGGGGAGGGAGTTTCATACATGAGGTGCTGCCAGTGAGAAGGCTGTCTGGTTGTCACTCATCCTACCTAACATGCCTTAGGGTGCAATCCTATGGGGATAGTCGGCCGCCTCTGAACTTGGAGGCGAATGACTATCCAATGCAGGGCGGGCAGAACAGGGAGGGGATCTTCTCCTCTGTGCTCCAGCCACCCTACATTTGTGGCTAGATGTATGGTGGCTGGAGCGGGGTCAGGGGAGGCTGGATGTTGAATAGCAAATGTTGTAAAGGCATTTATGTTGTCCCCTCCCCTTCCCGCCCCCAGGAATGACCCCTTTCTGGTCACTCTGCACTGTTCTTACGAGCATGGAGCTGGGGACGACCTGCACTGCCTACAAGGTGGCAGAGAGGGGCAGGGAGTCAGTTTTCTGGGAACTGGGTTTCCAGAAAACAAAAAATCCTATGGCTGTCTAGACGCTGTCTAGTGGCCATAGGATTGCGCCCTTAGTTGCATAAGGGTTGGATTACTGTAATGTGTTCCTTTGTGGGACTGCCTTCAAGGCGTTTTTGGAAGCTTCAGCTGCTACAAAATGCAACTGCTAAAGTGCTGTCTAGAGGTGATTTTTTTTTTAAAAAAAATTATGTTACTCTTATATTGACTTCACCAGTTGCTAGTCTGTTTCCAGGCACACACAATTCAAAGTGTTGACTATCACCTTTAAAATCCTCAACAACTTGAGACCAGGATGCTTAAAGCACTGGCCTGTTTTGCCCATAATGCTAAGCTATGGTGTGGTTTGTTGAAATGGCTTGTTGTGTCTGAACCCATCCCTGCAAACTTACCATGGTTTGTTAACCAGCTAAAACTACAGATAGAACCCATTGTTTGTTGTTGGTTTATGAAATCTGGCTTGTTTAAATCATGGCTTATCATGATGTGTGAACCCAAGACCATGGCTTATCCCTCGCTTGTTTGTGCTGCTATCCACCCTGAAATAGAGGCACCCAGCAAGAACAGGCTGAAAGTGAAACTGCTCTGAAGTTTGGCAAATTGGTTAGTTTGCAAGGCTGGAGAGAGATAAACAAGAAATAAGGAAAAGAAGTCATGGCTTATTTGATCCTCTGCAAGACAATAGCTAAAGTGACAAACCATGGTTAACATGCCCAGGGCTTAGTATTATGTTTGAATCCAGCCACTGTCTCCTGCCATACAATCCTCTCTACTTAGATCAGTGGGAGAGGCCCTCTTCTGTGTCCTGCCACCATCTCAAGTATAGTTGGTGGTAACACAGGAAAGAGCCTACTTGGATGTGGAACTCCTGGCCCTGGAAGATCCGCTTAGCCCCCTCTCTGCTGGCTTCTGACTTTTAAATATTGGTTACCCTTTTTGGTCCTGTGGGCACATCTGGAAATTTGAGACGGCTGTGGGCACCACCACAAAATGGCTCCCATGGAGGATGTGACTCATCACTTAATGGAGGCTATTTGGGCCTGGCTAGTCAAAAGAGGTGGGGGAGGAGGAGAAATAGCGAGGCTGGGCGGGAGGGGGAAATAGCAAGGTAGAGGGCGGAGAAAGAGAGAGGCTAGAGCTAGGAGTAGGAGAAATAGTGAGATACTGAGACTAGAGGCTGGGAGTGGAGAGAAGCAGCATGATACTGAATGGGAGAGAAACAGCAAGGCTAGGGGCTAGGAAGGAAGAGAAAGAAGGCTAGGGTCAGTGAAGACAGGGAAATGGTAAGGAAAGGGGTTGGATGGAGAGAAATAGCCAGACTAGAGGTTGGGAGTGGAGAGGGAGAGAGCAAAGTGGAAAGGTCTGTGTGGACAGAAGAAGATTGGAAGGGGCCAGGAAGCAACTCTTTCCTTCTCTTCCTTCTCACTGAACAGCTGATCAATAGCAGGTTCAGGAACAGGAAGAACCTGTTGCCCTAACATTTTTCAAGTTTTTTAAACTAAAAATAATGTTTTGAAGGAAGCAGGGAATGTAGAGCTTTGCATGTGCTGTTAGAGGTCCCTGTGGGTGCCATAGTGTGCGGGAGCACCACATTGGGGCCCCCTAGGTTGGCCTTTGGCCTCCCTTTACTTTCACCTGTTTTTGCTCTGCTTGGTGTATGGTCCTGTTGATTGCCTCCAGTTTTTACTGTGTGGAACTTTTCTGTTGTTTTTATTATGTATTGCTTTTAATTTGATGTGAGCCACCATGGAAAGTAGCATAAGAAATAAACAAAAATAATTGGGGGGTGGGGGATTGATACATTTTCCCAGCAACAAACTATTGCAATTTGAATGCTAGAAAAATAAAATATTCTTACAACAGAAGTACTTCTATTATGGAAGACATCTGGTTCCCCTGCAAAAGTAAACAATAACCGAAATATATGTACTCATTATATTATATTTCCTCCCTTGTTTTCCCTCGCTGTACTTCAGTATATCTTGCATCAATAGTGTAATCTTAACCTCTGAGCACCAACAATCTGTTCTACCACTGTTCACATTGAACCGAAGATCATGCATGGTCTATTGAATATCAAGATGTAGATACAGATTGCTGTTTTGAGTTTATCCTTTTCTATCATTATTACATTAAAAATGGTCTCCACTCATTTTCCTGTTCAAACGATTTAAACAAACCTTTTCATCATGTATAGGGGATAATCTTGGCCTGTTGCTGCTCCTTAATTCTCCATACAAGGCGAATATTTGTCCTGTGGATAATGCCTTTGCAGATTCTGGAATGGGATGAAATAGTACTATATATCAAAGCCACTGGGAATTCAGTTGCTCAGTAACAGCTGGGGGAATTTATGCTAATAAAAATACTGCGTAATAATAGTAGTGAGAGCCATTACTATGCCACAAGGTGGAATCCGCTGGAGGCCCTAGCAGCCAGTGATGCCCTTGGGGCAAGGAGGCAGTCCAGCCAACTGGGAGCAATAATATTTGAGTGATCTACTGCTGTGCAGCGTTTTCTGCAATCTTCCAAGTTCCTTCAGAAAGAAAGGCCTAAAATGCAAATGCTGTTTTATTACACATCCTCCAAACTGCAGTATACTTTATAGATAAAAGAGTACTGTGCAATATTTATCTAGTTTGGACATAGAACTCTGAATAGATTGGGGATCTTTGTTACATGTTAGATTAGCTGGTGGTTTACTTTGTGAATTTAGATAACTAGCATTGTCAGAAAAATGGAAACAGGTTTTCTGAGGATTTCCTGCATTTCCACAGGAATGCAAAAGATATTCCTTTGAAGATGTTAGCGGGTTACCAGCTGGACTTTTAAAAGTCAATTTTATGTTTTTTTTATGATCTCCATTGGAAAGAATGAGGCTATTGAAGGTAGAAACACTTATTTTTAAATCTAGACTTCGGTCCCCAAACATTCTTATGTAATCCTGGTTAGTCGTGGCCAGCTATTAACAATATGTTCAGGACTGTAATCCCCAATTTTCCTGGGGTTTGCCTGTCTCTTGAGAGTCTTATCATGAGCAGAGGAAATAGTCTCAAATTTGATTTCCTGTGTATGAAAACTGTGTCATGATGCTATTATCAATATCCTGGCTCTTCAGGATTCTGATAAATAGGTAGCAGTCCTAATGAATCTGGAATTCAACACTGTGAAGTAAAACAGGAATTAGAAGATCTTCAGAATCTGAATGGTGGCAACCTTGTATTGCCCGTATTCTCCCCCCTCTTTCTGCTGGCACTGCTGTGTGCACACGCACACACACTCTGATTGTTCTGTTAAATTCTCTCCTTTTTTGACTCTACAGTCAAGATATGACAACTCAAAGACCTTCATATGCATATATACTATATATACTTTTCCTTTCTCCTGCCCTGTAGTAATTTAAAGTCATTAACTTTAAAAATAGAATAAAAAGGCAACATGGACACTTATCGATCCTAAGAACGTAAGGCGAAATGTGCTGGATCAGACCAAAGGCCTATCTAGTCGAGCATTCTGTTCCCACAGTGGCAGACCAGATGACTATCCGTTCCACAAGTCCACAAGCAGGACATGAGTGCAGTAACATCCCCCTGCTCATCTTCCCCAGCATCCAGTATACAGAGGCATACTGCCTGTGATACTGGAGGTGATATATAGCCATCATGGCTAGTAGCTATAGATAGCCTTCTTCTTAGCTCCATTCTGGTGTTCCTAAAGTGGGTATATGTAACACACAAGAACAGTGAGTGCACTAGAGCTATCCCCTCCGTTGTTGCACTCCTCACCCTCTACTCGTGGAGGCAACTGTCTGAAGATGAGAGCCTCCTGTATCCTTGGAGGTTTTCCACACTTTCCTCATAGTACAAGGTTCTGAGTTGCTCCAGAAATTCTTAGGCTGTGGAGTGGTACTGCTGGCATCCTTCCTGCTGTCAGGGTGGACACTGAGCCCATAGAATCCCAGAGTAGTTCTGATTCTGAAGAAGAGCAGTCGTTCCTGGGAGAGGAGCGCGCTCCTCTTCCCTAGGGCCCACAGCTGACGGAGATTCCTCCCACCAACATTCCTAGATTAGAAAGCAGTGCAGGGAGTGACCGAGCAGAAATAGCAGACTTGGTGGATGCGCGACGCAGACGCAGAGAGCGGCGCCAAATGGAGGGCGCAGAAAGGAGGCGCAGTGTCCGGTTGGCGTGCAAACAACGGCTGCGCCCCGAGGATCCAGGGGAAAAGGGGAGGGACTCTCCCTAGTCCTTAAGTTCAGGGGTCTGCCAGTAATTCCCTTTCAAACGGGGACCAACTGTTTCAACTTAGGGCATAGGTACTCTGCTGCTCAGATCTAGTTGCTACCTGTAGAGCACGCTCCGGGAGAGAGCGCAGGACAGGAAGGCCTGGCGTGCTATGGTCCATGGGGTCACGAAGAGTCGGACACGACTGAACGACTGAACAACAACAACAAAAGAAGAATAAAGCTTTGAAAGGAATCCCTTTGTCTGTGTCTGGACTTGGCTACTGAATTAGACTGAGAGAGGCCTCCAAGGAGCCCTTGACACCTGCCTCATGAGGTGGGTGAGTTTGCCACATGTCTTCTAGTCCTGTGTAAGTCCTGTGTAAACAGGACACAGAATTAGTTGTGTGTAAATAGCCAGCCAGCCCTGACCTGGTTATCTTAGCGAGTTCATGTGTGAACCTATTCATTTAAAGGTTTTGTGTTTGAGGTGATATTAGGTGATATCAAATATGTATTTAGGGTGTTGTGTTAATGAGCCATCACAGAACTAAGACTATTGGTAGAACTTCCATATTACCTAATATCACCTCAGTCACAAAACTTTTAAATGAGTTTATTCACACATTCAGTTGCCATTTACTGAACACTGAGTAATCAAGTGATAAGAAAGTAGTGATACAGCACTGAGCAATGAGCATGCATATGTGAACTTATAGTCAGTCTTTAGAACTTAGTATTGTCAAGCGTGGAGTGATGCTCAAGAGAGAAAATTATTTCCTGTTAGGTTTGATGTTTTTGTCATTGGGTTCAAGTCATGATAGTCAAGTGAGACTTTTCTTATCTGGTAAAATTGTGATGTAGCATTTGACCCCCAAAGAAGTCCTTTTCTAGCAGAAATTATTTCTTTTTCAGAAAATAAACTTACAGATACTCTAGAGAGAAGATGATAATGTCCTAGTCTGTGCACATTAGTAACACATCCAAGAGAGTGTTATGCCTTGCATGTAAAGAAGAGTGAGGATCTTATAACTATGCTACTGAATGGAATTATTGCAGCTATAAACAGAATGCTAAGATTTTATTTGATTAAAGAATAAAGTAATGAAAAACATTCTATTTTTCTTTTACTCAACACACTTCATTTTTTATGTCAGAAACTACTCAGTCACAAACTAAAAATACAATTTTGATAGTTTTGAGTTAACAGCTAGATCTTATATTTTAAAAAATGCAGTTGTCTTCTACTTTCTTGTTCTTAAGGGCATTGACATCTTAAATAATCATCTCATCTGGCAGAGCCTGATTTAAATGTCTACATTTCTCCTCCATATCTTAAGACTCTGACTATGCAGATATCCTGTCTATAGTCAGCCTACGCCCCGCCCCCATTCCCTCCCACCCTGCTGACCTGTTTTTTGTAACATCTTGCCTGAGGAAGAGATCTGGAGATCTTGAAAGCCTGCGCATCTTTTGTGATCTTTGAGTTGACATAATAAAACTATTATACTATATGGATTTTAAAATAATCTAATTTCTTCATTTAAAAAAGTAACTATAGTTTTCCTGGGTTATTCTTAATCTAGTATTTTTTTGTACTTATGCTTAGATTGATCATTGAATAATATTGCAAATAATGGACAACACTAATGCTAGCAGTCTGGGTTCTTCAAAGGCTATTTAAATTATGCATATATAAACTCGGCATGCTAAATTAGCATACATAATTTATCTAACCTCTAACAGGTACTTTATATTTGTAATTTCGAGGATGTGATTTTTGTGTATATATATCTCAGATTTCATGACAGCCTAGACAGAAAAAGATGGATGGAGTGAGATGTTAGACTAGATGCAGGGGAAAAAGGAAGAGACAAGTACAGGGCCAGTGGCAGACAGGGTTGGGGGGGCGGCTTGGGCATGGTGCTGCCAATGGCCCCCTGCTGCCTCTTCCCCACCCCGCCAGTTGGCCACCCCCACCGCCTCTTTCTCCTCACCTGCACTCACTTCCACCTCCTCAATTCCGCTTGCCACCATTTCATCTGCTTGCCCGCTGCCACCTCGTCTACCTCTGGCTTCCCCATCCTCCCACTGCTGCCTCCTTCTCCTCCCAACTCCCCAAAATGTTTCCTGGTGGGGCAACAGTGCTTTTGAATGGGAGCGGAGCCAGTGCTCTGCTCTGCAGCTGCTGCTCACTGTTTTAAAATGATCCCCAAAGCAATCCCGAACATGGGTGTGTTGGGCATTGCATTTGGGGTAGTCTTAAGATGGCGGACAGCAGCATGGCTCTGCTCCCATTCCAAAGTGCTGCTGTATCACCAGGAAATTTTATAGGGAGTGGGGAGGAGGTGGAGGCAGTAGAGGAGCAGGCAGCCCAGGCACGTGAAATGGTGGAGGTGGTGGGGCAAGCGACGGGGCAGGAGATTGGTGGGCAAAATAGTGGGTGAAATGGTGGAGTTAGTGGCAGTGGCAGGTGAAATGATGGTGGAGGAGGAGGAGGGGGCCGGTGGAGGTGGGCGAAATTGTGGTGTGGGGGGCGTTGGTGGAGATATCGGGGGGAGCCTGTGGAAGAGGAGGACGAGAAGGCAGGCAAGGGACAAACACAAAGTGGAGCCAAGTGAGCACTGTCTTGGCTCCCATTCAAGAATGCCACTGCCCCCCCCCCCTCCTGGGGAACCTTTCATTGGGGTGAGTAGCTGTTACTTTACTTCTGCCGTCTTAGGGGTTGGCATGGTCAGGGATGAGCCCTTTTGAGTCCCTGGGCCCTTGGCAGCTGTCCCACCATGCTGACCCTGACACAGGTCTGGACAAGTAGAGAAATGGATCTAGTACTGAATGTCGCCTAGTTATTGTAATATACAGTTCAAAGTTATTTAAGACCTGCTTCTCCTGTTGTAAGAGGCATGGAATGCCTTTATATCCCTCTGTACTTTATACTCCTTATATACACCTGAAACATGTCTTCCTCTGCTTGATTTTAGGTATAGTAATAGAAAGTTCTGTGTTAAGTCTACCGGGAAGCCACACCTTTTGACCTAGGCTGGATCTACACTTACCGCCTTTTTTCGCTTCCAATGAGGTTTCACCGCCCACCTTTCACAGTAGCCACCTCGAATTGGAACCGGAATTTCCCACTTCCGTGCTCCCGCTTTCAATACCCTAATATCCCAGTATTTCCCCTTAATGTGCTCTGATTTTCCGCCTTCGCTACCATATCCAGTCGTAGTCCCCTCCCCCGTCTGTCCATATGCGGCAGTGTTTGTATTTCCCTCCTGTCCAATCACAGCTCTTGATGGCCCCATGTCTTCTTCCGGCTACCGATTGCATAGCTTCCTCAGCAGCCCCCGTTTCCTCAGCAACAAGCAAAGGGCTGGATGTGTGCGTGCTTGTCTGATCTCGGAAGCTAAGCAGGGTCGGTCCCGGTCAGTGCTTGGATGGGAGACTGCCTGGGAATCAGGCTTCCTGCACTGAGCAGGGGGTTGTTGTATCCCTTCAAATGAGATTAAGTTTTACCCCCTCCTATCCCCTGCTCTGGATGTTTTTAAAAAAAATTCAGGCGTTATCCTCGCAGAATTGGGGCTTGTCCACGATGGTTTTTTTTCTAATTGAGACATGATCTTGGAAGCTTCGAAGTTGTGAAGCTTCACAATGTCGAAGCTTCAAAGATCATGCCTCAATTAAAAAAACAACAACATCGCGGTGAAGCCTCAATTCTGTGAGGATAACACCTGAATTTAAAAAAAACATCCAGAGCGGAGGATAGGAGGGGGTACAACTTAGTCTCATTTGAAGGGATACAACAACCCCCTGCTCAATGCAGGAAGCCTGATTCCCAGGTGGTCGCCCATCCAACTACTGACCGGGGCCAACCCCGCTTAGCATTCGAGATCAGCCAAGCGCGCGCAGGAAAACAGCAGGAAAACGGCACAGCACTTGAGTGTGAACCGAGCTCATGCATTCGATGAAGCACTGCAACGGGGAAAATGGGTGAGTGTGAATAATCACGTTTTAATGCGAGAGCGTTTAACCCGATGGGACACCGAATTCATTGTGATGGCGGGTGCAATGTAGATCGGCCCCTAGAAACCCTTCCCAATCCCAGACATTTGGGGAAAATTTGTGATTACTTAGGGAGGAGGAAAGCGCTTTGTACATGCACTTTTTCCCCTTTAGAAATATTCCAAAGATGAACCCTAACATTCAGAACAAGCTCCACAGCTAAGCTTGACTCAAATTAAGCCTTGCCTCTAAATTAATTTATAATCTCAAATTCACTGTTCACTGTAGGATTTAACTCCTCACTCGGTATTCTGTTTCTGCCTCAGGTTGTGTCAGGGTGGACACTGAGCCCATAGAATCCCAGAGTAGTTCTGATTCTGAGGAAGAGCAGCCGCTCCTGGGAGAGGAGCGCACTCATCCTTCCCAGGGCCAACAGCTGGCAGACATTCTTCCCACCAGCATTCCTGGCATAGATAGCAGTCCCGGGAGTGAGAGAGTGCGGGAAGAAGACTTGATGGATGCGCGACGCTGACGCAGGGAGTGGCGCCAAATGGAGGGTGCGGAAAGGAGGCGTAGTGCCCAGTTGGCACGCAAACAACGGTTGCGCCCAGAGGATCCAAGTGAAAAGGGGAGGGACTCTCCCTAGCCCATAAGTTCAGGGTCTGCCAGTTATTCTCCTTCAAACGGGGACCATTTGTTCCAACTTAGGGCATAGGTACTCTGCTGCTCATAGCTAGTTGCTAACAGTAGAGTTGTTAAGTTGTAAAAGAGGAATAAAGCTTTGAAAAGAATCCCTTTGTCTGTGTCTGGACTTGGCTACTGGATTAGACTGAAAGAGGCCACCAAGGAGCCCTTGACAAGTTGTACATATAGTGTTGCCATGACTAGTATTGCTCACTCCTCAGGCTTCCTAAGATTTTAGCCAAGGAGAGCAAAATCTCTGGTATAATTGACAAACAGGGGGGAGTAAAAAAGTCCTGTCAATACAGGGATAAAGAGTCCCTTCACTGCTTCCCTTGACCTGTCAATCAGACTAGGAGCTTTTTTCCTTGGGGACAGAATAGAGAGAGAGGCTAGGGGGAAGAGCATTATTTCTTAACTTGCACCAGACAAATTACACATTCTCCTGTTTTTCTCTGCATGAATTAGGGCTAAAAATATGCCTGAAAAAAATGAAAGGTTTGAACCCGTGCCAATGAGGTATTACCCAGCCATTGAGTAGAAAGTTTATAATCAGGTAATATATGGATTGTGGGGCAATATTACTTCTACATTATAGGAATTGTGATGAGAGAAAGCATTCCTTTAATTCTTTAAGCTATCTACCTCTCTTCCCCCTCCCCAGAGAATATATCCGTTGGGAGACAAACATGAAGTTATCTTGAAAGGGGAGAAGGGAAAGGGAATGAAATCTGTCTGTTTTATTATTATGTTTTCCATACATGTTAAGGACTTTGCACTGGTTCACACACTCATCATTCTGGTAATCTCATAGGGGCAATGGGAATATTAAACATCACTGCAAATGTTAGAATACCTGACTCGGATGAATCTTATGCATGTTTATTTGGAAATAAGCTGAATTCAGTAGTGCTAGTTTCCAAGCAAGTGTGCAGAGTATTGTAGCCTTAGACAACAATCTCATGTACACTTACTCCCAAATAAACCCCATTATAATTCACAGTAAATATGCATTGGATCAGGATGCACATCTTATTAGCTCGGGGGATGGGGGTGGGGGGTGGGGGCATTCATCAGAGAGAAGCATTTATATGCCAAGATAGGAAGCAAGGGTTTCTAGAGAGATGCTTGCATCAACCACTTCTGAATTTTCAGAGAGTGGGAGGAATGGCTTAATCTCTAGCACTTTGCATACTACAGAGACCTCTTAGTTTATGCCAGCTCCTGTATGCAACCCATGTTTAGGAACAAGCCTTGAGAAACCCCTGTAGGTTTTAAATTTTGGTTACAGTTTTTTTTAAAAAATAGACAACACTCCTTTTGCCCCTTGCATGTCTACTTTGTCTCTCTCTGTTTGGAAATATTTTGTAAAAATTCAACCATAAAGTAGTTTCTTTTCAGCTGCAGTGTGTGTGTGTGTGTGTGTTTGTGTGTGTAGGAGTGCACACATGTTTGCTTTTTAGCTTTTAGCTCAAGCTACTGTTATCTAAACACAGATAAACATCTGGGAAGAAAGTTAATTAAAATGCCTGTCACCATCAGTTCTGTGTATTATACAGATATTTGCCACACTTCACTTAGTTTGTGCACAGGCTCATACCTAAACAGTAAGCATTTTTTCAAGAAAGGATTTTTAAAGCCCTGGAATTTAGAAAGGATTTCAACCCTAATCAATATTATTTGCAACCTTCCTCTGTTTGAAAATTATAGGTTGTGGAACATTTAATGTTTCAGTGATTTGTTTGAGCATTAAAGCAGCAGTCCTACACTTGAAATGTGTGCACAGCCTTCCGTGCATGTGAATAAATTGGTATAAATGGAATTTATCTGCACATATTTATATGTGCAGGATTGCAGCCTATATGTTTACATTTTACTCTTCTCATTGCATTCATAAAGGCTGTGTGAGATATCGTTGAGATTCTCAAGTATCATAACTTGCCTCCCAGAGATAGGGTTGAAGAAAACATAGCAGCACTGCAGTTCTTTGAAAATTGGGAGCATTAGCAACAGGACATAAGAAGCATAGAATCATTTCATGAATTCTTTAGCACATCACAGAAGCATCTTGGATCTGTGGTGATGAAAGGTGTTATAGACAGGCCTAGTGGTTGCCTTTTTGAGGAAGGAAACATGTTCTGGTAAATACCATCATTCATAACTATACTGACTAAGAGTAGTGATAGACTTATGCTTTATAACTAGGGTTGCCAGGTTCAGACTTTGTGAGGCTTCTTAAGCGTTGCATAGAATGGAAAATTTCACCATGCAGTGTATTTTGTTACTGCAGCACGGAGATGGAAAGAGCCACATTCAGTGAATTCTCCTCTGTAAAAGTACAGGAAGCCACTCAAGGTTTGGATCTCTTGGCTACACTTAAAATGGATGTAGACTACTTTCAGTTGGTGCGGATTTCCCCATCTTGAAGATGCAGTGGGGAAGGCTTCATTTGTCAAGACTTTCTGCCTACCAGGCTGTTGTGAAAGACAGGAGTCAAAAGCGGGCAAACTGTAGCAACAAAGAATAGTTTCCTGCTTCACCCCCAAATCCCTCCTCACCAATTCGTCATGGCCGTGGTTCCAACAAGGCCATCCTTATTTTGAAGCAAGGTGAAACATTTGCTTTGGGCAATAGACTGCACAGTAGTACCATTTTTCTGCTTGTTGTCTCCTTCTCTGTACATGTTTTTAAAATAATGAGCTCCAATTGGAAGGAGGGAAGGCGATCATTTTTATTTTTGTGAAAATGTTTGGTTTTGTGTGAAAGTATCTAAGGCAAGGGTGGGCAACTTGTGACCTGTGGGCCACATGTGGCCCCCACTCCCCCAGATGTGGCCCTCACTGCCCCCCAGTGCCCCCAAATTAAAACAAAATTCCTCCTGAAAAAAACAGGGTCCATAGCAACGTCGGTGCACCCAAATGGCGAAATCTAGCTTGTTTGGAATCTATAGCACCAAATGGGTTCAATTTAGCTTGTTAACAAGCTACATTGTGGTGCTACCGAGCATTTTGCTACTGAATTTTGGCAGCAAACCAGCTATTTCAGCTCTCTGCAGGCAGGGGGCACCACAGACTGTGCGGCACCTTATTTCCTGTAACCTGCGGCAGGGGTCGGGGTGTGTGAAAGTGGTCCCTGGACTTCCAGAAGTTGCCCACTCCTGGTATAAAGCCAGTGCTTTAAGGTGAAGAGGACTTGGACTTCTTCTGGAACTCTGATAGCAACAACTTTTGGGGAGATGGGATTGTGGATTATGTGCTCCAAAGGTCTGACTCTCTGATCTGGTTCACACATAATGCTAACCCATGGGTTGTTGAATTCTGGGTTGTTGTGATGTGCAAACTCAGCTGCTCTAACAAACCATGGTTTGTTATCCATGAACAACCCAGAAAGAGAACCCATGGATTATTGTTGGGTTGTGAACTCTGGGTTGTTTAACCCATGGGTTGCCATTACGTGTGAACCCAGAACCGTGGGTTATTCATGGGTTATTTTGCCAGGCTACAGAGGCAGCGGGCAAGAGTGGTCAAAAAGCCCATCTATTCTGCATGCTGGTATTACAGTGCTCAAAGGCATTTGGGATACATGGAGGGAGTGGGTGAAGGAGGAGGGAAACAAACAACCCAGGGATTGACCAAACAAACCACAGTTTATTTGATTGTCTGCCAGACAAACCCTGGGTAAGGCAACAAACCATGGGTTAACAATGGGTTAGCATTATATGCGAACTAGGTCTGCTCTAGTGTTCTGTTCTATACTGAATTTCTCTTTAGTACTCACTACCTGTCTGTTTCTTAAAATGGTGACTCACACTCTATATTTTAGTGTTCCTTTCCTGTCTATGAGATTCCCCCCCCATTTCTTTAAAGAACTAGATTTGCTATTAAACTGTTGTCACACAATTACACACATACGCACGCATATATAAACCACCTAGGGGTGTGTGTGCGCGCGCGTGTGTATGTATGCATGCAGTTGCTGTGTGTGAGCCCCAATCACTTGGGTGGAAAAAAATGAGTAAATTATATATTGAACTGCTAACTGGTGCGGAGGCCTTGTGGTTTCCATGGTAACTGGGCTGGAAATAGCTCCATGTGACATCAGAGCGGTACAGGTATAGTCAGATCCAGCCTCTCCCCCCACCCCCAACAAGTGAGCAGAGTAGGTACAAATATCATGTATATGATTAGCAATTATTAATACACTGACAATTGCAGTTAATGTATGCAAATATTCAAACAAGCTGGGGTGGCTAGGTCTTGCTATTTCTAGTTTGTAAATTAAAAGGTTTCATAATATGCCTGAAATATATATAGATTTTCTTGGAGATAAGCATAAGCAAGTATCCACCTCTTAAACTCTCTATTCAGTATCTGCATTTCCTACATGAAAGACCTTCCAGATTCTGTAGTCAAAAATAAGACTAAGAATTAGGCTAGAAACTGCACTGTTGATTGTATTGTCTCCTTCATAGAGTTAAAGGTGACACAGAAAACACTTTTTTTTTAAAGTTGGGAATACTCTGTAGAAAAGATGACTGCCCTCTATATACATAAAGTTGTTGCCGTAAAAGCAAGGAATATAAAATTTGACCTCACCATCAAGATTTTTTAAAGTTATTTTGTGCCCTCTTGTACTGTACAGGGTAAACGCCACTAAAAGTCTTGAAGTGTAGAGTTGATTGCTAAAAGATCAGTGATAAATGAATTTATTAATGTGAGCATTTTTACACTTTAATTAAAAGAGTGTGTTGAACTTTTAACAGAGGTGTCTTCTAATCAAAATGTTAATTAGTCATTGACTTGAAATAGTTTCACAAAAACAAGCAGATCTATTTAAATAGTCTGAGTAAAGTAAAATAATATTACTGAGCATTTCAAAGATGTTACTTACTTGTATCCTGTCCCAGACCATATCTTAAAAGATACTGCATACACATCCAGAAAGCTGGTATGTTTTAAAGTGCTAATAATAGAAATGGTGTTGCAAAGGAGCTCCAGATGCACTGGCTGTCTGAGATATGTAGTGTCAGCTATTGATTTAATTGACATTAGTTGACACCTTGGCTCAAGAATACATGTTGTTCCTGAAGGCATAGCTCAGAGCTGCCAGGAATGCTGTTAAGGCTCTGGAGCTGCTGCAGAGGCAAAGGAGCCATGTAATACATGTGCTTCCTCCTTGATTAAATTAAAGAAGATGGTTCCTGGTATCCAGGGAAAACATGCAAATACCTGCCTGATTGCCATGCTACCACCCAGAGGTCATCTACATGTGTTATTTAGTGCAAAGGGAGAGCACTTCGGGGTTGTTCCTGACACATGACGTCGCCACCCTGCAGCAACCCTGCAGCTTCCCCCTCAAAATGTGCATTTTCTGAAACTCGTTTTAGCGCATATTTTTCCTTAAATGCAGCTCCTGCATGCTTCAGCTGCACTGTGCCCCATTCACCGAATTAAATCCTACATGCTGGGCGTGCCTAGGGATGTGTCTGTGCCTGTGCCTGGCTGTGACCTTTGGTCAAGGGGTGGAGCCGCCCCTCCCTTCCCCTTTCCTTATTTTCCACCATTGGCAGTAGCGTGCTTTTGGGACACAGGTTTTTCACCATTCGCATCTTGAAAGGATAGACACGAGGCTATGGCTACTCTGAAGAAACTCATTGTCTTCAGTTGCACTTTGCTGAGTACAGGAGCAGAGATGGGTGGGGAAAATTTAAATTTATAGATCAGCAAATGTGCGGAGAAGTCTCCCACTACCTCCACTGCTCCTCAGCTGTCCGTTTCCCTGCGACAGCAGCGGCAGTGGCTGCTTTGGAGGAGCACAGCCAGGACTTCCCTAGGAGCATTTAGACCTCCTGCCTATCTTTGTTTCCAGTCTTTAGACCTACTGACAGTGACAGTCCTACAGTCTTTAGAGGTCGGGGATTGGAAAACTTGTCTTCTCCCCCCACCAACCCTCATCCCCAACTGGCAGCTCATAATGCCCTGGAAGTGGCTGGGCGGGGGTGGGGGGATGCCGCACACTCTCCTCTTTCCTTCTCCTCTTGCCTTCTTGCCTCTTGGCAGTTTCCTTCCTTCATTGTTGGGAGATCCTCAAAAGCATAAAGGGGGTGGGCAAGCTTGTTGCTTCACAGTTCTGCTCTTATGAAGCTTATGAAGCCACTACACTTCTGAATCTAACTGGAAGTTCTAAGGAGACCCTTTGGCAAGGCTGTCTATTTAAATATGTTTTTAACCAAAATTGTGGTGGCTCTGGAATCCCTAACAACAGCTTAACTTCTGTTTGATCTCTCCATCATCGTCCCAATCGCTGAATTATCAAAGTAATTCTTTTTTGCTGTTATTTGCTAACTTGGTACTTAATGGTGCCATTCGTGGCAAGAGGCTACTGCACCATTTTTGTAATTTGGAACTAAAGCCGAGATACCTTAGGCTAGTATGTGCCCACAGCATTCTTCTAATTTTTGGCACCCAATCAGGAAGTGAAGTCATTTGGTTTCTCCTTCCACTGAAGTCAGGATATTATAGCTGCTCCTGCTATATTTTATTTTCATTTTCTCCTGAATCTATGCATTTCTGCTCTTGCAGCCCACCGTTTTTACCAGCACCCAAGGTTCCGTGGTCGTATAACCTTCCAATCCCATGTTTCACCATTGTCGTAGTGTCACCTTTCTCTCCTTATTTTGTAAATTCTAATTTCTCCAATCTTCATTTTTTCCTATCTTTGCTAGTTAGAACACTGACCCATGTGCTGAGGGACGGATGTACTAATCAAGCCATTTTTCTCTTCTGTAATGAATGTACAGGCATGTGTTTTGAAATCAAAAACCTGTAAAAATAAAGTTTGAGTTTTTGGACTTTGAATGGATATTTGGTTTCATTTCCCCATTTTAATAAGAGCATAGGGCAGGGGTAGGCAACATCATGCCCATGGGCACAATTGTGCACCCAGACATCTTTCTTGGTGCCCACCAAGGTGTCCTACCCTTTCCTCTTTTTAAAAATTAACACATTTTCTTGTTGACAGCTGGGATCACTTCAAAGCAAAGTGAGGAACTCTAGCTGCCACTGCCTTTATTTTCTATGGATGCTTCTGGGTTACATGATGGGGCTCAGAGACATTCTTAGAAAATGAAGACAAGAGAGGGTTTATGTGTGTGAGAGAGAGCAAGTGCATCTATGGTGGTGCAAGAGAAAAAGAGATGGGGGAACGAGTTGGCTGGCAGAGGAGGGGGAAGCTATGCCTCCCATGTGACTAGCTATGCCTCCCATGGCAGCCATTTTGTATTTGTGCCCACAGCACTTTCTCAAATTGCTAAATGTGCCCACAGACCAAAAAGGTTGCCTACCCCTGGCATAGTGCATGTCTGTTGTGTTCATTTTTGTTTTTACGTGACAAATGCAGTCAATATTCATTTATTGGGAATATCCAGGCTTCTCCACCTCCCATTAGGTAGCATGGCTAATGTCTTGTAGGGATAGTTCATTTTCCCAGCCTCAAAGTGCAATATTTTGTCATTTTTTAAAATCCCCCGCTAGTGTGGTCATTGCAGTTGAGATATATGAAATATAATTACATAAGCCTCACACACATCTATCTATTGGGTAGTGACTGTGACATCACCAATGATTCGCAATACAACTATTACCTCCTCCTCTCCTTCCTGGTATGCCATTCTATGAATTTTTCAAATGTTTCAAATACTTTTAAAATTTATGATTATTTTAATACTAAAGAGACTACAGCTTGCGATCCTAGGCCCCAAATGTCCTGCTATTTTGTGGACTTTTGTTCTTCTTTTCTTTTCTCTTTAATTTAGGTTTGAAATAAGTAGCATGGAGGGGAAGGGAGGTGAGTGGTAGCAGCTGGCTGTTTAGTGCCTTGAATAGGCCAAGTGCCTGGGGGAAATGTCCCATTTACCTTATGGGTGGCCTGGTTCTGCCTATGCCATAATATTTCATGCTTCACACTTATCACTAGCTTGTTCTTGGGAGTGTTAATGCCTTCCAGCTTCCATTATTCTTATCAGCTGCTTCCTGGCTGGTAAGGCTTTTGCAGTTGGACTCCTAAAGGGGTAAAATGATAGGGAAAGGGAAAATAAAAGGTAACCATGAAATATCAACTTGGATTTCAAACCAGATCAGTCAGAGAGACGTTCTTCCCATTCTTTGTGTCAGTTGCGTGATTGTGGTGTGTGTGTGTGTGTGTGTGTGTGTGTGAGAGAGAGAGAGAGAGAGAGAGAGAGAGAGAGATGGGCAGGGTGTGTGGGACTAGAATCAGATGACTCCATTGGGAAATGCTCAGTAGGCCCTGGCCAAAAACCTTTGGAGGTTTCTCTGCTTGCAACTACTGCTGTTGCGGTTGTTTTTAAAGCCAGAGGGGGAGCAGCAGGCATGTCTCAGAAGTGATTAATCATGTATAGTAGAGAAGAGATTCTTCAGAGAGAAGTCACAAGACTGGTGCTGCCTTCCCCTTTTGCAACTTTCTTTTGCCTTCCCCTTGTGCCCTGTTTTGACTGACAGGCTAGTGCCTCCCCCCCCCCCCCGCCGTATTTTATAATTGGGAACGAGGAGCTTAGGCATAGTAATTCATCCTCTCATCTTGCTCTCTTTTTTTACTTGGAAGGATGCTAGCAGGATTTCTAGAATCTTGGCTCAAATACATGTGTGAAAAGTAGCTTGTGGAAGATGCCAGGTAGAATGATGAAAAACTAGCATAGTGAAGAGGTTAAGAGTATGAGCTGTGATTTGGGAGTCCCCAATTCAAATCTCAGCTCAGTTATGACCTCTCAGAGAGGAAAGCTGATACCAGAGGGCTCCTTCACACTGAGCTTTTATCCTGCAATTGAGATTGCTCCTTCACGGAAGTTTGAGGGCTCTTTTCATGACGCCATGATCATTCAAGGCGTTTCCTGCACTAAATGCCCTCCATTCTTAAATAGATCACAGATAATGAGCTATCAAATTACCCTTCTGTGTTCCACCAGTTTCCTCCATGAAAAGAGTAAAAGCGGCAAGAAGAGGAGCGAGATCAATGAAAGATAATGGAAGACTCAGATACTGGGAGAAGGAGGGGGAAGGGGGTGGGGGAAAAGGAAGCCCGTAAAAAAGGGAGTCAAGATCCTGCATTTAAAACGGAAGCAGAAAGCCCTGTTTTAAATTCAGGGTTTTAGGCTGGTGTAGAGATGCCCTCAGTCTCACTATACATGCCATATGCTGGAGTGTGACTGTGCTGGGGGTTTGTAGTAGAGGTGGGTAAGCATGGCTGCTCGCGCTGAAAATGAATTGGTGCCTTTTGAGCATTCCACTCCAAAGCTTGAAACTCCTTGGAGGGTGTATGTCCCCCGCCTGCCCGCCCGCCCGCCTGCCTGCCCTCCCAGCATTCAAAAGAATGCCCAAAAGGTCCTACTCCATTTGCTGCCCACTACCCCATCTCCACTGAGAAAAAAACGCACCCCTCACCTTGAAGACCAGGACAGAGAAGCAGGTGGCAGTGACAGATCCTCCTCCTGTGATTGTTTGAAAGGGAATTATGACACTGGCACTCACTTTCTTCTGGGGATCATGGGGGTTGTACTTCAACCCCCATGATTCCTGACAGAAAAGACACTATCCTGGCATCTTCATTTTTCAAACAGACGGAGGAAAGGAGGAGAGGCCTGGTAGCTCTCTCCCATCTTTTAGAGAGCCCTCTGCCACCAGCTACCACATTCCCCCCCCCCCAGCAGGATGAGTTATATTTGCTGCTTGTGGGAACAAATTTTCCTTTGCTCCATTTTTCTATATTTCTAATACCTAACAGAATGATCTTGTTCAAAGAAGTACGCCTGGTGTGCAGGATATATGTTATTAAATGTGTCTATGCTGGCAGAACACACTGCTATGCTGGTACAATTTTTTTTTCATGGGGTGGAGGGGGGACCACTAGTGCGATCCTTGCAATCGTGGGACTCTGCCAGCTCAAGTGGAAAAACTGGGCAGAGATGAAGAAGGAGAAGTTAGTGAAGATCATGTGCTCCCTCAGGAGTCAGTCTGGTCTCCAACAACAGTGTAATATTATGCCTGAAAAAGAGGTGGTATAACTTTAACCCCCACCACCCACTGAAATCAATGGATCACCTCAGATAACTGCACTCCTATCTTCTCCCTTTTCACTCTCGGTCACCTCAAAGGATAGGATTCCAACTAGCTCAGGAGCCAATTGCAGGATAAGCCCCAGCAAGGGAACACAGATCTCATATACCAAGAATCACAGCGTCCCCCATATCTTTAAACTGCAGTTATTCAAAGGGGAACTTAGGTGTTGTGCAATCCACAAAACCCAGCAGCCAAGGAGAAAAACAAATGAAGTGCAGATGATGTGATCTACTCATCTGATCTTGAGCAGAAGCCCATAAGGCAGGCCAGAATTCAGAACCCGAGAGCCCCCTAAAAGTGAGAGTTGCTCTGATGAGATCTAGGATTGAATTAAGGCCTTTTATCTTTCCAGGGCCAGATCACACCCCTCTTAGGCTCCATTCCTTCTCTGAGGAGTGGGAGACCTTAAAATGTCAGTCCTTTGGTTTGAAGCCTAACACTCTGCCTTCTCTCTGTTCATTCTTACTAGGGTTGTTGCCTCTGCTGTTGGGCAGGTATGGGGGTTCAGTGGAGGGGACTGGTTCCTCAGGAGGTGCAGGCTTAATGGCTACTGAGGCCCAGATGTGATTTTGGGGCCTCGGATGGTATCCAGCACCTCTGCTTCCAGTGCCATTGGTCTAACTGGGCTGGATAGCCCTTCTTCATCTGTGCTGGAACCATAGTCTGAGCTGCTGCTCAGGGTGAGGGTCACGATGGATGAATAGCACTTCTTTTCTCAGAACCCTTACAGGTACTCTGCTGCAGGACTTCAGACACCAAAATCCACCTGGATTCTCAACTCCAGTGCTGCAACTGGAACTGCAAAGACAAGGCACTCCACAGAAGTAAGCCATGGAGGAGGGGGACTTGCCAGGGAGGAGGGGAGATAATGCCTTAGGGAAGGGGTGCAGAACCTCAGGCCTGGAGACCAAATCCAGCCCTCCTGGAGTCCCAATGTCGTAGTTCCCCTTCCACCCAACCACTGGTCATGGCGTGATTTCCCAGCTTCTGTGCAATCTCCCCCCATCCCCATTCTAAAATGTTGAAATGCCTCTCCTAAGGGTTAGTTACTGGCAGTAAGGGTTTCTCTACATGAGGCATTTATCGTGCGTTCATCATTCCCTAGTCGTGGTTGATTACTGGTTTTTTAGATGACATCGTGACCTTCCAATTTCGCTTCTGCGTCTAACCAGCACTTTTGGTGAGTTGTTTTAAGAGCAGGGATGATGCGGCATTTAATTGAGAAAGCAAAAGAAAGTGCAATTTCCTCTTGTGTATTTGGACTATTCCACTGTACCACAGTGCCACCTAGAGGTAATGTAGTGGGAAAGCAGGAAAGGAAACACACCTCAGATCTCAATTCTGCCTCGAAAATGAAAGCAGATACAGCGAATTAACAGCCCTGTGTAGAAAAGCTCTAAGAGCTTTAAGCTAAAATATGCTGGTATTTTGGTCCTGCCCCTTTTGCCTTTGGCCTCACCCACAACTGGAATACAGCCCTTCTTTGAAGAATACAGCCCTTCTTTCAAATGGAATTCAGCCTTGAGGCTGGAAGAGGTTCAGCACCCCTGCCTTAGAGCAAGACTCCTCCTACCTGTCATTCATCCATCCCACCAAATCCCTCTCAGTGATCGTCACACCGATTTGTTTTCTCAAGCACACATGGCCAGAGTGTTTCCCTTCCTCCCCAGTTATGGGCAACTAAACAACGCCCCCCCCCCCCTGGTTTTAGCTGTATTTCTCACACAGGATATGTATGTTATATAGAAAAAGGGCCCTCGCTGGTCATGAGCCCCCAGGTGCAAGTAAGCTCCCCTCATGCACCAGTTGTGTCAATGGGGAGCAGAGCCATTTCTGTTGGTGAATCTCAGGTGCCATCCGTCACCTGTTGTCACTGTTGCATGACACTAATGGTTTTTTTCCCCCCTTGCAGGATGAGAAACAAGATGCATGGCAGCAGAGCACACACACTCTGCATTGGATGAATCAGTTTTGTCTTCATGACCACATCATCTCCCCTAACAGGTGAATGCCCAAATGTAAAATTAGTGGGACTACTAATGGGAGAATGTGGAACTAGACTAAAGCATGGAGAATGGAAAAGCACCTAGGTGGTACACCCTTTCTCTCCTGACAATTCCTAATGAGCACCTGTTGCAGCTGCTACCCGTTACTCGTTGCCATCCCCATGTTGCTCATCTCTCCACAGGCCACAAGGTAGTCATTCAATAGACAAAGAAGTGAGGATGATCCCCACCTACAGTGCCATGCAGGTCACAACTGAAGACTACAGAAACAGTAGTGAGAAGTGGGAAGCCAGCTGGTTGCCACCTTTGTTTTCTAGCAGGGCCTTTCAGAGTGCATGGTGGACAGTAATGTGACAGGGGCAGCTGTAACCAGGATGGAGGTCCAGTTGTGGTTAGCTGCACCTGTTGCCCCTCTGACTGTCATGTGAGTTTCAAAGCCACAGTGGTCCTGCACGTACATAAAGGTTTGCAACTCTATGTCTTTGTTGTGCTGTCACTCTATAACAGCTACTATTCAATAAAAGCTGTGCCTCTATTTCAGCTGTGTCTCTATTTTTCTGATGGTTAACAAAGAGGGAACTTCCTCTCACTTGTTACTCATCTCAGATACTCTACAGTGGGGGCCACACACTGGGAGAGAATCTGCACTGGAGCCCATTTCATTCGTGAGGTATCGCCGTGCAGGTATTTTTCTCCCAAACACCGTTGCTGCTCTGTGGGCACACATGAATGAGAGCCAGTGTGGTGTAGTGGCAAGAGTGTTGGACTAGGAGCTGGGAGATCCGGGTTCTAGTCCCCACTTGGCCATGGAAGCTCACTGGGTGACTTTGGGCCAATCACAGACTCTCAGCCCAACCCACCTCACAGGGTTGTTGTTGTGAGGATAAAATGGAGAGGAGGAGGATAATGTAAGCCACCTTGGGATCCTTGCAAGAGGAAAAAAGGTGGGATATAAATGCAATAAATAAATAAAATGAATGAATGAATGAATGAATACTGTGCAGAATCTTTCCTGTTTATTACATGGTCAGGCACCACATCGTGCATAGTGTTGTAACTGCAGGAGAAGTAGGAGGAGTTAGAAAGGTTGTGTGTGTTGTATCATTTGTGTTTATGGTGTCAGCATATGCCACAAGCTACAATGTAGTGCTGCAGTTGTGGGAGAAATGTGAGGCCATGCTGCCTTTTGACTTTGATTGTTTTAGTCCACCAACTGCATGCGCACCTTTGTTTGGGGATACAATTTGAAAAATAAATTCCATGGTTATTCACACCTGTGCAGCAAAAAATAGCTTTTAGAAAAAAAAGAGGGGAAATCATGGATTTCCTGCTCACAGATCCCGTCAAAATCTTTGTGCAGAAAGACCAGGAAATGGAAAGAGGAGGAGGGGAGGGAAGAAGTGGGGCAAGTCATGGTGCCATTCCTGGCTTCTTTTTTGTCCAGTAACTGCATGTGCACCTTCACAGCTGTGCAGGAATTCAAAATTAATTAATTAATTAATTAATACAGGTGCACAGGAAAAATAGTAATCCTTCCCCACATACATTACAGAATTCCTGCCCACAAATTCTGTTGAAGCGAGCAGGGAATGGAAGGAGGAAGAGCAGACAGGTGTGAGGAGGCAGGAAAGAAGATTCGGGGGTGGGTGGGTTGCAAAACAGGCCCTGCAGCTTTAAAGTCACGCTCACTGGTAAGAGTTATAATACTGCTAGATTGGAACACACATGACTTTGTAGCGCACAGAAGCTGCAAGCACTGAAAATGTCACCATAAAAATAGTTTGGGGGAAAATGGAATATTGAGGAAGAACTAGTGTCAGGACAATCGGCTGGGGAGTGTGTCTTGTGCTCCATGCATGAGCCAGACATTACAGTACTGGGATACAATGCTAGTGTACACTGGCCCTGGGAAGTGAGGAATGGGTTCACCACAAGAGTACAGCTTACCAGGGCTAAGGGTCTGCATAATCTTCATGGCCATTCTAGTTCAGTACTAGCCTGAGTGTGTGTGTGTGTGTGGGGGGGTCCTTGCAGATCAGTGTCCTCCAGACTCCTCCCCACCCTCTTATTGATGGTATAATAATAAACTCAACAGTGGAGCTGCCACAGAAGGGAAGGTGAATAACAAAGTGTCCTGGGAATTAACCATCACATACTGGAGTTGTCATAATGAATATGAGGGAGTTGTGGGAGGATTAGATGAGGGGATCCAAGTAAAACATGAATCATCCAGGGTTATGAAGGGCTCAGACAATTATTTTATTTTTATTTATTTATTATTAAATTTATTAATCGCCCATCTGGCTGGTTACCCAGCCACTCTGGGCAATGTACAACATACAATAAAAACAGTTTAAAACAATAAAATTCTACAATAAAAACATTTTCTAAAATACCCTAACCCACCCCAAATGCCTGCCTGAACAACAACGTTTTTAATGCACGACGGAAGCTCATTAAAGAGGGGGCATGACGGAGTTCCCTAGGGAGGGAGTTCCACAGAGTGGGGGCCACCACAGAAAAGGCCCTCTCCCTTGTCCCCACCAGTCTAGCTGTCCTGGCTGGTGGGACAGAGAGAAGGCCATCCGAGGCTGATCTTGTTAAGCGGCCTGTCTGGTGCTGCTGGAAGCGCTCCTTAAGATAGGCTGGGCTGGAACCATATAGGGTTTTAAAGGTCAAAACCAACACCTTGAATTTGGCCCGGAAAACAACTGGTAACCAGTGTAACTCCTTCAGCACTGGAGTGATGTGATCTCGCCGGCGGCTGCCTTTAATCAGGCGAGCCGCCACGTTCTGTACCAGCTGCAGTTTCCAAACCTTCAAGGGTAACCCCACGTAGAGCGCATTACAGTAGTCTAAACGAGAGGAGATCAGGGCATGTACTACCGATGGGAGCAGATGGTCGGGAAGGAAGGGGCGCAGCCGCCGTATCAGATGGAGTTGATACAGCGCTGTCCGGCTCACAGCTGACACCTGAGCCTCCATGGACAGCTGGGAGTCCAAAATGACCCCCAGGCTGTGGACCTGGTCTTTCAAGGGTAGCGTACCCCATTCAACACCAGGTCAACATCCCCCAGCCTCCTCTTGTCTCCCACCAAAAGTACCTCGGTCTTGTCAGGGTTCAGCTTCAGCCTATTCCTCCCCATCCAGCCACTCACCGTCTCCAGACATTTGGACAGGGATTCTACGGCCAACCTTGGTGAAGATTTAAACGAGAGGTAGAGCTGCGTGTCATCCGCATATTGATGACACTGCACCCCAAACCTCCTGATGATAGCCCCCAGCGGCTTCACATAGATGTTAAATAGCATCGGGGAGAGGATGGAACCCTGTGGCACCCCACAAGTGAGTGGCCACGGGTCCGAAACCTCCTCTCCCAGTGCTACCCTCTGGTACCTGCCGGAGAGGAAGGACCGGAACCACCGCAATACGGTGTCCCCAATGCCCAACCCCTCCAGGCGGTCCAGGAGGATACCGTGGTCAACGGTATCGAAAGCCGCTGAGAGGTCGAGGAGAACAAGGAAGGAGCATTCACCCCGATCCAGAGCCCTCCTCATATCATCTACCAAGGCGACCAAGGTCGTTTCTGTCCCATGCCCAGGCCTGAAGCCCGACTGAAATGGGTCTAGATAATCAGTTTCTTCCAAGTGTGCCTTCAACTGCACCGCCACCACCCGCTCAATCACCTTGCCCCAAAATGGCAGATTTGAGACTGGGCGAAAGTTGTTCAAAACTTGAGGAACCAAGGAGGGCTTCTTTAAGAGCGGTCTTATCACTGCCTCCTTGAGGGCTGATGGCATCACTCCCTCCTCAAGGGAGGCGTTCACCACCGCCTTGATCCCCTCACCCAGCCTCTCTCTGCAGCTCATAATGAGCCAAGATGGGCAAGGATCAAGTAAGCAGGTGGTCGGCCGTACCGATGAAAGCACCTTGTCCACTTCATCAGGAGGAAGAAGCTGGAACCGATCCCACAAAACCGGTTTGCCACAGGCCGCCTCTTGCTCACTAACTGTATCTACAGTGTGCAGAGTAACACACCTAATCTGATCAATTTTATCTGCAAAGTGCCTTGCCAAGGCCTCACAGGAGGCCTTAGAATGCTCCAGTGGTTCCGGAGCCACAGGACCGACCAGGCTCCGGACCACTTGGAACAGCCTTCTGGGACAGCACTCTGCAGACGCGATGGAGGCAGCATAATACTCCTTTTTTGCTGCCTTCACCGCCACGTGATAGGCTGAAGATACAGCTCTAGCCCGTGTCTGGTCGTCTTTGGAGCGAGACTTCCGCCACCGGCGCTCTAGCCATCTCACCTCCTGTTTCAGAGCTTGTAACCGCGGATTGAACCATGGTGCAGTTCAGGGGGAGAGGGCGTTTCGGAGCCACCTGATCTAATGCCCCAGTGATTGCGGCATTCCACCCACCCACCAGGGTCTCGACCGAGTGGCCGTTGGCATGCCCCAGAGAATCCCCAAGCGCGTTCAGGAATCCATTTGGATCCATAAGACGGCTGGGGCGGACCATTTTATTGGGTCCTCCACCCCTGCGGAGGGGTTGTGGAACCGAGAAGTCCAACGTCACCAGATAGTGATCTGACCATGACAAGGGGGTGGTGGATATACCGCCGACTTCCAGATCACTCCCCACTTCTCCAGAAACAAACACAAGTTCTAGAGCATGACCGGCTACATGGGTGGGCCCAGTTAGAATATGGTGCAGCTCCCAGGAGGCCATGGTCTCCATGAAGTCCCGAGGTGCTCCTGTGAGGATGGCCTCCAAATGTACAGAATTATCTGAATGAGACTGTTGGTCCATTGGCCAGACAGTTAGATTGGCTATCTTGCTGTATATGTGTGGCTTTTTCCAGCCTTTTTCTTTGGCCGACTATAGCCAAAGATCAAATCTGGACTTACTTATTTGTTACATTTATATCCTGCCTTTTCTCCAAGGAGCCCACAGCGGTGTAAAAAGAACCCTCCTCTCCATTTTATCCTCACAGCAACTGTCAGGGTGTAAACTGAGCCCATAGAGCCCCAGAGCCTCTGATTCTGAGGAATAGCAACAACCCGTGGGAGAGGAGCTCGCTCATCTCTTACAGGCACAGCGGCAGGGAGAGGTTCCTCCTCCCTGCATTCCTGAGAGAGATAGTGACCCTGGCAGCGAGAGAGCGGGGGATGTGGCCTTGCTGGATGCTCGGTGCAGACGCAGGGAGCGGTGCCAGATGGAGGGCTCCGAGAGGAGGCGCTCTGCTCGCTTGGCGCTAAAACAATGGTCGCGTCCTAAGGACCCAAGGGTAAGAGGGAGGACCTCTCCATAGCCCATAAGTTCAGAATCTTCCCTCCCTTCTCCTTCAAACAGGGACCAACTGCCTTACCTGGAGCTTAGGCTACTCTGCTAACTACCTGAGTGCAGTTCCTTGCTTAGTCGTTGGTGATTAGCATCCGAAAAAGTCATTAAGTTGTAAATTGAATAAAGCCTTGGAAAGAATCCTTTTCATCTGTGTCTTGAGTTGGCTATTGGAGGGGACTGTAAGAGGCAGCTAGGGTGCTCCTGACAGCAACCCTGTGACGTAGGTTAGGCTGAGAGTCAGCGATTGGTCCAAAGTCAGTCAGTGAGCTTCTTGGCCAAGTGGGGACTAGAACCTGGGTCTCCCAATGCCCACTCCAACGCTCTCGCCACTACACCACACAGACTCTCTAGCTAAGGTAAGCGTGAGATGCTCCATGGAGCCATGGGTCCCTCATAGGGCTATAACAATGGGAACCTTGGGTATAGTGCATGGAGCTTGGTGGTAAGGGAAGTGGCTGTCACAAGACTGGCCTCTGGGAGACTGCGGCGGTTCCATTACGTTTTTCTTTCTTCCGTCTTCTGTGATGGTGTGATTAGGGTATTACTTTGTGGAGTGGGAGCCTTGGAGCTCTAGTCCTGCTGCCTTTCCACTTTTCCATCTAGAATTATTGTAGCCAGTGGACCGCCAAAATATGAGATTTGCCCAAATCCCCTGCTTTCTACTGCATTACTTTTTCCCAGCGAGTTTCCAGGCAGCTCACAGTGTTCTCTCCTGTGATCATACTGTTGTGGCTTTCATATTTCCTTATCTATGTGGCTCCCATTCCTTTACCTTGCAAAAAGCTCATTTTCCTCACGTAGACTCCAGTACAGATGTGTTACTTGCAGTATTTGTTAGCATTTTCTGTGGTGGAATAATTGGCACCCCAGCAGGATTCAAACATTTCTCCTTGGAAGCTTCTGGATTCTATGTTCAACTCTATTTCTTTGGCCATATATGGCCCTGGGTACTCTGCTCTATTTTTGGTGACAAGCTTGTGAATTGTGTGTGGCAGGGATGTGTGTATGTATTAGGGCTGTTACCCAATTTCCTGAATGTACTAGGGCTCTTACCCAATCAGTGAATGAGAGGTGAAGAACAGCAAATTTTTCCAGAAATGAGTGTATGTGATTTTTGGGGTGGCGAGGATATCTCCATTGTGGTGGGGAGGGAAGGTAAAGAGTTCAGTTACTTTTAATTATGTAGTGTGGCTGGCAGCAGTGGCTTTTTAATTCAGCTCCTGCCCCTCATCTTCCTTGTCTGGAAGAGGAGAGGGGGAAAGGATGTACATATTTGTCAGTCAGCAAGTGTTCTGCTGCTGGCTGCAGGAGTGACTGCTGGCCATTTAGGCTGTTTCTGCATGAGGCATTTATCATGTGCTTGTGATTGGCCACTCATGGAAGTTTGTGGGTCCTTTACATGATGCCGTCAACCTCCAGGATGTCTTCAGTGGTTTTTCCTGGTTATCTTGCCTTAAAAAAGATTAGAGATAAGCTGGAATATAAGCCCCCTGACCCTCAGGGCCGCCATTTTCACAGTGTGTCATGCCAGCATACTGCAATAATTCTGCCACTAGATGGCACTGTTTCATTGAAAAATATAGAAAGCCCTGGTAAAGCTGCTGAGAAAGGACGTTTTCAATTCCACGTCATGTTCATTGTCTAATGGAGCCAATCCTAATCACACCACAGACTCAGAAGCAAAATGCTCTGGTAGGGCTGCAGGATTTTCTGTTAATGTAGAGACACCCTTAGACTCATGGTTGGATGTTGTACAAACCTGTTCCAGACTATGTGAAGTCTGTCTCCCTGTCCTCCTACGGTGGAAGCATATAAATACTGTTACGTATATCTATTTAAATTTTACTCATGACCCACTTACAGCTGCTTATTTTTAGCTGCAGCCCTTGTCAGAGCAAAGATTGCTGATCTTCTAACAAAAATATGTAACATGTCTCTAAGATCAGCCTCTGTACCAGAGGACTGGAAGATGGCCAATGTAACACCAATTTTTTAAAAGGGCTCCAGGGGGATCTTGGAAATTACAGGCCATTTGGCTTAACATCTGTTCGGGTAAATTGGTTGAATGCATTATTAAATTAGTAAGCATATAGAAGGAAAAGTCTTGCTGAAAAAGAATCAACGTGGCTTCCGCAAAGGTTAGTCATGTCTCACAAACTTTTAGAGCTCTTTGAGAGTGTTAATAAACATGTGGACAGGGGTGATCTGGTAGACATTGTTTACTTGGACTTTCAAAAGGCTTTAATCAACTCCCTCACTGAAAACTCCTGAGCAAGCTTAGCATTCATGGAATAAGAGGAGATGTCATCATATGGATCAGTAACTGGTTAAAGAGCAGAAAGCAGAGAGTAGGAATAAATGGTAAATTCCCCCAATGAAGGGATGTTAACAGTGCGGCCCCGCAGGAATCTGTATTAGGACCAGTGCTTTTCAACCTGTTCATAAGTGATCTGGAATTAGGAGTGAGCAGTGAGGTGACCATGTTTGCTCATGATACCAAATAATTTAGGTAGTTAAAACAAAAAGGGATTGCGAGGAGCTCCAAAAGGATCTCTCCAAACTGGGAGAATGGATCAAAATGGCAAATGCAATTCAATGCAAGCAAGTGTAAGGCAATGCATGTTGGAGGCAAAGAATCCTAAATTCACTTATATGCTGATGGGATCTGACCTAGCAGTGATTGACCAAGAAAGAGATCTTGTGGTTGTGGTGGACAGCTCGATGAAAATGTTGATCCAGTATGTGGGTGCTGTGAAAAGGGCAAATTCCATGTCAGGCATAATTCGGAAAGGAATCGAAAATAAAACTACCAAGATCATACTCCCCTTATACAAATCTATGGTTATACAAATGTTATACAAATCTATGGCAACTACACTTAGACTATTGTGTGCAGTTCTGGTTACAGCACCTAAAAAGGATATTGTAGAGTTAGGTAAAGTGCAGAAAAGGGCAAGTAAGATTATCAAGGGGCTGGAGCATCTCCCCTATGAGAAAAGGTTACAGTGTCTGTGACAATATAGTTTAGAAAAAGGCAGGTAAGGGAAGACATGATAGAAGTGTACAAAATTATGCATGGTGTGGAGAAAGTGGATAGGGAGACATTTTCCCCCTCATAATACCAGAATCCGGGGTCATCCCATGAAGCTGATTGGTGGGAGATTCAGGACAGATTAAAGGAAGTGCTTCTTCACGTAGCACATAGTTAACCTATGGAATTCACTTCTACAAAGTGTAGTGATGGCCACCACTTTGTATGGCTTTAAAAGGGGTCTGGGCAAATTCCTGGAGGATAAGACTAACAATTGCCACTAGTACTGATAGCTATATGTTACCTACAGTATCAAAGGCAGTATGCTTATGTACCCCATTGCTGGGGAATGTGGCAGGAGGGTGCTGTTGTACTGGTGTTCTACTTGTGGATTTCCCATGGGCAGCCTTTTGGCCACTGTGTCAACTGAATGCTGGACTAGACGGACCCTTGGTCTGATCCAGCATGGCTCTTCTTATGTTCTTAAAGATGAACCCTTCAGCAAGCAAGACCTGACTATCTTTTGCTTGTTATACAGATTAATTAGCTATTAAAGTCTGATGCTAAACCAGACATTCCTGTGATATGTGGATCTATTGGCATCCCTAAATCTTAGTCCATTTTGACGTAGTACAGTTTGAACTGTAACAAATGCTTCAGGACTGGTAAAGAACAAAAAACAAAACCTCACCTCTGTCATGAGATCACTAGCTGCTGTGCCTGTAACTTAGATTTTTACTCCTACAAAGGGGTGTGTGGTTTTCTTTGTGTGTTGTAAGTCAGGTGGTATCTATTTAGATTGCAGCTTGCAAATGGATTAATAACTTTCTATAAAGCTAATTGTACCTTGGCATATTATTTTTAAAATTAGCATAATATTGCTGTGTTTATTTTCTTACATGCCTGTTTTATATTCTGTCTTATTTTATCTGAAGAAACTTTTCTCAATTTCTTGCTTAGCTATGAAGCTTCCTGGATGGCTGTATCTTATTTTATTTTGACATACCTCACAGGGTTACTGTGGAGCTTAAATGCCACTCTTTTGGGGGTGGCATGGGGCTGGGGAGAGAATACGAATGCAATGAACAAAAGTTCAAAAACTCTTGCTTCCTTTTGAATGTGTAAAGTGCCTAAGCTTAATCAGCTTGGATCTAAATCAATGTCAGCCAAAAATTGTGGAGATCTATAGGCTGTGGAATGAAAGGGATGGGAAGCAGTACACTGGCATTTTGTGTCCATGTGTATGCATCTGCAGGCATGTGAACTAGGTGCACACATGATAAAATGCACATGTCCCCCTCTCAGAGGTTTAGGTGCTTTCAGACAAGGCTTTTATGGTGCTATCGCCCTGCCTCATTTATGGATTTTTAGAAGGAATCTAAACATCGTCACCATCTATTTGTGACCCTCCTGTATTTTCTTACAGCTTCTTCCATATTTTTCCTTAACACAGAAAATCTGTTGGGGCACAGTCCTGTACACGTTTCGTCAGAAAAAAGTCCTACAACTCCCAGCATTCCCCAGCCAACCAGGTTGGCTGGGGAATGCTAGGAGTTGTAGGATTTTTTCCCATCTAATCATGCATAGGGTTGCACCCTAAAGAAAAGACAGAGGATTCCTCTATCTGGAAGCATCCATTACCCTTCTAGAGATCTGAGTGAGGGAACTGAAACCTGAACAACTCTGGCACATGTGTGTGTATAGGAACAATTTTTTGTTAAAAGACAATCCTTGAAAGTTACCCAAAGATGAAATGTGGACAGTGATTTTCCAAGGACAAGTACTAGAAAATAGGACTGTGGAGCATATGCTTCTGGGCTTTCTCCCCACTAAATTTTCCTGGCTTCAATTCCTCTTCTTGCCCAGTCTCCCTCTCTCACAATCTCTCTCTGTATTTTCCTAGCTAAATTGACCTTTCATTTCCATCCATTTGCCAACATCTATTGTTGATAGTTCAGAAACATTCCATGACATCCTAGCAGCATTACCTAGTGGCTGAGGAAAGCTTATAGGAAAAAGGCAGATGGTTTATTGTATGTTGCATATTATCCACAAGATGCCTGTTGAGGTGGGTGGAATACCTAAGTTGCATATGATTATCTTTTCTTCACCAGCTTGACCATTCATATCTGTGTAGACTAGTTTTATTGTTGTAGGGGTGACTTAGGAGTGTCCTGGTAAAATAGCTTCTGGTGGCTACAACTGAGTGCCATGTGAAGCCTTTCTACACAAGGTTGCTAAATGGCTATCAATCTGCTGTATCTACTTTTGCTTTTGTCGCAGAATTGAGCTCCAAGCACTACACCAAGAATGTTCCTTTCCTGCTTTTCTGCTACATAACCTCTAGGTGGCACTGTGGTATAGCAGAATAGCACAAATATACAAGAGGAAATCACACTTTCCCCAGTCAGAAATAATACTCAATTTTCCCTGCTCTAAAAAAACTCACCAAAGGTGATGCTTAGATACAGAAGCAAAACCGGAGAGTCACAACATCATCTAAAGAACCCATACACAACCATGAGTAAGGAATGATGAGCGCATGATAAAAAAAACCTTTTATTTCTATTGAAAGCTTAGAACCAGATACCAGCTCAGGAACAGTGTAAGATGCTGAAACAGAGAATTATGAATGTTGTTATGTTTTTTCTAGGGTGAATGAAAATTCTTTTCATCACGTGGAGATGTATGAAGAAATTTTTAGGAGAGACCAAGGGGTAGGATAAATTTTCAGGACAGACTTAATTGGTATATTGAATGTAATTTTATATGGTAAGAACACAAAGAAGTGTTAATGAGTTAAGATGCATGGAGCTTTGTCAAGATCTTGGATATTTTAAAAGGCAAGTGGATGCTGATCAGTAGTGGTCTTAAGTGACCACTATTTTTCTAGTCTCACAGGGCACCCAGAAAATTTCAAGCTCCTTTCCCACTTTTCTGTCTCATCTCATTCCTCACAGGAAGCTGTAGTGGTTATAGCATCTGTGGCTGGTGAGAGATGGAAGATAAAACATAAGATTTCAAGTGTAAGAAATCTGAATTTAAATCCAAGCTCAGCCATGGTTTTACTACAGGGGTGAGCAACATGTGTTCCTTCAGATGTTGTTGGACTGCAACTGCTATCAGCCCAAGTCAGCATAGACAATGGTGGGGGATGGTGGGAGTTGTGGGCCTCCAGATGTTGGCTTACAGTTGCCCACCCATGTTTTATTATGTGTTATATTATTTTTTCTAAGATACTTTGAGTGCTTTATGTTTAGCAGAAAAGGTTTTCAAAGTCTGCGCTACATAATTGAATAAAGCATATTAAATATAAATAAAATTATGTGTGTGTGTGTGTGTGTGTGTGTGTGTGCATGCGCGTCTGTGTATGTACATATCTATATATGGTTGAATCTAGACTTAAAGTCGTGTTGATTTCAGTGGGTCTACACTAATTATAACTAACTCTGGAGCCAACCCAATGGGAATAATAGTGACATGTCTCATATGTTCTCAGGATGAAAGCCGTAATGAGCATTTCTTTGGACAAAGTGCTTCATAGATGACTAATTCCAATAACAAAGATCAGTTTCTAAGGCTTTCAAAAACTGATATGTCTAAGATGACTGTATGATTCTGGGACAAATCTTTCCACCATTTTTGAGGTAGATAAGCAATCATGAGGTGATTTCTTTTCCCTTTCAATTTTCATGTGGTATAGCAGTCTTGTGAAAGTACATCCATGTGGCAGTATTGCAGGTTACCACATCCTGAAATAAATTTAAAAATTAGCATATGTCAGGATGTGGTGACTTGTAATGTTACCACATGGGGATTGTTCAGGCCAAGATATGAAATGTTTAACAACCTCCCATCCCCAACCTCAGTTGCTTCAGTTGGCCCTTGGAGCAGCTTGCTTATTTTAGCCTATTAGGATTGTGATCAGCAACCTTGGTCACCCCCAAGTGCTTGGAATACCTGGCTACTGAGATTAATTTTTCACATTTCCCAACATGTGAGGAAACATTTCCTGAACATGAATTTCCATGATGGCATCACAAAACTGTAGCATGCCCACAAGCAGTGTGGCACACAACAGTTTATGCTAATTATGTACACATAAAATATGCAATAATCTGTGGTTTTTGGATTATTATATGTTTCCAAAGTAGCCTTCATTGCCTAAAGTTGTCATTCTCTTGTTTTTAGCCCTTTGTTTTCTTGGTTTCTGGGAGCATTTGGTAAAATATATATTCATTGATGAGTCATAACACTTTGATTCCTCCTTTCTCAAAACTGCTGATCTTTTCACTTTTGGTACAATCTTGTTTTGGAGGAGCTGCTCTTCTCAGGTTGCACAGGGAATCTTCAGCATTGCCTGAAGGGGCCCTATGTCTGCTTGGAGTGGGAGGAGATGAGCAGGACAGTACAGGTAAAGAAAGCTTCTACCCCCAAGGTCTGCCAGGCAGCCAGAAGCCATTTTGACTCTTCTTCACAGAAAAAAAGGGCAGTTGTATTTCTTTTTCAATATCAAGAACCTAAGGTGCATTGTGGCAACAGACTTGAAGGATGATAGACTTTGTTGGTTAAAATAAAATTTCTTCAGTGGTTAGATAGATAATTCGATTCGATTTGATAAATAGATAAATGTCTACCTTTCCTGTCTGTAAAACTGGAAAGGGCCTGCCTGTATTACATTAATGTACTTTAATGCTTCTGAGGTCGTTCCTTTTTTCTTTTGAAGGGGTGGTGGCAAATGCATTTTCAGTCATATTTCAGAATGCTGAGATTCCCCACAGAAGACAAGCTTGTTTCCATTCTTAGATATATGAGGTGAAAAGTCAGACTTTCATTTTTCCCACCTTCACCTCAACCGTGTTGTGGATTAGAGCCCTAGTTTTAAAACACAAAAAGGAGATTGGAGCTGGAAGGAAAATGTGTCATGAGAGGGGCTGGCTCTGGTGAAGCACAGTCACAGACTTTTAGCCTGACTGTGAAATGTTCATTTGCTGTGCAATACTATGTTTAGCCTGAGAGGAGAAGAGTTTACTAGAATTCTAGCATTAGCCATAGCTTTGCTTTTTAGGATGCAAAGAGAGAAAGGACCGTGAGCTGTTTATCTTCTCTGAGGACAAGAGACCACCAAAGGCAGGGCAGATGGCAGGTCAGCTTAAGATGGGCTGTGTTCCTGAGAATGTTTTGCTTTGTTTGGGATTCTCCTGAACAGCAGCGTAACATAAGCTTTTGACTTATAGTGATAACAGAGAGGGGTATGTATAGCTACCAGTCTCCCTTTAATCTCTCTGGGTGACAAGTAGGAGATCTGTTTTAGTCATTGGGGTGATAGCAGGGAGCTATGTTAGTTTAATCAAGCCTTAGGGAAGCCACTATTAGTTTTATTAATGATTGTGGGCACTAACAGTTGCCAGTTTTCCCCCAAGCCATTTATACTAATTTTTCATTCCCCACATAGAATGAAAAATTAGTATAAATGGCTTGGGGGGAAATTATACAAATTTTTCATTCCCCACATTATTCTATTGCAAATATTTTAGACATTGAACTCTTTATTTGGAAATTCAGTTATTGGTTTCAGTTGTTCCCTTCTCTCCCCAGAGAAGGGGACGACTAAACCAGCAGTTCACACAATTGCAGTGTGGGTAACAAGCCACAGTGGCTTGCTAACCACCTTGCGCATGCTGGTCACATGCTAGGTGATTTGAATAATTTTACTCACCAGGCGTGGCTTCTCATGTCATCTGAACCCAGTGAGGGTGGCTTGTTTGGGTGGTTAATAGTATGTTATAGGGCTGTGGGGTGGTTTGTTAACCACCCAAAGAAGCCACTCTCACCAGGTTCGGACAATATGAGAAGCTGCAATGGAGGTTGGATTGTCAGCCTGGTGGCACTGCTACTGTCAAGTGCCAGGCCCTCCCGGTGTATTTCTAGTCAAACAGATAAGTTGATCTCCAAGTAAATAGCCTTTATTATGCAAATCAATCAATCTAACAACAGTTCAGGTTACAGACTTGGTCATCCTTTGGCAACCTAGTGCTAATATCCCCAATTAAGCTGACAATATTTACTACATTTTTATACTGCCCAATAGCTGAAGCTGTTTGGGTGGTTCACAACAATACTAAATAGACTACCTGAAGATCCATTTGATGGATGCACTACAGTTAGGATAGAAGTTGCTGTGAAATTGGCACCAATCTGCAGGACAGAACCTAAGCAGCTTTTCCAGCCCCACCCTCTGGGAGGGTCTTCCCCTAGAGACCTCTTGTGAGGGGTCAACCTTGTAGAATGCCTTACTTCCTTAAGCCTCCTCCCTCTTGACCCAACATCTGATTCTTGCATCTGTCACACCTGCCTCTCTCCCCTGCCATGAGTTGCTGTGTTCCCACAGACAGAAGTTATGGTCAGGCTTTGCTCCAGCTGATTAGCTTGCACATGGACAGATTATTCTTCTCTGTCTTCCTCTCCCTGAATCTCTGGTCCCTCCCCCACCACGTCACACCCCTTCCTCATCACATTCTGAATCCTTTCCCACAGCCTCTCAGGAACCCTCTGCAGAGATGCTGGGCCCAATCCTGACAGTTAATAAGCCATAGCGCGCTGCAGCGATCATGCAAACTAGGTCTCTGTCTTTATCAAGCTCCTTTATTATTATCACATTTCCGGAGTCTGAGCCTAGCAATGGCAGATTCAAGGGTCCAAGGTGCTCATCACAAACAGAGATCAGGCAAATAGCAAGGCCTCAACAGTCCAGGGCCCCATCTATATGGCACAGCTTTGACCCCATCTCCCACCCCGTCGCAGCTGGGCAGCAATGCAGCTTCGGGTCAGCATGCCCTGTGATCCACTTGCGATGTACTGCGTGCTTCACTTACAGACTCACCATGCCCCCTTTTTTTGCCATTTTACTGAAATGCGCAGCTATGCAGTGCCGTAAGTGTGTGGGTGCAACGTTTCAGTGGCTGTTTCGTATTTGAGGGGCTCTGCTGTGCCTTTCCATCCCTTTTTAGGTAAAAAGTAGGTGTTCTGTGCTCCTTCATTTCTGCACTAACAGTTTGTCAGTTCCCCAGCCCGAGACGCTCGCAATGGGTCACACTCACAAGCATGAGCATTACGTGCCTAGCGATAGCTCCAAAATGGTGGCTGGAGTGATGTTGGTCCTTCCCCAAGACACCGCCCCCCCCCAGTGAGTCCACAACTGTTGCAAAGATACAAAGCTACAAAACTGTGTGAAAGTGTGATTAAATAGCTGAAAACACCCCTCTGTGCCTCTATACCTGCACAGCTGTGAAGCAATGGGGGAGTAAAGGGGCATCACAGAGTGACACAGGCACTACACACGCCTACAACACGCCAACTGCAAAATGTGAAGTTGGGGAAGGAACAGATAGCCCGCAACAGTGGGGAAACCTGCAGCAAACCCCCCAAAATCACAGTAAAACGACTCCTTGGAACTCGGCATTTTCCAGGCGAAAACCATGGATGGCTGTGAAGTCGTGACTGTGTCATCTATCACAAGGGACCTCGACTTGCACCCGCCCTGGAGTAAAAACCCAGTGTAGATGGGGCCTAGGCCACAGGCAAACAGATTCCAAGGCAGCACAACAAACAAGGAGCAAGCAGAAAGAGGAGCTGAGTCCAGTCCAGAAGTACTCTCACAAAGAATCAAAGCAACTGTCCAAAGTTAAGGGAAGATGGATTCAGGACAGCCTAATCAAAATTGCTTCCAGCAACTCTCTTAGCCTGACACAGCTGCTTTTATGCAGAGGCTGACAAAGCCACACCCAAGCTTCAGCTGTGAGCTGTTAATGACTGCAGCTGAAAAGGTCCTCCTTGTAAGCAAGCTTCACTTTTCTTACAGGGAGGCCTCTGGCTCAGTTTAGCACTCCTTCTGAGTTCCTGTCTTTTAAGTGGTGTCTTTCCTGAGGGCTTGGGGGTTTCTCTGCCTCCACATCTGAGGCAGAGTCCCTATCCTCCACAGGTGATACCCTCATGGTAGTCACCCCTGAGGGCCCAGGTTCCTCCTGATCAACTGGCAGATCCTGGGCTTTGCTGCTGGTGAATGGTTCCTGTTCTTCCAGCTCTTCCTGATAGAAGGGGCATTACAACTTCTACCAAAAACTGTTTGGGAGGGGGGTATGAGACCCAATGTGGTGCAGTGAATAGTGTTGAACTTCTGGGAAAGTGAAAGTCTGAGTTTAAATCCCTTTGTAGCCATGAGTTCACTGGGTGGCTTTGAACAAGCTGCTGTCTCACAGCTTAGCTTGTCTAGAGTTAGAAGGATAGAATGGAATAACCCTATGCTACCCTGAGCTCCTTGGAAAAAGGACAAGATACCAGTATGATAAATAATATTCTCGGTATTTATCTCTGAATTTTACTAAGTAGTAGTGGATGCACATCTGTAGCCAAGTGCAGGAGGAATCCTTCCAGAAGCTAACTGAAAGTTGCACCAAGGTATGTTCTGGGTATAAGCCCTGAAATAGTAGTTATTTATACATAAAATTATTGAATGTGATAATGCATATATTTTGGACTTAGACATTACTAGCTGCTGAACACTTCTGAGATTTTGCAACATTCTCATCTTTCAGTTGAGGTCCTCCAGTGCAAAGAGAAGTTGTGTCTTACAGCAGTTTGAACAAACTGATAACTCTTCCTATCTCTGTAACAGGTTTCCTGTATTATTTTGGTCAAGTCTCTTTATCTGTTGAACTTCTGTGGATTTTCCCTATTACCTTATTTTTCTGTTTTGTCCATTTAGGTCCTAACTTCTTCAAGGAAAAGGCTAAAACATTTTTTTATTCTCTTTCTTATAGAGTCTTAAAACTAGTAGATGTTCTTTCTGCAGAACTTAATTCTCTTCTGTTTGGGAGTTTGTCCATTGGGTCCTGGATGTGTCCTTGAATCTTTAAGGAATTGCTGCCATACGGTAGCAGATCTACACCCTCAGGGAGTTCTTATCCATGATTTCCTTTCTTTATATCTCACTGAGAAGAAAACCATGACAGGCAGGTAAATCGATCTGCAGATGGTTTCCCTTTTTACTCTCATCCAGGCTCATCAACTGGAAGTACCAAGCCCAAGACATTTTGCTGCCTGAAGCAGAGCCCAGGCACATCCTCACCCCCACCCCAAGCCAACACTTTCTTTAAAAGTCTTGCTGCACCTTCAGATACCAATTCATGCCTTCATCTATCCCCTTCGTTGTGCTGCTTGAAGCAGGTCGCTTCACCCTGCTACATGGCAGAGTTGTCCCAGTTAGTGCTGAAAAATGACCCTGACCCACCCACCCACAGCCTCTGGCAAGTTTTTCCAGACCCACAAAGCATCAGATTCCAGCAAATGAACCCAGTTGATTTGAGCTCTGTTTGTTTAGTCTATCTCCAAACCACTGATTGATTGGAAGATCACGCAGAATACACACACACACACACACATCCTAGTAGCTTAAGAAAACAGGAGGTGGGAGAGAGAGACTTTGCATGCTTTCCCAGTAATTTTTAATGTTTGGCAAGAAAATGTCTTCCATTTTTTGATTTGAATCATAAGGCATGTCTACTCTGTATGGTAGAATGTTGGATTATCCCACTGTCATGTGAAGAGTGTGCAGAAGCCTTTAGCTTACAGTAGCATCACACCCATTCAGTGTTTGCCAAAAATCTGATGTGAAGAGTCAGCAAAGTGGCTGTGGCAGGCTTATTGTGAACCAAGTCTTTTCCTCAGTATGAAGGCTGCATTAGCCCAAACACCCCACAACTTCTGACAGCTTCCCTCAGTTTTTTTCTCCTCCATGCATCTTTTATTGCCACCTTGTAATGAAACTTTTTTGAGAGGGTATAACAAAGGAGTTATTTGCATTAGTTATTTTGTTAAACTAGAAGAAAGTGTATTAATGGTGAAAAGGGGATTGCAAGAGTGGGAAGAGAAAATAGGGTGAGATTGGCAGGTGACTGCTAGCTTCAAAGAAATGACAGCGGCAGCAGCTTCTCCAGTCCCAGTTGTATACTGCTCTGCAGGTACTAAGCTAAGAGGTGGGACATGGAAAAGACATATCAAGGTTGGTACAAGGATGTGTGTGAAGGAAGGGTGCTGATAGAGGGTTGTTGCATGTTCCTGAATTAGGTCCTAATGCTTTTCATAGTTATATGTTTGGTTTTTCCAAACTGTTGTTCATTCATAAAAAGAACAGAAAGGTCTGTTTTCCAAAATATTACAATATTCTACAATTGCTGCAATGCCTCAAAAGTGCTATACTAGATTATTCTGCAGCTATTGCCCAAGGATACAATCCTGAGCATGTTTACCTGGAAGTTGCTGAATAAACAGGTTTCGGACTAGGATGGGGGAGAGGATTTGGCCATAGGTTTAGACTCTTGTTGCATTGTTTGTATTTTAATTGAGAATGGCCCTTTATATTCCCCTCTCATTCAGCTATGACAAGGTCCCTTCTGTTTCAAAGGAGATTTCACCATTCTCTGGAGGCTCACCAAGGGCATTCCTTCACTTCCCTCTGGAACTTGTAGGCAGGGCTAAAGTTGTACCTCAGGGGGCGGGGCTACCCATACCTCCCAGACTGGCTCTGCCTAAAGAGGCTCAGTGGAGTTGTTGCCCCTAAAGTGCAATGCAGTTGCTCTACTTTTGTTGCATTTTCAAATTCGTTTTGTCTTCATCTGCTTCACCCTCCCACTGTTCCTGACATGTCCTATACAGGGGCTGAGGGCTTTTTATTTCATTTAGCTGGGGAGAGGTGAGGACCAGATTGATGCTGGAGCTCTGGCCTCCCCCAGCCCAGGTTGGAGGCCGTGAATTCACAGCCAGAAGCGGGTGAGAAGGCCCGTTGCATGTCCCTGCTGCTTTCTTTATTGCAGAGCAGACAAGGGACACGCCTTCCAGATTCAGCCTTCTCACCTTGGCACAATGGTGGGAAAACGTGCTGAGACTTTTGGAAGCAGGGAGGCCTACCAAACAGAGGAAATGCCTGGACTCAGCTCTCAGGCCTCTGGGGCACATCCTCTACAGCAGGCTTTGTTGGTCAGAGTGAGTACTCTTCTCTCCACCCCCTCGCATTAGTTCCTGATCTTTCTGGGGAGGGGGCCCTTTCCAGCTTAACTGCTTGGGTCCATGGCCTAGTTTCCCAACAGGTTAATGGGACCAATGAAGCACGCAGGAAGCAAAAACTCCCTGAGGAACAGCTGAGTTCAGTGACAAGACTGCCTTCCCTCAAGGACCATCCAGACCCATGTCAGACCCTATACAAGAGGCTTTTGATAAGGTCTGGAAGTCAGAATGGGCCAATCTATCAAAGACTTTATGCCCTTCTCCCCAAGGCCATGGATTCGCTAAAAGCTCGGGTGGTGGGTGTCCTGGTTGCTGCTCATGCACCCACAGCAGTTATACCTTCAGAGGGGGAGCATGGGCCTAAGGATCCATGTGGAGTCTGCCCTCTGCAAGGGATCTGAGGCCATAGCTGCAGCCTTGCAGGCATCAGCACCTAATTATTTAATTTCCAGACCTAGTTATGCCTGGGCAGGTGAACTGGCATTGGAGTCTACTCGCAAGGCATTAAGAATGGGCTGAAGAAAATTAAGCGCACAGTGGAGCTACTGGCAGACTCTGCCCTAGATGCAGTACAGCTGAATGCAAGGATCATGGCCCTAACTAAACATCCTGGCTCATGGACACATCTGGCTGCACCACTGGGATGTTGACCAGGGCTTAAAAGCACGTCTCACCAATTGCCCCTTCGATGGGGCCAAGCTCTTTGGCCAGCCATTGGAGAAGGTTTTGGTTGAAACAAAGGACAAGACCAAGGTTCTTTCCACCACTAAGAGAGAGACACATGAACTGAAGGCACGTGTCAAGGTTCCCCTTATAACCTGGACACCCTGAGCAACCCCTTAAGGATCTCTTGCCTCCTTAAGAGTCCCACCTTCCTTCTTTTAAACTTCCCCTCCCCAGTAACATGAGCTTTAGGCTGTAGATGTGGGGTGACTCACTCTAGATACAGGATTTAACCACAACAGTTTACTAGTAGATTTCAAGCAAACAAATTACAACTAAAGGTATTTACACAATAGAGCTGAGAGATACAAAAGGCCTTAAAAGAAAATAAAAGTTGAAAAACAGAAGTTTCTTTACCCCAGCTGTCCTTAGACGTTTCTAGGCTGCTTCTTCCTGCTCACTCTTCAGACTCTGCTCTCACTTCAGGCTCTGGCTGACTCTGTTCTTATGGCTCTCTCGCTCTCTTTATTTACCCTCTTCCCTCAAAACCAAAACTACTGCTTCAAACCTGAAAAAGTGAAACTGAAGTGGAGAAATGAAACTGACACTTAACTAGAGAAATGAAACTACTCCTCTCAGAGTTACCCTCTCCCAATAGAAAATTCCAGGCCTCTAAGCCTGACCTTTTTTCTCTTTGCCTCTGTAGGCATCAAATCTTCACAGCACAATATCCCTTTCATTCTACCACAACCTTTTCCAGGTCTTGTCCTTTCACTGGATACAAGATATGATGGAACCAAGGGAGAAAACACCCTGCCAAGTCTAGTTCTGGCACATCATTCACCCCCTCCTCAGGAACCAAGGGGATGAAGAAATACCAGTCCATCTTTCATGGTCCCAGGTGTTATGCTTCCACCAGAATAATTCTTAGAGGAAGAGAACCTTCAGAGCCAGATGGCCCCAGGGAACAGGTTGCCTCAGAGGACCCCTGCACTACCCAATATGGTCTGGAGCCCTCAGGGTGATGCCTTCGGATCTGCCTCCTCAAGAGGCCGGGAGCTCAGCTTCTGAGGCAGAGGGGGATGCTGGACCACCATTTAGCCCTGGAGAATGTTGACGTCTTAAGATTCAGGATGAGACGGTGGTCAGCCAAAGGAGTGCTTGCCTACCAAAGAGGGCCCCTCATGCATAAGGGGCTACAAGGAAAACATCTTACACAAGCCTCTAACATGATCCAGCTGAGCTCTAATACCTCTGGCTATATCAGCTCTCACTTGGAACTTGAGAGCTGCTGGAAACATCTTCTGCCAATTCTAGTGCCTTGTTCCTTTGACTTTGCTCTGTGATTGAACCTCCATGCTGCTGACCCTTGTATTCCTGCTTGACTCTGCTTCTTGGACTGCATTTGTAACTGACTGCTTCTTTGTATTTTGACCTTCCATGCCCCTCAGATCTCTCTTGTGGAACTCTTCCACCTGCTTGGTAATACTGTGCCTTTGACCTTTTGCCTGTTTAGTGATTTGCCATTGGAATTGCCCTTTTACTTGCCTTAATGCTGAGTCTGAACCAGCCTGAGCAGGACAAGCACCCCAATGCATCATCAGAGTGGAAGGCAGCTCCTTTCCTTCGCAAATGTCTGGAAACAGACCACTTCAGGCCTGTGGGTGCAGGAGACCATCTCCAGGGATTGCGCACTGGAATTTGCAGGAAGGCCCAGGGGTTGCGTCTCCATGGTCAAAGAACCCAGAGAGAAATAAAAAATTTCTGGAAGCAATAGAACATCTTGCAGCAAACAGGCCATAGAGCCAGTTCCCTTGCTGGACCTCCGTCCAGGGATTTATTCAGTTTTTTTACTTAGTGCCCAAGGAAGATGGCAGCAGCGATGTTCTTTTGGCCTCAGTCATTGGCTAGAGGAAGAAGGGCTACTGGGAGGCAGCAGCACCTTCCTTCAGCAAGTGGAAGACCTTCTACTTTGTCTTTCTTCTAGATGTAAAACTAAATATCTGTGATACTTTATAGTTAAGAGTATTCTGTAGAGAGCTGTTCATTTTTGTTTGGGGTGATGCAGGAGGCCATGTGAGCAACCTTGCTGTGTATGTGTTACTTTTAGCTTAAGCTTTTACATCTGTCAGACTTGGCTCCAAGAATCAGAGTACCAGTCCATCTCTCATGATCTCAGCCCACCGAGAAGAAAAAAAACACAATTCCAGTGTCCCTCATACTTCAACCCCCACTGTTTTGCATTCCTAATTAAAGCGCGCCCCCCCCCATTTCTGAATCTGATGTAGATTTGCCATCTGGCCTTGGGAAGATCCTGAACATTATTTTTGTCTCATATTTTACCCTGCAGCAGGTCTGGTAGAGAGATGCTGGACAGGGACTAAGAAGCAATACCTGTTTTTCTTTACAGATAGATGTATTAAGCTCTTATTTATTCATCCTGGTAGTCTAACTGGGAACAATCATGGTTAACCACTCTGACTTTTTAGTTTCACTGATTCTAACTCTTCCTCCAGGACTGCTCTCCCCACACCCCTCTTCTCGTTCATAATCTCCCAGCGCCCAGAAGCAAGCCTTTAGAAATATATGTGTAGGAAAGGGAGGCTAGGGAGTGCAATTAATATTCCTGGAATGTAACATTGGCAGCATGCACACACCGAGTAGAATATTAGAGCTATTAGTGATGACAGCCTATGCAAAATCTAGGTGGAGAATACAGTGTGATTAATCTGCCTCTAAGCAGCCGCCCTTGGGCTTTGGGAATTCTGTAGCATGTCCAGAATAATCTTTTTTTAAAATTACCTTTCTACACCAATAAAACAACCACTCTATGTAAAAAGACATTCAGTTGTCTTTGCTCTGTCTTGTTGAATTTATGTAAGACCTACAATGTAGGCTCTGACTTCTATATAGCATTTCACATAAGAATAGCAAGGGTTACTTTGTAGCCTGGCCAGATTCCAAATTGGGCAATTGTATTTCAGGTCAATTTCTAAAGCATCTCTGCTCTAGTTTTGGAGGAATCAATCCCCACCCCCAGAATAATATAGAATGTCTGCTGTACTGCCTCATTGGCATTAGTTGTCTATATGTGCTCTAGGACCAAGCAGTAAGGAGTTCCTTACATTAAAGGAAGATTAACACTATGTTCAGGAATAACATGGCCAATCTAAAGTGTAAGTGATTCTGTAGTATCTTGCATTTTATTTATTTTGCATAAGGTTATGTTCCTACATAACTTGCTCTAGCTGTTATGCCATTAGATACCACTCTCCCCTCAACCCCTTCTGACAGCCCTCTCTACCCCATTTCTTTCCCTATGACTTGAGTAGCTTGACCTTATAGCTCAATTATGCTAGTGGTCACCATGGCAGCACAATGTAGTTACGATCCTATGCACTTTTACCAGCAAAGCCAAGACCTAACATAACAGTACAGTCTTGATGGTCACTCCCATAGCATATGTAGCAACTCTGCTGACACCCAGCATTGTGCACTGGCAATTCCCCCTACATTAGCCATATGCAAAAGGCTTCAATCAACACAGCTATGGTATGATATCCACATGGCTTCATAATCCTCCGTGCATGCACCTTCCACAACACACAGTCATGCAGACAGGAATATTCTCGCAGTGTTTTTCCCTGCACAACACTATGGTGCTATAGTGAAGAGGGCAACCACAGACACTTCCAGCCACAAGTTCTAGGCCTCCTCTTAGACAGCAGTTCAAATCCCTTGGCAGCCCATATGGCAGCTGTCCATTAACCACCACTTTTTGCTAGGCAAACAGCCAGGGCAAGACTATAAAAGAAGGTGTGACTTTCCAGTCATAAGACACAGCCAGCCCATAGACCACTGGATGAAGGCTTGCATGGGGGAACTCATGCCCAGGGGAAGAGTTTGAACCATGATGTGGGAAGAATGGCCTTACACAGGCAGCTGCCAAAACTCTCCACATAATACAAATGTATTGGCATCCATGTAATGGGAACAAACATTTTGCAAGACAGAAAGCTCCATGCACCAGGAAGAAGGGAAGCTGCAACAGCAAGCTCACAGGCACCAGGTACCATTAGGAGCTGCCAGGTTGGTCAGTGGAAAACAGCAGCACCATGGAAAATGGGAGGTGAAGTGTTGAGTTCTGCCCTGGGGAGATATTGAAGTAATCTCCAAAAAACAATCCCCACCTTTGGGATGATCTGCTGATACAATAATGAGATTCCTCCCAAAAGTGTATAGCAAATCAGGACCTTCCCATCCACAGAACAATTCCCCAGCTACACAGCCACAGGTGCAGAGAGGGCAAGACAGATAATGGGGCCTTGTTGGTCTCCTTGAAGCCCAATCATGGCATCCCAACCCCTTATGGCTCGGCCTGTGTAGAGTTGTAGCGTAGTCATGGTACTGTACAAATTTAGCGCATAAACTCCCACAATCAAGCTCTGAGGTGGTCTCCTGTTAGAAAAATCTGGTATATCTGGAGTCAGGCATAACCTAGTTAGTGCAGTGCCATTGCTAGTTGGAGGGAATAAATAACATGGTAGAGGCATGGCTGGATGGGACTGAAGAGGGCTGGGCAAAAGGAAAGCAGCCTGAAGCATATAAAAATCAGGTAGTTATCCGAATGGGGCTATTGGCCAATAGCCCCATTCGGATAACTACCTGATTTTTATATGCTTCAGGCTGTTTTCCTTTTGCCCAGCCCTCTTCAGTCCCATCCAGCCATGCCTCTACCATGTTCATTTACTTGGCTGCTAGTGCCTGCTGATGGCTTGTCTGATTGATTTCTACCCTGTCATTTGTTCCAGAATGGGTCCCAAGATGGCTTACATGTAAATAGCATGCAATTATATTGGGCTGCTTCAAGTCTTTTCTGACACATGGTATTGCTTGGACGGCCACCTTAAGTCTCATTAGATTGTTGGGACATCCCTGTTCAGACCATCTCATCTCACTCCCCTGACTGCTTGCCGTTAGATGATCAGTTGCCTGACCAGTGGTGTCCAGCAGACTTTGTCCCACTCACCCCTATCCCATAACTTGGTCTATTATCACACCAACAGTGTGATAAGAGACTGATAAGGGGGAGATAGGAAGACTGTGAGGAATTGGAGTCCATCCTGTCACCCTTGCTGGTGCTCCAGTGGCATAGCTCAGTACAAGTTGCAGGACCTCAGCCCTGATGATGTGGTATGGTCCCCTGACCTGCCTTTCAGTATTATGGCCTTCCTGAAAGACAGCTGAGTAACATGTGATGGGAAGCTGCTAACTCTCATGAGAATGGTAAGAGCTGAAACAATTGCAGCTTGTATTGAACAGCATCCGTCCTGGAGTGAGTTCTGAAAGTACCACAAAGATGTGGGGTAGTCAGTCTTTCTGTTCATGCAAGCCTCCTGTAGCTTTAAAAGCTGTATAATGGTCAGGGGAGCAGCAGGTCCAGCTTTTCCCATTACTGCACCTCCATGAAGGGTACAACTGCACCTGTTGTGTAGCTAACATGCACTCTTGAGAAGCAAAGGAGTCATGAGAAAACAAATGGGTGGTAGCCCCACATATAACAGCTGGCTTTCCGCTGGTCAGTGTTGCTGGTGGTTTTGCTATAGGCCTTCCTTTTAGTCTGCATTGTATCTGTGGTGAGGAGCATCCTCGTTTCTGCTGCTTTTGGTTTGCTTGTATCTCTTGCTGGGATAGTTACACAAAGATAGTCATGAGTAATGGTGAGCAACTGCAACAGCTAGTTCCTGTAAATCAGTGCTCACTAGGGGTTTGTGAACAAATGCTGCCATCTAAGTGCTCTCTCTGTTCTTGTGCTCCAGTTCCATGTCCCCGTTGGTAGTCCTGATGTCTGTCTGGTGGTTCATCTGGTGGAAGAGAATGCAGTCATTGAGGCAATACCCATCCTGTGTAGAGTTGCACTGGACTTCTGTCTCTAGTTACTGTGCAGCCTGCTCTTTGCCCTGGGTCTGGGCTACAAGGAAAAGGGTGTCATAAATGTTTGGCCAGCAGTACCAATAAGTAGAGTACATGGTGTCCCCCTGCAAAGGTAGATGTAATCCCCCTGGTGATACTGCTGTATGGTGGGAGCTTACTGCATTTGGGGATTCATGGCCAACAGGGATTACTTTTCTTCAGAATGTATACTTATCCTGTGTAGGGGACACTGCTTTTACCTCTTGTGGCAGTGTTGTTTTGTCATTTACAGTCTTCCCATATTGCTGGGTGGTGAAGAGTTCAGGAATCCCCTTCCATGCTTTGTGGGGTACTTTTGGCCTTGTCTTTGCAGTCCCAGCTGCAAAGTTGAGTTGAGGTTCCTGGTCATTTGCTTATTTGTATAGTCCTCTGGACTCTGTTAAGGGTTTTGAGAAGACTGTTAGCAATATGCGCTTCTTACTTCGTTTGCCAGCCATGGTGATGGTTGTATGTGCCAAGTGCTTTCCTATCACCACTTTCCAAGTGTGTGCTCGGTGAGCTCTCTAAACAGGAGGACAACATTATGTAGAGCCCATGCTGCATGCCTTAATATGTGTTCTTTTTAAGGTTTGCATTGTAATTTAAACATAACGTAAGCCACTACTTTCCAAATGCATCTATTGTTCTTTGTATCTTTTCCAGGCATATTAATAATAGTTTTCCAAACTTTAGTGGCTCAGTGGTGAGGACTTTAAATATGGGGTATGATCCAGCCAAAGTTGAACTTTCAGATTAGAGTTCCATCTGGCTGACCCCTTTCAAAATATAACCACAGAAGAAGCTGAGAAAATTATATGCAATGATCTTTCATTTCATTAACAACCTGTTTGAAAGATAACATTTGCCCTTGAACAAGAAAACACTTCTGTTGATCCTTGTCTCCAGCTTTGATCTACAATCTGTTCTTAAGTTTGGCTGTTCTCCAGGGGATTAGTTAGAGATACCTGCGGGCCCACCATTTTTTACAAGTCTTTTCTATACCTATAGGATGGCAGATACTCAGTAAGATTCTAATGTCGTCTTATGCCCTGCTGTAGGTAACCATGGCAAATACTATAAAGGATACTTACGCCATAGTGGATTAAACAATATGCAACCTTTGAGAACTTCCTGTAAATGAGGAGGAATTTAGACTGTGGGATATTCATGTGATAAAGCAAGTCTCTTTCAGTGTGGGCTACAGATCTGTGTGGGCCCATGGATATAGGCTATCTATGCCCACCCCTCCAATCGCAGTTTCTTCCCTTTGCAGCTGTTTTCTAATGTTGCAGCTGTCTCAAACTCTGTGTAGGAAAGCATGTATACATTTGAAATGTAGTGTCAAGTAGATTACATGGGTTAGATACAGGGGCAGCTACATTGAGCACTTTCAGCAGAAAAACACACTACACCATACATTTCAGGGCCCTAAGGCCACCATTAATGGCATTTCTGTACCCAGCAAAAAAAATAGAAGAGGCTTGTGATGGCCCAGAATTACCCCTCATCTTGCTAGTCTGTCTTAGCAACAGTGACATCTCTGCCTCTGGGAGAACAGCACTGCCACTACCACGGAGTGAAATCTGATGTTGCTACCTACCATACTGGTCTTGTGTGCCGCATAGTGGGAACCTCACTGAAGTCACCTGGGTCGGTCCTGGGCCACAGTTGGCCTTGTCTTCCTGCCTCTGTAGTGGATTTTGCTGGTTGGTTTAAATCCGTTCTGAAATTCATTTCCTCCTCATCTTCTTTCTTAGCTGAACTGCCTTTTAGGGTTTCCAGACCCTGACAGGGCCCCTGTATTTTTAAATGTTGCACAAAAGACAGAGTCTGGGTTTGGACCTTCTGGGTGGGGGATAAGCCATCGTGGCTTCACTTCCCGCCCCTGTACGTGCTGAGTGTGTGCCTGTCGTTTACATAATTACCATGACTTGCAGTAGGAGTTGTAGGGTGGGTACAAAGCCACTCTTGCTGTGCTGCATTTGGACGCTATGCCAACCCACGCTGCAGCACAGGTAGTTATGTAAATGATGGGTGTCCGTGTGGAGTGCACATGCAGCATGTGCAGGGGTGGGGGGAGAAGCCATGATGGCTTCACACACACCCCATCATTTGAATACCCCCAGAATGTCACTAGGTGTGGCTTTTTGCACCACAACTTGCGAATTGCCTGCAGGAAATGGTGCTGCTGTATGGAAGTCTGGAAGAATGTGCCCTGTAGCAAATGTCGTTAGGATGATCTACTGACAACAGAGAATATTTGGAATGTTAATTTACTAAATAATTGTTTAATTATCAAATTACCAATCCATGACTTAATAAATGTTTCCACAAAATACATGTCTGTGTATCATTGCATACACTGTAGTGACCTACAGCTAACATCCCCAAATTCCTTGTTTCTATTTTTTATTATGTTATAGAGAGAGCCAGTGTGGTGTAGTGGCAAGAGTGTTGGATTAGGAGCTGGGAGATCCAGGTTCTAGTCCCCACTCGGCCATGGAAGCTCACTGGGTGACTTTGGGCCAGTCACAGACTCTCAGCCCAACCCACCTCACAGGGTTGTTGTTGTGAGGATAAAATGGAGAGGAGGAGGATAATGTAAGTCGCCTTGCGTTCCTTGCAAGAGGAGAAAAGGTGGGGTATAAATGCAATAAATAAATAAATAAATTATAGTATTATTGTAACTGGTTACTGAACAGGTTGGTTACTCTTCACAACTTCGAATCTTCGAAGATCATGCCTGAATTAGAAAAAAACATCGTGGAGAAGCCCCGATTCTGCGAGGATAATGCCTTAATTTAAAAAAAAAACACACATCCTGAGCGGGGGATAGGAGGGGGTAAAACTTAGTCTCATTTGAAGGGATAGAACAACCCCCTGCTTAGTGCAGGAAGCCTGATTCCCAGGCAGTCGCCCGTCCAACCACTGACCAGGGTCGACCCTGCTTAGCATCCAAGATCAGACAAGTGCACCCAGGAAAACAGCAGGAAAACAGCACAGCGCTCGAGTGTGAACCGAGCTCGTGCATTCAATGAAGCACTGCAATGGGGAAAATGGGTGAGTGTGAATAATCACGTTTTAATGCGAGAGCATTTAACCCAACGGGACACCGAATTCATTATGATGGCGGGCGCAGTGTAGATCGGCCCTAGTCCAGCATTCTGTCCACAAAGTGGTCAACCAGCTGCCCACTGGAAACTCACAAGCAGGACATGGGTGCAACAGCACCCTCCCACCCATGTTCCCCAGCAACTGGTGTACATAGGCATACTGCCTCTGATAGTGGAGGCAGCACATAGCCATCAGGACTAATATGCACTGATAGCCTTATTGTCCGTTATGTGTTTCAGGGTGGGAGAGGCACCAGAGGGAGCAGAGCAGAGCAGAGCAGCTACTGCTGCTACTCCCTTGTGTCCAAGGAAGCAAGACTGAGCAATGCTGTGCTTTTTCCTCCAGGTGTCCCTCCCACCAGGAAGTAGGGGATTGTCTCAGAGCTGACCTCCGATATCACAGTGGGAGAATTGCCTGAAGGAGGAATTGGAACAGAGCTCTGTTGTAAATTATATCTGCTTCTGCCCAGGAGACAGGGTGACAGAAATAACTGTGAACCAGCATGTGAAGCGAATTCTGACATAATAGAGTCCTCCCACCAGAGGCCCAATGTTTGGTCTAAGAAAAATTCACAGTTTTCACTGAAATATGCTGAGCAGACTCTCTTCTAGGATGCTACTATGAAAGCCAATTTCAGTGGATTTCTGGCATGATAAATAGGCATTGCCTTTAGAAAGGCAATGGAGAAGTATCTTATCCAAGCCAAGTAACTGCACATAGTGCTTATTAGGCCATCAGGAATGACAACAGCAGGCCTGTCTGTGTCTGAGCTATTTCAGTGTGTTCTGAAATGTTAGACTAACTTGCCTCCTGAGATGTTTGCATGCAGTCTTGGTGTCTAACATGCTCTCATCGAATGGAGAAGAGCTGGTAACATTTGAGGGTTGACTATCTGATTTGACATCCAAAAGCAGGTGCAATTCTGGACTTCCCTGTGGAGAGTCAGGTGCACCACTATGCTGGCAGGTAATTTTATGCTGGGGGATCCTGTGTACAGCAAGACGTAGATTCTGTTCTGCCTTCAGTAGTGACAAAACTGAAAACAAACAGATGGCCCGGTGAAGTGAAAAAGTGAAAGGACACATATGGCTAAGAGCAGAATTCATGTCCCTAATTCCTCTGACATAGAGCCTTCTAAGGCATGGCCCCAGCTGTAGCATCACTGGTAAGTATCCAGCTTTGTGTTGGGGAAGAGTGAGTGCTAACATTCTGTTCCTGGATATGCTTTTTATTGTATCTGTGCTTATTTTGTCTTCAGTGGCATAAATATGTTTCCCCTTCAGGCCCTTCATGTTCACTGGAGATCACTTCAAAGCAGTATATGTAAAGGTAGAAGTGAGACAGGCAGAAGAGCCTTTGCCTGAGAGATCTCCTCAAACCTGCCTCTTGAGCCATTGTAGAATGGATACAAGCTTAAGTAACTTTATTTTTGGGGGCATGAGTAATGACTTTAGTATATTGCAGATAAAAATTATCCAACCTGGGAAGCCAGATTTTGCCATTCTGATACAAGTATGATAAATTATGCGACTTACTCACAAATCATGCACATTTTGACGATTTGATATGTAAATCACCTTTGACTAGACACAAAGTCCTTTCAACAGATACTGTTATAATTTATTTGTAATAATACCCATATTATGTTAAGCCCACTTTGGGTTCTCCAGAGTAGTACTCGCGGACACATCTCTTGGTAATCACCAGGTTCCCTGCCCTACCTGATTTTTATTTTATTTCTTAAGATTTTAAAAATTAATTCTGCAAAGCAAAGTGATGCCCTCCAGTGCCATCTTTATTTTCTCTTAGCCTCAACAGTTTGTCTTCTGGGAAATGAGTGTTTTGTGACCAGCCATGCCCACTATTGTAGCCATTTTATGAATGGCAGCCATTTTGTGGGAATGTCCACAACACTCAGAATTTCAAAGGTGCCCACTGACCCCCAAAGTTGGGGACCTGTGTGTTAAACAGTATACTAATCGCAAAATGGGGTGGATAGGGTAACAGTAAAAGCAAATGAATGATGAGGTTAATGAAATATTGGCACGTAGTCTGAGAGGAAAGTAATTTGGATCATTCAGATAGCTGTTTCAAACTCTACCAAGCATAGTTTTGTCTTAGAAAATATAGTCACTGTTCACTTTTTAAAACTTATTTCTGCAAATAACATTTTAGAAACAAAAAGAATTTTTTTTTAAGTGGTTGGGATTCTCAAGAGACTGAAGGGTTTGTTTGGATTTCTGTAGTGAAATGCAAACTCCAGTGTGATCAGACATCAGTAAGATATCCACAAAGGTCCCCTGCATAGTGACAGGAAAAAATATATTCGTGACAGGACTGTTTTAAGGTGCTGAGAGACCGGTGGGGGATGTAGTTCCCCCACCCCAAGTACTGAAATTACTCATGCTCCTGGGGTTACATTTTCACTGTCCAATGTGTATTACTTTGGTAAGGAAAGGATCTGATCATTTCAAACTTTGAAAACATGAACTGTTTATCAGTGTTGATGCGGGCCCTCTTGTGTGTGAGGTCCAGGGCAGTTCCCCTTTCCTTGCCAAGGACCTGGTTCCCCAGTAGGAAAGGAGCTGATTTTAGGGGAAAGAAAGTGGACAGGTAGTCATTGTCTTCCAGCAAACTCAAAGGAATGTTCTCATCATGTTAGGGAAGAAAAAAAAGAAAAAAATAAATAAAAGAAGGAAAACAGGCATTCAACCCTGATCTTAATTTTCTGTTGTGTTCCTCAGTTCAAAGGTTAGAGAGCTTTTATTTTTCACCAAGAGCACTAGATGTTGTAGTTTGTGAAGTCTGGGTACTGCTCATTTGTCTTATTCCAGGCCTAGTGTAGCTGCTGGAGTGGTGAATGCAGCTGGGTCACAGTGATATGCTTTCTCCCCTCTTGCTTTAAGCAGAACCTTATGACAGGACGAGAGTTTTGTGTTCAAGGATTACATAAGCAGGCACTGGAAACAATGTCCCTTAAAGTTACAATGAAGTGTAATAAAAGATTTCATAAGACCATTTATTTACTTGCTAATTATTAACATTATTGAAATGACTGGTAACCTGTGTCCTTTTCAGATAACATTACCATATCCTTGTATTCTTACCTGTCACTGTGCTTCTTGTGTATTTCATGATCTACTGTCACAACAGGTTGTTGCACATCTTTGCATCAGTGTCAATGTACTGTGGCAGAGATTGCTCTCATATTTGTTTTCTGTGTGCAGTTCCTTTGCCCATTGTTCCCCCTCCCCCAGCTCAATTACTTAAACACATGAACTGTATGAGGTCACTTATATCTCCATGTTCCTGATAAAAATTGTTACAAGAGCACCATGGCAAGATGTCGGGTATGGGTCCTTTGTGGTTATTTTTACTTTTCCATTGTGTGAGGATGCCTATGAGCAATTGTAATGCACGCAGTGCTCAACTATGGGTGAGAAAGAGCAGATTGGCAATTGCTCTTAATGAGTATGAATAACATTATCTTGTAGATAAAACAAAAGTTAACACAATCAATTACTTAACAAAGAATAAACAAAACAAAACCCACACAAATAACCCAACCACCCCCAAATTATTGTTAATTACATGGCAACCATATCACGGTTGTCCTTCACTAGTTGGATAACAGTCAATCCCTGGCATAAAAAAATTCCTTTCTTTCTGTCGCCCATGTTCACTCTTCCTCTTCTTTCCAATGTTTTGTCTTTATACTTTTTCTGCTTTTCTTATCTCTCAACTTCTTCTCTTCAGCTTCCCTCCTTAGCATCTTGTTTTCCTCCATCTTTTCCCAACTTTTTTGCCCTGCCTTCACTTCACTTGCATTATGTGATGTTATAAGAGTAGGTATGCTCATGTGGCTCATGAAGCCATACCTCAATTTATGCCTAAAAACCTACGCCAACAGTGATTTAAAAATATTCTTAGCGTCTTTAGAATGCCTATGCAGCATGGCCAATAGACAGGGATGATTGGAATTGTAGTCCAACCACATTTGGGGACCCAAGTTTAAGAAGGATTGGTCTGCAGAATGCTTAGTTGAAAACTAGGTAATATTTTCTGCTGAAGAGGTTAGATGTGAAAGCTGTTGCAAAATTTGCACCATACAAGATAAAAGGAAAGCTCTTCTTCCCTTAGACTAACCAGAATAGGAAGAAGAACCAGGGGCTGTTTTCCTTTTCTAGAAGGGCAGGGCAGTATCCAACAATGTCACTCAGCTAATGTGAATTCCATTGCACTAGTGTAAGGGATCTCTAGCGCAACTCAGTAGTATTATCTTGCATGGTGGGTTTTCTAGGCAATGCCATTGAGCAAGCTGAAACTATTGGAGTTGTGCTAGAGGTTCCTTATGCTAGCACAACATAATTTGCATTAGTGGACTAACATTGTTGGATACTGCCCAAAGTCTAATGCAGTGGGACCACAGCTGCCTTCTTACAAATGCATGTTATCAGATACGCTGATCTTCATCTTTCTGTCACTCCTTCTCAGAAGCAATCTCCTCCCCATAATTATAGATGTGCATTCCATGGACAGTTTTCCTAACTACACAAAGAAAAGAATTATTCAGAGGGTTAGTAACCCTGGCCTGTATGTATTGTGATGGGCAGATGATAAATACTAACCCCATCTCTTCCAAAGAAAAAAAGGTTAAAGATGTATGTAGTAGGTGCTAAGGAACTGAACCCCACCCCCTCCCTTAGGGATTCCAGTACTTAAGCAGGAGTTTGGGGGTTTTGGCTAGTGAGGGAAGGAGCAGCTGACAGGACTGATTCTTACATTCATTTTTTACATAACCTTCATAGGGGGCTATACCATCTACATTTTATCTGAGAAGCTATTTGTATGAAAAAGTTACCAATTTTTTAAAAATTAAACTTACCATGTTTTTTAAAAAAAATTTTTAAGGGCCAGTCTAAACCTTACTTTGCTGACAAGATTGTAATGTTGAGCACAGTTTTGAATGGATATTCTTTCAAACAAACAACTCCCCTTCAAGGCGAAATCAGATGTGATAAAATTGCCTGAGATAACTGTACCTCAAGGGTTCTCTTTGGATTTGTAAATTTCTGTGATTTCTCATTCCTTGATTACTCACACTTGATGGCTTTTAGCTGAATGTGTGAACTGCCCACATTAGAAACGATTCTGTTTGAGGTGAAATGAAGACTCTTATGTGTCCTTTTTTTATCTGTGATGGCTCTTTCACACATGGAGGTCATCTGTCATTTGATATTTCAGTCATGATGTTACAAACATTTGAGAACCGGACTTCTGACATGGTAACTTAATTGTTTCATATGGAGACTATTTTATTCAAACTGCTCCACACATGAAACTGATGTAATATAGTTCTGTATGAGGATTGTATCATATCAAAAATAAATGTAAGAACTGGTCCCTTGTTGCAGTAGCTGTGGCAGAAAAATTAATTTCCCCAGAATTTGTTCTATAAAGGCATCTGGAAAATGTGTTTGGGAAACATAGCAATACAGCGAGGATTATATTTTACAAATCATCCCTAAACAGGAAAATATATGACAGAATCTCAGGGAGTATTCCTAAGGGCTGCTGTAATCCATCTTGGTATGTGGAAGTATTTAAAAAAAAAACTTGTCTTGTTCTTATTGGGGCTAATTGCCAGAGGCAAAGTTGAGTTGAACTTATGATGCAGCATTGAAAAGTGAGCACTTGACAAAACAGATGAAGAGTAATAATAAAACACACCTATCTTATAATAGTCCCATGTGTTGCTACCATGAGAATGGACCATTGGAATCCTTTACAAAACTAATTCTCATGGGTGGCTTTTGTTGTAGTTGTACTGGTAAATATCCTTTCATCATACTGAGCATATGTACAGGAACTGAATAGCTCAAATGGCATTCAGTAAAGGATGTTACCAGATGTGTATCCTTATTTATTTACAAACAAGTAAACAGGTAATTGGATTTAAATGATTTCTTACTCCTAGTGTCTTTGATGGGACTAGATCAACTGAAACCCTTGCATTTGGCCTAACTAGTGTGTAAAGTGAACTATGCAGGGAACTAAGGCCCCAATCATTGGAAACTTATTCAGCCAACCCTCTGGTTTCTTGGCAGGCATTGTCAACAGGCATACAAGCATATCTTGCAACCAGAAGCGTATCTTGCAACTAGACTCCAGAAGGTTCCATTTTAAAGAAACTGAGATTTGGGGGCAAGCTTAATTCTATTCTTCTTCGTAATCTCTCTGAAGCCCCTCATAGGTTCTGTACTTCCATAGAACCTATATGTATGACCGCATAGATGAGCACTAGAACACCAGCTACAGGTCAGCAATTTCCTAGGAATTAGATTTCCCAAGCTTTTGTACATGTACTGACTTGCTTTACTGTTTTGTGTCATTTTATCCAATAAACACCAACAGGAAAGAAAGAAAATGGTGGGTGGTGTATCTAGTACAAGAGATGACATGCTCCTGAGAGAAGAGCTTGGATGTTACATTCGTCTATGGCAAAAAATAAATGCCATTGCATCTTCTAACAGGAATAAGAAAGAAATTATCATTACCATAATTCAACAGCCATATTTCTAGCAACTATCATTAAAATTAAAATAGCATTTTCCTGAATGCATCCTTCTGCATCCATATTCATAGATTCAATCTTCCTCCCATTAGAGGACCAAAATTTGTTCTTAGTGCCATAGTAAAAATTTGCTTAGGTGGGAGGAAGGGTTGTGTTGAGGCTTTTAAATGTACAAGCCAACCAACCCCAAACAATGTTAATATGGTATTTCAATATCACTTGGTAAGAGAAAATAAAAACTATATGATTCTTGAGAAAATTAGTAGAGATAGTAAACAACTTGTGTGATGTGCCATACATTATCCTCTTTTAGATAATGCCAAAATTAAAAAATAGTAATCTGGTATTTATGTCTTCTTTTGTGCCATACTCTTTCCATTTCACCAGTGAATGGGATAAGGATTTCTGCATGTCAGTTATGAACTGTAATTTGTGTTTAATGTAGCCAGAGTCTTTTGGAAGTATCTAACCCCTTTCTCTGGACTTGCCATCCTTTCTTCACTCCCTTTGTACAGAGAACTCAGGCAATATCAAATCATTCCAGCCCGGTGTTGTCTGTGTTGGCCATTAGTGCTTTTTCAGACCTGATTTGTAGTTACTTTTGGGGGTGGGGCATAAAATGCAATTATAGCACCAGTCTGTCCCTTATAGACAGGCAAAGTGTTATTGGGGCTTTTCAGGGCTTTTGTGACTTTAATCAAAATATTCTTGTTTAGAAATCCTGCCCATTTATTACTTTGTGTTGGTTGTGGCTGGGGGATTAGTGATAATTAGCTTCTTAATTGTCCCATTGTCAGTTTCTGTTCCCACTGTGTGTGTGTGCTTTGAAATGCAATCCTATACATAATTATCAATAATTAAGCCTTGTTGAGCTCAGTGGGAACTACTTCCAGATAAGTGTTTGCAGCCTTAATTACTGATTTTCTTTCATTATATTTTATAGCACTATTTCACCATTAAAATATGGCAGGGAAATGGCAAGAAAAAAATGCAAGGAACATAGTGTAGTATTCAGTGCTGTACCAGCGTTAGTTCCAGTGATGTTCTGCTAATGTAAACAAATATTTGTGCAATGTAACTTGTGCAACAAGACAAAGTAGAGATTGGCCACTGAAATTTGGTGCAACAAACCACAGTTTTTTGCCATTGTGCTAGCTGCACATGTTGGTTTGCACTAGCATAATGTCATTAGCGCTAGCATTGGGATACCACTGGATACTATTTTCAGTAATGCATACAACCCCCCCCCCCATTCCACATGAGAGAAGAAACTGACATTGAGTCCATTAAGAGAGGCTATTCAAAGGGCAATTATCCATCATTAATTCTCCATCTATAATCAGTAAGAAGCAGTAAAATGTGGAGAACCTGCAGACAGGAAACCTAACACTGAAAAGGATCTTATTGCTTGTGAATAAATATTATGGAATGATTTTGGTCATGGGGAAAGTAATTTCTGGATAATATAGCACTATCTTAAGTGCTGCATGGAACCTTAGTTTTAATTCCACATCCAAATAATTACAGAAGAGCAGTGACAAAGCACAACTCAAAAAGCTCTAGTACAGAATCAACCTTAGTTAAGATCAAGCTGCAAAATAATACTAGAATGCATTTTACAGGGATTGGCATTTAAAGGTTTTGATTAATAAACATCTATAATACTTTGGAAGTGATCAGGACTGACCATACTAGATTTGGCCTGAACATGGTGATACCTGTCCTCTTAGTACATAGGTACACAGGGTGTGGCCTCTTAGGTCTTGGAAATTTGCTTTGGATGCTGCCATAGCTGGTTTATAATGATATGAACTTCCCTGATTATTACAATCTTCTCCAAAGGCACTGCTCAGAGCGCCCCTGGTTTTAGAAGTCAGGTGGGTGGCGACAACACACAGAGCCTTCTTACTTGTAACACCTTCTTACTTGTGGAATCCCCAAGAGTACTCAGTGCTCTTCTTGATTACTTTTAATTGCCAGTTAAAATGCTGCTGTGATCTTTTAATGGGAGTCTCTTAAGGACTGCAATCCCATATACACCTGGAAGTAAATCCTATTGAATACAGTGGGACTTACTTTTGAGTAGACATGTATAAGATTGTGCTATAAGTGTGTTTCCTGGGCTTAGACATATTTTAAGCTTTTTTTGTTGCTGCTGTTCTTGCTGTTTTATTGTGGTACTGCTATTCTTAAATGTTATAAGCTACCTCAAAAACTATGATTGTGAGGTGGGAGATAAGTATTATAAATTAAAAAATAAAATGTCTATGTAAAAAGAAAGATCAATTTATCACTTATTTACATCCATTCTAGCATCACTGGCACCATCTTAATCAGTTTGTACCAGTTCATTGAACAGCACTAAAGTTAAATGAAGTGCATTGTGTGATTACTTTTAAACTGTAAGGAAGTAGAGGTAGTGCCATCTTTAATTGTGCTGTAAAGAGAATTCTGATTAAAAGATTGGCAAAAGGCATTCCATCCTGTTCAGGAATTTTAAAACGACTGAGAATGAGAGAGGAGTCCTCTGCACACTTTTCATTGAATGGGAAAACCTGAAAACAACAATTCCCTTCGTTCCCTCTAAATTCAAAAGGTGTTAATTTTCTGAAATATTTTCAAATGTGTTATTTTCCAGTGAAAATTTAGTCAGCATGGCTATGACCCGTTGCTGTATAGAGTCATTAAACATTCCTGGAAGATGCTCTTGCTTCTGTTTTCCTGCTAGCATCAGTGCCACGGTTTCTGGCCAATGCAAGAATGTCGCTTAGTAATAAATAGTACTGTGAAGCTACTTTTTTAGTCCTTGGCTCAGGCCCTCTGCCTCTATCAAGCAGGTAGAAATAAGGACAAATGCCCCTTGTGGTCTTTTCTAGTCCTAGGCCCTTCCACAGGGATATAATTTAGCCTTAGTATTTAACATCTCAGCAGAGCTCTGCCAATGCAACCTCTTCTAGACCTCTAGTATGGTCTGCAGTTATCATTTCCCCCCATGACGCCTCCCTATTCTTATCCTCAGTCCTCACCTGCATCACATCCTGATCTTGACTGCCAATCTGGTCTTCAGTGGGTTATGTCAATACTTTGAAGAGGGGTGAAAGTACATGGGCACAAAAATATAGTATTTATCTGGAGGGGCTGCTTCTTTCCCATTTCCCCCCCTCAATCCATCTAGCAAGATTATTTTGTTAGGAGCAAACTTTATTCTAGTATTAAAATGAGATAATATAGATTTTTAAAGAAATGTATTCCCTTTCAGAGCCTTCCTCCTTTCTATCCCTTTGTTACTCTTGCAGATATGTGTTTGAATAAGATCCTCCCCCCCCTCTTTTTTTTTTTTTTTTATCCTCCCTGCTCCATCCTGCAGTGAAGTCACAATCCAGTGTTTGTAGACTCCATGTGATGTCACAGAGGCAGCCTTGTGACTTCACTTGCAGGCTCAAACAGAAGGTGCAGACGGGCTTGGAGAAGAGGGGAAGAAAAAAAATTAAAGCCCCCACCTCTTCCTATCCCACCCCCCTCTTCGTTATAACACCAGTAGCTGAGATAAATCGGAAGGGGGTGGGGAGAAGCAGCAGGAAAAAAATGCTGAGAATGATGCCTGAAAGCAGGTACAGTAGAATTGGCTATATGTCTGTGTTCTTCTTGAAAGTTCCAAGGCCAGATCGTGCAGACCACACGCACTTGTGCGTGTGTATATGTGGTGGTGGGGATGTGTGTGTGTGTGTCTGTGTCTGAGCCACCCAGTGACGCTCTGGCTGTACGGTGCATTCGGCGGTAGTGTGTGTGTGTGTGTGTGTGTGCGTGTGTGCATGCGGGGAGGGAGGCAGTGAGCGATGGCAGGCGAGCAGCTTCAGACCATTTCTCAGAGGCGCGCAGCTGGAGTCCTATTGGGCTGGCCACGGCGAGCCTCTCTCTTGTCCATTTCAAAAGGCCCCAGCTGCTCGCGGCGCTCTGCAGTCTGTCTTGCGGCTTTGCATATGTGACATAAATGGGTTATTGGGTTTGTTTGTGCGCCTCTTAGGCTGCTGCTGCTGCATTGCTCGCTCGCTCTTGCTTTGCTGGTTACCGGGGGCGGAGGTTAAAGCAGCCTGGTATTTAAATGTGGCGGAGGCACAGGGAAAGGGAGAAAGGTAGGGCCTCAGGGTCACATTCCCAGAGGCTCCTGTGTATGTGGGCGACGATTTCCTGGGAGAAAAAAATCTCTCCATCTTTTGAACTGACGACATCACAATAGCAATGCGGATGCAGCAGTAGCCAGGCAGCAACGCGCCCCCCCCCCCCATCTCGGGGTGGTGGTGTTTACTTAAGCTTTCGCCGCCCCTCCCTCCTCGTCTCTTGGCGACGTTGTCCGTGCCATTTGTCTTGAGGTGGGGTTTTGTTTTGCAGGGGCGGCAAATGGATGGCTTGCCCTCAGCCCTGTGCTATAATCGGGCTCGCGTGAGGGAATCAGGCGGAGGCAATTAAGCGACGGGCGAAGCGAGGGCTTCGCTCTTTCGGGGCTGCCAAGGAAGCCGTCATTTTGTGTTAGCGGCTGTGTCTGGCAGAGGAAGGATGGGTGTGGGGGAGAACACAACGCTGGAAGGATGTGTGACATTGTGTTGACTCTCTGTACTTGTTAAATGCACACTCCAGCGGGAGGGGAGAAGAGCACGCGTGTGTGTGTGGGGGGGGGGGGCGTCAAAGCCACCCTGAAGAGAAAGGGGGTCCTCCTGCGCTCTCAGCCACATCCACGGAGAGGCTTACAGACAAAAGATGGGGGTTTCGTCTGTCTTTAAAACGAAGACAGTATTGCTGATTGTAGCACGTATCTGCCAATACTCCTTGTCATCCTGATGGCCGGGAGTCACTCTGCCCTTTTACTCCCATGCTTCAGCCGGGGGAGGGATGCGGGGCGCTGAGCTGCACTGAGCTTAGCCAAACAGTAGAATCTCCAGGAGACTCATTTCTCGGTGCAGATCACCTTTGCCACAGGCTGTTTTTCCTTTAATGCCTGGCACACCTATGCTGCCAGTATGCTTGGATGGAACCTGCCACAGACACCTCTGCCATTAGTGGCCTGCTTTTTGGAGGCCAAATGTGTGTCATTCATTGTGCAACCCCATTTGTCTGGATAGAAACATTTCCAGTGGCTGATACCAAACAAAACAAGAGGTGTTGTGCTGGGTCTTAAACCTGACTGGAAACCCAGTTTAAGTCCTGTAACCCTGATGTTAGCCCTAGCTGTGTGAATGCTGGGAAAAGCCATTGTGGGGGAGGAAAGAGCCATTATAAGGTAACAAAAGCAAACATTTGTGGCATAAGCTTTCACTGGTCAGCGTCCATTTTGTTGGATGGGGATGGTGGTGTAATGGTTAAGACTGAGTTGGGCACTCAGGCGCAAATCCTTGCTCAGCTGAGAAGTTCACAGACTGGGCCTTGGTCAAGTTACTTTCGGTGAGCCTAACCTTCCCTCACAGTGTTGTTGTGAGGCTAAATCATTTCTCTGAGCTCCTTTAAGGAAAGATGGGATAAAAATGTCACCAGCAGAAGCTCTTTCTCTCTGCTCAGACACACTTTATTCTTGAGTTGCATATTCCAAGACTGAGCCCTGCCATTCAATAAACAGGTTCACAGGCAAATCCTAGGAGACTCTTTGCTGAAATGGATTTTTCAGTGGTTATTAAGCTAAGGTTTGAGACTAGGTATGTGGAGAAGAATTCAAGCTGTCCAGTCCACTAGCCTGGTGCTGTAAAGGGGTAAATGCAGTTGTGTCAATTCACTGTGAAAGAACTATTTTTCCCATTTGCACACTAGCTGTAAATATGGCCTCCTTCTGCCTCTTCTTCTCCGCTCTTTAAATTTCAGTGTTCTTAATCTGTCTCCATAAGAAGGGCTGCGAAGTTCACTTCTCTTATACATGCAGAACCTACATTTTGACTGACTTACAAGACAGTCCTATGGTCTTGCTGTACGGATGATCACTACACCAGAGCTAATAATGACATAATGTCCCTGCAGTCCTATGTGGATGCAACAACAAAGTCAGAAGCACGGGAAAATAGCTACAGAAACAAGTGCCAATGCAGCAACACCAACTGATGCTCCCACAATGTCCCAGTTAATTCCATTATCCACCAATTATGTGGTTGTTTGCTGATGACATCCTCACATTGGCCATGCAGGAAAGGCACAAATTAGTGCATAGTGATAGCTGATTCAGTCAACTCAGTATGCAGATGCCCTCCACACACAGTGCACAAGCAGTCAGAAAAAGAACATTGTGCCTTTCCCAGTGTGCACCATTGTGTTGTGGGAACAATTCCCAAGAAGGCAATAATTAGAATACTCAACACAATTGTATTGGTGCCTGTGGGGATCTCTACACCTCAAGTTTATTGCGCATTCATGGTTGCTCACTCACGGAATTGTGCGGGTCCATTACATGTATGATTCTATGACATTGTCATTGTCCAGTCATTATTCCACTATTTCCTCCCACCTATCCCATGTTTTCCTCAAACGGAAAAAATTGGGTATTTTTATGCTCAAATCGGGCACCATGTCCTCCCTGTGTATTTCTCCCCTAGTGTGAATGAAGCGCTGAGTGTGGTTGTTGGGGGCGTGGTCATGATGTCAAAGGTGATGACGAAGGTCTGATGGATGTTCAGCCTTCCTACCTGTTCAAAACAGAGCGGCAGAGCAATGGAGTGGCAGAGTAGCAGCGAGGGGGGTGGCAGAGTGGCACAGCAGCAGAGCGGCAGGGACTGGCCAAAAGCATGGAAGAGGGAGGTGGGGCCCTGGGGAGATCAGTGGGGGGCTGTCCACGTGTCAGTCCCCATCCACCAGTAATGTGCAAGGGGAGGGAAAGGGGCAGGAACCCAGGAGCAAGCATCACTGAATCTGGAGCGTGCATGTAATGCCTCTTCACGGAAACATAACGCTATGGGAATGGCCATCTATTTATTTATTTTATTACATTTATATCCTGCCTTTCCCCCTCTTTCAGGAACCCAAGACGGCGTACATAATCCGTTTTATCCTCACAACAACAACCCTGTGAGGTAGGTTGGGCTGAGAGTCTGTGACTGGCCCAAAGTCACCCAGTGAGCTTCCATGGCCGAGTGTGGACTAGAACCCGGATCAGTTGTGGTCCTGCATTTAAAATGGAAGCAGAAAGCCCCATTTTAAATGCAGAATTATAGGCTGGTGTAGAAATCTCCTAAGTGAGAGGAACAAGCTTTTTTTTTTTTTTGCAAGTGAGATGGCCACATGGACAAGGAAGAATTGAAACCATGACATGATGCTCTCAAAGACCAACTGCATGAATTAGTTGTTCACTCAATGGGAAATAATATTGTAAGGAGAAACAAGATGTGGGCTCATGCCCTGCCACAAGAAGATACTGAAGTGATTACTACAAGGTAAAATCAAGAATTACTTTTGGGTGATCTACCACCAACAATATTGTTAGACGCCAAAACAACTTCTTAACCATAGAACTCCAGGAGCAGACAGAAGTCAGACTCATTTGCTTGTTAGTTCTCCATTTTTCTTTAATTGCTGACATCCATGATTTAAATGTGTAATAGCACAACAGAACAAACAATAGCAGGAAGAAATAAAACTTTAACAACTAATTAAAACCTCAGGTGTTGGAGCTCTCTGTGGTGGAAACTGCTGCTTCCAAGAGCCATTTTAAATTGGACAAACAGTCCAGCAGCACCCTGTTTCAAACACTGAAACCCCAAACTTTGATTATTTCTTCCCCCACCCTCATTCTGGGAGAACTGCAGTTGTGCTTGTACAAGATTTTATTTTTATTGAAACTTATTTTTTAAGGAAACAGTTCAGGGTTTTCTTTATTATAAAAATCTGGAATTCCTACTGGAAGGTTAGAGGAGCAGAACACAAGGGATACCTGATGGGCAAAACAATAACAGTGGAACTGGGGAATCCGATCATCCTTACTCATAACTTGTATGGAAAAATGGGTCATAGCAGTACTGATAATTGGAATGCAGTATTTAAGGTTTGCCAACCCAGGTGGTTGTTTTCTCCATTACCCTCAGCAATGCTTATCTGCATTTGAGGGGTTTGTGCTCAACAGCCCCCACCCCTTTATTCAACTTGCATTCTTACATATGCAGGAGGTACCTGCTATTGCCTGTAAAGTAAAAGAGTCAGCGCACATTTCCCTATACTGTAGTGGGGAGGAAGAGATACTATGTGGCCATGGATGTTAAGTATTCACATGGGCAACCGGGATGGTATTTGGGAGCTGTGTTGGATGCCTTGCTCTTGCAGTCCCAGTAACAGCAGTGATGTTTGAGTTCCTGGTGAGTGTTTGTATCTAGACTCCTAAAGCACAGCATCTGTATGTGTTTTGTGGAGATGCATTAGGAATATGTCCTTCCCATTTTGTTGTGAGTCTTGGCTGTTTGTTGTTTGTGCAAAATGGCCTTTCACCCATCATCAAGCTCTTACTTTAGTGCTCTAAATTCTGTGGACTTGACAAACCAATGTAGTTCTCTGCATCATACCTTGATGTATGAGATCAGAGTTCCCTGACCGGGTCCAATAGATAGCTGGAGGTGTGCTGTGATCAGCTGCAGAGCTAGTTAGACCCTACCCTCAACAGGGGCCATAGGGATGGAAAGGGAAGAGACAGGTGAGCAGGTTTATCAAGCTGTCTATTGAGTTCACTGGGAGGTTTTGAAGTTACACTACTTTTTTCAGGCACGATATTAAATCATTGCAGAGAGTGGTAATAAACTCTGAGCAAGCATGGGACTCCTCTTCAGCTCTGCTTCTCCCTCACTGCACTGTAGCTGTGCCTACTTTAGGCCCTTGTCCTGGCAATGCTCCAACAGTGTGGGATAGCTTTCCCAAACCTGGTGCCTTCCAAATGTTTTGGACTATAACTCCCTGCATTCCTGACAAATGGCTATGCTGGCTAGGGCTGATAGGACTGGTCCAAAACATCTGGAGGGCACCAGGTTGGGGAAGGGTTCTTTCTGCAAAAATTATCACTGCACTATTGTATTTTTTTTTTCACTGCTGGCATAGCATTGTGTTCTGTTGATGCAAGCAGGCTCAGTAGCAGTCCTGTGTTTCCCAAGTGGTATAACCTGAGCATAGGATCTCTGCTAATGTCACATTGACTAGTCCTTAGTGAAGACTACCTCATATTTTAAGCATCTGGCTCTTTACAGCACTGACATTTATGTGGGCATCTTTATAATTAAAAGGGGATTCTGTGGGTCATCTAGCTCAACCTCCTAATTTAAGGTAGGATATTTGGCAGTTCAAACACCTTCGGCCGATACTGTCCACTGTTTACTTGAAAACTCCACCAAAGAAGGTCTTGCTTTCTCTTTAGATAGTGTATTCCACCGATGAAATACTGTTAAGATTTTACATTGAGGTTTTAACTGAAACCCATCTTTCTGCAATTTAAACTAAGTGCTTCTTTATCTTCAGGGAATACAGTGAACATTTGTTCACCTCCAACCCTAATGCTCTTTTTATTCCTTGGATACTATCAATGTTACATATTCCTCCTTTTATTTTTCTTCTAGAAACAAAGTACTCCTGCAATCTTTCCCTATGCTTTCCCTGTAGATATCTATAACTCTCCTCATAATTCCACTTTGTCAACCTTTCTTGAAGTGTGACAAAGTTAAAAACAATAGTACAAATAAGGTCTTACCAGTGCTGAATTATTATTTGTTAGGTCTTTGGGCGGTTTCACATGTCCTTAATATGAACATTAAGCCTATACTGACTAGAACACATTCAATGTAAAAATAACTCTCATCCACTTTCTAACCTGCTTTAACAACATTCATGGATGCACATAAATAGCATGACAAAAATTCAAGGGGCCTTTAACAGTACAATCCTATACATATCTATACAGAAGTAAGCTGCATTAAATTCAATGCAGTTTACTCCCAAGCAAGTGTGCATAGGATTGCAGCTTTTAGATAAAATCCAACAGAAGTCCTGCTTAGACCCATTGAAATTAATGGGACTTTAGTCATGACTACTTTAAGATCATTCATTTCAGTGGGTCTACTCTACATAGGATTTCTGCTGAATTTTATCCTGTCCTGTGTGAAAATGCCTTTTGATGTGAATGCTTTGTTAATGCTAACATGGCAGTGGCTTTTTGTATTGTAGCATCATATTATCGACTTACATTCACATAACTATCCATCCTAAACCCCAAATCATTGTGTTGATTTTGCTGCCTGGACCAGTCTTGTATGTGTGTACGTACGTATGTAGGTATGTATGTATTTTTCAACTTACCACATACACACAAAATCCTGCAGCCTGCCCATGTTACAGGCTATCTTGAGTGATGGATCTGGCATGGGACTATTACCTCATACAAGTCATATTCTGATGCTGGTCTAGCAGTTATCTCTCCTTTTGCTCATCCAATTTTAATTTTTTGAGCTTGGTATTCCACCCAACTGACTGAGAATTTTGATTCCTCCCTCCTTCTAAATGGATTACCAACTAGCAAGAAAAAAACACAAGAAAACGTCAGGCTGCTCTTTCTCCTATCCTTTTAACAGTGGTTTGATAGGCAGACATAAGCAGGTGAACCTTTTATGGCAATGATGTATTTATTTAAAACATTTCTTAGCCACCTTTCAGGACAGAAGCCCTCTCAAGGCAGCTTACAGCTAAACACAGTCACCTTGTAATTGCTGTAGCTCAAACTGCTGCTAAAAGGGTAGCTACAGGTTGGCACATGTTGGCAACCCTATATCTAGTCTTTTTGGTTCTTCCCATTGTTGTATCCTCTTCAAATTTTGTAAGTAAAATGTCCACTCCTTCAACAAAGTTGCAAATGAACAGCACCATATGGTACAAAAACCCTATATTATGTATTTCCAACGTGAATCCAGTTAAACAACTATTCCCTCTGAATGTGATGGTTCAGGGATTTTCAAAAAGCTAGTCTGCCAAGACTGGATGATGTGAATTGTGGTACAAACAGAATAAAGAAAGCTTTCCTATCAAATAATAGTCGTAAATAATGGAAAGAGATCCATTACAGGCCCCTGCTCCTGTGCTTTTAACAGCAGCTTAATTTGCAGATATTAGAAGGTGATAGCCTATCTCCATGCTCTGAAAAGCTTTGACTGTTAATTTTTGTAGATCAAGCTGGTTTTAAGGAACAAGAACAGGGCAAGCTGCCCTCCCCACATTAGTTGACAATCTTAGTTGTATCTGCCCATGAACCACGGATTTAAATCTCACATGAGTAGATCTGATGCCACCCAAATTACAGTGGAGGCTGGTGGCTCTGATTTTGGTGGGGTTTTAAATCCATTCTGGGTTTCAGTCAGAACCAGGCAGAACTCTAAAGGAGCTATCAAAGGTGCTGAACCCTATCTCCAAAATAGGTTCAGCACCTTGGATAGCTCCTTTAGAATTCTGCCTGGTTCTGACTGAAACCCAGAATGGATCTACTGCCCCACTGAAATCAGAGCCACCAGCCTGCACTGTCAAATTATATGGTCCAGGTTTAAATGAGCAATTTTTTTTTGGTAATCTGCAACTGTTGTTGAGAGCTTCTGAATCAGTAGCTCAGCATTAGGCTAATCTCATTATCAGCACTGTGACCTTATGGGATGACCATATGGGTTAAAGGAAAGGGTTAAATATTGCTCTGAAGCAAGGGAAGATCCCCAGCTGTTTTCATTCACTCTCAGAGATTGCAGTGGGAAAAGGAGGTGAGATCCAGCTGAGTGTGATGCCTCATCAAGAAGTAAAAGCATATGAGCTGGCCGGCCAGGCTGTCTTTGTAGTAAGAGGAGTAATAAGGACATTTATGCAATGCCCTTTGAGTAGATGTGAAGTGGTAGTGTGGGTGGTCTCTCTGTTGTAAAAGTAGTAGAAATGATCTGTTTTTCTTCTAGCAAGTGCTAATAATTTCAGGAACCTTAATGTTTAATTTTGTTTGATATCTGTGATAATCTTTAAGTGTTTGTATGAAAATATAGTAGTGCTATGTTCAAGTAAAGTTATTTCTACCACGAGTATTAGGTTAATTTCACTGACCCTTTGTAGGTGCTGTTGAACTGTAGATACAAAATAGCTTGTGCTTTAAACCTATTTTCTAATGTAGCCGTAGATAGTCTTTAAAATCAGGTCATTTGGCTATTGCTCTTGTGGCAGTCTGTTTATTTTTTAGCATGATTTCAGGAGAATACTGACTGCGCAGGTGCTAGGTGTCTCTAAAAATAATTCTTCTTGAAAGAGGGAATTAACATTTTCCCAAAAAACATTGATTTGAAATCTGGAAGTTCCTGATGATGGATGTTCTAAAATTAGGATGTAAGTTTTGATGGAGTAATGTACTAAGGATAGGGTCCACTATTGGCAAGGGGAATTCTGGCTTTCTGGAGCTGCATGTTTAGTGATATTCTAGGACTTGGAAAAACTGCTACATGTTGTTGTAACCTGGCATTGTCGCACGCATTATGGAAGACAAGTGAGAGTTCTGGAATTGATTCTAAGTGTTCAGTAATTCATCCCACCAGAAATAAAGGCAGGGATTTTAGTAGGTGATTCCTACTAACTAGACATTAATATAACCACAGAAGTTTGGAGAAAAGTTCATGTTAATATTTTCTCAAATATATTATGAAAGAATGTTTCTCCTCTTCCTGCTCCTTCTCCTATGGTGCTATTTTAAACCAATATGGTATCTAGAATAACTACATCATTTGCTTGCAGTTTTCATTACACACACATCTCCATGAGTGTGAACAAACTTTCCTGTAAAACACATTTTAGATTAGCACTCCTTAAAAAACGGGGGGGGGGTGTAAAACGTGAGGTATTCACAATAACGGCATTTTTCTATATTGCCAACTAGGGATGCTTCTAATGATTCAGATAATGGAGATTTATTGACTTGCTGGCCGGTTCTGCTGTGCTGGGGACAGTCCTTGCCAGCAAGCTATAAATTTGGGATGAAAAAATTCTCCTCTGTTGGAGGAACAGAATGCTTCTCAGTTTAGCTTCTGGTGGCTTTTGATTTTGTTCATGCCAACATCTAGTGGCATCTTAACAAATCATGTTTAAAGGAGAGGAGTCTATAATTGTGCTGCTGTAGTGCCCTAATGGGAATAAGTCCCACTGAGGTTGGCAGACCTGATCTTGAGTTAACATGGAAGATTAGGGTTCTAATGGTGATGAGGGGAACAGACAGATGAATCTAAGGAAATAAGGTTTCTGCAGCACTTGTTCATGATAAAATATAGAGAGATGAATATTGAAATATAAGCCATGTAGATAGAGTTATCTTGGTGTGACAATGTTGTAGCAACTTTAGGAACTGGACTGCTGCCCAGCAAAAATGGAAGTTAGAATTTTTTTTACATCCATGCTGAACTGAGAAGATTGAAAGGGGTGGATAATAGATATGTGTTAATGTCTGTGAGTCAACCTCAGATACGCGGACAATACCACCCTAATGGCAGAAAGCGAAGAGGATTGAAAGAGCTTCTTGTTGAGGGTGAAAGTGGAGAGTGCGAAAGCTGGTTTGAAACTCAACATTAAAAAAACTAAGATCATGGCATCTGGCCCCATCACTTCCTGGCATATAGAAGGTGAAGAAATGGAAGCAGTGACAGATTTTACTTTCTTGGGCTCCAAGATCACCGCAGATGGTGACTGTAGCCATGAAATTAAAAGACGCTTGCTCCTTGGGAGGAAAGCTCTGGCAAACCTAGACAGCATAGTAAGAAGCAGAGACATCACCTTGCTGACAAAGGTCCGCATAATCAAAGCTATGGTTTTCCCAGTAGCAACGTATGGCTGTGAGAGCTGGACTATAAGGAAGGCTGAGCGCCGAAGAATGGATGCTTTCGAACTGTGGTGCTGGAGAAGACTCTTACGAGTCCCCTGGACTGCAAGGAGGTCAAATCAGTCCATCCTAAAGGAAATCAGCCCTGAGTGCTCATTGGAAGGACAGATGCTGAAGCTGAAATATTTTGGCCACCTAATGCGAAGAGAAAACTCCCTGGAAAAGACCCTGATGCTGGGAAAGACTGAAGGCAAAAGGAGAAGGGGATGGCAGAGGATGAGATGGCTAGATAGCATCACCGATGCAATGAATATGAACTTGAGCATGCTCCGGGAGAGAGCGCAGGACAGGAAGGCCTGGCGTGCTATGGTCCATGGGGTCACGAAAAGTCGGACACGACTGAACAACAAATGTCTGTGAGTGCTATTTCCAAATGACAGGTCAAATCATAGAATCATAGAATAGTAGGGTTGGAAGGGGCCTACAAGGCCATCGAGTCCAACCCCCTGCTCAATGCAAGAATCCAAGTCAGAGCATCTCTAGCAAATCCTTGCTGTTCAGCTATTGCTTTAAGTGAATCGGTGGAACCTCTCTAATTGTCTTTGCAGAATACCTGTAAATATCTGTCCATCTATATCTTGTGTTCTCCTACCCAATTAACTTGGTTTGAAATGGCATTTTTTGTAATGTAAAATGGTCTGCTTGGCTTTCTGTAACTCATATCACCCCTGTCTGAGGCAGGAGGAGATGCAACAAATGGGCAGGTACATGGTTAAGTAGATCAAGTATTTTGAAGCCCTTATTCATGGGTGGGCAACTTGTGCCACTCCAGATGTGAGAGATGATGGGAGTTGCAGTCCTACAACATCTGGAGGGCCACAAGTTGCCCACCCTGCCTTACTTAAACATTGGGGGATGTGGAAAGCTGGAATTTTTGTTTAGATCAGTTAATAAGGAGCCTCTAGTGAGGATTCTTCTACCTTTTTATAGCTTCACAGCAGGGTGAGGCTAGCAAAATGCTTTTTTGTGTTAGTATAATAGGAGAGGCCCTACCTGGTGCCCTTTTCCCCAGTCTTATGCAGCTGCAAAGGGCCAGGCATTATGCCTAGGTTTACTTCTATGCCTTTCAAAGAAAGCTGGGGGGGTTGGGGCGGGTAGGTGAATGGGGGAGACCTTAGTGCTTTAGCAGTAGCTAGTGTTCATGACAGGGATACATGACAGGTGTATGAGCAAGAGGGGCCAGGAAATTTGAGAATAAAATAGAACTGTCTCGTGCTGAACCCACAAAAGGTTCGAATTTTTGCAGCCTAAAAAAGAGAAATGCCCCCCCGCGGGGGGGGGGCGCTTTGTCAGTTTTGAGGATACGTAGCAAATGCCCAGCCCTGCCACCCTTTCGGAGTCGACCACGAGCTTGATTACTCCAGGCGTTTCAGGCAGTTGGCTGTGACTGAACCTGACGAAGTGCTTGTTACAACCACCGTTTGCGGGAAAACGATAGCTGCTGTATACGCATCTGCAGCTCAGTCCTACCCATGCTTACTCAGAAGTAAGCCTCACTTAGTTCAAGGGGATTTACTCCGGTGCGGGGCTTCCCCGCGTTGCTGTGGCGTGCTCCCCATTTAAATATCCCCTCTCTAAAGGCGTGGGAGTTGCTGCTGAGCTACTGCGTTTTTTCCACAGTCTTCGCATTGTTTCCAACAGCAAGCCCCTGCTCGCCTTGAGCGGAGGCACGCGCAGCGTTCTAGCGTGGGCTGGTGCCCTCCCGCTGTCCTGCGCGGCCCCTTTAAATGAGCGCGTGGTAAGAGGGAGGCGCACGCTTCTGAGCGCCGTCGAGCGTGGGCGCGCACGCATACTCGCGCGCGCGCCCCTTTCCCACCCTGCCCGGCTGCCGCCTCGCGCATCCTCCCTTTTGCGCGCGCTGTCCCGCCGTCACTCCATTGGCTGGGTGCTGTCAGATGACCCTGTGTTATTTCCTGTGTGTGCGAGGGGGAGAATGGAGAGAGAAATCTCCGAGCTGCCGCCGCGGAGCCGCCCCCGGCCCGAAGCGGATCCCCGCCGCCCCACGCGCCTCTGAGAGACCTCATCCGCTCCGCGCTCCCCCCCTCGGGGGGCGGGGAGGAGAACGACGCTCAGGTAACGACTTCCACACACCTTTAGAGCCCTGTCGCGGGCCTCGATGGAAGGGGCGGGGCGGGGCGCGACTCGACTCTGAGGCGGGGCGGGAGCAGGAGACGGGTGCCAGGCGGCCCGTGGGCCGCAGCATCCGTGTCCCTCCCCCAGCCTGGCTGTGATGGATACTTAAAATATGAATGCGCGCTGCCGCGGGGGGGGTGTGTGTGCTCGGAGTTGGGGGGGGCACCTGTGCTTGGGCTAAACCAGTTGGCCCTTCGGGTATGCTCTTAAAACCCTTTGATTCTTTGTCACGCTTCCCTTGGCTCCTAACGTGCGCACGTCTGATACAGGAGAGGGTTGTCAAAGAGGAAAGTGTGATGAAGTGGCCAAAGGGTTAGAAAAAGAGGGGTAGCGGTAATGAAATAGTTCCTTCTCGGAACACCTGAAGTCACACTTCTCTCTTTGCTGGTGAGATTGTTTCCTCACGTCGAAGGAACTGGGGATTCCTCTAGGAGTAGGAAAGGTATCTTCCATTGGCTGGAATTAAGTTCTTGCATGTGCCTCTGTGTGGAGTGGGAATGGAAGGGAGAGGATTAAGTTAAGCCCATTGCTGATACAGTGGGTATGTGGATTTTCTTTCTTCCTTCCTTCCTTCCTTCCTTCATTCCTTTCTGTGTGTGTGTAAAAACAAACACTAAAACATTGCTGTGTAAGCAGAGTTTTCATTTATACTTCAGTTTTATGGAACAAAATATTTTTATTTTTATTCTTAGGATGTAAACTAATCTCAGCTTCACCTGCTATTTCTATGCACTTTTCTAGTGCATGATGAAGTAAAGTGATGGGGGCTGCCCACCCCGTGTCGCTCTGTTAGTAAACAGGAAGGCTGGGGTAGAGAAAAAGGCCTTAAACATTAACTGCCTTAAATAAATTTGGAACAATATAACTTCACTGTTTTCATTTATATGAACAAAATTAAATTGCATGTACGTATGTGTATATATATATTTGGATGGCTTTACAGTAGTAAATGCTTTATGTACTGTTTGTCCTATAGAAGTGCATTATCAACTTTTTCTTCCTAAAGAGAATAAACTGAAATCGCTTGAGGATATTCTTGGTTTTTCTGTGTGTGTTAGTGTCATTTACTGTGAGGTCTAACTAGTGGTGATGTAGCCATATATTAGAAGTGATTGCCTTAAGAGTTGTTTCCTAGAAAAGTGATAATTATGCCACTTGGAAGACCTGCGTACTCCTTACTTCTCAATTAGTGTTGCTTAATAGAATGGGGTGGTTAAACTGAAGCAAATGTTCACTGTTAATTTTTTTCATGTATATTAGTGTTATCCAGTATGATAATTAGTTGTGAATGGCAAGATAGTGTTTGTGTGGTGTGTTTTTCTCCCTCAAAATAATACTTTTTCTCTACATTTCCTTTTTTAAAAGTAACACATTGTACACTTTGGTGCTTTGGCTTCTATTTTAGATGATAAGTAATTTAAAAGATCCAGAGCATTTTTAATCAGTGTAGTGGATAGTATCAGAAATGGATTGGAGGCACCTAGGTTCACATCCTGCCCAGCCATGAAGCTGACTGGCTCATGGTCCCCATCTTTCTGCCTACGCTATAAGGTGGCTGTTAGGATATGCCACCCTGGGCTCCTTGATAGATATGAATGTGAGATCTGCATGTTTTCATAGATCTGGCTCCAGTTACCCCAGTAGTGGATCATCAAACAGTTTCTTTCTAACAGAAAGAAGGTATCACCTTTTGCTGGTTCTAGCTGGGGTGAGGGTCTGTGATAACAATTTTAATGACTATTTACTACTACAAAATGTTATGAATCCTAGTTCCTAAGTGATCACTTCATCAGCATTTCACAATATCTGAATCTACTGCAGAAGAGCTATTTGGAGTCACTTGTACTGACTGCTATACCTTAGTGTGGTCTCTAGATCAGGGACAAATATCCTAATCTTGAGGCAATTCTGGAGATAGTAATCTGGGTGCTGAGAGTTCCTGCACAGTCTGAGTCTCTCACAAACATACATATTAGAGCCTCACACATAAATTTGACCCCATTTGACAGTAAGGGCTTCGCAGGCATAAGGAACAAATATGCTTGCTTTCTGGGAAAGATTCCTCACTTGTTGGTTCTTACCTTTCAAGAGAACATATTGGAGAACAACACAATACATTTGTATATGGAATTCACATGGTATTTCATTGATTTTCTGAGTAGATTTTTAGTGAGGCATTATATGTAAAATTTGGAGAGAAGTACAACTTTCTTCTTATAAATCATAAGAACATAAGAGCCACGCTAGATCAGACCAAGGGTCCATCTAGTCCAGCATTCTGTTCACACAGTGGCCACCCAGCTGTCAACTAGGAACCCACAAGCAGAGCATGAGTGCAACAGCACCTTCCCACCCATGTTCCCCAGCAACTGGCTCTGGTACTGGAGGTTTCACATAGCCATCAAGACTGGTAGCCATTGATAGCATTGTCCTCCAGGAATTTGTCTAACCCCGTTTTAAAGCCATCCAAACTGGTGGCTACTTAGTTTCCATAGCTTAACTATGCACTGTGTGAAGAAGTACTTCCACTCAAAATGTAAAATTCTACTATTACCATGGCTCAGATTTGGTAGGACAAAATAAAATTGATTCATAGGCTGCATCTAGGCAGGCCACCAGTTGCAGTATCTGCTGTAGATGCACAATAATGGGAGTAGGCAACACTAAGGGCCAGTTTACATAGGAATCTGTGAACCAGAACCTGTAGGTGCAGATGCCTTTCAGTAGCTTTGCCAGTTATGAGGTTTTGCCATTTTCTATAACCATGGAGAGCTCTGCTCCAGCCTAGTCAATAGTGTTGCTGTTGTCAACACTGAGTGGCAGCATCTGGCTTCTTCAGCCTGCAGAGGAGGGTGAGAGATCGTGGTTAGGTAGTGCTGTTGAGAGGGCTGGGCTGAGGTGCTCTGGCTGGCTGTAGCAACTGTCAGAGCCAATAGGATCTACAGCCAGCTGGAAGCTTTTATGTTATGTGAAGCAAGACATATCTAGCTTTTCATGCTATAAAAAAGTATTTATATTGTTAATACATGGGATTATAGTTTAAAACATGCATCTTGGCTTCCTTAGAATGTTAAAAAGCTGAAAGTTTAGTGCTTGATCAATTCATTTATTTAAAGCTATAGGTAGGGATGTCAGAGAATTCTGCCACGGATCTCGGTGAGGCCGAATGCCAGTGCATTCGGCCCCCTGAAATCTGTGGCGGAATGGCCTGCCACCCCCCTGCGGATCCCCCCCGGGACGAGACTTACCTGGGGCGGATGTTCCGGGCTGCGGCGGCGGTGGCTGGTCTTCTGACTGGCTGCCGCCGCTGCCATTTGCAGTCTTGTCATTTTGGGTTTGTTTGTTTTTTTACGGAGATGTGATAGGCTACGTAAAGATTTACGTAGCCTATCACGGCTGGGTTTAAAAAAAAAAAGTGTACGCAAATGGCGGCTATGGCCGCCGCCATTTGCATTCCTTATTTTTTGCCGTCTTAGTCTACATAAATATTTACATAGACTATTACGGCGAAAATAAAGGGGAACGCAAATAGCGTAGCGGGCGTTATTTGCGTCCCTTCTTGATTCGCCGTTTTAGCCTATGTAAATATTTATTTACGTAGGCGCCTGCTACGCTATTTGCGTTCCCCTTTATTTTTGCTGTAATAGTTTACGTAAATATTTACGTAGACTAAGACGGCGAAAAATAAGGAACGCAAATGGCGGCAGCTGTAGCCGCCGCCATTTGCATATGCTTTTTTTTTTTTTTTTTCCCCAGAGCCCTCTGCGGCCAGAAATCCAGCTGCAGATGGCTCTGGCCTGGGCCTGGCCGGCTGCTCCGCGGAGCCGCTGCAGAGCACAGCCGGCCATCAAGGATTCCGGGGGGGAGGAACGGATCGCCTCCCCCCCGTTGAGGATTCTGGGGGGAGGGACAGAACGCCTCCCCCCCCCATGAACATAATCCGTGGAAAGGTAAGTGACTTTCGTACATCCCTAGCTATAGGTCATCACAAAACTGGCAACTGATCACCACAGTGACTTGTATGCTTTTTCCATTGTGGCTGCAGCTGACTTGGCATCCAATACTGAGTGGAGGGTGCCTTGCTTGTGTCTGGTGGGCTATTGCCACAGTTCAAAGCTTGCTAAAAAGGCAAATCATATTGGTTTGAGAACTGTGAAAATATTGTACACAACAGATTCTGTCAGCCAGTAGTAAAAGGCACATCTCTAGTGTATTGTTGTTGAAACCCTTTGTATACCTTGGTTGCTTCCCAATTGGCAACTATAATGTTCTTACCACTATCCATCTGGGATATACTTGCAGGTCAGTTTGTACTATTATTTTCATATGCAACACAGACACCCCCACCCCTGAGTGCCTCTTTCCCTTTCTTCAGATAATGATGGGTGATAGAATGCTGAATTGCTTTAGTTCTAGCCCTGTGCAGGTGCTATATGCTTTGGGTCTTTTAAAGGAAATTTGAAGGATTTTAAGTGAAAATGAAACTGAGCTACTATTTACATTGTTTTTACTAAATGAGACCTTTAGGTTTGGGGGCTGTAAGTTGTAAAGTGAGTTATCTGCTCTATGTGGCTAAACACACATGTTCACAAAACTTGTATTGATGTACCCATGTGCTGATTGTAACTGTTCAGTGCTGAAATGTTCCTGAATGACTCATGAGTTCCTTGGATTTTAACAAGCTTGCAGAAACAATTCGCAACACTTATTTCAACTTGATGATTTTGTAGCAGTACACTTCTTCATATGTGTAGACTGGTACTTTTTATTCAGAATTCTAAGTAACATTGAACTTTAGTGGATTGCCCACTCAGCTTGCTCAAAGATGGCCAGAAGTAGTGAAATATAAGAATTGATGAAAATAAGGGGGGAAACATCAAATCTGAAATCACTTCTGTGTGTATCTAGTTAATGCTATTTGATCAATATGCTTTTAATCCTTTCACCTTTTTAAAATCAAGTGATTGTGCAGTCCCACATTTATTTATTTCATTTATAAATATGGATTCCCCACCTGTGTAGAGTCAACCCCTGGGACATGTCTGTGTGATTGCTTTGAGGGTAAGGGCAAATGTCTTCCTCCTCTTTTTGACAGCTGCACAGCAGTTCAGGGAACTTCCTCTGTGGAGTCTTCCTTCACAACATACCTAAGGGAGCAATTCTTTAGCCCCTAGATAGAGTCTGGGGGTCCATAGGATAATGCAGATTCCTGTATCTGAGGTTGGAGATACCACTCTGACCACAGATCCAGGAGTTTGTGCTCCCCACCCCCTCTCTTTCCCCCTCACAGCCGGTGTGAAGAGAAGACAAGTGTAACCTCGGTTAGCGAGTAAAGGAGGTTTGCCATTAGGTGGGGAGGGGACTGGGGAAGCCAGGATACAACTGTCCTAAGGCCACACCAGCCTCCTTCCTCCTGCTCTGATGCGCTCCTGTTAGATGGGCGAAAAAAGCACGTCTAGCCAAAATGCAGAGTGGGAGGACTATGGAGGCGAAGATCGCCTCCACCGCTCTTCCTACTCTGCATAAGATGGCTGTATGCCTCTGAGTTTGGAGGCTTACGGGCATCTCCATAGGACTGCGCTTTTTAGTTACTGTCTTACTATTTTTTCCTTTTATTGTTTAGCGCAAGGGTGATCAACCTGTGCCCTCCCAGATATTGTTGGACTCCAACTGCCATTGTCCCAGCCAAATTGCCAGTGGTCAGGGATGATGGGAGATCGGGGACGGGGCACAGGTTCATCAGCCCGGTTTTAGCAGAGCAGTATGATACAACCTATTGAATTGAGGGGGAAAGCAAGTCTAAATTCATCCAACAAACGTTCATAGTGTTCTTCTGATTTAGGTTTCCTTTGGTTACAATCCTTCCACTCCTTTGATCATGGAGCCCCAAGCTACAAGTACTGAACTACTTTTCTGTTCAGTCTTGGTGCCTCTGAGGCTTGTGGATATATTGAGGAAAATCTTGTTGGGTGTGTGCCCCTCCAGTGGCTCCAGGGCACAGTGCTGATCCTAGTGTAATGCCTGCTTCCTTGTGGTTTTTAACATTTCCTTCACTTGTTAACACCATTCTGTATGTGTGTGCGCGCGTGCATGTGTGTGATTTTTTTTTTAGTTACCTCACATTTCTTTCCGTGGCTGATAAATAAGAGTTCTTGGTCATGGCATTCATGAATAGAAGACTACATTTTATTGATCAGTTTCCATGATCTTGATCTTCCCCTTAGGCTTGACAATAGTCAGGGAAGGTGTGCCTGGTATCTGATGAAACTGCCTAAGGTGAAATAGAAGAGGAAAATAGTAAGAACATTATTTGGTCACTTAAGGCACTCACAAAGTAGCCAGTGTATAGCTCATAGCTTCCCTTTGCATATGTATGTACACCCATTTTCAGATGCCTAGTTTTCCAAGACAGGAAGTAGAAAAGATTGTTTTCTAAAATAGTAACAACCTCATTTTTGGCTGTTTACCTGGACACTTAAAATTACATGATAACAGATACATAGGAAGCTGCCTTACACGAGGTCAGATTATTTGTCGGTCTATCTCAGTGTGGTCTACTTGAGGGGTAGGTAAACTGGTGCCCTCCAAATATGTAGGACTGCAAGTCCCATCAGGCCAAGCCAGCATGGACAGTGGTCAGGGATGATAGGAATTGTCCAAGTGGTGGGCACCAGGTTGCTTACCCCTGTTTTAGGGTCATGGGCTGAGATCTTTCAGCTGATGCTCTTAACCTAGATATATCAGAGACTCAACCTGGGACCTTCTGCATGCAGAGAATATGCTTTGATACTGAACTTTGGTCCCTTTCTCAAGTACCACTTCCAAATACTGTGGTATGTGAGCTTGCATGTTGAAATGGTTCTGTAAGTGCTTTTTTACACATGTAGGTAAGTGCTGATGCATTCTTTTTAATATGTCGCCAAGGAGGTCATGCTTTATCGACTGGTTTTAGCATTTTCCAAGGAAGCTTCATTGCTTCTTTGTCCCAATAGGTGTCTGTATAACAAAAGATAGTTGTAATGTATACAACTACATTTAGTCTTACGCACACTTACCTGGGAGTAAGCTCTATTGAAAGCAGAAGGACTGTTTTCTGAGTAAACATGGATAGGATTGTGTTAATTCTGCAAGATTTTCTCCATGCTTCTTTTAAGCATGAAAGAGTTGACAGCAACAATTCTACACTATACTTCCACTCAAATATCTATGGTTTCACTCGGATACTTAAACCCTCTCCTTTTGAAGAAGAAAAATTCTTTAACATCCAGCCTGAAGTAGAATGTTGTGTAACTTTGATACTATATTGTGAACATTGATCTAAATAAAGGTATTAATTATTGACTTGGTTAATTGTTTTATAATAGATCAGCATTGTTGGTGGACTCTGAGTTTGAAGAGAAGAGATTTGCAAACAACTCAGATGGTACAGAAGTGTACATAGTTCTTTCAAAACTGGATGACTAGCCAACAAAGACAGTTGTGTTGAATTCACACTAAAAATCCCAACTATGTCTACAGAATGGTTTTAAGATAGTTGTCTGCTTCTTCGTATCTTGCCATTGTTGATGGGATGCTGAAATGATTCTTCTGGGAGTTGGACCAGCAAGCAATAATAAAAACATTAATTTTTATGTAAAATATTCCCAATTTGTAAGTACTTGCCACCCTTACCGCTTGCATATTTTGTAGAAGAATTCTCAGTTTGTTGGAAACGGAGTTGGAGAAGGTATATAAACTTTATAAAGTAGAGCTACTTCAGTGAGGAATCATTATATGAAGACAAAGTACTTATACTCAAATTGTTTATTGTTAAAACATGTATTTCTGTTCAATATGTAAAGCATTGCACAATATCAAATCAAACAGTACAAAAAACCTCAAAAAACAACTACTCTTGTGTGAGCTTGATCTGAATTCCCACCAATCTTGCCTCCAGAAATGAGTGGAGCACTAACTTCGCTGCCACCCTTGGAGGATGGGTGGGTGGGAATATATGATAGGAGGTGCTCCTTCAGGTATGTAGAGTCCAGGATATGGTTAAGGCATTAAATGTAATTAGCACCTTGAATTGGGCCTGGAACCTAACTGGCACTAGTGTAGAAGAGCAAGAATAAGTATAATAGGCTACTGGTGGGTTGCAGAATTTTTTTTACTAGTTGCAGCTTCCAAATAGTTTTTAAGTGCAGTTCCACTTTGAGTGGATTGTAGTAATCAAAATGAGAAGCACTGAAGCAGTGATAATAATGGCAGAGTCCAAGAGGAGGGGTTGCAGTTGGCTTACACCCAGAGATTTTTGGTGAAATAAGACACTTAGGGCACAATCCTATGGCCGCTAGACAGCAGCTAGATGGCCATAGGGTTGTTCAGTTTTCGGGAACTGACCTTGGAGCCTGCGATCTGGGGTTGGTTCCCGGAAAACTGCCTCCCCACCCCCTCCCCCTGCTGCCTTGTAGGTGGCATGGATCGTCCCCGGGCTCTGCGCTTGGACAAGCAGCGTGGAGCAGGACAAAAGGGAGTGTTCCCAGGGGCAGGGCAGGGAGTGTGGACGTACTGGTATGACACTTCCTATGCCTCATCCGGCCTCCCCCCCCCCCGAAGTCCTGTGGCTGGACAGCCAAAACTGGCTATCTAGCTGCAAATGCAGGGTGGCCAGAGCAGAGAAGAAGATCCCCTCTGCATTGGATAGGCAGTTGCCTCCAAATTTGGAGGTGGCCACCTATCTCCATAGGATTGCTCCCTTATTCTTTTCTATAACACAGATTGAGGGAATTCATGAAATGTATGGGCAACAAACTTTAAATGCCCGCCCAAAATCTTTTCCATAAGGACTAATAGATCTATCGAATTTGCTGCCTATATAATGTATCCACCAAGCAGTGCAAGCAGATTAACAAACTGACTAAACCATAGTTAACCTTGCTAAGGAATACAATGTGCTCTGGATAAGAAAAAAAAGTGTGGAAAATTACATTGAGCTTATTTTCTGTTGAAATACTTTCTCTTAACAGAACATTATTTGTTCAGTGGCTCTTCTGTATTTTGTATGGCACCCAGTACACTGGTAGTGCTAAATAAGTGTCGTGTGTATTCTTGACACTTCCAACACACCTTCTTTGTTCAAACTGCATTCTTTAATGAATTCACTCAAGAGACAGAGCACTATCTGTATGTGCCAGGATGTATTAAAATTGGGGATACCTGTGCTGAAAACAATAATTACAAAACTTTCAGGCTGCTTAGAAATTTGTTTGGGTTCTAACAGCAAAAAAGACATTCTTGTTAAACAAAAACTTGCTTTGTGAGATTTTCTTTCATAGCTGGGGACTGTCAGGTTCTCGAACAGCTAGTTTGAAATGGCAGCTGTGGATATCATAACTCATTCCTAGCCACTTGATGAAGTCAGGATTGGGAAACTTAGGAAAGGATCCAGTGGTGTTGGTAGGCTAGTGCTATGGGCATTGTGTTAACATAAAGTAATGCTCAATGTCAGTAGCGCTAGTGGATGGACACTGTTGGAATGTTTCCCTATCACTAATGAGACCAGTGTGCAATACCTAGGTATATACAGTTGTCTTAATTTGCACAAGACACATCTTCATCTGCTTTGAAAGAACAATAAATCCTGGGTTTTTGTGAGTGGGTAATTTGCACTTCCTGTACAATTGGGATGAGAGAAGTCTTAGCAGATATAGCAGGGAACTCTGTTTTATACTCTCCTCATTTCCTGTATTTGTGAGATACTCACAAATGTGAATGTATGGAACAAAAGAACTTGTTGGATTCAGGGGCAATAGTGCTGCATCTTCAGAAAGTCAAATCTTTTAGGAGATGTAACAACTCTTCAACACATTACAGTTTTGTAACTGGTGTAGTGGTTTCGTACTATATAATACATGAAGCAAAATATAATATAAAATATATTATAAAAATATAACAGTAGAAACTCATAGTTTGAACTCTCAGTGTTGCAAATCATGTTCATCCCATATACTATTACATATGACCATTCTAAAGAAGCAGTGGGGAGCTCGTTCTGGCTTACAAGTTGCCAGACCTTGTTGTAAACCCATGGTTCACATGATCATTAAGCCAGAGGTAAGAAATCTAGTGCCCTCCAGATGTTTTGTACAACTCCTATGAGTCCCAGCCAGCTTAGTGAGTAGTCTGTGCTTGGTGGATTGTAGTCGTAAACATCTGGAGACACCAGGTTGCCTACTCCCTGATGAAAGCACAAAGCTGCAGTACTGTGCTTTATTCTAGCTAGTTAAACCAGGATCAAACAATGGTTTTATATCATGGTTTGTTAACTAATTAGAGGTATAATAGGACACATATTCCTGAGTACATATATAATGGCAACTGGTTCAGTCAAAAATGAATGAAAAAGTTTTTACTGCCCTCTCATGGGCAGGGGAAGGAGAGTGAGCCTAAGGCTTGCTGTAGCTTGTTTGTGAAAATAAAAACCCAGGGTTAGATGATAATTTAAACTGGACCTTTGTGTGTTAGTCTTGCCCTCTTATTTCTAATTCTTTAGATGAAACTAAAGGTCAGTTTGCTTTGACATCATGAGAGCTGATTTATTTAGAAATGTATATCTGCCCTTCTGGTGCTTCCACGCTACTTATAGCACTTTACAACAGTTAAAATACAATATTCACACATAAAACAATGACAAAACCAATATAAAAATGAAAACAGCCAGACTTTTATTTTATTTTATTTTATTATTACATTTATATCCCACCGTTTTTCCCCTTCCAAGGCACCCAGAGTGGCTTACATGATCCTCTTCCTGTCCATTTTATCCTTACAACAACCCTATGAGGTAGGTTAGGCAGAGAGTCTGTGACTGGCCCAAAGTCACTCAGTGAGCTTCATGGCCATGTGGGGACTAGAACCTGGATCTCCTGAGTCCCAGTCCAATGCTCTAGACATAACCTAACTATGTCACCATGGATGGAAAGTGTAAGTGGTTGTCTGAATGTTCCATTAAATTCCTTTCCTGAACTAGTATATTGCAGGTCATCTTTTTAATGTGTTTGCAGTGATGTGCAGAATTAGAAGCTGGATCTATGTTTGTGTTCTTGGACCACTGTTAGCCCTGACATTGACCATTTGTATCAGATGGTTTAGTGTGTGTGTGTGTGTGAGAGAGAGAGAGAGAGAGAGAGCACGCGCCATCCAGCCCGCTCTTCCATCTGTAAGAACATCACATGATTTGTTTTGTTCTGTATTGTTGACAATTCACAATAAAAATTAATAAAAAGCTACAGCAACAATACATGATTTCCCAAAGTGTTCATATAAGCCTGTTTCTAACTAAGTGGCCTTTTCACACACTAATTGAGATGCATCATTGATCTAATCCTTCCTGGAACACGTCTCACGTAAACTAGATCTGATCTGTCTTAGATACAGTTTGTGGATCTTGTTGCAAATTCTGAAGAAGGAAGGGTATAGAGGTTTCCCTGCAATACCTATTTATATGATATGGAACTTGTGAGAGCCTATGGGCTGGGTTGCACGTAATGGAAAATCTTGCATTAATTAACCCATGAGTTATCAGGCATGAGCAACTCCTAAACAATCTAGAGTGCCTGCGTTCAGACTTCATGAGAACAACCTATGATCGGAGTGATCATAGGTTGTAAAATGAAATAGGAAGTGAGGAGCATGCCAGAGGCTTATTCATGTCTGGCAAATTATGGGTGAATTAACCTATGATTTGCTGTTACACGTGAACTGGGTCAGTGTGGTGCAGTGATTGGACTATGGCCAGGAACACCTTGCTTCAAATCCTTGCTCAGCCATAAAACTCATTGGGTGATCATAGGTCAGTCACTCTCTTTCAGTCTCACCTACCTCATAGGTTTGCTGCAAGGATAAAATGTGGGGAGAGGAGCCATGTATGCTGCTTAGAGGAAATGAAGGATATAAATGTAGTAAATAAATAATAGTTGGGGAGGGCTCCAAAATGGGATATGTAAGTTCTTTGCGGTCTAGAAGAGAAAAGCATGTTGCACCAGACTTGAATTTGTTGTTGTTCAGTCGTTAAGTCGTGTCCGACTCTTCGTGACCGCATGGACCATAGCACGCCAGGCCTTCCTGTCCTCTGCTCTCTCCTGGAGTGTGCTCAAGTTCATATTCATTGCATCGGTGATGCTATCTAGCCATCTCATCCTCTGCCATCCCCTTCTCCTTTGCCTTCAATCTTTCCTAGCATCAGGGTCTTTTCCAGGGAGTTTTCTCTTCGCATTAGGTGGCCAAAATATTTGAGCTTCAGCATCTGTCCTTCCAATGAGCAGTCAGGGTTGATTTCCTTTAGGATATCTGATTTGACCTCCTTGCAGTCCAGGGGACTCGTAAGAGTCTTCTCCGGCACCACAGTTTGAAGGCATCAATTCTTCGGCACTCAGCCTTCCTTATAGTCCAGCTCTCACAGCCATACGTTGCTACTGGGAAAACCATAGCTTTGATTATACGGACCTTTGTTGGCAAGGTGATGTCTCTGCTTCTTCCTATGCTGTCTAGATTTGCCATAGCTTTCCTCCCAAGGAGCAAGCGTCTTTTAATTTCATGGCTACAGTCACCATCTGTGGTGATCTTGGAGCCCAAGAAAATAAAATCTGTCACTGCTTCCATTTCTTCCCCTTCTATATGCCAGGAAGTGATGGGGCCAGATGCCATGATCTTAGTTTTTTTAATGTTGAGTTTCATACCAGCTTTTGCACTCTCCACTTTCACCCTCAACAAGAGGCTCTTTAGATCCTCTTCACTTTCTGCCATTAGGGTGGTATCATCTGCGTATCTGAGGTTGTTGATAATTCTCCTGGCAATCTTAATTCCGACCTGTGATTCATCCAACCCGGCGTTTCTCATGATGTACTCTGCATATAAGTTAAATAAGCAGGGCGACAATATACAGCCTGGTCGTGCTCCTTTCCCAATTTTGAACCAATCGGTTGTTCCATGTCTGGTTCTTACTGTTGCTTCTTGACCCTCGTATAGGTTTCTGAGGAGACAGGTAAGGTGGTCTGGTACTCCATCTCTTTCAGAATTTGCCACAGTTTGCTGTGATCCACACCATCAAAGGCGTTAGCGTAGTCAATGAAGCAGAAATAGACATTTTTCTGGAATTCTCTTGCTTTCTCCATGATCCAGCGAATGTTGGTGATTTGATCTCTAGTTCCTCTGCCTCTTCGAAACCCAGCTTGTACTTCCGGTAGTTCTCGGTTCACATGCTGCTGAAGCCTAGCTTGTAGGATTTGGAGCATCACCTTGCTGGCATGTGAAATGAGCACAATTGTACGGTAGTTTGAACACTCTTTGGCATTGCCCTTCTTTGGAATTGGAATGTAAACTGACCTTTTCCAGTCTTGTGGCCACTGTTGAGTGTTCCAAATGTGTTGGCATATTGAGTGCAGCACTTTAACAGCATCATCTTTTAGGATTTTAAATAGCTCAGCTGGAATACTGTCCTCTCCGCTAGCTTTGTTGCTACTAATGCTTCCTAAGGCCCACTTGACTTCACTGTCTAGGATGTCCGTCTCACGTTAAGTGAGCGCACTATCATGGCTATCAGGGACATTCAGATCTTTCCTGTATAGTTCTCCTGTGTATTCTTTCCACCTCTTCTTAATCTCATCTGCTTCTGTTAGGTCCCTGCCTTCTTTGTCCTTTATCATGCCCATCTTTACACAAAACGTTCCCTTGAGATCTCCGATTTTCTTGAAAAGATCTCTAGTCTTTCCCATTCTATTGTTTTCCTCGATTTCTTTGCATTGTTCATTTAAAAAGGCCTTCTTGTCTCTCCTTGCTATTCTCTGGAACTCTGCATTCCGTTGGATAGATCTTCCCCTTTCTCCCTTGCTTTTCGCTTCCCTTCTTAGCTACTTGTAAAGCCTCCTCAGACAGCCACTTTGCTTTCTTGCATTTCTTTTTCTTTGGGATGGATTGAGTTGCTGAACAATGTTATGGACCTCCATCCATAGTTCCTCAGGCACTCTGTGTATCAGGTCTAATCCCTTAAATCTATTCGTCACCTCCACTGTATATTCATAAGGGATATGATTTAGGTCATACCTGAATGGTTTAGTGGTTTTCCCTACGTTCCTCAATTTAAGCCGAAATTTTGCAAGAAGCAGCTCATGATCTGAGCCACAGTCAGCTCCAGGTCTTGTTTTGACTGACTGACTGGAACTTCTCCATCTTTGGCTGCAAAGTACATAATCAATCTGATTTCGATATTGACCATCTGGTGATGTCCTGCTTCATTTTGTACACCAAGGCCATGCTTGTCTGTTATCCCGGTGATTTCTTGACTTCATCATAGGGGACTGGAATGCTTGACTTCATCATAGGGGATTGGAATGCTAAAGTAGGAAGAGGACATCTTTTTTTGGTGTTAGTTCTAGAAGGTGTTGTAGGTCTTCATAGAACCGATCAATCTCAGCTTCTTCGGCCTCAGCGGTTGGGGCATAGACTTGAATTACTGTGATGTTGAATGGTTTGCTTTGGATTCGTACTGAGATCATTCTATCGTTTTTGAGATTGTACCCCAGTACTGCTTTTCCCACCCTTTTATTGACTGTGAGTGCTACTCCATTTCTTCTAAGGGATTCTTGCCCACGGTAGTAGATATAATGGTCACCTGAATTAAATTCGCCCATGCTTGTCCATTTTAGTTTGCTGATTCCCAAGATGTCGATGTTCAGTCTTGCCATCTCATGTTTGACCACCTCCAGCTTACCTTGATTCATTGATCTGACATTCCAGGTTCCTAAACATATTGTTCTTTACAGCATCGGATTTTCTTTTCACCACCAGACACATGCACAGCTGAGTGTCCTTTCGTCTTTGGCCCAGCCGCTTCACTCTTTCTGGCGCTACTTGGAAATACCCTCTGCTCTTCCCCAGTAGTATATTGGACACCTTCCGACCTGAGGGTCTCACCTTCCGGCGTCATATCTTTTAGCCTTGTGCTACGTTCCATGGGGTTTTCTTGGCAAGAATACTGGAGTGGGTTGCCATTTCCTTCTCCAGTGGACCACATTTTGTCAGAACTCTCCACCATGACCTGTCCATCTTGGGTGGCCCTGCATGGCATAGCTTATGGCTTCACTGAGTTACGCAAGCCCCTTCGCCACAACAGGGCTCAAAAAGCTACTTAAGAGGTCACTTGATCATACTGCATAAATGTGCATAGAATATGCATCTGATAATGAACAGTTCTGTCTTTAATATGCAAGGGCATAATAGACTAGTGTCTAGCCTGTGATATAGAATTAAACATGCAGCTCACTTGGAATAGGAGTAGGTGAAGGTTAGAACACTTCAGCAGACAATAGAGGGACTTAGGGTGCAATCCTGTGCATGTTTAGACAGAACTGAGTCCTACGACTCTCAGGACTTTCTTCTGCCTAAACATGCGTAGGATTGTGCCCTTACTGTCTTATATGAATGGCTTGCCAATTTCATGAAATGAGATACAATACTCTGACTTTGCAATCCTAAGCATGGGCACTCAACTGTAAGTGCTATTGGCTTCAGTGGGCCTTATTTCCTTGTAGGTGAGCCTAGTATTGCTGTGTAAGTCTCCTTCATATAAAAGGAAATTGTGGAGTGTTCAACTTGGTTTTCTTGAAGTGTGCATCCTCAAGAGTGAATTAGGAGCGAATACGCATTCATATTTATAGAACTTTTCTGTGCCATAATTTTTAGTTTGCTATAGAATTCATATAGTCCTATGTATATGATAGTGTTCTTGCAATTTAAGATTTTGTATTAGTCATAAGGCGGACTACAATGTAGTAATCAAGTCCTGATCTCTAGCTAACGTAAACGGAGCAGGATTTTATTGCTATTTCCTGACATTTGTCAGGAGAATGAAATAGTTTGATCCCTCATAGATGGTCAGGATCAATAAAAGCTGACATCGAGCAAGGAAGTCCTTACAGCTATGGTGAGTATGAGCACAGATGGCAAGAATCATCAGTTTGTGGAGACAAAGAAATGAATGTGCTTCCTGAAAGATTCCTTCAAGAAACAGATTAGCACTGATTCTTTGCCTTTCCAGAATGTACACGAGTTTGCAAAACAGTTTGAATATGAAATAAAAGTCATATTGCCTCCTTTCTGTACAAGAGAAACTAAGGGTGCAGTCCTATGTATGTTTAGACAGAAAAAGTTCTGCAATTCTCAGCATTCAAGTTTTAGGACTTTTTTCTATCTAAACATGTTTAGGATTGTGCCCTAAGTTATTCTCTTTACCATCTCTGCATTTAAAAATGGATAGGATACTGGAGGCCACTGCTTGGTCAACTCTGACTAGCATTAACAAATAGCTTACGTTTGGAGATTTGATGCTTAAAAGAGTCCTAAAGAGGGAACATAGAAAGCTCTGAAGTATTTGGTAGCTGTGGGACAGCAAAATTATGAACTACATGAATTACATTTTTATATTTTCTCTTGAAAGTTTAGATGACATTTATTATCCTCTGAATTGATTTGTATATCATGCCACAGGATGAAAATACATAATCAAGTGCATTAAATTGATGAGCAATAAATTATTTATTTCAGAATCAAGTCCTATGTTTAATCAGATAGTTGCATTCAGTAAAGAAAATGTGTTTCATATGGATTGGTTCTTCCATAAAGGCAGCTTGTGAAACAACTCACTGTTAAATGATTACATTCAGAAAACAAAAGGAGTATTTCAGCCATTAGGCAGTTGTGGGTTTTGCAAAGACTACCTGGGATTTTATTTGGTATCAAGATTAACATAAGAACATAAGAGTCATGCTGGATCAGACCAAGGTTCATCTAATCCAGCATCGTGTTCACACAGTATCCAACCAGCTGCCTGTGGGAAACCCATAACTAGGACATGAGTGCCTTCGCACCCTCCTGATTGTGTTCCCCAGCAACTGGTATACATAGGCATACTGGAGGTTGTTTATAAACCATGCAGGTGTGTCTACCCTTATTCTGCAGGTGATTCACTATTGAAAGTATAACTGGGTTATTTATCTGAGAAAATCTTCACTGAAGCACAGTGTAGGACAGGGCATTTCTGCAGCTCAAGGAAATGTTGCAAGGCCAGTGCTGTGGTGGTTAGTTGTAATAGTTTAAGCTAGATCAGGAGGAGTATGTACTTTGGTGTTGTGGCACAGAGCTTCAATTCTGGGAGCGCTGGCCAGGCCTGGTAAATAGGAAGATGGCTGGATGTTCACATCTACATTGCAGGGTTGTTCGAAAATATATAATGGTTTCTAATATATTTCTTTGATGCTTTTATAGAACAAAACATAATGTTCCTTGTAGTTTTAAACATGCGTAAGATTGTAAGTTGTAGATCAGTGTTACAGTGTATTGGAATGGGCAACCCACAGCCTGCAAGTAGCCTTTGGCCACTCTCCATGTGGCCTGGTGGAGCCCCACCCACTTTTCCCTGCAGCACAGCTGATCAACTGGGCTGTAGGAAAAAGACGACTGTTCCAGTGCTACTATTAGCAACGATGCAACTAAGATCCCAGTCAAAGTCACTGGGGGGCAGTGGGGACAGGAGGCTTTAGCCTCCCCTTCCCTCAGTGACCCAGAAGCAGCTGGGATCGCTGTTTCTACACCACTAATGGAAGCAGGGAAGTAGCAATCAAATTTGGGGTTGCTGATGGGAGAAGGAGGTTTTAGACTGTCCCTTCAGCATCCCCAAAACAGTTGGGATTGCTGCTTCTGTGCCTCTAATGGTGGCAGAGGAGCAGCAATCTTGATCTGGGTCACTGGTGGGTGGGTGGGTGGTGGGGGATGAGAAGAGGCTTTAGCTGCCTGCACCGATCTCATCCCATGTGTCTGAGGGTATGTACATGCATGTGCAGCCCCTAACCCACATCTGGTGCTGCAGGTGGCCCTCAGGGCTGAAAAGATTGCTTATCCCAGCAATGTATAATTAATTTAAAACCAAAAGTACTACTGAACCAGATTCAGGTTGTAATTTGCTACATTCCCATTTTCACATTAGCTGCTGAACCCCATTTCTGTCTTCACCTGTTGAGGTGCAAAAGTTGTTCACCTTTTCTCCCCCAACTTAATTTTTTTCCCCAGACCTGTCTTAATTTGAACTTTTTGACAGGACTTGTTCGTGTATTAGGTCTGTAGCACCTCTTCTATTTTAAAAAAATATATATTTGCAATTGGAACAAAACAAAATGGGGAAAACCTGCAAATAATATCACCAGTAGTAAGAATATAAGCAAAACAATAATAAAAGCATATCTAATCCGAATAACTGTTCACAACACCAGTAATTTTTTTTAAAGTTTTGACACTTCTGTTTGAAATGTATGTATTAATATAAACAGACCATCTGTCTAAGTGTCCAGACAAACTGATGACTGTTCAGATGCAGCAAGAGCAGTAAGATATTCAGTCTACTGGTAGGTGGTGGGTGTTTATCCTTCCAGGCTTGGAGTATAAGATTTTCAACTGTTAGGGCTCCCAGAGTCCACTTTTTCTGTCCAATCCCCACATCACAGGAATATATAAAAGCACATGAGCAACCACAATTATTACAGATTTTTCAAGAATAAAATTCATGCATGCAGTAACTTCCAATTTATGTGTAGCACCGCTTCTACAAATTCTCTTCCCAAACTCTTTGAGCGACATTTTTATATTATGTAGGACTTCCACCTGTGCTGAGGACTGTAGCTACTTAGGCAGAGAGGCTGGGCCTCTTCCTAGTGCCTAGCTCTTTATACATTTTAGCTGTGCTGCGGAATCTTCTTTTCTGGTTCATCCCAGAGCAGGGCCGTATCATTTTTAAAAGTCCTGTTGCAACCATGTATGTGGGGGCCTGATCACATGGGTCTTTTCCTTGGAATTGACATCCATCTTCAGAGGTGTGCTGATTATGTGGGAAACACCCGTGTGAGTAGCCCTGCCCATGTGGTTGCTGGCCTTTAAACCAGGGGTGCACAACCTTCTCAGCCCCAAAGAACACATTGAGTGTCTGCTGGGGTGGCGGGAGCTTCATATACGTGCCTGTACACACATTAACATACAACTTGCAAATGAGACCTCTCTCTCTCACACACACCGTAACATACATTAAACCATCTGATAAATTACCAGAGTAATTAAACATAGATACTATATCACAGTTCCTTTTGGAAGACCCAGTCTAAGTCACATTAGCATTAGTTAACCCCAGAGTATTGCGGTCCCCTTTGTATGTGCCCCTGTAATAGGTTAGGAACAGGTAGAATAAAGATCAGATGTGAGACTCAAGTCTCCTCCCCTCCCCAGTCACCCCAACCCAGTTGTCTCCCCCAGAGGATAAAACTTCTTAGGAACAGGCTTTGTGGTTCCTACCATAGAGGCCTTATTTTTAGAGTGTCTTCAGAGCACCCTAGGAAGTAAGGAGGAACCTTCAAGCATCATTTTCTAGGATGCTCTGGGGACATTCTTAGGAATATGGCTTCTATGGCAGGGGCCATAGAGCCCATTCCTAGACCATTTTCCCATTTATCTTTTTTGGGTGTTGGCAGATGCTGGGGCTGTTGGGGTTGCCTGACAGGGTTTGGGGGGCTTCCTGCAGCCTGCACTTGCATCCCTGCTTTAAACATTACAGCCATGTTATGGATGAACTTGCAGAAATGTCACTTCCATAATGGGACTGTAAAGTATACAGGGAGCCTAACTTTTTGCTTTTCGAACAAACTTCATTCTTGCACATTGACTGAATCTACATAAATTGCTAATTACTTTTTTTTTTTTTTTGCTGCATGGCATAATTGGTTGATTGGTACATAGAGCAGATCCCCTAGTCCACAGTGCAACTTCATAACAGGTATCTGCTTCTTCATGTGTGTCAGTTTCCCAATTCCTAAGCATGGGTATATTTTCACACTTGAATATTATACTGTCATTCTTGTGCATTACCTCACATGAAAGATCATTGAAGAGATACATTAATTGATCTGCTTCTATTGTACATGTTGACTGCTAATTGAAATTAATTGCTTTCACTATTATTTATTTATTAGATTTATTAGCCGCCCATCTGGCGGCTACCCGGCCACTCTAGGCGGTGTACAATACTAATAACACAAAAAACAAATTTACATAATCAACTGAACAAAACAATATAACAAAACAACACTGCTCTAAAAAATCCTAACCCACCCCAAATGCCACCTGAATAGCCAGGTTTTTAAAGCCACTAGCAGTAGGCCATTACTGTTCTAATTGTTCAGTACCTCCTCATCTTTGGGTGTAGGAAAGGAAAGGTTCCTCCTGTGCAAGCACCGAGTCATTGCTGACTCCTTGAGGGACTCCGTTTTTGCTGGCGTTTTCATGGCAGACTATAGCGGGGTGGTTTGCCATTGCCTTCCCCAGTCATGACTACCTTTCCCCCAGCAAACTGGGTACTCATTTTACCGACCTCGGAAGGATGGAAGACTGAGTTGAGCTTCCGCCGGGATCGAATTCAGGTCGTGGGGAGAGTTTCAGTTGCAATACTGCCACCTACCACTCTGCGCCACACGAGGATCTGTATCTTTGGGTGACTAGCAACAAATATCCAGCTTCTGCTGAAGGAATATTCAAACCACACTGCATCCATAGTCTTTGAACGCAGAGATACTTTGAGACCTGAACTGAACATTTACAAAGTCAAAGAGGAACATTTTGAAATGTGTTGCATGCAAACATCCTGGAGTTATTTTTCTTACATGAAGTTTATTTGGTTTAAATTAGGTAGTTTGGTTAAATGCAGAAAATGTTCATACCCTGTTCACCCCTTACTTCAGTAGATGCACTAGTGTATACAAATAGCAGTTTGTTTACCTTAGCTCAGTGCTTGGGAGGAAAATGTAGGGTGTTCCTTCATGAAATCTAGAAGACCTATTTATGATTAATAGGTCTTCTAGACCACTTTTAGCCAAATTATGCACTCCTCCACATAGACTTCTAAAAACAGTGGCTAAGGCAGTTATCACAAAAGTAAGGGGCAGCCTTCCTGTCATTTGAAGTACTGCCAGAATGATTGACTTTTTTCCCTGAAATTTGAAGTCACTTAATAGATCAAAGTACTTGTAACTCAGTGGGTATTCACATGTGTTCTTTGTGTGTGTGATATTTTTTTCTTGCTATAAGTACATATGATCATCTATACACGTCTGATAGAAAAAAGGCTCCTATATTTTCAAATGTTTGCCATTCCACCAGTTCAAGCCTATTCTGTTTTAGGATGCTGTTGTGAACAGTATAGCATTGCTGTTTCAGGGAGGGGTAAGTCTAACAATCAGTCATAGCAATTCCTGCATAGAACATGTGGAAAAGTTAGCTAATAGAATCTTCTCAAGTAGTCTTGTAAAATACAGTAAAGTTGGCATTCTGTTCTACTTACCGGACAATATACAGTCCAACACTACCGCTAATATAAATTATGTTGCACTGGCATAAACAACCTCTAGCGCAACAGCAATAGTGCTTGCTGGTGCAACAGGTTTTCCAGGGATACCCATCATGCCAGCAAGCACTATTGGTGTTTGCACTATTGTTTATACTAGTGCACTGTAATTTACAGTGTCACATTGGATACTGCCCATGGAGCAGAAATCCTCACCCTTTGTTTCTAGGGTGAAAAGACAGTAGTCAAGTAGTTGATAACAGAAAGGGCAACACAAAAGATGTTCTGAATTGAAATTACAATTAAAAGACCACAATGATTTTAACATATATTTTTAAAAACTAGTTACATAACTGGGAAATGTGAATTGATTTGCTAATAGTTTTTTCTCTCTCTTTCAGGCGGGCTGTTGAGCTGTCAGTCTGCAGCTGAACAGTATGCAGTCCTTTCGGGAGCAAAGCAGTTACCACGGAAACCAGCAGAACTACCCGCAGGAAGTACATGGTGCATCCCGGCTAGAAGAATTCAGCACCCGCCAGCAGGCTCAGATGTTCCAGAGCTTTGGAGGAGGTGGAGGAAGTGGCAGCAGCAGTGGGCGCCGTGGAGCAACAGGAAGCTCTGCATCAATGGCTGGTGAGAGTTCTGGACATCAGAGCTATCAAGGTTTCAGAAAAGAGGCAGGAGAATTCTATTATATGGCCTCCAATAAGGATCCTGTGGCGGCGGGAGGACAGCAACTCCCTCAGCGCAGACCTTCTGGACCAGTGCAGAGCTATGGACCACCCCAAGGGAGCAGCTTTGGGAGTCAGTATGGGAGTGAGGGTCATGTGAGCCAGTTTCAAACACAACACTCATCCCTTAGTGGGGTAACTCACTATCAGCAGGATTATACTGGTCCTTTCTCCCCTGGAAGTGCTCAGTACCAACAGCAGACTTCTAGCCAGCAGCAGCAGCAACAGGTGCAACAGATGAGGCAACAGCTCTATCAGTCTCATCAGCCTTTGTCACAGGCCTCCAGCCAGTCTGCCTCCAGCACATCTCATTTGCAGCCAATGCAGCGCCCTTCAACTCTGCCTTCATCTGCTTCTGGTTATCAGTTACGAGTGGGTCAGTATAGCCAACACTATCAGCCTCCTGCTTCTTCCTCTTCTTCATTTCCATCTCCTCAGCGTTTTAGCCAGTCTGGGCAGAACTATGATGGTAGTTACAGTGTGAATGCTGGTTCACAGTATGAGGGACATACTGTGGGTTCAAGTGCACAAGCTTATGGGACTCAATCAAATTACAACTTTCAGACACAGCCAATGAAGAACTTTGAGCAGTCAAAGTTGGCCCAAGGGGGTCAACAGACACAAGGACAGGCACAACAGTCACAACAGCAGCAGGCTCCTTCACAGCATGTCATGCAGTACTCAAATACTGCTACCAAGCTGTCTCTTCAAAGTCAAGTGGGGCAGTACAACCAAGCTGAGGTCCCTGTGAGATCACCCATGCAGTTCCATCAGAATTTTAGCCCTATATCGAACCCCTCGCCAGCAGCCTCTGTGGTTCAGTCTCCAAGCTGCAGCTCTACACCATCTCCTCTCATGCCAGGTGGTGAAAATCTTCAGTGTGGGCAAAGCAACATGCCTGTCGCCTCTAGAAACCGCATTTTACAGATGATGCCTCAGCTTAGCCCAACACCATCCATGATGCCAAGCCCCAGTGCTCAGGGTGGAGGATTCAAAGGATTTGGGCTTGAAGGATTGCAGGAAAAGAGGCTTACAGATCCTGGACTAAGCAGCCTAAGTGCCCTAAGTAGTCAAGTGGCTAATCTTCCCAACACAGTCCAGCACATGTTACTCTCAGATGCTTTAGCACCTCAAAAGAAAAGCTCCAAAAGATCTTCATCATCCAAAAAGGCTGACAGCTGCACAAACTCAGAAGGCTCCTCTCAGGCAGAAGAACAGCTCAAATCTCCTCTGGCAGAGTCCATTGATGGTGGCTGCTCTAGTAGCTCAGAGGATCAAGGTGAGAGAGTGAGACAGTTGAGTGGTCAGAGTACCAGTTCTGACACCACCTACAAGGGGGGTAACCTAGAGAGATCCCACTCATCACCAGCACAAGCATCTCAAAATGAGCCCCCAAAGCTCAGCACCAGCCCTGCAGATGAGGAAGAAGTGGTCTCCCCTCCTGATGAAAAGGAGGCCTTGGTAGCTGTGGAGACCCCCCCAAAGGTCAATGAAAAAGCAGTTGGTGTGATAGTCTCCCGAGAAGCTATGACAGGAAGAGTAGAAAAGTCAAGTGGGCAGGATAAACCCCAACAAGATGATGTTTCTGCAGCTACTCAAGCGCCACCTTCTGCCAGTGCAATGAAAGAGACCAGTCTTATGGGACCACAGCAAGAGCCACAAGGAGGGAATAAAGTGAGCAAGGGTGGTGACAGCAGTACTAACCACAATGGAGATGGGAACAGTCAGCTTGGCCATGCTGTCATTGGCTCTAGTTTTCCAGGCAGAACAGAGCCTTCTAAATCCCCTGGTAGTTTGAGGTACAGCTACAAAGACAATATAGGGGTTAGTATGCAGAGAAATGCTGGCAACTTCCCTCAGTATCCTTCAGGTCAGGATAAAGGGGATTTTCCAGGACATACTGAACGAAAAGGCAGGAATGAGAAATTTCCCAGTCTGTTGCAGGAAGTCTTGCAAGGCTATCACCATCACCCTGACAGAAGATATTCTAGAAATGTGCAAGATCATCATGGAATGACTGGAAGTCTGGAAAGTGCTATGAGACCCAATGTCCTGATCAATCAAGCCACTGAATTAAGTAATAGAGGTCTTTTAAACAAAAGCATAGGATCACTCTTGGAAAATCCACACTGGGGCCACTGGGACAGAAAGTCGAGTGGCACAGCTCCTGAGATGAAACAGATAAATCTGGCTGATTATCCCATGCCTAGAAAGTTTGAGATAGAATCCCAGTCTTCCGCTCATGAAGGAGGAGGACTCTCTGAGAGGAGATCAGTTATTTGTGATATATCACCTTTGAGGCAGATTGCTAGAGATCCTGGGTCTCACTCTGTGGGGCACATAGGTCCTGATGGCAGGAGTGGAAGGAGTGACCGTCTAACTCCTGGTTTAGGTCAGTCAGTCATCCTCCCTGGTGGCTTGGTGGCCATGGAATCAAAGCTAAAGACTCATAGTGGGCCAATCAAAGAAGAGGATTTTGAACAGTCTAAGACCTCTGCCAGCATCAACAACAAAAAACCGGGAGACCATTGTCATCTTGCCAATTTTAAGCATGAGTCTTACCGAGGGAATGCTAGCCCTGGAGCTGCAGCACTTGATTCTGCATCAGACTACATGCTACAACATGATAGCAGATCAGCACAGCTGAGGCGAGGACCTGGCAGAATGGGAAGCAACCGGGAGGGAATGAGAGGCAAATCCCCCTCTCAGTTTCATGATCTGGCAGACAAACTGAAGATGTCACCAGGTAGAAGCAGAGGTCCAGGGACAGATCTTCACCATATGAATCCACACATGGTGCTTTCTGACAGGGTCAATCGGGGCTCCTTGCACTCTCCTTTCCCCTCAAACTCTGAAAGCTCATCTTTGGCTTCAACATACCACACTAACACTCGATCTCATGCTTTTGGTGATCCTAGCCAGGGGTTGAATTCCCAGTACCACTACAAAAGGCAGATATATCAACAACAGCAGGAAGAATACAAAGACTGGAGCAGCAGCTCCGCCCAGGGAGTGATAGCAGCAGCTCAACACAGGCAGGAGACAGCTAGAAAGAGCCCAAGGCAACAGCAGTTCTTGGACAGAGTAAGGAGTCCTTTGAAAAATGATAAGGATGGAATGATGTATCTTCATTCTGGTTCTTACCATGATGCTGGAAGCCAAGAAGCCAGCCGTTGCTTGTTGGGGAGTGATGGCACTCTTCAAAATAAGTGTGCTGAAATTAAACATATGAATCAAAAGATTCAGCAACATGAATTGGGTTGGGATCTCTCACGGCAGGTGGTTCCTGGGAAGAACAGTGGCTGTCTTGGGGCAGCCAGTCAGAAGAGATTTGGTTCTCAAGATAGTGATGCTCACAGGCGTGATGATACTGGAGATGTACTTAAATCTGGTAATGCTATGGTAAGAATCTCTGGCCAAGAAGATCAGTCTCCCCAAAATCCTTTAATCATGAGGAGGAGGGTCCGTTCTTTCATTTCTCCTATTCCCAGCAAGAGGCAGTTGCAGGAAATGAAGAATAGTGGCATTGAAGACAAAGGGCGCCTGCTCCCCTCATCAAAAGATGGAGTTGATAAAACTCTCAACTCCTATGGCCACTCTTCCCAAAATCAAGATGTTGGCAAGTCACTCTCAAAAGGAGAATCTTCTAGGAACCTTCCAAGTCCTGATAATAGAAACTGCTCTGCTGTTTCCCTCACAAGCCCAGCTAAAACAAAAATTCTGCCTCCACGGAAGGGTCGTGGATTAAAATTGGAAGCTATTGTTCAAAAAATCACATCTCCAAATGTTAGGAGAAGTGCCTCATCGAACTGTGCTGAAGCTGGTGCTGATGCAGTCACTCTTGATGACATTCTGTTCCTGAAGAGTGGCCCACCAGAGGGTGGGAATGTGGCCAATCATGGCATAGAGACAGAAAATATAAAAGAAGAAATTGTATTAGATCAAGAGAGCCAAGAACTGACCAGTGAGATCTCTCTGACAATATCTTCTGAAGAATGGCATGGCAATGGAGATGAGTTAGTGAAAAAAGAAACATCTGAATTGACTAGTGTTGGCAAGGAGGGCTCAGTGCCTATTGTGATCCCAGCGTCTTCACAAAAATCTATTAGTCAAGGAAGAACAGATGTATCTCTAACTGGAACAGGATCTTTAAGCTTTTCTGAATCAAAAACAGTTTCCCCATCCAATGTCTTGACTCCTGAACGAAATTCAAAATCTGAAGAAAAAGATGGAGATGCCATAATCATGACACCCAAGCCAGAACCCTTTCCTCCAAAGGGATATTTTCCTTCTGGTAAGAAGAAAGGGAGACCTATTGGTAGTGTGAACAAGCAGAAGAAGCAGCAGCAGCAGCAACAGCAGCAACAGCTGTCACTTCCATCAGTACCAGAAGCACTGCAGCCATCAGAGGAGCCAGTAGGTGGAGAGCCTAAACCTAAGAGACAGCGAAGGGAGAGGAGGAAAACAGCAGCACAGCCACGAAAGCGGAAACCAAGACGAGCTGCTCCAATCGTGGAGCCTCAGGAACCAGAAATCAAACTAAAATATGCTACACAGTCTCTTGATAAAACCGATACCAAGAATAAGTCTTTTTTCCCCTATATACATGTGGTAAACAAGTGTGAGATAGGCGCTGTGTGCACAATAATTAATGCAGAAGAAGAAGAACAGAATAAGCTGGTGAGGGGCCGAAAAGGACAGAGGTCATTGACACCTCCTCCCAGCAATACTGAGAGCAAAGTACTGCCTACTTCCTCTTTTATGCTGCAGGGCCCTGTAGTAACAGAGTCCTCTGTCATGGGCCACCTGGTCTGCTGCCTGTGTGGCAAGTGGGCCAGCTATCGCAACATGGGTGACCTCTTTGGACCTTTCTATCCCCAGGATTATGCGGCCACGCTGCCCAAGAATCCACCTCCCAAGAGGGCCTCAGAAATGCAGAATAAGGTCAAGGTACGGCATAAAAGTGCTTCTAATGGTTCCAAGACAGATACAGAAGAGGAGGAAGAGCAACAGCAGCAACAAAAGGAGCAGAGAAGCCTAGCTGCCCACCCTCGCTTTAAGAGACGGCATCGCTCTGAGGACTGTGCTGGGGCTTCTCGGTCACTTTCGAGAGGTGCTGCTTGTAAAAAAGCAACCACTGAGGGTGGCAATGTTGGTGAAAAAATTCCTTCAGACTCTAAACCCCCCATGTCCACTTCTGAAGGTGGTCCTGAGCTGGAGTTACAAATTCCTGAACTACCTCTTGACAGCAATGAATTCTGGGTCCATGAGGGCTGTATTCTCTGGGCCAATGGGATTTACTTGGTCTGTGGCAGGCTCTATGGGCTTCAGGAAGCTGTGGAAATAGCTAAGGAGATGGTGAGTATTTTAAAGTAATAATGCTGTAATGTGTGCATGTGTTCTTTTGTTTTTGTTTTTATAACCAGCTTCACAGTATTTCCTGTGTTCGGCTTTTCCTCCCTTCATCATCTCTTCAGTATGCTACTTCTACTATAATTATGTGAATTAGTTATGCTCTGTAGATGTTGAGAGCAAATCCCAGGTTCCATTCATTGTAGAATTATTTTAGACTGAAGTTTACAGAATCACCTTGTGCATTCTGGTCTCCATTAGGAATACTGGTAACTTCTTAAAACCACACACAAGTACTGTCAGTGGTTTGTAATAATCTGCTGTCACTAAATGTAAGGGATGGTTTGCTGGCAGATAGAGAGCTGTGCCCCCATCTGCCTTTAGCACCTTCTCCACTTCTTAAATCCCCAAAATGTTCTTCTCTCTATCATAGTGAAACAGTGAAAGAGTTGTATTTTTCAAGACAGCTGTTACCTTCCTTATTTTGTAAGGAATGGCTTATATCTGATATAGGAATTGGAATGAGACATGTACCTGCCAGGAGACATCCTTGGGCAGTGGAAATACTTCGTTGAACTAGTTTCTATTTTATGTTGCTGCCTGAGGATAACCTTCTGGCTTAAATGATCTGACATTTTTGGTCCCTTGTATTATATCTGTAAAAAAAAGATGATCTTCTTTGCTCCAGTGGTAGATTTTTATTTGCTTCTACTCTTTGTTACTTTCAGATTATACAAAAAAGAAACATACATAAGTAATCTAAGCAATAGAGGATGGTCAGTATGATAGGTCATAAAAGATATCTGGACTTGGTTATTTTAGTCAGGTAAATGGTGCAGGTCATCTTTTTCATGAAAGACGTGGATGAAATAATTTAATTCTGCTCTAAATTTGTGCTCTAAATTTCATTGTTTAATGTTTCTAAGACTGTTAGGGATACTATTAGTTATAATTCAGTTCATGTTTTAAATTTGAGAATAACTTTGTTACAACCACTAATAAATGTTCTTGTTGTTGTTCAGTCGTTCAGTCGTGTCCGACTCTTCGTGACCCCATGGACCATAGCACGCCAGGCCTTCCTGTCCTGCGCTCTCTCCCGGAGCGTGCTCAAGTTCATATTTATTGCATCCGTGATGCTATCTAGCCATCTCATCCTCTGCTGTCCCCTTCTCCTTTTGCCTTCAGTCTTTCCCAGCATCAGGGTCTTTTCCAAGGAGTTTTCTCTTCGCATTAGGTGGCCAAAATATTGGAGCTTCAGCTTCATTATCTGTCCTTCCAATGAGCAGTCAGGGTTGATTTCCTTTAGGATGGACTGATTTGACCTCCTTGCAGTCCAGGGGACTCGTAAGAGTTTTCTCCAGCACCACAGTTCGAAAGCATCAATTCTTCGGCGCTCAGCCTTCCTTATAGTCCAGCTCTCACAGCCATACATTACTACTGGGAAAACCATAGCTTTGATTAGACGGACCTTTGTCGGCAAGGTGATGTCTCTGCTTCTTCCTATGCTGTCTAGGTTTGCCATAGCTTTCCTCCCAAGGAGCAAGCGTCTTTTAATTTCATGGCTACAGTCACCGTCTGTGGTGATCTTGGAGCCCAAGAAAGTAAAATCTGTCACTGCTTCCATTTCTTCCCCTTCTATATGCCAGGAAGTGATAGGGCCAGATGACATGATCTTAGTTTTTGTAATGTTGAGTTTCAAACCAGCTTTTGCACTCTCCTCTTTCACCCTCAACAAGAGGCTCTTGAGATCCTCTTCGCTTTCTGCCATTAGGGTGGTATCGTCTGCATATCGGAGGTTGTTGATAATTCTCCCGGCAATCTTAATTCCGACCTCTGATTCATCCAACCCGGCATTTCTCATGATGTACTCTGCATATAAGTTAAATAAGCAGGGTGACAATATGCAGCCTTGTCGTAACTCCTTTCCCAATTTTGAACCAATCGGTTGTTCCATCTCTGGTTCTTACTGTTGCTTCTTGACCCTCGTACAGGTTTCTGAGGAGACAGGTAAGGTGGTCTGGTACTCCCATCACTTTAAGAATTTGCCACAGTTTGTTGTGATCCACACAATCAAAGGCTTTAGCGTAGTCAATGAAGCAGAAATAGACGTTTTTCTGGAATTCTCTTGCTTTCTCCATGATGCAGCGAATGTTGGCGATTTGATCTCTAGTTCCTCTGCCTCTTCGAAACCCAGCTTGTACTTCCGGTAGTTCTCGGTTCGCATACTGCTGAAGCCTAGCTTGTAGGATTTTGAGCATCACCTTGCTGGCATGTGAAATGAGCGCAATTGTGCGGTAGTTTGAACACTCTTTGGCGTTGCCCTTCTTTGGAATTGGAATGTAAACTGACCTTTTCCAGTCTTGTGGCCACTGTTGAGTGTTCCAGATTTGTTGGCATATTGAATGCAGCACTTTAACAGCATCATCTTTTAGGATTTTAAATAGCTCAGCTGGAATACTGTCATCTCCGCTAGCTTTGTTGTTACTAATGCTTCCTAAGGCCCACTTGACTTCACTCTCGAGGATGTCCGGCTCAAGTTCAGTGACCGCACTATCATGGCTATCAGGGACATTCAGATCTTTCCTGTATAGTTCTTCTGTGTATTCTTGCCACCTCTTCTTAATCTCATCTGCTTCTGTTAGGTCCCTGCCTTCTTTGTCCTTTATCATGCCCGTCTTTGCACAAAACGTTCCCTTGAGATCTCCAATTTTCTTGAAGAGATCTCTAGTCTTTCCCATTCTGTTGTTTTCCTCGATTTCTTTGCATTATTCATTTAAGAAGGCCTTCTTGTCTCTCCTTGCTATTCTCTGGAACTCTGCATTCCGTTGGGTATATCTTCCCCTTTCTCCCTTGCTTTTCGCTTCCCTTCTTTCCTCAGCTACTTGTAAAGCCTCATCAGACAACCATTTGGCTTTCTTGCATTTCTTTTTCTTTGGGACGGATTTCGTTGCTGCCTCCTGAACAATGTTACGGACCTCCGTCCATAGTTCCTCAGGCACTCTGTCTATCAGGTCTAATCCCTGAAATCTATTCCTCACCTCCACTGTATATTCATAAGGGATATGATTTAGGTCATACCTGAACGGTTTAGTGGTTTTCCCGACGTTCTTCAATTTAAGCCGAAATTTTGCAAGAAGCAGCTCATGATCTGAGCCACAGTCAGCTCCAGGTCTTGTTTTTACTGACTGTATGGAGCTTCTCCATCTTTGGCTGCAAAGGACATAATCAATCTGATTTCGATATTGACCATCTGGTGACGTCCATGTGTAGAGTCGCCTCTTGTGCTGTTGGAAAAGAGTGTTTGCTATGATCAGCGTGTTCTCTTGGCAAAACTCTATTAGCTTTTGTCCTGCTTCATTTTGTACACCAAGGCCATGCCTGCCTGTTATCCCGGTGATTTCTTGACTTCCTACTTTAGCATTCCAATCCCCTATGATGAAGAGGACATCTTTTTTTGGTGTTAGTTCTAGAAGGTGTTGTAGGTCTTCATAGAACCGATCAACCTCAGCTTCTTCGGCCTCAGTGGTTGGGGCATAGACTTGAATTACTGTGATGTTGAATGGTTTGCCTTGGATTCGTACTGAGATCATTCTATCATTTTTAAGATTGTACCCCAGTACTGCTTTTCCCACCCTTTTGTTGACTATGAGTGCTACTCCATTTCTTCTAAGGGATTCTTGCCCACAATAGTAGATATGATGGTCACCTGAATTAAATTTGCCCATGCCTGTCCATTTTAGTTCGCTGATTCCCAAGATGTCGATGTTCAATCTTGCCATCTCATGTTTGACCACCTCCAGCTTACCTTGATTCATTGATCTGACATTCCATGTTCCTAAACAATATTGTTCTTTACAGCATCGGATTTTCTTTTCACCGCCAGACACATCCACAGCTGAGTGTCCTTTCGGGTTTGGCCCAGCCGCTTCACTCTTTCTGGCGCTACTTGGAAATACCCTCTGCTCTTCCCCAGTAGCATATTGGACACCTTCCGACCTGAGGGGCTCATCTTCCGGCGTCATCTCATTTAGCCTTGTGATACGTTCCATGGGGTTTTCTTGGCAAGAATACTGGAGTGGGTTGCCATTTCCTTCTCCAGTGGACCACATTTTGTCAGAACTCTCTGCCATGACCTGTCCGTCTTGGGTGGCCCTGCACGGCATAGCTTATGGCTTCACTGAGTTACGCAAGCCCCTTCGCCACAACAAGGCAGTGATCCATGAAGGGGAGTAAATGTTCTAGTCTGTATTTAAAAATCAAACCTGTCATGCAAAACACTTTACTAGCTTACCTTTTGGGCACACTGTCCTTCAGGATCTATCCAGTTTTCAGTTCTAAGTCTAACCAGGGTGGAGCAGGGGTGAGGAGAGAGATAGAGAATGACTAGATAGTGCAAGTGAGGGCGCTATAGCCTGACATTATGAGATGGTGGAGACAACTATGCAGGAACCCCTGCTGCTCTGGTGGTGTCCAGGAAGTCCGGGAAGCAATTATTTGTAATGAAAGGTGAGTGGAAGATTACTGGGTAGGTTGTATCTGTTTCTGAACTTGATATCTGCCTAAGAGATATAGAAAAACAGTGGTTGGCACCACACACCAACCAATAGTTGGTGTCCTTTTCAAAAGTAGCATAATCTTTACATCCTTACTCATTCCAGTGGGATAGTCACTCTTTTGCTCAGCATCGGGGGAAAGCAGGGAGGATCAGCAAGAGGGTACTCCCCTTGGAACTGGCAACATGAGCAGTATAAAGGCTGAATTTATTGCTGGAGTAAATTATTGTTTTTAAAAGATATATATGATTGTAGATGTATTGTGGATAGTGGGGGATGATGCACTCCAACATTCTATTAGGACTACAAAGGTTGCTGGAGAATGCCTCATGGTGGTTCACAAGGAAGTTCTTGTGGTGAGATCTTGTATGACTAAAGTGTACTGCTTGAATTCTGGAAAGCTTTGCAGTTGTTCCATTATACATGTAAATCAGTTTCTCCAGATTCTGTCATTTAGGACACAATCCTGTGCTTGTTTAGACAGAAAAAACATGCATAAGATTGTGCCTTTAATCTCCAATCCCTTTTATGCACAGATTACACGTATATGTTACAGTGAATGTCCAAAGTTTGGAGAATGTTGATATTCACATGTGTGTGCTGACAATCCCAGATGAATTTTGTGAATGCCCCCCAAACAAATGTTTCTTCACTTTTCAGACATAACACCAGTGAATGCTGACAATCAAATTTAAATAATGATGATGATTTATTACATTCCTATACCGCCCAATAGCCAAAGCTCTCTGGGCAGCTTACAAAATTAATTAACATTTAAGTGACTTTTATTGTGTATCCATGGGTTTTTCAGTATTCATCGAATTTGTCTGAGATTGTCAACATTCACATGGGGCATTCACTGTAACCTATATAATCTTCCAAAACTGATCCCAGAACATAGTAGGATGTGCTGTAATCAATTAGCAACAGAAGAGGGTTGGGGTTAGGTTAGGTTATCTTTAACTTGTCTTTTGCACGGTCATTTGTAAACCTTCTGCAATTATAATAATATTGCAATTGCTTTTTCAGAATTATAATACTTAGAGAGTAGACTTTCCCCCCAGCCATTGTATATTGGAATATACAATGTAATATTGTATGTTGGAACAGTACTTATTAAAACTGAAAATGGATTTTTAAAGGCCTTGCAGAGCTCTGCGCAAATTTCAAAAAAATTTACTGAAGAAACGCTTAGACTAGTAGGAAAAAAAGTGATCTTGTGTACAGAGTTCAGTTGATAAGGATCAGTTGGCAGGAGAGAGAAGGAATTGTGCATAGACAACTGTTACTTCCTCTCAGGTCTAGGCATGTGATCCATGCAAATCTGTACATGCCGTTATGATCTAACTACTGCTGCTCAATCATCAGGCCTGCTCAGCTTCTAATGTATGACTTGTTAAACTGAGGCTATTGGAGGATGAGCTACTGCGGATTGAGAGGAGTGAACTGGGGGGTGGCTATGTGGATGCCTTTCTTCCTACTTTCTGGCACTGGATATGCACTTGAGGTGGGTCAGAACATGACCCCTCAACCTGACACTGAGTTGTGGGAGATGGCCCCCCTCCAGTACACCTCAGTTTTGTGTGTGTGTGACTGCAGGCCCTTTAATTCTATGGGATTAAGCCCGTGGGAGAGATTGATTTTGGAGAATATAAAGGGGCTTCACTTGAGTACTTTTTGAGGTAGGACAAAACTTGGCCGTAGTTCAACACACTGGTAACCCAAATGCTGAGGTGGAGCAGCAGGTTCTGGCTTCTTCTCAACGTTGTTGCTGATTGCAAATCCTTTACATTCTCCCATAGAAGACAATGGAAGTCATTCATTTTTAAGGAGGAAAGCAAATAGACTTGTACTGACAAGCACTCTATTAGATAATGGTACTTTCAATGTCCAATAAAGTATTCAGGAGAAACTTAATAATATTAATTCTAAGATTTTTAGGAACCCAGGCATTCTAAAATACCACGAAAAATCCTTACATATAATTTATTTTAAATTGATAGAATATGTTGCTCACATTTTGTTTTGGAGTTCTGTCTGTTACCGTAATACACATAGTGAAGTTATAGCACAGCTTTTAAATAAAAATCAATTTATTTTTAAAATCAGGGACACATAGGTAAGATGTATGAGATGTCACTGAAGTAAATATTTTTACAAAACAATATATTTTATATTTATTATTTATGAGCCATTTCAGAAGAAACATTGTGTATATATAGCCCGCACTCAGTGGGATTGCTGCCACTACCGTATCTCTGTGTTGGACATACGTTTGTATAGAGCCTAGGCAAGTTGTCCCAAAGAACACAGTTGTTTTCTGTCTTTGTGTGAGTTAATGGTAGTACTGACTGGACCTATGTGTATTGCACGTTAGGGACTAGTTTGACATTATACGAGCAAGCCTCAGGCTTACATGCACCCCATCCTTAGCTTCCGTTTGAGTGTCAAACTATGGTTTGCCATTGCATCTGAACTGGGTAAAGTATAATTTGCAACAACCATGGCTTGCCTGCAAAGTAACCAGAATTGAAAACCATGGTTTTAAATCTAAGCAAACATCATAATCTCTATGTTAACCTTTGACATGTTCAGATGAAAATTAATTTATCTTTCTTTGGGTTTCTCTCGCTGGACCTTGTTGAGGATTTTGTTGGTGGTTTGACTAAGCCTCTTTACAACAGACCCAGTGGTCATAGTCAGACTCCAAAGAATGGTTCTTACGATAATATAGCTCCCTCTATATTAAATATAGGCTTTAGGAGTACCATGTGTTTTGACTAGCGCCTTAGCTGAAACCTTTTTTAACAAGATAAATCGAATTAACCACAGGTCTCCAGACCACAGTCACAGTCATATATTCTCTGTTAGAGCTTGAAATATTAACTTTTGCTCTTCCTGTTACGGTAAAGAATATGACAACTCTAGAGACTTTCAGGTTACGGAGATATCACCCTTAGTCCTCCATTTTTAAAGGATTTAAATCTCTTACGGTCGTGCTGGCTGGGGAGTGCTGGGACTTGTAGGACTTTTTTCAGTCTAAACATGCATAGGATTGTGCCCTTAGACCTTCCTGTTAAACAGCCCTTTAACCCTGGTCCATTTCTAGGAAAAGAGAATGGGGTACATGGTCCTGGGCAATTCATTTCTAAAATGAACAGGAATTTGGAGACTATTAACTCCGGTGAAAGTTTTGGGGATTCCATTCTGACTTTAGATTAATATAAAGAATGCTCTAATAGTGAACTTTGTGAGTTACCATCAGATAGAGTAGTAATTGAGCAAGATGAAAAATCTGAAAGGGACCAACACAATACTACTTATAACAGAGTATTAAACAAAAACAAGGCAACCCGGACATTATCCCTACTGAAGCTAACAAGGAATTCTTCTTTCTCAGGAAACACAGGGATGGGGTAACTACCCTATTGATTCATAATTTGTGTCTGAAAGATCCACATGGCTCCTTCTTAGGAAAATGAGCCCTACTTCAGGAATTAATTAATTGATTGATTGATTGATTGATTTGATTTATTAGCCGTCCATCTGGCCGGTTACCCGGCCACTCCGGATGGCACACAATACTAATAACAAATTTACATACTCAACTGAACAAAAACAACAACAAAACAACACTGCTCTAAAAAACCCTAACCCACCCCAAATGTCCGCCTGAACAGTCAAGTTTTCAAAGCCCGGCAGAAGCTTATCAAAGAGGGGGCATGGCGGAGGGAGGGAATTCCACAGAGTGGGGGCCACCACAGAAAAGGCCCTCTCCCTAGTCCTCACCAGCCTAGCTGTCCTGGCTGATGGGACAGACAGAAGGCCTACTGAGGCCGATCTTGTTGAGAAGCGTCCCTGGTGTTGTTGGAGGTGCTCCTTAAGATGATTGGGCTGGAACCATATAGCATTTTAAAGGCCAATGCCAACACCTTGAATTGGGCCCAGAAAACAATTGGTAACCAGTGCAACTCCTTCAGCACTGAAGTGATGTGGACTTGGGCCTGCGGACCTGGTCCTTCAGGGGCAGCCACACCCCATTAAACACCAGGTCAACCTCCCCCGACCTCCCCTTGTCTCCCACAAAAAGTACTTCGGTTTTGTTGGGGTTCCGTTTCAGCTTAGTCCTTTCCATCCAGCCACTCACTGACTCCAGACACTTGGACCAAGGTTTCTACAGCCACCTTGGGAAGGGTTTAAAAGAGAGGTAGAGTTGTGTGTCATCCGTATATTGGTGACACTGCACCCCAGACCTCCTGATGATAGCTCCCAGTGGCTTCTTATAGATGTTAAATGACATCGAGGAGAGAGTAGAACCCTGTAGCACGCAAGTGAGCCACCAAGGGTCTGAAGTCTCCTCCCCCAGAGCTACCTTCCTGTACCTGCCAGAGAGGAAGGAATGGAACCACCATAATAACGGTGTTCCCTATGCCCAACCCCTCCAGGAGGTCCAGGAGGATACTGTGGTTGGCGGTATCAAAAGCCGCTGAGAGATTGAGGAGAACAAGGAAGGTGCATTCGCCCTATCCAGAGGTCTCGCCATATCATCCACCAAGGCGACCAAGGCTGTTTCTGGCCAGGTTGGTCTCCCCTTTGTAATGATGTTCTTCCCAGGAGGCAGGAGGTGCAGCCTCCCAGTGCCCCATGGATCTCTGGCTGATGGATGAGGCCAAAGTCTGCAGTCCCAGGGAACTGTCAGTTGGAGCTGTGTGTTCTTTCTAGCAGGGAGGGGTCAAGCAAGCTCTCTGCAGCTCCTCCCTCTCTGGCCGATGTATAGGACCAGGTTGATTTCCCCTTGTGGTGATGTTGCCACCTGCTTACTCGATCCTTGCCCATTTTGGCTTATTATGGGCTGCAGGGAGAGACTTAGGGAGGGGATCAAGGTGGTGGTGAATGCCTCCCTTGAGGAGGGAGTGATGCTATCAGTCCTCAAGGAGGCGGTGACCACTGTTAAAGAAGCCCTCCTTGGATCCCCAAGACTTGAACAACTTTCACCCAGTGTTGAATCTGCCATTTTTGGGCAAGGTGATTGAGCAGGTGGTGGCTTTGCAGTTGTAGGCACACTTGGAAGAAGCTGATTATCTGGATCCATTTCAGTCGGGCTTCATGGGACAGAATTACAAGATCTACCAGGAATTCACCTAAGTTGGGAAGAAGTTGAGAAATAAAAAATGTGCTGAAATATTAAGAATATTAATATTCTTGTGTTACATAACATGCAATAATTCCATTATAAAGGACTATAAAGATCTTAGGGTTGGGATACTGATGAACTGAGCCAGGAATGCCTTAGGTGAGCCAAACCATTTATTGCATTATGTTATCTTTAGTGAAGGCAAGACTGAGGGCTCTATGATTCTCAAGAATCAGAGTATACACATGTGGCCACGCTTTCTTCGGACGCACACAGTCCTTGCCCTGCACCTTTCTAGAGAGCTTCCACTCTTCTTCAAGTTAAATTTGTGGGGCTACAAAAGATTCCTTGTGCTGCTCCCTATATTTATATTTGCATGAATAAGTAGTTATAAGTAATTAACGTTAATTCCATTGTTTCATAGTAACATCTAATTAATTTAATAATTCATTATTATAAGTTATGTTGACATATTTGATCTATAATAGAAACAACTAATTTGATGTTGTTGTTGTTATTATTATCTTATTCAATTTATGTGTTGCTTCCCACTACAGAAAGCAATCTCAAAGCAACTGAAACACACAAATGCAGAAATCCATAATTAATACAACAGAAGAAAACAAATCAGTATCAACTATAATCAGCACAATAATACAAATCAGAATAAACACCATAAAAGATAATTTAAAAACAATACAATATGAAAAGTTAATGAGTTGATACTGTAAGTACTTGAGTTTGACTTTTTATTTTATTTTACTGGTCACATGCCTAACCTTGGAGGATTGCTTTCCAATTTATTTTTCCTTCCTTGTATTCTTAAAACATAAGTTGGGGAATTACTTCTTTTGCATCTGACAGATATTGGTCAGAGCTGTGTAAATAACAAGTTAACTTCCGGGAAATTTGCCACATTTGCAGCTCAGATTTGTATTTGTCCCACCCCACGATACAAAACATGCACTTAAGCATCCCCTTTCTATCCACTTCCTCCATGTGTGTGTTTTTAAAAATGTGGGGGGAAATGTTTTGGGAATGATTCAGGTTATTTTCCTCCTTTATTTTCATGGTAGTCTGCTGTGAGTTGGTATGGGGAGTAGTAGACAAATGTCAGTCTAAATGGAATAAGATAAAATATGGAATATATTTTACAGCCTAAATCTAAGCATAGCTACTCAAAAATAAATCCCACTGATTTTAGTGGGACATACTCCTTAACACAGTAAGCTGTGCACCCCAATTCTGTGGAAATTTACTCAGAAGTCCACTGAGTCAAATGGGACTTACCCCCAAGGAAATGTAGATATAATTACAACCATAAGCCGTTCTTTTTGTCATCTTAAATAGCAGCAATAGGGTCATTCTAGTTTATGCTGGTTTAATCTAGTCAGATGTCATGGACAGGGAACTAGTCTAATTGGGCCAACTTACTTGTCAAACTCCACCCCAGTAATGAAGAGAATACTCAAGAATAGCATATGGCTAACCAGATTTTCATGCTTTTACCTAAACTCAACATAGCGTACATATTACGTATTTAAGTGAAAATAAATAAGGATACCTTGGTAACTCAAAACAGGAGTATCTGGGAATGATAGAATTCAAAGCACTTGTTTCCTGTTTAACACATGGGGTTGCCAACTTCACTGACCAGCTTCATAAAGAATAATATCTTGGTAGCTTTGTAGCTTAAGTCGGTAGAGGCTTATTTGTGTTTAAGCTAGAGCTTCTGAAACTGTAAAGCAAAATCAAGAATATTCTTAAAGGATATTCAAAGAATAGCAAGTTAGCTAATTCATTGTCCGATGTTAAAAATTATTGAAAAGTGCCTAGTGTTAATCTTTCAGGCATGTTACAGTTGCTTGGGTGTAAGCTTCATTGACAGTGAGACTTCTGAGTAGACTGGGCAGACATTCTATACTAATCTCAGAAGCTGTTCAAAAGATATTTCTTCCCCCTCACCTGCTCATTGGGCTCATCCTGGGACTGAGGAGAGGCAGGCAACCGGGACATCCTACAGCCTCAGGTGGGGCCAACTTACCATCTTTTTGACCCTGCCTGGAACTGTGTTGCTGCCTGAGAGAGATGCTACCTCTGACGCTGAAGCTGAAAAAAGCACTCCCCTGGGCAGATTACTGCTGATTTGGGCCAGCTGGGCTCAAGGTTCCTGGGCCAGCTCTTGTTATCTGCCCACCCTGATGCAGGGCAGCAGCTCCCCAACAGCACTGGCGCCGAAGGTGGAGTCGCCCCTTTGGGGGGAGCTGCTTCGGGGTAGGATGCAAGGGCCATCCCCCTAACATCTGGCTGATTGACTTCGTAGCTTTATATATGGGATTAGCTGCTCTCGCAACAAAAACTTTGTATAGCATAACTGCGGGTCAAGGGAGATAAAGCGTTGGGAGGAGGGCTAGCCAGTCTAGGGGAACCCGGCCCAGACAGTTAACAGCTGTGCCATGTTCTGGCCCTCCCCCCCACGTGCAGGTATGGTGGTTGCCCTCAGACCTCCAGATGCTGCTGTTAAATGCCGGATCGGTTCAGAATAAGACCTCCATCATCCATGATTTAATAGTGGATGAGGCGGCCGATCTGGCATGCATAACCGAGACCTGGGTGGGTGAGCAGGGAGGGGTTGGTCTCTCTCAGCTCTGCCCACCAGGGTACTTGGTTCAGCATCAGGGAAGACTTGAGGGCTGGGGAGGGGGCGTTGCTGTGGTCTGTAGGAGTTCCATCTCCCTCTGCAGGCTCCCTGTCCATGTGACTACTGGTCTGGAGTTTTTGCACCTTGTGTTGGGCCAGCGGGACAGATTGGGGATTCTGTTGGTGTACTGCCCACCCCACTGCTCAACAGACTCCCTATCTGAGCTGACAGAGATAGTCCCGGGTGTATTGTTGAGATGCCCCAGATTATTCGTTCTAGGGGATCTTGACATTCATGCTGAGGGCACCTTGTCAGGGGCGGCTCAGGATTTCATGGTCTCCTGACAGCCGTAGGACTGTCCCAACATGTCATTGGCCCAACACATGTAGTGGAGCATACTCCAGACTTGGTTTTCTCAACTGGACAGGGAGATGATGATCTGAAGGTGGGAGACTTTGCTTCTGTCCCTCTGTCATGGTCAGGTCATTGCCTGCTGAAGTTTAGACTTATGGCAGCCTTTCCCCTCTGCAAGGGTTGGGGACCTATTAAAATGGTCTGCCCCCAGAGGCTAATGGATCCGGATGGTTTTCAGAGGGCTCTGAGGAGCTTTCCGGCCGATATGGCTGGCTCTCATGTTGAAACCCTGGTTGATTTATGGAATGCAGAAATGATGCTGGCAGTTGACATGATTGCTTCTGAGCGCCCTGTCTCGAGTTAGAGCTCGTACTGCTCCATGGTACATACACCCCAAAGCTGAAAGCAATGAAACAAAATAGGAGACGGCTTGAGTACAGATGGAGTACAGAAGGAGAAGAACTCCTAGTGGGTGCAATTGAGCCGTGGTGTGTGCCTGAGTAAGGTATACTCAGGGGTAGTGAGGGTGGCAAAGAAACAACATTTCACTGCCTCCATTCAGTCTTCTGTATGCTGCCCAGCTGAACTTTTCAGGGTCGTTTGTGGCCTATTACATGCTGGCCCTAAGGAGATTGTAGACCCATCTGAGGCCCGCTGTAATTCCTTTGCTAGGCACTTCCAAGATAAAATCTCTTGCATCCGCCGGGACCTAGACTCCAGTCTTGCAGCAGGTGAATCTGGTGAGGTGTCCAGAGCACAGCCTTGTCCTGTTTTCTTGGATGAGTTTCAGTTGGTACAGCTTGAGGATGTTAACAGAGTGCTTGGACTGGTTCAAGCAACCACTTCCATATTGGATCCTTGCCCCTCTTAGCTTATAAAAACTGGCAGAGAAGGAACAGCTGGCTGGGCAAGGGAGGTGATTAATGCTTCCTTGCAAGAGGGAGTGGTCCCGGGCTGTCTCAAAGAAGCGGTGGTGAGACCACTTCTAAAGAAACCTTCCTTGGACCCAGAAAATCTTAATAATTTTAGGCCAGTGGCAAGTGTTCCTTTCCTGGGCAAGATTCTTGAGCAGGTGGCTGCCAACCAGCTCCAGGCACTCTTGGATGAGACTATCTAGATCCATTGCAGTTGGAGTTCAGGCCAGGTTTTGGCACGGAAACAGCCTTTGTTGCCCTGTATGATGACCTATGCCGGGAGAGAGACCAGGGGACTGTGACCTTGTTGATTCTCCTTGATCTCTCGGCGGCTTTCAATACCATTGACCATGGTATCCTTCTGGAACGATTGTCTGAGTTGGGAGTGGGAGGCACTGCATTGCAGTGGTTTCTCTCCTACTTGGATGGTCAGCTCCAGAAGGTGGTACTTGGGGGATATTGCTTGGCCCCATGGACTATCCAGTATGGGGTTCTGTAGGGGTCGGTTTTGTCCCCCGTGTTATTCAACATCTACATGAAACAGTTGGGTGCGGCCATCCGGAGTTTTGGAGTGCGCTGTCATCAGTATGCTGATGACATGCAGCTCTATTTCTCCTTTTCATCTTCTTCAGGTGAGGCTCTGGATGTGCTAAATCGGTGCCTGTCTGCAACAGTGGACTGGATGAGGGCTAATAAGCTGCAACTTAATCCAGACAAGACTGAGATGCTGTTAGTGGGTGGTTCTTCTGACAGGATAGTGGGTGTTCAACCTGTTCTGGGTGGGGTTGCACTCCCCCTGAAGGAGCAGGTTCATAGCCTGGGGGTCCTCCTGGAGCCATCTTTGTCACTTGAGACTCAGGTGGCCTCAATGGGACAGAGTGCCTTCTATCAACTTTGGTCGGTGGCCCAGCTACGCTCCTATCTGGACAAGGATAGCCTGGCTTCAGTTGGCTATTCTCTGGTAACCTCCAAGTTAGATTACTGCAATGCACTCTACATGGGGCTGCCTTTGAAGATGGTTCGGAAGTTGCAGCTTGTGCAAAATGTGGCAGCCAGACTGATAACGGGGACCAGAAGGTCTGAACATATAAGACCGATTCTGGCCTGCTTGCACTGGCTGCCTATATGCTTCCAAGCCCAATTTAGAGTGCTGGGTTTGACCTATAAAGCCCTGCACAGCTCGGGACCACAGTACCTGACAGAACGTCTCTCCTGGCATGAACCAACCCATACACTACTCTCTGCATCCAAGGCCCTCCTCCAGAAGCCTCCTCTGAGGGAGGCTCGGAAGGCGGCAACATGGGAGAGGTTGTTTTCAGCGGTGGCTCCCCATTTATGAAATAATCTCCCTGATGAGGCGTGCCTGATGCCAATATCGTCATCTTTTCAGCGCCAGGTTAAAATTGCCCTATTCTCTCAGGCATTTGGCAGTGTATAATGAGCCGCTGATGTCTCTGGCTGATGGTTTTAAATTGTTTTAGATATATGTTGATGTTTTGTGTGTTGTTTGTTTTACGTCATTATGTGAATAGTTTTTATATTTTATATCATGTATTTTAATGGTTTTTAATTGTTGTGAACTGCCCAGAGAGCTTCGGCTATGGGGTGGTATAGAAATGTAATGAATGAATGAAATGAAATGAATCCATTACTTCACCCTGTAATGATTACAGTGAGAACATGGGATTATTTATTAGAATATGAGATCTCCTTGACCCTGCAGTATAGACCTAATTAAGATGCAGGAACTCAGCCATGGCACAAGCTGTCCTGCTGCCTGAGGCGAGAGAGCACATGCACTGCTGCCATGTCACCCCCCCCCACTGCCAAGCTGTGCCCCGTTCCCCTTCCTGCCGCTGCATTGCGCCCCATCTCTCCCTTTATTGCATTGCACCTACACCCCCTTCCCCTTACAGCATCATCCTTCTTCCCCTTCCCTTTACTATACTGCATCTCTTCCCCTTACTGTGCCCCCCACCCCCTTACCTTTACTGTATAGGCAGTCTCCTGGGACACTCCTCCCACAGTGCCTGGGTCTGAGGAAGGATCCCCTCAGAGCCAGGCATTTTAGCCTGCCTGGCTTTCGAAAGTGTTGTACCAGCTGCTACCTTGGCTGATGTGGCCCTGCAGAGGGCAAATGCTCCAGAGTAGCCTCCTGGCCACTCTTTTGCTGTGGCAAATGCCATGGTGGGAGAGTGGCAGGCAGGGCTCTCTGGAGCACCCACTGGAGGAGGTTGCGGCAGACTCTCCTGGCAGCGACAGGGAGCAGCACAATTTACTGCTCCTCCTTTTGTGCTTCCTGAGGTGGAGGCTTCACCCCGCCTCATGGGAGGACCAGCCCTGCAGCTTTTACATCACAGGGTCAGGAAATTTAGAGTTAGAATGACATCACTAGCCGCTAATCAAAAGGTCTTTCATTGTGATGGGAGTAAATACTTTTGCTTTTGGGCTAGGCTAGGCTACCCTCCCAGCAGAATACAGCAGTTGTTGAATCAAAGTTGCCCATGTAGAGAGAAAAGAGAGTCTGTTATTTGCACCCTCTAACGTAAAGGAATGAAATCGGCAGTGTGAAAACATTTCAGCAAAGTTTGTCTAATGGAGAAGGTTTGGATAATGAAATACACATCAAGGCTGTCAGACCATTCAGCTGATCAGTACTACGAGGTCTCATTCAAAAGTTCATTAAGTACAGCCTTAGATTGATAACAGGCCTAGGAATTTATATTCTAATTCTTAAAATGGCATCATGATCAGTCGGCTGCTTGAGCTGAAGCAGGCCAATCCGGGTTACATTAGAGCAGCTGGGTCAATGGCATCTAGAATGCCATGACTCCCTGCCAGCACAGATAACAGAGGCATGGTGAGCAGTTCAGGAATAGAAAATGAAAGTGAGAAAAACAGGGGAAAGGCTGAGGGGAGTGAGATGAATAGAGAGAATGCAGGAGAATGTGGCAAGAGCAGGCCCGCTGAAGACACGTTGCTGCCTGAGGCAGGCTCCCCCCCCCAATACCCTGCTTGTGGGGGTTCAGCTGTGGCTCTCTGTTGTCTTCTAGAAAACTGGGATCTCTCCTGCAGGTTTAAGGAGATCTTGCATTCAGACAAACGGGGGGTCTTGCAGTACGCATGTTACCTTCCCCTGCAGCGAGGGGTGTAAGGGGTGAGCATGAAAACTGGAACCCTTTCTTTCAGTGGAGTAGAATCTCAGAAGCTGTTTTTCTTTAAATTCAGCATAGTTAATCAAGGCCAAGGCTTACTGTTTACTGAAATCTTGTTGAATTAATCAGTCATCAGTTCCTCAAGTCCAGAGAAAATCTGTGATCCCTACGTAGGCAATTGTCTTTTCTGTAGCGTATGTCTGCCCTAGCTTATGGCAGTTATCCTTTCAGGGACAGACAACAGGCCTTCTTGAATGGGAAGAGTACACACACAACACACACACACTGGCCTAGTTTGCACATAATGACAACCCATGGGTTGTTGGGACCGAGTGCAAGTGAGTGAGCATGCTGCCTCCCTCCTGTTCTCCGCTTCCACTTTACATCTGCTTTGCATCCACTTCCTGAAAAAAACCAGGAATGCTCCGTTCCTGAGTTGTTTGTTATGATGTCTGAACCTGGCACTCTGGATTGTTGAGGGTTAAACAACCTAGATTTTGAACCCATGGTTTGTTGTTGCGATGAAACTCTGAACAGCGTTCGCTTCTGCATGGCCCCGCCAATTCATGGGTTGTTTAGCTCATGAATTGGCATTACATGCAAACACAGGGATCATATTTCCTTAAGGTATTAATTTTATAGCAAAAATATATTCCTGATTTTTAGATAATTTAAAATGGACTCTAAGCATATGAGACAAGGATCTGTGCTGGCAGGTTATGTAACAACTGATGATAGCATTTTCACACATTTAGGTCATCCAATGATAACTGTAATTATCACAAGAATAATGTAATGTGCAAACTCATGCTATGAAAAGGACCTTTAGAGGAAACGATCAGAAAAATAAAGCATTCAGAAAAATAAAACTTGCAGAAAACAAAGTTTAATTTCATATACTTTCAGTAGTGTCTTCTGAAACTGCTTTTAGCAGTAAAGAGAAGCAAAAGTATCAACTTTCCTTGACTGGAGGACAGTGAAAGAAGGATCTGTCTGTTACTGTAGTCACCTTTCCAAGTCATTTTACTTTTGATGGAGGCAATAAAACCAAAAGGCTTGTGGGACAGGAAGGGATCTCCAACAAACCATGTGGCTTGTGGCCCTGTTGTGTGGCCCTGTCGTGTGGCCTTGCCGTGTGTGCCTGTCATGTGCCGGCCAACTTTTCCAAATTACCCTCAGTGGTACAACTTGCCATGTTGTCTGAACCTGGATGGCATAGCTTGTTTGAGGGGGCAGCAACCCTCAAATAACTCATGGGCTGTTGTTGGGTTATTTGAGGGTTGCTGCCCAGCCTCCAAACAAGCCATGGGTTCCTTGGGTTCAGACAACATGGCAAGTCGTGCCAGCGAGAGTAATTATGAAAATTCAGCTGGCACATGACCGGCACATGCAGCAGGGTTTATAAGCCACCGTGGTTTGTTAACTGTGTTGTGACTCTGCAAACTGAGTCAGTTTGTTGGGTTGAGAACTCTGGGTTATTTGTGGCTAACACACTATGGTTTGTTAGCATGGCTGGGTTCACATAACACAACAACTGACGATTCAGTGACATCCCATAATCTGGGTTGTCTTGCTGTGTGAACCAGGTCATAGAGTTCCCCAGATGGCCACACCCCCTTTCCCCTGACAGACTGCTGATCATCTGGTGGTTTCCTGGCTTTTTGCACACGTTTTCCCCATCATAAAAGCTTGACATGCTTCTCCAAAGGCTTAGTTTCTGGCAGAAAGAGTTTTAAATTATTCTGGTATTTTTGGCATTTGGGGTATTTTTCTCCTCCCCCTTTTGCCTTTGGTCCCAACCAGCAATGGAATGTGGCTCCCAAGAGGTTCTGTGTGATTAAATTTGGCCCTTGGGTTAAAAGAGGTTCAGCATCCCAGGCCTATTTCCATCCTGTCCACGTTTGGGCAATTGGAAACATTTTTACCATCATCCATTAGGGACAATTCAACCTGAACCTGATTCTTCCCAGTTTCTGTTGGCTTTCCCCCCAAAATTCTGTTTTAAAAGCTGCCCTGCCACCTTTTTTTATATGCCAACACTCTGGTTCCACTTTGGTTCTTTTTGTTCCAGCCCAGCTTGTCCCAAAATGTTCCCCAGTGCCTAACAAATCTAAATCCCTGCTCCTTACACCCAAACAATGAGACTCCTTAGCTTCGTTTGTCTAGCTGTCCCTGCATGTGAAACAGGTAGCATTTTAGAGAAAGTTACCTTGGAGGTCTTGGATTTCAGCCCTATCCCTATCAACCTAAAGTCAGCTACCAGAACTTCACGACTATATTTCTCCACATCATTGGCACTGCATGTGCCACGACCTATGACTCCATCCCAGCATTATTTACCAAGCTTTCTAGATGACATGTGATATCCACCATCTTTGCACCAGGCAGGAAGTTTGCCATGTGGTCTGCATAATCATGGCAAAACCAGTTGTCTGTGTCTCTAATAATCTAATTACCCATTACCACAACCTCCCCGCACCCCCCGGTGCACTTTCTTTGTGCAAGAAAGTGGTATTTGTTCATCCTTCAAGGAATGGGTCCCTTCCCAGGGATCATTTCCTCCTTCCTCGGAGTGATGTCCTCCCTCCCCAATACTCCCTATTGTCCATGACTACTGAGGAGCTGTCTCTCAGGGATATGTGATGCTGCTATCATGTCCTGTAAGGTCTCATCCACAAACTCCTCTGTCTCTCAGCTTTTCCAGGTCAGCAACTTTGGCTTCCAGGGAACAAAGTTGTTCCTCGAGGGCCAGGAGCTCATTACACTGGACACATAAGTTGTGACCAGCAGGCCAATAGTCATATATATGACACTCAGTGAAATAAGTTGGATAACTCCAACACCCCTGCTGGCTTTCTACCTGCGTAACTGTTCCTTTTATTGTCACACGGTTGCTTAACTTGTGTTTGTGCTTCACTTCTCTTTACTGAGACGCTTTGTCACTGGGGCTTCTCCCTGCACTCGGTAGGGATGTACGAAACACCCACCTGCTGTTCCGGGGGGGGGTGTCTGCAGGGGGGGGTGCGATCCGCCCCTCCTCCTGGAATCCTCACTGGCTGGCTCTGCTCCGCCGCAATTCTGCGGACCTGCTGGCTGGCTCTGTAGCGCCAGCGATACGGCCGCCATTGCCGTACCGCTGGCTGAGGCTGACTGACTCTGGATGCAATTGGCGTCCGCAAATTTAGATTAAGCTAAATGCGGCTGTAAATGGCTGCATTTAGCTTTAACAAAGGGCTTTACGGCTGCAAATGGCATCTGCTACGCCATTTGTGTCTGTGGTTTTTCACACGATAGGCTAGATTAGGATCCTAAAACTAGATTAGGATGTAAAGGTCCTAATCTAAGACCTTTACGGCTGCAAATGGTGTAGCGGACGTCATTTGTGTCCTGAGTCACTCAGCCTCAGCCAGTGGTATAGCAATAGCAGCCGTATCGCTGGCGCTACGGATCCGCTGGGGAGGATTCCTTAGGGAGGCAGAGGTAAGTGCTCCGTTCCTCCACGGACTCTGGAGGCCAGATTCTTTTGAATCTGGCCTCACTGGGGTCCGTGGAGGAATTCTCCGCCATCCCTAGCACTCGGTGAGCTGGGCTCCCTCATAAAGCCTGCCTGCTGTTATAGCCCTGGCTCGCTTCCCCCAACTGCTGCTGCAGCCAATTAGGTTAAAAGACCACATTTAAGAACAGAGAGAGTGTGGCTTAACTATTGGATTAACTATCTAGAGTCTTCACAACATATCACATGAAGGACCTGAACTGCCTTTTTTTTTTTTGCATTGTGAGCAGTAACGTTAACAAGTTATTTATCATCTTAGATTGATCCCATAGTTAGAACATTTGTCTAGGTATTTTCAGCTTTTTTAAAGCAGAAAAGGCGAAGTCTGGTCACAACTGAACATTTTAATCTTTGACTTTATGTCATAAAGGAGACTCCTGAAGTCAAGAAGGGGGAATCCTTGGCATTAGTGCAATGACACAGTTTTTGCATTTCTGGGAGTTTGCTGCCATCTGCTGGTAGTTTGATGTAGGACAGTTTATGATATTAGACACTGAGAGATTGGGGGAAGGTGTAATAAACATGTATTATATTATTTATCTTTTCAAAATCTCACCTTTCCTTAAAAAAAATCAAAGCCAAATAATCAACAGTCAAGGGGAAAAAAACAATACAAATAATTTAAAAGCTATCCTGAAGTGCAATGAAACAACAACAGTAAAATAAATAGCAATAAACCCCAACAGCACAACCAGCAGAAAACAATAGGAGCAGCACCAAATAATCAGAAGTGTATCCAGGAATCACAAACTATCAAAAGTTTTCTGAAATAGCCATGTTTTCAGCAGATGATAAAATACTACCAATGATGGGTGAAGTAATTTTCTCACTAGACCCCGAAATACAGAACATACCAACGTCAGACCCCAGCTTCAGAGTTTAAAAAGGTCTTAAACACATCCTCCAGGTGCTTTTATAGTTCTATTGGTGGTTCCATTTAGGCTGTAATCCTATACCCACTTACCTGGGAGTAAGCTTCATTGAAGTCAGTGGAATGTCTGAATAGATATATATAGAATTCTGCTGTATTTTGCATAGTTTTAAGATACTTCTGTTGTATTGGCAGGGGCATTCTCCCTGTGGGAAGAAGTTCACTCTAGTTCATTCAGCTTCCTTATTTTGGAATTTTTGTTTGTGTAATGATAGGCACACTCAGATGGGTTGGTTTGAAAGATGCCCTTTGCTGCATAACTAGTAGAGTAGATTTTTTGCAATTTTCTAGGAAGCATTTAGCTGAAATATAGTATGAAGGTGTGAATGGCCAAGCCTATCCAAGAAGGGATTTGAAAACCCAGAGGGCAGTAAAACTGAGAGGCTATTGATGCTAACTGCAGCTCCTGAGTGAACGTCTTTGGGAGCATGTTCACACAAGTCAGCACAGACAGATCTTCGTATCTCCTCATATCTCCTTTTCAGTAGAATCAGTTTGCATATTGAGCAACAAATTATCACGTGCAAGCATGAACTAGGGTACAAGCATGAACCAGCCAGCTGTGCAGAGATTGAGCCCAGATTTGTAGTGGTTGCTAACCAGTGATAGCCTGGCTCATAGTTAATTTTGATATTGCTTAATGTGCAAATTGCTTGACAATTCTTGTTCAGTGTCACAATCCATATATTACAAGGAATGTGTCTCTGTGTTTGTTTACTCTCTTAATGGTTCCTACTGGACTGTGTGAGAGAAAGTAAACAGGCTGCAACTAGATAGTTTGAGGTAGACAAATTTGCCCCCTCATCCTAGACCCTGGTGACTGTAGTTTCTGAACCAGGTGACAGGTTTTGCCAACTCTATCCCAGGCTACAGCTCTACAGTGGAAGCCATGCCTGCCTATATCTGCATAGCCCTGCCTCTTGTTTCCTTTCTTGGTCATGTTAGATTGAGACTAAAGAGTGGAACTTGGGAACTGGCTTGCGTGTGTGTGCGTGCGCGTGCACGCACATGTGTAGATACTGAAAAACTGTGTTATAGGGATACTTTTTCAATCATTTCAGTAGGCTTTGAGAAAGCTATCTTGAATGGTGGCTCAGCACAGTCTAGAGGTCTAAGAATTCAGCATCACAGAAGACTGGCTTGGGATCACCAAGCACTTACCTGTGATGCTGTGGATAAATAGCTCTGGCACTGTACTTTATATGTTCCTGGTTCTTGTAGTATTGTGGGGGATATGGAGTTAGATGCACATTGGGAGACTTGGGTCAAATAACCAGGGTGAGCAGTGAGATCTGCTTTTCCTGACTTCTTGTTATGTTTATGTCCAGACCCTTGTCCATTTCACCTTTCTAGACATATCACATCGAAATGACAACTGTCATTGTGATGTCACAATGAGTTTTTAAAAAAATCTGCATGAGTATTAGAAGTAGTAAGAGTATTCCTCAGTAACCAGTGGTTTTTCCAATAAAAAATCCAAGATTTTTATTTAGTGTAAAAGAAATCTGCCCTCTGCACTAAGAAAAGCTGAGTTCTAATTTATGTACATCTGATTTGCATAACTGTACTACACATAGAATGGGCCAGTACAGGTGTGTTTTTAGAAGATATAATTCACTGCTTAGCAAAATAAAAGGAAAAAGTTTTGGAGAAGGAGTGATTTGTTTTTAGATTGTGAATGCCCATAGAGGCTATGGAGTCAACACAACATCATCAATTCTTATTTTTTCAAACTCACATCAGCAGTGGACTTAACCACCTTTTCTATGGCTGTTCTATAATATTATAGTGTTCAGACTTCTGCAATAGAGCTATGGTGATCCCCCACCCCCCTGGTTTGGTTTTTGTGTCAAAATGTAGGTATTTCGAAGGAGGATAAACTTTTCTCAAAGTATTTTCAACATTTATTGACTCCAGCCCTACCCCATAACATGGTTTGATTATGGCTCAATTTTGGCATGGCTTTCTGATCACAAACATTGAAATTTTAGCTATGGCATGGTTCTGATTTCTTTGCACCATCTGGGCCAGGCCTGGTAGAGTATAATGTCAGCTACAGCTGCACCTCTAATAGTGTCCCAGAAAATCAAGTGCTGTTGCAATTTATTTATAAATTTATGAGACACCTCTTGGTCCAAATAGAGGGCACCCAAGGCAACTTCTTTAAAAAAAATGGAAGGTATCATTAAGAAGTTGAAAGGGAGACCCAAAAGGGTCAGATCTCTTCAAGATTCAGATCTCTTCAAGTATAACTAAACGTTATACGCTAGTACAATAGAAGCTCAGATACAATGTATATCACTGACTAGGAAAAGTAAATGAAGTCTAACAGGATCCTGGTGTGTTTAACAGTATTATGGGAGCTTTCAAAGGCAAGAAGGCTTCCTTTAAAAAGACAAAATCTTCCTCAAATTATGAAAATAAAATAGATCCAAAATTCTGAAAAAAGAAATGTAAGTTTGTCAATAATGGAAGTGAAAAATGACTACGGAAACATATTGCTAAAAACACTGAGGCAAATAATAAACATTTCTTTAAATACCTGAGGTACAGGAAACCAGCTCAGTAGGGAGATTGCAGAGAAACAAAATGTATTCTAGTATTGGCCTTCACTAGAGAAGAATTTGGACAGGTGTTTTTTTTTTTTAATTTTGTCCCCCAATTTATGGTTACACAATACAAAGTGTAAACAGTAAGGAAAGGAATGATGGAGGCAAGGAAGAAGGGGGCTTGGAGTTGTCCATCTGGTGTTGACAGTGATAGGTTGCACGTTCAAATATGGAAAGGGAAGTGAGGTCCTCAATCCATTAGATGATTGTGACAGAGACTCGTCCTTCCAATGCTGTAGTACGAGACTCTTAGCAAACATGAGCACTCTTTTGAGACACTTTTATTGGCAATCTGGTAGATCCCAAAGCACAGGAGTATAATTTAACAATATATGTACATCGGCAAACTTCAAACTTGTCTTTAGAACAAGGTTGATATGTATAATGACTTCACTCCAGAAAGGACTACATAATATGGGCCAAGTATGCAAGATCAGTGCCACATTCCCAGCACCTTGCTGTTGGGGATAAGTTTTTCTTGAAAAGTCGTTGCAGGGTCCAGTAGGCACATAATAACAATTTTGATGTATTAACCTTAATTTCAAGTCGAGAGAGACAGAATGCACAGATGCAAGGGCAATTTTTTCACTACTGTTCCTGTATGGGATGTTTATTTATTTACTGCATTTATATCCCACCTTTTTTCGTCTTGCAAGGAACCCAAAGCAGCTTACATTATCCTCCTCCTCTCCATCTTATTCTCACATCCTGTGAGGTAGGTTTGGCTGAGAGTCTGTGACTGGCCTAAAGTCACCTAGTGAGCTTCCATGGCCAAGTTCCATTCCTCCCTGACAAGATCCATGTTAAATTTAGTAATGTTCAGAAGATGCCTATGTTTGGACAACCTTTGGAGGCGGGGGCACCCAAAGAACTGTCAGAGGTAACAAAAGGTGAAGTTCTAGGGTTAATTGAATAATTAACAAGTCCCCAAGGTTGGATGGCGTACACTTCAGAGTTCTTAAATAACTCAAATATTAAATCGTTGACCTTTTTAAAAAATATGAAACTTGTCACTAAAATTAACCTCCTTGCAAGGGGATTGAAAAGTAGCCAATTTAACACTAAGGTACCCAGTATGCTCAGACTGTGGTGAAATATAGTTACCTCTGAATACCAATCGCTGGATGAACAGGAGAGGGCTGTTGCCTTAATGTTATGATTGTGGGTTTCCTGGAAACATCTGGCTGGTTTTCAGAATTAGAATGATGGTATAGACTTGCCTCCCATAAAACTTGGTACCCTCCAGATGTTTTGGGCTACAGTCCCCAGCATTCCTGACCATTGGTCAAGTTGACTGGGTCTGATGGGAGTTGAAGCTCCAAAATTCTGGGGGGCACCAGGTTGGGGAAAGCTGGTCTAGATTCTAGATAGATATTTGCTCCTGTCTATCATGTCTCCTCCTGTGTTCTTATGATGGAAAGCAAGAAGGGAGAGAAGCAGCACAGTGGACGGGAGCAGGCTATCTTTTAGCTGTTACTGGTACCCTATCTGGATGGGAGTCCAGGATGCTGATTATCCTGGCCTCTTTCAATAACTGCTTGAAATGGTAGTAGAGTGCACCAGCTTGGTTTCATGAAGCCTGTATCAGCAGCAGTGGATATCTGTGGGATAGCTTTTTATTTATGTATTTATTTAAAATATTTATACCTGGCTTTTCCATAACCTGTTCAAGGTGGTTCACTGCAAACATTACATACAATAAAAGATAGATGAAATAAGCAACAACAGCGAAAGAGACAGCAGGTAAAATAGGTTAAAGCCAAAGTTTCATATGCCAAGGCAGGTAAAATTAGCAGTTGGGCAGGCCAAATATTGGTCTGAAATGAAATGGAAGGGCATTGGAGAGGGGACAAGGCAGACCTCCCTAAATAGGTAGTTCCAGAGCCTAGGTGTAGCCACAGAAAAGGCCCTATCCTTCATTCCAATGAAACACACTTCAGTTGTTGTCGGGATGCCCAGCAGGGTCTCCATAGAAGATCTTACTAAAAGGCAGCTTTATATAGGAATTGCATGGCTTACCTCCTGGCCAGGCAGTCTCTTCCTTGCTTTCCTGGAGCTAGCAGGGACCAAAGAGAAAACAGTGCTGATGATACCTCATTGGGACTGGGAAGCCGTTTTATTTTGAAGTTTTTTGTTAAAATGACAATATCAGCACTGATTGTTGTTGTTGTTGTTACTACTACTACTACTACTACTAAAATTTATACATAATTTCCCACTGTAAAAATCAGTGTCAAAGTGACTTACACATGCACAGATACAAAAATCCATCATTAATATAACAGAAAAAAGACAAACTATAACCAGCACAATAATGCAAATAAAAATAAACACCGTAAAACATAAATTAAAATCAATCTAATTTGAAAAGTGTTTATCCACAATACACAAAACCCTCCCCTCCCAAGTCTAGAATGAACACCACAAAAGCAGTCTGCAACATTGGGTCATAACTAATGTTCAGATACCTGGGAAAATAAGTACATCTTTGCCTGGTGTTGAAAAGATGACAGCGGCAGTGCCAGGCAAACCTCCTTGGGGAGCACATTCCGTAAATGTGAGGCTATCACAGAAAAGGCTTAAGAAGCTTAAAAGGCAATGTAACTGAGCTTATTTAAAGCAGAAGGCCGTATGGATCTGCTATAAGGGTTTTGCTTACAATAGAATAGATAGATATAGGAAGAATAGCTAAGAGAGTCAAAGATTAGCTCTTATAGGCTTGATCAAAGATTGGTTCTGTAGGTCTGATAAAAGATTGGGTCCATGAGCCTATTTGAGCCAGAGTGAATTCTGGGAAATTATTTATTGGGTAGCTGAGGTTTTTGTTTTTTTTTAAACTTCGGGAAAGAGAGATGTTTACAGGGAAAAACCTTTTTTTAGACAATTGCCAACTGCAAGGTATGGAGACAGGATGCTTAAGGTGAAGTTGGGGACTTTTTGAGTTTCTTTGGAATTATCAAACATATCAATGATGTTAGTAGATGCGAGGCACTTAGATTTAGACTAAGGGGCTTAGAAAGAGCTAGACCACCTTATAATAACCAAGCATCAAGCTCGAAACATAATAGTTGCCAAGTATGGTATTAGGTATAATAACTGGCACAGGACTAAAAATATAAAAGGAGGTTTTACCTTACGGGCAAGGCCCTACCTTCTATCCTGACTCTAAGGGGATTTCTTCTTCTCTAAGGGAGAAAAGCTGCCACCCCCAAGCTTCTCTTGCAGGGTGCACACAGAGAAGGGCCTTGGAAGCTAACCTCGGGGACCAGGTCAGTTCATACACAGGGACCCGTGGAGGGGGCACCACTATTCCAGTGACTTAGGGCAGAAGGAGATACGACAGGAGGAGGGGGTTGGGACATCAAAGTAGAATGGGCTACAGGTGTGTATACACTGTTCCCCTTCTACCCCCCTCCTCTAGCTCTCATGTAGTTGGTAGCTCTTCCACTGCGTCCTCCTGTCTTGCGGTGCTGCTATTTAACGCCAGATCGGTTTGCAATAAGACCATACTCATTCACGATTTGATCGTGGATGAGAGGGCCGACCTGGCGTGTATTACTGAGACTTGGGTGGGTGAGCTGGGTGGGGTCAACCTGACTCAGCTCTGCCTTCCTGGGTACTCAGTGCAGCACCAACATAGGTTGGAGGGCCAGGAGTGGGGGGAGTTGCCGTAATTCATAGAACCTCCATCTCTATCACCAGGAAACCACTCCATCTTGGAGCAGGCCTTGAGGGGTTGCACCTGGTGTTGGGCCACAGAGACAGATTGGGGATGCTGCTGGTGTACCGCCCACCCTGCTGCCCAGCATCCTCCCTGACTGAGCTGGCAGAGGCAGTCGCAAGTGTGGTGTTGGAGGAACCCAAGACGGTGGTTCTGGGTGACTTCAACTTCCATGCTGAGGCTGTCTCCGGTGTTCCACCTCAGGAATTCATGGCCTCCATGACTACCATGAGGCTGTCTCAGTATGTCATCGGCCCAACTCATGAAGCAGGGCATACCCTTGATTTGGTTTTTGCTCCAACTTGTGAGATGGGTAGTCTGAAGATTGGGGGGCTCCAAGTAACCCCATTGTCATGGTCAGACCACCTCCTGGTGAGATTTGAACTTACAGCATTACTCTCCTCCTGTGGGGGTGGGGACCTATTCGGATGGTCCGCCCCAGGAGACTGATGGAATCCGATGGATTTCTGAATGCTCCTGAGGGTTTACCGGTGGAGAGAGCTGGTGATCCAGCCGAGGTGCTAGCCTCACTGTGGAACAGTGAGATATAGAGGGCCTTCAACTTGATTGCACCTGAGTGCCCTCTCAGGCACCGTGGAGCCTGTTCTGCTCCCTGGTATATTGGAGAGCTGCAGTCAATGAAACAGGCTGGACGTCGGCTAGAGCGCAAATGGCGCAAGACTCAAAGTGAAGACGACCGAGCACGCTCTAGAGTGCATAATCGTGCCTACTGTGTGGCAGTGCGGGCAGCAAAGGTTTATTTTGCTGTCTCTATTGCGTCCTCAAGTAGCTCTCCAGCAGAGCTCTTCCAGGTGGTCCGGCGGTTGTTAACATCTTCCCCAGTAAATGGGGCCCTGGCCCTGTCGAGGACCTGCTGTGACGTTTTTGCATTGCACTTTGAAGACAAAATTGCTTGTCTCTGCAGCGACCTTGATGCTGTTGTTAGTACAGTACCAGTCGAGGTGTCTGATGCCGCCATCTGCCCAATTTTGTGGGATCTGTTCCAGTTGTTACGGCCTGATGATGTGGACAAGATGCTTGCAGTAATGCGACTGACCACATGTCCTCTTGATCTCTGTCCTTCCTGGGTAATAAAAGCTAGCCGAGGGGGTGTGACTGGGTGGGTCCAGGGAGTGATAAATGCTTCCCTATGGGAAGGGGTGGTCCCTGCTATCCTTAAGGAGGTAGTAGTGCAGCCGGTCCTGAAGAAGCCCACTCTGGACCCAACGGTATTAGACAACTACTGCCCAGTCGCAAATACCCCTTTTTAGGGAGGGTACTTGAGAGGGTCGTGGCAGACCAACTGCAGGCACTCTTGGAGAATACTGATTATCTAGACCCATTTCAATCTGGGTTTCATCCTGGTTACGAGACTGAATCAACCTTGGTCGCCTTGATGGATGACCTTTATCAAGAGTGGGATGGGGAGTGCAGCCTTGTTAATTCTGCTCAATCTGTCATCGGCTTTTGATACCATTGACCATGGTATCCCCCTGGATCAACTCCATGGGATGGGTATTGGAGGCACTGTGCTACAGTGGTTCCGGTCCTACCTATGGGGCCTATTTCAGAGAGTAACATTGGATGACTATTCCTCGGCCCCTTGACAATTGAGCTATGGGGTGCCGCAGGGTACCATCTTGTCCCCAATGTTGTTTAACTGGGCTGGATGAGGGCCAACAAACTGAAGCTGAATCCTGGCAAGACGGAAGACCTGTGGGTGTGTGGTTCCCGAGTCCAGGAGATAGGCTCTTTGCCTATACTGGATAGGGTTGCACTCCCTCTGAAAGATCAGGTCCGTAGTCTGGGAGTACTCCTAGATCCATCATTGTCACTGGAGGCCCAAGTGGTCGCGGCAGCTCAGAGTGCCTTTTACCAGCTTCGACTGGTTCGCCAGCTACGGCCTCTCCTGGACAAGGATAGCTTGATCACAGTGGTACAGGCATTAGTAACCTCAAGACTGGATTATTGCAACGCGCTCTATGTGAGGCTGCTCTTGAGGCTTGTCCGGAAGCTGGAGCTAGTGCAGAATGCAGCAGCTTGGCTGTTGTCGGGAGCTGCCCCTTTTCAGTGTATAACTGCTTTGCTGGGGTAACTGCACTGGCTGCCTATTCGCTACCAGGCCAGGTTTAAGGTATTAGTACTAGTGTGCAAAGCCCTAAACAACTTGGGACCAGGATACCTGAGAGAGCGCCTCCTTCCTTACCAACCTGCCCGGTCACTGAGGTCATCAGAGGGCATGTTCCTGGTGGTTCCACATGGATCTAAGGCCTGGTTGGAGTCCACCAGGAAGAGAGCCTTTAGTGTGGTGGCCCCCTTCCTGTGGAATTCCCTGCCTTTGGAGGTCAGGCAGGCACCAACATAGTGTTCCTTCCGGCACCTCCTGAAGATGTTGTTATTTCAAGAGGCCTTCCTTGCATGACCAGCTGTGGTTTGTTAAATTCCACTTTGTTGGGGTTTGCCTTTTTTTTTTAATGTTTTAACTTTTTTAACCTGTTGTTTCATTCTTCTATCATGTTGTTCACCGCTCTGAAATCTTCTGATGTGGAGAGGTATATAAATATTGTAAATAAATAAATACGAGGAGAGGTGGTCCTTGAGGTATTAGGGTCCCAAGCCATTAACTTTTTTTTCTTTTCTAGCAATATGTCCCTTACAGATAGACATTCAATTTAAGCTGTCATTAATATTATCATCGCCTTCAAATTCCAAGTTCCCTTCCCTTTCTTCCCTTCCCCCGTCTTTCCCTTCCTTACTGTTTGCACTTTGTGTTGTTTAACCTTAAATGGAAACCTAGCCCCCCAGTAAAAACTGTCCAACATCTTCAGTGAAGGCCAAAACAAAAAATTTATCTGCAATCTTCCTATTATCCCTCACTAATCCTTTGACACCTTTTCCAGCTGGCTTCCTGTACCTGATATATTTAAAGAAATGTTTATTATTTGAACTAGAGAACCCTGAAAGCAGCGGATGCTCAACTTCTCTCTACTTTTGACCTCCATTTACATCATATGTGTGCATACCACATTACCTAGTGTGAGCGCTGCAGATGTTCTCCCTGCCTCCCTTAGCCATTTACTGCCAGAGGAGTACTCTTATGCAGCCAGCATAGTAGTGCTGTTTCCTTGTCTTGAAATTGCAGCACAAGATTATCTCAGCTGCCGGGATCATTGAAGGAGGACGTGCAGCTGAGCTAGAGTGGTGGCAGGCTCTCAAGTTGGGGAAAGTCAAGGATAGTTGCCCCTTGTCAAAGTAAATGGCAACTCTGAAGTAGAGGTGCTAAGATTAAGTGGCAGAATCTCTGGTATGGGCCAAAGGTTAGGCCTCTTTATTTCTGGAAGTGTTCCTTTTCTTTCTGCCAAGATTGTGGAGTACGTTATGTGGATCTTTGTGCCCTGTTCACTCTTGAAAGAAACAGATGGCTTCAGGTCCCAAGAGATTGAGAAGCTGGAGCTATTATGTTGCCAGTGGACTGTGGAAAGCAGCAGCATCTGCCAGATTGGAGACTTGTTTGACAGCAGGGGAGCTGGCAGCAGTAGCAGATGAGCTCTGCCTGGCACAGTCAGTGGAATTGCAGTTCAGTAGGAAATTACATTTGTGTGGGTGGTGGAAGGTAACCCTAGTGCTCTAGCAGGTTGAGCAGACTATACAGGGGAAATCACAGCTCCTTTCACTTCGTTCCTCCGTTATTATTTTGTTATTCCCCCCCTTCTGGAGTGTATTTAATGGATGTAGAATTCTTTGTAATTTGGTCAAAGACTGAGGTAAATAAAGAACTGGGTAAAAACAAACAAGCACACTTTGTGAGAACTTTGTGTTTTAGAATCAAATATTATTGGCGTGTTAGCTGTTTTTCTAGAAAATTTGGTGAAATGAGTCTTCAGTCACAGGAAAGCTTATTGTAAAATTTTAAATTAGAAAAGAAGACTTTCATTTTTACTTTCTCTTCCTAGTGTTGTGAAATGCCCTGCTGAAACCCTTAAGGTTTAGGGCGCTTCCAGACAGAGGGCTCCTAGTGCTACCAATCAAAATACATGAATGATCTGGAATTAGGAGTGAGCAGTGAGGTGGCCAAGTTTGCTGATGACACCAAATTATTGTAGATAAAACAAAAATGAATTGCACAGAGTTCCAAAGGGATCTATCCAATCTGGAAGAATGGGCATCAAATGACAAATGTGGTTCCATATAAACAAGTATAAAGTGATGCATGTTGAGACATAAAATCCCAACCTCACATATATAGTCAGGGCCAGAAATATTGGAACAAGGATGACTGTTTTGGCAGTTGGCCTCTGTACACCACCACATTGAAGTTGAAAGGAAACACACCCAGATGGGAGCGAAGTCAGGACTTTCAGCTGTAATTCAAGGGGCTTGACAAAACTGGGGCACTAACCATTCAGGAAGGACAGCCAGTGGCATACACACACACCCATCATTGGTGGCTCATAAGTAATGGAATGCATGGCCAGGTGTGGTCTGTTTCCTGGGTACCCCATGACCAATCAAGCCGATAACAGGTCTGGAGGTGGTTCTGAGTGTTACATTTGCATTTGGTAGCTGTTCACTGGAACGCCCAACATGAGATCCAAAGAGGTGTCCGTGCGAGTGAAGGAGGCCATCATTAGGCTGAGGAAACAAAATAAACCCATCAGAGAGATAGCAAAAACAGTGGGAGTGGCCAACACAACAGTTTGGAACATCTTGAAAAAGAAGGAATTAACTGGCAAGCTCAGCAACAGCAGAAGGCCTGGAAGACCACGGAAGACAACGAAAGTGGATGACGGCAGAATTCTGCTCATGGTGAAGAGGAACCCTCTCACAACATCTAGCCAGGTCAAGAACGCTGTTGCGGAGGTAGGCATGTCATTGTCAACATCTACATTCAAGAGATGGCTTTATGAATGTAAATACAGAGGCTTCACAACAAGGTGCAAACCACTGGTGACGCTCAAGAACAGACGGGCCAGATTAGCCTTTGCCAGCAAACACCTAAAACAGCCTGCCCAGTTCTGGAATAAGATTCTTTGGAATGATGAAACCAAGATTAATTTGTACCAGAATGATGGGAAGAGAAAAGTATGGAGAAGGAAAGGAACAGCTCATGATCCAAAGCTTACCACATCATCTGTCAAACATGGTTGAGGCAGTGTTACGGCATGGGCATGTATGGCAGCCAATGGAACCGGGTCACTGGTGTTTATTGATGAGTAGCAGGATGAATTCTGAAGTGTATAGGGCTATACTTTCTGCTCAGATTCAGCGGAATGCTGCCAAACTGATAGGACGTCGCTTCATATTGCAGATGGATAATGACCCAAAACATACAGCAAAAGCTACCCAAGAGTTTCTCAAGGCAAAGAAGTGGAATGTTCATCAATGGCCAAGTCAATCATCTGATCTCAACCCAATAGAGGTTGAGTTTCACTTACTGAAGACAAGACTGAAGGCAGAAAGACCCACAAACAAGCAGCAGCTGAAGGCAGCTGCAGTAAAGGCTTGGCAAAACATCTCGACGGAGGAAACTCAGCATTTGGTCATGTCCATGGGTTCCAGACTTCAGGCAATCATTGGCTGCAAAGGATTTTCATCCAGGTATTAAAGGCAATCCTTACATTTGAAATGATGTTGGTTTGTTCCATTACTTATGAGCCACCAACGATGGGTGTGTGTGTATGCCACTGGCTGTCCTTCCTGAATGGTTAGTGCCCCAGTTTTGTCAAGCCCCTTGAATTACAGCTGGAAGTGCTGACTTTGCTCCCATCTGGGTGTGTTTCCTTTCAGCTTCAATGTGGTGGTTTACAGAGGCCAACTGCTAAACCAGTTATCCTTGTTCCAATATTTCTGGCCCTGACTGTACGTCAACGGGATCTGAGCTAGTAGCCACTGACGAAGAAAGAGATCTTTGGGTTGTGGTGGACAGCTAGATGAAGATGTCAACTCAGTGTGCACATTCCATGTTAGGCATAATTACGAAAGGAATCAAAATAAAACTGTCAGTATCATACTACCCTTATGGAAATCTATTGTGCAACTACACTTGGAATACTGTGTACAGTTGTGGTCACCGCACCTAAAAAAGAATATTGTAGAGCTGGAAAAAATGCAGGAAAAAGCAACTAAAATGATCACAGGGGCTGGAGCAACTCTGCTATGAAGAAAGGTTACAACCTCTGAGACTGTTTAGCTTAGGAAAAGGCAGGTAAGGGGAAGCAAGATAGAAGTGTACAAAATTATGCATGATGTGGTGGATAGGGAGACATTTCCCTCTCTTGTTTCCTAATACTAAAACTTAGGGTCATCCCATGAAGCTGACTGGTGAGAGATTCAGGACAGATAAAAGGAAGTACTTCATGCAGTGCATAGTTAAACTATGGAATTTCCTACCACAAGATGTAGTGATGGTCACCAGTTTGGATGGCTTTAAAAGAGGGTTAGACTAATTAATGGAGGATAAGGCTATTAATGGCTACTAGTCCTGATGGCTATATGCTACCTCAGGTATCAGAGGCAATATATTTCTGTGCACCAGTTGCTGGGGAATGTGGGCGGGAGGATGCTGTTACACTTATGTCCTACTTGTAGGTTTCCCACAAGCAGCTAGTTGGCCACTGTGTAAACAGGATGTTGGATGTGATGTATGCTTGGTCTGATCCAGCATGGCTCTTTTTATGTTCTTAGGAGCTATTCCATCTTTCCTTCATTAACAGGTCTTCCTCGACAAGAAAAAAGATGGAAGTAACAGTGAGAAAGCATGGGAGGGGTATAAATAGATGATGACATCTCCCCCCCCCCCCCCGTAAAATGTTGTGAATGAGGCTGGGCAGTTGTACAATAAAAGCCTCGCCTGAAGCACCCTTAGAGGATGCCATGCAGTGATTGCTCCATTCTCAGCAAGAAACAATATGAGGAAGATGCATGTTAGAATGTCATTTCATCTGTTGCGCTCTACCTTCCAGGGAACAGCCAAGAGTGGTCCTGTATCTCAGAAAGATTAAACAAAGTAGAGTTGAATTAATGAAGAGTAGAAAACTGGGGTCTGCATAAGTGGTCTCATTACTAGAAGAGACACATTTATTGCATGTCCTGAGGATCAGAGAAGGAAAAATCTCAGGTGTTTTTGCTAGGACTCTTCAATTCCCACTTAGCCATGAAGCTCACTGGTGACCTTGGGACAGTCACTATCCACCAGCCTAACACAGGGATGGGCAGAAAGTAGATATCAGTGTGTTTGAACTTCAGCTCCAAGCATTCTTGACCATTGGCCATGCTTACAGGTGCTTCTGCAAACTGAAGTCCAAAACATTCTGAGATTTACCTTCCGCCTACACCTGGCCTATCTTATTTCACAAGGTTCTGAGAATAAAATGGTGCATGAGAATGAGAGCCATGTATACCACCCTGACCTCCTTGGAGAAAAGACGGGATAAAAATAGTCAGCTCATTTTTAGGTCCCTGTCCTGCACAGAGCTGAGTTTATTTTTAAGGGGTTGTATCTGGTGTTAGTCCAATGGATCTACGTTAAATAGGACTAAGACTGGATACAACCCAGAGTTTTCCAGGGGCTGGGGTCCAATTTCTAAGTAACCAAACAATCAGGCATATCAGAGTTTTCTAGCCCTGGTGATCTAGGATCAGAAATGGTGCACTTTTAGCAGTTGACATTATGATAGGTATTTACTAGCTAGCCTGTCTTTGTACTCACCACCGGCTCCCTCCCCTCCCCAGGCCTTCAGCATGCACAAAGGACTTGGAGGAGAGGCAGAGATTCCTCTAATTTGTGCTGCAATATGGAGAAGTGATGTAACAGCTGAGTCTTACTTTCTCTATAACTCGGCAGAAGTAGGGATGCAGGGGCACCTTCTCTCCAGAAAGTTAGGAGTGCTTGCCCCCACTGGTTAAAACTCTGTATGCCTGAATACCAAGCTGTTGTTTACGTAATAAAGAGAGCTTATCCTTTCATATGCTGGTGAAATAATAAGAAACAGCTAAAATTCCACACAACTAAAAGTGTTTGTGTTTTTAAAGGAGGAAAACGCCCAGGTATTTATTTAGTTATTTTATATCCTGCCTTTTCACCATAAATGGTGGGTATAATGTTCAGAGATTTGTCTTCAGTGGTATATCATCACTCCTTCCAACAGCAGACTAAATTGAAGAGTGACACCAGGATTGTAACCAAAATCGAGTCACTAAGAAACGAGGTATCCGCTTGCCGAGGAGAATCCCAGGGTTTGCAGAAGTACAATAAAAATCTTAAACCTATGGGAGCAGCCCCACCCAAATAGCCCAGTGTCAACTGAGCATAATCAGTAGTCATGGAATATAGGATGTCAGTTTGGGAGAAAATGGAAGGAGGGGACACACACAGTAGAATGCCCTGCCTGGAGGGGATGGCTGGCTGGAACCCTGGACAGGAGCACTTATTTTAGGAGAGAGAATATACTGCAGTGGTTTGTTGCATCCTCCTTGCTTTATTCTGATATTAAATGTTTTTATGTGTTAGAAAATGTTTTCAAGGTTGAGAAATTCACTTCTTCCTGAAAAGTGCTGGGTCCCATGACCAGCTGTTCTAGTGTGCAGTTATTTCAGGTGTCTAGAAATTCCATGCAAAATCCACAGGCAATACTTTTAGTAGGACTGACCAAAATGCCACAAAAGAGTGTGGAAGCTTTCAAGTTCTCCAGAATCCTTCATCAGATTAGGTGGTACAAAAAGCAGGAGTGTGTGCAGAACAAAAAAGTACAAAGATTAGGCCAGATGTTGAGGCTATGAGGCCTGCAGCTTAGACTTGGAGTCAAGATGGAGATTGCAGACATAGGGTGCAATCTTGTGAATGTTTAGACAGAAAAAAAGACCTTCAACTCCCAGCATCCCTCCATGCTGGCTGGCACATGCTGGCGGTTGTAGAACTTTTTTCTATCTTAAACATGTATAGGATTGTCCCCTAAATGGCTTTGTCTCTGGTAGATGCTGCAGGCATCAAATTATTTTAAGTCTTTGTAGTGACTGAAACATGCATTTATCCAGTCTATGTGAGGATCATTGAAATCCCCCATTAAATTATTTTTTGCTTTGGATACCTCCTTTAAAATCAAGCATTCCAACTCCCCATCTTGGCTCAGAGGCTTCACTCATTAGGACAAACAGCTACATATGGTGTCATTTTCCCCTCTGGCCTCTTTGTCTGGCTATCATGTTCTGCTACACACTTCTGGCCTATTTCTACCTTGTCCTCATTTGAATAATCAAAAATATTTTCATTCTCATACCCTTGGGATGATTCTTCCCAAAGTGAAAGCATCCCAGCCAGCTCTTGGCTTTCTCTCAGGGATCAATTTAAAAGCTGTTTTGCCCCCTTTTTGATGTTAAGCACCAGCATTCTGGTTGCATTTTGATTCAAATGGAGCCTATCCCTTTTGCGCAGGCCTGTCTTATCCCAAAATGTCCTGCAAGTGCCAACAAATACAAACCCCTCCTCCCTACACTGTCTCATTCATGCATTGAGAACCCTTGGCTTTGCTCTTCTATTGATCCCTGCTCATGAAACAGATAGCATTAAAGAGAAAGCAACCTTTGGAAGTCATGGTTTTCAACTTTCTGATCTCAATTCGAATTCAGGGTAAGCCATTTAACATCACAGTGATCCAAATATACGCCCCAACCACAGATGCTGAAAAAGCAGAAGTAGATCAGTTCTATGAGGATCTGCAGCACCTACTGGATAGTACGCCAAAAAAAGATGTTATTTTCATTATAGGAGACTGGAATGCTAAGGTGGATAGTCAAACGACACCTGGAATTACAGGCAAGCATAGTCTGGGAGAACAAAATTAAGCAGGACATAGGCTGATAGAATTTTGCCAAGACAACTCACTGTGCATAACAAACACTCTCTTCCAACGACCTAAGAGACGACTTTATACATGGACTTCACCAGACGGTCGACACCGAAATCGGATTGACTACATCCTTTGTAGCCAAAGGTGGCGGACATCTATGCAGTCGGTAAAAAAAAAGACCTGGAGCTGATTGTAGTTCAGATCACGAACTTCTTATTGCACAATTTAGAATCAGACTAAAGAGAACAGGGAAGACCCACAGATGAGCTCACTAATATTCCTCATGAATATGCAGTGGAGGTGAAGAATAGATTTAAGGGACTAGATTTAGTAGATAGGGTCCCAGAAGAACTATGGACAGAAGTTTGCAACATTGTTCAGGAGGTGGCAACAAAAAATGTCCCAAAGAAAAAGAAAACCAAGAAGGCAAGATGGCTGTCTGCTGAGACACTGGAAGCAGCCCAAGAAAGAAGGGAAGCAAAAGGCAACAGTGATAGGGGGAGATATGCCCAATTAATTGCAAAATTCCAGAGGTTAGCCAGAAGAGATAAGGAATTATTTTTAAAACAAGCAATGCGCAGAAGTGGAAGAAGATAATAGAATAGGAAGGACAAGAGACCTCTTCCAGAAAATTAGAAACATCGGAGGTAAATTCCAGGCAAAAATGGGTATGATCAAAAACAAAGATGGCAAGGACCTAACAGAAGCAGAAGAGATCAAGAAAAAGTGGCAAGAATATATGGAAGATCTGTATAGGAAGGATAATAATATCGGGGATAGATTTGACGGTGTGGTCAGTGAGCTAGAGCCAGACATCCTGAAGAGTGAGGTTGAATGGGCCTTAAGAAGCATTGCTAATAACAAGGCAGCAGGAGATGACGGTGTCCCAGCTGAACTGTTTAAAATCTTGCAAGATGCTGCTGTCAAGGTGATGCATGCCATATGCCAGCAAATTTGGAAAACACAAGAATGGCCAACAGATTGGAAAAAATCAACTTATATCCCCATACCAAAAAGGGGAAGCACCAAAGAATGTTCAGACTATCGAACAGTGGCACTTATTTCACATGCCAGTAAGGTAATGCTCAAGATCTTGCAAGGTAGACTCCAGCAATTCATGGAACGAGAATTGCCAGATGTACAAGCTGGGTTTAGAAAAGGCAGAGGAACTAGAGACCAAATTGCCAATATCTGCTGGATAATGGAGAAAGCCATGGAGTTTCAGAAAAACATCTATTTCTGTTTTATTGACTATTCTAAAGCCTTTGACTGTGTGGATCATAACAAATTGTGGCAAGTTCTTGGTGTTATGGGGATACCAAGTCATCTTGTCTGCCTCCTGAGGAATCTGTATAACGACCAAGTAGCAACGATAAGAACAGACCACGGATCAACGGACTGGTTTAAGATTGGGAAAGGAGTACGGCAGGGTTGTATACTCTCACCCTACCTATTCAACCTGTACGCAGAACACATCATGCGACGTGCTGGGCTTGATGAAGCTAAGGCTGGAGTTAAAATCACTGGAAGAAACATTAACAATCTCCGATATGCAGATGATACCACTTTGATGGCTGAAAGCGAAGAGGAGCTGAGGAACCTCATGATGAAGGTGAAAGAAGAAAGTGCAAAAACTGGGTTGCAGTTCAACCTCAAAAAAACCAAGGTTATGGCAACCAGCTTGATTGATAACTGGCAAATAGAGGGAGAAAATGTGGAGGCAGTGACAGACTTTGTTTTTCTAGGGGCAAAGATTACTGCAGACGCTGACTGCAGCCAGGAAATCAGAAGACGTTTACTTCTTGGGAGGAGAGCAATGACAAATCCTGATAAAATAGTTAAGAGCAGAGACATCACACTGACAACGAAGGTCCGCATAGTTCAAGCAATGGTATTCCCCATAGTAACCTATGGCTGCGAGAGCTGGACCGTAAGGAAGGCTGAGCGAAGGAAGATAGATGCTTTTGAACTGTGGTGCTGGAGGAAAATTCTGAGAGTGCCTTGGACTGCAAGAAGATCAAACCAGTCCATACTCCAGGAAATAAAGCCAGACTGCTTACTTGAAGGAAGGATATTAAAGGCAAAACTGAAGTACTTTGGCCACATCATGAGAAGACAGGATACCCTGGAGAAGATGCTGATGCTAGGGAAAGTGGAAGGCAAAAGGAAGAGTGGCTCGCCAAGGGCAAGATGGATGGATGATATTCTGGAGGTGATGGACTCGACCTTGGGGGACCTGGGGGTGGCGATGGCTGACAGGAAGCTCTGGCATGGGCTGGTCCATGAAGTCACGAAGAGTCGGAAGCGACTGAATGAATAAACAACAACAACCGAAATTTGGCTTGCAGGACCACATGACTAAATTTCTTGACATCATTGATGACAACATGTACTGCAACCATTGACTCCACCGCAGCACCATCTACCAGGCTATCTAGAGATGATGTGTGCCATCCTTTGTACCAGGCAGGCAAGTCATCATAAAGTCTACATGCCCATCACAAAGCCAGCTGTCTATGTCTCTAATGGTTAAATGGTCCGTTACCGGCTCCTGGAAGCATATCCTCAGTGTGAGAGGGTATCTGTTCATCCCCAAGAATGGGTCCCTTCTAAGGATTTATTTATTTATTTATTTATTTATTTATTTGCTCTATTAGCCGCCCATCTGGTCGGCTACCCAGCCACTCTAGGTGGCGCACAATACAAATAACAAATATACATAATCACCTGAACAAAACAACATTGCTCTAAAAAAAATAAAAACAAAACCCTAACCCACCCCAAATGCCCGCCTGAACAGTCAAGTTTTCAAAGCCCGGCAGAAGCTTATCAAAGAGGGGGCATGGTGGAGGGAGGGAATTCCACATATTGGGGGCCACCACAGAAAAGTCCCTCTCCCTAGTCTTCACCAGCCTAGGTGTCCTGGCTGATGAGATAGACAGAAGGCCTTCCGAGGCTGATCTTGTTGAGCGGTGTCCCTGGTGTTGTTGGAGGCGCTCCTTAAGATAGGCTGGGCTGGAACCATATAGGGTTTTAAAGGCCAATACCAATACCTTGAATTGGGCCCAGAAAACAATTGGTAACCAGTGCAACTCCTTCAGCACTGGAGTGATGTGGTCTTGCCGACAGCTACCTTTAATCAGGTGGGCTGCTGTGTTCTGCACCAGCTGCAACTTCTGAACCATCTTCAAAGGCAAGTCCACATAGAGCGCATTACAGTAATCTAGGCAAGAGCAGACCAGGGCATGAACTACTGATGGGAGCAGATGGTTAGGGAGGTAGGGCACAGCTGCTGTATCAGATGGAGTTGGTATAGCACTGCCCGGCTCACAGCTGACACCTGAGCCTCCATGGACAGCTAGGAGTCTAAAATGACCCTCAGACTGAGGATCTGGTCCTTCAGGGGCAGCCACACCCCATTGAACACCAGATCAACTTCCCCCAACCTCCCCTTGTCTCCCACAAAAAGTACTTCAGTTTTGTCAGGGTTCAGTTTCAACTTAGTCCTTTCCATCCAGCCACTCACTGACTCCAGACACTTGGACAGGGTTTCTACAGCAACCTTGGCAAGGATTTAAATGAGAGGTAGAGTTGTGTGTCATCCGCATATTGGTGACACTGCACCTCAGACCTTCTGATTATAGTCCCCAGTGCCTTCACATAGATGTTAAATAACATCACGGAGAGAATAGAACTCTGTGGCACCCCACAAGTGAGCCACCAAGGGTCTGAAGTCTCCTCCCCCAGAGCTACCCTCTGGTGCCTGCCAGAGAGGAAGGAACAGAACCACCATAATACGGTGTCCCCGATGCCCAACCCCTCCAAGTGGTCCAGGAGGATACCATGGTCGACGGTATCAAAAGCTGCTGAGAGATCGAGTAGGAAGCCCCTATCACATCCCCAAAGGCCTCATCTACCAATCTCTCAGTCTTTCTCAGTTTCTCCAGGTCAACTACCTTGGCCTCAGGGGAGAGAACTTGTTCCTTGACAGCCAGAAGCTCATTGTACTGAGCACACACCTACAGCCTCTGTCCAGCAGGTAGATCATACATGTGACACTTTGTCCAATACAGTGGATAGCCCCCAAACCCTGGCTGGCTTCCTACCTCCATAGCTGTTTTTCTTGCATTTGTTTTCCTGGAAAAGAAAGTTGTTTACAATCAGAATGGGAGAAGGGTTGATTGCCCTAGTGTTCTCACCCTGTTGCTAAACTCACCTGTCTGCTTAACTTCTTATTACCTTGATGCTTTGTCACTGGGACTGAGACACTTCATCGGCTGGAGCTCCCCCTCATGCTCAAAGATGAGCTTCCTCACAAACCCATTCCTACCTCCTGGATTTCCCCTGAAATTTCCCTACTAAACTCCCATGTAAAACTCCCTGTATGCTCCTGCTGTTCATTCACTCTAATTCATGAGGTCCATAGGACTGATAGGCTACTTACAGAGCTATGTTGCTGCTTGCTCAGTTGTTCACCTCAAGTAGATGGAACAGTGTAGGTAGACGGTTAAGAGATTTCCTGGGGCGAAGGTCTATTAAGATTGTAGTGTGTTAGTGGCTCTGTCTACGCATACAGCAGAATGAAGCGATGGAGTGCTAAGGTGGTAGAATGGGCTGTACTACTTCAGATGGGGTATTCTACTTTTGAATGCGCTTCCATGCAGCAATTCCTTGTGAACAGAAGACTAGGGAATGGGGTAAAAGGTCTAGCCTGGTCCTTTGCTTGCTGTACATCTTTTTTTAATTTGCAGGGATTTTTTTTTATTGTTGGAGATCGTTCAAAATCTGATTCCTCAGTCTTCCACCTTGGCACTCTTATGATGACATTTTCCTGCATGTGTAGACCATAGGGCCCTCTCAAAGTCTTGAATCAGAAACTTTAGGGAAGCAGTGAGACCCAGTGGGCTGAAGAAATTGACATAAATTAATCAGCCAGATCTGTTTATGGAGGGTGGAAAGTAAAACAAAACCTGGGCTAGGCCTTCTGCGAGAGATGTATGCACTAGGCAGCGGCACCGTGCTTTGCCTTGCCTCCTTCTGTCTATAGAAATAACTCTGAAAGGCACAAGTGCCATTGCTGCTGTAGAAGACAGGCTAGATGAGGCAGAGCCCCAGCATAGGACGGATGCCAGCTTACCTCCTTTTCTCTTTCTGTGATATGGTCCACAGATGGGCATCTAATAAAGTATTATTTAACAAGTTACTGAATAATTTGCATTTCAGGGGCGGGGGGTTCCTGCTAGTAGGTTTTGTTATAATATTTCATCCCCCAGCCTTGGGTTTAGTGAAATGGGGTGCCTTACAGTGCTTAAAAATAAGCTTTAAAAATAGATAAATAGGAAACAGCTGAACAAAGCAGAATTAATTAATTAATTAATTTCTATACTGCCTAATATCCAAAGCTGTCTGGGCGGTTCACAAAAATTAAAACCCAAAAGCATACAGTAAAACAATATAAAATATAAAAACATTAAAACCACAATATAACAATACAACCACAATAAAACCAGAATAAAACCTAGCAGAAATGCAGAGATTTAAAATACAGATTGAAAACAGCACAGCTAAAAGTCTAGAAAGCTAAAATGCCTGGGAAAATAAAAAGGTCTTCACCTGGTGCTGGAAGGAATACAGTGTAGGCACCAGGCGAACCTCATTAGGGAGCTCATTCCACAGCCGGGCTGCCACAGCAGAAAAGGCCCTCCTCCTAGTAGCCACCCGCCTCACTTCCTTTGGCAGGGGCTCACAGAGGAGAGCCGCTGAGGATGATCTTATGGTCCGGGCAGGCACATATGGGAGGAGGCGATCCTTCAGATAACCTGGCCCTAAGCTGTTTAGGGCTTTGAATGTTAATACCAGCACTTTGAATTGGACCTGGAAATGAACCGGCAGCCAGTGCAGCTGGAAAAGTACTGGCGTAATGTGAGCTCGTTGGCCAGTCCCTATTAACAATCTTGCTGCCCTATTTTGGACTAGCTGAAGTTTCCAGATCGTTTTCAAAGTCAGCCCCACATATAATGCATTGCAGTAATCCAGATGACAAGTTATCAGAGCGTGGATAACTGTAGCTAGGCTATCTCTGTCCAGATAAGGGTGTAGTTGGTATACCAGCCTAAGTTGATAAAAAGTGCTCCATGTCACTGAGTTCACCTGTGCCCCAAGTGACAGTTCTGGATCCAAGAGCACCCCCAAACCACGAACCTGATCCTTTAGGGGGAGTGCAGCCCCCTCCAGAACAGGTTGAATATCACCTAGCCGGGCAGATGAACCACCTACTAACAATACCTCTATCTTGTCAGGATTGAGTTTCAGTTTATTGGCCCTCATCCAGTCCATTACCGTGCCCAGGCACTGATTCAGAACAGCCACTGCCTCACCTGGTTTTGATGAGAAAGAGAGGTAGAGCTGGGTGTCATCCGCATATTGATGGCACCTCAGCCCCCACCTCCGGATAACCTCCCCCAGCGGTTTCATGTAGATGTTAAACAGTATAGGGGATAAAATGTGGAACCTCATGGCATAATTGCCATGGCACAGAGCAATAATCCCCCAGCACCACCTTCTGGAATCGGCCATCCAAGTAGGGGCTCCACCTCCCAACCCAGAAACCTATCCACAAGGATACTGTGGTCGATGGTATCAAAAGATGCTGAGAGGTCCTGGAGAATCAACAGGGTTGCACTCCTTCTGTCCCTCTCCCAGCAGAGGTCGTCCCACAGGGCGACCAAGGCAGTTTCCATGCCAAAACCAGGCCTGAAGCCCGATTGAAATGGATCTAGATAATCTGTTCCATACAAGAGTGCCTGGAGCTGTCCTTTAACCACCTGCTCAAGCACATTAAAAAACAACCTTATGGTACCACTGTAGAATAATTGGCCTGGGTAAGTAAAAAGGTCTTCACCTGGCATTGAAATGAGACAAAGCTCTATGCCAGGGGAGCTTCCCTGGGGGAGAGGGTTCCAAAGCTGGAGCACCACAGCTGAAAAAAACCTTTTCCTAATTGCTAGCTATTTCACCACTGAATGTAGGGGACACCAAGAGAACAGCCTCAAAAGAGGCTATTAATGTTCAGGCAGACACATGTGGGAGCAAGTCATCCTTTATGAAGTTGGCACTTCTTTTGGGTCTAGTATACCAACTGTTTGGAATTTTATTTGAAGATTTTGATTAACTAGAGATATTTGTTTCACACACAAGACTTAACCCATGGCAAGGGTTGCTGAATTCTGTGTTGTCATGATATGTGAATGCGGCTGCAAACAAACCATGGTTTGTAAATGACAAACAACCCAGAAAGAGAACCCAAGGTTTATTGTTATGTTGTGAACTCTGGGTTATTTAAAACATGGGTTGTTGTTACATGCAAACCCAGAACTGTGGATTGTTCATGGGTTGTTTCACAGGCTACTGAGGCAGCACGCAAGATTGGTAAAAACAACAACTGTTCTACATGCCAGTATGATAGTGCTGCAGAGGCATTTGAGATACAGGGAGGGAGCAGGTGAAGGAGGAGGGAAGCAAACGACCCACGAATTGAGAAAACAAACCATGGTTTGTTCAATCATCTGCCAGACAAACCCTGGGTAGAGCCACAAACCATGGGATAAAGAAATCATGGGTCAGTATTATGCAAGACTCAGGCCAGTGACTGGAAAGGTGACGTTTTTATGTGATGGAAATCGAAGAAAAATCTAAGGTTTGTATGTAAGCTAGTGTTTTATCTTTTCATTTCTTTCAGAAATGTTCTCATTGCCAGGAACCAGGAGCCACCTTAGGCTGCTACAACAAAGGCTGCTCCTTCCGATATCATTATCCATGTGCCATCGATGCAGGTAAGAACAAGTCAATCTTAAAATGACTATTCTTTGACTGGTTCCAAGAACACTTTTATAAAAGAGGGAGACTGAAAACCATTTGCCACCAAAGCAGAATCGTGACCTGTAAGAATAGAATGTAGCACTGTAGTAAATGGCCATATAGTAAATGGTGGAAAAATACTTGATTTCAAACAGTGGATTTTAGGTTCACAAGTGGCAACGACAAATATATTTACTCATGATGCAGAGATTAAAACCAAATTCCGTATTCTAGACTTTAATTAGGTCTTCTGTCAAATTCCACTAAATGCAGAAATTTGAGGATCTTGACTTATGTGGTTTCTGCCTTTCCTTGTTTGAGGGAGTTAATTGAATTACAGTACATACTTCCTATATTAGGATAGGTAGATGGTAATCATAAGGCATTTGGAGGGTGAAAGATGGAGTTGCACTTATATCTGGAGGCTAGACTTTTAGTCTGTTGCCAGACTGATGAATAGGGTTGGAGTGGAGCCAGGGAGGAAGCTAGGTATTGAAGCTAGTTACAAGCTCTTCCTTTCAGGGCATCTGCTGTGACAATATGCTTTATGTCTTCTACCTGTTACATTCCTTCTACTGGATTGTAAAAATCTTGGTTGCAGAAGCTTTTGTGTTAACATATACTTGTGTAGTGCCTGTTATGATTCAGCTTTGACCTGAGGTACTTTTGGATGCACATATAATAGGGCTTTTTCTGTGGAATTTAGAACCATTTTTGTGAAGTATATGAGCTTCCCAGACTGTATTTCAACAATATGGAGTCACTTCTTTCTAAAAATCTGACATGGCTAAATAGAACTACCACCAGAGAAAGCCACCGAATAGTGCTGAAGCAAGCTTTTATGTTTGGCCTCTCTTGACTTTCCGGTGTTTTTAGGACTGGCACAGAGCAGTGATAGCCCTACTACTATTGACTGCCTCTAACATAGAGTTGGAAAATTAATGAGGGATATAAATATTAACAGTTGTGAGGTCGAATAGTCACAGTATGCACTGTTCATTGGATACCCTGATCATAGATTACCAGAAAAAGGGACTGAGACATCATAGATGTATTCTACTAATGGCTTGTATGACTTCTGGCAGGACAGACAAGGTTCTATGTAGCCAGTTCTTTACAAAAATAAGTCATCGTTCTGCAACATGAAAAGCTGAATTCATTCTGTGCAGCATACTGAGGCTCATACCCTTCCCACCAGTAGCCACTGGAAATGTTACCGTTAATTCCCTCCTCTCCTCTCCTCTCCTCTCCTCTCCTCTCCTCTCCTCTCCTCTCCTCTCCTCTCCCCTGCCCCTTTCTGGAGGTAATCTTTCAAAAAAATGGGGAAAAGGTGTAGCACCAGGAAACAAAGTGCATGAGGGAGAGTGTTTCTAAGAATATATGAGAAATTCATTCGGTTTTTTTTATCAGGATTTTACCCAGTTAGCACCTTCTGGACCGAACACAGACTCGAATGCAATCTGCGGTCCAAGTCTGTACATTTCTGAGCTTGCAGTGTGATTTGTGGATTCCCAAAAATGTGTTTGACAGTGTGCGTACATTTGAAAAATGCACAGAAACATGTTTTAATCAATGGGAGAAGAATGTGTACATTTCAAAGATGCACACAATTGATGCATACATTTGCAAAAATATGCACAGATTTTCATATGAAAAAATAATAATAAAGACTGCAATCTGAGACGGACACAAGATAGAATGAGCTTCAAGGTGGAATTTGGAGAACATCAACAAAGTCAAGTTTTGATTGTATGCACATCCTTACATTGTTTCCCAGTAGAATTGCACTCTCCCCCAGGTGAGGGGGAGCATGATTCTGTAGATAAACAAGTCATGCAATCCTTGTGTGCACCTTGTTTCTTAGGAGGCTCACACTCCAACAGCTGGGGGATGGAGTGCGATTCTCCTGGGAAACAAGGGGCACATTCCCTTCACACCTTGTTTCCCAACAGAATCACTGGGAATCTGGTGGTGCAGCTGTGGTGGGGGCTGCACTACAGAGGTAGAGGACCCAGTGGGGGTTGCAAAACCCTTGGAGCCACATGCAGCCTGTGGGGTGCATGCTGCCCACCCCTGGTTTAGGCTGTGTTTTTAATTTAGCATTAGTTAAGATGGGTAGTCAGTTCCAAATATGTGGTTTCTTGATGGGAGTGGCCATGTTTCATAATTCATTGCATCTTAGAGCTACTGATATGCAAATTAACTTATTTAAAAAGAAGTTGCATGGAAGTAGGAACTTTGCTTCTTGTGATCACACATTCTGTCTGTTTTTTTTCCATATTTGGAGTTTGGAATACTGATTGTCGCATGGCCATCAAAGAATGCAGTTGTGATAACACACACATGACAAAAATTGACTTCATAATAAGATACCTTTGCCAAAAGCTGATGAACTCTTGTTGAACACAGATCTGATTTTCTTATAAATGGCTTTATGCTGTAAAACAGGAAAATGAATGATAAGTCAAATAGACTGCAGAATATTTTGAGAATATATTGAGTATTTTAGAAATTTTCTTTGAGAGGCTGGTGAATGAAGGACTTTTGCTCAGCTATGATGATAATGTTTTCTACATCTGCCCTGACATTTTCAAGTGAAATATCTTTGCTATTGAAAAAGATTTGAAATTGCTATCTCTGGAAGTAGGTATTTTTAAAGCTTTAATATCAGTGTCAAGGAATTCTTTGACCTTGAGTCACAAGTAGTTTAAGCTCTCTTTCCGGAGAGATGGTTACCAATAGGCTGTTATCTATTCTTTGTACATTTATTGTAAGGTGAGTCAGTGCTGACTTCTGTGAAGAGCTAGACACATTTATTCCGAGCACCTAATTGCTGCTAATTGGGACTCCATGGTATTCTCAGCAAAAAGACAATTGTTGAATAATTATGGGAGAAAGATCAGATTGCATGGCTTAAGTTGGTCTGGTTGGGGGAGAAATATCTTAGTGCACATTCTTATGCATGTTTAGACAGGAAAAAGTCATACTGCTCCCAGCATTCCCAGCCAGCCGTGCTAGTTGTAGGACGTTTCTCTGGCTGAACATCCGTACATAGGATTGCACCCTTAACAAAGCATTTGGTGTCATTCTGTGATGCCATCCTGATAAGAACAAAATCTTTAGAAGCATAAACATCATTACCCTGGTATACTGAATGGTTGGAGACAATCAATGTGGGAAACTTATCTTTGGCATACCATGCTTGCAAGCTTCTTGGGAACTTCTGCTGGGCCACTGTTGGAGACAGATTTATTATTTATTTATTTATTATTAAATTTATTAATCGCCCATCTAGCTGGTCACCCAGCCACTCTGGGCAATGTAGAACGTACAATAAAACAATTTAAAACAATAAAATTCTACAATAAAAACTTTTTCTAAAATACCCTAACCCACCCCAAATGCCTGCCTGAACAACCACGTTTTTAATGCACGACTGAAGCTCATTAAAGAGGGAGCATGGCGGAGTTCCCTAGGGAGGGAGTTCCACAGAGTGGGGGCCACCACAGAAAAGGCCCTCTCCCTCGTCCCCACCAGTCTAGCTGTCCTGGCTGATGGGACAGAGAGAAGGCCATCCGAGGCTGATCTTGTTAAGCGGCCTGTCTGGTGCTGCTGGAAGCGCTCCTTAAGATAGGCTGGGCCGGAACCATATAGGGTTTTAAAGGTCAAAACCAACACCTTGAATTTGGCCCGGAAAACAACTGGTAACCAGTGCAACTCCTTCAGCACTGGAGTGATGTGATCTCGCCGGCGGCTGCCTTTAATCAGGCAAGCTGCCGCGTTCTGTACCTGCTGCAGCTTCCGAACCGTCTTCAAGGTAGAGCGCATTACAGTAGTCTAAACGAGAGGAGACCAGGGCATGTACTACTGATGGGAGCAGATGGTCGGGAAGGAAGGGGCGCAGCCGCCGTATCAGATGGAGTTGATACAGCGCTGTCCGGCTCACAGCTGACACCTGAGCCTCCATGGACAGCTGGGAGTCCAAAATGACCCCCAGGCTGCGGACCTGGTCTTTCAAGGGTAGCCGTACTCCATTCAACACCAGGTCAACATCCCCCAGCCTCCTTTTGTCTCCCACCAAAAGTACCTCGGTCTTGTCAGGGTTCAGCTTCAGCTTATTCCTCCCCATCCAGCCACTCACCGCCTCCAGACATTTGGACAGGGATTCTACGGCCAACCTTGGTGAAGATTTGAACGAGAGGTAGAGCTGCGTGTCATCCGCATATTGATGACACCGCACCCCAAACCTCCTGATGATAGCCCCCAGCGGCTTCACATAGATGTTAAATAGCACTGGGGAGAGGATGGAACCCTGTGGCACCCCACAAGTGAGTGGCCATGGGTCCGAAACCTCCTCTCCCAGTGCCACCCTCTGGTACCTGCCAGAGAGGAAGGACCGGAACCACCGCAATACGGTGTCCCCAATGCCCAACCCCTCCAGGCGGTCCAGGAGGATACCGTGGTCAACGGTATCAAAAGCCGCTGAGAGGTCGAGGAGAACAAGGTAGGAGCATTCACCCCTGTCCAGAGCCCTCCTCATAACATCTACCAAGGCGACCAAGGCCGTTTCTGTCCCATGCCCAAGTCTGAAGCCTGACTGAAGTGGGTCTAGATAATCAGTTTCTTCCAAGTGTGCCTTCAACTGCATCGCCACCACCCGCTCAATCACCTTGCCCCAAAATGGCAGATTTGAGACTGGGCGAAAGTTGTTCAGAACTTGAGGAACCAAGGAGGGCTTCTTTAAGAGCGGTCTTATCACTGCCTCCTTGAGGGCTGATGGCATCACTCCCTCCTCAAAGGAGGCGTTCACCACCGCCCTGATCCCCTCACCCAGTCTCTCTCTGCAGCCCATAATGAGCCAAGATGGGCAAGGATCAAGTAAGCAGGTGGTCGGCCTTACAGATGAAAGCATCTTGTCCACTTCAGGAGGAAGAAGCTGGAACCGATTCCACAAAACCGGTTTGCCACAGGCTGCCTCTTGCTCACTAACTGTATCCACAGCGTGCAGAGTAACACACCTAATCTGATCAATTTTATCTGCAAAGTGCCTTGCCAAGGCCTCCAGTGGTTCAGGAGCCACAGGACCAACCAGGCTCCAGACCACTTGGAACAGCCTCCTGGGACAGCACTCTGCAGACGTGATAGAGGAAGCATAATATTCCTTTTTTGCTGCCTTCACCGCCACGTGATAGGCTGAAGATACAGCTCTAGCCCGTGTCTGATCATCTTTGGAGCAAGACTTCCGCCACCGGCACTCTAGCCGTCTCACCTCCTGTTTCAGAGCTCGTAACCGCGGATTGAACCATGGTGCAGTCCGAGCCCTGTTCAGGGGGAGAGGGCGTTTCGGAGCCACCTGATCTAATGCCCCAGTGATTGCGGCATTCCAGCCACCCACCAGGGTCTCGACCGAGTGGCCGTTGGCGTGCCAGAGAATCCCCAAGCGCGTTCAGGAATCCATTTGGATCCATAAGACGCCTGGGGCGGACCATTTTAATGGGTCCTCCACCCCTGCAGAGGGGTTGTGGAACCGAGAAGTCCAACGTCACCAGATAGTGATCTGACCATGACAAGGGGGTGGTGGATATACCCCCAACTTCCAGATCACTCCCAGCTTCTCCAGAAACAAACACAAGGTCTAGAGCATGACCGGCTACATGGGTGGGCCCAGTTAGAATATGGTGCAGCTCCCAAGAGGCCATGGTCTCCATGAAGTCCCGAGGTGCTCCTGTGAGGATGACCTCCGAATGTACGTTGAAGTCCCCCAACACCAATAAGTTAGGGGACTGTACACGCACATCAGAGACCACCTCAAGCACCTCGGCCAGGGAGTCAGTTGTGCAGCGGGGTGGACAGTACATGAGCAGAATCCCCAGACTGCCGTTTGGGCCCAACCTCCAGTACATGCACTCATCAACCTTGGTCTCCCGGAGAGGGGGTCTGGTGAAGACCAAGGACTCTAGGTAGATAACAGCCAGTCCCCCTCCCCGATCCCCAGCCCTCGGCTGCTGTGCATACGAAAATCCAGCTGGACACATGGCTGCAAGGGTTGGAGCAGCAGCCTCGGCCAGCCAGGTCTCCGTAATACATGCCAGGTCTGCACCCTCATCCAGGATCATGTCATGGATGAGGGAGGTTTTCTGGGCAACAGACCTGGCATTGCAGAGCAGCAAACGAAAGCCAGAAGATGGGGTCACGCCTCCCCCAGCCATCCTTTGGCTCTGGACAGGCCCGGAGCAGGGGACAATTACTACACATCCCCCGCTTGTTCCCCTTGTATCAGATTACTGATACTGCAATGTGTGCTGATCCAGGAATGCAGTTCTTCTGTTTTTTAAAACTCTTCATGCTTAGATGATATACACGACTTCAGTCCTTACCAACAAGCTAAATATATCGTAGGAAAAAATATTTTCATTTCTAATACTTGGTTTTGAGAGTTCCTGTTTTGTGAAAATTGTTTTACTTGTGGGATCGTATCATACTGCACATCTCCTAATTGTTTGATTTGAATTGTGGCTGCTAGCTGGGATACAGGTTTCTATTAGTGCATCACTACACTGAATTATTTTTGCCAACTGCAAGCTCCTTTCTTTTTATCCAGCTCAGAGTTGTCAATCTGGAACACTGATATGTTCCCTTGCAGCAAAGGACACTGAGCCAAAATCAGAGTGATAACAGTTTTTCTATTGTTTGTCCCATGCTGACTGTAACAACTTTTCCAATAGATTGTAACAGCAGGAAGATACGGTTATGTCATGTATTTAATATACCACATATTTAATATAGTTTCAAATCAGCATGGTTTGATTTACCACCATGACAGTTGCTTGGAAGTTGTACAGAAGGGGTGAACAACGTGTGGCCTGTGGGTCATATGTGTGCCCCAGCGTCCCCCAGTACAGCCCTCACTAACTCCCACTGCTCCGCCCACACCCCAGAAAAAACGTTTTAATTTTTTTTTTTTTTTTAACAAAAAAAGTGGTAACTGGGGCACTACAGAACACCATAAAGGTCAAATCTAGCTGGTTTGCAAGCTAAATTCGGCCCTGTGCCAAAGGGATTACATTCAGCTAGGACACAAGTTGGGGATGATATTAAAGGCAAAACTGAAGTACTTTGGCCACATAATGAGAAGACAGGATACCCTGGAGAAGATGCTGATGCTAGGGAAAATGGAAGGCAAAAGGAAGAGGGGCCAACCAAGGGCAAGATGGATGGATGATATTCTGGAGGTGATGGACTCGACCTTGGGGGAGCTGGGGGTGGCGACGGCTGACAGGAAGCTCTGGCGTGGGCTGGTCCATGAAGTCACGAAGAGTCGAAAGCGACTGAACAAATAAACAACAACAACAGGACACAAGTTAAATATAAACACTGTAGTGCTCTACAGAGTGGTACTGGTGATTCCCCCCCCCCTCTTTTCTGTATTTTTGGGGGGTTGCCCCACAGAGTGCAGCTCATAGGTTGTATGGCCCTAGAATCTCCCAAAGTTGCCCACCCCAGTTGTAGAGAATTGTGGGGACTGGATCCATCAATGGTTTTCTGAAGACTCACTATGTTGATGGTACAGCTGAAATTAGATTTTCTCCCTCCCTCAAAGGGCAGTTGCAATAATGTTAGGGACATAAGCTTAAAGTGTAAGTATGACTTGAGAAAGATGCCTAGATAGAAGCAGTTGTTTTAAGCAATGTTTATTGATGCTAGGTTTAAGTATGGAAACAGTCTATTAAAAGAGCCTCTGTAACAACTTAAGGTTTTGGAAAAAGGTGTTTGCAGCATACTGCTTGGATGAATGCCGTAATGTGTGAAGGGGAGATGTGTGTCCTCAAACACTGAGTGTCTAGGAGGCTGAATTGACCAAGGCATACTTACAATGTGCTTGCAGATGTCTTTTAAACATTTGTGTTTGCTGTGCTGCAACTGCAACCATGTGTATTATAGAGGTGAAGAAGCAGATTCAATACTGTTGTCTGGTATGTGTTTAAAATAAGTTCATAAAGGTCTTGGAGTTGGGGGCTACCATTTTATTTTAGAAATATTTGTACATTCTGTTTTCTTCTTCTCTTCTAGATTGTTTACTAAATGAAGAGAATTTCTCAGTGAGGTGCCCCAAGCACAAGGTAATAATAATATTATGAATTTGGCACTGTTCTTTGTTGCACTCATCACAGTTTATTTTAATTATTTCAAGTCAATTTTGTTTCCTGGTAATGCTTTCTTAAAGGATATGCTCCCAGACTGTTTCCTTATATTGTGTGCATATATATATATGCTTCTGCATTCTTTGAACAATTAGAGACGATAAGAATCTGCATATTGTCCCTTTTTAATACTTTTCTTCTGTATTACTGCTTGTTCTGTGAAGCTAACTTCATTTCATGGGTTTTGTACTGAATATTTTTCTTTGGCTCTTATTCAGTAAATATTCTGTTACAAGTGGTTGTCTGAAAATATTCTGAGAAAGATTAGGGTCAAAATGGATGAGGAGCTGGTTGGAAAACTTTTCTTATTAATGAATCTCTGCGTCTTTATAGATTAGCAGTAGCTGCTATGCTGGTACAATTGCCCTGCTAATCCTAGGCCACTTGTTCAACCTCTGGAAAAATGGTTAAGGTACCAACTTTTGAAATATCTAAAACATACTTCTCACACAGCTAGGAAATCTAAAGTGTGATGAAAACTATTTTTTAGAGGAGAATAGAAATTGTATTAATTCTGGATAATATCATATGTAACTATTTTGGAGATTTCTGGCATGTCTGCATGTTTTTCAGTATAACATAGAGGCCTGATTTGTTTCTTTAATTATAGTAGAGAGCAAGGAATAATGGAGCCATTTGAAGAGAAGCCAGCCATCTCTGTGAAAAAAATCTATAAAGTTCTTTGAGCAGAAAGTCATTTTGTCAAAGTAGAAGGCTGTTTTGTTAAATAACAATATTATAAATAGAGAATACTTCCAAACACATAGGTCATGTCTCACTAAGACTTCAGAAACCTGCCAAACCTCAAATAACTGAATGCACATTATGCCTTCAGAGTTATTCAGGTTGTGTTGGATAGTGTTTCAAATCAAGCCATGGTTTCCAGCAAATGTACAGAATTGATAAATGTATAATAAGACTGGTTTTGGAGGAGCAAAGTTTAGCAGAGTTCAGGGGAATTTGTGAGATACCATATCATAAGCTGAGGTAGAGGCCTCTTTACTATTTTATGTGAGAAATGGGCACTCAACTTTAATAGTCCATGGTTTTATTTGGTGAAAAGCTGTGTGTGTGTGTGTGTGTGTGTGTGTATTATTATGTATGCGTGCATGTATATACATATACATTATGTATGTGTGCATGTATATACATGCATACACACAGATTCCCACATTTTGATTTGTGAATCCATGAGGTGGCTTAGAAAATTTGTAAACACTCCAATGCAACTTAAGAACAATATCATAAAAGCAGAAAATGGCAACAGCGAACAAAGTGCAACATATGCCATGGAATTGCAAAGAATTTTCTGTGAACCTATCATATTTGAGGTACTGATAAATGGGTGTATAAATCTCACTTAAATGGAAATGGAAACAATGCACATTCTCATTTCTAAAATTTGCACATAGGTCTGTCTGTATGCTGTGCTTTAAAAAGTAAGTCTGTGCCATGAAAAATGGATTTCTGCAACCTGCATATAAATTATGCATGCCAAGAAAATGGGCATATATTTGCTTATTTTGCATTATTTATTCTCTTTCTACTAAGCACAAGGTGGTGAAAGGGAACAGGCTGTTGAAACCCTATTCACCAATAGCTTGTAATCCTACAGAGCTCCTTTCTGGCATTGGAGATTTCATCAGATATCACATGTGTGTGCATTTTTCAAGCCAGTCTTGATGTATTTCAATGACGTGTATTTTCTCACATACTTGCTAGGTATAATCACCTGAAAACATTAATTACAACTTTCAAACTGCCAAGGCTGCCAGATTTTGTATTTGCAACTGGCATTGATTCATTATTAGTAATGAACTTATGAAATGGAAACTTTTCTGTGGAAAAATAAAGCACTGGAACTTTTCAGTATCAATATTTGCTTTTTTCTGAACTATGGAATATGTATAGCCCTTTTAATATTCTAGTTTTTCTTCTAGTGAAATCCCAAGTTACTTGTCCTACTCTCTTAAGAGGTTGTCCTAATGTAGAAAAAAGATGCTGTTTAAGAATTATTGGAGATATAGTTAAAAATAACACATTGAGAGGTCTTTCAAACATGCTGTTTAAAAATGTTTTGTCATGTTAACCCCTATTTATGTCATAAGCTGATTCCTTTAGTTAAGATGTGAAACTAGCTATATTTTCTTAGATTATCCACAAAATGAAAATAGTTCAAGCTTAACATTTCTGCTAAAAATGGTTAAAACCATCTAACACTAGGGAGAAAACCCCCTTTGTAAAATGTCCTTTCAGAACACTCAAGGAAGAAGCATAAAAAAGCACAAGCCCAGCATTGTAATGCCTTTTGGTGCTCAGTGTGGAAGTTCTGTAATTTTGCAGGGGATGCAACTCTATTTTCTCACTGAACTCTGTATATTTCTTGCTTCACAAAAATGCTACGTGCTGTCATGCGGAAATCCTGTCTGAAAAATCTGTTTGGTTCTAGTACTGATGCTGCTCTCTCTCTCTCTTTCATTCTCCATATATTCATCTTCTCTTCTGCTTCTCTTTACCTTCTTGTTCCCCTTCACCTCCTCCTTGGCATACTGGACATCAGCCCCTCCTCCCTTGCTCTCTTCCGTCCTTGCAGAACAAGATGGTGAAAGGCAGCCTCAGCACAGAGCAGTCGGAGCGGGGGTGAGGGGGGAAGTGTGTTCGTGGGAATGAAAATAAAAGCAAGCACAGGTGAGTTGAGGGAAGGACACAGAGTTTACCCTCCCACCTTCTCTCCAGTTTGAGGGAGAAATACGTGGTGGTCTTACTATGCAGAGATTTTAACTGGGATTCTTATTCACTTCAGGCTGATGGTTTTATCCTTGTATTTTGACACTAATCCCTGCTGTTTTATCAGTGAATGGCAAAACTGAACAGAAGCTGCTTTCTGCAATGCCCTTAATGACTGCTGTATTTTTCCAGGTTCCCATCTATTTATGCAAATACAAAAGGGTGTGTGTGCAGGGCAGTGGTGGATGGGTTTTTTATTTTTTTCAGCATTTGGTGAGTAACTCAGACTTAGTTTTTTGAATCCCAATAAGTCAAGATCAGCTGTCTGCCACTCTTCTCTACAGATTGGTGTAAGTGAACCAAAAGAAAAGGCAGAGATCAAAGCTGCATATGACTATAATTTGCCTTCAGCTCCCAGGGAACCAAAAAGCTTATCAAAAATAGTTGCCTTTTTGAGCTCAGCAAAGACAATCAACACACCATGAGGAACACAGCTTCTTGCAGTCTTTACTTTGCTTCCTAGTCTACTCCAGACATACACAGGGAAGAAAATTCAAAGAACAACTAATACCTTCCACGGCCTTTCTATCCGGATAGGGAAGACATTCTCATGATGTCTAAATGAAGTAGAGGTGTGTGTGTGTGGTTGTCATACCATAGCCCAGAGCTGGCTCCCTGCTCAGCTCTGTCCCTATGGCGGTGGGATGTATCTGTTTCCCTGGAGGCAATTCTTATTCCCCACAGACAGACAGGTGAATGCTGAGTTGCAAGGCTTGCACTTGCACCAATCTGTGGAGAAGAGTGGCAGTCAGCTGATCTTGACTTATTGGGATTCAAAAAACTAAGTCTGAGTTACTCACCAAATGCTGAAAAAAATAAAATACCCATCCACCACTGCCCTGCACACACTATATGAAGTGTGTCTGTGTCTCTCTCAAAATAGCTACTTTAAACAGTATCCTCAACTTGAAATCAAGTGCATTTTCTTAGTTCTATACGGGCGCCTTTTATTGGTGCCTTTTCTTAGTTCTGTAGTATTGGTGGTTGTCAAGAATGGGTTAATAGAGTAAGAACCATGAGGGCCATTGGGGCAGTCACCTATACAGCAGCCACCTGGAGGTTGATGGGTTTGGGGCCTTTCCCAGCCTGGCAGCTCAACCTGTCAGGGGTTGCTCTGGCTAATTGGGAAAGTGATAACAGCTGTGCCTGGTGGGAAGCTGCAGCCTCTTTGAAGGGCGGAGTGGGTTGTCCTGGGACTGGGCTTGGATTGGGTGTTCCAAATCTGCCCGGAGTTGCTAGGGCTGGGCAATAAAAAGAGGGCTAAGGAAGGGGCGGGTGTCTCTTCTGGCCCTGACGGTACTAGGGTGTGCTGCTGGTCAATGGCTATCCTGGGAGACCCATACTTTGGTATGTATAGGATAGACTAGCTAGCTTTATTGTTTTACTCTTGGGAGTGTGTGCCTTGGGGTTTGGCGTTTCTGGCTTTGTTTAGAGTTTTGAACCTTGCTTGTAATTTCCTGTACAACCTACCACCTCTCCCCTGTTCCTTTCCCCTTTTTCTTTTAATAAACTTTTATCCAACCCTCAGTTGGTGTGGTCTACCTGAATAACTTCAGTGCTAAATGCAGTGCCTATTGGCCTGGGTGGGAGCTACTGGGTTACTTTTGGGGAAATTTGTGGCCAAGTTGGGCCTGTCCTACCTTGCAGGGTTGTTGGGGTAAAACCAGCAATCCTTCACAGTGGTAACTGAAGCCCTTGACAGTTTGCTAATGTCCTATTTATTCATATAACATTCCATTGCTTTTGTACATGCTTTTGGCAGGAGAATAGGTTAGCACTATTGTCCCTATTTTGCAGGCAATGAAACCAAAATGCAGAGAGTCAAAGTGAGTTTCCTCAAAAGACACCCACAATATAATTGGTTACCTAAATATAAAAGAAAGGTACTCAGGCCCTTTGTGCAGCAATATTCTGCACCTACATTTTTTTCTTAAGTAACTTAACCACAAGGGCCTTTATTGAAAGTTAGACAAATTGCCTGTCTTGTATTGAATATTGATTCTGAGGGCTACCTCACTCTGTGTTGTCATGTATGAAGTGGGGCATGAGCGTTTATTTAGCTGTGAATGTATACATTTGGGCAGTCTGGTAGGGACAGTTTTAGATTTACTGAGTAGAAATCTCCCTTCCAGGTAGGATGATTTTCCAGATAGAATAATGGGGATAAAGTGGTCCTCAGTGTTCATGAACTATCCCATCATTTAATATTTTTAAAGCAATTATATTTATAGATGGGAGCACACAATTAATCTTTTAAATACTGATCAATTAGGTGCTTCACTATAATTGGCCATTATTATTGTTTCATTTTTTCCTAGCTGTTAGTGAGTTCCACCAGGTGCTGTCCACCCTCTTTGTCTTGCATAGACATAGTACATTATAGGCTGGGCTTGTATCTCTTTGATCTAGTTTACACATAATGAACCTGGTCCAATAAACCATGGTTTATTAGACTTGGAATGTGCCATGTGCCTTTGTACTCCCTCCTTGTCCCCCTACATCCTTCCTCAGATCTTGGTTTGTCAATAACTACAGTTTTCCCATGATGTCTGAACCACCGTGTTGTAAAAACTGGGAAACCTTTGCCAAAGCCATGCACACAAGGAGAAGACGTTTACTGGAGGTTGAGTCTGAACTGGGTCAGTGCACTGGTACATTTCCTAGTCTTGACCTCATGTTCATGACCACAGCTTGAAAGCAGCTGCCTGCCCACCCAAATTTTGATGCATAAAGATTCCAGTATTCTTGTTCTGTCACAGTTGAGAGCGCTGTAGAGTCAATAATATTAGAACACGTCTAAATTCTGCAAGTTGCTTGCGGTGCCCCATGATTAGATGTACAAGTTAAATTGTACCTTGATTTCAATAAAAAATGCAAATCAAAGCATTATGGTGCATCCTAGCCCTTGTAGGGTCATTTCCAGGAGAAATTAGATGTTCTAATGGCCATTACCCAAATGGTGATACTTGTTCTTAAAAGTTCATAGACCTGGTTTCTTTTAAACCCTGGATTGTTGTGAAAGCAGTGGTGCATTGGTGCATGCTGCCCAGTCGCTCCCGCTGTGAGCAGAAGTGGTTAACAACCCAGGGATGCTCCATCTCTGGATGGTTTGTCATAACATGCAAACCGGGAACTCTGGTTTGGCCCTCCTCTGACAAGCCAGAGAAATACCTTGGTTTGTTGTTGGGTTATTTTTCTGGCTTGTTGGGGGAGAGACAAGCCAGAGTTTCTGGTTTGCATATCACAACAAACAATCTAGGGTGTCTTGAATTAAGTGGTTTGGCGTTGGGTGCACATTTGCCCACTGATTGTTTCCTGTAAACCAGTATATTGGAGACAGTTGGGGGACCATGTCCTGGTCACGTAGCAATAGAATGCCGCCATGTGGCAACTCACTTTTTCTGAGCTAGTTGCCCTAGCATTTCTGCAACATTTTCAGGCTAGTGCTCTGGTTTGTCCCTGAGAATGGAGAGAGAGAGAGAGAAAGAAGCCAGAGGCAGGAGCACAGTCTCTCAGTTCTTTCTGGAGAAATTGATAATTCATTATGAATGGCAATCATTTGCTTCTATTACTTCTGGAAATCTCTCTTTTAAATTAATTATTTGTCTCAAATCTGCTTGCACTTTGTTCACTTGTCTAGGCCTTTTTGATGTCAGAGAAAGATGCTTGCTTTAGAGATAGGTAGGAGGAAATGTTCCTTTTGATTTCTAGAAGTCCTAGTTCTGTAATTACCAGTAATAAATGATAAAATAAATCATAAAGGGCTTTTAACAATAAAAAATTAGAAGCAAAACAACGGAGCACAAGAAACTCAAACTGCTGCTCTGCAACCAGAAACCAGAATCCAGTGCAGGTAGAACGAAGTGTTTCTTTTGATTTCTAGAAGTCCTAAATCTGTAATTACCAGTAGAGAATGTTTGTGTCATGTTTCCAGAGTCAGAGCATAACAGTTGCAGTTTCAAGGGTCCAAGATGGTCAGCACAAACTGGGATCAGGCAGAAGGCAAGGTCTCACCACTCCAGGTCACAGTCAAACTGGTTCCAAGACAACACAATAGACAAGGAGCACACAGACAGAGGGTCACAGCCAAGTCCAGGTAACAGGCAACAAGGTCCCAAGACAGTGCAGCAGACAAGGCACAGGCAGAGGGACACTGAGAGTTCTGTTCAGAAGTACTCAAACCAGGAAACAGGCAAGGCAAGGCAAGCTGGGTTCAGGAAGGTTTGGTCAATGTCATTTCCAGCAACTCACTCAGACTTACACTACTGTTTGTATGCAGAGGCTGTCAGAGCCACGCCTCAGCTGTTAGTGACTGCAGCTGAAATGTCCTTCTTGGGAGCAAGCCCCCTATGTACAAGTAGACCTTTTCACACAAGAAGTCCTCTAGCTCAGTCTAGCACTCCTTCTGAATTCCTGTCTTTTCAGGCAGTATCTTTCCCGAGGGCTTGGGGGTTTCTCTGCCTCCACCTCTGAAGCAGAGTTGTCCTCCACAGGTAATGTGCTCATGGTAGTCATGCCTAAGGGCCCAGGCTCCTCCTGGTTTACTGGCAAATCCTGGGCATTGGTGGTGATGGGTGGTTCCTGGTCCTCTAGCAATTCCTCCTCCGAGGAGACTTCCAGCAGGGGTATGACAGTGTTTTAGAAGAGCTTCTTTTTCTCTGCTGCTTAGTGGTAGCATGTTTATTCACAGAATCATAGAATAGTAGGGTTGGAAGGGGCCTACAAGGCCATTGAGTCCCAACCCCCTGCTTAGTGCAAGAATCCAGGTCAGAGCATCCTGGACAGATGGCTGTCCAGCGTCATCATGAATGCCTCCAGTGTGGGAGAGCTCACTACCTCCCTAGGTAATTGGTTCCATTGTCGTATTTCTCTAACAGTCAGGATGTTTTTCCTGATGTTCAGCTGGAATCTGGCTTCCTGTAACTTGAGCCCATTATTCCGTGTCCTGCACTCTGGGATGATTGAGAAGAGATGCTGGCCTTCCTCTCTGTGACAACCTTTCAAGTACTTGAAGAGCGCTCTCATATCTCCCCTCAGTCTTCTCTTCTCAAGGCTAAACATGCCCAGTTCTTTAAATCTCTCTTCATAGGGCTTTGTTTCCAGTCCCCTGATCATCTTTGTTGCCCTCCTCTGAACCCTCTCCAGCTTGTCTGCATCCTTCTTAAAATGTGTTGCCCAGAACTGGACGCAGTACTCCAGATGAGGCCTAACCAGTGCTGAATAGAGGGGAACTAGTACTTCCCAGGATTTGGAAGCTGTGCTTCTATTAATGCAGCCCAAAATAGCATTTGCCATTTTTGTAGCCACATCACATTGTTGGTTCATATTCAGCTTGTGATCGACAACAATTCCAAGATGGTTCTCGCTTGTCGTGTTGTTGAGCCACGTATCCCCCATCTTGTACCTGTGCATTTGGTTTCTTTTCCCTAGGTGCAGAACTTGGCATTTATCCCTATTAAATGTCATTCTGTTGTTTTCTGCCCAGCGCTCCAGTCTATCCAGATCACTTTGAATTTTGTTTCTGTCTTCCACAGTATTAGCTGTCCCACCCAATTTTGTGTCATCTGCAAATTTGACCAGCATTCCCTGCACCTCCTCCTCCAAGTCATTAATAAAAATATTGAAAAGCACTGGGCCCAGGACTGAGCCCTGCGGTACCCCGCTCGTTACCTCTCCCCAGTTTGAGAAGATCCCATTGATAAGCACTCTTTGAGTCTGATTCTGTAGCCAACTGTGGATCCACCGGATCGTTGTTTCATCTAGCCCACTCTGAGCTAGTTTGCTCATCAGGATATCATGGGGCACTTTGTCAAAAGCTTTGCTGAAGTTGAGGTATATGATGTCCACAGCATTCCCACAGTCCACAAGGGAGGTTACCTGATCAAAAAAATGAGATCAGATTTGTCTGGCAGGATTTGTTTTTGACAAATCCATATTGGCTTCGAGTAATCACTGCATTGTTTTCAAGGTGCTTCCAGATGGATTGCTTTATCATCTGCTCCAGAATTTTCCCAGGGATTGATGTCAGACTGACTGGTCTGTAGTTCCCAGGTTCCTCCTTTTTGGCCTTTTTGAAGATAGGGACAACATTAGCCCTCTTCCAGTCATCTGGCATTTCACCTGTCCTCCTTGATTTCTCAAAGATAATGAACAGTGGTTCTGAGAGTTCGTCCACCAGTTCCTTTATTACTCTAGGATGTAGTTCGTCTGGCCGGGAGATTTGAACTCATTCAAAGTGATTAGGTGTTCCTTGATCATATGCCTATCAATCTCAAGCTGCAGTCCCGCCCCTTCAGCCTGTACTTCGCCTTTGCCAGGGGGGTCTTAGACCCTCTTTTCGGAGAAGACTGAGCCATAGTAGGAATTGAGCACCTTTGCCTTTTCTTTGTCATCTGTTATCATTCTGTCATCCTTCTTTAATAGCTGAACCACCATTTCTTTCCTCTGTCTTTTAGTATGCACGTAGCTGAAGAAAGCCATTTTTTGCTTTTAGCATCCCTCGCTAAACTCAGCTCGTTCTCAGCTTTAGCCTTCTTGAAGCCATCCCTGCAATTCTGTGATACCTGCCTGTACTTTTCCTTTGTTGCTTGCCCTTCCTTCCACTTCCTACAGTCAGGGCCAGAAATATTGGAACAAGGATGACTGCTTTGGCAGTTGGCCTCTGTACACCACCACATTGAAGATGAAAGGAAACACACCCAGATGGGAGCGAAGTTAGGACTTTCAGTGTAATTCAAGGGGTTTGACAAAAGTGGGGCACTAACCATTCAGGAGGGACAGCCAGTGGCATACACACAACCCCATCGTTGGTAGCTCATAAGTAATGGAACAGATGGCTGACAAGCAGCTGCATGGCCAGGTGTGGCCTGTTTCCTGGGTACCCCATGACCAATCAAGCAGATGAAAGGCCTGGAGGTGGTTCTGAGTGTTATATTTGCATTTGGTAGCTGTTCACTGGAACTCCCAACATAAGGCCCAAAGAGGTGTCCATGCGAGTGAAGGAGGCCATACCCATCAGAGAGATAGCAAAAACATTGGGAGTGGCCAACACAACAGTTTGGAACATCCTGAAAAAGAAGGAATTAACTGGCAAGCTCAGCAACAGCAGAAGGCCTGGAAGACCCCGGAAGACAACTAAAGTGGATGACCGCAGAATTCTGCTCATGGTGAAGAGGAACCCTCTCTCAACATCTAGCCAGGTCAAGAACGCTGTTGCGGAGGTAGGCATGTCATTGTCAACATCTACATTCAAGAGATGGCTTTATGAATGTAAATACAGAGGCTTCACAACAAGGTGCAAACCACTGGTAACATTTAAGAACAGACAGGCCAGATTAGCCTTTGCCAGCAAACACCTAAAACAGCCTGCCCAGTTCTGGAATGAAATTCTTTGAACTGATGAAACCAAGATTAACTTGTACCAGAATGATAGGAAGAGAAAAGTATGGAGAAGGAAAGGAACAGCTCATGATCCAAAGCATACCACATCATCTGTCAAACATGGTGGAGGCAGTGTTATGGCATGGGAATGTATGGCTGCCAATGGAACCGGGTCACTGGTGTTTATTGATGACCTGACTGCTGATCAAAGCAGCAGGATGAATTCTGAAGTGTATAGGGCTATACTTTCTGCTCAGATTCAGCGGAATGCTGCCAAACTGATAGGACGTCGCTTCATATTGCAGATGGATAATGACCCAAAACATACAGCAAAAGCTATCCAAGGGTTCTGAAGGTAACGAAGTGGGATGTTCTTCGGTGGCCAAATCATTCACCTGATCTCAACCCAATAGAGGTTGGGTTTCACTTACTGAAGACAAGACTGAAGGCAGAAAGACCCACAAACAAGCAGCAGCTGAGGGCAGCTGCAGTAAAGGCCTGGCAAAGCATCTCGAGGAAGGAAACTCAGCATTTGGTCATGTCTATGGGTTCCAGACTTCAGGCAATCATTGACTGCAAAGGATTTTCATCCAGGTATTAAAGGCGATCCTTACGTTTGAAATGATGTTGGTTTGTTCCATTACTTATGAGCCACCAACGATGGGGTGTGTGTGTATGCCACTGGCTGTCCTTCCTGAATGGTTAGTGCCCCAGTTTTGTCAAACCCCTTGAATTACAGCTGAAAGTCCTGACTTGGCTCCCATCTGGGTGTGTTTCCTTTCAACTTCAGTGTGGTGGTTTACAGAGGCCAACTGCCAAAACAGTTATCCTTGTTCTAATATTTCTGGCCCTGACTGTATATGTATCCTTTTTTGTTTTCAGGTCATCTCTAAGCTTTTTGTGAAGCCACATTGGCTTCTTCTTTTGTCTTCCACCTTTTCTTCTTGTTGGAATTGTTTGTCATTGTGCCTTGAGAATTTCCTTTTTTAAAAGCTCCCACCCATCATCTAAAGAGTGGGGTTTGTTTTTACTTGTGCTTCCAGAACCAAGGGAAGCTAGCTTGACTGGCAAACAATTTATGCAAGAAGAAATGAGTTTTTACTTATGGAATTTCAGCTGCTATGTTCGAACTGCTTTCTCACGAACACCGATTTTAAGGTGCTGGAATTCTTACTTCTTACATAGGGATTTCAGGGATTTTTTGGGTGAATGCTTGGAATTTTATACAAAGGGCAGATACTCTTTGAGTTTGCATCTTTAGAAGTAGTATTCATTTCTGTAGCACTTCCTGGTGGACACAATGTTTTGCAGTTCTTTTTTCTTGATCTGTTTAGCTCTGTGAGATTGATAGAGGCTGGAAAATGGTGCCTTACCTAAGGCTACCTGATGAGCTTCAGTGGGTATCTGAATCTGTCTCTCATGATCCAGCACAACCTCTGTCTACTATTTCACACTGGCTTCCAGTCACCTTTGTAAAGTGCCCCCAAAATCTGGTGAGGTGCAAAGACTGTGGGCCATATCTGGGGTTAGCAACCAGCATATGAAACTAGGGTTTATTTGTTTATTACATTTATATCCCACCCTTTGCTCCAAGGAGCCCAAGGCAGTGTACATGATCCTCCTCTCCATTTTGTCCTCCTAACAGCCTTGTGAGGTAGGTTAGGCTGAGAGTCAGTGATTGGCCCAAAGTCACCCAGTGAACTTCATGGCTAAGTTGGGACATGAAACAGGGTCTCCTCAATCCCAGTCCAACATGCTAACCACTATACCACACTGGCTCCACATATCCTGGTTAGTAAGCAGAAATTAAATCACCGTTTTCCACTGGTACAATGGGAAACTGGTTAAGCAAACCATAATAGAGGTACTGAAGCCAGCACATGAGGGCAGGGCCAAGGAGCAAGCAGATGGGTGTGATGCTTGTTCTCAGAGAATAAACTACAAATAAGCCAAGCTTGTTACATCTTAACCTGTCCTTTGCCTACAGCACTTCTCTAGGTACCTTTTAAAGTTACCCAGTCACAGGCTCCTCTCCCTGCATATTTTGGATTATCTCCTAAACTATCTCTAAATGCATTTCAATCAAAATGTGATTTTATATGGGCTGATCTTGGAAGTGTATTATTTTTATTCTTACTCAGTGTTTGTATAGAACATAAGAAGAACCATGCTGAATCTGACCAAGGGTCCATGTAGTCCAGCATTCTGTTCACACACTGGCCAACAAGCTGTCGACCAGGAAACCACAAGCAGGACACAAGTGCAGCAGCACACTCCCACCCATGTTCCCCCAAAACTGGTGTACATAGATAGACTCACAGCCTCTGGTACTGGAGGTAGCACATAGCCATCAAGACTAGTCGCTATTGATAGCTTTTTCCTCCAGGAATTTGTCTAACCCCCTTCTAAAGCCATCCAAATTGGTGGCCATCACTACATCCTATAGTAGCGAATTCCATAGTTTAACTATGCGCTGCGTGAAGAAGTACTTCCTCTTAATCTGTCCTGGATCTCCCAGCAATTAGCTTCATGGGATGACCTGGGGTTCTAGTACTTAGAGAGAGGGAGAAAAATGTTTCCCTATCCACATTCTCCACACCATGCATAATTCTGTAGACCTCTATCATGTCTCCCCTTACCCTCCAAAGCTAAACAATCCCAGCTGTTGTAACTTTCTCTCATAGAGGAGATACTCCAGCCCCTTGATCTTTTTAGTTGCCCATTTCTGCACTTTCTCCAGCTCTACAATACCTTTTTTTAGGTATGGTGACCAGAACTGTAAACAGTATTCCAATTGTGGTCACACATAGATTTGTATAAGGGCAATATGATATTGGCAGTTTTATTCTCAATTCCTTTTCTAATTAGGCCTAACATGGAGTTTGCCTTTTTTACAGTGGCTGCTCACTGGATTGACATTTTCATTGAGCTGTCCACCACAACCCCAAGATCTCTTTCTTGGTTGGTCACCGCTAGTTCAGATCCCATCAGATTATACTTGAAGTTGGGATTTTTTGCCCCAATGTGGATCACTTTATACTTGCTTATATTGAATTGCATATGCCATTTGGATGCCCATTCTCCCAGTTTGGGGAGATCCTTTTGGAGCTCTTCACAATCCCTTTTTGTTTTAACCACCCTAAATAATTCGGTGTCATCCGCAAACTTGGCCACTTTACTGCTCGCTCCTAATTCCAGATCATTTGTGAACAGGTTGAAAAGCATTGGTCCTAATACAGATCCCTATGGGACCCCACTGTTTACTTCCCTCCGTTGGGAGAATTTACCATTTATTCCTACTCTCTGCTTTCTGTTCTTTAACCAGTTACTGATCCATAAGAGGATCTTCTTATTCCATGACTGTTAAATTTGCTCAGGGGTCTTTGGTAAGGGGCTTTGTCAAAAGCCTTTTGGAAGTCCAAGTAAACAATGCCTACCAGATCACCCCTGTCTACATGTTTACTGACACTCTCAAAGTATTGTAAAAGGTTAGTGAGACAGGACTTACCTTTGCAGAAGCCATGTTGATTCTTTTTCAGCAGGGCTTGCCCTTCTATATGCTTACTAATTGTATTTTTAATAATGCCTTCAACCAGTTTACTCGGAACAGATCTTAAGCTAACCGGCCTGTAATTTCCCAAATCCCCCCTGGATCCCTTTTAAAAAACTGGTGTTACATTGCCTGTCTTCCAGTCTTCTGGTATAGAGGCTGATCTTAGGGACATGTTGCATATTTTGGTTAGAAGATCAGCAGTTTCATATTTGAGTTCTTTGAGAACTCTAGGATGGATACCATCTGATCCTGGTGATTTATTTGCTTTCAATTTATCAATAAGATTGAGAGCTTCATCTTTTGTCACCACTATTTGCCTCAGTTCCTCAGACTCCCTTCCTGAAAACATCAGTTCAGACACAGGTATCTGTCGTCTATCTTCTGCAGTGAAGACAGATGAAAAGAATTCGTTCAGCTTCTCTGCAGTCTCGTCATATTCCTTCAGTACTCCTTTAACTCCATTGTCATCCATTGGTATAGTATTCTGTATAGTCCATATTCTTCTTGAGTGTCTTGCAAAAAACAAGTGGGGTGTAAAATAATAAAAATAAGTAAAATAATCATGCTTTGGTATCTGTGGGAAGGGTATGTTGAGGGGTTTCTGAAAGCATGCTAAGAGCGAGATGGAGTTTCTCTAGTTTACATTAGCAATTGTGAGTATGAAACCCAGGGCAGTTGTAGAATTCATCTGGAACAGGAGGGTGTGAGGTTGGGTATGTGGCACAGCCACATCTGGGATATATATATATATATATTTTGCTGGCTGGAAAAAGTTAAGGATTGACTAAGGCCAAAGTTAATTGTGCACTTCCCATGTCTTCAGTGCCATAGTTTTATGGGATTGTGAGGGAAACATTTACGCCATCACTCCCAGAGTAATTTTGCTGATTGCAAAGTAAAGATATGCCTCTGCAAATTTGCTTTTTTGGCAAACTACCTGTCTCTGCCTCCCTTAAAGGCTCTGACCTTCCATAACTCATTCCCTGACTCACTCCCTGTTGGAAGTGGAATAGGAGAGGAGATGGTTCAAGAGCCAAAAGAACAATTAATGCTGCTGTGTGTCTGGATTCATCACTGGAATGTGGTGTTTGTTTCTCTTCCCATCCACATGATGGAAGTGGCAGAGGAGGATAGCGCGACAGCAGGGCTGTGACTTCTGTGTCCCCATGGATCAATCATATGTGTTCCCAATATTAGTCTTGGAAGACAGAGATTATGTTTTCAGCATAATTCTTCAGGTCTTCTGTCTCTTTCAAGGAAAGCCAAATGTGCATCTGCTGTGGGACTTGTGACAAGCAAGATTTTTGCCATCCTCCTTGTCAAAACCAGTCTCTCCTGCCTCCCAAAGTGTTCAAGAACCATAGACGCTGCTTGCTACTACCACCATTGTCAACACTATGGATATTTCCACTTGTTTTATTTTTGTGTAAAACATCCACCCTCCAATACCTTTTAACGTTGGATAGCAGAATCAGAGTGTTTACTAATGAGTAGGCAGAGAGCTAAAAACCAAACCACAGTTTTGCAGTATTGAAAGAAAACAGGTTTATTTTAAAGCAGGGCTGGGGAACACTTTTTATGTGGGGGGCCAAATTGTCCCCCACAGGACCCTCCATAGACCAGATGACATCAGCTGGCGTGGCTGAACCCTGCTCAATAGCATTGCACCACCAACTTTCCTTTCTCTATGCCTCTCTCCACACAGAGAAAGGGACATAGACGACACGGGGAAGACGGCACTTCCCCCAGTGTTGACCAAGTCCCAACTTTGTGTGTTCCCAAGGGGTGCCATGCTGGCCAAGTCTGTTTACGCTGTGCCCCATAGGGACAAAGTGCACTTCACAAATGGACTCAGCTGACGTCATTTGGTTCCCAGCCGGAGCGTCACCCAGTGCTTTGGCAGGGACCAGCTTTGCACACTGCATGCATTCCCCTATTGGGAATGATGTGAGGCAGGTGAAGCACTTACCCAAGAGGCAGGGAGAGGAATCCCCTTGTTATCTCTGTATCTGTGATCACAGATAATAAGGGGATTCCCCTTTATGACGGTTCCCCTCCTAACTGACAGGTTGAACAGTGCACTAAGTAAGGGGAATCCACTTGTTATCTCCGATCTGTGATAGATTAAGCCTCTGCAGGCTAGATGACGAACCTCCATGGGTCAGAGGTTCCTCATTGCTGTTCAAAAAGGAATTAAAACACATGGCATATCCACAAAAGTTTTTAAAACCTGTCTAAAAGCCATCTCTCTTTTACTAGCCTGTTTGAATGCAAGGTACATACATACTTGCTGAGTAAATAAGTCATACTCAGTTGTCCAGAACTGGCTTCTAGTGTTTGGGGACAATGCTCCCAAGATTAAATACAGCCAAAACAAAGAAGCATGTGGAAATGGAGTCAGTTCTAAATAGAACATTACCCTGAATTTACCAGGTTCCACCCTTAATAGAGGGAAGTGTTCTGGTAGAAAGAAACCGCTGCCTCCTCTTTGAGAATTGGACCTATTCATTTCTGATATAGTGATGCACTGCAGGACTTGGAACAGAAAAGCTGACATTTTAACTCTTAAATGTTGAGCAATTTAATTAGATGCAGGGAAGATATAGTAATGCTTCACATCCTTTGCATTAGCCTGACAGGAATTTCATCTCATGCAATTACAGGACATTCCAAGTTGATATTCTCCAGCAGCCCTGTATCCCAGCACCAAATGTAGTGGATTCTGACATAGAAGTCAGTGGGCTATGATTACATATAATCATTGCAGAATGATTTCTTTTCATGACTTCCTTTAAAAAGTTAATTGTTTAAGGAAAAATAACATTTATTGGTAACTTCCATAAACTATTCCATCAGGTTTAAGAAATCTTGGAAGTACTGCTACTACAAATTTCTCTTGGGCCATTGTATTAATTTTGCCATTAATTTAGTGGGAATTTTAAGCTTCTATAAACTTTTCTAATAGCAATGTTTTTCCCCTTTACAGGTTAGGCTGTTGAGATAAGAAAGCGGCGGACATTCAAGATTGGATGGATTCTTTCCCACTGTGCAGTCATGCCCCTCTCTTGACGTGCCTGCCAATGCCAGCACTTCCTTCATCAACTCTTTCATCACATTTGACCGACAACATCATAGAATATGATCAAGGAGTCTGAACCAGCTGTTTTCATGGACACAATCTCCATAGTGACTATGGGAAGGGGAGGGAAAAGAAGAGAAGATGGGGGAATTAAAGAGGGAGGGATAAGATATATATATAGATATATATATATATAAAGATCTATTTTTAGTCTTGATGATAGACTTGTTTTAAATGAAAGGTGCGCTATCCCTTTTTATGCATTAAATTCAATTTTTAGGACCCAGCTATGTTCCAAGTTGCTCATAAAGAAATAGTAAAATTCAAACAAGGCCTTTGCAAATGGATCTCATCGTGTTCATAAGGAGTTATGGAGGTATGAGCTTGCTTAATCAAACTTGTCTCTTCACTCCATCTTCCACAACAGAAAACCCAGGTTTTAAAGAATACAGACTTTTGTTGTTGTTGTTGCTGGCAAAATTGTCTGTAAGGGCGGGAGGTGGGCGTGAATGGTTGCAGGGGATAGGATGTTTGTATTTGTGTATGTGTGAAGAGGGGATTTGTTTTCCTTTTTAAGAAACACTATTTATTTTTATTAAGAAAGGAAGCCTGATAAGAATCAGAGGATTCCTACGTCATGTGGCTTGTGAAATAAGAGTGGCTTCTACTAGCTTCATTTTCAGATACTCTGACCTTATATACATGACTCTGTGTACCAAAAGGTGGGGGATTTGGGCCATTCTTGGCATTGACAAATATTCCCAAATCATTCCAAGGAGCTTCTGCCTTTTTTCACAGGCAGCCTAGAGGGAGGATGTTGGCTTGCCTACCATAAAGGGGCGTTCAACAGGAAGTCTGAATGTTGACATAATCAGTGTGTGTTGAGCTGACCAGGAAAATCCAATTAACCCTTCTCTGTCTTTTGTTTCCCAAAGGAAGGAAGGGAGAATGTCAATTTAGCAGCCTACACCACATGGTTAATTTTTTGTTTGTTTGTACATTGTGTAATTTTAAACATTTGAGTTTTAAAAAAACATTTTATCTTGTTAAGGCCTTAAGAAGGGGTTAGTGCATCTTTCAGGGGTCACTCTGCCATGGGAATAAAATAGCTGTTTAACAAACAGTTTTATATAAAAAAACTAAAACAAAACAAAAAAAACCCACAAAAAAACCTAATAAACTTCATTTTAACCTTGTTTCATCTGTGGAGTTTAATGTATTTCCCCTTCCTTTGAACAAACCTTTTTTTGGGGGGTTGCCCTTCGTGTAGTTTACATATCGACTTAACTGTCTTCTTTTAAGATGGGCCTTCCTTCATAACCTTCTGGAATGGACCAGAGAGGCTATTGACATTGATATGGAACAAGCTTTCTGAGGTTCTTTTATCTAGAGCACGGGGGTGGGGAACCTCTGGCCCAAAGGGTATGCCAGTTGAGCCCATTGTCATCTTCTCAGTCCTGGCCCCCACATCGCAAGTAGCCCTTTAAAAAAAACCACACGCTTCCATTGGTGCCAATTGAAGCATTAAAAAAAAGTCTAATTCCTGTACCAGTCAGGTGATTTTCTGTGGGATCAAAGCGCGGAAGAAAAGGCTTAAGCCTCCCATTCCCTGCATACTGTAAACAACTCCCCCTGGAAGTTGTCCCTGTGCTATTAGCTTTTAAAATAGCTTCTTTTATTGCTCCTGGAACCTTTTAAAAAGCCTAATTGCTTTGTGGTGTGTGTGTGTGTATGTGTGTGAGAAAGGAAGGCTTCTGAGAGGGAGAGGGAGAAAGAGAAAGATGGGAAGAGAATCAGTGGAGGAAGAGATGGCTGGATGATGTGTGTGTGTGTGTGTGTATATGAGAAAGAGAGAGTCTTGTGTGAGTGGGATGGCTCCATCCTTGCTCACAGCTGACATGCGGTCCTTGACAGATTTCCCCAGAGGGAATGGTACCCTCGGGGTTGGGCGGAAGAATCTCTACCCCTGACTAGAGAATGCCATCATCAAGACTGGTCTCCATAACCTTACTTTCTAGAGATCTAGCATACTTACTGAGGTTTACTAGCTTTTTAGTGGCTCCTGGGCTCTGTTTTTCTTTTCCTTTCCAGCATCTCATTCACCCAGCTAGGCTCAAGCCAAAGTAGGAGGGCAGCCAAGTGTTAGAGACAGACAGACCAACAGCCAAAGGTGGGAACAATGAACAAACCCCGTTTTCACAGCCTGGTATTCTACCCTAAACAAAAATACCTATTTTTCATTATTTGAAATGCTAAAAGGAAAAGAAAATCAGGAACACAAATGATTCTAGTATTCTTTACATTGTGGTCATGGAACAAAGCTTAAAATTCAAAGAGGAGTAAAATCTATTTGTACAAATTTAATCTGTTCAAAGTGCGAGAAAGATATGCTCTAGTGAAAAGAGGTCACAAGAAAAGCCCTGCTGGATCACAACAGGGATCTTTCTAATCTAGCATCCTAACAGTGGCCAGCCAAATGCTTACTCAAGGCAGATATGAAGACAACAGTCCTTCCCTCTTTGTTTGCCCTTGAACCTGCAGGTTCCATACAGCTGTCAGTGCTAATAGTGAGTAACAGGCATATTCTTCATGGAGTCATATAATCAGTTTATTAAAGTTATCTCAGCCAGCGGCTTAGTATCTACCTGATACTACCGCTGACCAATTTTACTGAGTGACCCCAAGTTCTAGCATGAGTCAGAGATACGTTTTTCTATATAGAGTACACCAGAGATGAGAAACACACTGCCCTCAAAATCATAAAAAAAATATTTGGGGGGTGGCATCCAGAGCGGCCATTTTGACACTTTTTTTTACCCCTTAGTGCTCCATAGCCACTACAGAGCTATGGTGCCCTGTATGCCTTTTTAAAAACAACAACAACCCAGCACTGTGAGGGATGGGGGAGGTGCAGTCCGCAGGGACAAAAATGGCTACCAGACCTCCCAAAGTTGCCCACCCATGGTCTACATCATACAGCGTTTTATAAATACCATGTTCTTCCACCACCCAGTCTCCAGTGCATAGCTGCAAGAAATTGCAATTGGTCAAAGCTCATCTAAGGACAATAGGAATAAGACTGAAAAGAATAAAATCACCACTTCTGTAAGTAAATGTTTTGACGTTGGTAGATTTTGTTACATTAGGATACCAGTGAAGTAACTAAAAACAAATGGGAGTTGGGCCAATTTCTCATGTTGCAGAATATATTAATGGAAAGCAAAATGTGAAAGTGAACCAGAGACCTTGGATGCTTTTGAATTAGCCACACGTTTTGCCACAAGTGGCAAGCTGATAAAGGCTAAAATGCTATGCTTTTGGAGTGCAAAAGATGCTGCTGGAAGTCGGATTGCAATTGTAACTGAATGTATAGCTTGTATTTAAAAATGCTTTGCGGGAAATGTAAAATCCAGCAAAAGGAAGATGTTTATTTATTTTTAAACGTTTTTATCCCGCTTTTTGGTCTAAAGACTTTCAAATACAAAGGTCTGTCATAAGAATCTATTCAGTTTAATAAAACTTCAGTAGGAAGATTTATCTAACAAAAGGACTGGAATTAATTCAGGCCCAAGACAAGACTAATAGTGATGGCATGAAATTCCACAGCCAGGTTCATAGGTTTGATGCCAAATGATTAGCTCAAGACTTTATGCTTAAAAGGGTACAGTCCACAGGTATTTTAAAGATCTGGACAATTCCATTAACAACAGCTCTGCGGATTGTGGAATAAAGAACACAGAAATTCGGGAGAAAGTGTGGAGGAGAGAAAAGTATTAGAAAGAATGTGGTTTCATTGGACTCAAGAGACGACTATCCCACTGTCAAAATTTAGATAGTAATCTTATCAGGGCAGGGACCTGGATTTTTTTGTCTGTTTTATTTTTTAATTATGCTGCTTTGCAAATCAGCATATGTGTTGATATTGCCATACAAATTTATGACTGCGTGCGCTGTAGAGTTGGAAGAGATCTCGGAAGTGTCCTTGGAGGTCATCTAGTCAGGATCTGCAGTGCGGGATGCAGCTACAGCATCCCTGACAGATGGCCATCCAGCCTCTGCTTAAATACCAGTGAAGGAGAATCCACCACCTCCAGAGGCAGACTGCTCCACTGTCAGACACTCTTATAGTTAGGACGTTTCTCCTAAAGTTTAGCCAAAATCAAATTCTTAAAGCCCAGATTACACGCTCAGTTTTTTCATCCCTTGCTATCATGAATTCCAAAATGACACAGTCCCCCAAGGTTCCTCCATTTTCACTTCACCAACCAGTTCTACCCTGTTGCCCATGGTAGCAGACTCCCTTGTTCCTTCCACCTTCTGAGAAATGAAGTCTGCAAGGCAAGAATTTATGGGGCATTCCATTCTTAGCAGAGTCAGACTTCCAGCAATGTCAGGATAGTTGACAGAGATGTGAAGGCCCAGAAAAATGGGGAAACTCCCTCTTTTTTCTGAGGACCATTCCCCCCCCCCCAATTGAACAGCTTTGGATTATGAAATATTTTCTTTTAGAATTTAAGACAAAGTATTTATATATTGTTATCCAACCTGTACTCCCCCAAAAATGATTTCTAAAAACTATATAATAAGAAAGACTAGAGACGTCAAATGTATGGAAATAAGCCATGGGGAAAATACTTTGTTTTAATCCTCTCTGTAAGATTCCCAGCATAGTTAGTTCTTTCATTCCTTATTGAAAGTATTGATCTAAGGTATATTTCAGTGATAGACATTTATGCTCAATTTCCCAACATGTGAGTAGAGTCACCATTGTGCATTCATGACAGTAAATGTGCATTCTTGACAGTTTGGGTTTTGTTCTATAGAGTCTTGTGTTTCTGATGGTGTAGCAGTCATTTACTGTAGTTCTAGTCTATTTAGGCAATTATTACAAATTTATTACCCAAGTTTACTTTTTAAAGTTTTAAAATGATAATTTTATGAGCAAACTAAATTATACATAAAATAATTAGGAACAGAAAGGCTGCTTTATGTTCCTAAAGCAGCCCTCCCCAACCTGGTGCCCTCCAGATGTTTTGGACTACAGTGCCCAGCATTCCTGACCATTGGCCATGCTGTCTGAGGCTGGTGGAAGCTGAAGTCCAAAATATCTGGAGGAGACCAGGTTGGGGAAGGCTGTCTTAAAGCAGCAAAATGACTTTAGATCCGTAAAGAATGCTAAAAAAAGAAGTATTGCTTATTTTTCATTTTTTCCCAGAATTTCCAATTTTTCTTTAAAAAACAAAACACCCCCCCTTTTTCCCGTGGCTTCAAAATTTCCAGAAATTTTACATGCCTAGTTGAAATCCCCCATTATTGCTACGGCTTACCTTTGTGAAAGTTTTGTAATCTGTTTCACGAACAAATTGCCCATATCTTCCCAGTTAGCTGGGTGGTCTGTAGTATACTGCCACAATATAGCTTTTGTTCCTCCTACCATTAGGGTTTCAACAAGACTTCCACTCTCAGATTCATGGATTTCCATGCAGGTGTATACATTCTTTATATATAACTCTACTTCCTTTCATTTGGGTCTGTTCCATTTGCACATGGTATACCTTTGAATTACTATATTCCAGTCATGAATCTCATCTCATCAAGTTGCAGAGATACGTATAAGATTGTAGTAATCTTCCTGTATTAGAATTTGAAGTTCATCATGTTAGTTCCCCAAATCCCATGTCTTAGTATATAGATGGCATGGGTGTTCCACTTTTCCTGCTATATTTACCTGCAAATTATGGGACACTCACTCCAGTGCCTTGCTTTTTCCTTTTTTGTGACACATGTTTTTGTTCATAGTAATTGTATCAGTACTTTGCTCTGGATCTTGCCTATTTCCCCCACAGGATTTAGTGTTGAAGACCTCTTGATCAAGCTTACAAGGTTCCTGCCAAATACAGTCAGGGCCAGAAATATTGGAACAAGGATAACTGGTTTGGCAGTTGGCCTCTGTACACCACCACATTGAAGTTGAAAGGAAACCCACCCAGATGGGAGCCAAGTCAGGACTTTCAGCTGTAATTTAAAGAGTTTCACAAAAGTGGGGCACTAACCATTCAGGAAGGACAGCCAGTGGCATACACACACACCCATTGTTGGTGGCTCTTAAGTAATGGAACAAACCAACATCATTTCAAACGTAAGGATCGCCTTTAATATCTGGATGAAAATCCTATGCAGTCAATGACTGCCTGAAGTCTGGAACCCATAGACATGACCAAATGCTGAGTTTCCTCCCTCGAGATGCTTTGCAAGGCTTTTACTGCAGCTGCCTTCAGCTGCTGCTTGTTTGTGGATCTTTCTGCCTTCAGCCTTGTCTTCAGTAAGTGAAAAGCATGCTCTATTGGGTTGAGATCAGGTGACTGACTTGGCCATTGAAGAACATTCCATTTCTTTGCCTTGAGAAACCCTTGGGTAGCTTTTGCTATATGTTTTGGGTCATTATCCATCTACAATATGAAGCGACGTCCTATCAGTTTGGCAGCATTCCACGGAATCTGAGCAGAAAGTATAGCCCTATACATTTCAGAATTCATCCTGCTGCTTTGATCAGCAGTCAGGTCATCAATAAACACCAGTGACCCGGTTCCATTGGCAGCCATACATGCCCATGCCATAACACTGCATGTTTGACAGTTGATGTGGTATGCTTTGGATCATGAGCTGTCCCATTCCTTCTCCATACTTTTCCCATCATTCTGGTACAAGTTAATCTTGGTTTCATCAGTCCAAAGAATCTTATTCCAGAACTGGGCAGGCTTTTTTAGGTGTTTGTTGGCAAAGGCTAATCTGGCCTTTTGGTTCTTGAGCGTTAAAAGTGGTTTGCACCACTTCTTTTTCAGGATGTTCCAAACTGTTGTATTGGCCACTCCCACTGTTTTTGCTATCTCTCTGATGGATTTATTTTGTTTCCTCAGCCTAATGATGGCCTCCTTCACTTGCATGGACACCTCTTTGGGCCTCCTGTTGGGAGTTCCAGTGAACAGCTACCAAATGCAAATGTAACACTCAGAACCACCTCCAGGCCTTTCATTTGCTTGATTGGTCATGGGGTACCCAGGAAACAGGCCACACCTGGCCATGCAGCTGCTGGTCAGCCATTCATTCCCTTACTTATGAGCCACCAACAATGGGGCTGTGTGTATGCCACTGGCTGTCCTTCCTGTATGGTTAGTGCCCCACTTTTGTCAAACCCCTTGAATTACAGCTGAAAGTCCTAACTTCGCTCCCATCTGGGTGTGTTTCCTTTCAACTTCAATGTGGTGGTGTACAGAGGCCAACTGCCAAAACAGTTATCCTTGTTCCAATATTTCTGGCCCTGACTGTACATTCTTTCCATTTTTGGTGAGGTGCACTCCATCTCTTGTCCAGAGTACTTCATCTTGGTAGAGTTGGCCATGGTTCAAGAAACCAAATATTTCTCAGCACCACACATGCATGGCCAGGTAGTCATTTCTAGTATCCTGCTTTCCCTACCAGAGCTCGCACCTTTGATAGGAAGGAGCAATGAAAACACCACTTGTGCTCCCAAGTCCTTCATTTGCCTACCTAGAGCCTCATAATCTTTCAAATCCCATTCAAGATTTATTCTGGCTGTATCATTTATTCCCCTATCAGTCCGTGGGTTTGTTGAGTCTCAGCAGCTTCTCTGTCACATTTGAATACATGCTCCAAGGAGGCAACACACCTTTCAAGATGACATTTCAGGTGTGGACACAGCTATCTCTATCCCTCTCAATAGGAAGTCTCCAAACACCACTACCACCAACATGTGTTCCCTCCTCCTCAGTTTGGTGGTTAGAGTTCTTCCTTCCCTGGCAGCCTGAGTGTCTGCAGTAATGTTCTGTGGAGCAAGGGGGGATGTTTCATTTCCAAATGACCCAGAGACCTCCCTCTGTGGGAAGAGCTGGTGTTGATCAACAACACATAAATATCTCCTGATTCTTCTGGTCCTATGTATCACATTATTCTATGTGCCCATAATCTCAGATGGAACTAAAGGCAAGTTCCATGCTGGGACTATAGCCACGATCGGATTTTCTGTTGGCCATTGCTTCTGCCTGCAGAATGAATTACCAGCCCTGCATTGTGATCTATCCTTTTGCAGATACACAAGTTGGTTTCTGTCCTGACAACTTCTGTAAAGCTACCTCCCAATTTTACCCAATGCAGGATATAAACCACCTTTCCAGAACCTACAAATAATAAACTGTGTGCTCTACATGGATTAGATCTCCACAGGGTTCTAGCTTTCTAACTTCATAAAGGTAAGAATTCTGAAAAGGTCAATAGACTTTTTGTCTGTTGTAGGCTGCCTCATAAGAAAATATATCTTCACAAATACTGGGTAGTCTACTTTGCCAGTAGGCTAAGTCACCTCTACCTAAGATCAAGAGCCATCACCTCAAGGAGTTGCTGTGTTGTTAGCCATTGCTGGTGATGGTGGTAGCGCTTTGTAAAGATGCTACGTGGGCTACGTCAGTCACAGTAATTAGGTAAAATTATTTTCTTGTTGTGAAACCTTGTGCTGATGCCACCTTTTGGACGAGCTGTTCTTCAGATTCTCTTTGATTGAGACCATCAGCCCCGATATCAAGGTATGTTAAGTTACCAGTCACCCTGTTGTGGGACTGCACATAGACCACAAAGAAGAAAAAGAGTTTGCTTACAATATCTAGTGTTTTTCACGTAGTCACCTATGCAATCATGATCCACTCTCCATCCATATTGGTATCTCTCAATTTGTTAATTGACACTAGCACTGCTGGGTAGAAGGAAATGAGTGTGATTTCCCTCTGCCAGGACCTGATGGTATGTGTGTGGAGGGCGATTCTCTTTTCTGGAGGGGAGAGGCAGAGGAATGCTAGCTCCATGATGAAGAGTTCTAGAAGGTTCTGAGATGCTTTGCACCAGTCTAGAACCCAGCTGTGGAATTACATAGATGACAACTGAAACACCACCAGTTACAGGTAAGCAGTCTTTCTTTTCTCTGCCATTACCATGGTTGTTGGTATCAGCCAGTGTGTTGTAGTGGTTAGTGTCACAGTCACACTAAGATCAGGGAGACCTAGCCAGGTTCAAATTTCCACTCAGCCATGATGCTCATTGGGTGACCTCATTTTGTCCTCAGGCTTGTTGTGAGGATAAAACAGGTGGGTTTGTGTGTGTGGCGGCGGGGGGGATGACACACTATGAATGCTGTCCTTATATCCTTGCAGGAAGAGTGGGATAAAAATGGAATTAATAAATAAATGCTGCTGCAGCAGCGATAATCATTTTATTTTGAATTTATAAGCTGTCCATCCACAAGGGAGCAAAGGGTGGTGTAAATGACATGATAAAAAGCAAAATACAATATAATAATGATAAAATTACAAAGTAAGAGGCATAAAGTCTATTCAACAAGCAAGCAAACATCAATCCTTTTTTTAATGTAATTTTAAAATGTATCCCCCCCAAAAGTAACGAGTTGATGCTGAAAAGAAAGCAAGGTTGGCAACACAATATTTATGAGGATGTTTGAGGTGCCCCTCCCCTAATGCCACTACACCCTCTCATAGAATAAACATCCAGTAGGTCTTTAAAATATAATGAAATGGCAAAGTGCCTTTGTTTCTCTTTCCTCCTCAGGACTGGTAATGGCAAACTATTTTTGCCTGGAAGGAGCGCTGAGGAACTGTGGGACGGGAAAGAAATCTCTGGAGAAACTAGTCATTGAGGAAGCTGGACACTCGTGCTCTGCATTTAGCTCTGAGGAAGGTTTGTCAGTTCTAGGAACACTGAGAAAGGGAAGAGTGTTACAGTTTAAAGCAGGTAGAAGAATTAAAGAGATTCTGATCTCCATTCTGGAAATATTTGTGGGACATACCACATGCCATGAACTCCTTCCTTGCTCCCTTACTTGAGTTTTTAGAATATTTGCAATATTCCTTGGATCAGGATCACTCCTTCCTCTAGGCTTGGCAAGCTGGCAAGGTCCCATTCCTGGTGATGAATGTACTAGTAATGTACTTTTTTGGAAGAAGTAAACAAAGAATTAAACAACTGAGCTTAGGACAATAACAAGTGTTTATCTTATTAGTAAGGCTTTCAGTCTGGAAAGTCAACTTGTTGCTGACTCTTCATGAAGAAATTAATTATCTACTACCTTAGCAGCAGGAAGATACTTCACAGGAGTTCAGATTAAGAATCAGATTGATTTAGAAGAAGAATCAGGAAAAGGGATGGGAGTTCAGCAATGAGAAGCCCTGTGCAGTCTTCTTCCTCGAAGCTTTTCAAGGAAAGGCAAGTAGATGCCTATCAGAAATACTTTAGGAGGAAGGAAATTAGGCAATGATATCATGGTTGGATAAGCCACTGCCACTGTAACATTTGGATCCAACCTATTTTTATTGTTATGCATCACTTATAAAATCACCAAATATTTTCTAGACGCGGTAAAACGAATAAAAAACAAAAGAGGCCCAACCCAAAGGCTTACAATCTGATAGACTCAACACTAAAGGAAAAGAGGAGAGGGACAAGGAAATCCAGCGACCTCAGGCACCAGTTCTGAAAGTCATATACCCTAGGGAGGAGAGGAGCCAAATGGCAGCTGGTTTCTCAGCCTAGCCGATGGAGTGGGCTGTGCTGCCCATCGCTTCCTCAGCAGCAGCCAGGTGAACTGACTGCCAGCAGATGACGGTTCAGGCAGCAGAGGACCAATGATGGCGCAGGCTTAAATAACTGTTTGCAAGAAGTATTGATACTCTCTCAGTGCCAGGTTGGATACTGTGCAGCCGAAGGGGTTAAATATGTTTTTGGAATTGGCGTCATTTTGGGGTAGGTGATTGCATGTATAACTTCCTGTTGGAATATGAAGTACCTCTGTTCTAGTGCGTATTTAAGGAAATCATATAACATGTAGTTATTATGTATATGTGGCTTTAAGGGAGGGAGAGAGTGAGTGAGAGACAGACACACACACACACACACACACACACACACCCCTCGAGGGTAAAATGAACACACCTGCCTGGATATCTCACCACCATTGAAGCTCACTGATCAAGTCACCTGGAATTTGAGGTTTGAATAATTTTTGGTGGTCTTTCAAAACTGTTAGATTTGTTGGTATAACCATGTTATGGAAGCTTTGTATTTGTTTCACAGTCAGTCTTCCTTTGGGAGAACTAATAAGTTGTTTTGGGTCGGAGAGACATCTTAAATGATTGTCTGGCCTTCACTCTCACAGCATGGGCTCATTGGTGGTGGTGAGTTCTGGAATACTTTGAAGACGTTACCCACATCATTCTGATTTCAAATATCTCATGCTTGTATTGGAACTGTGTAACCTCATATGGGGATTTATATTACGTTATGTTATGTTTTCCAGTTAATGAAATTGTACCCATGAAGTACTGATTTTCCGAAGAAGCTGTTTATGGTGAAACAGGATTGAAGCCGGATTCCTGTAATCAATCTCCATTTATAACAATCGAAGTTTCAGTTTTGTACACGAATGTTCGTATGTGTTGTCCTATGCCTTTGCGTGTTTTTCCCATGGGGCAAAAAGTCAGTTTTGTGGGTGTAGCTAAGCTCCCCCTTGTCCGATCTGCCCCAAAGTTTGCACATAGATAGCTACATCATTTTCTAGCCAATTAGCTAGGTTTGGTGCAAAACAAAGCTTATTATGGGATGTTATAGGGAAAAAGGATTCATCTCTCATGAAGGGCCTCATGAGTAGAAATTAGTGTTGCCCTTTCAGATATAGGTCTTCTAGTGCATAGGCTATGGTAGAAATTTTTTTTAGTGAGAACATTTGAGAAAAAAGATTGAAAACACATGACCAACTGCCAGTTGCGCAAAATATGTTTGGAAAGCCATCAAATTTGCCATTCGGGGAGGGAATGGGCTAACTAGCAGCGAGGTCCAAAACCAGCAAGGTTGGTCAAGGGGGGAGATCTGAGCTCCCCCCCAAACCCATTTGTTTGTATTGTGTGGAGTCGGTTGGAGGCTTGGGAATGTTCGCACTGAGTGGCATGCAGCCAGAGGGGGCAGGATTTAGAGGGGCTCTTTGGAGCCCCATGGCAGAGCAGCTTGGTCCAGGGCAATGAAGCAAGGCCGGGAGAGGGAATTAAAGGGGCTGCGCCCTGCCCCTGCAGAAGGGGGGTTGAATCACTGTTTTTGTTTCCATGGGGTTGTGACTGAATAAATGGGGGTTAGGGGAATGCATTTAAGTCTGTGCTGTCACGTTGTGTAAAAATGTATTTGGGCTTGGTGTGTGCGTGGGGGGGAGGGATTTGCAAACTGATAAATGTGTGTGTGCGCGTGCGCACGTGCGTGTGCTTAGTGTGGGTGGATTCTATCCGTAATACAAATCCTTTTCAGTTTATGGTGCTGCAACTTAAGATGACACTTGTTGTGATAGAATACACATTGGCATTATTTGCTGGTGTGTGCCAAGTGCTTTTAAATGATAGGAAAGAGACAGCAATCCTATGTAGGTCAACTCAAAAGTACGTCTCACTGAATTCAATGGGACTTACTCCCATGTAAGCATGTGTATGTGTGTGAGAAATGGGTCATTCCCCCCACACACACTGTTTTTCAGTGTTGGAGAAGCCATTTCTGCTAGTAATTGCTTTATCTGTGCTGTTACTCTGGGTACATATGTGGGGGATGGGAGGGTTGGTGGGTTGAACTGTTTGTAAATTTGGGCCTGGGATTGATTTTGTTTTGCTGAGTCATGACCATGTGGTTTTAAAAATCCTTTCTTTCCTTTTGGTGGTGCAAATTAAAACATATTCCTGGCTAAATTTCTCCTGCTTAATGTTTGCTGGGCCGTGTTTTAATAGCGCTTTCTTAGCCCATGAAAGACAGAGGCCTACATACTGTGACTAAAGCTTTATTGGGAATGAAACAAGATCTGAAGTACTTGCTTAGGCTCCTCCCTCTTGACCCGTATGCTGGAGTTCAGCTTCTAGTCTCCTTGCAGTCCTTTTGCTGGATATAACTGCTACCTATTATAATAACCCCAATGTTATATTTGTTGAGAGAACATGTAAGTAACGTGAAGATAACTGCTCAAACTAAATACGTAGAACATTTAACTTGGAAGTAGTACTGACTCTGAATGACAGATAATTAAGTTGCCTATCAGTCATTTAATACAAAATCTGTGTATCGTTTAGGTGGTTTGATATGATGGCAGGTATGTGTGCTTTTCACAAGGTCACTGTTTTACAGAAGTATCTTGATCCTGCATGTTGTGCTGGTCTGTGCTGGTGATGCAGTTGCATGTGTCTCTTGATTTAGAGGTTCAGGGTCAGGAATCTGGCATGTATCTGCATGAGAATATGGAATGGTAGAATAGTCCTGCATATCATCATCTGCCACATCTGAGGTGTCTTGGAGTCCTCGACCTCATTAGACAAATGAACTTGCGATTCCATTGATAAGACCGTCTATTAACTTCAATAATATAAGTGTGGGGATTTATTTGTCCCATGCAAGTTCGTTTTGTCCAGGGACATGACTTGTCCTGAGGAAATAACTGGACACCTACAGAATATCTAATGTGCAGTGGTGGTAACTCTTTTGTATCCCTGTCATAGCAGGCTTCAGTTTTACTGCGTTTGTGTTGCAGTTGATCTGTGACTTTTGTTGCAACTTTAGTTTTCAATAATGAAAGAGATGTAGGCACCAAGGATCATGTGCGTCTGGACATAAGTCTTTGCATTGGGCTGCTAGTCATGCCAGCAGTATTCCACTCCAGAATAGCTTGCCAAATGTTTTCTTTATTTCTTGCTGTTTCCTTTAATCGAGTTTTTTGCAATTTTGACCGCTAATTCAGCTTTGCCATTAAATTGGCTATTGTAGGGAGATGATATGTGGTGAAATTCCGAGTCTTTTCAAAATTTGGCAAATTCTTTGCAGGTGAACTGTGGTCCACCATCTGAAATCACACAGTCAGGTATGCCTAGTCTGCTGAAATGGTTCATGATTCTGTTACCATTGCTGATGTGGTATCTGGCAGTTTATTCATTTCCCAGAAATATGAATACTAGTCCACTAGAATGAGATAATTGCTGCCATTTTCTGTGAAGAGGCCCATTCCCACCTTGCTCCATGGTCTGTTAAGAATGCTGTGTATCACCAGTGGTTTGTTCTGCTGACTTGCTTGGAATTCAGCACATGCATCACTGTTGCTTACAAGGTCTCTGATGTCATTAGCAATATTTGGCCAGTATATCTAGCTTTCCTCAAATTTTATTTATTTATTTATTTATTTATTTATTTATTCATTTCATTTCTATACTGCCCAATAGCCGAAGCTCTCTGGGCGGTTCACAAAAATTAAAACCAAACAACACACAAGAAAACAATTTAAAATATCTAGAACATTAAAACCACAATAAAACAATACAACCACAATAAAACCTAGCAGCAGTGCAGGAGTTTAAAATACAGATTTAAAACAGCAAAGCTAAAAGTTTAGAAAGCTAAAATGCTAAAATGCCTGGGAAAATAAAAAGGTCTTCACCTGGTGCCGAAAGGAATACAATGTAGGTGCCAGGTGAACCTCACTAGGGAGCTCATTCCAGAGCTGGGGTGCCACAACAGAAAAAGCCCTCCTCCTAGTAGTCACCCGCCTCACTTCCTTTGGCAGGGGCTCATGGAGAAGGGCCGCTGATGATGATCTTAAGGTCCGGGCAGGCACATATGGGAGGAGGCAATCCTTCAGGTAACCTGGCCCCAAGCCGTTAAGGGCTTTGAATGTTAACACCAGCACTTTGAATCGGGCCCAGAAATAGACTGACAGCCAGTGCAGCTGGAAAAGTACTGGCGTAATATGAGCTCGCAGGCCAGTCCCTGTTAACAATCTTGCTGCCCTATAGCTGAAGTTTCCGGACCATTTTCAAAGGCAGCCCCACATATAATGCATTGCAGTAATCCAGACAAGAAGTTATCAGAGCATGGATAACTGTAGCTAGGCTATCTCTGTCCAGATAAGGGCGTAGTTGGTATACCAGCCTAAGCTGACAAAAAGTGCTCCGTGCCACTGAGTTCACCTGTGCCTCAAGTGACAGTTCTGGATCCAAGAGCAACCCCAAACTACGAACCTGATCCTTTAGGGGGAGTGCAACCCCCTCCAGAACAGTTTGAATATCACCTAGCTGGGCAGACGAACCACCCACTAACAGTACCTCCGTCTTGTCTGGATTGAGTTTCAGTTTATTAGCCCTCATCCAGTCCATTACCGTGCCCAGGCACTGATTCAGAACAGCCACTGCCTCACCTGGTTTTGATGAGAAAGAGAGGTAGAGCTGGGTGTCATCTGCATATTGATGGCACCTCAGCCCCCACCTCCGGATAACCTCCCCCAGCGGTTTCATGTAGATGTTAAACAGCATGGGGGATAAAATAGAGCCCTGTGGAACCCCATGGCACAATTGCCATGGCACAGAGCAATAATCCCCCAGCACCACTTTCTGGAAACGGCCATCCAAGTAGGAGCGGAACCACTGTAGTGCAGTGCCTCCAACCCAGACAACCTATCCAGAAGGATACCATGGTCGATGGTATCGAAAGCCGCTGAGAGGTCCAGGAGAATCAACAGGGTCGCACTCCCCCTGTCTCTCTCAGACATCCTTTTATTCCAGAATGACTGCAATGTATTTTTGATAATATGTCTTTCCTCACAGTCTTTGGAATGAATATCCGTTGTCCTTTGAATATGATGCCATCTTAGACACTTAGTTCATTGTGATAGTTACAGTGGGCTCGAGTGGACACTGGGGATATCTGGCCAACTTGCTAAAATAATAGAGCTCAATTCCTGCAGCTCTTTGTCCTTTAAAGTGTTTTTCTTAGACTCTTTGAAGTCATTGCTATGAGATGGCATATAAGCACCTTGATTGATGCTTTCTAGTTCCTCTTGCATTGCTCGTGCTTCAAGGGAATTGAGTATCTCATAGTCTTGCTTGTCAGTGGGCCTTTCTTGTGGCAAGGGTGTCCTGGACAGGAGATCTGTTAGGTACATCTCAGTTCCTTTTTTATATTGTACTTCCAGGGGATAGCCTTGTAGCCTTAGAAGCATGCGTTGGAGCCATTTTGGAGCTGATAACAATGATTTCTTAAATTTCTGACCTCGTATGCACTGGTTAAATTGATCACATGCGAATACTATTGCCAAACATTCTTTTTCAATGTGGGCATAATACCGTTCAGTCTGCAATAAAGACCTTGATGCAAATACAACAGGCTGGCCATTTTGCAAAAGTACAGCATCCAGGCTGGTTTCACTGGCATCACACTGGATAGTGACATTTTCATTCATGTCATGGTACTTTAGCACAGGATGTCTGGTAGCCAAGTCTTTGATCTGTTGGAGGGCTACATTTATTAATTTATTTTATTTATTTATTTCATTTCTATACCGCCCAATAGCCAAAGCTCTCTGGGTGGTTCACAAAAATTAAAACCAAACAACACACAATAAAACAATTTAAAATATATAGAACATTAAAACCACAATATAACAATACAACCACAATAAAACCTAGCAGCAGTGCAGGAGTTTAAAATACAAATTTTTAAAACAGCAAAGCTAAAAGTTTAGAAAGCTAAAATGCTAAAATGCCTGGGAAAATAAAAAGGTCTTCACCTGGCGCCGAAAGGAATACAATGTAGGTGCCAGGCGAACCTCACTAGGGAGCTCATTCCAGAGCCGGGGTGCTACAGCAGAAAAAGCCCTCCTCCTAGTAGCCACCCGCTACTCACTTCCTTTGGCAGGGGCTCACGGAGAAGGGCCGCTGAGGATGATCTTAAGGTCCGGGCAGGCACATATGGGAGGAGGCGATCCTTCAGATCACCTGGCCCCCAGCTGTTAAGGGCTTTAAATGTTAATACCAGCACTTTGAATCGGGCCCGGAAATGGACTGGCACCCAGTGCAGCTGAAAAAGTACTGGTGTAATATGAGCTCGCAGGCCAGTCCCTGTTAACAATCTTGCTGCCCTATTTTGGACCAGCTGAAGTTTCCAGACCATTTTCAAAGGCAGCCCCATGCATAACGCATTGCAGTAATCCAGACGAGAAGTTATCAGAGCATGGATCACTGTAGCTAGGCTATCTCTGTCCAGATAAGGGCGTAGTTGGTATACCAGCCTAAGCTGATAAAAAAGTGCTCCGTGCTACTGAGTTCACCTGTGCCTCAAGTGACAGTTCTGGATCCAAGAGCACCCCCAAACTACGAACGTGATCCTTTGGGGGGTGCAACCCCCTCCTGAACAGGTTGAATATCACCTAGCCGGGCAGACGAACCACCCACTAGCAGTACCTCCATCTTGTCTGGATTGAGTTTCAGTTTATTCGCCCTCATCCAATCCATTACCATGCCCAGGCACTGATTCAGAACAGCCACTCCCTCACCTGGCTTTGATGAGAAAGAGAGGTAGAGCTGGGTGTCATCCGCATATTGATGGCACCTCAGCCCACACCTCCGGATAACTTCCCCCAGCGGTTTCATGTAGATGTTAAACAGCATAGGGGATAAAATAGAGCCCTGTGGAACCCCATGGCACAGTTGCCATGGCACAGAGCAATAATCCCCCAGCACCACCTTCTGGAATTGGCCATCCAAGTAGGAGCAGAACCACTGTAGTGCAGTGCCTCCAACTCCCAACCCAGAAACCTTATCCAGAAGGATACCATGGTCGATGGTATCGAAAGCCGCTGAAAGGTCCAGAGGAATCAACAGGGTCGCACTCCCCCTGTCCCTCTCCCGGCAGAGGTCATCCCACAGGGCGACCAAGGCAGTTTCTGTTCCAAAACCAGGCCTGAAGCCCGATTGAAATGGATCTAGATAATCCGTTTCATTCAACAGTGCCTGGAGCTGTCCTACAACCACCCGCTCAAGCACCTTGCCCAGGAAGGGGATGTTGGCCACTGGCCTATAATTGTTAACATCCTCTGAGTCCAGGTTAGGCTTTTTCAGGAGTGGTCTAGTTACCACCTCTTTTAATGTGGCAGGCACCACTCCCTCTCTCAAGGAGGAATTTACAACCTCCTGGACCCAGCCGGACATCCCCTCCTTGTTTGATTTAATAAGCCATGAAGGGCAAGGGTCAAGCATCGTGTTGGGATAGCCATATCCAAGGTGTATCTGTGTCGAACAGTCATCTGAGAGGCTCACAAACATCAGAAGAATGGGGAACAAATTTGGTCAGGTAATTAACAAATCATAGTAACTGCTGAAGAGATTTGGTATTGAATGGTTTAGGCATCTGCTGTACAGCCCTCACCTTTTCTGGATCTGGTTGCAAACCTTGTGATGTTAGGAGGTGTCCCATGTAGAGTACTGCTGTCATTCATAGCCTTTTTAATTGAGTTTTAGATTGACTTTTCTGGCCCTTTGTGGCAGAGAGACCAGATTGTTGTCGTGGTCAGCTATGGCACTCTCCATTGACTCTCCACTTCCATATATCAGAATGTCATCCGCAATTACACTGATGCCTTTGAGACCCACCAGTGCATCTTGTTGGTGGCGCTGATACTCTTCTGCTGCTGGTTTTATGCCAAAAGGTATTCTTGGCCACCTATAACAGCCTTCTGGGGTCCAAAATGTAGTAAGGTAGCTGCTTTCTTCATCTAATAAGCTTTGCCAGTACCCAACTTTTGCATCTAACACTGAAAATATTTTAGCCTTGGCAAGATCTGGTAAGATTTCTTCTATGGTGGGCATTTGGTAGTGAGCTCATAATAATGCCTTGTTTAAATTACTTGGATCTATACAGATGCGAAGTTTACCAGGTTTCTCTATGGCTACCATGTTACTTATGTGCTTGGTAGGCTCTGTCACTTTGGCAGTTATTTTATTCTTTTCCATTTGTCTTATTGCAGTCATGATTTTTTCTTTCCATGTTATGGGGACTCTACATGGCGTACGTTGCACTGGCTGCACAGTTTCATCCACTTTGAAATGTAGGGTGCCTGGGAGACATCCAGGTCTTTCAAAGGCATCATGATAATTTTAGGATTTGTGCTTTTAATATGCCACTTTGTGCTTGTCCCAGAGCCAAGGCTCTGTTGGTTTCTAGTCTGACTGTGGATGTCTTGTGAAGTATGTAATGTTACTAGTTTAATACGTTCACTTGTGCTTGCTGATAGGAGGGGCTTTTGCCTGGAATTCACAATCTGGAATTCTAGCTGGTGTCTTTTTCCTTTGTATTCTGCCTGCAGTACACATTGCCCTAGTGGTGTGAGGATTGTGCCATCATACAGTCTCAGCTTGGCTTTGCTTGATGATGGTTTTGCCTCTCCATCTTGCATAATGTTGAGAAAGTCTTTGTAACCCACTATATTAACAGATGCACCACTCTCTATTTGGCATTCTGTTTCTTACTTGAGCCAGGATTGTGAAGTTTCTGTGCAAGGTGCTAATACAAGCTCGGCAAACCATTTTTTTGCCCTAGTATGCCCTGTTTTGATGTCATGCATGTAGAAATTACTGTCTGAATTACTGCAAAGATAATCATTGTCTACTTGTTTCACATGCTGTGCAGTTTTTGTTTGCTGATAGCATTTGCAAACTCTGGCAGAATGATTTCTTCTGTCACAGCTTCTGCATATAGTTTGAAATGCTGGGCATGGACCATGAAATTTACCACAGTATCCACAACTCTCACTTTGAAATCTTCTGGGCTCAGCACTGTTTTTGCATGATGGCATAGGCATGTTGGAATGTTTATTTTTGCTGAGATAATGCATGCTGTCTGCTTCTGAAGGGTGCATTTCTTGCATTTGCAGTAGAGTTCGTTCACTAGCCTTGCATATGCCTATGGTTTCCTGCAGAGTCAAGGCAGGCTTTCTGAGCATTCTCATTTGTGCCCCCTTGTCCTTTGTCAAAGAAAAACTTTCCTTCTGTTTATTTCCAAGCGTTCACTTTTATTATTCAGCTGAACAAAAGACAGACAGACATGCATGGAAGAGAATCCGTGGATTTGCTTAATAAATAAATAATTCTCAGGGTATTTATACCTGGATACAGGCAAAGGCACATTTGGCAATAGTAGATTGGATACAAAATCCAGCATAAGGACAGAGAAAACCATTCATTGGCTACTCATCAGATTCATGCTTCTATCACACAATCTACATAATCATGCTTACTTGTCCAGAACTCTTGGCTACGTGCAGTTTCACTTTTAGCTAATGTGGTAAAAAGATGTAACCTAATGCCATTGTATGTGCCTTAAGCAGGCGCAGCATTGTAAGAGCTGCGCATGCCTGGAATGAGCGGACAGTAACCCTAAGATAAGGTTGCTAGGCAAACCGCTGGCAACCAATCAAAAGTAACACGCTGGCTAAGGAATGCAAACTAAGTGATAAAACTGTAGCGTGGGGGTTGCCCAGGGTCGACTCTGCTTTTGAGCGTGAGCTCCTTCGTCGAACTGTTTGCAAACATTAAAATCGAGTTGGACCCAGCCTGAAGTTGACTCTCCTCTTTGGGGCAAATTGGACTAGCCTCCAGGGGGCGAAACTAGCATTTTGTGCAACAATCTGGCGAGCAGCCAGGAGTCCCCCCTCGGATCACCCCGGGGTCAAACGACAGGACCGTGAAGGTGCCTGTGGGGCGCGCCGGTCCGCCTTTGAGGTCTGCCACGGCACCAGAGAACGGGGGTCGAGACACCCGGGAGGTTAAAGGCGCAGACTCCATTGACTGAGTCAACCAGGCCAAATGGGTCCGAAGGGACGGCGCCAGGGTGCTGGGCGGAGTAAGTATTTGATTTCCGTTGTGTCTTTCTGTTTGAGTTGCCTTCAGAGCGTCTGAGGTTTGTCAGGCTCCGTGTACGGTTTCGAATAGAGGTAGGCACAATGGGGGCAGGTAACTCCCGTTTAGAAAGCTCTGCCACTCCCTTGGGATGCATGCTAAAGAACTTTAGTAAATTCAAAGATAATTATGGCACTAAGATGTCGAAAGGCAAGCTGGTTACATTCTGTCAATTGGAATGGCCATCATTTGGAGTCAGCTGGCCAGATATTGGCTCCTTTAATGAGGCCACAATTAGAAAAGTGCACGTTATTGTTGTAAATGATGGACAATGGGATCAGTATCCCTACATAGACTCATGGTTGAGTTGCGCTTTGAGCAACCCCTCCTGGGTGAAACAATGTAAAGGAGAGATGTGTAAACAAATGCTGGCTGCAGACCCTCGGAGAGAGAAAGGAGGGAAGGGGAGGCCAGTCTTAGAGGGAGAAGATAGACTTAGCACAAGGCTTGAGGGGGCAGGATTGTGGTCGAGCAGTTCCACCTCAGCCTCCAGTAGACAGCACCCCAATGGTAGCCACAACCCCCCAACCCCGGCCAACCGGGTCCTCACCACAAAGTCTCTCTCAGCCGACCCCCTATAATGAAGAATACAACGTGACTTGCTCGTGCCCTGCCGACTCCTCCTCTGACCAAGTCCCAAGACAGGTGGCCCAACCCGACTCACCAAGACCCCTGTGGGATCCACCTCAGTTAGCAATACATTTTTCTCCTTTGGCTGAGCCTAAGGCCACCCAAAATCCACACCCCCAATACCAGTGCCCGATGCAAGAGGTGATGACGGGGCAAGGGCAGACTGCATTTGTGTATGTACCCTTCAGCACTGCTGATTTGTTCAATTGGAAGAATCAAAATCCTTCCTTTAGGGAAGATCCTGATAAGATGCAAAGTTTATTTCAATCTGTGGGGCAGACACATCGACCCATATGGGCAGACGTGCAGATGATGTTGCAAACCCTGCTAACGTCCGAGGAAAGACGCCTAGTGCAAGGCACAGCTGATAGGATAGCCGAAGAGCGAGTAGCGGGAACTACTAGGGACCCCCATGAATTATGCCCCCAAGTAGGCCCCGAGTGGCGTCCCAACGACCCCAGAGACCGAGAGCGAAGTCAGGAGTATTTGGGAATAATACTGGAGGTGTTGGGGAAGGCTGTGCCACGTGTGTCTAACTTTTCCAAACTGTATGAAGTCCACCAAGAGAAGGATGAAAATCCCTCTGTGTTCCTAGGACGGTTGTTTGATGCATTTAGGAAGTTTAGTGACCTAGACCCTGAGGCTCCAGAAAACCAGCGTATGGTAAATACGACGTTCATAGGGCAGGCAACACCAGATATAAGGAAGAAACTACAGAAAGCTGAAGAAGCCGTGGGAAAGCCACTCTCCGAGCTGGTAGAGATGGCATATAAAGTGTATGGCAATCGAGAGCAAGTAGCAGAAAAAAGGGAGACAAAGCGCAGCGAAAAGCAGTTGGCGATGCTAGCAGCTGCCTTGAGTGGCAGCACAGGATGCATAGAGCCTCAGCAGAGACCGGGGGGCGGGCAGAAGAAGGGAAAGAGCCGCCCTAGGTTTGACGAGTGTGCGTATTGCCGAGAGAAGGGACACTGGAAAAAAGACTGCCCACTGAAAAGGCAGAAAGAGAAGAGCCAGGGGGAGGGACGCCAATTGAGGGCAGACGCGACCACCCTATGAGTAAATGCTCGGGAAGATCCCATGGTAAAGATAAGGGTAGGTGGCAGAGACTATGAGGCTCTGGTAGATACTGGAGCCACCTTTTCCATGATCCCCACAAAAACCCCCCTCGCTAAAGAAGGTGGAAGACGTGACGATAGAAGGCATTGAAGGAAGAAAGGCTAGATTGCCTGTATGTGAGCCCCTCCTCACAAAGATTGGAGACAATAGACTATAACATGCCTTTGTGGTTTCGCCCATGTGTCCGGTTGCCCTTCTGGGGCGGGACTTGCTAACAAAGCTGCAAGCTGAGATTTTCTTTCGTGCGGATCAGGTTGTAGTACAGCTACCAGTGAAGCAGAGCTCAAATTACCAGATGGCCCTCCAGGCAACTGAAACTGTGTCAAAGGCCAAGGGGATTGAGCTCTTAGAGAATGTTGACCCCTGTGGATGGGCAGACAGAACCCCAGCCCGGGCACAGTATGTAACACCAATCAAAATTCCCCTAAAGGAGGGAGAGCTGCCTGTGCGCGTGAAGCAGTATCCTTTGAAGTGAGCTACTCGCGCAGGCTTAAAACCGCTTATTGAAAAGTTTAAGAGGTATGGCTGGCTAGTATGGCTGGCTACTCATCCCCCTTTAACACCCCAATTCTGGGGTTGCCCAAGGCAAATAGCGCCTCCCTCAGGCTGGTGCAAGACCTGAGAGCCATAAACAAGAAGATTTTAGTGGGTCATCCCCTGGTTCCGAACCCCCACACCATTTTGACCCAAGTCCCAGCGAATGCAAGAGTGTTTTCTGTCCTAGATTTAAAAGATGCTTTCTTCTCTATCCCACTGCATACAGACAGCCAGAAGATATTTGCATTTGAATGGGAAGACCCAGATACTTATCATAAAACTCAATTGTTATGGGCCGTGTTGCCCCAAGGGGTCGTTTCAGCCCCCAGCATTTTTGGATTGGCATTGCAAAAGGATTTGGAGCAGTGGAGGGAAAAGCACCAGGAGGTGGCGCTGTTGCAATATGTTGACGACCTGTAGATAGCGAGCCCTAGCATGAAAACGGGGAAGAGGGCAACGGAGTCCTTGCTGAACACTTTGGGAGAAAGGGGGTATAAAGTATCACGAGAAAAGGCTCAAATATGCCAGCCAAAGGTCACCTTCTTAGGCTATGAGATTGAAATGGGAACAAGAGCCCTAAGCATGGATCAAATTCAAGCTATACAGAATATGCCTGCTCCTAAAATCCCAAAGGAGCTACGAGCCTTTCTGGGTCTGACGGGGTTTTGCAGGATGTGGATCCCTGATTATGGGGGAAAGGCTAAGCCCCTATATGAGTCTCTTACCAAAGAGGGCCTTGCAAGTTGGAAATGGACCAAAGAAAACCAGCATGCATTTGAACTACTGAAAACTGCCCTCTCGCAGCCTCCAGCGCTCATGATTCCGAATGGGTGCAAGCCCTATAGACTGTACGTGCATGAGAACAAGGGAGTTGCCTCAGGAGCCTTAACTCATCTCGTGGGCCCAACATGGAGGCCTGTGGGCTACTACTCCAAGGTCCTGGACCCTGTAGCAAAAGGATTGCCAGCATGCCCGAGAGCTGTTGCGGCCACTGCTACCCTTGTAGAGGAGGCTCAAAAGATTGTCATGGGAGCCAACATGGAGATACACGCCCCACATGGAGTGCCCCAGATCCTCGGAGCAGAGGGAGGAAAGTTCTTAAACCCTTCCAGACAATCTAGATATGAGATCTTTTTGTTGTCTAATCCAGGCCTCACCTATAAACATACCACTGCCCTAAATCCAGCCACCCTTCTGCCAGAACCAGGACCCCCATGTCATGATTGTCTAGAAGTGTTAACTCAGGTAGTATTGATTCGACCCGACTTGACAGATGACCCGCTTGAAAATCCAGAAGAAGAGTTCTTTGTAGATGGCTCAAGCAATGTAATCCATGGCACATGACATACAGGATGCGCCGTGGTAACGCTGACTGAGACTATATGGAAAGAGAAACTCCCTGCAAGTTGGTTAGCGCAAGCAGCAGAGCTCACTGCCTTGACACACGCGCTAGAATTGGGGAAGAATAAAAGAGTGAACATCTTTACAGACTCACGCTACGCCTTTGCCACTGTACATGCCCATGGACTACTGTGGAAAGAACGTGGATTCATCATGGCCTCTGGACAGAAGATTGCAAATGGGCCACAGATTGTGGCACTACTGGAAGCTCTCCAACTGCCAAAGGAGGTAGCTGTGGTGCACGTAAAAGCCCATGGCAAAGCCACAGATGAGTGCTAGAGAAGGGGAAACGCGAAGGCCGACATGGCAGCCAAAGAAGCAGCGCAGATGGGAGGAGAAGCAGTGTTTCAAGGCCCAGCCCATGAGATATCCCTCCACCTGGAAGATTACAAAGCAAAATATACCCAGGCTGATGACAAAGCTGCCGAAGAAAATAAAGCCACAAAACCCCCCCAAGGGTGGTGGATAGTCCCAGGTGAAAAAGTCATGCTACCCCGATGGCTGACAGAAGAAGTAGTAAAACAACTTCATGCAAAGACCCACATGGGAGACACCGCAATGGGAGACTTACTAGTTCGGCAGGTTGTAGCACCAGGACTGTATGTAGAAGCCCAACGAGTCGCAGCAAGATGCCCCACCTGCCAGAAGGTAAATCCAAAAGAGGCCCGAGCGCCACTGCCAATGGGAGGACAACAGTGGGTGTACTATCCTGGACAGGACTGGCAGATTGACTTCGCAGAACTTCCGAGGTCAGGCCGACACCGATATTTATTGGTACTGGTGGACCAACTAACGGGCTGGGTAGAGGCCTACTCTACAAGGACAGCTACAGCATCAACAGTGGCACGCTTCCTGCTCCAGGAACTGATACCCTGTTTCCTGCTGCCTGAGTCTATTGAATCAGATCAGGGGAGCCACTTCGTGGGAAAGATAGTGCAAGAAGTGTCCAAAGCTTTAGGCATTAAATGGAGACTCCATACCCCATGGAGGCCTCAGAGTTCAGGTCAGGTGGAGCACATGAATAGGACGTTAAAGGCAAAGATAACAAACATTTGCATTGAGTCTCACTTAAAGTGGCCCCAGGCGCTCCCACTGGCTTTAACTTGCATTTGTAGTATTCCACGTAGAGGGATAAAATTGTCGCCTTTTGAATTAATGTTTGGAATGCCTCCCAGGGCTTTGCCAGCAGGGTGGAGGGAACAAGTCACTGTCGATTTAGGAAAAACTGAAATTAGGGAACATGTTATTGCCTTGCAGTCTGTTTTGTCATCCCTTCACAGGTTTGCTGCACCATTCCAGAGCCTGCCGTTGGACACCCTGATCCATAACTTCCAGCCGGGGGACCAGGTGTTGCTCCAAAAGTGGAAAAAGGGCCCCCTAACCGAGAAGTGGGAGGGACCATACCAGGTGTTGCTGGTAACCCATACAGCTGTCAAGCTCAGCAGCAATGACAGGTGGACTCATTGTTCCAGAATAAAGAGGCACAACCAAAGTGAGGACATCAGCTCCCAGAGCGTGGTCACTCCGGAAGCTGACCTCCTCTCGGAAGAAGAAGCCTGCAAGCAGCGGGATAAAGACAACTGGCATAGTCATCCCATTACAGAACTGAAATTAAAATTATATAAGACGAGGACCAAAGATTAAGTATGCAACAGCTGTGTCTGTTAGTGTTAATCCTAAGGCTAAACCTAGCTGCAGGAGAAAATAGCCTGCTGTTTCTAGCCGAAGCTGTAGCCAGATACTTGAACCTCTCAAACTGCTGGGTCTGCATACAGGCCGAGAATGAGGGAAAGGTAGGCACATAGATCCCTCATCCTCTAAACCTGACTGAATTAGTACACACTGACTACAGAGTACACAAACAAACCAATGTTACTTGGGAAGATGACTTTATCTTAAGTCAAACTCCATCATGGGAAGTGCGGCCCCAGTTAGGAGAATGGTGTTTCATGCAAAACAGGTCTGACACACATACACACTTTGTAGGAAATAGCAGCTGCAGGAATTATATAGTAAAGGGAGGTGCATGGCACAACAATCACACCTCAAAGAGAACTTTTTGTGCAGCATATGCAGACTTTATCACCCTTCGACCCGAGGTTTCAAGGGTGATAAGTGGCCACAAATGTGTGTGGTGGTCAATCCCTCATAGTAGCTCACAATCCTTGTTCTATTGCATTCGAAACCAGACAAAAGATCAAAATACATTCATATAGCTTGCTATATGAATGGAACTCTCAGCTCACGTGGAGATTCAACCCTATACTTGGGATATTATAATCAGTATTTGGATCCCCCAAAACATGGCCTAGCAGACAAGTCTTGGCCTGCTTTGACCGGCCATTATTGGATCTGTGGGACTCACGCATATACCCAGTTGCCTGCCAACTGGACTGGCGTGTGCTATCCCGGGACATTAAGGCCCCCATTCACACTGTTGCCTCAAAGGGCCTCAGTGCTGCACCGATTATACGGGGTAGATAAAAGATCCCTGAGCATGAAAGACTTGTCTGCTACACAAAGATGGGGAAATGACGAGTGGCCGGCAGAAAGGATAATAAGGTATTATGGGCCTGCCACTTGGGAACCCAACATGGTGGAGAGAGAACCCACATACCTCACTAACCGCATAATCCGCCTTCAGGCGATAGTGGAGATCTTTGCAAATGAGACTGCAAGGGCCATAGATTTAGCGGCCACACAGCTAACCCAACTCCGCAATGCTGTCACCCAAAATTGGATGGGACTTGATTACGCGTTGGCAGCAGAGGGGGGCCTTTGTCAACAGTTCAATTGGACAGACAGTTGTTTACAGATTGACGGCAATGGTGATATCCTTAGAGATATCGCAACCAGAATTAGAAAAGTAACTCACGTCCCAATACAAACATGGAACGAGTGGAGTACTGACTGGCTGACTTCGTGGCTGCCAGACTTTTGCTGGTTAAAGACTGGATTTATGATATTCTGCTTAGTTATGCTAATTTTGTGTTTATTACCCTGCATACTACCCTGTGTTATAGCCCTAGTTAGACGCACGGTAGAATCTGTAGTCAGCAGGGAAATGTTTGTACATTACCAGAGATTAGCGATGGCTGAAATAGATCAAGTGTTATAAGAAGAAAGCATCTTGAGGGGGGAATTGTGGTAAAAAGATGTAACCTAATGCCATTGTATGTGCCTTAAGCAGGCGCAGCATTGTAAGAACTGCGCATGCCTGGAATGAGCGGACGGTAACCCTAAGATAAGGTTGCTAAGCAAACCGCTGGCAACCAATCAAAAGTAACACGCTGGCTGAGGAATGCAAACTAAGTGATAAAACTGTAGCGCGGGGGTTGTCCAGGGTCGACTCTGCTTTTGAGCATGAGCTCCTTTGTCGAACTGTTTGCAAACAATAAAATCGAGTTGGACCCAGCCTGAAGTTGACTCTCCTCTTTGGGGCAAATTGGACTAGCCTCCAGGGGGCAAAACTAGCATTTTGTGCAACACTAATGAAGTTTCTTTCACAATTCCCTCCTTTTGGCCAAGCATCTCAGAGGATGCTCTGGCCACCTTCTTCAGACCTTTATACTCATTAGCTTCTGCACTTTTCTTGTTTCTTTCTTGACTGTTTTCTTTTTATTGCTGTTAACTTTATTTGTGCAGATTACACAAATTTACTAGTTTTTCTAAGACAGAACTTTAAAGAACATAACATAAGTACATCTGCACTTCTTCAGAGATTAAATCTATATGACAACAGCATAAGCAAAGGGACCGATTCAGTATACACTTCTTGTAGACAAGCTTATCATCAGAAGAAAAATACATATTCTTACGCATTAAATTGAAATTTTCCAGTTTAGGGTACATCTTGACTCATAAACAATTTATGGTTATCAGTTTGACACACAGAGCAACTCTTCTTACACTCTGTGCACTGGCTTTCATTAGTTTACCATGCTTTGCAACATTTTTTTTTTATCACACTCTGATTTTGAAAGACTTCAGTTGTTGCCTCTTATCACTATACACTTTCTGCTACTTCTCTACACTTTTCACTTTTGAGTTCCCGCTGGTGACTTTCAACAAAATTTTACACTCGCTTCAACTATTTAAAAATCTCATTTTCATTATAATCATTTTAGCACATACACCCTTTCTCAACAAACATTCAAGTTTACTTGCATTCTCTTGTTCAAAGACATCTTTCTTTCTGGTAAACATACAAAGCTGAGCCTAAGCTACAATTTTGCCTTCTTCAAGTTGATAGCGTTCATCGAATTTCATGTTGTATGGTATATGCAAACCTTTGTTGTCTTCATGAAGGTAACATTGCATTTGCATGAAGGTGGGGTCTTTTTATACATAAAAACTTGCCAGCTGACCTTCTGTGTAATGGTTACATACAGGCAATGACTTCTATTTTTAATTTCCTTTGGAGTTTAGTTTTTCAAAGCTTTTTTCCTTAGGTACACATGTCTTGTCTTCCAGAGTTATTAAACAGGCAAGGTTCAAAACTGGTCAGACAATGATCACATACTCTCTGAGTGTCTCTCTCGCTGGTCACAAAAGGCTTCAAATCATTTTACACTACTTAATCTTTTCTTTAAAAATTGAGGAATCTTCAAAGCATTTGCCATAGCTTGAGACTTTTATATATAGGTATTTGATTTTTTATGCTACCAGGCCAGTTGTTATGCCACCCGTAACAATTAACTATGTCCACTTGGTCCACATCTTTGACTTTTCTTTGTCTTCTGCCAGCTGGCTCTAGGCTCACTGCTGGACCTTGCCAACTCTGCCAGCAGGGTGGAACCTTACTGGTCTCTTCGGAGGGGCAGGGCATTATTATGGCCCTTCGATGGCATTCGTGAACTACAAAGTAGCTACTAGAGTGCAAACAAGGAGAAGTCCAAACTTCTTCCAGCATATTTTGGGACATGATGACAAAACAAAACAAAAAACAAGCAAAACTGTCTCCCTCCTTTTGGGAGTATATCATACAAAGTCTCATGGTATTGCGGGATGAGGGAACACGTTTCCTGGCCAATTTTGGCTTGTTCAGTTTGCACGTTACTGCAAAATTTCTTCAGTTGTGTAGCCGTCAGTCATCAGTTCACAAAAAAGTATAAAATTTTCTAAGTCCTTTGAGTCTCTACTAGACCTGATGGTCTTGGGATTAGCTGTCTGCGTCTTGCTTTTGTCTGCTTCAGGGGTAGGATTGCCGGTACCTGCCCTGCGGATCTGGATCCCAAAACCTCCAGCTGGGCCAGCAATTTTGCCTCGCGTCGCTCCGTTTGAGAGCGCGCCGTCTCTGCCCCTTGAGGCCGTCTCTTTGGGGGCTGGATCAGCTGGATCCGGCCTTGGTGCAGGCGCACGCTTACACTGGGAAGCGTGTATTGAGGAGTTAATTCTTGCTAGCTTGACTGCAGTGTGGCGGACCGGTAGCATCTGGTATGGTCTTCCTTCTCATAGTTTTAAAGCAGATTTTCTTTGGTGCTTCTTTATGTAGGCTCAGTTTCTGACCTGAAACAGGTAACGCTGTTTGCCCACTGGTTCAGACGGGTGTGCGTTCTTAACCTGTGAATGACAATTACTGACAGCATGCATTAATTTTGTTGTTCAGTCGTTCAGTCGTGTCCGACTCTTCGTGACCCCATGGACCATGGCACGCCAGGCCTTCCTGTCCTCCGCTCCCTCCCAGAGCGTGCTCAAGTCCATATTCATTGCATCGGTGATGCTATCCAGCCATCTCATCCTCTGTCGTCCCCTTCTCCTTTGCCTTCAATCTTTCCCAGCATCAGGGTCTTTTCCAGTGACTTTTCTCTTCGCATTAGGTGGCAAAAATATTTGAGCTTCAGTTTCAGTATCTATCCTTCCAATAATACCTGACAATATTTGACCATTTCATTTTGGGCTAATTTCAAACCAGGTACAGTGGGCAGTGCAGTGAGTGTTCGTATCAGGTTTCTTGTAATGATTTCATAAGGACTTAATGTATGTTCTCTGCTTGGTGTGGCCCTCATGGCCATTAAAGCTACTGGAAGAATCTTGATCTATCTTAGTCTTGTATCTGAACTTAGTTTTGTCATTTTTGTTTTTCAATACTCTATTTACTCTTTTAACATTTCTTAAACTTTACTTTACCAGAAAACAAACAAACAATTACTAACATGTATTTATAGCCAGCCTCCTTTGGCATCTGAACAAAGTCTATTTACAAATACAGGAAGGGTACTTCTGGCAACCCCTGTATCCATGCTCCACCTTTATGGACTTGCCTATGTTGTAGGCTTGGCAGGTGGGGCAATGTGCACAGATCCAGGCTGCAGTTGAAAGAAAATTTGGAGCATACCAATGTTTCTGAATTGTCATATCCAAGAGTTAAGTACTTTGCTAACATGCGCCACCTGGTGGAGCATGGTGGCAAGTGAGTGATAGAGTGCTTTGGGAGCAACCAAGCGGCTGTCTTGGGAGCGCCAAGGCAAATCAAAGTGCAATTCACAACCTGTAGAGATCTATTTCTTCTTTTCATGTTTTGGAGCCAAATCTTGAAGGACAGCTAACTGAGAAAAATCAAAAGACAGGTCAACAATTAAAGCATGTAAAAACTCTTCAGGCTGTGGAACGGATAGGGCAATGAGTTTAGCATAGAGCCTGGTGGTCAGCAAGCGAGTTACTTTTAGCTTCAAAGGTGGAGGCTTTGGAATGACTTTCGCATTTTTTCTGGTAGTAAGGCAAGCAGGCAACAAAGAGCATACAAAAGAGTTAAGTACTAGTTTTTGTTTTTGTTCTATAACTGAACTAGAAAAAGTCAAAAACTTACATTGTTCTCACAGTTAAACAAAATGATGAACATCGCCAAAATCATAATGGGAGTTAGTATAGGTATTGACAGTTTTGACTTCAGTTATGTAGCAGGCATGAGCAAGAACAATGAGCCCAACTACTTGAGCAGAGCAAACATGAGGGAAGGGAGTTGATTCAAGGCACTCATAGGGAGTTACAACAGTATAGTCAGAAACCAAAGTCTTGTCAGTGGCTCACTGACATCAGCTATCTACAAAGATAATCAGATTAGGATTTAAAATTGGAGTGTCAAAAAATCAAGTGTAGATTACGTGAACAAAAACAAAGGCAACCCAATCACGAGGTTCACTTTTATCTTGAAGAGGGAGAAGAGAAATGGGGTTTAAAAAGCTGCAATGATAAACAGAAAGATGAGGCACAAAAGCAGTAATATTTCATAACACATCAACTTGGCACTAGAAAGATACTGAGTTTTAGACTGTAAAAGGAGAGATTCTAAAGTGTGAGGGACCATGAGCTTTTGTTGTTGTTGTTCAGTCGTTAAGTCGTGTCCGACTCTTCGTGACCCCATGGACCATAGCACGCCAGGCCTTCCTGACTTCCGCTCTCTCCCGAGTGTGCTCAAGTTCATATTCATTGCACCGGTGATGCTACCTAGCCATCTCATCCTCTGCCGTCCCCTTCTCCTTTTGCCTTCAATCTTTCCCAGCATCAGGGTCTTTTCCAGGGAGTTTTCTCTTCGCATTAGGTGGCCAAAATATTTCAGCTTCAGCTTCAGTATCTGTCCTTCCAAAGAGCACTCAGGGTTGATTTCCTTTAGGATGGACTGATTTGACCTCCTTGCAGTCCAGGGGACTCGTAAGAGTCTTCTCCAGCACCACAGTTCGAAAGCATCCATTCTTTGGCGCTCAGCCTTCCTTATAGTCCGGCTCTCACAGCCATACGTTGCTACTGGGAAAACCATAGCTTTGATTATGCGGACCTTTGTCGGCAAGGTGATGTCTCTGCTTCTTACTATGCTGTCTAGGCGTGCCATAGCTTTCCTCCCAAGGAGCAAGCGTCTTTTAATTTCATGGCTACAGTCACCGTCTGCGGTGATCTTGGAGCCCAAGAAAGTAAAATCTGTCACTGCTTCCATTTCTTCCCCTTCCATAAGCCAGGAAGTGATGGGGCCAGATGCCATGATCTTAGTTTTTTTAATGTTGAGTTTCAAACCAGCTTTCGCACTCTCCACTTTCACCCTCAACAAGAGGCTCTTTAGATCCTCTTCGCTTTCTGCCATTAGGGTGGTATCGTCTGCGTATCTGAGGTTGTTGATAATTCTCCCGGCAATCTTAATTCTGACCTGTGACTCATCCAACCCGGCGTTTCTCATGATGTACTCTGCATACAAGTTAAATAAGCAGGGCGACAATATACAGCCTGGTCGTACTCCTTCCCCAATTTTGAACCAATCGGTTGTTCCATGTCTGGTTCTTACTGTTGCTTCTTGACCCTTGTACAGGTTTCTCAGGAGACAGGTAAGGTGGCCTGGTACTCCCATCGCTTTAAGAATTTGCCACAGTTTGTTGTGATCCACACAATCAAAGGCTTTAGCGTAGTCAATGAAGCAGAAATAGACGTTTTTCTGGAATTCTCTTGCTTTCTCCATGATCCAGCGAATGATGGCGATTTGATCTCTAGTTTCTCTGCCTCTTCGGAACCCAGCTTGTACTTCCGGTAGTTCTTGGTCCACATACTGCTGAAGCCTAGCTTGTAGGATTTTGAGTATAACCTTGCTGGCATGAGAAATGAGCGCAATTGTACGGTAGTTTGAACACTCTTTGGCGTTGCCCTTCTTTGGAATTGGAATGTAAACTGACCTTTTCCAGTCTTGTGGCCACTGTTGAGTGTTCCAAATGTGTTGGCATATTGAGTGCAGCACTTTAACAGCATCATCTTTTAGGATTTTAAATAGCTCAGCTGGAATACTGTCATCTCCGCTAGCTTTGTTGTTACTAATGCTTCCTAAGGCCCACTTGACTTCACTCTCGAGGATGTCCGGCTCAAGTTCAGTGACCGCACTATCATGGCTATCAGGGACATTCAGATCTTTCCTGTATAGTTCTTCTGTGTATTCTTGCCACCTCTTCTTAATCTCATCTGCTTCTGTTAGGTCCCTGCCTTCTTTGTCCTTTATCATGCCCACCTTTGCACAAAACATTCCCTTGAGATCTCTGATTTTCTTGAAAAGATATCTAGTCTTTCCCATTCTATTGTTTTCCTCGATTTAAGGATGAATAAAGAACAACATTTTTAAACTGCTCAAACCAATCGAGCTGCAGTTTTAATTACACAAAAACAGGGAGAGAGAAAAAACTTGAACAACTGGATCAAAAGAAACACTGAAATAAACAGTAGGACCAATTGGTTGTTTAGACCAATGCTCTTGGGTGAAAACACCAAGGGCACATCTGTCTGGTTCACGGCAAAACAAAATGAAAGGTTTTGGATAACCGGCAGCCTGAGAGCAGAGGTGGCTGCTGGAGCTTGCTTAAGAGTTCAAACAAACAAACGTTTCCAGCATTCCTTGGAGCGGTAGAGCACAACAGAAAAGAATGTTCAACAGATAACAGCTCAAATAACATAGAGAGGGGAGAGGAATAGTCTGATTAAAAAAGCTTACAGCTTGAACAGTTTTATTTGTTAGTGAAATCAGTCTGTTAAAAATAAAAGGCTGTAGGACAGACATTGAAGCACCGGTGCCAACCTAAAAGGATTTCTTGGTTTGTAACTGATAAAGTCAACTTCCTTGATTTATTCGGTAGAATCAAAAGTGGAGCTTGAACCACAAGTTCTCCTTCATCCTGTTATTTTTGAGTAAGTGGTGATTGGGGTAAATGTTGCACTCCTTGTGGCAAATGTTGCACTCCTTGTGGGCCTGGCTGGGCTTGAGTATTTTGAGGCCTGCTGGGCATTCGTTCTTCCAGTGACCAGGCTGTCTACAGTAGTTACATGAACCAGGGCCCTGGGCTTCAGGAGGGGCAAATGTACCACGCCCTCTTCTCTTGCCTCTCTCTCCTTTGGCCTCCGTGGGGCTGTGGATTTTCATAACATTGGATTTGCAGGGCTAAAAGCTCAGTCTGTTGCTTTTCAGTATTAGATTTAATAGCTCTTTGACAGTGTTCAGCAACTGACTGTAGCTTGGTTAAAGTTTCAGTTTCCCATCCCACTTCAATCCATTTTTAGCCAATTAGAAATGGGTGGAAGGAGACGGTTGACAAAAGTACCTGCCAGCATTCCTTGGCTATTATTGTCTGGGTCTTCCATACCTGAGTGTTGTTTAAACATTTGGGTTAGTCATGCTTTGTAATCTCTTACATTTTCACCTGAGTTTTGTTTTCAAGTCTGTATTGCCACCCAATCTAGGGAGGGAAAGCTTTTTTAATAGCTGGCCGCATTTCAAGACATCTTCGCCGACATTTCTCTACATACTTCATATCAGGGGGATCAATTCTTCTTTCCTCAAGATCCCACTTTGCTTTCTCCATCCACGTTTTTAACTGGGAAGAATTAGTGAGAAGTCAGCATAGCTGACAAAGATCAGTTTCGTTGGGGCTATATGTTTCACAAACAAGTCTAAATTTCTTCTCAAATCTAAAAGGGTCTATAGCAGGTTTTAGAAAGTGTCTAACAATAGCATGCAATTCTTTCCTGGACCATGGTTTATATATGACCTGGGTCCTGCCATCCTGATGAGGGAAAATTCTCAAAGGGGCCATTAATTGCTCTTGAGTGTGTCTTTCTTTTCCTAAAGTGGCAGCTTTTCCCCTTGTGTTTTGTTTTGTTTTGTTTTGTTGCTACCAGAGTTGGAGAAAGAGCAACAGACACTGGTGTAATCCTTCAGTCTTTGCTGCCCTCTGCTGGCGCTTGAGCAGACTCTTCTGATTTCTTTTTTCTCCTATTACAAGCAATATCTCCTCTTCTTCGTCCTCTGAACTATCCTCTTCACTTATCTCTCCTGTCCCTTGTATTATGTTAGGAGTAGGGATGTATGAAAGTTCCACCACAGATCTCGGGGAGGCCAAATGCCAGCGCATTCGGCCCCCCGAAATCGGTGGCGGAAGGGCCCGCCACCCCCCCGGGACAGGACTTACCTGGGGCGGATCTTCCTGGCGGCAGCGGCGGCGGTTCGGCAGCGGTGGCTGTGGCGGCCGGTCTTCCAACCAGCTGCTGCCGCCGCCATTTTCAGGTTTAAAAAAAAAACAAAAACATGATAGGCTACGTAAAGATTTACGTAGCCTATCACGGCTAGATTTAAAAAAAAACACCGTGATAGGCTACGTAAATCTTTACATAGCCTATCACGGCTGACGTAAAAAAACCCAAAAAAAACCCGCCATGGCCACTGCCATTTGCGTCCCTTATTTTGGCACATCTTTGTCTACGTAAACATTTACGTAGACCAAGACGGTGAAAATAAGGGGAACGCAAATAGCGTAGATAGCCATTTGCGTATGCGCGGGTTTTTTTTTTTTTTAATCAGCTGTGATAGGCTACGTAAAGATTTACGTAGCCTATCACGGCTGACTGCAGGGACGCAAACGGCGGCGGCTACAGCTGCCGCCATTTGCGTCCCTGCTAGCCAGCGGCTGGATGTCCGGCTGCTGGCGGAACTGGCCGGCGGCTCCACAGAATTGCTGCGGAGCACAGCCGGCCGGCCCGGATTCCGGGGGGGGGGGGAGGAACGGAGCACCTCCCCCCCCGGCGAGGATCCCGGGGGGAGGGACGGAACGCTTCCCCCCACACCATCAGCATAATCTCCGAAAGGTAAGTACCTTTCGTACATCCCTAGTTAGGAGGTGGTTCTTGGACTGAAAGATCAGTCAAACAGGGATACATAGACGTCGTTAAAGGCGCGCTTGGTGTGATTTTACTTCGGCTTTTTAAAAAACTTTTTGCTTTTTGTTAAAGTCTCTTAAAGAGGCTGCTTGGGATTCAATTTTTTTTGCTTCGAAGTTTCCTTATACGACTTTAAAAAAATTTGCCCACTGGGTGTCCAGTGTTCTACTACTTCTATTTTCTAAGGCACCTCTGAGATGGACAATTTTGTCCATATCAAAAGATCCAGTAAGTCGACATTGCTTAACAGGATCATCCTGGGTATAAAAATTCCATTTGTCAAAAAACTACAGGTTTCTTCTCTGTAATGGGGTATACATAAAATATGCGGGGTTGCCCTTTGGGGGGGGGCTGAAACTGGGTGCGTCTTTGAACTAATAGGCCCCATTTTCACTGGGAGGGATTCCAGAGACACAAGAAGGAGAAAAAGAAAGACTTACAAGGGAGTTCTGCTGCACTGCAACTGCAAGCCCTCTTGCCAGCAGATCAAACTCCCATTCACAGTCACCTCCTTTTACTTCCCCATCCTCATGGACAATGGGGAAAACGGCAGGCAAGCGTGCCTGAGAGGGACCAGGGCTACTCAGAAATTTTCTGAGAGCTTAACCAGACTCATTCATATGACAGTGGATGAGGTTGGGAAAACAAAACAATCCCCCAAAACAAAGTCTCACCCCGCACCTTTTTCAGACAACAGTCCAGACAAAAGTAGACGTGAGCAAAGCTTAATAGTTGCTAAAGCAAGCGGCTTACCCAGCGATTGGTCAACTCACCCCAGGGACACCGAGGAGGAACAAAGGCCCCCTGATGCCAGCTAATGGTTTTCCATAGGTGAGGTTCTCAAAAGCTGGACCACAGCTATTTTGGACATCTCGGTGGAACCTCCAAATTATCAGAGAAAAACTTTCTTCTGTTTATTTCCAAGCATTCACTTTTATTATTCAGCTGAGCAATATACATGTATGGAAGAGGATCCGTGGATTCGCTTAATAAATAAATAATTGTCAGGGTATTTACACCTGGATACAGGCAAAGGCACATTTGGCAACAGTAGACTGGATACAAAATCCAGCATAAGGACAGAGAAAATCATTCATTGGCTACTCATGAGATTCAAGCTTGTATCACACAATCTAAATAACCATGCTTACTTGTCCAGAACTCTTGGCATGCTCTGGAAAAACTGGGGTGAGTTTTTAAGCCACTTAAAAACCTGCTCTGTGTTGGTTCTATGCTGTGATTATGTAACCCAGACTCACCCTCTCTTGCAGTCATTGACTTTAACTGCCTGCTGCCTTAATTTGCCAGTGTGTGAAATGGGTTCCCCCAACCCACTTTGCCCTTCCTTGGCTTGTTGCTTTCAATAAGTGGGCTCTGCCACAAACTGCTTTCTTTGTGTTGTTCTTCTGGAGAAATGTTGGGGGGCGGTGGCAGTGGGCTGAACTGTGCAACAAAAGGCTTGTGTATGGCAAAATAGGTGCCATCTGGTGACCCCCTTGGTTCCGCCTCCATTGACCTTTATTTTTATTTATTTTATTTATTACATTTATATCCCACCTTTCTTCCATCATAGAACTCAAGGTGGCTACATGTGGTTCCCAGGTAGTCTCCCTTCCAAGCACTGACCAGACCCAAACCTGCTTAGCTTCAACAAGGTGGCTGCCTCATGTGCCTTCAGACTATGCCGTGGGACCTCCCGCTTTCCATCCCACCAGTTAGACTGACCATGAGCCTCCACTGCAGAGATCTAGGTACAACCCCTAAACCACCACTCCAACTGCCCTCCCCAGCCTGGAGCCCCCAACTAAGCTCCTCCTGACCCCCCACCCCCGGCACAAGCCCCCACCTCTGATACCCATCCCCAGCATGAGCCCTGACCCCAGACTCCGATCCCTAGCATGAGCCCCCACCCAGCAGACCCAGGCATGAGCTCTCCCCCAGATTGCTGTCCCCAGTCTGGAGCCCCCACCTCCAGGCCCCCACCCCAGGCAGCCCTCACCCCGAGGCATCCACCCCCAGCATCAACTATGTCTTGGAGGGGGAATCTGTTGTGATTACGGTACTCCTCTGAGCAAACCCATTGTGTGTGTGTGTGTGGGGGGGTGATGTATCCCCATGCTCTGAGTGTGGGGAAACCTTCTCTTACAACCCCAGTGCTGATAAACACCAGAGTCTCTGCGCCCTTCCTAACGAAACCTGTGGTATTGCCCCTGCAATACTAGGCATAAAATTTCACAGGTCCAAGCACTCAGGCTGTTGACTGATAGGTCCCAGAGCCCTGTGGGTCAGCTCAGCAGTCCCATGTGTATCCCAGTGGGCTCCTGCCCTTCGTCACTTGCCACACACGTGCTGGTCCCTTTGCCCAAGGCGCGTTGTGTCTGAAAAATGGCGTTACGGTTGGAAAATGATTTCCCAGCTTGTGTGTGTTCCGTTCAAGCATAACTCACGAACCACCGTAGGTTTTGCCACAGATATACATATAGCCATCAGGACTGGTAGCCGTTGATAGCCTTGTCCTCCACGAGTTTTTCTAATGCCCCTCTAAAGCCGTCCACGTTGGTGGCCATCACTACAAGTTGTGCTAGCAGCAGGTTCCATAGTTCAACAATGCCCGTGTGAACAAGTATTTCTTTTTGTCTGTGCTGAACCTCCCACCATCCAGCCTCATGGGTGACCCTGGCTTCTAACACTATGGAAGAGGGAAAGAAACATCTTCCCCTCCACTTTCTCCACACTGTGCATGATCGTCTACACCTCTGTCATGTCTCCCCCTACATACCCGTCTTCTTTCTCAGCAACACAGTCTCAGACTTCAGTCCACCGCACACACCTCATAGTAATGAACAGTGTAGCTTTTGCTAATAAACAATCAGCTGCAGTATAAAGCTGGTGGGGGAGAAGTTCCACAATCTGCCTTCCCCTAAACACAGGCGGGCAATTTCCAAGGGCCCGAGGGCCGATTTCTGTCCTCGCAACCCACCGGGGTGCAGCCCTAGGCAACAATTGCCACCGCTGAACTCATCGACGAATTTTCCCTTTGAGACAAGGCCTGTGTGGAGCCCATGCTCTGTTTTAAGGCACAGTTGTATTCCTGGAAACCCTGGGAGAGCATGACGCTGCATTGCAATAAGGTGTGTGCTCCCCGGCTCCCCCGTTTTGAAGGGAAAATGCACTTCTTCCTGCTGTCGCAGTGGTGTCTCCGCACTTTGGGGGCAGTGGGGGAGGCCAAAACGGACAGGGGGACCACGCACAGTTCACAACCGCCCTGTTGCCTGCCTCTGTCCTACATGGTCACCCCAATACACCCTGTGTCCTGCAGTCACGGAAAGCATGAGTGAGAGCTTCCCCTAATTTGGTATCACATGGCTGGAGTTTATTCTCCTTACCATTTTTAATTCATAGGGCACATCATTTCCACGGTAAGGCATTGCAAAGATCAATTTTCTCTTCCAAAACGTTTTCACAAATGTATTTGTGCTGGTGCCTATTAAGTCACCACAGATTGCGATACTGGATATCCTGGAGCCATTATCTAGGAATGGCACAGACCTGGAAAGGAGCTGGACTGATGGTTAATGCATATATTCTCTCCTCCGTGGGCCTGGGACAGTTCTCAGGAACACAAAAGGTGAAATGCTGCAGGAGGCTGGTGAAGAAGATGAAGAGCTCCATTTTAGCCATCTGTTCTCCAGGGCAGACACGGCGACCTGCAGGAAACGGAAGCAGAATATTTTGTGCACGTGAACAGGAGGAAGGGCCACGCAGCATCCCTCTCTCCCTCTCTCTGCAGCCTTCAGTTCTTACTCAGGGACACAACCACCCTTTTCAGTCCAAGACAGCCACACATCTCAAGTCAGCTCACGTCGATTTCTACCCCCCCAGCCCCTTGCCAATCCAGTCACATGAGTGTGCCATCATGGGTTCAAATCAGCCCACATTTGCTCTTTGGTGCATCACCACAAAGCAACATTGAGGTGCTCTCCTCTTGGAGGTGTCCCCAAAGTTGAATTCAGCCCTACCACATGACCCCAGGCTGCAGTGGTTCTGGAAATGGGCCCTAGGGCTCTACAGAAATGCACACACACAAAGGAATTCTGGGACAAAGAATCACCTTGTTCTCAGTTCGACTTGATCCTTACAAGGTTGCTAGGAAATGAGGAAAACTGCTTGCAACACCTGGGTACTCACTGGACTTAGATTTCGGTGTTTGCTTTGAAGACAACCCACTTGAATCTAGAGTTCTCCCTTTTGTCCTCACAACTGACAATGGAAAACGTCACCTTCCTCTGGGAAATCAGCCCTGCAGCTTTTCTCCATATGTCCCAACCATCCCTCTCTCGGATTTACCTGCAGAGAAAGGCAGGAAGGCCTCTCGCTTGACAAACTGCCCATTTGCATCCAGGAAGTGCTCCGGGTAAAATTCATGTGGCTTCTCCCACATGGTTTCATCCTTCAGCACTGAAGACAAATGATTGAAGACTGTGGTCTCCTAACACGGCATAGAAACAAAGCGATCAGAATCCTCTGCTGCTTTTAACACTATGCAATACAATCAGTACTTTATACAAACAAAAATATGTGCTGCTTTTATCGAAGGGTTGCCTGATTTGCAAGGTTCAGTTCCTGCGCACAAGAGGCCATTAGGAGGAAACATTCCCGGTCACCCTGGACAGCAACCAAGGAAGAGAATGGAGAGACATTTAGGGATGTCAGAGAATCCTGCCACGGACTGAAATGGGATCGAATTCCCTTCAGTCCGTGCCACGGAATCCTCTGCGGAACGGCACCACGAGGTCCTGCGGAGCCAGCAGACATGCAGCTTTTTTTCGTCATCTGCAAAGAGTTGCGAAATTTTCGTAAATAAAAACGCAGTGTAGTATATTCCGATAATAAATACGTATTTTTTTAAAAAAAATGAATTGTGCTTACTGCCTTGTTTGTGGGTGTTCTTTTTAAATTGAAATCCTCCGTCTCTGTTTACTTTCAGCCAAAACACTTCCTCCTCCTAGGGGCTTCCCAAAAGAAGGCTGTCCTAGGTGTGCCTGAGCGATGCACTCTTTGGTTAAAGCAACGCTGTTTTAAAGAAATAAAAAACCTTTTAAAATGACCATGCCGGTCCTGGAGCTAGGGATGGACGAAAGTCCCTTACCTGGTCCCGCAGCTTGCTTCCCGGTGGGGGGGAGGCGCTCCGTTCCTCCCCCCGAAATTCTTGGTGGGTGGGGTGACGCCCCATCCCTCCCCGCCGAAGTTCTGGCCGGGGGGGAGGCGCCCCGTCCCTCCGGCCGCGAAACCTCGTCGTTTGCCAGGACGCAAATGGCGGCAGCCATAGCTGCCGCCATTTGCGATCCTTATTTGGGCACATGTAGTCTACGTAGACATTTACATAGACTACGGCGAAAATAAGGGCAACACAAATAGCGTTGCCCTTATTTTCACCGTAGTCTACGTAAATGTCTACGTAGACTACACGCGCCCAAATAAGGAACACAAATGGCAAGTGTCCCCAACCTTTTTTGACTTGTGGGCACGTTTGGGAATTTGAGACACTGCTGTGGGCACCACCACAAAATGGCTCCCATGAAGGATGTGGCTAGGCACTTAATGGCTGCCGTTGGGACCTGGCTAAGAAAAGAGAGATGGCGGGGGGAGGGGAGAAAGAGCCAGGCTAGAGGCTGGGAGCAGAGAAAAACAGCAAGATAAAGGGGCGAGTGGGAGAGAAAGCAGTGGAGTCGGTGTACAGCAGATTGTTGATGGGCGACTTCGGGTGACTGCGCCAGAGTCTGCTGCCTGAAGCGCCTTCTGCCATGGGAGATCCTGAAGCCATGAGCCGCAGAACACCTGAAATAATTACCAGGTTCAGGTAATTATTTCAGGAAACTGCATGGGTAGGGGGCTATTATAGTATATTTGTAATTATTGTTAATATACAATTGAGGCATTTATACTTTTAAAATTAAGAACTATACTATTGAGCACAATTCTATGAGATAACTAGCCAAATACAATGCATTTTATATCATTAAGGTAGCAGAGTAAGAAAATAAGAAAACAGTGATTGCACTCCCCCCGCCCCCAGAGAATGCTGCTTCCCCCCCCACCCGAGAAAGACAACTTAGGAATATGCCCCCCTCTCTGGCTTCATGCTTTTGGGAAAGTTTACACCTCTGCTTATGACTAAAGAGCAATACTAAGCATCACCAGCAGTGATCACACTTAGAAGTCAGTCTGGCTTCCACCCCGCTCAGAGTTCTCCAAGGTGCTGTCCAGCTCCCGTTCCTGCCCCCCTGAGAAACCTGCCTTGCGCAGACCCTTGGTATACACCCAACCCTTAGATTGGGTAAGCACTCCGATTTTATGTATTTATTTATTTGATTTTTAATCCATCCAACAACACATCTTCTCTGGGAGGATTTAAAAACCCTAAAACACCTCTGTCTCCCCCAGTGCTTATCACTTACTCTGAACCTCAGGATGAAGGACCAGATACAGCAGCCCCCAGAGCATGGTGGAAGCAGTTGTTTCAGTGCCAGCCGCAAACAGGTCAAAAATAACGCAAGTAAGGTTTTGTTCACTAAAGCAGCTCTCTGGATTCCCTTTAGCCTGAAAGGACTTGAATAAGTTGGTAATTCAAATGGAAATGGCATAATATTGCATCATATTTGTGACATTGCTCATCGTCAGTAACGTGCAAGATATACTCAAGCAAAGAAAAGGCAAAGAATACAGAAAATGGTGTCCTGAGAAAAAGCACATGGCTGCTGCCAAACTGCCAGCCCCATCTAGAGCTTCCCCCTCTGGAACATCTAATACAACTTAGCTCCTCTTCTGACAGCATTACTCTGAGCTGTCCCTTGCCCTGCTCCACAGCTTTGGCTGTCACTGGCCAGGCACGTGGAAACACTTTGCTTAATGGCTGCCATAAGATACCACAACGGAGTGCATGGTGAATGTCCAAAGGCAAAACAAGGGCTCTCTTCATCCTATGAAGCCACATATACCTTTCTGCACGCATGGCCCAACCGCCAACATCACTACTTCCTAGGGATGGGTGAATCTGTCAGGCTCGATTTGCTGTGCTTCTTGGTTTTAGAAAATGCTCCCCACCCCAACCATGCCTTTATTAAACCTGGTAGTTTACTGGAGACAGGCCAGTAATGTAACTGAATGAATCTGCACCCGGGGCCTCTTCGGCGGCCTATCAAAGGCAACTGCAAATGTGGGACCTGCCACAATCAGTCATAGCCTCCAGCAGAGTCTGGTAAGTCCCCTTAGCAATCTCGCTGGAGTTTGTCAGGGCTGAGCCCTCAGATATATTCTGAGTCCACCTTGGGCCATGCTTGATGGCAACCAGAGCGAATGCCAGGTCTGAAGGGGCCTTGGGCAAGGGGCCTTCCAGGACCCTCAAGCCCCACCTGGCAAGCATGCTGGATGGTGGGCACAAGCAGCCCTGGGGACAAGTAGCAGTGCTAAAAGGGGCAGCAACCCCAGCGAGCCAGAACTCTCGCAGTCCTACTGGATCCTGCAGTTCTACTGGCATGGTGTATGTGACAAAGCGTCTTCCATCACTGCACAGTTGAAACCCAAAAGCTGTAAAAACAAACGAACAAACAGCCCTACCTTTTCTATTTCCTCCAGGAATGCATCTGTCAAATCTCTCGGAAAGGCAGGGTCTCTGGTTTTCTTAGGTTCATTCACAATCTCTCTTATGACAACGCTAAAATCATCATGGAGTCTCTGAACTTTACGATGAGGTCCAGGAAAATAGGACAACCAGGTTCCTGTGGCCATAAGCTGGTATAGCAGTAGTCAAAGAAGACAGGTACATGTCTATCTCTTAAGACACATGGGTAACATCTATGAGGTATTTCACTTGAAATGAAATTGCATTCTGATAGAAAGTTCCTAACTAGTTCATTTCCTGAGGGGAGAAATGTTTTCCCAACTTCATCCCCAGTCCTCCCACTCTTCCCTCATGTGGATTGGAAGGGTTGACTTTTGTTCCTCTGCTTCAATTTAGAAGAATTTTGAAAAAAGTCTCTCCTTCCACCCAAGGTGTAGCTAAGGTGTGCAAATAATTGTAGATGATATCAATAAAATTGAAGGTTAAATGACGAAGAACAAGGAACACCTTAATTATCCTCAAATGAAAGTGGTGCTAACTATTTAGAGTTTTATTTACGAGTGTTTGTATATGTGTATTGATTTAGTGACGAAGCCTAAGAGTGATTCCGAGTTCCAATAGGGCCTCCGGCGACAGCTGAAAATGGAATGGCGCTGCTGCTACATTTCATTTCACAGCCCCATCTGCCTTTCCCTAAAACACCAACAACACTGCTCCATGCTGCAGAGTTTTCATACACTATTCTGACACACGCCCCTCCAAAAATGGGAATAACACTGGGCTGTTTTGCAGGATTGTGTAACCCACACTTCCCTAGCCACAGCCCTGCCTCCCACAATACGGGTATATTTATCTGCAGTCATTGTAAGTGTAACTTTTCAGTTAACTCAGAAAAAAATCATAATAACAAGACCTGAGACAGAAAGACCCTGAACTCCTGTCTTTGATGCTACCCTTTGTTGAGACACACTACATGAAACCCGCCATCCCTGGTGACTGGTCCTCGCCCACCCATGTTGCGGGGAACTGGAGCAGAGCTAGACGGGGCAGGATGCACAGCACGAGGTGCTATGGCCACTCTCAGAACGGGGCGACTTCGACCTGGAGGGGCGTGGTCATGCTGCTGCCCGCGATGAGCTTTTTGCCTCACGAGGAGGTGCTCCAGCGGCACTCCCTCCATAGGCCTCCCATATTTGATTTGGTGACCCCCAAAGCCCTATCTTATGTGTTCACCCACCAAATGTGGATGGCTGTTTCCCCTTAATGTCCAATCAAACGCATGAAAGGTACCTGTGGCAGGATGCCTGTTAGTCCTTTCATGATCTCCTCAGTCAAATGCATTAACCTCAGGAAGGTCCCATCACTGTATTCAAAGCGATCACCAAATGTTAGGGTGCAGATAATATTACCTACCGCCCTGAAGATGAGGTTGTGTGGGTTAAAGAGAGAACCTGTATGAGATACAAGAGCAAACAAAGAGATTAGAGGTGTGTCGTCATTGTATATGGCCTGTTTCTCATCATCCGGGCAAGAACAATTCAGGCAAGAACGCATTCTGACGGTGGTGCCCTTCTAACACAGTCTCAGACATTTAGGAGGTATTTTCCATACGGCTTGGGGCTATGTGTGAATGGTGCAACTACGTGAAAAGAACCAATTGTGTGGGTTTTTCCACATAGAATGGACATACCCCATGTTGTTCTACCACTCACATGGCATAACAATTTATTGAAAATACAAATCAACGATGATTAAAAAAAATACCCCAAAGAAGGTTACAGGGGCTATGGGGCAGAAATCTGGAGCTTCACTCATTCGCAGATGGAATAAGATGCCACTATCAGTTGCCACCAAGAAACAACTCACTCCTCTAAAACACTGCACTATAGATACCTGGTGGAAGGATTGTTGGTCTCACCCCAACAACCTTGCAAGGTAGGCCAGGCCCAACTCGGCCACAGATCTTCCCAAGATTACTCAGTAGCCTCCCTCCCGGATAGTTAACCTGCCCTAGTCTTTGTTTGACCACCAGGGGGCCACCCTACTTCTCAGACAACTTCTCCGGGTTGAGGAGTTTTAGCACCATCACCTGGTCCCTAGGCTGGAACAGCCACAGTTTGGCGTGTCGACCATACCAGGTTCGCTGCCCCTCTTGGGCTTGAGCCAGGTTGTTTTGAGCCACCTCCCAAACATCCCTCAAGATATTCTGCAAGTTTTGCATAAAAGCCACAACAGATTGAGGGGAGGAGGCCACTGCCCCCTCCCATTCTGCTCATAACGGGGCAGGTGGGCCTCGGATCTCCCTGCCAAACATCAGTTCATTAGGTGAAAACCCCAGACTCTCCTGGGGGTCATCACGACAGGCGAACAACAAAACCGGCAAGGCTTGATCCCCATCAGTAGGATGTTGAACGGCATAGGCCTGAATGATCTGGCCCAGAGTCCGGTTAAACCGCTCCACCAACCCACTGGTTTGATGGTGGTATGGGGCGCTAAAGGAGGTCTCTACCCCCCATCTCCCATAGCTTCTGCAGCAGCCCAGAAACAAACTCGGTGCCCCGATCTGACAGAACGGTCTTGGGCATTCCTAGAAGAGAACAAATGGAGAGCAGGGCTGTAGCCGGAGTGGTCGCTGTGATATTCGACAAAGGTACAGCCTCAGCATATCGAGTGGCAACGTCCGTGACAGTCAAAATAAACCTCTTTCCTGTCCTAGTGGGGGGGCGGTGTAATACGGTCCCATGATGTCAGTTCCAATCTGTTCGAAAGGGGCCTCAACCAAAGGGAGGGGCTGGAGAGGGGCCTCCGGGTGGTCCTGCTTAAACCCTACTCTCTGACATACATCACGGGATGAACAATGGTCCTTCGCTGCCTCGGTCACTGGGGGCCAGTAGAACCCTTTTGTTACTCATCTCCGCGTGCGTGGGATGCCAAGATGCCCCCTCCCCCAAGCAACCTCATGGGCCGGTGGAGGACTTGTTCTCGGTAGGCTTGGGGCACAACCAGCTGACGCTGGCAAGTCCATTTTGCCCCACATTCCCTTGGGAGCAAAGTCTCTGTACAAAGCCCCATTTGCCCCAAAGAAGCGCACTGGGTAGACCGAAGAAACTGCTGTAATACCGTGGTCAGCCTCTTCTCGGCACTTCTGTAAGGTAGGATCTGAAACTGGGCGGCAATGAAGGCAGGGGCAGGGCGGCCAGTCCATCTCCTTGCTCCCCTCCTCAGTTGTTCCTCTGCCTCCTCAGGAGCCCCTCCCCATGCTTTAGCAGCCTGGCTACAGGTAATGGCCTTCATTTGCGCATGCCGAAACACAAGGTCATTCCCGATCAACTCTCCCCACGGGGAAGAAGATTTCTCCTGATGGACGATCACGTCTAGTTCTCCCGTGCAGCCCCAATACCCCACCCGAACCCTAGCAATGGGGACTTCAATCTTCGGGGAGTTATAAGGGGTCACAGAGTAAGTCTGGCCTTCCCAAAGTTGCCCTCCTCCAAGCATCTTTGGTCCACAGCTGTAACATCAGCCCCTGTGTCCTGGTAAGCCATGACTCGATCCCCATTAAGAACAACGCACTCACAAAACTGCATCTGGCTCCATTTGATCCATCCTGGCTGCAAAAGCCGCATCGCGGCGGGGCTGCCAGACGCCGGGGCTCCAGGGATGGCAGAGCTGTGTTGGTCACTCCTGGCTCGCCTTGAGAGTCCGGGGCTCCGGCCTCCGTCCAGGTCCGCCGGGATGCTGGCAGGGGGGTTTCTGACGGGAGGCGGGTCCTCACGCCGGCAGGGGCAGCATCCAGTGGCAGCAGATTATCAGCTTCCAGCCCACTCAAGCCTTCCCTTCCCTCACGCCATTCCAAAGCAGCTAGATGAGCAGCAGGTGTCAGGGGGTGGCCAATCATGGCCACCTTTGGCTGGGCCTCATTCGCCTTCTTTTTAGCCAACTTTGGACAGTCTCGCCTCACGTGGCCCACCTCCTTACAACAATAGCAGCCCCCATTCTGCGGAGTGGAAGTGGCTCTGGGTGGGAGCTCTCGCCGTCCCCCTTCAGCCGCTCGGGGGGGCAGCTACTCCCCTTGGCCTCAGCCCCTTCTCGCTTCCCCCTGCTCCAGCCCCTCCAGGCCGTTTTGTGCGAGCGGAACGTGGACATCCCCTCTGGTGATGTACACGCGTCTGGCCAGCCCGGAGCCCCGCCTCCCTCACAGTCCGAGGGCTTCGATCACCGGCCAGGGCAGCCAGGGCTGAGGGAAGGAGGGGAGGGAACTGCTCCAGCCCCGCCAGCTCAGACAGCTCACCAGGGAGCCCCCTTCGGCTGCCTCTGACCAGACGTCCAGCGCCTTCGCCAGTCTCCCCACCAAGGCAACATAACTTTCCTGCAATGCAGGTCGTAAATTCCTGAACAATTGCCCGCAATGCTCAGCAGATAGGCCATAGCCTTGTTTGACGAGGACCCGAATCAGCTGGTAGCCACGGGCGTCAGGACGGGCCAATGACCCCATAAATCAGCTAGTTCTCCAGAAGCCTGAGCCCGCAGAACAGCCATAAGGTGGTGGGGCAGTGCATTCTGGCCTTCACAAACCAATTCAAACAGAGAAAAAAGACTAAGCACGTCCTGCCCTGGCTGATAGGTAGGGGAGAGCTTGCGATCCAAGCGGGCAAACACATTCCTCTCTCCCGAGGCACGCGACTGGGTTGTCAGCGCCCCAAGCTGCAGCGCCATCAGCCTCAGTTGCCTGGCAGGAGTCTCTTGAGAAGCGTGCCTCCACTGCCCCCCAGTACAGCTCCATATGCAGGATTCATGGGTGGGGAAGTTAGCTGAAAGAGTGTGCTCAAGGTCTAAATCGAGGGTGGTTACATTAGAAAACCAGGCCATGGCTCTGCGTGTCTGGCCTTGTCCTAGATGGGCTGTGTTATGGGTTCTGGAGCACTGGTTTGGTTGAGACCTAAGCAAACTGGGGTTCAGAGGCTTCTGGGAGAGAGGGGGCAGGGCATCATGACACTGAGAGAAGAAAAGAGTTCTGCACCTGTTTGCTTTAGGCCACTGGCTAGCCCATATGCGGGTCACAGTGACACAAAGGGGTGGGTAGAGCTATAGGGAACGCTCACGGAACACATACGCAGAGGTCCTTGTGTCTGGTGCACCCGTTCCTAGTCCTCCTTGCTTTCCTCCAGATCTTTACAGTGAACAACTTCTATCTTATCAGAATCCACCCGAACTGTGGGAGCTAGGACCCTGGGCTAATATAGTCTTTCACCCAAAGCAAAGCAAAAGGGAAATATTCTGACCAGGATTCATACCAGCCCTAACAAGGTGGTTTCCCCCGCCAAGTGTAGTCCAAATGGGACCTTCCAGGAGTGCTGCGGAAAAAAGGTTGGGGCCTCCATTGAGTCATCGGACTTAACAGTATCTACGCAATGCCTTGGGGATAAGCAACCCTTTGACTGGGTGTGTTCACAGCTCGGTCCCGATTAATGTGCCTGGATTCCCTTTGTGGGGGCTCATTTTAGTGTGGCCACACAGGTTATATTGCTGAATCCTGTCTTGTGTACATGACCAGAGGTTCACAACACATGACGTATCTGTTTCCTTGGTTTACTTGCACATTTCATCTGTGTTGTATCAACTGGGAATGCAACCTGTCCATGCTTGTCCTTCTGCATGGGGGCAAAGCTTAAGCCTCTTAAGGCAACATCAGCCGCTATCAAAGTATGCCAGGGTGCAGGAAGGCCATAAATGGCCCATGGGTAGACCATAAATTATATCATTTGGTTATTGATGGGAATAGGGGAGAAAAGAGCTGCACATGGGAAGCAACCTGCAGTTGAAACGGGGAGAAGGGAAGAATGCATGTTGTACCTTTGAGGCATTGCCGCCTGCCTGACGGGCATGGAGGGAATGAGGGCCATGATCCAGTGATTAGCGTAGCCAGGTTAGGCTGGTGAGGGAACCCGCTGGTGATAGGAGAAGCAGGCACCGCCACACACCCGGAGCCTGTTGCCCAACCTGGAAGCTGGAGAGCAGCAGGGAAGCTGGAGCAATGTGAGTGAGGGGCATGATGGAAAGAGGCCAAACAGACATTAGAAGGTAGCGATGGAGGGAAGGGAAGAATGTGCAGGAGATGAGGCTTGGGCCATAGGTGAAAGCAGAGGAAGAAAAGTGGAGAACGGAGGAAGTGACAAGCTGTGAAGAGGACGGAAGCGGCTTTCCGGGGGAATTTTGCACTCAGATGCTGAGAGCGGAGAGCAGAATCAGGCATTGGTACTGGTCTGACACTGACACGGCAAACCCTGGAGACTGGGATGGGAGCAGATAAAGAACTGATAGACACACAAGGAGACAGGCTCAGCGGCAGTGGCAGCGAAGAGCTCAGAACAGAAGGAGTTCGAAAACCAAAAGGAGAATAGCTAGAGCTAAGAAGGAGCAATATCCCAAGTCCTTAGGAGACCTGAGAACCCCAAGCAGACCAAGCCACGCAGAACAAGACCCAACCTGTCTTGTGAGCAAAGACCAAGCAGACACTGAATTCAAAGTGATCTAGATAGGCTGGAGCGCTGGGCAGAAAACAACAGAATGAAATTTAATAGGGATAAATGCCAAGTTCTGCAGCTAGGAAAAAGAAACCAAATGCACAGTTACCAGATGGGTGATACTTGGCTCAACAACACTACAAGCGAGAAGGATCTTGGGATTGTTGTTGATCACAAGCTGAATATGAGCTAACAAGGTGATGTGGCTGCAAAAAAGGCAAATGCCATTTTGGGCTGCATTAATAGAAGTATAGCTTCCAAATCCTGGGAAGTACTAGTTCCCCTCTACTCAGCACTGGTTAGGCCTCATCTGGAGTACTGTGTCCAGTTCTGGGCACCATATTTTAAGAAGGATGCAGACAAACTGGAGAGGGTTCAGAGGAGGGCAATGAAGATGATCAGGGGACTGGAATGAGGAGAGACTGAAAGAACTGAGGAGAGACTGAAAGAACTGGGCAGGTTTAGGGGAGGTATGAGAGTGCTCTTCAAGTACTTGAAAGGTTGCCCCAGAGAGGAAGGCCAGGAGCTCTTCTCAATCACCCCAGAGTGCAGGACATGGAAGAATGGGCTCAAGTTACAGGAAGCCAGATTCCGGCTGGACATCAGGAAAAACATCCTGACTGTTAGAGCAATACGACAATGGAACCGATTCCCTAGGGAGGTAGCGGGCTCTCCCACACTGGAGGCATTCAAGACGAGGCTGGACAGCCACCTGTCAGGGATGCTCTGACTTGGATTGCTGCATTGCGCAGGGGGTTGGACCCAGTGGTCTTATAGGCCTCTTCCAACCCTCCTCTTCTATGATTCTATGAGTGTATGATCTGTGTGTGTGTTGCTGCTCCTCTCAGTTGCTTTTATGCTCTCAAGATCACCTCACCTGTGTTGTATCATTCATCCCATCTTCTTATCAAGTCTGACCCAAGACCAAACCTAGAATTATGTTCAGCTATTAAGAAAATAGCCACAATGAGCACTTTTCTTCCTCATATCCACCCCAAGCCCTCTCCTTCTCCCCCAGAATGAGATGTACCTTCTTTGGATTTGAATTCAGAGCACAGATATCCAGCTTCTTCAGACACTCTCTTCTCAAGTGTTTTCTTCCCCATCCCAAAGGTTTTCAGGGTGGAGACACAGAATCTCCTCTGCTCCCTCCAGCCACTGCTGCATGTTGCCATAACTATTCCTGAAGGATATAAAACACATTCCTGTGAGTTCGTGATTTCTCTCTTGATTTATCCCAAGAACCATTCCAAAGTTTAGTTCTGGTTTAGTTAGTTTTTCTTCTGATATGTTAGAAGGGCAGATTGGGATAGTCTCCTTGGAAATTCCCACCGATTCCTGCTAAACCTCTGAGCTCATAACAGCTGAATTGTCTGGTCAAGCCCTGTTAACTTTCAGTGGTGTTGCCATACATGAGAAGAGCAGTGCTGGATCAGATCAACGGCCTATCTAGTCCGGCATTCTGTCCTCATAGTGGGAAACCAGATGTTGCCCTATGGGAAGCCCACAAGCAAAAGCACCCTCCTGCTCATGTTCCTCATCAACTGGTATTTGGACGCATGCTGCCTCTGATACTGGAGGTAATATTTAGCCGTCATGAAAAGTAGCCGCTGACAGCTCTATTCTCCGTGAATTTGTCTTCTTCTCTCCTCCAGACTTCCAAGTTTGTTTTCGTTACTGCCGTCCAAATTGCCCTCCAAGTTGGTTCATGCTACTTCCGATCACACGTCCAACAGGTTATAGCTGCTCTACTGACCAGGATGGCTGACTTTGTAAATAAGTCCTCAAAAGCTACTGGCCCACCTGCTGTCCATACCTACATCATTTACACGTATGTAAAGCTTCTGTAAAGCTTCTCTGTGCGGTCACTAGAATGTGTGGCTTTCCACAGGTGACTGTGTAACCAGAAATGGGGCTGGGGGCAGTAGGGGCTGTGTCTCGCCCTTGGAAACCTGCTTACTGGGTAGATCTGGAACGTGGCAGGGTAGGAGAGGTAGGCCTGTGTATGGTCCCTGCCAGTTTTGAGGTGGAAAGGGTAAATAGCTTGCTTATAGGAGTTTAACATTTCCTTGGTGATTCCCAGCAGTTTGACAGGTTTTGACAGGTTCTCCAGTTGTACCTCATGTCATTGCATGGGAGCTTCTTAGGTTTCTGGCAGTGTATGAGTGTGTGTGTGGAATAAGACCCCCACCTTTTCAGAGAAAGGCAATTGTCCAGATTTTATACGGGGCTGCAGTTTGGGGCTGGGATGACTCTCCGATGGTCAAATTAGGAGGCCTTCAAAATAGATTTCTTAGAAAACTTTTAATTTTGCTTCCTGGCACTCCCGCTGCCTTGGTTCGGGAAAACAGGCGGGATAGAAATGAAATCAATCAATCAGTCATTGACAGCAGACATTCTCAAATTCCTCAGGCTCAACATTTATGTATTTGTGATGCTCCAGGAATTGAAGATCTGCCACATTATTTGCTGTCCTGCCCTTTATATTCTGAGCCAAGGTCTACATTTCTGGGTTTTATTTTGTCTAACCTGTACTGTAACACTGTTCCAGAGAAGAGTTTCAATCTTTTGTCTGATATAGATTCCACCGTAACTCACACATTCTCTCTTTGCTTTGGCAGCATTGAGAATTTGTGCACAATTTATCTCTGATTTTGCAGTGGGTTGTTTTGGGGATGTCTTGTTTTAATGGTCCTTGAGGGAGCATCCTATGGCCACTAGACAGCAGCTAGATGGCCATAGGATATGCTGTTTTCCGGGAACTGCCCCCCGTTCCGCGCTGCCTTGCGGAACAGCCCCATCCTCCATGCTCTCAAGAGGAGTGCAGAGTGGCCGGAAAGGGGTGTGGCTGGGGGCGTTCTGTGGCGGGGACAACGCATCTGCCTGTATGACACATCCAATGTGTCGTACAGCAGCCTCCTCCCCCGCGCCGTCCTCCCGTGGCTAGACAGCCACAATTGGCTGTCTAGCCGAAAAAGCAGGGCAGGAGACGCCTGGAGGACACAATCCTGCCCTGCTTTGGATAGGGAGTCGCCTCCGAGTTTGGACGCGGCCGCCTATCTAGATAGGATCACTCTCAGCTCTCTTAATCTTCAGGTCTTAATTATCCATTTAAATGTGGAAGCAGTATATTCTGAATGAATTTAAATGAATTTTATATAATGTACTGTGAATGTATTTTTGTTTTAACCATTTTAGACTTTGACCTCATGTTGTATTTGCCTTAACCTGCTTTATTTATTTATTTATTTATTTAATTTATTTATTGCATTTATATCCCGCCTTTTGTCCTCTTGCAAGGAACCCAAGGCGGCTTACATTATCCTCCGCCTCTCCATTTTATCCTCACAACAACAACAACCCTGTGAGGTAGGTTGGGCTGAGAGCCTGTGACTGGCCCAAAGTCACCCAGTGAGCTTCCGTGGCCGAGTGAGGATTAGAACCCGGATCTCCCGACTCCCAGTCCAACACTCTCACCACCGCACCACACTGGCTCTAACTGGCTTTAGTTGTTTTGTAGATGTGAATGGCCTATGGCCCACTACTAAATCAGTGAATGAAAAATGAAAAAGAGTGCCACAAACACCGGGGGTTAGGTAGTACAACCTCCAGATTCAGGCACAGTCGAAGTTTGAAAGAGGTTGCATGGTAGGCTGCACCTGAATATAAAGGTTATTTTTTCTATCTACCTCTCACGTAGTAAGTAGTAAATATTTGTCTTCTAAACTCTCATTGTAATCCTGATCTCTATAGTAATGGCACCGGGGGAGCGGGGCAAGGGAGAAAAAGACCTGAGGAAGTAGCTATAGAGTTTGGAGAGGAACACATTTCATGATATGGTGCAAGAAATGAAACAGCAGTACACCAAAATCTGCCCTTTAAACAAATCTGTTTGGGGGCTCAGGACCTTGTAAGGAAGGTACATTCTCTGATCTGAAAAACTACCCCACAGGGTGTTCCCATGACTACTTTAGGAAGGAATTCCACTCCGCACAGGTCATGGTTTTGGTCATGGTCAAACCAGTTAAATTTTGCACAGTTAAGTACGATGCATAGACAGCTTGCAGTTCCAGCTGAGATGTGGGAGAGGACCCAGCGAGCAATTGTGCCACTGGCTGTGAGCCTCTGCTTATGTCCCCGGGGCAGGGCTCAGCCACGTATCCCACGGAAATGGGTGCCCCACAACGGGACTCAAGGCACATTACTCAGGAGCTAGGTGTGAGCACACCCAGGAAATGTCACGATTGCCCCAAAGGCAATGCCTGACACGTGGACGTCGGGCATTGCTTTGGGGGTAATCTAAGATGGTGGGTGACAGCTGCAGAGCCAGGGGCTAGGGAGAGCCCTGGCTCGGTGGCTCAGAAGGGCTGTGGGAAGCCAGCTGGGGGCGCGGAAGCCAAAGGGAAGCACCTGGGGAGCAGGGAGGGAGAGCCGCAGTATGGCCGCGGGGGCTGAGGGACCAGCTGGGAGCATCCTGGGGCATGGCGGGCCGTACGCTTGTCTGTCTGACTAGGTGGGCGCTGCCTGCGCATGCGAAAGAGAGAGGGACGGAGAAGGGTTGAACGAGGGAGGGCCCACCAACACCTTGTCTTCGGTGTCCCCTCAGTTCGGGCTACCCTGTCCCCACAGGCTCCTACAAGTGCCCCACGAGGCTTTGCCCTCTGCAACTGCTCTACAACATTCTCCCTGGCTGACTGGTACAGGATGCAGGACTCTCCCTGCTGAAGGTGGTGCAGGATGGCAGCACGAGACGGGGGGCTGCAAGCTCCGTCAGGTACCTGAACCCTACGGATTCCAGCTCACCGAAGACCTGGTTGTCCATCACCTTGTCACCTACAGGCCTGGTGACTGGGACTGGCGCTGCCATTCGCCATCTCATGGCGCTGCACGTCCCCCACCCCGAGACCTCCATGGTGGCCTGCCTGCCTTTCTGCTGCTCCTTGCGGGGTGACGCTTGCAAGTGAGACATGGACTCTGCACTCTCTCTCCCTGCTCTTGCACTGTTCCCCTTCCTGCTGCCAGAGCTCTCCCCTAGCAGGACAGAGCTGTGCTGCCCGTGCATGTGCTGGAGCAAAGTCAAGGTCTGGTATGCGCCCCTGTCTTGCCTCTGCTCAGAAGAGAGCAACACTTGCCTTGACAATTCTTTGCATGGCCTACTAATTTCAGCAGTGGAACTGGTGGTCGGTCGATGAAGTTCTCGGCTTTTTGTCCCAGTGCCTCCTTTGTCATCTTGAACCCGTTCAGTATGATGACATTCTTCCATCCAGCTTGGAGTGAGACGGCTGGTCCAAACTCCCCCCCCCCCACTATGATACATAACAAGAAAACAGGACAAATTCATCTGACGTACAACAAAAACAGAGCACCTCGAATGACTCAGGCTGTAGACCAATGCATGTGGGAAAGTCTGGACCCATTTCAATCTTGAAGCTGTTGAAACAAACTAAAAGAGCTTGAAAACAAACTAAACAAAGTCACGTAAGAGTGAAGATATTGTGGAGAACATGTTTTATGAACAACTGAGTAGGGGTGTACGGAATACTCACCCTGTTCTGATCTGGGCATCCGCGGGGGGGGGGGGAGGTGATCTGTCCCTCCCCCCGGAATCCTGCCCGGCTGGCTCGGCTCCACAGTGAGTCCATGGAGCCGCCGGCCGGGGCTGCCTGCAGCCGGACTTCCATCCGCTGCCGGGCTGCGGCTGCAAATGGCGTCCGGCATAGCGGACACCATTTGCGTCCCTGCCCTTGGCCATGATTGGCTACATAAATATTTACATAGCCTATCACGGCAAAGAGAAGGGACGCAAATGGCATACCTCTTAAGGCAACATCAGCCGCTATCAAAGTATACTGGGGTGCAGGAAGGCCATAAATGGCCCATGGGTAGACCATAAATTATATCATTTGGTTATTGATGGGAATAGGGGAGAAAAGAGCTGCACATGGGAAGCAACTGGCAGTTGAAACGGGGAGAAGGGAAGAATGCATGTTGTACCTTTGAGGCATTGCCGCCTGCCTGACGGGCATGGAGGGAATGAGGGCCATGATCCAGTGATTAGCGTAGCCAGGTTAGGCTGGTGAGGGAACCCGCTGGTGATAGGAGAAGCAGGCACCACCACACACCCGGAGCCTGTTGCCCAACCTGGAAGCTGGAGAGCAGCAGGGAAGCTGGAGCAAGCAATGTGGGTGAGGGGCATGATGGAAAGAGGCCAAACAGACATTAGAAGGTAGCGATGGAGGGAAGGGAAGAATGTGCAGGAGATGAGGCTTGGGCCATAGGTGAAAGCAGAGGAAGAAAAGAGGAGAACGGAGGAAGTGACAAGCTGTAAAGAGGACAGAAGCGGCTTGCCGAGGGAATTTTGCACCCAGATGCTGAGAGCGGAGAGCAGAATCAGGCATTGGTACTGGTCTGACACTGACAGGGCAAACCCTGGAGACTGGGATGGGAGCAGATAAAGAACTGATAGACACACAAGGAGACAGGCTCAGCGGCAGTGGCAGGGAAGAGCTCAGAACAGAAGGAGTTCGAAAACCGAAAGGAGAATAGCTAGAGCTAAGAAGGAGCAATATCCCGAGTCTTTAGGAGACCTGAGAACCCCGAGCAGAGCAAGCTGTGCAGAACAAGGCTCACAAGATCTGTCTTGTGAGCAAAGACCAAGGAGACACTGAATTCAAAGTGATCTTGATAGGCTGGAGCGCTGGGCAGAAAACAACAGAATGACATTTAATAGGGATAAATGCCAAGTTCTGCACCTAGGAAAAAGAAACCAAATGCACAGTTACCGGATGGGCGATACTTGGCTCAACAATACTACAAGCGAGACGGATCTTGGAATTGTTGTCGATCACAAGCTGAATATGAGCTAACAAGGTGATGTGGCTGCAAAAAAGGAAATGCCATTTTGGGCTGCATTAATAGAAGTATAGCTTCCAAATCACGGGAAGTACTAGTTCCCCTCTACTCAGCACTGGTTAGGCCTCATCTGAAGTACTGTGTCCAGCGGATGGTTGAGTACTGTGTCGCAGCAGATGGCTGCGGAACGAAGATGACGACCCGGACTAGCCACCGCCAGGTAGGGTCCATCCCGGGGGGATTTCAGATGGTGGTAGCAGGGGTAGTCCATTCCGCCATGGACTCCGAGGGACTCACTGGGGTCCGTGGCGGATTTCTCCGCCATCCCTACAACTGAGTGCTTTCTTATAAGTGATTCATAAAACCACCAGTGTAAGAATGCAGGGCTATTCCTTGTCTCTCCCGTCAGCTCTCCGTCACTGTGAGTCCAGATGCTTTGGTCTAAAGCCACTGCATGGTTTCGTTGTTGGCCTGGACATGCTATTTATCACTGATATGCATTTTCACACTGAGCCTATTGCCGTTTCCCTGCTTCTTCTTGACCTCTTCTTCAGATTGAAAGCCCCCTCAGGTGGAGTCCTGCCGCTATTTGTAGCATGCTTGTAATCCTCTTAATTGCATTGCAGGCAGTAATGACTTTTGCGCCTGGCATCGTTGCAAACGTCTGTTATTCTTTAACAGTGTTTGAGCAATAAATATATATTTTGTGGCACCACTTCGTGTGAGTTGCCCTGAAGGGTATTGCAGGGACCACAACCCATAGAATTCTTGACGCCCAGAACAGTCAGCTGGGAATCATATCTCTGCTGCTGAGAGGGTCCGATCATGCAGCCGGGGTTTTGTGTCTTGGTCAGGTGAGTCACAGACACAACTGTTCGGGGAAGAGAAACAAGCTCGTCGGGTGGAGCAGGAATGTCTCTCCGTCTCAATGACATGTTGAGTGTCAGTTGGGAATGAAAATGGGACAGTGGGGGTGGGGACTACGATGTTCTGCCGGTGGTCCTGCAGCCTTAGAGTATCCTGAAGGAAACCATGGCCGGCTGGTGCAATATGATCACTGGAACTGAAGTTAAGGAGAGCAGACTAGGGAACAGCTCTAGGAACTTTTCTGCATGAGGCTGTAAATCTGCCATATCTACATTCGGATTCATCGCACAATTGAGATCCGAACACTACACAAAGCCCTTCCTTGCTTTTCCACCACATAACCTCTAGGTGGCACTGTGGTATAGCGTGATAGCACAAATACATAAGTGGAAATAGCATTTTCGTTGGCTTTCTTTAAATAATACCACATTTCCCCTGCTCTAAAAAACTCGCAAAAGTGCCGGTTAAACACAGAAACAAAACTGGAGGGTCACGACCTTGTCTAAACTCACGTAAACAATCATGCCTTGGGAATGATGAGCACACAATAAATGCCTCCTGCAGAAAAGCTCTAAGCCTCATGCTGGACTCACCTTCTGGTTTCAATAATGCTTTGGTTGTAGGCATAGTTGTTGCTGCATCTTTTCATTTCCAACTTAAATATGGCTGCGGATGAACGGTACCTTCTCCAAAATATGGCCATTAGAAGCCTGAAGCCATGGAACGGACTCTGAAGCCTCCTGCACCTCTAGAGCTCGCAGGCAGCAGACCTAGCTCAAGATCAAGCTGTGTACAGATCTGACTGTGCAAGAAGATGACATCACCAGGGCGGCTAAGCTTTTTTACATATCTTAGGGGGAAAGCACAGAGAGGACTACAGCGCCTAAAGCTGAGCACAGATTGTTCCCTGACTGCTGTTCTGGGAGCCCTAGACACCTACTGTTGTCTCAACCGTTTCCTGTCATGTGGGAGTTTTCACCGGAGAGCAATCAAAAGGGGAAACTCTTGACTCCTGTGTCACTTCCTCGCACACACTAGCTACCATGTCTGTGGCACCTGGGACCCTGTCTGTGAGAGCAGTGCCTCAGGGAAGGTGGTCTTCACACGGGACCGATGCTTAGGCATGGGGCATGCAGCGAAAGCCTCTCGAGAAAGGCTGAAAGCCCCGGGAGATGCTGCATCTTCTGAAATACATGCAGCGGACAACAGCTGAAGACAGCAACGACAGAGGCCTCCAGACTGAGTGCGCGACGGACTGACTGAGGGAGAAAGCATGAGAGAATAAAGGAGAAGCATCCGGCACTAGGGCAGTGCTGCGGGGAACGTGGCACTGGCGAGCGAAACCACTTCAGCAACATGTGCAGAAGGAAGCCCCCTAGAGGCAGTACCACACTGGTTCCGGCCGAGGAGGGCACCTCAGATGCCAGTGATCACGTCACGCCCTCTCCCTCAGTCCACAGAAACAACCAGTGCAGGTTGCTGGATCGCAGAGAGAAGAAGCGCTCCACAAGCTGCACTCTAGGTATTTCCAGCTAGACGGGGGGCGCCTTGCTGCATAGTCCCACAAGGTGAATGGGATCCCAACACACCGATCCGACACAGCAGAGGCACGTTAACGATGAACAGTGACCGCACAATGGAGCCAACAGGAAAAGGTGGCCTTGTAATTTGTTGTTGTTCAGTCGTGTCCGACTTTTCGTGACCCCATAGACCATAGCACGCCAGGCCCTCCTGTCCTCCGCTCTCTCCCGGAGTGTGCCCAGGTTAGGGATGGCGGAGAATTTCTCCCCGAAACTTCGGGGGGCCGAGCGCCAACGTGTTCGGCCCCCCGAACAAGTTTCGGGGAGAAATCCTCTGCCCCCCGGCCCCGCCCCCCCACCCCCGCCCCCCGCCCCCGCCCCCCCCGGGACGGGACTTACCTTCGCCGAATGTCCCTCCCAGAGGCGGGTCCGGCCGGCGGTTCAGCGGGTGTTCGTGCAGGGCGGGAGCGGCAGCCGGTCTTTCGACCGGCTGCCACCGCCGCCATTCCAATAAAAGAAAAAAAAACAAACGCCCCCTGATAGGCTACGTGACGATTAACGTAGCCTATCACGGCTAGATTTGCAAAGTCAGCTGTGATAGGCTACGTCAATCGTAACGTAGCCTATCATGGGTGACTTAAAAAAAAAAAAGCGTGTACGGATAATGGCAGCCCCCATAGGGAGCCGCCATTCGCGTTCCTTATTTGGTCGCTGTAGTCTACGTAAAGGTTTACGTAGACTACGGCGACCAAATAAGGAACGCGAATGGCGGCTCCCTATGGGGGCCGCCATTAGCGTACGCGCTTTTTTTTTTTTTTAAAGTCACCCGTGATAGGCTACGTGATGATTGACGTAGCCTATCACGGCTGACTTTGCAGATCTAGCCGTGATAGGCTACGTTAATTGTCACGTAGCCTATCAGGGGGCGTTTTTTTTTTTTTTAACTTTCGAGTTCGCGGCCGGGCGAGGCGGGAAGCCTCCCCCCCGGCCTGAATTTCGGCCGGGGCGAGGTGGGAAACCTCCCCCCCCGGCCTGAACTTCGCGGGGGGAGCAGCGAAGCGCCTCCCCCCCACCACGAACAACCTTCGAGGACAGGTAAGGGACTTTCGTCCACCCCTAGCCCAGGTTCATATTCATTGCATCGGTGATGCTATCTAGTCATCTCATCCTCTGCCGTCCCCTTCTCCTTTTGCCTTCAGTCTTTCCCAGCATCAGGGTCTTTTCCAGGGAGTTTTCTCTTCGCATTAGGTGGCCAAAATATTTCAGCTTCAGCTTCAGTATCTGTCCTTCCAATGAGCACTGAGGGCTGATTTCCTTTAGGACTGACTGATTTGACCTCCTTGCAGTCCAGGGGACTCGTAAGAGTCTTCTCCAGCACCACAGTTCGAAAGCATCAGTTCTTCAGCGCTCAGCCTTCCTTATAGTCCAGCTCTCACAGCCATACATTACTACTGGGAAAACCATAGCTTTGATTAGACGGACCTTTGTCGGCAAGGTGATGTCTCTGCTTCTTACTATGCTGTCTAGGTTTGCCAGAGCTTTCCTCCCAAGGAGCAAGCGTCTTTTAATTTCATGGCTACAGTCACCGTCTGCGGTGATCTTGGAACCCAAGAAAATAAAATCTGTCACTGCTTCCATTTCTTCCCCTTCTATATGCCAGGAAGTGATGGGGCCAGATGCCATGATCTTAGTTTTTTTAATGTTGAGTTTCAAACCAGCTTTTGCACTCTCCTCTTTCACCCCGAACAAGAGGCTCTTTCGATCCTCTACGCTTTCTGCCATTAGGGTGGTATCATCTGCGTATCTGAGGTTGTTGATAATTCTCCCGGCAATCTTAATTCCGATCTGTGATTCATCCAACCCGGCGTTTCTCATGATGTACTCTGCATATAAGTTAAATAAGCAGGGCGACAATATGCAGCCTTGTTGTACTCCTTTCCCAATTTTTAACTAATTGGTTGTTCCATGTCTGGTTCTTACTGTTGCTTCTTGACCCTTGTACAGGTTTCTCAGGAGACAGGTAAGGTGGTCTGGTACTCCCATCTCTTTAAGAATTTGCCACAGTTTGTTGTGATCCACACAATCAAAGGCTTTAGCGTAGTCAATGAAGCAGAAATAGACGTTTTTCTGGAATTCTCTTGCTTTCTCCATGATGCAGCGAATGTTGGCGATTGGATCTCTAGTTCCTCTGCCTCTTTGAAACCCACCTTGTACTTCCGGTAGTTCTCGGTTCACATACTGCTGAAGCCTAGCTTGTAGGATTTTGAGTATAACCTTGCTGGCATGTGAAATGAGCACAATTGTACAGTAGTTTGATCACTCTTTGGCATTGCCCTTCTTTGGAATTGGAATGTAAACTGACCTTTTCCAGTCTTGTGGCCACTGTTGAGTGTTCCAAATGTGTTGGCATATTGAGTGCAGCACTTTAACAGCATCATCTTTTAGGATTTTAAATAGCTCAGCTGGGATACTGTCATCTCCGCTAGCTTTGTTGTTACTAATGCTTCCTAAGGCCCATTTGACTTCACTCTCTAGGATGTCCAGCTCAAGTTCAGTGACCGCACTATCATGGCTATCAGGAACATTCAGATCTTTCCTGTATAGTTCTTCTGTGTATTCTTTCCACCTCTTCTTAATCTCATCTGCTTCTGTTAGGTCCCTGCCCGCTTTGTCCTTTATCATGCCCATCTTTGCACAAAACGTTCCCTTGAGATCTCTGATTTTCTTGAAGAGATCTCTAGTCTTTCCCATTCTGTTGTTTTCCTCGATTTCTTTGCATTGTTCATTTAAGAAGGCCTTGGTGTCTCTCCCTGCTATTCTCTGGAACTCTGCATTCAGTTGGATATATCTTCCCCTTTCTCCCTTGCTTTTTGCTTCCCTTCTTTCCTCAGCTACTTGTAAAGCCTCCTCAGACAGCCACTTTGCTTTCTTGCATTTCTTTTTCTTTGGGATGGATTGAGTTGCTGCCTCCTGAACAATGTTACGGACCTCCATCCATAGTTCCTCAGGCACTCTGTCTATCAGGTCTAATCCCTGAAATCTATTCCTCACCTCCACTGTATATTCATAAGGGATATGATTTAGGTCATACCTGAATGATTTAGTGGTTTTCCCTACGTTCTTCAATTTAAGCTGAAATTTTGCAAGAAGCAGCTCATGATCTGAGCCACAGTCAGCTCCAGGTCTTGTTTTTACTGACTGTATAGAGCTTCTCCCCCCTTCATGGATCACTGCCTTGTTGTGGCGAAGGGGCTTGCGTAACTCAGTGAAGCCATAAGCTATGCCATGCAGGGCCACCCAAGACGGACAGGTCATGGCAGAGAGTTCTGACAAAATGTGGTCCACTGGAGAAGGAAATGGCAACCCACTCCAGTATTCTTGCCAAGAAAACCGCATGGAACGTAGCACAAGGCTAAAAGATATGACGCCAGAAGATGAGCCCCTCAGGTCGGAAGGTGTCCAATATACTACTGGGGAAGAGCAGAGGGTATTTCCAAGTAGCACCAGAAAGAGTGAAGTGGCTGGGCCAAAGCCGAAAGGACACGCAGCTGTGGACGTGTCTGGTGGTGAAAAGAAAATCCGATGCTGTAAAGAACAAAATTGTTTAGGAACCTGGAATGTAAGATCAATGAATCAAGGTAAGCTGGAGGTGGTCAAACATGAGATGGCAAGATTGAACATTGACATCTTGGGAATCAGCGAACTAAAATGGACAGGCATGGGCGAATTTAATTCAGGTGACCATCATATCTACTATTGTATTCTTCTCCCTTAGAAGAAATGGAGTAGCACTCATAGTCAACAAAAGGGTGGGAAAAGCAGTACTGGGGTACAATCTTAAAAATGATAGAATGATCTCAGTACGAATCCAAGACAAACCATTCAACATCACAGTAATTCAAGTCTATGCCCCAACCACTGATGCCGAAGAAGCTGAGGTTGATTGGTTCTATGAAGACCTCCAACATCTTCTAGAACTAACACCAAAAAAAGATGTCCTCTTCATCATAGGGGACTGGAATGCTAAAGTAGGAAGTCAAGAAATCACCGGGATAACAGGCAGGCATGGCCTTGGTATACAAAATGAAGCAGGACAAAAGCTAATAGAGTTTTGCCAAGAGAACACGCTGATCATAGCAAACACTCTTTTCCAACAGCACAAGAGGCGACTCTACACATGGACATCACCAGATGGTCAATATCGAAATCAGATTGATTATGTCCTTTGCAGCCAAAGATGGAGAAGCTCCATACAGTCAGTAAAAACAAGACCTGGAGCTGACTGTGGCTCAGATCATGAGCTGCTTCTTGCAAAATTTCAGCTTAAATTTAAGAACGTAGGGAAAACCACTAAACCATTCAGGTATGACCTAAATCATATCCCTTAAGAATATACAGTGGAGGTGAGGAATAGATTTCAGGGATTAGACCTGATAGACAGAGTGCCTGAGGAACTATGGACGGAGGTCCGTAACATTGTTCAGGAGGCAGCAACGAAATCCACCCCAAAGAAAAAGAAATGCAAGAAAGCAAAGTGGCTGTCTGAGGAGGCTTTACAGGTAGCTGAGGAAAGAAGGGAAGCAAAAAGCAAGGGAGAAAGGGGAAGATATATCCAACTGAATGCACAGTTCCACAGAATAGGAAGGAGAGACAAGAAGGCCTTCTTAAATGAACAATGCAAAGAAATCGAGGAAAACAACAGAATGGGAAAGACTAGAGATCTCTTAAAGAAAATTGGAGATCTCAAGGGAACGTTTTGTGCAAAGACGGGCATGATAAAGGACAAAGAGGGCAGGGACCTCACAGAAGCAGATGAGATTAAGAAGAGGTGGAAAGAATACACAGAAGAACTATACAGGAAAGATTTATTGTCCTTGATAGCCATGATAGTAATGTCCTTGATAGCCATGATAGTGCGGTCACTGAACTTGAGCCGGACATCCTCGAGAATGAAGTCAAGTGGGCCTTAGGAAGCATTAGTAACAACAAAGCTAGCGGAGATGACAGTATTCCAGCTGAGCTATTTAAAATCCTAAAAGATGATGCTGTTAAAGTGCTGCATTCAATATGCCAACACATTTGGAACACTCAGCAATGGCCGCAAGACTGGAAAAGGTCAGTTTACATTCCAATTCCAAAGAAGGGCAACGCCAAAGAGTGTTCAAACTACCGCACAATTGTGCTCATTTCACAAGGCTGCATATTGTCACCCTGCTTATTTAACTTATATGCAGAGTACATCATGAGAAATGCCGGGTTGGATGAATCAGAGGTCGCAATTAAGATTGCTGGGAGAATTATCAACAACCTCCGATATGCAGACGATACCACCCTAATGGCAGAAAGTGAAGAGGATCTAAAGAGCCTCTTGTTGAGGGTGAAAGAGGAGAGTGCAAAAGCTGGTTTGAAACTCAACATTACAAAAACTAAGATCATGGCATCTGGCCCTATCACTTCCTGGCATATAGAAGGGGAAGAAATGGAAGCAGTGACAGATTTTACTTTCTTGGGCTCCAAGATCACCGCAGACGGTGACTGTAGCCATGAAATTAAAAGACGCTTGCTCCTTGGGAGGAAAGCTCTGGCAAACCTAGACAGCATAGTAAGAAGCAGAGACATCACCTTGTAGACAAAGGTCCGTCTAATCAAAGCTATGGTTTTCCCAGTAGTAATGTATGGCTGTGAGAGCTGGACTATAAGGAAGGCTGAGCGCTGAAGAATTGATGCTTTCGAACGGTGGTGCTGGAGAAGACTCTTACGAGTCCCCTGGACTGCAAGGAGGTCAAATCAGTCAATCCTAAAGGAAATCAACCCTGAATGCTCATTGGAAGGACAGATACTGAAGCTGAAGCTGAAATATTTTGGCCACCTAATGCGAAGAGAAAACTCTCTGGAAAAGACCCTGATGCTGGGAAAGACTGAAGGCAAAAGGAGAAGGGGACGGCAGAGGATGAGATGGCTAGATAGCATCACCGATGCAATGAATATGAACTTGAGGATGCTCCGGGAGAGTGCGCAGGACAGGATGGCCTGGCGTGCTATGGTCCATGGGGTCACGAAGAGTCAGATACGACTGAACGACTGAACAACAACAACAATAGAGCTTCTCCATCTTTGGCTGCAAAAGACATAATCAATCTGATTTCGATATTGACCATCTGGTGATGTCCATGTGTAGAGTCGCCTCTTGTGCTGTTGGAAAAGAGTGTTTGCTATGATCAATGTGTTCTCTTGGCAAAACTCTATTAGCCTTTGTCCTGCTTCATTTTGTACACCAAGGCCATGCTTGCCTGTTATCCTGGTGATTTCTTGACTTCCTGCTTTAGCATTCCAATCCCCTATGATGAAGAGGACATCTTTTTTTGGGTGTTAGTTCTAGAAGGTGTTGTAGGTCTTCATAGAACTGATCAACCTCAGCTTCTTCGGCCTCAGTGGTTGGGGCATAGACTTGAATTACTGTGATGTTGAATGGTTTGCCTTGGATTCATACTGAGATCATTCTATCATTTTTGAGATTGTACCGCAGTACTGCCTTTCCCACCCTTTTGTTGACTATGAGTGCTACTCCATTTCTTCCAAGGGATTCTTGCCCACAGTAGTAGATATGATGGTCACCTGAATTAAATTCACCCATGCTTGTCCATTTGAGTTTGCTGATTCCCAAGATGTCGATGTTCAATTTTGCCATCTCATGTTTGACCACCTCCAGCTTACCTTGATTCATTGATCTTACATTCCAGGTTCCTAAACAATTTTGTTCTTTACAGCATCAGATTTTCTTTTCACCACCAGACACGTCCACAGCTGCGTGTCCTTTCGGCTTTGGCCCAGCCACTTCACTCTTTCTGGCGCTACTTGGAAATACCCTCTGCTCTCCCCCAGTAGTATATTGGACACCTTCCAACCTGAGGGGCTCATCTTCTGGTGTCATATCTTTTAGCCTTGTGCTACGTTCCATGCGGTTTTCTTGGCAAGAATACTGGAGTGGGTTGCCATTTCCTTCTCCAGTGGACCACATTTTGTCAGAACTCTCTGCCGTGACCTGTCCGTCTTGGGTGGCCCTGCACGGCATAGCTTATGGCTTCACTGAGTTATGCAAGCCCCTTCGCCACAACAAGGCAGTGAACCATGAAGGGGGGCCTTGTAATAACTAACTCAAAAAACAAGAGGCAGCATCAGCGGACTTTGGTGTTTGTGGTCAGAGGCAAAGATAAATCCCTGTTGGGGGAAGCCAGAAGTCCCCTCCCACTGACAGCGGAGAGCATTTGAGGATCATATGGGGATGTTGTCAGGGGTGAAGGTTGCCTGGAAGGTGAGCTGTGACTTGAGGGAGACCCAGATATCTGGAGCAGCCACTTCTCACAGCTTGGCTAATGCTGTGATTGGCCAGTTGGGCCACCTGTAGTTATGGTTGGGAACGCCATTCTGTGCATTTGCCCATAAGGACAAAAACGAAGCAAAACAGGTCTGGGGGCTGTGGCATGCACCAGGGCTGGGGGCGGGGTAAGGGGGCCCCATGGTAGAGTGGCTTGGTCCAGGTCAATCAACCAAGGCATTGGACTATGTAGGAAAAGGCTTGTGTATGGCAAAATAGGTGCTCTTGGGTCCCCCTCTGGTGACCCCCTTGGTTCCTCCTCCATTGACCTCCCCCATTCCACCCCACCAGTTAGATTGGCCATGAGCCTCCACTTCAGAGACCTAGATACACCCCCCAACCACCCCTCAACCTGCCCCCTGCTTAGCCTGGAGCCCCAACCAAGCTCCCACCCAGATGCCCCATCCCCAGCACGAACCCCCACCCCTGATACCCATCCCCAGCATGAGCCCTGAATCAAGACACCCACCCCTAGCATGAGCCCCTACCCTGCAGACCCAGGCATGAGCTCCTCCCCAAATCACTGTCCTCAGCCTGGAGCCTCCACCTCTAGGCCCCCACCCCAGGCACGAGCCCTCACTCCCAGGCACCCAGCCCCAGCATGAACTGTGCCTTGAAGGGGTTCAACCATAACTCACGAACCACTGTAGGTTTTGCCACTGATTCCATAACATGCAGTGTCCTCAAAGGCGCTGAGGCAGTACTTACCTTTACGATAGACTTAACTGGGTTGTTTATATCAAAGAGTAGCAAATTCCCAAGGAAAGGCAGAGGAGCAGGTCCCGGTGGACAGCGACTACATCTCTTCCTCCGCTTCACATAATCGAGCAGCAGAGCCGAGACTATGAGAGACATGGCCAGTGCTGTGGGGTTATTCCAGCAGGATGAGACCAGGGTCCACAGCCCAGAGATGGAAGCTGGGATCACAGCCAGGAGAGTCATCCTCTTCCCTCCACCTCGTTTGTCCCTCGCTAATTCTTGTTCTGGGGATTGCAGCCGTACAGCTTCTGTTGCCTTTTCCGATTCTTCTTCCTTCCCTTTTCTCAGCTGTTTGAAATCACTGCAGGAATGTCACTCACTGTTAATATAGCTGTCTTGATAGGTGTGTTAGTGCTTTACTCATTGTACCCTTGCAAGATGTAATTGCAGAAGGACGTAGATTAAGATTATGGGCTGGATAACCTACCTGAGTAATAAGTCCATGTATTTAAAGTTCATTTACTGCTAATCCACCTGTTTGCATCAGTTGATGACGACAATAACAAGGTTCAAAGCTGAATTTAGACAAGACATTGTTGTAGCTGGTAGGGAATGCTATTGAGGGGGTTAATCTGCCTCAAATAGATGGATTGGTGGCATCTGTTTCCGGCGTGGAATTTGGGGGTGTTCCTAGATGCTGCTTCTCTCCTGGATGCATTGCAGTGGTGGTAAGGTGGGCGGGGGAGCTTGGATAGTTTGCACGTCTTATTTATTTGTATGCCACCCCAAAACTCTGGGTGGCTAATGTGAGACTAGGCATTGCATTTTGTGTGTTAGATTTGATCGTATGTGTTATCATGTATGTATCAGCATTTCTGTATCCAAAGTTTGTATAAGATTTTAGGTGAATGGGTTCATAGAATCCTAGAATCCTAGAATAGTAGGGTTGGAAGGGGCTTACAAGGCCATCGAGTCCAACCCCCTGCTCAGTGCAGGAATCCAAGTCAGAGCATCCCTGACAGATGGCTGTCCAGCCTCGTCTTGAACACTTCCAGTGTGGGAGAGCCCACCATCTCCCTAGGTAATTGGTTCCATTGTTGTATTGCTCTAACAGTCAGGAAGTTTTTCCTGATGTTCAGCCAGAATCTGGCTTCCTGTCACTTGAGCCCATTCTTCTGTGTCCTGTACTCCGGCATGATTGAGAAGAGATCCTGGCCTTCCTCTCTGTGACAACCTTTCAAGTACTTGAAGAGTGCTATCATATTTCCCCTCAGCCTTCTCTTCTGAAGGCTAAACATGCCCAGTTCTTTCAGTCTGTCTTCATAGGGCTTTGTTTCCAGTCCTCTGATCATCTTTGTTGCCCTCCTCTGAACCCTCTCCAGTTTGTCTGCATCCTTCTTAAAGTGTGGTGCCCAGAACTGGACACAGTACTCCAGATGAGGCCTAACCAGTGCTGAGTAGAGAGGAACCAGTACTTCCCAGGGTTTGGAAGCTATGCTTCTATTAATGCAGCCCAAAATGGCATTTGCCTTTTTTGCAGCCACATCACCTTGTTAGCTCATATCCAGCTTGTGATCGACAACAATTCCAAGATCCTTCTCGCTTGTACTGTTGTTGAGCCAAGTATTGCCCATTTGGTAACTGTGTATTTGGTTTCTTTTTCCTAGGTGCAGAACTTGGCATTTCTCCCTATTAAATTTCATTCTGTTGTTTTCTGCCCAGCGCTCCAGTCTATCAAGATCCCTTTGAATTTTGTTTCTGTCTTCTAGTATTAGCTATCCCGCCCAATTTTGTGTCATCTGCAAATTTGATCAGCATTCCCTGCACTTCCTCCTCCAAGTCATTAATAACAATATTGAAGAGCACTGGGCCCAGGACTGAGCCCTGCGGTACCCCACTCGTTACCTCTCCCCAGCTTGAGAAGGTCCCATTGATAAGCACTCTTTGAGTCCGATTCTGTAGCCAACTGTGGATCCACCAGATCGTTGTTTCATCTAGGCCACTTTGAGCTAGTTTGCTCATCAGGATATCATGGGGCACTTTGTCGAAAGCTTTGCTGAAGTCAAGGTATATGATGTCCTCAGCATTCCCACAGTCCAAAAGGGAGGTTACTTGATCAAAAAATGAGATCGGATTCATCTGGCAGGATTTGTTCTTGACAAATCCATGCTGGCTTCGAGTAATCACTGCATTGTTTTCAAGGTGCTTCCAGATGGATTGCTTTATCATCTGCTCCAGAATTTTCCCAGGGATTGATGTCAGACTGACTGGTCTGTAGTTCTCAGGTTCCTCCTTTTTACCCTCTTTGAAGATAGGGACAACATTAGCCCTCCTCCAGTCATCTGGCACTTCACCCATCCTTCATGATTTCTCAAAGAGAATAGACAGTGGTTCTGAGAGTTCCACAAAGTCATCTCTGTTGGTTAGGATCAAGTCAAGGATAGCTGATCCTCTAGTCCCTTCCTCTACTTTCTGTAGGAGGAAGTTATCTGCCACACAAGTCAGGAATTTCCTGGAGGGGCCATGTTTTGCACTTCTGAAGACTGGGTGAAGAGGCCCTCACAATCTGAGATAAACGATTGTCGTGTCAGCAGTTACAGCGTCCTGTGGACAGCTCACCCTGGAGCATTGCACCCTCAGCAATGAGACCGTCTGTTGACTGTTGAGCCAGCAGGCAAACGTCTGTGAGGGACTGCAGGGGCTATGGATTAACAGACCCCATAATCTCAGGAACCAAGTCTCACTGTGTGAGGTTCGCCTCCCACTGTAGTGAGCAGGGAGGATCATTGGATAGGGACCAGATTCTATTTATGGGATATCCGAAGTCTGTAATTTGATTGGCAAGTTCCCTATATGCTATTGGTGCGATTGGTGTAATATGTTCAAATCGTCCATTCCCGATTAATAATACTGCAGCCGTATTCTGGACTAGCTGAGGTTTATGGCCCGTTTTCAAGGGCAGCTCGGTGTTTATGCGTAGGCTCCACCTCTCCTTGGAGAGGGGGATCTGGCTGCACTGATCTATGCTTTTGTAACTTCCAGGGTTAACCACTTCAAGGCTGACTCTGAAGATACCTTGTACACTGTGCCTGGTGCAGAACGTCACAGCTCGCTTCCTGATGAGTAAAGAGCGGTGTGACCGTTTTCAGCCACATCTCCCTTATTGCCTTCATTTATTGCTTTCCTATTGCTTGTGTGCACCTGGTGCCCTCCAGATGAGCTGGACTTCAACTCCCATCAGCCCCAGCCAAAATGGCTAATGGTCGAGAATGCTGGGAGTTGTCGTACAAAAGATCTGGAGGGCACCAGGTTGGGGAATGGATTTACAGGACCAGGACTTCCTCCATGAACCTTCAGTTCATGAAGTTAGAACATCCAGTGGTAGTTGAAGGGGTTTTAGTGCAGTCACGATGGGCTGGATCCAGATTTAGTCATACTTTGAGCAGACCAATTTAAATTAATGGGTCTTAAGTCAGTCGTGATTTGTCCCCTTGATTTCAAAGGATTTACTCTGACTAGATCTGTATCCAGCCCCCTGAGTTTACGGAATAACCTCTGTACTGGGGCCAGAGGTTTGCTTCCTTTTCTGTTTCTGCAAAGGCCGCAGGACTACCTTGCTTTTGCTTAGGTTCGGTGAAACTGGCTGTTACTGTATTAGAAGATGGCTGCTGGGGGACTTTTATCCTGTCTAAACATGCATAGGGTTGTGCTCTGAGTGTCCTTACCCCCAGACAGTATGTTAATTAATATGAACTGCTATCAATACACAAGAGCTCATAGAAACAGAAAGTGATATACTTTAGAGTAGTATGATAAGATTTTTTTAAAAAACCCTTTGTGTAATGGGGCTATATTCCCGGGGGGGGGGGGGCAGGGAGAGAAAAAAACGTTTTTAATGGGTATGTTCAATATTTGATGTGTTAACATTATGGAAAGAGGAATAGCACTGAAAACCTGAAAAAGGACTCATCTTTTTCATTCTGACACTGAAATTACATCCAGTGATGACGTGCAGTTCTAGAGCCATGCGTAGGACAGAGGATTATGGGGTTGTGACATTCATGTTGTTGATTTTCTCAATCTTCTTTTTAGGCTTTATTTCTCACCTCCCACATGCTTCTTCTAATTCTGGAAGAAGTAGGTTATACTGCCTCTCCCTTGCAGCACGTAATGCCATTGCTAGAAGAGGTGAATCTGAGATCCTCTTTGCGATGGAGGGAGCATTATGTATTTTCATATATTTAAAGGTGCATTTTATCTCGATCCATATATTTAAATGTGCATTTAAATATGTTTAAACTGCTGGGAACTGTGTCACAACGTTCTGAGAAACTGCTGTTTGCACATGTTCACAATGACACACACAGGGACACACTGAATTGTGCTACTCATTATTTGAATGTTCCTAAACAAGAAGCAAAAAAGGTGCATTTTAGTTTTTTCAAGTGCGTGTTCCCAGAAACTACATCCAGCAGTTGCCATGTCCATGTGAAAAGGTGAAAGGAAGTCTGCTCGGCGGCCCCATCGCATAACAGAATGGCGGGGATGACGGGCAGTATTGCGGCCAGTCCCAGAAGTGAGGCAAGAGACCTCCAGCACGTCCATGCATCAGCCAGGGGTTGGGCAGGAGGCACTAAGTGGCAGCGTTGCCCCGGCCCCTCTTCTGTGGTCCTGAAGAGCGGGCTGTGATGCGGAGGTTCCCGCTGGCCAGCCCAGGTGCTGCCAGGCCTGTCTGAGCCACGAGCAACCCTCAGTGAGAGGATGGATTCCCCCTAGTGGCAATGGCTGCCCTTCGGTGGCGCATGGAAGTGGGATATGGCACGCTTGGACAGCGGCATAAGTGCTCCCTGTGCGTCCTCTAAGCCACTTTTCACTCCTGTGGTTCTGCTGCTGGCACACAGCAGGCCAGCTAGCAGCCACGGAGACAGGCAGGCCATGTGTGTGGGGCAAGTGGCACCAGAGGTCTTTGCAGCCTTCCCTACCAAGTGTGTGGGTCCCCGGGGCGATCAGCCGAGCCCATGTGGAGCAGGGATTGGGTAGAGGAAGGTGCAGCAGCTCCACAGTGAGTAACATGGCATGGTAACAAAAGGTACCCCAAGAGGGCATGCCCAGCTAAAGCGGGGGGAAAGGGCCCACGGAGTGCACCCCCCATTGATCACGTCCTCCTTGCCAGAGGATGAAGACTGGGGAGTTGTCAGAGGCCTGGTTGCCAGGCTGGAGGCCGTGAGACAAATGGTCTCACCTGCTAACAGCCCACCCCTGCCAACAAAGGGCACTCCTGGTGGCGGTGGGCCCAATAGCACAGGACAGACCAGGAAGCAGGCCCGAGCTCAGCTCATTACAGGTCTCTCTGCTCATATTTTAGCAGATCGGAGATCTGCTCATCGGAGATCACAAGGGCTCTTACTTGCTCCAAAGAGCAAGCCCAGCAGCTGGGGCAAGAGCTGGCCGATATAGTGAGTCCGATAACAGTTGGACCCACACCTGGTCCACCTGGCCCAGTATGGGGCATTGGGACACACTGGGCCTTCTCCCGTCAAATGTTGGAGCCAGGCAATAAGGACCAGGTTGGCAGCCCTCTGGGTAATCCCATCCCCCATCCCAGCTATGGTAGCATGTGGCCAGGTATGGCAGTCCCTTTCCATGCCCTTTCCAGGGCGCTGGCCCATGTCCTGGGTCCCCAACGCTGGGTGCAATTTGATGCATGTGAATGCTCTACCACAGGGGTACAGAACCTCGGCCTGGGGGCCAAATCCAGCCCTCCTGAGTTGCCTATCTGGCCATCCTGGGTTCCCCAGATGGCCACATGCCCTTTCCCCTGGCTCCATCCCTTTCCCTCAGCCACCGATGGGTTGGCCCTTTCCCAGCTTTTGTGCATTTTCTCTCCTGTTCTAAATGGTTGAAATGCTTCTCCTCAAGCTTGGTTAATGGCAGTCATTGCTTTAAGCTAAAATATGCTGCTATTTTGGCCCTGTCCCTTTGCCTTTGGCCACTTCTCCTTTTTCAGCCCTGCCCATCACTATAATGCAGCCCCAGAAAGCTTCTCCAAAATGGAATTCAGCACTCAGGCTAAATTAGGTTCTGCACCCCTGCTCTACCTTATGGGGAAATGTCCCTCCCCCTGCATGGCCTCCTTCTCCCTGCAACTCAGGAGAACGTCTGTTAGGGTGAGTATGTGGATGTCTCCTCATTGCTCTTCAGAGAGCTAGAGGAAAAAAAGACAAGAATGAGGAGAGGGACCAGGAGATGGCCTGCTGTAGGGAGGCAGATAGAAATTGACATAAGCCCAAGGGTCCTTCAAGCCCACCTCCAGTGGGGAGTATTGCCAGTAAAATATGTGAACACTATCACCCAGGCCTGCAAAGGCAGTCTGGCATGGCTCTGGTATGATGAGAACTTCAGTACAAGATAAGCCAGGGCGGGGATCTCTTCCCTCCCTACTCCGTACCCACAGTAAGTAACTGTAAATAAATAACTATAAATAATTTCCCCAACTTCTCATAATAAACAACTAAGTTTTCCAGGGAAAACTCACCCAAATAAAAAACCAATTATGAAGACAGAAAGCAAGCAAGGGGGTGGGGGCTATCCAGTGTATCACACTGAGTACCACATGTATGACTATCCGCCTGCTGGACAGAAGTTGTGGGTGGGTGCTTGGTGTAATGAGCTCCTGGCTCTCAGGGAACAAGTTCATTCCCTTGAGGCCAAGGTTGCTGACCTGGAGAAGCTAAGAGAGGCAGAGAGGTTGGTGGATGAGACCTTCAGGGACCTATTAGCTGTGTCCCACTCTCAGGGTGACAGCTGCTCTGCTGTGATAGAGAATGTGGGTCTCAGGGAAGGAGGGCGTCATTCTGAGGAAGAGGGCAACGATCCCTTAGAAGGGACCCATTCCTCGGAAGACGAACAAATATCCTCTCACACCGAGGATGTGCCTCCGGCGGGGGGGGGGGTTGTGGTAGTGGGAGATTTGATTATTAGACCCATAGACAGCTGGGTTTGTGATGGGCATATGGACTGCATGGTGAATTGACTGCCTGGTGCGAAGATTGTGGATATCATGTGCCATCTAGATAGCCTAGTAGATAGTGCTGGGGTGGAGTCCGTGGTCGTGGTCCATGTTGGTACCAGCGATGTGGGCAAATGTAGTCGTGAGGTCCTGGAAGCCAAATTTAGGTTGCTAGGTAGGGGGTTGAAATCCAGGACCACCAAGGTGGCTTCCTCTGAAATGCTACCTGTTCCATGCACAGGGCCAGCTAGACAGGCGAAGCTGAGGCGTCTCAATGCCTGGATGAGACGGTGGTGCAGGGAGGAGGGGTTCAAATTTGTTAGGCACTGGGGAACATTTTGGGACCACCCGGGCCTGTACAAGAGGAACAGACTCCACTTGAACCAAAATGGAGCCAGACTGCTGGCGCTAAACATAAAAAGGGTGGCAGAGCAGCTTTTAAACTAAACCCCGGGGGAAAGCCGACAGGAACTGGGAAGCATCCTGTTCGGGTTAAGTCATCCCAAAGGGATGAAGATGAAAATGTTTTGATTGCCCAAATGTAGAAGGGGAGGAAATAGGCCAGGAGTACATGGTAGAACATAATAGCCAATCAGAGGGGCCAGCGTCCCATAGCAAAAATGCATTGAAGAGCATGCTAGCAACATCAAGGCCAACAATGAAGAATTCTTTAAATATATCAGAAGCAGAAAACCAGCTAGGGAGGCAGTTGGGCTGTAGGTTAACAATGGAGTTAAAGGAGTACTAAAGGAGGACAAGAACATTGCAGAGAAGCTGAAGGAATTCTTTGCATGAGTCTTCACGACAGAAGATATAATACATATACCTGTGCCTGAACTGATGTTTTCAGGAAGGGAGTCTGAGGAACTGAGGCAAATAGTGGTGACAAAAGATGAAGTTCTCAACCTTACTGATAAATTGAAGCAAAAAAATCACTGGGCCCAGATGGTATCCGTCCTAGAGTTCTCAAAGAACTCAAATATGAAATTGCTGATCTTCTAACAAAAATATGCAACATGTCTCTAAGATCAGCCTCTATACCAGAGGACTGGAAGGTGTCCAATGTAACACCAATTTTCAAAAAAGGATCCGGGGGATCCAGGAAATTACAGGCCCATTAGCTTAACGTCTGTTCCAGGTAAATTGTTGAAAGCATAAGTAAAGATAAAATTAGTGAGCATATAGAATGACTAGCCCTGCTGAAAAAGAATCAACACAGCTTCCGCAAAGGTAAGTCCTGTCTCACCAATCTTTTAGAGTTCTTTGAGAGTATCAGTAAACATGTAAAAAAGGTAAAGGTGTCCCCAACCAGTCGTGTCTGACTCTAGGGTGCGGTGCTCATCCCTGTTTCTAAGCCGAAGAGCCAGCGCTGTCCGAAGATGCTTCTGAGGTCATGTGGCCGGCATGACTGAACACCGAGGTGCACGGAACGCTGTCAGTAAACATGTAGACAGGGCTAATCTGCTAGACATTGTTTACAATTACTTGGACTTTCAAAAGGCTTTTGACAAAGTCCCTCACCAAAGACTCCAGAGCAAATTTAGCAGTCATGGAAAAAGAGGACAGGTCCTCTTATGGATCAGTAACTGGTTAAAGAACAGAAAGCAGAGAGTAGGAATACATGGTAAATTCTCCCAATGGAGGGAAGTAAATAGTGGGGTCCCACAGGGTTCTGTATTAGGACCAATGCTTTTCAACCTGTTCATAAATGATCTGGAATTAGGGGTGAGCACTGAAGTGGCCAAGCTTGCTGATGACACCAAATTATTTAGGGTGGTTAAAACAAAAAGGGATTGTGAAGAGCTCCAAAAGGATCTCTCCCAACTGGGAGAATGGGCATCTAAATGGCAAATGTGGTTCAGTGTAAGCAAGTGTAAAGTGATGCATGTTGGGGCAAAAAATCCCAACGACAAGTGTAGCTTCATGGAATCTGAGCTAGCAGTGACCGACTAGGAAAGAGATCTTGGGGTTGTGGTGGACAGCTCAATGAAGATGTCAACCCAGTGTGCGGCCGCTGTAAAAAAGGCAAACTCCATGTTAGGCCTAATTAGAAAAGGAATTGAGAATAAACTGTCAATATCATACTGCCTTTATACAAATCTGTGGTGCAACCACACTTGGAATACTATGGTAATTTGGTATAGTATTGCAGCCTCAATTGGCTAAAAGGTAAGATGCTTTAAAATGCTTTGCCTGTGGCAGGGGGTTGGGCTAGCTTATCTTCAAAATCCTTTCCAACTCTATCATTCCATTTGAAAAATGTGTCTGTTACAACAAACAGACAAATCTGGGACTTAGGTCCATCACTCTGCCGCTGACAGCCATCCAGCTCCAAGGTACTGTGAAGCTGGAACTAACTACAGCATAGGATACCATACCATATGCATATTGCCTAAATAATGCATCTGTTAAGGGTGTGACCTCCAACAGCCATAATTTCCCAGCATCTTGGAGCTTGAGTGAACACGGAAAGTCCTTAACATAACATGATAAACCAAAGGTTTTTTTTGTTTATTGAATAGATATATTCAATGACACCCCCCGCCACCAGTTCAAGGCCAGAGTTAATGCTATTTCATGTTTGGCTCAAGCGCCACAAAACCAAGGGGGTATCTCTACGGGGGATTTGCTGTGAGTTGGCTGTGTTTGGAGGTTGTTCAGGGCACATGACTTTGACTCCAAGCAGTTTGGTTTACAGTGTCGAAGGCCTTAGTCAGATCAATAAACGCCATGTACAGAGGTTGGTTTTGCTCCCTGCATTTTTCTTGGAGCTGTCGTGCGGTGAAGATCATATCCACTGTCCCCCTGGAGGGGCGGAAGCCATTTTGGGATTCAGGGAGGATATCTTCTGAGATAGGTAAAAGGTGGTTTGCGAGGATCCTTGCCAGGATTTTGCCTGCCGTAGCTAGAAGGGAGATGCCTCGATAGTTTCCATAATCTGTTCTATCACCCTTTTTGAAGAGAGTGATAATTATGGCATCCCTGAAGTCTGCTGGGATCTCCTCCCTCATCCAGACTTTTTCGATGAGCTTGTGAAGCTGTCGTGTAGCTTCAGGCCAACCTTCTTTAAAGACTTCAACAGGGATCCCATCAGGTCCGCTAACTTTGTTATTTTTCATTTGGTTGATGGCTTTACTGACCTCCTCAAAACTAGGGGATACTGCAAGCTCATCTCTGGTTTGTTTTTGTGGGATTTCCAGGAAGACCTTATTAGCCACAATAGAGTTACAGTTAAAGAGATTGTGGTAATGCTCTTTCCAACTCAGTGCAATAGACTCTTTGTCCTTTAGGAGTTTGGCACCATCTATTGAGTGTAGGGGGTTTGTACCATGATTTGTTGGTCCGCAGATGGCCTTTGTGGCATTAAAAAAGCCCCGTGCATCATGGGCATCTGCAAAATGCTGGATTTCTTGAGCTTTCTTTATCCACCAGGTGTCCTTAAGTTCTCTAGTTCTTCTTTGGACCTCAGCCTTTGCACTGGTGTGGATTTTTTTCTTAGCAGCACAGTTGATGTCTTTTTGCCATGTTTGGAAGACTTTCCTTTTCTTATCAATAGTAAGTTCAATCTCCCTATCATTCTCATCAAACCAATGCTGATGTTTCTTAGTTTGGTATCCGATAGTTTGTTCACAGGCTGCGATAATGGAGGTCTTCAGTTTATTCCAGTGTTCCTTGACATTTTTAGGGGTTTCCATAGGTAGGTGTTCCTTAAGAGTTGTTTGAAAGCAGGTTCGCTTGATAGGATCTTGAAGGACTTGGGTGTTGATTTTACATCTTAGTTTTCTTCCTTGGAGCCTACATTGAGGGATTATCCGCACTGGATAATAATAAATAATACATTGAGGGACAATCTTAATGGCCATCGTGGAATGAATTAATCGGTGGTCTGTCCAGCAGTCGTCAGCACTCGTCATGGCTCTGGTGAGGAGTACATCACAGGGATCTCTGGCACGGACAATTACATAATCTAGGAGATGCCAGTGCTTCGACCGAGGGTGCTTCCATGATGTTTTAAATTTATTTTTCTGGTGAAAGAGTGTGTTGGTAATAACAAGTTTATGCTCTGCACATTTAGTCAGAAGTAGAATTCCATTCTGGTTGCTATTGCCGACTCCTTCTTTCCCAGTGGTCCTCGGCCACAAATCAAAATCACGCCCAACTCTTGCATTGAAATCACCGAGGAGGATAATGTTGTCCTCCTTAGGTATCTCTGATAAGATGGTATCCAGCTGGGAGAAAAAATTTTCTTTGATGTCTTCATCAACGTCTAATATTGGTGCATAAGCACTTAAAATAGTTGCCTGCTGGTTTTTGGCGAGTTCTATTCAAAGGGTTGAGAGTCGTTCGTTAATGCCAGGAGGAACATTTGACAAGAGCTTCATAAGATCATCTTTAACAGCAAAGGCTACTCCATGTATTCGTCGTTCATGTTCAGGCAGTCCTTTCCAGAAGAAGGTATAACCTCCTTTTTCTTCCTTCAGTTGTCCCTCTCCTGCTCTTCAGGTTTCTTGGAGTGCTGCTATGTCAGTGTTAAAACGTCTCAGCTCCCTTGCAATGATGGCAGTCCTATGTTCAGGGCGTTCACTATCTGTATTGTCCAGCAGTGTCCGTATATTCCATGTTCCAAAATTCATTTGTTTACGACCGCTAAATGGTAACTCCACTGGACGCAGTAATCCAGTCAGGGAAGGGGTGGGGCAGACTATGTTTAGGGCACCTTTTCTAGCCCCCTCCCCAAACGGGGTGAGCAGAGTGGATCCTACATAGGATTGCCCAGTCATGGATACAGCTGCCGAAATACTCAACTACCTCGGTCCTTCACGACTGAATCTGTATCTAGGGATGTACGAAAGTGCCCTTACCTGGCTCCGCCGGGTTCCGCTGGGGGGGGGAGGTGCTCCATCCCTCCCCCTGGAATCCTGGCTGGCCGGCTCCGCTCCACGGGGATTTCGCAGAGCTGCCAGCCGGCTCCGCCAGCAGCCGGACATCCAGCCGCTGGCTAGCAGGGACACAAATGGTGGCGGCCATAGCCGCCGCCGTTTGCGTCCCTGTAGTCAGCTGTGATAGGCTACGTAAAGACTTACGTAGCCTATCACATCTGGCTTAAAAAAAAAAAAAAGTCGCGTACGCAAATGCATTTGCGTTCCCTATTTTGGGCCATCTTAGTCTACGTAAATATTTAGGTAGACTAAGACGGCGAAAATAAGGGGGAACGCAAATAGCGTCTGCTACGCTATTTGCGTTCCCTTTATTTTCGCCATCTTAGTCTACGTAAATATTTACATAGACTAAGACGGCCAAAAATAAGGAACGCAAATGGCGGTGGCCATAGCCGCCGCCATTTGCATACGCGGTTCTTTTTTTTTTAAACCCAGCCGTGATAGGCTACGTAAAACTTTACGTAGCCTATCATGTTGCTGTTGTTTTTTTTAACCAGACAGCAAATGGCGGCAGCGGCAGCCGATCGGAAGACCAGCCTCTGCCGCCGCTGCCGCCGCTGCCACCACCGCTGCTGCTGCCCAGAAGATCCGCCCCAGGTAAGTCTCATCCCGGGGGGGATCCGCGAGGGGGCCGTGGGGTGGCAGACCGTTCCGCCACAGATTTCGGGGTGCCGAATGCACTGGCATTCAGCCTCACCAAGATCCGTGGTGGAATTCTCTGCCATCCCTATCTGTATCCACCGCCCATGTGCTGGTCTATGACTAGGGGCTTCCGGATTTCACAGTCTTGCCCCTGTTACCATTTGCCGATCACCATGGGACTTTGGGTTGTTTGGGGTTTGGATTGGAAGACGCCTGTGCGTGAATTTGTTTTATGTGTGGAGATCAGTGCACAATGATCAACACACAGTCTTCACAGAAAAAGGGTCTAATCCAATGGCATGAATAACATGACGATCGGTAGTCCTTTATCTGCTGCAGCCTTCATCCGCCTTCACAGCCGTTGTAACACACACCTTGTTATCTTCTGCCTGTTCTGCCGTTGGGGACCTTCTTGGATCGTTCTTTGTCTGGTTCCTCCCCCTTGACCGCCATGGGTGGCCCTGCTAGGAGTACATGGCTCCCGACAGCTTCACTCACAGGGTTCATTCAAATTGGCGCACACAAGCCCACTCACCACAGCAAGGTGACGATCCAGCGAGCGAGTATCACTATATAGTAGCTAAAAGGCATGGTATGGCCAACGGAAATGAATTGTAAGCTTGCTTCTTTGTTATAAGCCTGAAGATACAATACTGAAATTGATTGCTTATGCTGTATTGACCTGTAAGATTGGTATAATTTTTAAGTAGAGTGATATTTGAAATTTATGTGTAATGTGGTTTAAATTTAAGTTTGTTATATAAACTTCTGTTTATATTTTGCTTTGTTTTCCTCTGTTTTTGTGTTTTTTCTTTTTTCTGTTTCCTTCTCCTTTGCCCTTCTCTCTCCTTTTTATATTATCTCCTTTCTTTCTCTCTCTTTTTTCTCTATTTCATTTTTGATGGGTCCTCTTAAGACTACTGTAATGTTGGAAATTGTAGATGATTATGTTGTTGGTGTTCTTTGGTTCATTTATAAAGATAAAAGTAGAATAAAAAGTATTAGGGGAAAAAAAACAGAATCCCAGAAACAACCCAAATAAAGCATCTGAAATAATATGTGGAGCCACCTTTGCAAGCGTCTCTGTCTGGCGCCTCGCCTGGTCCGAGGAGCTGGAGCAGCAAAGCAACGTCTCGTCCTGAGCTCTCTGTTCGGCGCTGTTGGGCTTGTTGGTGATGGGGGGGGGGAGTGAGTGAGGATTTAGTCAGAAGTGAATCCCACCATGTTTAATGGGGTTACTCCCTAGGAAGTGTGCATGTTTGCAGCCTAAGAGTGTGGGTTGTTATAGTCTACAGTACATCCCCACACTCTCCCTTGCCAGTGTGCCATGTTCAGTTTTCAATTAATCACTAAATGTGTAAGGTGCCATACAGCTCTTTGCTGGTCCCGGTCACTCCATCCTCCCCATCTGGAACTGGGCTTGAAAGACCAGGGAAAAGTGTGGGTGTTTGGAGGATAAGTTTTAAACAAGCCCAGTTTGAGACATTGGGCAGTTCTGTCCTGAAGGCATGCAAAAGGTTAAGTTGCATGCTTCTATAAAATTTAGATTATAGTAATTATTTCTAATTATGCACATATATTTACATATGTAAATTAGCATATGCAGATTTGTGCAATTTTTTGTCTAATGGGCCTGAGTCTAATGGGCCTGATCATTTTGCTACCTAGCACTGCCCCTCAATAGCTCCCAGTCATAATCTCTGAGTTCCTTGTAAATTCTAAGAGGATTTTCACACCCTTTTTATCTCAGTTGTTTGTCCGTAAGGGCCCAGAAGACTCTTCATTGTTTTAGCCAAATCATAAACAGCTTTTGAAATACATTGCATAGTTGGGAGTGCAAGAATCTCGCAATCATTATCTCTGAGTTTAATCCCTCCTTCTGCATCTATGCAAACTCTAAAAGGATTTCCACATCGTTTTCCTTGCCACATTTCTTTTGTTACTTTCCTCCAGGTATGAGTTGCATAGGCTATTGATGACAGCATTCATCATTATAGTGGTTAGAGTGTGGGACTGGTATTTGGGAGATCTGGGTTCTAGACCCCACTCAAAGTCACTCAGCTCACTGGGTGACTTTGAGCCAGTCACTTTGTTGTTGTTGTTGTTGTTCAGTCATTCAGTCGTGTTCGACTCTTCGCATGGACCATAGCACACCAGGCCTTCCTGTCCTCCGCTCTCTCCTGGAGCGTGCTCAAGTCCATATACATTGCATCAGTGATGCTATCTAGCCATCTCATCCTCTGCCTTCCCCTTCTCCTTTTGCCTTCAATCTTTCCCAGCATCAGGGTCTTTTCCAGTGACTTTTCTCTTCGCACTAGGTGGCCAAAATATTTGCGCTTCAGCTTCAGTATCTGTCCTTCCAATGAGCAGTCAGGGTTGATTTCCTTTAGGCTCTTTCAATCCTCTTCGCTTTCTGCCATTAGGGTGGTATCATCTGCGTATCTGAGGTTGTTGATAATTCTCCTGGCAATCTTAATTCCGACCTGTGATTCATCCAACCCAGCGTTTCTCATGATGTACTCTGCATATAAGTTAAATAAGCAGGGCGACAATATGCAGCCTTGTCGTACTCCTTTCCCAATTTGGAACCAATCGGTTGTTCCATGTGTGGTTCTTACTGTTGCTTCTTGACCCTCGTACAGGTTTCTCAGGAGACAGGTAAGGTGGTCTGGTACCCCCATCTCTTTCAGGATTTGCTACAGTTTGTTGTGATCCACGCAATCAAAGGCTTTAGCGTAGTCAATGAAGCAGAAATAGACGTTTTTCTGGAATTCTCTTGCTTTCTCCATGATGCAGTGAATGTTGGCGATTTGATCTCTAGTTCCTCTGCCTCTTCGGAACCCAGCTTGCACTTCCGGTAGTTCTCGGTTCACATACTGCTGAAGCCTAGCTTGTAGGATTTTGAGCATAACCTTGCTGGCATGTGAAATGAGCGCAATTGTACAGTAGTTTGAACACTCTTTGGTGTTGCCCTTCTTTGGAATTGGAATGTAAACTGACCTTTTCCAGTCTTGTGGCCACTGTTGAGTGTTCCAAATTTGTTGGCATATTGAGTGCAGCACTTTAACAGCATCATCTTTTAGGATTTTAAATAGCAGTCACTTACTTTCAGCCTAATCTACCTCACAGGGTTGTTGTGAGGATAAAATGGAGAGGAGGAGGACCACCATGTAAGCTGCTTTGGGTTCCTTGCAAGAGGAAAAAAGGTAGGATAGAAGTGTGATAATAATAAATAAAAATTAATTAATATTTCAACATTGAGTTATACAATGCATGCCGTTTTCTGTGCATTAAGAATAAAAAAAAGGTAAAGGTAAAGGTGTCCCCAACCAGTCGTGTCCGACTCTAGGGTGCGGTGCTCATCCCCGTTTCTAAGCCGAAGAGCCAGCGCTGTCCGAAGACGCTTCCGTGGTCATGTGGCCGGCATGACTGAACACCGAGGTGCACGGAACGCTGTTACCTTTCCCGCCGAGGCGGTACCTATTTATCTACTTGCAATTTCTTGCTTTCGAACTGCTAGGTTGGCAGAAGCTGGGACTGAAGACAGGAGCTCACTCCGTCATGCCGTACTTGGGTCTCAAACTGCTGTCCTGCCGACCTTCCAGTCTGCAGTTCAGCATCTTAACCACTAAGCCACTGCGGCCCCTGCATTAAGAATACTGAGTTTAAAAGAAGCATGTTTAAAGGCTCAGTTCTTCCTTGTAATCTGAATATAGGGCAACTCCCATCAGCATAGCCAATGTTGGGGGATGATGGGAGGTATAGGTCAAAACATCTGGAGGACCGCAAGTTGCCCTCCCTGGAGTAGGCTTTCAGAGGTGCTCTAGCCTGTGCTTGGTTGGATTTGCTTGGAGGATTTCCTCCAACATCGTTCTAGTCGCTGCCCCGCTCATTTCAATGCTGCCCCTTCCCTGGCAAACCAGGGAGCCTGTCTGGCTCTACTCAACAGGAGAGGATGCTCAGGAGGAATAATGTCAACTGCGATTATCAGTGTCAGCACTATCTGCAGTTAAATTCCTCTCACCTCACAGTTTACAGTTCTCTCTCTCCCTCCCCCCCCCACTTCCCTAAGGTTTTCATTTGGTGTTGGAAAAAGATCAGCTATGGAAAAAATTGAGCCCGAGAGCTTGCAGCTTAGGGGACACTGCGTGGAGGTGAAAAGGAAGAAAATGTAGCTTAAAAGGAAGACATGCAGGGCCAAAATACATAGAGGACTGAGAGAGGGAGAAGCACAAGAGGATTTATCCAGAGCAGTGAAAAATCCTGGATGCATTCCTACGGCTGTCCCTCCTGCTGCCCTTTTTCTCATTCTTTTCATCTTGTCCGTTGACTTCAGGAACATAGGAGATGCTGGTTCTGCTAGCCTCCAGGGTCCACTTCCCTGCCCTTCATGGGCACCAGGTGGCAGATTAACTTCAACAACCCTCGTCTTTCTTTCCCCTTGTGCCACTGAGTGAGATACTTTCCCCTCCATGCCTATTAATAAGAGTCCTGGGAGTGGGGAGTGGGAGCAGAAGCAGAAGCACAAGCCTTCCAGCTCATGGTGGCAGCTCACCTTGGTTGCCTTTAGACAAACTCATGGTGGAAAACGCTACCCAGGCCTACCGCTCATGAGGGCTGTATTGTACTTCCAGTATCAGGCACCATGGCTCTGAACGTCAGCTGCTGGGGAACATGAGTAGGGGGGCGCTGTTGTGCTCAGATCCTGCTTGTGAGCTTCCCATGGGGGCATTTGGTTGACCGCTGTAGGGACAGAATGCTGGATTGGACTGATCCACCATGGCTCTTCCTATGCTTTTGTACATGGTCAAGTGGTTTCCTTACCTATTCTGTACCATTGAATAGAGCGCATGGCCAGGTGGTGCTTCCCACAGTCTCGGGTGTGAAAACTGAAAGTTGGTAAAGCAAAGATGGAGAGATACTTTTGGGGTAGTGTTGGAATGTTTCTTGAGCCTTGTTCGTGCAGCACACCGGCCTCAGACCAGAGTGTACGTAGCCAGGAAAATCAAGGATGGAGGCAAGGATGTTATGCCGACTGTAGGGGCGGGATGTAGGATTGCTTCAAATCTGGAACCAAACCCGAACAGTTTTCAGTTGGGGAGGTGAACCATTAGAGCTGTCTGATTAGCCTGGGCATCTGTTAGTTCTGCACAACTCCTCTACAGCCCAGGTAATGTTTTGTAAGTCCAAAAGCTTATGAAAACTTCTGATTAAGATGTTGCGTTTTTCTTTATAGTATCATAAGGCACTGATGTTCTCACTGATGAAAGGCTCCCACGTATTTATCGGATGAAAGGTAACGCTCTTGCTGTGTAATAGAACGTCGGCATGCTTAATCCATCACACAGCTTTGTGTCCTCCTACTCCTGATCCAGCTTGGCACACACTGACTTGCAGTCCAGTCAGAGACTCGCGGAGCTGGAAAACGTAATCCTAGCTTACTCACGGAAGCTGAGGAAATACACATATCAAGTGGATGTGAGAGGAAATCCACGTCTTCCCCATAAACCTATGGCAAGCAGGTTTTGTTTTTGCATTTTTCACAGAAGGGAAGTGAAACCCACTCCACTTCCAGGATCCTGGAAGTCAGAGACAGAGGGTGCTTGCAGACGAGGCCTCTGTTGTGCAGTCATGCTGCCTCATTCTCGGAGCTTTATGGAGGATCCAGGAATAGCTGCGCCGTGCTGTTGACTGGGGGCACTAGGGGCGCCTCTGTCTGGGGGCACCAGGGGAAAACATTGTTTCCGAGCTATATTTGCTCACCCCAATGTGGCCAGCGGAAGAGGGTTCTCTCACATCCCTCGAAGCATTTGCCAGTCCCTTAGCTTTTGCTCCCTTGTGGTTATAACAGGAATCCTGAAACTCTCCTCCTGTGCGGTTCAACTTTTATAATACTATAAGTGTGTTATGATGTGGAAAAGAGCTCGCAAGTACGATTCTAAAATATCAGGGGTGTTGAACCGCTTTCAGCCTGTGGGCCAAAATCACTTCCAGAGAGGCTCTCAGGGGCTGCATCCCAGTGGTGGGCAGGGCCAAAGGCAAAAGGGGCGGGCCCAAAACATTAAAAAAGCCAGCATATTCATGGCCTCCATGACAACCATGGGGCTGTCTCAGTATGTCATCGGCCCAACACATCAAGCAGGGTACACCCTTGATCTTATTTTTGCTCCAAGTTATGAGATGGGTAGTCTGAAGATTGGGGGGGGGGTGTTCCAAGTAACGCCATTGTCATGGTCAGACCACTTCCTGGTGAGATTTGAAGTTACGCTGCTACTCTCCTCCCGTGGGGGTGGGGGACCTATTTTGATGCTCTGCCCCAGGAGACTGATGGAATCCAATGGATTTCTGAATGCTCTTGGGGATTTTCCAGTGGAGAGAGCTGGTGACCCAGCTGAGGCGCTCTCCTCGCTGTGGAACAGTGAGATGCGGAGGGCCATCGACTTGATTGCACCTGATTGCCCACTCCAACACTGTGGAGCCCGTTCTGCTCTCTGGTATACTGGGGAGCTGTGGTCAATGAAGCAGGCTGGAGATCAGCTACAGCGCAAATGGTGCAAGACTCAAAGTCAAGAAGTCTGAGCACGTTCTAGAGAACATAATTGTGCCTAATATATGGCAGTGTGGGCAGCAAAGAAGGCTTGTTTTGCTGCCTCCATTGTGTCCTCAAGTAGCCATCCAGTGGAGCTGTTCCATGTGATCTGGGGGTTGTGAACACCTTCCCCAGTACATGAGGTCCTGGCCCCATCGAGGACCCGCTGTGACCTTTTTGCATTGCACTTTGAAGACAAAATCGCGTGTCTCTTGCAGTGAACTTGACGCTGTTGTTAGTGCAGAACCAGTCGAGGTGTCTGATGCCACCATTTGCCCCAGTTTGTGGGATCAGTTCCAGTTGTTGCAGCCTGATGATGTGGACGAGATGCTTGCAATAATGCAACCGACCACATGTCCTCTCAATCCCTGTCCCTCCTGGCTAATAAAAGCTAGCCAAGGGGGTATGACTGGGTGGGTCCAGGGAATGATAAATGCTTCCCTATGGGAAGGGGTGGTCCCTGCTGTCCTTAAGGAGGTAGTAGAGCGGCCACTCCTGAAGAAGCCCACTCTGGATCCAATGGCAGTAGACAACTACCGCCCAGTCGCAAATGCCCCCTTTTCTAGGGGAGGTACTTGAGAGGGTCATGATGGAGCAACTGCAGGCACTCTTGGAGGATACTGATTATCTAAACCCATTTTAATCTAGGTTTTGTCCTGGTTATGGGACTGAATCAGCCTTGGTCACCATGATGGATGACCTTTATTGAGAGAGGGACAGAGGGAGTGCAGCCTTGTTAATTCTGCTCGATCTCTCATCAGCTTTTGATACCATCATCCATGGTATCTTCCTGGATCGACTCTGTGGGGTGGGTATTAGGGGCACTGTGCTACAGTGGTTTCGGTCCCTACGGGGCTGATTTCAGGGAGTAACATTGGGTGACTATTCCTTGGCCCCTTGGCAATTGAGCTATGGGGTGCCGCAGGGTACCATCTTGTCCCCAATGTTGTTTAACATCTATATGAAGCTGCTAGGAGTGATAATTAGGGATTTGGAGCAAAACGCCATCAGTATGCTGCTGGCATGCAGCTCTATCTCCCTGTGACATCTGAATCAGGAGAGGCTGTGCAAGTCCTGAATCAGTGCCTAGACTCAGTAATAACATTTGCGTCCCTGTATTCAGTCATGATAGGCTACGTAAAGACTTACGTAGTCTATCACGTCTGGGTTTAAAAAAAAACAACATACGCAAATGGCGGCGGCTACAGCCGCCGCCATTTGCATTCCTTATTTTTGGTCGTCTTAGTCTACATAAATATTTACGTAGACTAAGACAGCGAAAATAAGGGGGAACGCAAATAGTGTAGCGGACTGTTCTTTAGCACCACCCAGGAGACACATGTGACTTAAGGAATGTCATGGACGTGAACAGTCATTGTCCCCCTCCTCTATCTTTGATGTCACTGGACCTGTGTCATACAAGGTCCAGCGTGCAGATGGGTCAGTGTGGCATCGCCATGTTGACCAGCTGAGAAGGTGTTCTGGCCAGAGTGGGTTGTCATCAGCAGATGTAGCTGCTGAAGATCCATCTGGAACTGATGTGTTTCTCTCACTGCCAGCTGAAGCATCAGAACCACTAAGTCATGGGAACAATACTCCTTCCTTACCTATGGCAGTTTCTGAAAGGAAGTCAGTATAGAAATAAATAAATAAATAAATAAATAAATAAAAATAAAGTCATCCGAGCAAGCTACACCTACTAGTTGAGTGCAGAGACAATGCTGTGAAAGGGTACCTCCTCGTTGGTTGGCAGACTATGATAGCTAAGGGGGGAGGAATGTTTTGTATCCGGGGCAGTGGGGGGTGGTACTGTGGCTTAGTTATTGTTTCGAACCTTGGCAGCTCCTGTAGAGCTGGGAGTGTCAAGAGTGGGTGGAGCTTCTGCTAAGCCCTCACTTCTGTGTGTGCTGAATTCTGTGTGTGTCCGGCCTGGAGCCCCCAACCAAGCTCCTCCTGACCTCCCACCCCCAGCACAAGCTCCCACCTGTGATACCCATCCCCAGCATGAGCCCTGACCCCAGACTCCGATCCCTAGCATGAGCCCCCACCAGCAGACCCAGGCATGAGCTCTCCCCCAGATTGCTGTCCCCAGTCTGGAGCCCCCACCTCCAGGCCCCCACCCCAGGCAGCCCTCACCCCGAGGCACCCACCCCCAGCATCAACTATGTCTTGGAGGGGGAATCTATTGTGATTACGGTACTCCTCTGTGCAAACCCAGTGTGTGTGTGTGTGTGTGTGTGGGCTGATGTATCCCCATGCTCTGAGTGTGGGGAAATCTTCTCTTACAACCCCAGTGTTGATAAACACCAGAGTCTCTGCGCCCTTCCTAACAAAACCTGTGGTATTGCCCCTGCAATACTAGGCATAAAATTTCACAGGTCCAAGCACTCAGGCTGTTGACTGATAGGTCCCAGAGCCCTGTGGGTCAGCTCAGCGATCCCATGTGTATTCCAGTGGGCTCCTGCCCTTCGTCACTTGCCACACACGTGCTGGTCCCTTTGCCCAAGGCGCGTTGTGTCTGAAAAATGGCGTTACGGTTGGAAAATGATTTCCCAGCTTGTGTGTGTTCCGTTCAAGCATAACTCACGAACCACCGTAGGCTTTGCCACAGATATACATATAGCCATCAGGACTGGTAGCCATTGATAGCCTTGTCCTCCATGAGTTTTTCTAATGCCCCTCTAAAGCCATCCACGTTGGTGGCCATCACTACAAGTTGTGCTAGCAGCAGGTTCCATAGTTCAACAATGCCCGTGTGAACAAGTATTTCTTTTTGTCTGTGCTGAACCTCCCACCATCCAGCCTCATGGGTGACCCTGGCTTCTAACACTATGGAAGAGGGAAAGAAACATCTTCCCCTCCACTTTCTCCACACTGTGCATGATCATCTACACCTCTGTCATGTCTCCCCCTACATACCCGTCTTCTTTCTCAGCAACACAGTCTCAGACTTCAATCCACCGCACGCACCTCATAGTAATGAACAGTGTAGCTTTTGCTAATAAACAATCAGCTGCAATATAAAGCTGGTGGGGGAGAAGTTCCACAATCCGCCTTCCGCTAAACACAGGCAGGCAATTTCCAAGGGCCAGAGGGCCGATTTCTGTCCTCGCAACCCGCCGGGATGCAGCCCTAGGCAACAATTGCCACTGTTGAACTCAGTGACGAATTTTCCCTTTGAGACAAGGCTTGTGTGGAGCCCACGCCCTGTTTTAAGGCACAGTTGTATTCCTGGAAACCCTGGGAGAGCATGACGCTGCATTGCAATAACGTGTGTGCTCCCCGGCTCCCCCGTTTTGAAGGGAAAATGCACTTCTTCCTGTTGTCGCAGTGGTGTCTCCGCACTTTGGGGTCAGTGGGGGAGGCCAAAATGGACAGGGTGACCACGCACGGCTCACAACCGCCCTGTTGCCTTCCTCTGTCCTACATGGTCACCCCAATACACCCTGTGTCCTGCAGTCACGGAAAGCATGAGTGAGAGCTTCCCCTAATTTGGTATCACATGGCTGGAGTTTATTCTCCTTACCATTTTTAATTCATAGGGCACATCATTTCCACGGTAAGGCATTGCAAAGATCAATTTTCTCTTCCAAAACGTTTTCACAAATGTATTTGTGCTGGTGCCTATTAGGTCACCACAGATTGCAGTACTGGATATCCTGGAGCCATTATCTAGGAATGGCACAGACCTGGAAAGGAGCTGGACTGACGGTTAATGCATATATTCTCTCCTCCGTGGGCCTGGGACAGTTCTCAGGAACACAAAAGGTGAAATGCTGCAGGAGGCTGGTGAAAAAGATGAAGAGCTCCATTTTAGCCATCTGTTCTCCAGGGCAGACATGGCGACCTGCAGGAAACGGAAGCAGAATATTTTGTGCACGTGAACAGGAGGAAGGGCCACGCAGCATCCCTCTCTCCCTCTCTCTGCAGCCTTCAGTTCTTACTCAGGGACACAACCACCCTTTTCAGTCCAAGACAGCCACACGTCTCAAGTCAGCTCACGTCGATTTCTACCCTCTCCAGCCCCTTGCCAATCCAGTCACATGAGTGTGCCGCCATGGGTTCAAATCAGCCCACATTTGCTCTTTGGTGCATCACCACAAAGCAACATTGAGGTGCTCTCCTCTTGGAGGTGTCCCCAAAGTTGAATTCAGCCCTACCACATGACCCCAGGCTGCAGTGGTTCTGGAAATGGGCCCTAGGGCTCTACAGAAATGCACACACACAAAGGAATTCTGGGACAAAGAATCACCTTGTTCTCAGTGCGACTTGATCCTTACAAGGTTGCTAGGAAATGAGGAAAACTGCTTGCAACACTTGGGTACTCACTGGACTTAGATTTTGGTGTTTGCTTTGAAGACAACCCACTTGAATCTAGAGTTCTCCCTTTTGTCCTCACAACTGACAATGGAAAACGTCACCTTCCTCTGGGAAATCAGCCCTGCAGCTTTTCTCCATATGTCCCAACCATCCCTCTCTCGGATTTACCTGCAGAGAAAGGCAGGAAGGCCTCTCGCTTGACAAACTGCCCATTTGCATCCAGGAAGTGCTCCGGGTAAAATTCGTGTGGCTTCTCCCACATGGTTTCATCCTTCAGCACTGAAGACAAATGATTGAAGACTGTGGTCTCCTAACACAGCATAGAAACAAAGCGATCAGAATCCTCTGCTGCTTTTAACACTATGCAATACAATCAGTACTTTATACAAACAAAAATATGTGCTGCTTTTATCGAAGGGTTGCCTGATTTGCAAGGTTCAGTTCCTGCGCACAAGAGGCCATTAGGAGGAAACATTCCCGGTCACCCTGGACAGCAACCAAGGAAGAGAATGGAGAGACATCTAGGGATGTTAGAGAATTCCGCCACGGACTGAAATGGGATGGAATTCCCTTCAGTCCGTGCCACGGAATCCTCTGCGGAACGGCACCACGAGGTCCTGTGGAGCCAGCAGTCATGCAGCTTTTTTTCGTCGTCCGCAAAGAGTCGCAAAATTTTCATAAATAAAAACGCAGTGTAGTATATTCCGATAATAAATACGTAAGTTTTTTAAAAAAATGAATTGTGCTCACTGCCTTGTTTGTGGGTGTTCTTTTTAAATTGAAATCCTCCGTCTCTGTTTACTTTCGGCCAAAACACTTCCTCTGTGTGATCGCACAGAGACCAGAAAGAAGAGCGAGAACAGTGCTGTGTGCTGTCCAAAGAGGAGTGTGTCCATCTGCTCAGGTTTCTGGCAGCTGCAATTCTACTCTGAAAGCTTCCTGTATTTGACATTCCCAGTTCTGTTACTTGCGCCATGGTGCCTGCAGTGCTTTTAGTGTGACTTGTGCCCACCAGGCTTCCTCCTCGCAGTGCTCCGGACAGCTCCGGACAACTATCCCTCCTAGTTAGATTGGGCCGGGGTGGCTCTTGCAGAAGCGGCGGTGCGCACTCATCGCGTGGGCAACCTTTGGGGCCACTGTGTGGCGCTGGCGCATCGCAGCAGGCATGCCGCAATGCTGGCTCCAGAGCGACGCTTGTTCCAGTTGAAAACAGACGAGAGCCTGCACTGCGACTCCCAGGATCTCAGTGAGATTCCTGAACGGTCGGCTTGTTCGAGTGGCTTTGGAGGAGGGTGGGGAGCACCAAGCCCTTCACTGCTGTTGCCATCGTATCTTCCCTTTCCAAAACATTTTGCCCATTAGCTCAGAGCCCCGTTTTTAAAAAGCATCTCAGATGGGAATGGGAGAGGGTTGATAGTCCTTTTCTTCCAACCGGTGTGAGGGTAGATAATATATCCGCAATATGGATTTTAGCAAGTATTTTTTTACCATGCAGTCACGAGATCCAGATGAATCTCTTACAGGGATGTACAAGAAAGTCAGTTCTGTTGGCAAATCTTGCGAACGTGTCCCGTCTGCAATCCTGAATGTGACCATCAGCAGCAGCGCTTATGTTGAGAAATGTTTGGAAAATCCTGAATTTGTTATTGCTTTTAAAAAAGTGCACTTTAAAATGCTCATGTTTTCCAAATATGTGCATTTTCTCACTTTAGTCAATAGGGAAAAGTGTGCACTTCTGAAAAATATGCACAGAAATGCTCACTTTTCCCATTCCAATGAACTGAAAAACAGGTTGAAAGAGAAATGAGCTGACATGAGCTTCGAAATGACTTGGAGAATTTAGCTGAGCTTGAAAATGGCTGGTTCTCCCATCCCCAACCCTATTAGCAGTTAGCACTAACGATGGTTCTCTGATCTTTCATGTGATCAACCAGGTCGTGACTTAACAATTGCGATTTTATTTTCTAAAACAACTGTTTTTCAGGGACTGTACCTTAGGGATGACAAACTTGCCAACCTCAGTATCTTTGTGTGTCTGATAAGGAAACACAACAGGTACAATATTAGCACAACGCTGAATTTCATGGATCGCAGCACTCGTGTACGGCATGTTTGACTGGTCCTCCATCATGGGTGGCTTTACTTTGCCAATCACTGCATCAATTTCTCCGTGGACTCTTTCTGGAAATATTAATACATTTCAAACTGTTAGTCTGCTTTCCTATACTCACCTGTGTGAGAGTAAGTGCATTTGAACCCAGTGGTGCTTACTGCTGAGTAGACATGTGTAGGACTGCAGTGTGAAAGTATTGCATATGTATCCGACCCTTCCTCCAAGCAGCTTCGAGTGGTGTTTTTTAAGTTTCACAGCAATCCTGGCCACTGAGAGTTTTGTGTCTGAGCTGGTGTCCCATATTCAAGCCCACCTATTCTACCACACTTGTTCTCAGAAAGGAGAGAGATTTAACAGAGTACCAGACCTGCTGTGTGCTGTTGTTTAAGACAAACCATCAAATGTCACAATGCTTCAGGTGCAGCACTCAGAACGAAATCCACAAACCACAGAGAGAGTCAAATTCGGTGTATTCACAACGGGAAACTCACATTCCGGAGTGCGAGTTTTCCTCTCATCCTCCCATCACACATTTTCATGCTCGCAATTAGTCTGCCCAGCTCTCTGTGGGTCAGTTAGGCCCCTGCCTTGCTTGCTGAAAGTGTGAAAACTTATTTCCTTCCAATCTCTACCTAGTCAACAGATGTGAAGACACCCCAAATCCAAAGCAGGAAATCTGGAAGTGGGACACATATTTTTCATGATTTAATGTTTCCAGGTTCAGGTAATTATTTCAGGAAGCTGCATGGGTAGGGGGCTATTATAGTACATTTGTAATTATTGTTAATATGCAATTGAGGCATTTATACTTTTAAAATTAAGAACTATATTACTGAGCACAATTCTATGAGATAACTAGCCAAATACAATGCATTTTATATCATTAAGGAGGCAGAGTAAGAAAAGAAGAAAACAGTGATTGCACTCCCCCTGCCCCCGAGAAAGACAACTTAGGAATATGCCCCCCTCTCTGGCTTCATGCTTTTGGGAAGGTTTACACCTCTGCTTATGACTAAAGAGCAATACCAAGCATCACCAGCAGTGATCACACTTAGAAGTCAGTCTGGCTTCCACCCCGCTCAGAGTTCTCCAAGGTGCTGTTCAGCTCCCGTTCCTGCCTCCCTGAGAAACCTGCCTTGCGCAGACCCTTGGTATACACCCAACCCTTAGATTGGGTAAGCACTCCGATTTTATGTATTTATTTATTTATTAGATTTTTAATCCATCCAACAACACATCTTCTCTGGGAGGATTTAAAAACCCTAAAACACCCCTGTCTCCCCCAGTGCTTATCACTTACTCTGAACCTCAGGATGAAGGACCAGATACAGCAACCCCCAGAGCATGGTGGAAGCAGTTGTTTCAGTGCCAGCCGCAAACAGGTCAAAAATAACGCAAGTAAGGCTTTGTTCACTAAAGCAGCTCTCTGGATTCCCTTTAGTCTGAAAGGACTTGAATAAGTTGGTAATTCAAATGGAAATGGCATAATGTTGCATCATATTTGTGACATTGCTCATTGTCAGTAACGTGCAAGATATACTCAAGCAAAGAAAAGGCAAAGAATACAGAAAATGGAGTCCTGAGAAAAAGCACATGGCTGCTGCCAAACTGCCAGCCCCATTTAGAGCTTCCCCCTCTGGAACATCTAATACAACTTAGCTCCTCTTCTGACAGCATTACTCTGAGCTGTCCCTTGCCCTGCTCCACAGCTTTGGCTGTCACTGGCCAGGCATGTGGAAACACTTTGCTTAATGGCTGCCATAAGATACCACAATGGAGTGCATGGTGAATGTCCAAAGGCAAAACAAGGGCTCTCTTCATCCTATGAAGCCACATATACCTTTCTGCACGCATGGCCCAACCGCCAACATCACTACTTCCTAGGGATGGGTGAATCTGTCAGGCTCGATTTGCTGTGCTTCTTGGTTTTCCAGTGCTAAGGATGTTCTGTCCTGATTCTGCATCACATCGTGAATTTTATTTTAGTCTGTGTGAAAATTTGTGTGCAGTTTCATGCACATTTTGTAAATCCACACTTTTGAATGCATTCTTTCCAGATGTATGCATTTTGTGAACATGCTTGCAAATGTACATATTTCTCCCATCAAATACAGCATTTTTGTGTGCATTTCTTGAAATGTATGTGTATTTGTATGCATTTGTTGTTGTTGTTGTGACCTGCACTCGAAACTCAGGAAATATATGGATTCCATTGGCAAACTACATTCTGGCTGAAATGTGAACTGAAAACATTTCTCACCCTTCCCTACTACTAGCAGTACCGACAAGGGGGAGAGAAGAACTGCTCTCCACCCCAACCATGCCTTTATTAAACCTGGTAGTTTACTGGAGACAGGCCAGTAAAGTAACTGACTGAATCTGCACCCGGGGCTTCTTTGGCGGCCTATCAAAGGCAACTGCAAATGTGGGACCTGCCACAATCAGTCATAGCCTCCTGCGGAGTCTGGTAAGTCCCCTTAGCAATCTGGCCGGAGTTTGTCAGGGCTGAGCCCTCAGATATATCCTTAGGGATGTCAGAGAATTCCGCCACGGATCTCGGGGAGGCCAAATGCCAGTGCATTCGGCCCCCCGAAATCGGTGGCGGAACGGTCTGCCCCCCCCCCGCCCCCCTGGGACGGGACTTACCTTGGGCGGATCTTCCTGGCGGCAGCGGCTCCGGCGGTGGATCTGGCGGCGGTTCGGCGGCGGTGGCGGCAGCCGGTCTTCCGACCGGCCGCCACCGCTGCCATTTCCAGTTAAAAAAAAACAAAAAACGTGATAGGCTACATAAAGATTTACGTAGCCTATCACGGCTAGATTTTTAAAAGAACACCGTGATAGGCTACGTAAATGTTTACGTAGCCTATCACGGCTGATTTAAAAAAAAACAAAAAACGCACATACGCAAATGTAGACGCTACGCTATTTGCGTTCCCCTTATTATAAACATTTTATAAATGTTTACATAGACTAAGACGTGCCAAAATAAGGAACGCAAATAGCGGCGCCCATGGGTGCTGCCATTTGCGTACGCGCGTGTTTTTTCTTATTCTTTTAAATCAGCTATGATAGGCTACGTAAACATTTACGTAGTCTATCAGGACTGACTGCAGGGACACAAATGGCGGCGGCTACGGCCGCCGCCATTTGCGTCCCTGCTAGCCAGCGGCCGGATGTCCGGCTGCTGGCGGAGCCGGCCGGCGGCTCCACAGAGTCTCTGCGGAGCGGAGCCAGCCGGTCAGGATTCTGGGGGGGAGGGAGGACCGGAGCACCTCCCCCCCGCGGCGAGGATTCCGGGGGGAGGGACGGAACGCCTCCCCCCCAACCATTAGCATAATCCCCGAAAGGTAAGTGATTTTCGTACATCCCTAGTCCACCTTGGGCCATGCTTGATGGCAACCAGAGCCGATGCTAGGTCTGAAGGGGCCTTGGGCAAGGGGCCTTCCAGGACCCTCAAGCCCCACCTGGCAAGCATCCTGGATGGTGGGCACGAGCAGCCCTGGGGGCAAGTAGCAGTGCCAAATGGGGCAGCAACCCCGGCGAGCCAGGACTCTCGCAGTCCTACTGGATCCTGCAGTTCTACTGGCGTGGTGTATGTGACAAAATGTCTTCCATCACTAAGCAGTTGAAACCCAAAAGCTGTAAAAACAAACGAACGAACAAACAGTCCTACCTTTTCTATTTCCTCCAGGAATGCATCTGTCAAATCTCTCGGAAAGGCAGGGTCTCTGGTTTTCTTATGTTCATTCACAATCTCTCTTATGACAACGCTAAAATCATCATGGAGTCTCTGAACTTTACGATGAGGTCCAGGAAAATAGGACAACCAGGTTCCTGTGGCCATAAGCTGGTATAGCAGTAGTCAAAGAAGAAAGGTACATGTCTATCTCTTAAGACACATGGGTAACGTCTATGAGGTATTTCACTTGAAATGAAATTGCATTCTGATAGAAAGTTCCTAACTAGTTCATTTCCTGAGGGGAGAAATGTCTTTCCCAACTTCATCCCCAGTCCTCCCACTCTTCCCTCATGTGGATTGGAAGGGTTGACTTTTGTTCCTCTGCTTCAATTTAGAAGAATTTTGAAAAAAGTCTCTCCTTCCACCCAAGGTGTAGCTAAGGTGTGCAAATAATTGTAGACGATATCAATAAAATTGAAGGTTAAATGACGAAGAACAAGGAACACCTTAATTATCCTCAAATGAAAGTGGTGCTAACTATTTAGAGTTTTATTTACGAGTGTTTGTATATGTGTATTGATTTAGTGACGAAGCCTAAGAGTGATTCCGAGTTCCAATAGGGCCTCCGGCGACAGCTGAAAATGGAATGGCGCTGCTGCTACATTTCATTTCACAGCCCCATCTGCCTTTCCCTAAAACACCAACAACACTGCTCCATGCTGCAGAGTTTTCATACACTATTCTGACACACACCCCTCCAAAAATGGGAATAACTCTGGGCTGTTTTGCAGGACTGTGTAACCCACAGTTCCCTAGCCACAGCCCTGCCTCCCACAATAGGGGTATATTTATCTGCAGTCATTGTCAGTGTAACTTTTCAGTTAACTCAGAAAAAAATCATAATAACAAGACCTGAGACAGAAAGACCCTGAACTCCTGTCTTTGATGCTACCCTTTGTTGAGACACACTACATGAAACCCACCATCCCTGGTGACTGGTCCTCGCCCACCCATGTTGCGGGGAACTGGAGCAGAGCTAGACGGGGCAGGATGCACAGCACGAGGTGCTATGGCCACTCTCAGAACGGGGCGACTTCGACCTGGAGGGGCGTGGTCATGCTGCTGCCCACGATGAGGTTTTTGCCTCACGAGGAGGTGCTCCAGCGGCACTCCCTCCATAGGCCTCCCATATTTGATTTGGTGACCCCCAAAGCCCTATCTTATGCGTTCACCCACCAAATGTGGATGGCTGTTTCCCCTTAATGTCCAATCAAACGCATGAAAGGTACCTGTGGCAGGATGCCTGTTAGTCCTTTCATGATCTCCTCAGTCAAATGCATTAACCTCAGGAAGGTCCCATCACTGTATTCAAAGCGATCACCAAATGTTAGGGTGCAGATAATATTACCTACCGCCCTGAAGATGAGGTTGTGTGGGTTAAAGAGAGAACCTGTATGAGATACAAGAGCAAACAAAGAGATTAGAGGTGTGTCGTCATTGTATATGGCCTGCTTCTCATCATCCGGGCAAGAACAATTCAGGCAAGAACGCATTCTGACGGTGGTGCCCTTCTAACACAGTCTCAGACATTTAGGAGGTATTTTCCATACGGCTTGGGGCTATGTGTGAATGGTGCAACTACGTGAAAAGAACCAATTGTGTGGGTTTTTCCGCATAGAATGGACATACCCCATGTTGTTCTACCACTCACATGGCATAACAATTTATTGCAAATACAAACCAACGATGATTAAAAAAAATACCCCAAAGAAGGTTACAGGGGCTATGGGGCAGAAATCGGGAGCTTCACTCATTTGCAGATGGAATAAGATGCCACTATCAGTTGCCACCAAGACACAACTCACTCCTCTAAAACACTGCACTATAGATACCTGGTGGAAGGATTGTTGGTCTCACCCCAACAACCTTGCAAGGTAGGCCAGGCCCAACTCGGCCACAGATCTTCCCAAGATTACTCAGTAGCCTCCCTCCCGGATAGTTAACCTGCCCTAGTCTTTGTTTGACCACCAGGGGGCCATCCTACTTCTCAGACAACTTCTCCGGGTTGAGGAGTTTTAGCACCATCACCTGGTCCCTAGGCTGGAACAGCCACAGTTTGGCGTGTCGACCATACCAGGTTCGCTGCCCCTCTTGGGCTTGAGCCAGGTTGCTTTGAGCCACCTCCCGAACATCCCTCAAGGTATTCTGCAAGTTTTGCATAAAAGCCACAACAGATTGAGGGGAGGAGGCCACTGCCCCCTCCCATTCTGCTCGTAACAGGGCAGGTGGGCCTCGGATCTCCCTGCCAAACATCAGTTCATTAGGTGAAAACCCCAGACTCTCCTGGGGGGCATCACGACAGGCGAACAACAAAACCGGCAAGGCTTGATCCCCATCAGTAGGATGTTGAACGGCATAGGCCTGAATGATCTGGCCCAGAGTCCGGTTAAACCGCTCCACCAACCCACTGGTTTGATGGTGGTATGGGGCGCTAAAGGAGGTCTCTACCCCCCATCTCCCATAGCTTCTGCAGCAGCCCAGAAACAAACTCGGTGCCCCGATCTGACAGAACGGTCTTGGGCATTCCTAGACGAGAACAAATGGAGAGCAGGGCTGTAGCCGGAGTGGTCAGTGTGATAATCGACAAAGGTACAGCCTCAGCAATCAGCATATCAAGTGACAACATCCATGTCAGTCAAAATAAACCTCTTTCCTGTCCTAGTGGGGGGGCGGTGTAATATGGTCCCATGATGTCAATTCCAATCTGTTCGAAAGACACCTCAACTGAAGGGAGGAGCTGGAGAGGGGCCTCCGGGTGGTCCTGCTTAAACCCTACTCTCTGACATACATCATGGGATGAACAACGGTCCTTCGCTGCCTCGGTCACTGGGGGCCAGTAGAACCCTTTTGTTACTCGTCTCCGCGTGCGTCAGATGCCAAGATGCCCCCTCCCCCAAGCAACCTCATGGGCCGGTGGAGGACTTGTTCTCGGTAGGCTTGGGGCACAACCAGCTGACGCTGGCAAGTCCATTTCGCCCCACATTCCCTTGGGAGCAAAGTCTCTGTACAAAGCCCCATTTGCCCCAAAGAAGCACACTGGGTAGACCGAAGAAACTGCTGTAATACCGCGGTCAGCCTCTTCTCGGCACTTCTGTAAGGTAGGATCTGAAACTGGGCGGCAATGAAGGCAGGGGCAGGGCGGCCAGTCCATCTCCTTGCTCCCCTCCTCAGTTGTTCCTCTGCCTCCTCAGGAGCCCCTCCCCATGCTTTAGCAGCCTGGCTACAGGTAATGGCCTTCATTTGCGCATGCCGAAACACAAGGTCATTCCCGATCAACTCTCCCCACGGGGAAGAAGATTTCTCCTGATGGACGATCACGTCTAGTTCTCCCGTGCAGCCCCAATACCCCACCCGAACCCTAGCAATGGGGACTTCAATCTTCGGGGAGTTATAAGGGGTCACAGAGTAAGTCTGGCCTTCCCAAAGTTGCCCTCCTCCAAGCATCTTTGGTCCACAGCTGTAACATCAGCCCCTGTGTCCTGGTAAGCCATGACTCGATCCCCATTAAGAACAACGCACTCACAAAACTGCATCTGGCTCCATTTGATCCATCCTGGCTGCAAAACAAAAGCCGCATCGCGGCGGGGCAGCCAGACGCCGGGGCTCCAGGGATGGCAGAGCTGCGTTGGTCACTCCTGGCTCGCCTTGAGAGTCCGGGCCTCCGTCCAGGTCCGTCGGGATGCTGGCAGGGGGGTCTCCTACGGGAGGCGGGTCCTCACGCCGGCAGGGGCAGCATCCAGCGGCAGCAGATTATCAGCTTCCAGCCCACTCAAGCCTTCCCTTCCCTCACGCCATTCCAAAGCAGCTAGACGAGCAGCAGGTGTCAGGGGGCGGCCAATCATGGCCACCTTCGGCTGGGCCTCATTCGCCTTCTTTTTGGCCAACTTTGGACAGTCTCGCCTCAGGTGGCCCACCTCCTTACAACAATAGCAGCCCCCAGTCTGCGGAGTGGAAGTGGCGCCGTCCCCCTTCAGCCACTCGGGGGGGCAGCTACTCCCCTTGGCCTCAGCCCCCTTCTCGCTTCCCCCTGCTCCAGCCCCTCCAGGCCGTTTGGTGCGAGCGGAATGTGGACATCCCCTCTGGCGATGTACACGCGTCTAGCCAGCCCGGAGCCCCGCCTCCCTCACAGTCCGAGGGCTTCGATCACCGGCCAGGGCAGCCAGGGCTGAGGGAAGGAGGGGAGGGAACTGCTCCAGCCCCGCCAGCTCAGACAGCTCACCAGGGAGCCCCCTTCGGCTGCCTCTGACCAGACGTCCAGCGCCTTCGCCAGTCTCCCCACTAAGACAACATAACTTTCCTGCAATGCAGGTCGTAAATTCCTGAACAATTGCCCGCAATGCTCAGCAGATAGGCCATAGCCTTGTTTGACGAGGACCCGAATCAGCTGGTAGCCACGGGCGTCAGGACGGGCCAATGACCCCATAAATCAGCTAGTTCTCCCGAAGCCTGAGCCCGCAGAACGGCCATAAGGTGGTGGGGCAACGCATTCTGGCCTTCACAAGCCAATTCAAACAGAGAAAAAAGACTAAGCACGTCCTGCCCTGGCTGATAGGCAGGGGAGAGCTTGCGATCCAAGCGGGCAAACACATTCCTCCCTCCCGAGGCACGCGACTGGGTTGTCAGCGCCCCAAGCTGCAGCGCCATCAGCCTCAGTTGCCTGGCAGGAGTCTCTTGAGAAGCGTGCCTCCACTGCCCCCCAGTACAGCTCCATATGCAGGATTCATGGGTGGGGAAGTTAGCTGAAAGAGTGTGCTCAAGGTCTAAATCGAGGGTGGTTACATTAGAAAACCAGGCCATGGCTCTGCGTGTCTGGCCTTGTCCTAGATGGGCTGTGTTATGGGTTCTGGAGCACTGGTTTGGTTGAGACCTAAGCAAACTGGGGTTCAGAGGCTTCTGGGAGAGAGGGGGCAGGGCATCATGACACTGAGAGAAGAAAAGAGTTCTGCACCTGTTTGCTTTAGGCCACTGGCTAGCCCATATGCGGGTCACAGTGACACAAAGGGGTGGGTAGAGCTATAGGGAACGCTCACGGAACACATACGCAGAGGTCCTTGTGTCTGGTGCACCCGTTCCTAGTCCTCCTTGCTTTCCTCCAGATCTTTACAGTGAACAACTTCTATCTTATCAGAATCCTCTAGAGGCTCTGGGCTTGTAGGAAATAGCACTTACCTGGGAAAAGAGAAGGGGGCACCAAAGAGGACCATGGCTACAACCCTTTCCACTGGCACGCTGGCTTCCAACCAAAAGCTGGGTTCCAAAGACAGGACACATCTCTCTACACCAGGGTGGGCAACACGCAGCCCACGGGCCACACGATTCCCCACCCCTGGGCCTCTGATTGAACTGAGATTGAAAACAAGCTAAAGTTGTCCCCTTTAAGTCTTTGTAGCGGCTTGCCACCCAAATGTGTTGCCAAACTGCCCTTTTTTGCCACTGCGGTGCTGCCCAACATTGGCTGAGTGTTTGCAGCAGGAGTGCAGCCCCCGACAGTTGCCCACCCCTGCTCTCCACTCTTGCACCGTCACGCAGTAGGGAAGTGGGTGAAAGTGGTGGAAGCCACCATGCTTAGGGGAGGGACCTCCAGACGACAGGGCAGAATTCAAAAGGCTCCTTTTGCGGGATCCTGATGGATTGTCCTGCAGGTGAAGCTGGGATGCAGAGGAATTCCTGCAGCTGTCACAGGGAAGGGGCACTGGGCCAGGCTCCTAGCTGCTGCTGGCCGGGCCTCCGCGGCAGCAGACGCAAGACTCAGCTACTGGACCCAGGCATTCTGGGGGAAGGGTTGGTGAGGCTCTCTGGGAAAGCCCTGGGTTTCATGGTGATTCCAGGGATGAAGCGAGGGTCTGTGAACCTACGGAAGCCACCCGAACTGTGGGAGCTAGGACCCTGGCTTTATAGTCTTTCACCCAAAGCAAAGCAAAAGGGAAATATTCTGGCCAGGATTCATGCCAGCCCTAACAAGGTGGATTCCCCCGCCAAGTGTAGTCCAAATGGGACCTTCCAGGAGTGCTGCAGAAAAAAGGTTGGGGCCTCCACTGAGTCATCGGACTTAACAGTATCTACGCAATGCCTTGGGGATAAGCAACCCTTTGACTGGGTGTGTTCACAGCTCGGTCCCGATTAATGTGCCTGGATTCCCTTTGTGGGGGCTCATTTTAGTGTGGCCACTTAGGTTATATTGCTGAATCCTGTCTTGTGTACATGGCCAGAGGTTCACAACTCATGACGTATCTGTTTCCTTGCTTTACTTGCACATTTCAACTGGGAATGCAACCTGTCCATGCTTGTCCTTCTGCATGGGGGCAAGGCTTAAGCCTCTTAAGGCAACATCAGCCGCTATCAAAGTATGCCAGGGTGCAGGAAGGCCATAAATGGCCCATGGGTAGACCATAAATTATATCATTTGGTTATTGATGGGAATAGGGGAGAAAAGAGCTGCACATGGGAAGCAACTGGCAGTTGAAACAGGGAGAAGGGAAGAATGCATGTTGTACCTTTGAGGCATTGCCGCCTGCCTGACAGGCATGGAGGGAATGAGGGCCATGATCCAGTGATTAGTGTAGCCAGGTTTGGCTGGTGAGGAAACCCGCTGGTGATAGGAGAAGCAGGCACCGCCACACACCCGGAGCCTGTTGCCCAACCTGGAAGCTGGAGAGCAGCAGGGAAGCTGGAGCAATGTGGGTGAGGGGCATGATGGAAAGAAGCCAAACAGACATTAGAAGGTAGCGATGGAGGGAAGGGAAGAATGTGCAGGAGATGAGGCTTGGGCCATAGGTGAAAGCAGAGGAAGAAAAGAGGAGAACGGAGGAAGTGACAAGCTGTGAAGAGGACGGAAGCGGCTTGCCGGGGGAATTTTGCACCCAGATGCTGAGAGCGGCGGAGAGTAGAATCAGGCATTGGTACTGGTCTGACACTGACAGGGCAAACCCTGGAGACTGGGATGGGAGCAGATAAAGAACTGATAGACACACAAGGAGACAGGCTCAGCGGCAGTGGCAGGGACGAGCTCAGAACAGGAGTTTGAAAAACGAAAGGAGAATAGCTAGAGCAAAGAAGGAGCAATATCCCAAGTGCTTAGGAGACCTGAGAACCCCGAGCAGACCAAGCCACGCAGAACAAGACCCAACCTGTCTTGTGAGCAAAGACCAAGGAGACACTGAATTCAAAGTGATCTTGATAGGCTGGAGCGCTGGGCAGAAAACAACAGAATGAAATTTAATAGGGATAAATGCCAAGTTCTGCACCTAGGAAAAAGAAACCAAATGCAGTTACCAGATGGGCGATACTTGGCGCAACAATACTACAAGCGAGAAGGATCTTGGAATTGTTGTCGATCACAAGTTGAATATGAGCTAACAAGGTGATGTGGCTGCAAAAAAGGTAAATGCTCTTTTGGGCTGCATTAATAGAAGTATAGCTTCCAAATCACTGGAAGTACTAGTTCCCCTCTACTCAGCACTGGTTAGGCCTCATCTGGAGTACTGTGTCCAGTTCTGGGCACCACATTTTAAGAAGGATGCAGACAAACTGGAGAGGGTTCAGAGGAGAGCAACGAAGATGATCAGGGGACTGGAAACAAAGCCCTATGAGGAGAGACTGAAAGAACTGGGCAGGTTTAGCCTTGAGACGAGAAGACTGAGGGGAGGTATGACAGTGCTCTTCAAGTACATGAAAGGTTGACCCAGAGAGGAAGGCCAGGAGCTCTTCTCAATCACCCCAGAGTGCAGGACACGGAAGAATGGGCTCAAGTGACAGGAAGCCAGATTCCGGCTAGACATCAGGAAAAACATCCTGACTGTTAGAGCAATACGACAATGGAACCGATTCCCTAGGGAGGTAGTGGGCTCTCCCACACTGGAGGCATTCAAGACGAGGCTGGACAGCCACCTGTCAGGGATGCTCTGACTTGGATTGCTGCATTGCGCAGGGGGTTGGACTCAGTGGTCTTATAGGCCTCTTCCAACCCTCCTCTTCTATGATTCTATGAGTGTATGATCTGAGTGTGTGTGTGTGTGTGTGTTGCTGCTCCTCTCAGTTGCTTTTATGCTCTCAAGATCACCTCACCTGTGTTGTATCATTCATCCCATCTTCTTATCAAGCCTGACCCAAGACCAAACCTAGAATTATGTTCAGCTATTAAGAAAATAGCCACAATGAGCACTTTTCTTCCTCATATCCACCCCAAGCCTTCTCCTTCTCCCCCAGAATGAGACGTACCTTCTTTGGATTTGAATTCAGAGCACAGATATCCAGCTTCTTCAGACACTCTCTTCTCAAGTGTTTTCTTCCCCATCCCAAAGGTTTTCAGGGTGGAGACACAGAATCTCCTCTGCTCCCTCCAGCCACTGCTGCATGTTGCCATAGCTATTCCTGAAGGATATAAAACACATTCCTGTGAGTTCATGATTTTTCAGTTGATTTATCCCAAGAACCATTCCAAAGTTTAGTTCTGGTTTAGTTAGTTTTTCTTCTGATATGTTAGAAGGGCAGATTGGGATAGTCTCCTTGGAAATTCCCACCGATTCCTGCTAAACCTCTGAGCTCATAACAGCTGAATTGTCTGGTCAAGCCCTGTTAACTTTCAGTGGTGTTGCCATACATGAGAAGAGCGGTGCTGGATCAGATCAAAGGCCTATCTAGTCCGGCATTCTATCCTCATAGTGGGAAACCAGATGTTGCCCTATGGGAAGCCCACAAGCAAAAGCACCCTCCTGCTCATGTTCCTCATCAACTGGTATTTGGACGCATGCTGCCTCTGATACTGGAGGTAATATTTAGCCGTCATGAAAAGTAGCCGCTGACAGCTCTATTCTCCGTGAATTTGTCTTCTTCTCTCCTCCAGACTTCCAAGTTTGTTTTCGTTACTGCCGTCCAAATTGCCCTCCAAGTTGGTTCATGCTACTTCCAATCACACATCCAACAGGTTATAGCTGCTCTACTGACCAGGATGGCTGACTTTGTAAATAAGTCCTCAAAAGCTACTGGCCCGCCTGCTGTCCATACCTACATCATTTACATGTATGTAAAGCTTCTGTAAAGCTTCTCTGTGCGGTCACTAGAATGTGTGGCTTTCCACAGGTGACTGAGTGAGAGTCTCTTTACGAGCTTGAGTGAAGAGGTGGGATTGGGGGAAAACATAGTTTGGACCCCGCTTTGGTGCTGTAGATAGGAAGCTACCTCTGTCTGAAGCCTCACATAGGCCTCATGCTTCGGTCTGGATTTAAGGCAGAGCCCCAGTTTGGTTTGTTTTCTGAAGTTTCGGATGTTTCCCCCTTGACTATAATGCAGGAATCCACAAATGCCTGCAATTCTATTTTGGGGAAAGATTTTTTAAAATAAATCTTTTTACTGAAGTGCATCGGACAATATAATAAAATAATGATGCTAACGATAACGAACTATGCCAGTACCATGATTGGGAAAAAAAGCCACAGTAAAGATAAACTTCTGACCAAAACTCTCGTATCTCTTCCAGGTACGTCCTACTCAAATTCCAGGCAAACATGTTCTATACTTCAGTACTGTAAGGCCATAGTGGTGGCCCTGGGCTCAGGGTTGCAGTCCTTCATTAAAGTTGAGTCCGCTGAACTGTATTCGCCTGTGTAACCAGAAATGGGGCTGGGGGCAGTAGGGGCTGTGTCTCGCCCTTGGAAACCTGCTTACTGGGTAGATCTGGAACGTGGCAGGGTAGGAGAGGTAGGCCTGTGTATGGTCCCTGCCAGTTTTGAGGTGGAAAGGGTAAATAGCTTGCTTATAGGAGTTTAACGTTTCCTTGGTGATTCCCAGCAGTTTGACAGGTTTTGACAGGTTCTCCAGTTGTACCACATGTCATTGCATGGGAGCTTCTTAGGTTTCTGGCAGTGTATGAGTGTGTGTGTGGAATAAGACCCCCACCTTTTCAGAGAAAGGCAATTGTCCAGATTTTATACGGGGCTGCAGTTTGGGGCTGGGATGACTCTCCGATGGTCAAATTAGAAGGCCTTCAAAATAGATTTCTTAGAAAACTTTTAATTTTGCTTCCTGGCACTCCCGCTGCCTTGGTTCAGGAAAACAGGCGGGATAGAAATGAAATCAATCAATCAGTCATTGACAGCAGACATTCTCAAATTCCTCAGGCTCAACATTTATGTATTTGTGATGCTCCAGGAATTGAAGATCTGCCACATTATTTGCTGTCCTGCCCTTTATATTCTGAGCCAAGGTCTACATTTCTGGGTTTTATTTTGTCTAACCTGTACTGTAACACTGTTCCAGAGAAGAGTTTCAATCTTTCGTCTGATATAGATTCCACCGTAACTCACACATTCTCTCTTTGCTTTGGCAGCATTGAGAATTTGTGCACAATTTATCTCTGATTTTGCAGTGGGTTGTTTTGGGGATGTCTTGTTTTAATGGTCCTTAGGTAGTACAACCTCCAGATTCAGGCACAGTCGAAGTTTGAAAAAGGTTGCATGGTAGGCTGCACCTGAATATAAAGGTTATTTTTTCTATCTACCTCTCACGTAGTAAGTAGTAAATATTTGTCTTCTAAACTCTCATTGTAATCCTGATCTCTATAGTAATGGCACCGGGGGAGCGGGGCGAGGGAGAAAAAGACCTGAGGAAGTAGCTATAGAGTTTGGAGAGGAACACATTTCATGATATGGTGCAAGAAATGAAACAGCAGTACACCAAAATTGTTTTTTCTATTTTTAAATGGCGTATCTGCCCTTTAAACAAATCTGTTTGGGAGCTCAGGACCTTGTAAGGAAGGTACATTCTCTGATCTGAAAAACTACCCCACAGGGTGTTCCCTTGACTAATTTAGGAAGGAATTCCACTCCACACAGGTTCAAAGGTAAGTTTTGGTCATGGTCAAACCAGTTACGTTTTGCACAGTTAAGTACGATGCATAGACAGCTTGCAGTTCCAGCTGAGCTGTGGGAGAGGACCCAGCACGCAATTGTGCCACTGGCTGTGAGCCTCTGCTTATGTCCCCGGGGCAGGGCTCAGCCACGTATCCCATGGAAATGGGTGCCCCACAACGGGACTCAAGGCACATTACTCAGGAGCTAGGTGTGAGCACACCCAGGAAATGTCACGATTGCCCCAAAGGCAATGCCTGACACGTGGACGTCGGGCATTGCTTTGGGGGTAATCTAAGATGGCAGGCAACAGCTGCGGAGCCAGGGGCTAGGGAGAGCCCTGGCTCGGTGGCTCGGAAGGGCTGTGGAAGCCAGCTGGGGGTGTGGAAGCCAAAAGGAAGCACCTGGGGAGCAGGGAGGGAGCGCCGCAGTACAGCCGCGGGGGCTGAGGGACCAGCTGGGAGCATCCTGGGGCAGGGCAGGCCGTACGCTTGTCTGTCTGACTAGGTGGGTGCTGCCTGCGCGTGCGAAAGAGAGAGGGACAGAGAACGGTTGAACGAGGGAGGGCCCACCAACACCTTGTCTTCGGTGTCCCTTCAGTTCGGGCTACCCTGTCCCCACAGGCTCCTACAAGTGCCCTGTGAGGCGCTTGAGGCAGCTGCACATCAGCGGCTTGAGACGTCAGCGATGAAGCGCACCATCAGTGGCTTTGCCCTCTGCAACTGCTCTACGACGTTCTCCCTGGCTGACTGGTACAGGATGCAGGACTCTCCCTGCTGAAGGTGGTGCAGGATGGCAGCACGAGACGGGGGGCTGCAAGCTCCGTCAGGTACCTGAACCCTATGGATTCCAGCTCACCAAAGACCTGGTTGTCCATCACCATGTCACCTACAGGCCTGGTGACTGGGACTGGCGCTGCCATTCGCCATCTCATGGCGCTGCACGTCCCCCACCCCGAGACCTCCATGGTGGCCTGCCTGCCTTTCTGCTGCTCCTTGTGGGGGGATGCTTGCAAGTGAGACATGGACTCCGCACTCTCTCCCTGCTCTTGCACTGTTCCCCTTCCTGCTGCCAGAGCTCTCCCCTAGCAGGACAGAGCTGTGCTGCCCGTGCATGTGCTAGAGCAAAGTCAAGGTCTGGTATGCGCCCCTGTCTTGCCTCTGCTCAGAAGAGAGCAACACTTGCCTTGACAATTCTTTGCATGGCCTATTATTTTCAGCAGTGGGACTGGTGGTCGGTCGATGAAGTTCTCGGCTTTTTGTCCCAGTGCCTCCTTTGTCATCTTGAACCCGTTCAGTATGACGATATTCTTCCATCCAGCTTGGAGTGAGACGGCTGGTCCAAACTTTCCCTCCCACTATGATACATAACAAGAAAACAGGACAAATTCATCTGACATACAACAAAAACAGAGCACCTCGAATGACTCAGGCTGTAGACCAACACATGTGGAAAAGTCTGGACCCATTTCAAGCTCAAAGCTGTTGAAACAAACTAAACAAAGTTTGAAAACAAACTAAACAAAGTTACGTAAGAGTGAAGATATTGTGGAGAACATGTTTTATGAACAACTGAGTAGGGGTGTACAGAATACTCACCCCGTTCTGATCTGGGCATCCACGGGGGGTGGTGGGAGGCGATCCGTCCCTCCCCCCAGAATCCTGCCCAGCCAGCTCTGCTCCTCAGTGAGTCCGTGGAGCCACCGGCCAGGGCTGCCTGCAGCCGGACTTCCATCCGCTGCTGGGCTGTGGCCGCAAATACGTAATGTATTTACGTAGGCTATCACGGCAAAGAGCAGGGACGCAAATGGCATACCTCTTAAGGCAACATCAGCCGCTATCAAAGTATACTGGGGTGCAGGAAGGCCATAAATGGCCCATGGGTAGACCATAAATTATATCATTTGGTTATTGATGGGAATAGGGGAGAAAAGAGCTGCACATGGGAAGCAACTGGCAGTTGAAACGGGGAGAAGGGAAGAATGCATGTTGTACCTTTGAGGCATTGCCGCCTGCCTGACAGGCATGGAGGGAATGAGGGCCATGATCTAGTGATTAGTGTAGCCAGGTTAGGCTGGTGAGGGAACCCGCTGGTGATAGGAGAAGCAGGCACCGCCACACACCCAGAGCCTGTTGCCCAACCTGGAAGTTGGAGAGCAGCAGGGAAGCTGGAGCAGTGTGGGTGAGGGGCATGATGGAAAGAGGCCAAACAGACATTAGAAGGTAGCGATGGAGGGAAGGGAAGAATGTGCAGGAGATGAGGCTTGGGCCATAGGTGAAAGCAGAGGAAGAAAAGAGGAGAATGGAGGAAGTGACAAGCTGTGAAGAGGACGGAAGCGGCTTTCCGGGGGAATTTTGCACCCAGATGCTGAGAGTGGAGAGCAGAATCAGGCATTGGTACTGGTCTGACACTGACAGGGCAAACCCTGGAGACTGGGATGGGAGCAGATAAAGAACTGATAGACACACAAGGAGACAGGCTCAGCGGCAGTGGCAGGGAAGAGCTCAGAACAGAAGGAGTTCGAAAACCGAAAGGAGAATAGCTAGAGCAAAGAAGGAGCAATATCCCGAGTCCTTAGGAGACCTGAGAACCCCGAGCAGACCAAGCCGTGCAGAACAAGACCCAACCTGTCTTGTGAGCAAAGACCAAGGAGACACTGAATTCAAAATGATCTTGATAGGCTGGAGCGCTGGGCAGAAAACAACAGAAAGAAATTTAATAGGGATAAATGCCAAGTTCTGCACCTAGGAAAAAGAAACCAAATGCAGTTACCAGATGGGCGATACTTGGCGCAACAATACTACAAGCGAGAAGGATCTTGGAATTGTTGTTGATCACAAGCTGAATATGAGCTAACAAGGTGATGTGGCTGCAAAAAAGGCAAGTGCCATTTTGGGCTGCATTAATAGAAGTATAGCTTCCAAATCACGGGAAGTACTAGTTCCCCTCTACTCAGCACTGGTTAGGCCTCATCTGGAGTACTGTGTCCAGCAGATGGTTGAGTACTGTGTCGCAGCGGATGGCTGCGGAATGAGGATGACGACCTGGACCAGCCACATTCATAACACCACCAGTGTAAGAATGCAGGGCTATTCCATGTCTCTCCCGTCAGCTCTCCATCACTGTGAGTCCAGATGCTTTGGTCTAAAGCCACTGCATGGTTTCGTTGTTGGCCTGGACATGCTATTTATCACTGATATGCATTTTCACACTGAGCCTATTGCCGTTTCCCTGCTTCTTCTTGACCTCTTCTTCAGATTGAAAGCCCCCTCAGGTGGAGTCCTGCCGCTATTTGTAGCATGCTTGTAATCCTCTTAATTGCATTGCAGGCAGTAATGACTTTTGCGCCTGGCATCGTTGCAAACCTCTGTTATTCTTTAACAGTGTTTGAGCAATAAATATATATTTTGTGGCACCACTTCGTGTTAGTTGCCCTGAAGGGTATTGCAGGGACCACAACCCATAGAATTCTTGACGCCCAGAACAGTCAGCTGGGAATCATATCTCTGCTGCTGAGAGGGTCCGATCATGCAGCCGGGGTTTTGTGTCTTGGTCAGGTGAGTCACAGACACAACTGTTCGGGGAAGAGAAACAAGCTCGTCGGGTGGAGCAGGAATGTCTCTCCGTCTCAATGACATGTTGAGTGTCAGTTGGGAATGAAAATGGGACAGTGGGGATGGGGACTACGATGTTCTGCCAGTGGTCCTGCAGCCTTAGAGTATCCTGAAGGAAACCATGGCCGGCTGGTGCAATATGATCACTGGAACTGAAGTTAAGGAGAGCAGACTAGGGAACAGCTCTAGGAACTTTTCTGCATGAGGCTGTAAATCTGCCATATCTACTTTCGGATTCATCGCACAATTGACATCCGAACACTACACAAAGCCCTTCCTTGCTTTTCCACCACATAACCTCTGTGGTATAGCACAAATACACAAGTGGAAATAGCATTTTCGTTGGCTTTCTTTAAATAATATCACATTTTCCCTGCTCTAAAAAACTCGCAAAAGTGCCGGTTAAACACAGAAACAAAACTGGAGGGTCACGACCTTGTCTAAACTCACGTAAACAATCATGCCTTGGGAATGATGAGCACACAATAAATGCCTCCTGCAGAAAAGCTCTAAGCCTCATGCTGGACTCACCTTCTGGTTTCAATAATGCTTTGGTTGTAGGCATAGTTGTTGCTGCATCTTTTCATTTCCAACTTAAATATGGCTGCGGATGAACGGTACCTTCTCCAAAATATGGCCATTAGAAGCCTGAAGCCATGGAACGGACTCTGAAGCCTCCTGCACCTCTAGAGCTCGCAGGCAGCAGACCTAGCTCAAGATCAAGCTGTGTACAGATCTGACTGTGCAAGAAGATGACATCACCAGGGAGGCTAAGCTTTTTTACATATCTTAGGGGGAAAGCACAGAGAGGAGTACAGCGCCTAAAGCTGAGCACAGATTGTTCCCTGACTGCTGTTCTGGGAGCCCTAGACACCTACTGTTGTCTCAACTATTTCCTGTCATGTGGGAGTTTTCACCAGAGAGCAATCAAAAGAGGAAAGTCTTGACTCCCGTGTCACTTCCTCGCCCATACTAGCTACCATGTCTGTGGCACCTGGGACCCTGTCTGTGAGAGCAGCGCCTCAGGGAAGGTGGTCTTCACATGGGACCGATGCTTAGGCATGGGGCATGCAGCGAAAGCCTCTCGAGAAAGGCTGAAAGCTCCGGGAGACACTGCGTCTTCTGAAATACATGCAGTGGACAACAGCTGAAGACAGCAACGACAGAGGCCTCCAGACTGAGTGCGCGACGGACTGACTGAGGGAGAAAGCATGAGAGAATAAAGGAGAAGCATCCGGCACTAGGGCAGTGCTGCGGGGAATGTGGCACTGGCGAGTGAAACCACTTCAGCGACATGTGCAGAAGGAAGCCCTCTTGAGGCAGAACCACACTGGTTCCGGCCGAGGAGGGCACCTCAGATGCCAGTGATCACGTCACGCCCTCTCCCTCAGTCCACAGAAACAACCGGTGCAGGTTGCTGGATCGCAGAAAGAAGAAGCGCTCCACAAGCTGCACTCTAGGTATTTCCAGCTAGACGGGGGGCGCCTTGCTGCATAGTCCCACAAGGTGAATGGGATCCCAACACACCGATCCAACACAGCAGAGGCACGTTAATGATGAACAGTGACCGCACAATGCAGCCAACAGGAAAAGGTGGCCTTGTAATTTGTTGTTATTCAGTCATTCAGTCGTGTCTGACTCTTCGTGACCCCATGGACCAGAGCCCGCCAGGCCCTCCTGTCCTCCGCTCTCTCCCGGAGTGTGCTCAGGTTCATATTCATTGCATCGGTGATGCTATCTAGCCATCTCATCCTCTGCCATCCCCTTCTCCTTTTGCCTTCAGTCTTTCCCAGCATCAGGGTCTTTTCCAGGGAGTTTTCTCTTCGCATTAGGTGGCCAAAATATTTCAGTTTCAGCTTCAGTATCTGTCCTTCCAATGAGCACTCAGGGCTGATTTCCTTTAGGATGGACTGATTTGACCTCCTTGCAGTCCATGGGACTCGTAAGAGTCTTCTCCAGCACCACAGTTCGAAAGCATCAATTCTTTGGCGCTCAGCCTTCCTTATAGTCCAGCTCTCACAGCCATACATTACTACTGGGAAAACCATAGCTTTGATTATACAGACCTTTGTCGGCAAGGTGATGTCTCTGCTTCTTACTATGCTGTCTAGGTTTGCCATAGCTTTCCTCCCAAGGAGCAAGCGTCTTTTAATTTCATGGCTACAGTCACCATCTGTGGTGATCTTGGAACCCAAGAAAATAAAATCTGTCACTGCTTCCATTTCTTCCCCTTCTATATGCCAGGAAGTGATGGGGTCAGATGCCATGATCTTCATTTTTTTAATGTTGAGTTTCAAATCAGCTTTTGCACTCTCCTCTTTCACCCTCAACAAGAGGCTCTTTCAATCCTCTTCACTTTCTGCCATTAGGGTGGTATCATCTGCGTATCTGACGTTGTTGATCATTCTCCTGGCAATCTTAATTCCGACCTGTGATTCATCCAACCCAGCGTTTCTCATGATGTACTCCGCATATAAGTTAAATAAGCAGGGCGACAATATGGAGATTGTACCCCAGTACTGCTTTTCCCACCCTTTTGTTGACTATGAGTGCTACTCCATTTCTTCCAAGGGATTCTTGCCCACAGTAGTAGATATGATGGTCACCTGAATTAAATTCGCCCATGCTTGTCCATTTTCGTTCGCTGATTCCCAAGATGTCAATGTTCAATTTTGCCATCTCATGTTTGACCACCTCCAGCTTAACCCCTCAACCTGCCCCCTGCTTAGCCTGGAGCCCCAACCAAGCTCCCACCCAGATGCCCCATCCCCAGCACGAACCCCCACCCCTGATATCCATCCCCAGCATGAGCCCTGAATCAAGACACCCACCCCTAGCATGAGCCCCCACCCTGCAGACCCAGGCATGAGCTCCTCCCCAAATCACTGTCCTCAGCCTGGAGCCTCCACCTCCAGGCCCCCACCCCAGGCACGAGCCCTCACTCCCAGGCACCCACCCCCAGCATGAACTGTGCCTTGAAGGGGTTCAACCATAACTCACGAACCACTGTAGGTTTTGCCACTGATTCCATAACATGCAGTGTCCTCAAAGGCGCTGAGGCAGTACTTACCTTTACGATAGACTTAACTGGGTTGTTTATATCAAAGAGTAGCAAATTCCCAAGGAAAGGCAGAGGAGCAGGTCCCGGTGGACAGCGACTACATCTCTTCCTCCGCTTCACATAATCGAGCAGCAGAGCCGAGACTATGAGAGACATGGCCAGTGCTGTGGGGTTATTCCAGCAGGATGAGACCAGGGTCCACAGCCCAGAGATGGAAGCTGGGATCACAGCCAGGAGAGTCATCCTCTTCCCTCCACCTCGTTTGTCCCTCGCTAATTCTTGTTCTGGGGATTGCAGCCGTACAGCTTCTGTTGCCTTTTCCGATTCTTCTTCCTTCCCTTTTCTCAGCTGTTTGAAATCACTGTAGGAATGTCACTCACTGTTAATATAGCTGTCTTGATAGGTGTGTTAGTGCTTTACTCATTGTACCCTTGCAAGATGTAATTGCAGAAGGACGTAGATGAAGATTATGGGCTGGATAACCTACCTGAGTAATAAGTCCATGTAAGTTCATTTACTGCTAATCCACCTGTTTGCAACAGATGATGATGACAATAACAAGGTTCAAAGCTGAATTTAGACAAGACATTGTTGTAGCTGGTAGGGAATGCTATTGAGGGGGTTAATCTGCCTCAAATAGATGGATTGGTGGCATCTGTTTCCGGCGTGGAATTTGGGGGTGTTCCTAGATGCTGCTTCTCTCCTGGATGCATTGCAGTGGTGGTAAGGTGGGCGGGGGAGCTTGGATAGTTTGCACGTCTTATTTATTTGTATGCCACCCCAAAACTCTGGGTGGCTAATGTGAGACTAGGCATTGCATTTTGTGTGTTAGATTTGATCGTATGTGTTATCATGTATGTATCAGCATTTCTGTATCCAAAGTTTATATAAGATTTTAGGTGAATGGGTTCATAGAATCCTAGAATCCTAGAATAGTAGGGTTGGAAGGGGCCTACAAGGCCATCGAGTCCTACCCCCTGCTCAATGCAGGAATCCAAGTCAGAGCATCCCTGACAGATGGCTGTCCAGCCTCGTCTTGAACACCTCCAGTGTGGGAGAGCCCACCATCTCCCTAGGTAATTGGTTCCATTGTTGTATTGCTCTAACAGTCAGGAAGTTTTTCCTGATGTTCAGCCGGAATCTGGCTTCCTGTCACTTGAGCCCATTATTCCGTGTCCTGCACTCTGGGATGATCAAGAAGAGATCCTGGCCTTCTTCTCTGTGACAACCTTTCAAGTACTTGAAGAGTGCTATCATATCTCACCTCAGTCTTCTCTTCTCAAGGCGAAACATGCCCAGTTCTTTCAGTCTCTCTTCATAGGGCTTTGTTTCCAGTCCCCTGATCATCTTTGTTGCCCTCCTCTGAACCCTCTCCAGTTTGTCTGCATCCTTCTTAAAGTGTGGTGCCCAGAACTGGACACAGTACTCCAGATGAGGCCTAACCAGTGCTGAGTAGAGGGGAACTAGTACTTCCCGGGATTTGGAAGCGATGCTTCTATGAATGCAGCCCAAAAAGGCATTTGCCTTTTTTGCAGCCACATCACATTGATGGCTCATATTCAGCTTGTGATCGACAACAATTCCAAGATCCTTCTCGCTTGTAGTGTGGTTGAGCCACGTATCCCCCATCTTGTAACTGTGCATTTGGTTTCTTTTTCCTAGGTGCAGAACTTGGCATTTGTCCCTATTAAATGTCATTCTGTTGTTTTCTGCCCAGTGCTCCAGTCTATCCAGATCACTTTGAATTTTGTTTCTGTCTTCCAAAGTATTAGCTATCCCGCCCAATTTTGTGTCATCTGTAAATTTGATCAGCATTCCCTGCACCTCCTCCTCCAAATCATTAATAACAATGTTGAAGAGCACTGGGCCCAGGACTGAGCCCTGAGCCCCACTCGTTACCTCTCCCCAGCTTGAGAAGGTCCCATTGATAAGCACTCTTTGAGTCCGATTCTGTAGCCAACTGTGGATCCACCGGATCGTTGTTTCATCTAGGCCACTTTGAGCTAGTTTGCTCATCAGGATATCATGGGACACTTTGTCGAAAGCTTTGCTGAAGTCGAGGTTTATGATGTCTACAGCATTCCCACGGTCTACAAGGGAGGTGACTTGATCAAAAAATGAGATCAGATTTGTCTGGCAGGACTTGTTTTTGACAAATCCATGTTGGCTTTGAGTAATCACAGCATTGTTGTCAAGGTGCTTCCAGATGGATTGCTTTATGATCTGCTCCAGAATTTTCCCAGGGATTGATGTCAGACTGACTGGTCTGTAGTTCCCAGGTTCCTCCATGATTTCTCAAAGAGAATAGACAGTGGTTCTGAGAGTTCTTCTGCCAGTTCCTTTATGACTCTAGGATGCAGTTCATCTGGCCCTGGAGATCTGAACTCATTCAAAGTAATGTGGTGTTCCTTGACCATATGCCTGTCGATCTCAAGCTGCAATCCTGCCCCTTCAGCCTGTACTTCGCCTTTGCCAGGGGGGTCATAGACCCTCTTTTGGGAGAAGACTGAGCCAAAGTAGGAATTGAGCACCTCTGCCTTTTCTTTGTCATCTGTTATCATTTTGCAATCCTTATTTAATAGCTGAACCACCATTTCTTTCCTCTGCTTCCTGTCACTTGAGCCCATTATTCCGTGTCCTGTACTCCGGCATGATTGAGAAGAGATCCTGGCCTTCCTCTCTGTGACAACCTTTCAAGTACTTGAAGAGCGCTATCATATTTCCCCTCAGCCTTCTCTTCTGAAGGCTAAACATGCCCAGTTCTTTCAGTCTGTCTTCATAGGGCTTTGTTTCCAGTCCCCTGATCATCTTTGTTGCCCTCCTCTGAACCCTCTCCAGCTTGTCTGCATCCTTCTTAAAGTGTGGTGCCCAGAACTGGACACAGTACTCCAGATGAGGTTTAACCAGTGCTGAGTAGAGGGGAACTAGTACTTCCCGGGGTTTGGAAGCTATGCTTCTATTAATGCAGCCCAAAATCGCATTTGCCTTTTTTGCAGCCACATCACCTTGTTAGCTCATATCCAGCTTGTGATCGACAACAATTCCAAGATCCTTCTCGCTCGTAGTGTTGTTGAGCCAAGTATTGCCCATTTGGTAACTGTGTATTTGGTTTCTTTTTCCTAGGTGCAGAACTTGGCATTTATCCCTATTAAATTTCATTCTGTTGTTTTCTGCCCAGCGCTCCAGTCTATCAAGATCCCTTTGAATTTTGTTTCTGTCTTCTAGTATTAGCTATCCCGCCCAATTTTGTGTCATCTGCAAATTTGATCAGCATTCCCTGCACCTCCTCCTCCAAGTCATTAATAACAATGTTGAATAGCACTGGGCCCAGGACTGAGCCCTGCGGTACCCCACTCGTTACCTCTCCCCAGCTTGAGAAGGTCCCATTGATAAGCACTCTTTGAGTCCGATTCTGTAGCCAACTGTGGATCCACCAGATCGTTGTTTCATCTAGGCCACTTTGAGCTAGTTTGCTCATCAGGATATCATGGGGCACTTTGTCGAAAGCTTTGCTGAAGTCAAGGTATATGATGTCCACAGCATTCCCACGGTCCAAAAGGGAGGTTACTTGATCAAAAGATGAGATCAGATTCATCTGGCAGGACTTGTTCTTGACAAATCCATGTTGGCTTCGAGTCATCACAGCATTGTTTTCAAGGTGCTTCCAGATGGATTGCTGTATCATCTGCTCCAGAATTTTCCCAGGGATTGATGTCAGACTGACTGGTCTGTAGTTCCCAGGTTCTTCCTTTTTACCCTTTTTGAAGATAGGGACATTAGCCCTCCTCCAGTCATCTGGCACTTCACCCATCCTTCATGATTTCTCAAAGAGAATAGACAGTGGTTCTGAGAGTTCTTTTGCCAGTTCCTTTATGACTCTAGGATGCAGTTCATCTGGCCCTAGAGATTTGAACTCATTCAAAGTAATTAGTTGTTCCTTGACCATATGCCTATCGATCTCAAGCTGCAATCCTGCTCCTTCAGCCTGTACTTCGCCTTTGCCATGGGGGGTCATAGACCCTGTTTTGGGAGAAGACTGAGCCAAAGTAGGAATTGAGCACCTCTGCCTTTTCTTTGTCATCTGTTATCATTTTGCCATCCTTATTTAATAGCTGACCAACCACTTCTTTCCTTTGTCTTTTACTATGCATGTAGCTGAAGAAAGCCTTTTTGTTGCTTTTAGCATCCCTCGCTAACCTCAGCTCGTTCTCAGCTTTAGCCTTCCTCATGCCATCCCTGCAATTCTGTGCTACCTGCCTGTGCTCTTCCTTTGTTGCTTGGCCTTCTTTCCACTTCCTATATGTGTCCTTTTTTGTTTTCAGGTCATCTCTAAGCTTTTTGTGAGGCCACATTGGCTTCTTCTGTTGTCTTCCACCTTTTCTTCTTGTTGGAATTGTTTGTAATTGTGCCTTGAGAATTTCCTTTTTTAAAAGCTCCCACCCATCTTGGACTCCTTTTCTCATTAAAGTCACTTGCCATGGGACCTTACTGCTCTTTAATGAGCTTCCGTCGTGCATTAAAAACGCTGTTGTTCAGGCAGGCGTTTGGGGTGGGTTAGGGTATTTTAGAAAATGTTTTTATTGTAGAATTTTATTGTTTTAAACTGTTTCTATTGTGTGTTGTACATCGCCCAGAGTGGCTGGGTGACCAGCCAGATGGGCGATTGATAAATTTAATAATAATAATAATAATAATAATAATAATAATTGTTCTGAGTTTATTAAAATCAGCTTTCCTAAAATCCAGGGTACGCGTTTGACTACACTCGGCTTTTGCTTCCCTTAGAACCAAGAACTCAAGTACATCATGGTTGCTTTCCCCCAGAGTTCCTGTAACTGCTACTTTATCCACAAAGTCATCTCTGTTGGTTAGGATCAAGTCAAGGATAGCTGATCCTCTAGTCCCTTCCTCTACTTTCTGTAGGAGGAAGTTATCTGCCACACAAGTCAGGAATTTCCTGGAGGGGCCATGTTTTGCACTTCTGAAGACTGGGTGAAGAGGCCCTCACAATCTGAGATAAACGATTGTCGTGTCAGCAGTTACAGCGTCCTGTGGACAGCTCACCCTGGAGCATTGCACCCTCAGCAATGAGACCGTCTGTTGACTGTTGAGCCAGCAGGCAAACGTCTGTGAGGGACTGCAGGGGCTATGGATTAACAGACCCCATAATCTCAGGAACCAAGTCTCACTGTGTGAGGTTCGCCTCCCACTGTAGTGAGCAGGGAGGATCATTGGATAGGGACCAGATTCTATTTATGGGATATCCGAAGTCTGTAATTTGATTGGCAAGTTCCCTATATGCTATTGGTGCGATTGGTGTAATATGTTCAAATCGTCCATTCCCGATTAATAATACTGCAGCCGTATTCTGGACTAGCTGAGGTTTATGGCCCGTTTTCAAGGGCAGCTCGGTGTTTATGCGTAGGCTCCACCTCTCCTTGGAGAGGGGGATCTGGCTGCACTGATCTATGCTTTTGTAACTTCCAGGGTTAACCACTTCAAGGCTGACTCTGAAGATACCTTGTACACTGTGCCTGGTGCAGAACGTCACAGCTCGCTTCCTGATGAGTAAAGAGCGGTGTGACCGTTTTCAGCCACATCTCCCTTATTGCCTTCATTTATTGCTTTCCTATTGCTTGTGTGCACCTGGTGCCCTCCAGATGAGCTGGACTTCAACTCCCATCAGCCCCAGCCAAAATGGCTAATGGTCGAGAATGCTGGGAGTTGTCGTACAAAAGATCTGGAGGGCACCAGGTTGGGGAATGGATTTACAGGACCAGGACTTCCTCCATGAACCTTCAGTTCATGAAGTTAGAACATCCAGTGGTAGTTGAAGGGGTTTTAGTGCAGTCACGATGGGCTGGATCCAGATTTAGTCATACTTTGAGCAGACCAATTTAAATTAATGGGTCTTAAGTCAGTCGTGATTTGTCCCCTTGATTTCAAAGGATTTACTCTGACTAGATCTGTATCCAGCCCCCTGAGTTTACGGAATAACCTCTGTACTGGGGCCAGAGGTTTGCTTCCTTTTCTGTTTCTGCAAAGGCCGCAGGACTACCTTGCTTTTGCTTAGGTTCGGTGAAACTGGCTGTTACTGTATTAGACGATGGCTGCTGGGGGACTTTTATCCTGTCTAAACATGCATAGGGTTGTGCTCTGAGTGTCCTTACCCCCAGACAGTATGTTAATTAATATGAACTGCTGTCAATACACAAGAGCTCATAGAAACAGAAAGTGATATACTTTAGAGTAGTATGATAAGATTTTTTAAAAAACCCTTTGTGTAATGGGGCTATATTCCCGGGGGGGGGGGGCAGGGAGAGAAAAAAACGTTTTTAATGGGTATGTTCAATATTTGATGTGTTAACATTATGGAAAGAGGAATAGCACTGAAAACCTGAAAAAGGACTCATCTTTTTCATTCTGACACTGAAATTACATCCAGTGATGACGTGCAGTTCTAGAGCCATGCGTAGGACAGAGGATTATGGGGTTGTGACATTCATGTTGTTGATTTTCTCAATCTTCTTTTTAGGCTTTATTTCTCACCTCCCACATGCTTCTTCTAATTCTGGAAGAAGTAGGTTATACTGCCTCGCCCTTGCAGCACGTAATGCCATTGCTCGAAGCGGTGAATCTGAGATCCTCTTTGCAATGGAGGGAGCATTATGTATTTTCATATATTTAAAGGTGCATTTTCTCTCGATCCATATATTTAAATGTGCATTTAAATATGTTTAAACTGCTGGGAACTGTGTCACAACGTTCTGAGAAACTGCTGTTTGCACATGTTCACAATGACACACACAGGGACACACTGAATTGTGCTACTCATTATTTGAATGTTCCTAAACAAGAAGCAAGTTGGGCAGGAGGCACTAAGTGGCAGCGTTGCCCCGGCCTCTCTTCTGTGGCCCTGAAGAGCGGGCTGCGATGCGGAGGTTCCCGCTGGCCAGCCCAGGTGCTGCAAGGCCTGTCTGAGCCACGAGCAACCCTCAGTGAGAGGATGGATTCCCCCTAGTGGCAATGGCTGCCCTTCGGTGGCGCATGGAAGTGGGATATGGCACGCTTGGACAGCGGCATAAGTGCTCCCTGTGCGTCCTCTAAGCCGCTTTTCACTCCAGTGGTTCTGTTGCTGGCATAAAGCAGGCCAGCTAGCAGCCACGGAGACAGGCAGGCCATGTGTGTGGGGCAAGTGGCACCAGAGGTCTTTGCAGCCTTCCCTACCAAGTGTGTGGGTCCCCGGGGGCGGTCAGCCGAGCACATGTGGAGCAGGGATTGGGTAGAGGAAGGTGCAGCAGCTCCACAGTGAGTAACATGGCATGGTAAAAAAAGGTACCCCAAGAGGGCATGCCCAGCTAAAGCGGGGGGAAAGGGCCCACGGAGTGCACCCCCCATTGATCACGTCCTCCTTGCCAGAGGATGAAGACTGGGGAGTTGTCAGAGGCCTGGTTGCCAGGCTGGAGGCCGTGAGACAAATGGTCTCACCTGCTAACAGCCCACCCCCGCCAACAAAGGACACTCCTGGTGGCGGTGGGCCCAATAGCACAAGACAGACCAGGAAGCAGGCCCGAGCTCAGCTCATTACAGGTCTCTCTGCTCATATTTTAGCTTGGAGATCACGAGCTCGTCTAGGGCTCTTACTTGCTCCAAAGAGCAAGCCCAGCAGCTGGGGCAAGAGCTGGCCGATATAGTGAGTCCGATAACAGTTGGACCCACACCTGGTCCACCTGGCCCGGTATGGGGCATTGGGACACACTGGGCCTTCTCCCGTCAAATGTTGGAGCCAGGCAATAAGGACCAGGTTGGCAGCCCTCTGGGTAATCCCATCCCCCATCCCAGCTATGGTAGCATGTGGCCAGGTATGGCAGTCCCTTTCCATGCCCTTTCCAGGGCGCTGGCCCATGTCCTGGGTCCCCAACGCTGGGTGCAATTTGATGCATGTGAATGCTCTACCACAGGGGTACAGAACCTCGGCCTGGGGGCCAAATCCAGCCCTCCTGAGTTGCCTATCTGGCCATCCTGGGTTCCCCAGATGGCCACATGCCCTTTCCCCTGGCTCCATCCCTTTCCCTCAGCCACCGATGGGTTGGCCCTTTCCCAGCTTTTGTGCATTTTCTCTCCTGTTCTAAATGGTTGAAATGCTTCTCCTCAAGCTTGGTTAATGGCAGTCATTGCTTTAAGCTAAAATATGCTGCTATTTTGGCCCTGTCCCTTTGCCTTTGGCCACTTCTCCTTTTTCAGCCCTGCCCATCACTATAATGCAGCCCCAGAAAGCTTCTCCAAAATGGAATTCAGCGCTCAGGCTAAATTAGGTTCTGCACCCCTGCTCTACCTTATGGGGAAATGTCCCTCCCCCTGCATGGCCTCCTTCTCCCTGCAACTCAGGAGAACGTCTGTTAGGGTGAGTATGTGGATGTCTCCTCATTGCTCTTCAGAGAGCTAGAGGAAAAAAAGACAAGAATGAGGAGAGGGACCAGGAGATGGCCTGCTGTAGGGAGGCAGATAGAAATTGACATAAGCCCAAGGGTCCTTCAAGCCCACCTCCAGTGGGGAGTATTGCCAGTAAAATATGTGAACACCATCACCCAGGCCTGCAAAGGCAGTCTGACATGGCTCTGGTATGATGAGAACTTAAGTACAAGATAAGCCAGGGCGGGGATCTCTTCCCTCCCTACTCCGTACCCACAGTAAGTAACTGTAAATAAATAACTATAAATAATTTCCCCAACTACTCATAGTAAACAACTAAGTTTTCCAGGGAAAACTCACCCAAATAAAAAACGAATTATGAAGACAGAAAGCAAGCAAGGGGGTGGGGGCTATCCAGTGTATCGCACCGAGTACCACATGTATGATATCTGCCTGCTGGACAGAAGTTGTGGGTGGGTGCTTGGTGTAATGAGCTCCATAGTGGTGGTGACAAAAAGTGGTGACAATAGTGGTGACAAAAGATGACGTTCTCAACCTTACTGATAATTGAAGCAAAAAAATCACTGGGCCCAGATGGTATCCATCCTAGAGTTCTCAAAGAACTCAAATATGAAATTGCTGATCTTCTAACAAAAATATGCAACATGTCTCTAAGATCAGCCTCTATACCAGAGGACTGGAAGGTGTCCAACGTAACACCAATTTTCAAAAAAGGATCCAGGGGGATCCAGGAAATTACAGACCCATTAGCTTAACGTCTGTTCCAGGTAAACTGTTGAAAGCATAAGTAAAGATAAAATTAGTGACCATATAGAGGGACTAGCCCTGCTGAAAAAGAATCAACACGGCTTCCGCAAAGGTAAGTCCTGTCTAACCAACATTTTAGAGTTCTTTGAGAGTGTCAGTAAACATGTAGACAGGGGTGATCTGGTAGACGTTGTTTACTTGGACTTCCAAAAGGCTTTTGACAAAGTCCCTCACCAAAGACTCCAGAGCAAATTTAGCAGTCATGGAAAAAGAGGACAGGTCCTCTTATGGATCAGTAACTGGTTAAAGAACAGAAAGCAGAGAGTAGGAATACATGGTAAATTCTCCCAATGGAGGGAAGTAAATAGTGGGGTCCCACAGGGTTCTGTTAGGACCAATGCTTTTCAACCTGTTCATAAATGATCTGGAATTAGGAGTGAGCACTGAAGTGGCCAAGCTTGCTGATGACACCAAATTATTTAGGGTGGTTAAAACAAAAAGGGATTGTGAAGAGCTCCAAAAGGATCTCTCCAAACTGGGAGAATGGGCATCTAAATGGCAAATGTGGTTCAGTGTAAGCAAGTGTAAAGTGATGCATATTGGGGCAAAAAATCTCAACGACAAGTGTAGCTTCATGGAATCTGAGCTAGAGGTGACCGACTAGGAAAGAGATCTTGGGGTTGTGGTGGACAGCTCAATGAAGATGTCAACCCAGTGTGCGGCCGCTGTAAAAAGGCAAACTCCATGTTAGGCCTAATTAGAAAAGGAATTGAGAATAAAACTGTCAATATCATACTGCCCTTATACAAATCTGTGGTGCAACCACACTTGGAATACTATGGTAATTTGGTATAGTATTCAGCCTCAGTTGGCTAAAAGGTAAGATGCTTTAAAATGCTTTGCCTGTGGCAGGGGGTTGGGCTAGCTTATCTTCAAAATCCTTTCCAACTCTATCATTCCATTCGGATGGTATTAGTTGCCAATTGGGTAATGTGGAATGGTAGCTTTAGCTGCATAATAGCTTCAGTTGAAAAAGACTCCATGCGTCTGTTACAACAAACAGACAAATCTGGGACTTAGGTCCATCACTCTGCCACTGACAGCCATCCAGCTCCAAGGTACTGTGAAGCTGGAACTAACCACAGCATAGGATACCATACCATATGCATATTGCCTAAATAATGCATCTGTTAAGGGTGTGTCCCCCAACAGCCATAATTTCCCAGCATCTGGGAGCTTGAGTGAACATGGAAAGTCTTTAACATAACATGATAAACCAAAGGTTTTTTTGTTTATTGAATAGATATATTCAATGACACCCCCCCCCCACCAGTTCAAGGCCAGAGTTAATGCTATTTCATGTTGGGCTCAAGCGCCACAAAACCAAGGGGGTATCTCTACGGGGGATTTGCTGTGAGTTGGCTGTGTTTGGAGGTTGTTCAGGGCACATGACGTTGTGTCCATCCCACAGCCATCCTGGAGATTTTTGTGGGAAAAATGGGTTTTCTGAGACTACTTTTAGTCCGATTCTTTTCCTTAATTCAGCTTGTCTGCGTTTCTGTTGCGGTGTGTCCCAACCCTCTGCATTTACTTCAGCATGATAGCCTTGCCCATGGGTGTGTCTTTCACCTGGCCACTACCTCACTGACCCCAGTCAAGGGGTGTTCCCCCAGTGTTTCTCCGCCCTATGTTTCCTCAATATTTCCGCCATTTTTCAGCTGGCTGTTCAGGAGTTCTGACCTACCTCGTTGTCAGGACCTAGGGATGTACGAAAGTCACTTACCTTTTCGCAGGGGTGCTTCGTGGTGGGGGGGAGGCGCTTCGCTTCTCCCCCGAAGTTCAGGCGAGGGGGGGGAGGCGTCCCGCCTCGCCTGGCCGAAATTCAGGCCGGGGGGGAGGCTTCCTGCCTCGCCCGGCCGAAATTCAGGCCGGGGAGAAGCGCCCCATCTCCCCGGCCGCGAAACCAAGTGTAAACAAACAAACAAACCCCGTGATAGGCTACGTAACAATTAACGTAGCCTATCATGGCTAGATTTCCAAAGTCAGCCGTGATAGGCTACGTAAATCGTTACGTAGCCTATCACAGGTGACTTTGGGAAAAAAAAAAGCGTGTACGCAAATGGCGGCGCCCTATGGGCGCCGCCATTTGCGTTCCTAATTTGGTCCCGGTAGTCTACGTAAAGATTTATTATTCTTCATAAAGATTTGTTATTTTTCATTTGGTTGATGGCTTTACTGACCTCCTCAAAACTAGGGGATACTGCAAGCTCATCTCTAGTTTGTTTTTGTGGGATTTGCAAGAAGTCCTCATCAGCCACAACAGAGTTACAGTTAAAGATATTGTGGTAATGCTCTTTCCAACTCAGTGTAATAGACTTTTTATCCTTTAGGAGTTTGGCACCATCTGTTGAGTGTAGGGGGTTTGTACCATGATTTATTGGTCCGTAGATGGCCTTTGTGGCATTAAAAAAGCCCCGTGCATCATGGGCATCTGCAAAATGCTGGATTTCTTGAGCTTTCTTTATCCACCAGGTGTCCTTAAGTTCTCTAGTTCTTCTTTGGACCTCAGCCTTTGCAGTGGCGTGGATTTTCTTCTTAGCGGCACAGTTGATGTCTTTTTGCCATATTTGGAAGGCTTTCCTTTTCTTATCAATAATACGTTCAATCTCCCTATCATTCTCATCAAACCAATCCTGATGTTTCTTAGTTTGGTATCCAATAATTTGTTCACAGGCTGCGATAATGGAGGTCTTCAGTTTTTTCCAGTGTTCCTTGACATTTTTAGGGGTTTCCATAGGTAGGTGTTCCTTAAGAGTTGTTTGAAAGCAGGCTCACTTAATAGGATCTTGAAGAGCTTGGGTGTTAATTTTACATCTTAGTTTTCTTCCTTGGAGCCAACATTGAGGGACAGTCTTAATGGCCATCGTGGAACGAATTAATCGGTGGTCTGTCCAGCAGTCGTCAGCACTCGTCATGGCTCTGGTGAAGAGTACATCGCAGCGATCTCTGGCACGGACAATTACATAATCTAGGAGATGCCAGTGCTTTGACCGAGGGTGCTTCCATGATGTTTTAAATTTATTTTTCTGGTGAAAGAGTGTGTTGGTAATAACAAGTTTATGCTCTGCACATTTAGTCAGAAGTAGAATTCCATTCTGGTTGCTATTGCCGACTCCTTCCTTCCCAATGGTCCCCGGCCACAAATCAAAATCACGCCCAACTCGTTCATTGAAATCACCGAGGAGGATAATTTTGTCCTCCTTAGGTATCTCTGATAAGATGGTATCCAGCTGGGAGTAAAAATTTTCTTTGATGTCTTCATCAGCATCTAATATTGGTGCATAAGCACTTAAAATAGCTGGTTTTTGGCAAGTTTTATTCGGAGGGTTGAGAGTCATTCGCTAATGCCAGTAGGAACATCTGACAAGAGCTGCTTAAGATCATGTTTAACAGCAAAGCCTATTCCATGTATTCATCGTTATTGTTCAGGCAGTCCTTTCCAGAAGAAGGTATAACCTCCTTTTTCTTCAGTTGTCCCTCTCCTACTTTTCGGGTTTCTTGGAGTGCTGCTATGTCAATGTTAAAATGTCTCAGCTCCCTTGCAATGATGGCAGTCCTATGTTCAGGGCGTTCACTATCTGTATTGTCCAGCAATGTCCGTATATTCCATGTTCCAAAATTCATTTGTATGAGACCGCTAAATGGTGACTCCACTGGACACGGTAATCCAGTCAAGGAAGAGGTGGGGCAGACTATGTTTAGGGCACCTTTTCTAGCCCCCTCCCCATACAGGGTGAGCAGAGTGGATCCCAAATTGGACTGCTCAGTTGTGGATACAGCTGCCGAAATACTCAACTGCCTCAGTCCTTGACGACTGAATCTGTATCCACCGCCCATGTGCCAGTCCATGACTAGGGGCTTCCGGATTTCACAGTCCTGCCCCCGTTACCATTCGCCAATTGCCATGGGACTTTGGGTTGTTTGGGGTTTGGATTGGAAGATGCCTGTGCGTGAATTTGTTTTATGTGTGGAGATCAGTGCACAATGATCAACACACAGTCTTCACAGAAAAAGGGTCTAATCCAATGGCATGAATAACATGACGATCGGTAGTCCTTTATCTGCTGCAGCCTTCATCCGCCTTCACAGCCGTTGTAACACACACCTTGTTATCTTCCGCCTGTTCTGCCGTTGAGGACTTTCTTGGATCGTTCTTTGTTTGGTTCCTCCCCCTTGACCATACCACCATGGGTGGCCCTGCTAGGAGTACATGACTCCTGACAGCTTCGCTCACAGGGTTCATTGGAGCACACAAGCCCACTCACCACAGCAAGGTGACGATCCAGTGAGCAAGTATCATTATATAGTAGCTAAAAGGCATGATATGCCCAATGGAAATGAATTGTAAGCTTGCTTCTTTGTTATAAGCCTGAAGATACAATATTGAAATTAATTACTTATGCTGTATTGACCTGTAAGATTGGTATAATTTTTAAGTAGAGTGATATTTGAAATTTATGTGTAATGTGGTTTAAATTTAAGTTTGTTATATAAACTTCTGTTTATATTTTGCTTTGTTTTCCTCTGTTTTTGTGTTTTTTCTTTTTTCTGTTTCCTTCTCCTTTGCCCTTCTCTCTCCTTTTTATATTATCTCCTTTCTTTCTCTCTCTTTTTTCTCTATTTCATTTTTGATGGGTCCTCTTAAGACTACTGTAATGTTGGAAATTGTAGAAGATGATTATGTTGTTGGTGTTCTTTGGTTCATTTATAAAGATAAAAGTAGAATAAAAAGTATTAGGGGAAAAAAAACAGAATCCCACAAACAACCCAAATAAAGCATCTGAAATAACATGCGGAGCCCACTTTGCAAGCGACTCTCTCTGGTGCCTCGCCTGGTCCGAGGAGCTGGAGCAGCAAAGCAACGTCCCGTCCTGAGCTCTCTGTTTGGCGCTGTTGGGCTTGTTGGTGATATGGGGGGAGCGAGTAAGGATCTAGTCGGAAGCGAATCCCACCATGTTTAATGGGGTTACTCCCTAGGAAGTGTGCATGTTTACAGCCTAAGAGTGTTAGTTGTTGTAGTCTACAATACATCCCCACACTCTCCCTTGCCAGTGTGCCATGTTCAGTTTTCAATTAATCACTAAATGTGTAAGGTGCCATACAGCTCTCTGCTGGTCCCGGTCACTCCATCCTCCCCATCTGGAACTGGGCTTGAAAGACCAGGGAAAAGTGTGGGTGTTTGGAGGATAAGTTTTAAACAAGCCCAGTTTGAGACATTGGGCAGTTCTGTCCTGAAGGCATGCAGAAGGTTAAGTTGCATGCTTCTATAAAATTTAGATTATAGTAATTATTTCTAATTATGCACATATATTTACATATGTAAATTAGCATATGCAGATTTGTGCAATTTTTTGTCTAATGCGCCTGAGTCTAATGGGCCTGATCATTTTAGTACCTAGCACTGCCCCAATAGTTCCCAATCATAATCTCTGAGTTCTTTGTAAATTCTAAGAGGATTTTCACACCCTTTTCATCTCAGTTGTTTGTCCGTAAGGGCCCAGAAGACTCTTCATTGTTTTAGCCAAATCATAAACAGCTTTTGAAATACACTGCATAGTTGGGAGTGCAAGAATCTAGCAATCATTATCTCTGAGTTTAATCCCTCCTTCTGCATCTATGCAAACTCTAAAAGGATTTCCACATCGTTTTCCTTGCCACATCTCTTTTGTTACTTTCCTCCAGATACGAGTTGCATAGGCTATTGATGACAGCATTCATCATTATAGTGGTTAGAGTGTGGGACTGGTATCTGGGAGATCTGGGTTCTAGACCCCACTCAAAGTCACTCAGCTCACTGGGTGACTTTGGGCCAGACACTTACTTTCAGCCTAATCTTCCTATAGGGTTGTTGTGAGGATAAAATGGAGAGGAGGAGGACCACCATGTAAGCTGCTTTGGGTTCCTTGCAAGAGGAAAAAAGGTAGGATAGAAGTGTAATAATAATAAATAAAAATTAATTAATATTTCAACATTGAGTTATACAATGCATGCCGTTTTCTGTGCATTAAGAATAAAAAAAAGGTAAAGGTAAAGGTGTCCCCAACCAGTCGTGTCCGACTCTAGGGTGCGGTGCTCATCCCCGTTTCTAAGCCGAAGAGCCAGCGCTGTCCGAAGACGCTTCCGTGGTCATGTGGCCGGCATGACTGAACACCGAGGTGCACGGAACGCTGTTACCTTTCCCGCCGAGGCGGTACCTATTTATCTACTTGCAATTTCTTGCTTTCGAACTGCTAGGTTGGCAGAAGCTGGGACTGAAGACAGGAGCTCACTCCGTCATGCCGCACTTGGGTCTCAAACTGCTGTCCTGCCGACCTTCCAGTCTGCAGTTCAGCATCTTAACCACTAAGCCACTGCGGCCCCTGCATTAAGAATACTGAGTTTAAAAGAAGCATGTTTAAAGGCTCAGTTCTTCCTTGTAATCTGAATATAGGGCAACTCCCATCAGCATAGCCAATGGTGGGGGATGAAGGGAGGTATAGGTCAAAACATCTGGAGGACCGCAAGTTGCCCTCCCTGGCGTAGGCTTTCAGAGGTGCTCTAGCCTGTGCTTGGTTGGATTTGCTTGGAGGATTTCCCCCAACATCGTTCTAGTCGCTGCCCCGCTCATTTCAATGCTGCCCCTTCCCTGGCAAACCAGGGAGCCTGTCTGGCTCTACTCAACAGGAGAGGATGCTCAGGAGGAATAATGTCAACTGCGATTATCAGTGTCAGCACTATCTGCAGTTAAATTCCTCTCACCTCACAGTTTACAGTTCTCTCTCTCCCTCCCCCCCCCCCACTTCCCTAAGGTTTTCATTTGGTGTTGGAAAAAGATCAGCTATGGAAAAAATTGAGCCCGAGAGCTTGCAGCTTAGGGGACACTGCGTGGAGGTGAAAAGGAAGAAAATGTAGCTTAAAAGGAAGACATGCAGGGCCAAAATGCATAGAGGACTGAGAGAGGGAGAAGCACAAGAGGATTTATCCAGAGCAGTGAAAAATCCTGGATGCATTCCTACGGCTGTCCCTCCTGCTGCCCTTTTTCTCATTCTTTTCATCTTGTCCGTTGACTTCAGGAACATAGGAGATGCTGGTTCTGCTAGCCTCCAGGGTCCACTTCCCTGCCCTTCATGGGCACCAGGTGGCAGATTAACTTCAACAACCCTCGTCTTTCTTTCCCCTTGTGCCACTGAGTGAGATACTTTCCCCTCCATGCCTATTAATAAGAGTCCTGGGAGTGGGGAGTGGGAGCAGAAGCAGAAGCACAAGCCTTCCAGCTCATGGTGGCAGCTCACCTTGGTTGCCTTTAGACAAACTCATGGTGGAAAACGCTACCCAGGCCTACCGCTCATGAGGGCTGTATTGTACTTCCAGTATCAGGCACCATGGCTCTGAACGTCAGCTGCTGGGGAACATGAGTAGGGGGGCGCTGTTGTGCTCAGATCCTGCTTGTGAGCTTCCCATGGGGGCATTTGGTTGACCGCTGTAGGGACAGAATGCTGGATTGGACTGATCCACCATGGCTCTTCCTATGCTTTTGTACATGGTCAAGTGGTTTCCTTACCTATTCTGTACCATTGAATAGAGCGCATGGCCAGGTGGTGCTTCCCACAGTCTCGGGTGTGAAAACTGAAAGTTGGTAAAGCAAAGATGGAGAGATACTTTTGGGGTAGTGTTGGAATGTTTCTTGAGCCTTGTTCGTGCAGCACACCGGCCTCAGACCAGAGTGTACGTAGCCAGGAAAATCAAGGATGGAGGCAAGGATGTTATGCAGACTGTAGGGGCGGGATGTAGGATTGCTTCAAATCTGGAACCAAACCCGAACAGTTTTCAGTTGGGGAGGTGAACCATTAGAGCTGTCTGATTAGCCTGGGCATCTGTTAGTTCTGCACAACTCCTCTACAGCCCAGGTAATGTTTTGTAAGTCCAAAAGCTTATGAAAACTTCTGATTAAGATGTTGCGTTTTTCTTTATAGTATCATAAGGCACTGATGTTCTCACTGATGAAAGGCTCCCACGTATTTATCGGATGAAAGGTAACGCTCTTGCTGTGTAATAGAACGTCGGCATGCTTAATCCATCACACAGCTTTGTGTCCTCCTACTCCTGATCCAGCTTGGCACACACTGACTTGCAGTCCAGTCAGAGACTCGCAGAGCTGGAAAACGTAATCCTAGCTTACTCACGGAAGCTGAGGAAATACACATATCAAGTGGATGTGAGAGGAAATCCACGTCTTCCCCATAAACCTATGGCAAGCAGGTTTTGTTTTTGCATTTTTCACAGAAGGGAAGTGAAACCCACTCCACTTCCAGGATCCTGGAAGTCAGAGACAGAGGGTGCTTGCAGACGAGGCCTCTGTTGTGCAGTCATGCTGCCTCATTCTCGGAGCTTTATGGAGGATCCAGGAATAGCTGCGCCGTGCTGTTGACTGGGGGCACTAGGGGCGCCTCTGTCTGGGGGCACCAGGGGAAAACATTGTTTCCAAGCTATATTTGCTCACCCCAATGTGGCCAGCGGAAGAGGGTTCTCTCACATCCCTCGAAGCATTTGCCAGTCCCTTAGCTTGTTGCTCCCTCGTGGTTATAACAGGAATCCTGAAACTCTCCTCCTGTGCAGTTCAGCTTTTATGATACTATAACAGAAGTGTGTTATGATGTGGAAAAGAGCTCGCAAGTACGATTCTAAAATATCAGGGGTGTTGAACCGCTTTCAGCCTGTGGGCCAAAATCACTTCCAGAGAGGCTCTCAGGGGCTGCATCCCAGTGGTGGGCAGGGCCAAAGGCAAAAGGGGCGGGCCCAAAACATTAAAAAAGCCAGCATATTCATGGCCTCCATGACAACCATGGGGCTGTCTCAGTATGTCATCAGCCCAACACATCAAGCAGGGTACACCCTTGATCATGTTTTTGCTCCAAGTTATGAGATGGGTAGTCTGAAGATTGGGGGGGGGGGTGTTCCAAGTAACGCCACTGTCATGGTCCGACCACTTCCTGGTGAGATTTGAAGTTACGCTGCTACTCTCCTCCCGTGGGGGTGGGGGACCTATTTTGATGCTCTGCCCCAGGAGACTGATGGAATCCAGTGGATTTCTGAATGCTCTTGGGGATTTTCCAGTGGAGAGAGCTGGTGACCCAGCTGAGGCGCTCTCCTCACTGTGGAACAGTGAGATGCGGAGGGCCATCGACTTGATTGCACCTGATTGCCCACTCCAATGCTGTGGAGCCCGTTCTGCTCTCTGGTATACTGGGGAGCTGTGGTCAATGAAGCAGGCTGGAGATCAGCTACAGCGCAAATGGTGCAAGACTCAAAGTCAAGAAGTCTGAGCACGTTCTAGAGCACATAATTGTGCCTACTGCATGGCAGTGTGGGCAGCAAAGAAGGCTTGTTTTGCTGCCTCCATTGTGTCCTCAAGTAGCCGTCCAGTGGAGCTGTTCCAGGTGGTCTGGGGGTTGTGAACACCTTCCCCAGTACATGGGGTCCTGGCCCCATCGAGGACCCGCTGTGACCTTTTTGCATTGCACTTCGAAGACAAAATCGCATGTCTCTTGCAGAGAACTTGACGCTGTTGTTAGTGCAGAACCAGTCGAGGTGTCTGATGCCACCATTTGCCCCAGTTTGTGGGATCAGTTCCAGTTGTTGCAGCCTGATGATGTGGACGAGATGCTTGCAATAATGCAACCAACCACATGTCTTCTCAATCCCTGTCCCTCCTGGCTAATAAAAGCTAGCCGAGGGGGTATGACTGGGTGGGTCCAGGGAATGATAAATGCTTCCCTATGGGAAGGGGTGGTCCCTGCTGTCCTTAAGGAGGTAGTAGTGCGGCCACTCCTGAAGAAGCCCACTCTGGACCCAATGGCAGTAGACAACTACCGCCCAGTCGCAAATGCCCCCTTTTCTAGGGGAGGTACTTGAGAGGCTCATGGTGGAGCAACTGCAGGCGCTCTTGGAGGATACTGATTATCTAGACCCATTTCAATCTGGGTTTTGTCCTGGTTATGGGACTGAATCAGCCTTGGTCACCATGATGGATGACCTTTATTGAGAGAGGAACACAGGGAGTGCAGCCTTGTTAATTCTGCTCGATCTCTCATCGGCTTTTGATACCATCGTCCATGGTATCCTCCTGGATCGACTCTGTGGGGTGGGTATTGGAGGCACTGTGCTACAGTGGTTTCGGTCCCTACAGGGCTGATTTCAGAGAGTAACATTGGGGGACTATTCCTCGGCCCCTTGGCAATTGAGCTATGGGGTGCCGCAGGGTACCATCTTGTCCTCAATGTCATTTAACATCTATATGAAGCCGCTGGGAGTGATAATTAGGGATTTGGAGCAAAATGCCATCAGTATGTTGATGGCATGCAGCTCTATCTCCCTGTGGCATCTGAATCAGGAGAGGCTGTGCAAGTCCTGAATCAGTGCCTAGACTCAGTAATAAGGTTTGCATCCCTGTATTTAGCCGTGATAGGTTACGTAAAGACTTACGTAGCCTATCACGTCTCGGTTTAAAAAAAAAACAAAAACGCATACGCAAATGGCGGCGGCTACAGCTGCCGCCATTTGCGTTCCTTATTTTTGGTCGTCTTAGTCTATGTAAATAGTTACGTAGACTAAGACGGCGAAAATAAGGGGGAACGCAAATAGTGTAGCAGGCGCTATTTGCGTTCCCCTTTATTTTCACCGTCTTAGTCTACGTAAATATTTACGTAGACTAAGATGGCCAAAAATAGGGAAAGCAAATGACGGCGGCCGTAGCCGCCGCCATTTGCATACGCGTTGTTTTTTTTAAAAAAAACCCAGACGTGATAGGCTACATAAGTCTTTATGTAGCCTATCACATCTATGTAAAAAAACACACAAAAAAACCAGAAGCGACCAGACTGCAAATGGCGGCGGTGGCAGCCGGTTGAAAGACCAGCCACCGCCGCCGCTGCCGAAGCTGCCGCTGGAGCCGCCGCCATCTGGAACATCCACCCCAGGTAATTCTCATCCTGGGGGGGATCCGTGGGGGGCGGGGGGTGGCAGGCCATTCCGCCATGGATTTCGGGAGGCCGAATGCACTGGCATTCGGCCTCACCGAGATCCATGGTGGAATTCTCTGACATCCCTACTCTTGTGGATGGGGTTGCACTCCCTCTGAAAGATCAGGTCTGTAGTCTGGGGGTACTCCTAGATCTTTCATTGTCACTGGAGGCGCAAGTGGTCACAGCAGCTCAGAGTACCTTTTACCAGCTTCAGCTGGTTCACCAGGTATGGCCTCTCCTGGACAGGGATAGTTTGGCCACAGTGGTACAGGGGCATTAGTAACCTCAAGACTGGATTACTGCAATGCATGTATATGCAAATATTACGTAATAGCCTACGTAAATATTTACATAGGCTAAAACGGCGAAAAATAGGGAACGCAAATGGCGGCTGCCATGGCTGCTGCCATTTGTGTACGCTGTTGTTGTTGTTTTTTACTTGGCTTGCCGTGATAGGCTACGTAAATACTTACGTAGCCTATCACGGCGGCCGCCATTTGTATCCGCACCAGCCAGTCCGCAGCCGGAACTCTGGCTGCGGACAGCCCAGGCCGGCTGCTCCGCGGAGCCGCTGCGGAGCAGAGCCAGCTGGGCAGGATTCTGGGGGGGAGGACCGGATCGCCTCCCCCCCCGTCGAGGATTCCGGGGGGAGGGACGGAGCGCCTCCCGCCCCCACCGCGAATCACATCCGCGAAAAGGTAAGTGACTCTTGTACATCCCTAATTGTCACTCACATTGCAGAACTGCATCATCTTTCTCAACATTGCAACTTTGGGGATTTTCTAGAGGATATGTTGAGGATCACCTTGTCTGTGGGGTTTATGATGAAGCACAACAATGACACCTCCTGTCCGAGCCAGACTTGACGTTTGTAATGGCTCAAGAAAAGGCATTAGCCCACGAGACTGCATCACTATATGTCACAGAACTCAAGAGAGATGCAGATGACATAAATGCCATCCGGAGCAAGCAGGCTGAGAATTCTGCGCAGCAAGGTCAACAGAACACAAGAAATGCACCCTCCATACAATCTACAGATAGGCCCTGGCTTACCTATTCCTGCTCAGGCTGTGGAGGACCACAGCAGCACACCCTCTGCAGATTCAAAGATGCTGACTGAGTGCAGGTTTTGCAAGAAGAAGGTCACCCTGAGCGAGTCTGCCATTCAAAATCTGTCAGCACAAGGCTAAGGAACTATAACAAGGAGTCACTCCACCTAGTATCTCATGGGGGTGAATATTCACAGGGTGGTGAAACTCAACAGCTACACCATATTGAGAAGGCCTGTGGCAAGGAACCTCATGATTCTGTATTGTATGCAACAGTATTAATCAATGGCTGCAAGTGCAAAATGGAAGTGGATTCAGGGTCTGGGGTACCCATAATTGACAGAGACACCTTTAAGCACATATCTTCCAGAACCCTTGCTCCAAAGTTGTCAAGTCCATCATGTATTCTGCGTGATTACAGTGCAAAGAAGGTCGATATTGTTGGATGCTACACTGTAGATGTACAGTATGAGTCCTTCCAAGGGAAGCTTCCACTTATAATTGTGGAGGGACAGAGGAAAAATCTCTTGGGGAGAAACTGGTTCTCATCCATAGGGATTAGCATTCAAGGAATTCACGCCCTTATTACAGATCAGCTTGCAGCAAATGTTAATGAATTTCCAAGGGTATTTTCTGAAGAACTGGGAGGATACAAAGGGAAGCCAGTGTCACTCCATCTGGAGCCATCTATTGCACCAATTTGCATGAAAGCCAGGAATGTGCCTTTTGCCTGCCCGGACCTTAAGATCATCGTCAGCGGCCCTTCTCCGTGAGCCCCTGCAAAAGGAAGTGAGGCGGGTGGCTACTAGGAGGAGGGCTTTTGTGACACCCCGGCTCTGGAATGAGCTCCCTAGTGAGGTTCACCTGGCATCTACATTGTATTCCTTTCGGCGCCAGGTGAAGACCTTTTTATGTTCCCAGGCATTTTAGCATTTTAGCTTTCTAAATTTTTATCTTTGCTGTTTTAAATCTGTATTTTAAACTCCTGCACCTCTGCTAGGTTTTATTGTGGCTGTATTGTTATATTGTGGTTTTAATGTTCTATATATTTTAAATTGTTTTATTGTGTGTTGTTTGGTTTTAATTTTTGTGAACCGCCCAGAGAGCTTCGGCTATTGGGCGGTATAGAAATGAAATAAATAAAATAAAATAAATAAATTTTGCACTGCGGGAAAAAATTGAAGAAGAGCTTGAGCATCTCATCAACCAATGTGTGCTAGAACCATTTACACAGGCCCAGTGGGCTACGCCCATTGTGCTGGTATTAAAGCCTAATGGAAGGTGAGACTGTGTGGGGATTACAAGTGCACTGTGAATAAGGCACTTAAGCAGCATCCACACCCAGTGCTTGCTGGCAATCAACTCCTCGCTGTTCTTGGTGGAGGGAAAGTTTTTGCAAAACTTGATCTGGCCCCAGCATATCAACCACTGGTTGTCAATGATTCTACAGCAGATGCCCAAACAATAATCACTCATCGAAGGGCATTCTGAGAAAAGCATCCGCGATTCAGAATTTCTGTGGCCCCTGGGCTGTTCCAACAATTCATGGAAACCCTACTTTCTGGAATTCCAGGTGTTGCACTATATTTTGATGATGCCCTGCTCATGGGATCAACAGAGGAAGAGCTTGCTGAATGACTTCAAGAAGTCCGACACCATTTTGACACATCTGGCATTCATGTAAAAAAGGAGACATGTGAAATTGGAATCTCCAGTGTAACATTTTTGGGCTATTGTACTGATGCTTCTGGCATTCACCCCACTGACGAAAGAATACATGCAATTCATGATGCACCTGTTCCAGTGCTTATGGTTATACACTTGCCTACAAGCCAGGAAAGGCCATAGGTAATGTCGATGGGTGGAGTCGGGTGCTACTTCAGATTCCACATTTTGTTGTACCTCCTCCATTGGAAGTCTTGATGCCTGAAGCCCATCCTGACCCACCTCCTCAGGCTGAACACATTGCTAGGCTGACTGCTCAAGACCCTGTAATGGCTCCTGTTTAAACTGGGTATGGGGGGATGGCCTGATGAGGAACCGCCAGAGGAATTTAAGCCATTCAAACACCGTCGGCATGAGCCGTCTGCCCACAAGGGATGTCTGCTACGGGGAAACAGTGTTGTTATTCCAGATAAGGGTCATCAAACCGTCTTGACCGTGCTGCACGCAGCTCATCCAGAGATCGTTTGCATGAAAGCATTGGCCAGGAGCTCTGTCTGGTGGTCCAGTATTGACTCAGATATTGCAAAAAATGTAAATGAGTGCAGTCCTTGTCAAGCCACTAGGCACAATCCAGCAAGGGCACCTATCTTTCCATGGGAAGTGACCAGGAAGCCTTGGTCAAGAATCCATATTGATTTTGCACAACCATTTCAAGGAAAACACTCCTTGGTTGTGGTAGATTCTTACTTGAAGTGGCTTGAAGAAGTCTTAGTACCATCACAAACAGCTGCTGCAGCAATCACAGCACTGCGCCACTTATTTGCAACCCATGGGTTGCCTGATACTAAAGCCTCAGACAATGGGACTGCTTTTACATCTGCTGAATTCAAAACACTTGCAGACAAGAACCTTATTTGGGCTGTCACCATTGGACCTCATCATCCCTGAGCAAATGGCCAAGCTGAACGGATGGTGCAGACAACAAAAGAGGCCCTGAAGCGCATTGTGGGAGGAGACTGGCCAACATGCCCTGCCAGGTTTCTCATTGCTCAACATGTTACTCCCTGTGCAACAACAGCAGTCAGTCCAGAGTTACTTGCAGGGCGGTGTCTGAAAACTTGCCTTGACCGTCTCCACCCAGATTTAGCTGAAGACTTACAAAGCAAATGGGTGCAAGCTCTGGATGCTGCCTTCTCAGCTCCTACACTCCATTCATTTGCCCCACAAGATCAGGTGTTTGCTAGGAACTATGGTGGTGGGCCGAGGTGGGTTTCTTCCTCTTGTCATTCTTGCCTTGAGGCATAATTTGATTCGATGTAATATAGCCAGGAGATCACTAGGACTGACTGGCTGCCGTAACTTCGAAGCTTCAGATGTTTGCTTCGAAGTGACTGTTCTTTAGCACCACCCAGGAGACACATGTGACTCAAGGAATGTCATGGACGTGAACAGTCATTGTCCCCCTCCTCTATCTTTGATGTCACTGGACCTGTGTCATACAAGGTCCAGCATGCAGATGGGTCAGTGTGGCATCGCCATGTTGACCAGCTGAGAAGGTGTTCTAGCCAGAGTGGGTTGTCATCAGCAGATGTAGCTGCTGAAGATCCATCTGGAACTGATGTGTTTCTCTCACTGCCAGCTGAAGCATCAGAACCACTAAGTCATGGGAGCAATACTCCTTCCTTACCTATGGCAGTTTCTGAAAGGAAGTCATCCGAGCAAGCTACACCTACTAGTTGAGTGCAGAGACAGTGCTGTGAAAGGGTACCTCCTCGTTGGTTGGCAGACTATGATAGCTAAGGGGGGAGGAATGTTTTGTATCCGGGGCAGTGGGGGGTGGTACTGTGGCTTAGTTATTGTTTCGAACCTTGGCAGCTCCTGTAGAGCTGGGAGTGTCAACAGTGGGTGGAGCTTCTGCTAAGCCCTCACTTCTGTGTGTGCTGAATTCTGTGTGTGTCCGGCCTGGAGCCCCCAACCAAGCTCCTACTGACCCCCCACCCCCGGCACAAGCTCCCACCTGTGATACCCATCCCCAGCATGAGCCCTGACCCCAGACTCCGATCCCTAGCATGAGCCCCCACCCAGCAGACCCAGGCATGAGCTCTCCCCCAGATTGCTGTCCCCAGTCTGGAGCTCCCACCTCCAGGCCCCCACCCCAGGCAGCCCTCACCCCGAGGCACCCACCCCCAGCATCAACTATGTCTTGGAGGGGGAATCTATTGTGATTACGGTACTCCTCTGAGCAAACCCATTGTGTGTGGGGGGGGGGGGCTGATGTATCCCCATGCTCTGAGTGTGGGGAAATCTTCTCTTACAACCCCAGTGTTGATAAACACCAGAGTCTCTGCGCCCTTCCTAACAAAACCTGTGGTATTGCCCCTGCAATACTAGGCATAAAATTTCACAGGTCCAAGCACTCAGGCTGTTGACTGATAGGTCCCAGAGCCCTGTGGGTCAGCTCAGCAGTCCCATGTGTATCCCAGTGGGCTCCTGCCCTTCGTCACTTGCCACACACGTGCTGGTCCCTTTGCCCAAGGCGCGTTGTGTCTGAAAAATGGCGTTACGGTTGGAAAATGATTTCCCAGCTTGTGTGTGTTCCGTTCAAGCATAACTCACGAACCACCGTAGGTTTTGCCACAGATATACATATAGCCATCAGGACTGGTAGCCGTTGATAGCCTTGTCCTCCACGAGTTTTTCTAATGCCCCTCTAAAGCCGTCCACGTTGGTGGCCATCACTACAAGTTGTGCTAGCAGCAGGTTCCATAGTTCAACAATGCCCGTGTGAACAAGTATTTCTTTTTGTCTGTGCTGAACCTCCCAGCATCCAGCCTCATGGGCGACCCTGGCTTCTAACACTATGGAAGAGGGAAAGAAACATCTTCCCCTCCACTTTCTCCACACTGTGCATGATCATCTACACCTCTGTCATGTCTCCCCCTACATACCCGTCTTCTTTCTCAGCAACACAGTCTCAGACTTCAATCCACCGCACGCACCTCATAGTAATGAACAGTGTAGCTTTTGCTAATAAATAATCAGCTGCAGTATAAAGCCAGTGGGGGAGAAGTTCCACAATCTGCCTTCCCCTAAACACAGGCGGGCAATTTCCAAGGGCCCGAGGGCCGATTTCTGTCCTCGCAACCCACCGGGGTGCAGCCCTAGGCAACAACTGCCACCGCTGAACTCATCGATGAATTTTCCCTTTGAGACAAGGCCTGTGTGGAGCCCATGCTCTGTTTTAAGGCACAGTTGTATTCCTGGAAACCCTGGGAGAGCATGACGCTGCATTACAATAAGGTGTGTGCTCCCCGGCTCCCTCGTTTTGAAGGGAAAATGCACTTCTTCCTGCTGTCGCAGTGGTGTCTCCGCACTTTGGGGGCAGTGGGGGAGGCCAAAATGGACAGGGGGACCACGCACGGTTCACAACTGCCCTGTTGCCTGCCTCTGTCCTACATGGTCACCCCAATACACCCTGTGTCCTGCAGTCACGGAAAGCATGAGTGAGAGCTTCCCCTAATTTGGTATCACATGGCTGGAGTTTATTGTCCTTACCATTTTTAATTCATAGGGCACATCATTTCCACAGTAAGGCATTGCAAAGATCAATTTTCTCTTCCAAAACGTTTTCACAAATGTATTTGTGCTGGTGCCTATTAGGTCACCACAGATTGCGGTACTGGATATCCTGGAGCCATTATCTAGGAATGGCACAGACCTGGAAAGGAGCTGGACTGACGGTTAATGCATATACTCTCTCCTCCGTGGGCCTGGGACAGTTCTCAGGAACACAAAAGGTGAAATGCTGCAGGAGGCTGGTGAAGAAGATGAAGAGCTCCATTTTAGCCATCTGTTCTCCAGGGCAGACACGGCGACCTGCAGGAAACGGAAGCAGAATATTTTGTGCACGTGAACAGGAGGAAGGGCCACGCAGCATCCCTCTCTCCCTCTCTCTGCAGCCTTCAGTTCTTACTCAGGGACACAACCACCCTTTTCAGTCCAAGACAGCCACACGTCTCACATGTCACATGACAGCTCACGTCGATTTCTACCCTCTCCAGCCCCTTGCCAATCCAGTCACATGAGTATGCCGCCATGGGTTCAAATCAGCCCACATTTGCTCTTTGGTGCATCACCACAAAGCAACATTTGAGGTGGCTCTTGGAGGTGTCCCCAAAGTTGAATTCAGCCCTACCACATGACCCCAGGCTGCAGTGGTTCTGGAAATGGGCCCTAGGGCTCTACAGAAATGCACACACACAAAGGAATTCTGGGACAAAGAATCACCTTGTTCTCAGTGTGACTTGATCCTTACAAGGTTGCTAGGAAATGGGGAAAACTGCTTGCAACACCTGGGTACTCACTGGACTTAGATTTCGGTGTCTGCTTTGAAGACAACCCACTTGAATCTAGAGTTCTCCCTTTTGTCCACACAATGGACAATGGAAAACATCACCTTCCTCTGGGAAATCAGCCCTGCAGCTTTTCTCCATATGTCCCAACCATCCCTCTCTTGGATTTACCTGCAGAGAAAGGCAGGAAGGCCTCTCGCTTGACAAACTGCCCATTTGCATCCAGGAAGTGCTCCGGGTAAAATTCGTGTGGCTTCTCCCACATGGTTTCATCCTTCAGCACTGAAGACAAATGATTGAAGACTGCGGTCTCCTAACACGGCATAGAAACAAAGCGATCAGAATCCTCTGCTGCTCTTAACACTATGCAATACAATCAATACTTTATACAAACAAAAATATGTGCTGCTTTTATCGAAGGGTTGCCTGATTTGCAAGGTTCAGTTCCTGCACACAAGAGGCTATTGGGAGGAAACATTCCCGGTCACCCTGGACAGCAACTAAGGAAGAGAATGGAGAGACATCTAGGGATGTCAGAGAATCCTGCCATGGACAGAAATGGGATCGAATTCCCTTCAGTCCGTGCCACGGAATCCTCTGCGGAACGGCACCACGAGGTCCTGCGGAGCCAGCAGTCATGCAGCTTTTTTTCATCATCTGCAAAGATTCGCGAAATTTTCGTAAATAAAAACGCAGTGTAGTATATTCCGATAATAAATACGTAAGTTTTTTTAAAAAATGAATTGTGCTCACTGCCTTGTTTGTGGGTGTTCTGTTTAAATTGAAATCCTCCATCTCTGTTTACCTTCGGCCAAAACAATTCCTCTGTGTGATCGCACAGAGACCAGAAGGAACAGCGAGAACAGTGCTGTGTGCTGTCCAAAGAGGAGTGTGTCCATTCTGCTCAGGCTTCTGGCAGCTGCAATTCTACTCTGAAAGCTTCCTGTATTTGACATTCCCAGTTCTGCTACTTGCGCCCACGGTGCCTGCAGTGCTCTTAGGGTGATTTGTGCCCAAAAGGCTTCCTCCTCACAGTGCTCCGGATGACTATCCCGCCTAGTTAGATTGGGCCGGGGCGGCTCTTGCAGAAGCGGCAGTGCGCACTCATCGCCCGGGCAACCTTTGGGGCCACTGCATGGCGCTGGCGCATCGCAGCAGGCATGCCGCAATGCTGGCTCCAGAGCGACGCTTGTTCCAGTTGAAAGCAGATGAGAGCCTGCACTGCGACTCCCAGAACCTCAGTGAGATCAGGAATCTCACGGTCGGCTTGTTCGAGTGGCTTTGGAGGAGGGTGGGGGGCACCAAGCCCTTCATTGCTGTTGCCATCGTATCTTCCCTTTCCAAAACATTTTGCATGTTAGCTCAGAGCCCCGTTTTTAAAAAGCATCTCAGATGGGAATGGGAGAGGGTTGATAGTCCTTTTTTTCCAACTGGTGTGAGGGTAGATAATATACCCGCAATATGGATTCTAGCAAGTATTTTTTTACCATGCAGTCACGAGATCCAGACGAACCTCTTACAGGGATGTACGAGAAAGTCAGTTCTGTTGGCAAATCTTGCGAACATGTCCCGTCTGCAATCCCGAATTGTGACCATCAGCAGGAGCGCTTATGTTGAGAAACATTTGGAAAATCCTGAATTTGTTATTGCTTTTAAAAAAGTGCACTTTAAAATGCTCATGTTTTCCAAATATGAGCATTTTCTCACTTTAGTCAATAGGGAAAAGTGTGCACTTTTGAAAACTATGCACAGAAATGCTCACTTTTCCCATTCCAATGAACTGAAAAACAGGTTGAAAGAGAAATGAGCTGACATGAGCTTCGAAATGAGTTAGAGAATTTAGCTGAGCTTGAAAATGGCTGGTTCTCCCATCTCCAACCCTATTAGCACTAACGATGGTTCTCTGGTCTTTCATGTGATCAACCAGGTTGTGATTTAACAACTGCGATGTTATTTTCTAAAACAACTGTTTTTCAGGGACTGTACCTTAGGGATGACAAACTTGCCAACCTCAGTATCTTTGTGTGTCTGGTAAGGAAACACAACAGGTGCAATATCAGCACAACGCTGAATTTCATGGATCACAGCACTCGTGTACGGCATGTTTGACTGGTCCTCCATCATGGGTGGCTTTACTTTGCCAATCACTGCATCAATTTCTCCGTGGACTCTTTCTGGAAATATTAATACATTTCAAACTGTTAGTCTGCTTTCCTATACTCACCTGTGTGAGAGTAAGTGCATTTGAACCCAGTGGTGCTTACTGCTGAGTAGACATGTGTAGGACTGCAGTGTGAAAGTATTGCATATGTATCCGACCCTTCCTCCAAGCAGCTTCAAGTGGTGTTTTTTAAGTTTCACAGCAATCCTGGCCACTGAGAGTTTTGTGTCTGAGCTGGTGTCCCATATTCAAGCCCACCTATTCTACCACACTTGTTCTCAGAAAGGAGAGAGATTTAACAGAGTACCAGACCTGCTGTGCGCTGTTGTTTAAGACAAACCATCAAATGTCACAATGCTTCAGGTGCAGCACTCAGAACGAAATCCTCAAACCACAGAGAGAGTCGAATTCGGTGTATTCACAACGGGAAACTCACATTCCGGAGTGCGAGTTTTCCTCTCATCCTCCCATCATACATTTTCATGCTCGCAATTAGTCTGCCCAGCTCTCTGTGGGTCAGTTAGGCCCTTGCCTTGCTTGCTGAAAGCGTGAAAACTTATTTCCTTCCAATCTCTACCTAGTCAACAGATGTGAAGACACCCCAAACCCAAAGCAGGAAATCTGGAAGTGGGACACATATTTTTCATGATTTAATGTTTCCAGGTTCAGGTAGTTATTTCAGGAAGCTGCATGGGTAGGGGGCTCTTATAGTATATTTGCAATTACTGTTAATATGCAATGGAGGCATTTATACTTTAAAAATTAAAATGCCCCCGAGAAAGACAACTTAGGAATATGCCCCTCTCTCTGGCTTCATGCTTTTGGGAAAGTTTACACCTCTGCTTATGACTAAAGAGCAATACCAGGCATCACCAGCAGTGATCACGCTTAGAAGTTAGTCTGGCTTCCACCCCGCTCAGAGTTCTCCAAGGTGCTGTCCAGCTCCCGTTCCTGCCTCCCTGAGAAACCTGCCTTGCGCAGACCCTTGGTATACACCCAACCCTTAGATTGGGTAAGCACTCCGATTTTATGTATTTATTTATTTGATTTTTAATCCATCCAACAACACATCTTCTCTGGGAGGATTTAAAAACCCTAAAACACCTCTGTCTCCCCCAGTGCTTATCACTTACTCTGAACCTCAGGATGAAGGACCAGATACAGCAGCCCCCAGAGCATGGTGGAAGCAGTTGTTTCAGTGCCAGCCGCAAACAGGTCAAAAATAACGCAAGTAAGGTTTTGTTCACTAAAGCAGCTCTCTGGATTCCCTTTAGCCTGAAAGGACTTGAATAAGTTGGTAATTCAAATGGAAATGGCATAATATTGCATCATATTTGTGACATTGCTCATCGTCAGTAACGTGCAAGATATACTCAAGCAAAGAAAAGGCAAAGAATACAGAAAATGGTGTCCTGAGAAAAAGCACATGGCTGCTGCCAAACTGCCAGCCCCATCTAGAGCTTTCCCCTCTGGAACATCTAATACAACTTAGCTCCTCTTCTGACAGCATTACTCTGAGCTGTCCCTTGCCCTGCTCCACAGCTTTGGCTGTCACTGGCCAGGCACGTGGAAACACTTTGCTTAATGGCTGCCATAAGATACCACAACGGAGTGCATGGTGAATGTCCAAAGGCAAAACAAGGGCTCTCTTCATCCTATGAAGCCACATATACCTTTCTGCACGCATGGCCCAACCGCCAACATCACTACTTCCTAGGGATGGGTGAATCTGTCAGGCTCGATTTGCTGTGCTTCTTGGTTTTCCAATGCTAAGGATGTTCTGTCCTGATTCTGCATCACATCGTGAATTTTATTTTAGTCTGTGTGAAAATTTGTGTGCAGTTTCATGCACATTTTGTAAATCCACACTTTTGAATGCATTCTTTCCAAATGTATGCATTTTGTGACAATGCCTGCAAATGTACATATTTCTCCCATCAAATACAGCATTTTTGTGTGCACTTCTTGAAATGTATGTGTATTTGTATGCATTTGTTGTTGTTGTTGTGACCTGCACTCGAAACTCAGGAAATATATGGATTCCATTGGCAAACTACATTCTGGCTGAAATGTGAACTGAAAACATTTCTCACCCTTCCCTACTACTAGCAGTACCGACAAGGGGGAGAGAAGAACTGCTCTCCACCCCAACCATGGCTTTATTAAACCTGGTAGTTTACTGGAGACAGGCCAGTAATGTAACTGACTGAATCTGCACCCGGGGCTTCTTCAGCGGCCTATCAAAGGCAACTGCAAATGTGGGACCTGCCACAATCAGTCATAGCCTCCTGCGGAGTCTGGTAAGTCCCCTTAGCAATGTGGCCGGAGTTTGTCAGGGCTGAGCCCTCAGTCCACCTTAGGGATGTCAGAGAATTCTGCCACAGATCTCGGGGAGGCCGAATGACTTACCTTGGGCGGATCTTCCTGGCGGCAGCGTTTCCGCCGGCGGCTCCGGCAGCGGTTCGGCAGTGGCGGCTGCGGCAGCCGGTCTTCTGACCGGCCGCCACCGCCGCCATTTCCAGTTAAAAAAAAAAAAAGTGATAGGCTACGTAAAGATTTACGTAGCCTATCACAGCTAGATTTTTAAAAAAAACACCGTGATAGGCTACGTAAATGTTTACGTAGCCTATCACGGCTGATTAAAAAAAAAAAAAAAAGTGCGTACGCAAATGGCGGCGCCCATGGGCGCCGCCATTTGTATTCCTTATTTTGGCACGTCTTTTGGCTATTTGCGTTCCCCTTATTTTTGCCGTCTTAGTCTACGAAAATGTGTATGTAGACTAAGACGTGCCAAAATAAGGAACGCAAATGGTGGCGCTCATGGTGGCGCCCATTTGCGTCCCTGCTAGCCAGTGGCTGGATGTCCGGCCGCTGGCGGAGCTGGCCGGTGGCTCCGCAGAATCCCTGTGGAGCGGAGCCGGCCGGCCAGGATTCCGGGGGGGGGAGGAACGGAGCACCTCCCCCCCGCGGCAAGGATTCCGGGGGGAGGGACGGAACGCCTCCCCCCCAACCATTAGCATAATCCCCGAAAGGTAAGTGATTTTCGTACATCCCTAGTCCACCTTGGGCCATGCTTGATGGCAACCAGAGCCAATGCCAGGTCTGAAGGGGCCTTGGGCAAGGGGCCTTCCAGGACCCTCAAGCCCCACCTGGCAAGCATCCTGGATGGTGGGCACGAGCAGCCCTGGGGGCAAGTAGCAGTGCTAAAAAGGGCAGCAACCCCGGCGAGCCAGGACTCTCGCAGTCCTACTGGATCCTGCAGTTCTACTGGCGTGGTGTATGTGACAAAACGTCTTCCATCACTAAGCAGTTGAAACCCAAAAGCTGTAAAAACAAATGAACGAACAAACAGTCCTACCTTTTCTATTTCCTCCAGGAATGCATCTGTCAAATCTCTCGGAAAGGCAGGGTCTCTGGTTTTCTTATGTTCATTCACAATCTCTCTTATGACAACGCTAAAATCATCATGGAGTCTCTGAACTTTACGATGAGGTCCAGGAAAATAGGACAACCAGGTTCCTGTGGCCATAAGCTGGTATAGCAGTAGTCAAAGAAGAAAGGTACATGTCTATCTCTTAAGACACATGGGTAACATCTATGAGGTATTTCACTTGAAATGAAATTGCATTCTGATAGAAAGTTCCTAACTAGTTCATTTCCTGAGGGGAGAAATGTCTTTCCCAACTTCATCCCCAGTCCTCCCACTCTTCCCTCATGTGGATTGGAAGGGTTGACTTTTGTTTTGTTCCTCTGCTTCAATTTAGAAGAATTTTGAAAAAAGTCTCTCCTTCCACCCAAGGTGTAGCTAAGGTGTGCAAATAATTGTAGATGATATCAGTAAAATTGAAGGTTAAATGACGAAGAACAAGGAACACCTTAATTATCCTCAAATGAAAGTGGTGCTAACTATTTAGAGTTTTATTTACGAGTGTTTGTATATGTGTATTGATTTAGTGACGAAGCCTAAGAGTGATTCCGAGTTCCAATAGGGCCTCTGGCGACAGCTGAAAATGGAATGGCGCTGCTGCTACATTTCATTTCACAGCCCCATCTGCCTTTCCCTAAAACACCAACAACACTGCTCCATGCTGCAGAGTTTTCATACACTATTCTGACACACGCCCCTCCAAAAATGGGAATAACTCTGGGCTGTTTTGCAGGACTGTGTAACCCACACTTCCCTAGCCACAGCCCTGCCTCCCACAATAGGGGTATATTTATCTGCTGTCATTGTCAATGTAACTTTTCAGTTAACTCAGAAAAAAATCATATTAACAAGACCTGAGATAGAAAGACCCTGAACTCCTGTCTTTGCTGCTACCCTTTGCTGAGACACATTACATGAAACCCGCCATCCCTGGTGACTGGTCCTCGCCCACCCATGTTGCGGGGAACTGGAGCAGAGCTAGACGGGGCAGGATGCACAGCACAAGGTGCTATGGTCACTCTCAGAACGGGGCGACTTCGACGTGGAGGGGCGTGGTCATGCTGCTGCCCGCGATGAGCTTTTTGCCTCACGAGGAGGTGCTCCAGCGGCACTCCCTCCATAAGCCTCCCATATTTGATTTGGTGACCCCCAAAGCCCTATCTTATGCGTTCACCCACCAAATGTGGATGGCTGTTTCCCCTTAATGTCCAATCAAACACATGAAAGGTACCTGGGGCAGGATGCCTGTTAGTCCTTTCATGATCTCCTCAGTCAAATGCATTAACCTCAGGAAGGTCCCATCACTGTATTCAAAGCGATCACCAAATGTTAGAGTGCAGATAATATTACCTACCGCCCTGAAGATGAGGTTGTGCGGGTTAAAGAGAGAACCTGTATGAGATACAAGAGCAAACAAAGAGATTAGAGGTGTGTCGTCATTGTATATGGCCTGCTTCTCATCATCCAGGCAAGAACAATTCAGGCAAGAACGCATTCTGACGGTGGTGCCCTTCTAACACAGTCTCAGACATTTAGGAGGTATTTTCCATATGGCTTGGGGCTTTGTGTGAATGGCGCAACTACGTGAAAAGAACCAATTGTGTCGGTTTTTCCGCATAGAATGGACATACCCCGTGTTGTTCTACCATTCACACAGCATAACAATTTATTGAAAATACAAACCAACAAAGATTAAAAAAAAAATACCCCAAAGAAGGTTACAGGGGCTATGGGGCAGAAATCGGGAGCTTCACCCATTCGCAGATGGAATAAGATGCCACTATCAGTTGCCACCAAGACACAACTCACTCCTCTAAAACACTGGACTATAGATACCTGGTGGAAGGATTGTTGGTCTCACCCCAACAATCTTACAAGGTAAGACGTACTCTGTGACCCCTTATAACTCCCCGAAGATTGAAGTCCCCATTGCTAGGGTTCGGGTGGGGTATTGGGGCTGCACGGGAGAACTAGACGTGATCATCCATCAGGAGAAATCTTCTTCCCCGTGGGGAGAGTTGATCGGGAATGACCTTGCGTTTCGGCATGCGCAAATGAAGACCATTACCTGTAGCCAGGCTGCTAAAGCATGGGGAGGGGCTCCTGAGGAGGCAGAGGAACAACTGAGGAGGGGAGCAAGGAGATGGACTGGCAGCCCTGCCCCTGCCTTCATTGCCGCCCAGTTTCAGATCCTACCTTACAGAAGTGCCGAGAAGAGGCTGACCGTGGTATTACAGCAGTTTCTTCGGTTTACTTGCACATTTCAACTGGAAATGCAACCTGTCCACGCTTGTCCTTCTGCATGGGGGCAAGGCTTAAGCCTCTTAAGGCAACATCAGGCGCTATCAATGTATACTGGGGTGCAGGAAGGCCATAAATGGCCCATGGGTAGACCATAAATTATATCATTTGGTTATTGATGGGAATAAGGGAGAAAAGAGCTGCACATGGGAAGCAACTGGCAGTTGAAACAGGGAGAAGGGAAGAATGCATGTTGTACCTTTGAGGCATTGCCGCCTGTCTGACAGGCATGGAGGGAATGAGGGCCATGATCCAGTGATTAGTGTAGCCAGGTTTGGCTGGTGAGGGAACCCGCTGGTGATAGGAGAAGCAGGCACCGCCACACACCCGGAGCCTGTTGCCCAACCTGGAAGCTGGAGAGCAGCAGGGAAGCTGGAGCAGTGTGGGTGAGGGGCATGATGGAAAGAGGCCAAACAGACATTAGAAGGTAGCGATGGAGGGAAGGGAAGAATGTGCAGGAGATGAGGCTTGGGCCATAGGTGAAAGCAGAGGAAGAAAAGTGGAGAACGGAGGAAGTGACAAGCTGTGAAGAGGACGGAAGCGGCTTGCCGGGGGAATTTTGCACTCAGATGCTGAGAGCGGAGAGCAGAATCAGGCATTGGTACTGGTCTGACACTGACAGGGCAAACCCTGGAGACTGGGATGGGAGCAGATAAAGAACTGATAGACACACAAGGAGACAGGCTGAGCAGCAGTGGCAGGGAAGAGCTCAGAACAGAAGGAGTTCGAAAACCGAAAGGAGAATAGCTAGAGCAAAGAAGGAGCAATATCCCGAGTCCTTAGGAGACCTGAGAACCCCGAGCAGACCAAGCCGTGCAGAACAAGACCCAACCTGTCTTGTGAGCAAAGACCAAGGAGACACTGAATTCAAAGTGCTCAAGATAGGCTGGAGCGCTGGGCAGAAAACAACAGAATGAAATTTAATAGGGATAAATGCCAAGTTTTGCACCTAGGAAAAAGAAACCAAATGCACAGTTACAAGATGGGCGATACTTGGCTCAACAACACTACAAGCGAGAAGGATCTTGGAATTGTTGTCGATCACAAGCTGAATATGAGCTAACAAGGTGATGAGGCTGCAAAAAAGGCAAATGCCATTTTCGCTGCATTAATAGAAGGATAGCTTCTAAATCACTGGAAGTACTAGTTCCCCTCTACTCAGCACTGGTTATGCCTCATCTGGAGTACTGTGTCCAGTTCTGAGCACCACATTTTAAGAAGGATGCAGACAAACTGGAGAGGGTTCAGAGGAGGGCAACGAAGATGATCACGGGACTGGAAACAAAGCCCTATGAGGAGAGACTGAAAGAACTGGGCAGGTTTAGCCTTGAGAAGAGAAGACTGAGGGGAGATATGACAGCGCTCTTCAAGTACTTGAAAGGTTGACCCAGAGAGGAAGGCCAGGAGCTCTTCTCAATCACCCCAGAGTGCAGGACACGGAAGAATGGGCTCAAGTGACAGGAAGCCAGATTCCGGCTGGACATCAGGAAAAACTTCCTGACTGTTAGAGCAATACGACAATGGAACCGATTCCCTAGGGAGGTAGCGGGCTCTCCCACACTGGAGGCATTCAAGACGAGGCTGGACAGCCACCTGTCAGGGATGCTCTGACTTGGATTGCTGCATTGCGCAGGGGGTTGGACCCAGTGGTCTTATAGGCCTCTTCCAACCCTCCTCTTCTATGATTCTATGAGTGTATGATCTGTGTGTGTGTTGCTGCTCCTCTCAGTTGCTTTTATGCTCTCAAGATCACCTCACCTGTGTTGTATCATTCATCCCATCTTCTTATCAAGTCTGACCCAAGACCAAACCTAGAATTATGTTCAGCTATTAAGAAAATAGCCACAATGAGCACTTTTCTTCCTCATATCCACCCCAAGCCCTCTCCTTCTCCCCCAGAATGAGATGTACCTTCTTTGGATTTGAATTCAGAGCACAGATATCCAGCTTCTTCAGACACTCTCTTCTCAAGTGTTTTCTTCCCCATCCCAAAGGTTTTCAGGGTGGAGACACAGAATCTCCTCTGCTCCCTCCAGCCACTGCTGCATGTTGCCATAACTATTCCTGAAGGATATAAAACACATTCCTGTGAGTTCGTGATTTCTCTCTTGATTTATCCCAAGAACCATTCCAAAGTTTAGTTCTGGTTTAGTTAGTTTTTCTTCTGATATGTTAGAAGGGCAGATTGGGATAGTCTCCTTGGAAATTCCCACCGATTCCTGCTAAACCTCTGAGCTCATAACAGCTGAATTGTCTGGTCAAGCCCTGTTAACTTTCAGTGGTGTTGCCATACATGAGAAGAGCAGTGCTGGATCAGATCAACGGCCTATCTAGTCCGGCATTCTGTCCTCATAGTGGGAAACCAGATGCTGCCCTATGGGAAGCCCACAGGCAAAAGCACCCTCCTGCTCATGTTCCTCATCAACTGGTATTTGGACGCATGCTGCCTCTGATACTGGAGGTAATATTTAGCCGTCATGAAAAGTAGCCGCTGACAGCTCTATTCTCCGTGAATTTGTCTTCTTCTCTCCTCCAGACTTCCAAGTTTGTTTTCGTTACTGCCGTCCAAATTGCCCTCCAAGTTGGTTCATGCTACTTCCAATCACACATCCAACAGGTTATAGCTGCTCTACTGACCAGGATGGCTGACTTTGTAAATAAGTCCTCAAAAGCTACTGGCCCACCTGCTGTCCATACCTACATCATTTACATGTATGTAAAGCTTCTGTAAAACTTCTCTGTGCAGTCACTACAATGTGTGGCTTTCCACAGGTGACTGAGTGTCTCTTTATGAGCTTGAGTGAATAGGGGGGATTGGGGGGAAACATAGTTTGGACCCCACTTTGGTGCTGTAGATAGGAGGCTACCTCTGTCTGAAGCCTCACATAGGCCTCATGCTTCGGTCTGGATTTAAGGTGGAGCCCCAGTTTGGTTTGTTTTCTGAAGCTTCGGATGTTTCCCCCTTGACTATAATGCAGGAATCCAGAAATCCTTGCAATTCTATTTTGGGGGAAGATTTTTTAAAATAAATCTTTTTACTGAGGTGCATCGGACAATATAATAAAATAATGATGCTAACGATAACGAACAATGCCAGTACCATGGTTGGGTAAAATAGCCACAGTAAAGATAAACTTCTGACCAAAACTCTCATATCTCTTCCAGGTACGTCCTACTCAAATTCCAGGCATACATGTTCTATACTTCAGTACTGTAAGGCCATAGTGGTGGCCCTGGGCTCAGGGTTGCAGTCCTTCATTAAGGTTGAGTCCGCTGAACTGTATTTGCCTGTGTAACCAGAAATGGGGCTGGGGGCAGTAGGGGCTGTGTCTCGCCCTTGGAAACCTGCTTACTGGGTAGATCTGGAACGTGGCAGGGTAGGAGAGGTAGGCCTGTGTATGGTCCCTGCCAGTTTTGAGGTGGAAAGTGTAAATAGCTTGCTTATAGGAGTTTAACGTTTCCTTGGTGATTCCCAGCAGTTTGACAGGTTTTGTCAGATTCTCCAGTTGTACCTCATGTCATTGTATGGGAGCTTCTTAGGTTTCTGGCAGTGAAGGAGTGTGTGTGGAATAAGACTGCCACCTTTTCAGAGAAAGGTAATTGTCCAGATTTTATATGGGGCTGCAGTTTGGGGCTGGGAAGTCTCTCCGATGGTCAGATTAGAAGGCCTTCAAAATACGTTTCTTAGAAAACTTTTTATTTTGCTTCCTGGCACTCCCGCTGCCTTGGTTCAGGTAAATAGGCAGGATAGAAATGTAATCAATCAGTCAGTCAATGACAGCAGACATTCTCAAATTCCTCAGGCTCAACATTTATGTATTTGTGATGCTCCAGGAATTGAAGATCTGCCACATTATTTGCTGTCCTGCCCTTTATATTCTGAGCCAAGGTCTACATTTCTGGGTTTTATTTTGTCTAACCTGTACTGTAACACTGTTCCATAGAAGAGTTTCAATCTTTTGTCTGATATAGATTCCACCGTAACTCACACATTCTCTCTTTGCTTTGGCAGCATTGAGAATTTGTGCACAATTTATCTCTGATTTTGCAGTGGGTTGTTTTGGGGATGTCTTGTTTTAATGGTCCTTGAGGGAGCATCCTATGGCCACTAGACAGCGGCTAGATGGCCATAGGATATGCTGTTTTCCAGGAACCGCCCCCCCGTTACGCGCTGCCTTGCGGAACAGCCCCATCCTCCATGCTCTCAAGAGGAGTGCAGAGTGGCCGGAAAGGGGTGTGGCTGGGGGTGTTCCGGGGCGGGGACAGCGCATCTGGCTGTACGACACATCCAATGTGTCGTACAGCATCCTCCTCCCCTGCGCCATCCTCCCATGGCTAGACAGCCGCAATCGGCTGTCTAGCTGAAAAAGCAGGGCAGAAGACGCTTGGAGGGCACGATCCTGCCCTGCTTAGGATAGGGAGTTGCCTCCGAGTTTGGAGGCGGCCGCCTATCTAGATAGGATCACTCTCAGCTCTCTTAATCTTCAGGTCTTAATTATCCATTTAAATGTGGAAGCAGTAAAGGTTATTTTTTCTATCTACCTCTCACGTAGTAAGTAGTAAATTTTTGTCTTCTAAACTCTCATTGTAATCCTGATCTCTATAGTAATGGCACGGGGGGGCGGGGCGGGGGAGAAAAAGACCTGAGGAAGTAGCTATAGAGTTTGGAAAGGAACACATTTCATGATATGGTGCAAGAAATGAAACAGCAGTACACCAAAATTGTTTTTTCTATTTTTAAATGGCATATCTGCCCTTTAAACAAATCTGTTTGGGGACTCAGGACCTTGTAAGGAAGATACATTCTCTGATCTGAAAAACTACCCCACAGAGTGTTCCCATGACTAATTTAGGAAGGAATTCCACTCCGCACAGGTTCAAAGGTAAGTTTTGGTCATGGTCAAACCAGTTAAGTTTTGCACAGTTAAGTATGATGTATAGACAGCTTGCAGTTCCAGCTGAGATGTGGGAGAGGACCCAGCGAGCAATTGTGCCACTGGCTGTGAGCCTCTGCTTATGTCCCCGGGGCAGGGCTCAGCCACGTATCCCACAGAAATGGGTGCCCCACAACGGGACTCAAGGCACATTACTCAGGAGCTAGGTGTGAGCACACCCAGGAAATGTCACGATTGCCCCAAAGGCAATGCCTGACACGTGGACGTCGGGCATTGCTTTGGGGGTAATCTAAGATGGCGGGCGACAGCTGCAGAGCCAGGGGCTAGGGAGAGCCCTGGCTCGGTGGCTCAGAAGGGCTGTGGGAAGCCAGCTGGGGGCGCGGAAGCCAAAAGAAAGCACCTGGGGAGGAGGGAGGGAGAGCCGCAGTATGGCCGCGGGGGCTGAGGGACCAGCTGGGAGCATCCTGGGGCAGGGCGGGCCATACACTTGTCTGTCTGACTAGGTGGGCGCTGCCTGCACGTGTGAAAGAGAGAGGGACGGAGAAGGGTTGAACGAGGGAGGGCCCACCAACACCTTGTCTTAGGTGTCCCCTCAGTTCGGGCTACCCTGTCCCCACAGGCTCCTACAAGTGCCCCGCGAAGCTTTGCCCTCTGCAACTGCTCTACGACGTTCTCCCTGGCTGACTGGTACAGGATGCAGGACTCTCCCTGCTGAAGGTGGTGCAGGATGGCAGCAGGAGACGGGGGGCTGCAAGCTCCGTCAGGTACCTGAACCCTATGGATTCCAGCTCACCGAAGACCTGGTTGTCCATCACCATGTCACCTACAGGCCTGGTGACTGGGACTGGCGCTGCCATTCGCCATCTCATGGCGCTGCACGTCCCCCACCCCGAGACCTCCATGGTGGCCTGCCTGCCTTTCTGCTGCTCCTTGCGGGGGGACGCTTGCAAGTGAGACATGGACTCCGCACTCTCTCTCCCTGCTCTTGCACTGTTCCCCGTCCTGCTGCCAGAGCTCTCCCATAGCAGGACAGAGCTGTGCTGCCCGTGCATGTGCTGGAGCAAAGTCAAGGTCTGGTATGCGCCCCTGTCTTGCCTCTGCTCAGAAGAGAGCAACACTTGCCTTGACAATTCTTTGCATGGCCTACTAATTTCAGCAGTGGAACTGGTGGTCGGTCGATGAAGTTCTCGGCTTTTTGTCCCAGTGCCTCCTTTGTCATCTTGAACCCATTCAGTATGACGACATTCTTCCATCCAGCTTGGAGTGAGACGGCTGGTCCAAACTTTCCCCTCCACTATGATACATAACAAAAAAACAGGACAAATTCATCTGACGTACAACAAAAACAGAGCACCTTGAATGACTCAGGCTGTAGACAAACGCATGTGGGAAAGTCTGGACCCATTTCAAGCTTGAAGCTGTTGAAACAAACTAAACAAAGTTTGAAAACATACTAAACAAAGTCACGTAACAGTGAAGATATTGTGGAGAACATGTTTTATGAACAACTGAGTAGGGGTGTATGGAATACTCACCCCGTTCTGATCTGGGCATCCATGGTGGGGGGGGGAGGCGATCCGTCCCTCCCCCCAGAATCCTGCCCGGCTGGATCAGCTCCGCAGTGAGCCGGCCGGGGCTGCCTGCAGCCGGACTTCCATCCGCTGCCGGGCTGCAGCTGCAAATGGCGTCCGGCGTAGCGGACACCATTTGCGTCCCTGCCCTTGGCCATGATTGGCTACATAAATATTTACATAGCCTATCATGGCAAAGAGCAGGGACGCAAATGGCATACCTCTTAAGGCAACATCAGCCGCTATCAAAGTATGCCGGGGTGCAGGAAGGCCATAAATGGCCCATGGGTAGACCATAAATTATATCATTTGGTTATTGATGGGAATAGGGGAGAAAAGAGCTGCACATGGGAAGCAACTGGCAGTTGAAACGGGGAGAAGGGAAGAATGCATGTTGTACCTTTGAGGCATTGCCGCCTGCCTGACAGGCATGGAGGGAATGAGGGCCATGATCCAGTGATTAGCGTAGCCAGGTTAGGCTGGTGAGGGAACCCGCTGGTGATAGGAGAAGCAGGCACCGCCACACACCCGGAGCCTGTTGCCCAACCTGGAAGCTGGAGAGCAGCAGGGAAGCTGGAGCAGTGTGGGTGAGGGGCATGATGGAAAGAGGCCAAACAGACATTAGAAGGTAGCGATGGAGGGAAGGGAAGAATGTGCAGGAGATGAGGCTTGGGCCATAGGTGAAAGCAGAGGAAGAAAAGTGGAGAACGGAGGAAGTGACAAGCTGTGAAGAGGACGGAAGCGGCTTGCCGGGGGAATTTTGCACTCAGATGCTGAGAGCGGAGAGCAGAATCAGGCATTGGTACTGGTCTGACACTGACAGGGCAAACCCTGGAGACTGGGATGGGAGCAGATAAAGAACTGATAGACACACAAGGAGACAGGCTGAGCAGCAGTGGCAGGGAAGAGCTCAGAACAGAAGGAGTTCGAAAACCGAAAGGAGAATAGCTAGAGCTAAGAAGGAGCAATATCCCGAGTCCTTAGGAGACCTGAGAACCCCGAGCAGACCAAGCCGTGCAGAACAAGACCCAACCTGTCTTGCGAGCAAAGACCATAGAGACACTGAATTCAAAGTGACCTTGACAGGCTGGAGCGCTGGGCAGAAAACAACAGAATGAAATTTAACAGGGATAAATGCCAAGTTCTGCACCTAGGAAAAAGAAACCAAATGCAGTTACCAGATGGGCAATACTTGGCTCAACAATACTACAAGCAAGAAGGATCTTGGAATTGTTGTCGATCACAAGCTGAATATGAGCTAACAAGGTGATGTGGCTGCAAAAAAGGAAATGCCATTTTGGGCTGCATTAATAGAAGGATAGCTTCCAAATCACGGGAAGTACTAGTTCCCCTCTACTCAGCACTGGTTAGGCCTCATCTGGAGTACTGTGTCCAGCGGATGGTTGAGTACTGTGTCACAGCGGATGGCTGCGGAACAAAGATGACAACCCGGACCAGCCACCGCCAAGTAGGGTCCATCCCGGGGGGATTTCAGATGGTGGCACCAGGGGTAGTCCATTCCGCCATGGACTCCGAGGGACTCACTGGGGTCCGTGGCGGATTTCTCCGCCATCCCTACAATTGAGTGCTTCCTTATAAGTGATTCATAAAACCACCAGTGTAAGAATGCAGTGCTATTCCTTTTCTCTCCCGTCAGCTCTCCATCACTGTGAGTCCAGATGCTTAGGTCTAAAGCCACTGCATGGTTTCGTTGTTGGCCTGGACATGCTATTTATCACTGATATGCATTTTCACACTGAGCCTATTGCCGTTTCCCTGCTTCTTCTTGACCTCTTCTTCAGATTGAAAGCCCCCTCAGGTGGAGTCCTGCCGCTATTTGTAGCATGCTTGTAATCCTCTTAATTGCATTGCAGGCAGTAATGACTTTTGCGCCTAGCATCGTTGCAAACTTCTGTTATTCTTTAACAGTGTTTGAGCAATAAATATATATTTTGTGGCACCACTTCGTGTTAGTTGCCCTGAAGGGTATTGCAGGGACCACAACCCATAGAATTCTTGACGCCCAGAACAGTCAGCTGGGAATCATATCTCTGCTGCTGAGAGGGTCCGATCATGCAGCCGGGGTTTTGTGTCTTGGTCAGGTGAGTCACGGACACAACTGTTCGGGGAAGAGAAACAAGCTAGTCGGGTGGAGCAGGAATGTCTCTCCGTCTCAATGACATGTTGAGTGTCAGTCGGGAATGAAAATGGGACAGTGGGGATGGGGACTACGATGTTCTGCCGGTGGTCCTGCAGCCTTAGAGTATCCTGAAGGAAACCATGGCCGGCTGGTGCAATATGATCACTGGAACTGAAGTTAAGGAGAGCAGACTAGGGAACAGCTCTAGGAACTTTTCTGCATGAGGCTGTAAATCTGCCATATCTACTTTCGGATTCATCGCACAATTGAGATCCGAACACTACACAAAGCCCTTCCTTGCTTTTCCACCACATAACCTCTAGGTGGCACTGTGGTATAGCGTGATAGCACAAGTACATAAGTGGAAATAGCATTTTCGTTGGCTTTCTTTAAATAATACCACATTTCCCCTGCTCTAAAAAACTCGCAAAAGTGCCGGTTAAACACAGAAACAAAACTGGAGGGTCACAACCTTGTCCAAACTCACATAAACAATCATGCATTGGGAATGATGAGCACACAATAAATGCCTCCTGCAGAAAACCTCTAAGCCTCATGCTGGACTCACCTTCTGGTTTCAATAATGCTTTGGTTGTAGGCATAGTTGTTGCTGCATCTTTTCATTTCCAATTTAAATATGGCTGCGGATGAACGGTACCTTCTCCAAAATATGGCCATTCGAAGCCTGAAGCCATGGAACAGACTCTGAAGCCTCCTGCACCTCTAGAGCTCGCAGGCAACAGACCTAGCTCAAGATCAAGCTGTGTACAGATCTGACTTTGAAGAAGATGACATCACCAGGGAGGCTAAGCTTTTTTACATATCTTAGGGGGAAAGCACAGAGAGGAGTACAGCGCCTAAAGCTGAGCACAGATTGTTCCCTGACTGCTGTTCTGGGAGCCCTAGACACCTACTGTTGTCTCAACTGTTTCCTGTCATGTGGGAGTTTTCACCGGAGAGCAATCAAAAGGGGAAAGTGTTGACTCCCGTGTCACTTCCTTGCACACACTAGCTACCATGTCTGTGGCACCTGGGACCCTGTCTGTGAGAGCAGCGCCTCAGGGAAGGTGGTCTTCACATGGGACCGATGCTTAGGCATGGGGCATGCAGCGAAAGCCTCTCGAGAAAGGCTGAAAGCCCCGGGAGACGCTGCGTCTTCTGAAATACATGCAGTGGACAACAGCTGAAGACAGCAACGACAGAGGCCTCCAGACTGAGTGCGCGACGGTCCGGACTGACTGAGGGAGAAAGCATGAGAGAATAAAGGAGAAGCATCCGGCATTAGGGCAGTGCTGCGGGGAACGTGGCACTGGCGAGTGAAACCACTTCAGCGACATGTGCAGAAGGAAGCCCTCTAGAGGCAGTACCACACTGGTTCCGGCCGAGGAGGGCACCTCAGATGCCAGTGATCACGTCACGCCCTCTCCCTCAGTCCACAGAAACAACCGGTGCAGGTTGCTGGATCACAGAGAGAAGAAGCGCTCCACAAGCTGCACTCTAGGTATTTCCAGCTAGACGGGGGGGCGCCTTGCTGCATAGTCCCAAAAGGTGAATGGGATCCCAACACACCGATCCAACACAGCAGAGGCACGTTAACTATGAACAGTGACCGCACAATGCAGCCAACAGGAAAAGGTGGCCTTATAATTTGTTGTTGTTCAGTCGTTCAGTTCAGACTCTTCGTGACCGCATGGACCATAGCACGCCAGGCCCTCCTGTCCTCCGCTCTTTCCCGGAGTGTGCTCAAGTTCATATTCATTGCATCGGTGATGCTATCTAGCCATCTCATCCACTGCCATCCCCTTCTCCTTTTGCCTTCAGTCTTTCCCAGCATCAGGGTCTTTTCCAGGGAGTTTTCTCTTTGCATTAGGTGGCCAAAATATTTCAGCTTCAGCTTCAGTATCTGTCCTTCCAATGAGCACTCAGGGTTGATTTCCTTTAGGATTGACTGATTGGACCTCCTTGCAGTCCCGGGGACTTGTAAGAGTCTTCTCCAGCACCACAGTTCGAAAGCATCAATTCTTTGGCGCTCAGCCTTCCTTATAGTCCAGCTCTCACAGCCATACATTACTACTGGGAAAACCATAACTTTGATTATACAGACCTTTGTCGGCAAGATGATGTCTCTGCTTCTTACTATGCTGTCTAGGTTTGCCATAGCTTTCCTCCCAAGGAGCAAGCGTCTTTTAATTTCATGGCTACAGTCACCGTCTGTGGTGATCTTGGAACCCAAGAAAATAAAATCTGTCACTGCTTCCATTTCTTCCCCTTCTATATGCCAGGAAGTGATGGGGCCAGATGCCATGATCTTTGTTTTTTTAATGTTGAGTTTCAAACCAGCTTTTGCACTCTCCTCTTTCACCCTCAACAAGAGGCTCTTTCAATCCTCTTCGCTTTCTGCCATTAGGGTGGTATCATCTGCATATCTGACGTTGTTGATCATTCTCCCAGCAATCTTAATTCCGACCTGTGATTCATCCAACCCGGCGTTTCTCATGATGTACTCCGCATATAAGTTAAATAAGCAGGGCGACAATATGGAGATTGTACCCCAGTACTGCTTTTCCCACCCTTTTGTTGACTATGAGTGCTACTCCATTTCTTCCAAGGGATTCTTGCCCACAGTAGTAGATATGATGGTCACCTGAATTAAATTCGCCCATGCTTGTCCATTTTAGTTCGCTGATTCCCAAGATGTCAATGTTCAATTTTGCCATCTCATGTTTGACCACCTCCAGCTTACCTTGATTCATTGATTTGACATTCCAGGTTCCTAAACAATTTTGTTCTTTACAGCGTCAGATTTTCTTTTCACCACCAGACACGTCCACAGCTGCGTGTCTTTTCGGCTTTGGCCCAGCCGTTTCACTCTTTCTGGCGCTACTGGAAATACCCTCTGCTCTTCCCCAGTAGTATATTGGACACCTTCCGACCTGAGGGGCTCATCTTCCGGCATCATATCTTTTAGCCTTGTGATACATTCCATGGGGTTTTCTTGGCAAGAATACTGGAGTGGGTTGCCATTTCCTTCTCCAGTGGACCACATTTTGTCAGAACTCTCTGCCGTGACCTGTCCGTCTTGGGTGGCCCTGCACGGCATAGCTTATGGCTTCACTGAGTTATGCAAGCCCCTTCGCCACAACAAGGCAGTGATCCATGAAGGGGGGCCTTGTAATAACTAACTCTAAAAACGAGAGGCAGCATCAGCGGACTTTGGTGTTTGTGGTCAGAGGCAAAGATAAATCCCTGTTGGGGGAAGCCAGAAGTCCTCTCCCACTGACAGCGGAGAGCATTTGAGGATCATATGGGGATGTTGTCAGGGGTGAAGGTTGCCTGGAAGGTGAGCTGTGACTTGAGGGAGACCCAGATATCTGGAGCAGCCACTTCTCACAGCTTGGCTAATGCTGTGATTGGCCAGTTGGGCCACCTGTAGTTATGGTTGGGAACGCCGTTCTGTGCATTTGCCCATAAGGACAAAAACGAAGCAAAACAGGTCTGGGGGCTGTGGCATGCACCAGGGGAGGGGGCGGGGTAAGAGGGCCCCATGGTAGAGTGGCTTAGTCCAGGTCAATCAACCAAGGCATTGGACTATGTAGGAAAAGGCTTGTGTATGGCAAAATAGGTGCTCTTGGGTCCCCCTCTGGTGACCCCCTTGGTTCCTCCTCCATTGACCTCCCCCATTCCACCCCACTAGTTAGATTGGCCATGAGCCTCCACTTCAGAGACCTAGATACACCCCCCAACCACCCCTCAACCTGCCCCCTGCTCAGCCTGGAGCCCCAACCAAGCTCCCACCCAGATGCCCCATCCCCAGCACGAACCCCCACCCCTGATACCCATCCCCAGCATGAGCCCTGAATCAAGACACCCACCCCTAGCATGAGCCCCCACCCTGCAGACCCAGGCATGAGCTCCTCCCCAAATCACTGTCCTCAGCCTGGAGCCTCCACCTCCAGGCCCCCACCCCAGGCACGAGCCCTCACTCCCAGGCACCCAGCCCCAGCATGAACTGTGCCTTGAAGGGATTCAACCATAACTCACGAACCACTGTAGGTTTTGCCACTGATTCCATAACATGCAGTGTCCTCAAAGGCGCTGAGGCAGTACTTACCTTTACGATAGACTTAACTGGGTTGTTTATATCAAAGAGTAGCAAATTCCCAAGGAAAGGCAGAGGAGCAGGTCCCGGTGGACAGCGACTACATCTCTTCCTCCGCTTCACATAATCGAGCAGCAGAGCCGAGACTATGAGAGACATGGCCAGTGCTGTGGGGTTATTCCAGCAGGATGAGACCAGGGTCCACAGCCCAGAGATGGAAGCTGGGATCACAGCCAGGAGAGTCATCCTCTTCCCTCCACCTCGTTTGTCCCTCACTAATTCTTGTTCTGGAGATTGCAGCCGTACAGCTTCTGTTGCCTTTTCCGATTCTTCTTCCTTCCCTTTTCTCAGCTGAAATCACTGTAGGAATGTCACTCACTGTTAATATAGCTGCCTCGATAGGTGTGTTAGTGCTTTACTCATTGTACCCTTGCAAGATGTAATTGCAGAAGGACGTAGATGAAGATTATGGGCTGGATAACCTACCTGAGTAATAAGTCCATGTATTTAAAGTTCATTTACTGCTAATCCACCTGTTTGCAACAGATGATGATGACAATAACAAGGTTCAAAGCTGAATTTAGACAAGACATAGTTGTAGCTGGTAGGGAATGCTATTGAGGGGGTTAATCTGCCTCAAATAGATGGATTGGTGGCATCTGTTTCAGGCGTGGAATTTGGGGGTGTTCCTAGATGCTGCTTCTCTCCTGGATGCATTGCAGTGGTGGTAAGGCGGGGCGGGGGGGGCTTGGATAGTTTGCACGTCTTATTTGTTTGTATGCCACCCCAAAACACTGTTCTCTGGGTGGCTAATGTGAGACTTGGCATTCCATTTTGTGTGTTAGATTTGATCGTATGTGTTATCATGTGTGCATCAGCATTTCTATATCTATAGTTTCTATGAGATTTTAAGTGAATGGGTTCCTGTAGTATGAATGATGATGGGTTATAGTAAGGCCATGAGCTATGTGTCAGCCAGGGGTTGAGCAGGAGGCACTAAGTGGCAGCGTTGCCCCAGTGTTGCCCCTAACCCTGTGGTGAAGAGCAGGCTGCAATGTGGAGGCCCCCCAAGAGGGCATGCCCAGCTAAAGCGGGGGGAAAGGGTCCACAAAGTGCACCCCACATTGATCATGTCCTCCTTGCCAGAGGATGAAGACTGGGGAGTTGTCAGAGGCCTGGTTGCCAGGCTGGGGGCCGTGAGACAAATGGTCTCACCTGCTAACAGCCCACCGCCGCCAACAAAGGACACTCCTGGTGGCGGTGAGCCCAATAGCACAGGACAGACCAGGAAGCAGGCCCGAGCTCAGCTCATTACAGGTCTCTCTGCTCATATTTTAGCTCAGAGATCACAAGGAGCTCGTCTAGGGCTCTTACTTGCTCCAAAGAGCAAGCCCAGCAGCTGGGGCAAGAGCTGACCGATATAGTGAGTCCGATACCAGTTGCACCTACACCTGGTCCACCTGGCCTGGTATCGTGCTGCCTGTAGTAGGAGAAAGGAGCAGGACCCGCTGGCACGAGTAGGGCAGGAAGAGCGGCACAATCACCGCTCTGTCCTGCTCCGCTGCCTATGCAGGTGCATGACCCCTCGTAACAGTGGGGTCAGCCCTGACTCATACTCCCAACTTGGGGGCGGGGGGAGTTAAAAAGTGTTACATAGCCTGATCTGATTATGTGTATAAAAGCACTGATAAAGTAAGTTGACCTGAACTTATTTTAAACTGGCTCTTGCCTGTGTTTATTTCCCCCAATACTAAATGCTGTGTTGCCACATTTTCTCTGTATAAAAGAACTCTGCTGTAAGTCACCCCAGACTTTCCAACAATACGTGGAAGGGCTAAGGACCCTATTGCAGCACACAATATGTTTGCTTCCAGTTGCATCCTACCAACATCACTTCCCAACAGAAATGTGTGGGCTAAGGTTTGTGACGTCAAATGTCTAACTTGATATTCTATGTCATTCCCTGTGAATGCATTTTGGATGGGAAGATTGAAGATTCACTGGCTTACAAATGCATGGACATAAACATAGTGGAGCAACACATTCTTACTCAAAATTAGTATCTTCCCTGAGCCCACATTGCTTTTCTTGGTGCCTCTTTGAAGTCTATGAAATGGGTGGCTAACTCTCAAAATTGTGACATTTCTCATTACTGTCACCACCCTCAACTGCAATGGTGTTAGGAAATACAGCTACCAGCACCACACTGTAAGTCATTAACACTCGAATTGCTTCAGAGGAGACCCCCATCTCCCACGGTTTAACCCATCCTGGAAGCTACTGATGTAAGCTACAGTATTAATTGCACTAATAAATGGAAGAAGCATACATTTCCCCACAGGATGAAAGGGGTAGTGCTAGTTGCTGGATGGCTTAATTGTGCTGGGCATAGAGCATTTAAATGTGTGTGTTTTTCCTGCGGTGTGCTTAAGATCATATTTTCTCATAAGATTGGGCAATAGACATTTTAGTTATTTATAATATGGTCTTAAGGGTGAATGTGGGTGCTCTGTATTTCCTTCCTTGCCTGTTTCTTGCTTATTCTTTTATTTTCTGGATGAGGAGGAGGAGGTAGAAGACAATGACAAGTTAGGGCATTTTCACACATGGGGCTTAAAGCAGTTCTTACTTCAATAGGTTTGTCAACCTACAATGCCAAAAATCTTATTCAGATTACAAACACCTCTCTTCCACTTGCATCCATAACAGAAAGAAAGAGGCAAGACTCAGATGTTGCGTAACTGAGGGAAATGCCTTATTAATTAACAGAACAAGTCTGCAGCAACAAGTCAGCGTGGGATCTGGCTGAGGTTGGAGGCATTTCTTGGGCCACCCCCTCTTCTGCTATCAGACATGGGTGAGCCTGCCCTGCCTTGGCCTGGAGCCAGTATCTTACTTAGCTTCACCCAACAAACCCCATTTTTACATTTAGAGGAAGGCCCTTCTGAATCACTACTTCTACAAACGCGAAAGCTTTACATGCGTGATCACACAGAGGGTCGTTTCTTTGCCCCTAGAACCTGACAGCTCTGAGGGGCCAGCTTGGAAATCACCATAAAGATGCCTCTGGGTGCTGACCATTGACCCGCCTACTGCTTTTCCTTCCTGCCCTGCCCTGCCCTGCCAAGGGACAATCCTCTGCTATTCCCTTTCACCCTTACGATTGCAGAAATATTTCTAGAGATCCTGTGACAGACCTCTGAGGAAAATATTCTGGTGAAATGGGGAACTGCTGTCTTTACTGGAGTTCCAAAGATTATATTTGTTGCTGGGATGATGAACTGTACTGATGGTGAAATGCAGGAACCCAGGTCTGGGGTGTGTGTGTGTCCAAATGTAACCCCACTTTCCCTACGAGCAATCCTGTGGGGTTGCTGAAAACATGGGAGCTGGATTCCTACATAAAGTAGTGTATGAGGGAGAAAGATGCTGACCGTAGACTATCATGCTGTGCCTCCAGCTCATTAGGATGGCTGTTCCCTAAAAGCAGATGGGGAAAACCTGTGAACAACTTAAAAACAAGAAATAGGATTTATTTAACAGGGAAGGGAAATGATTTAAAGTAACTCCCTAAACATTAAAATAAAATGGAGGGAAGGGAGTCCAGCAGTGATATGTTCCCTAAAGGTAGGTTATTTTTTAAAATAAAATGTGTCTCTAGCTGTTCAGTCGAAGACTTGGGAGCAATTGTAGGCCTCTGTTGCTGATAGTTGGTTGTTAATCATCTATGGAGTGGTAACTGGGGAAGGGTAGAACCTTCCTTTACAATCTGTCTCCCTTTCTCCTCACAGGGCTTCTTCACAGAGCTTTTATCCTGCTGTTGAGACTGCTCACTCACAGAAGTTTGCAGGTCCTTTAGATGATGTTGTCAGCTTCCTGGGCATCTCCTGCACTAAATGACCTTAATCCCATTTTTAAATAGATTGGAGATAATGAGGTATCAAATCACCCCACTTGTGTTCTGCTTGAGTTCCCTCCATGAAAAAGGAAAAGCTGCAAAAAGAGGAGCGAGATCAGTGAAACATATGGAAGAGTCAGATAAGGGGGAGAAGGAGGGGGAAAGGGGAGGGGGGAGAAGGGAGCTCATGCAAAGGGAGTCCGTTGTGATCCTGCATTTGAAACAGAAGCAGAAAACCCCCTTTTAAATGTGGGATTTTAGGCCAGTGTAGAGATGCTCACAGTATCCTCAGAAAAAATCTTCCTATAGTGGCTGATCAGGGTAAAAAAGGGTTGAGATGCTGCCATTCCACGAGAGGGCTGCCTCACACTCCTTTCTATTCCCCCTCCCAGCCTGTAAGTAAGAGCTTATGAAATTCAGTACGCTAAAATGAGGTGAACATTTCACTTTTTACAAAACCAACAAATACCTAATACTACTTCTGGGGTACAGAGCATATTACACCTTCACCCTTACATAAGTTGTCAAACTATTTTCCAAGAGATGCTGCACAAATGGAGGAATATTACTGTTACAAAAATTGTGTTCTTTTCCCTGGTAGACCTTCCAATTCATTTACCAAGAACGAGAGGAGGCAGAGATCTGGTCCAACACGATTTTATTCTGCAGAATAAGGCAACCCTTGGGGCTAACGCTCCAACAAAGGTTACAATCAAGTGATGTGATTCAAAAGTTTATATAGGCAAGACCTTTGGGGCTGTCTTACGCTTGCGCTGTACTAATCTCTTTGTCTAGCTGAGAGGGAAACAGAAGACAGGCAGCACCTTTGACATATCTAGGCATGCGCAGAGAGGTAGCCTTGTACTCTAGTAAACACATTCTTGGCATTCCTGAGTCTCTGATAAGACGCTGTGTCTTTGTTTAGCATGGCAGTCTCACACTGAGGTAAAACAGACATAGCCTAGCTTATAAAATCATGGGATAACAGACATACTACAACTGAAATTTCTATAACATTACTACAAAATGAATCCTGTGTAAGTCGGGGGGGGGGGACACACAGACAAAACGTTGTCAAACTGCTGTTGGGCAGGACTTCCAGTTAAGATGGCAGTATAGTTGGACATGTTTTGGCTTGCTCCTCCATTTTCTGCCTCCTAGTAATTGCCTAACTTTCTAGCTCTCACTTTTGGGAAACTGTTTTCTCTTTCGTTGCCAACTATGTGCTGCTGGGTTTGCGGGGGAGTTAATTGGCCCAAGGGTGACAAGGAGTGTTGCATAAATTATGCTTAAGTTTGTTCCCTCTAGGAGGGGTATGCCGATATCCCCTTAGAGACACACAGAACTGAGATTCAGTCCAATGCAGTTTTATTTGGCAGGAGACAAACAGCGCTGTTCAGGTGGATTCTCGCGGCTAACGCCACAAAGGAGAACCACACCCTAGATGTTTTTGGTACAGCTTATATACATTCAGTATAATGACCTCATTAGATATGCAGGGTGGGCCACATAATATTCATGAACTTCATTAAGCATGCGTAGTTGACATGTCTCTAGGCTGACCTGTCCTTGCAAGCTGGGCAGGAAGAGATCTAGCTGGAACTGGTTCTAACCAGCTGCAGGAGTGGTGGCCACTCGAGGGGGGGGGCTCCTCTGGCTGTACCTGATATGAAACAGACCTTACTGTTGGTGTCAACAAGGCAGTTGATAAGACTGTCTTCCTCTGGGACGTTCCACTGTAGGAGGCTGCCTCAGATGGCTGCCAATACTTTAAGATGGTGCCTCTTTGGTTCTATCAGGAGTGAAGCAAAGGGTGAAGTTGTGTCCATGTCCCTACTCCACCCCAAATGCTGGGGCTGCATCAGCTTTTCTGGAAAAATCTGAGGGAGATGTTATGACACTCCTTAGAGCAGGAGTGGGCAGCATGCGGCCCACAGGCCACATGCAGCCCCCACAACTTCCCAGTGTGGTCCTGTAATGGCCTCAGGCCTGTAACCAAGTCACCTGTAGTTTTAGAGGGGCCTAGAGATCCATAATGCTTGGCTTAGGTTCATTATTAGTGCAATTCCCTTGCTAGTGGGCCTCTGAGCATGTGAGATGAGTCAAAGGTCAATAGTGCGGCCTCAGCACATTCCATGCTGATGAAGGCTAGTATCTTATCAAGGCCTAGGATGTGCCTGAGAAGTGAAGCTATGTTTATGCCGAGCTACAGGTGGCTGTGCTGGGAAAGTTCTGATTGTTTCCCCTCTGATGTGGGGCTGTTAGCCTATGCTGGGAAAGTTGCAGATGAACGCTAATGAACACTTGCTGCTGTCATGCTGCCTCACTGCTGACATGGTATAAAACTCTTTTTGCCCCATGGCTCTGGGTTCAGAGAAGCTGTCTGATCCAACCACTGGGTACGCCTGTGTGCTATAAGTACTCAATAAAGGCTCCTTGTAAGCAAACCTGGGTCTGGCTTATCATTATCTTGGTACCTCCAAACTTTAGCAGCCCATGGCTGAGACATACAGGTCCCCATCCCAAAATTGTTTGCCAGCTACTTTTGACCCTGTTGGCACTCCATAGTAGCTCCAGATGCTCGTTTTATTTATTTTTTCATTTTTTTCCTCACCCTTCCGTTTTTGGCACGTGTGTGTGTGTGTGTGTGTGTGTGAGAGAGAGAGAGAGAGAGAGAGAGAGAGAGCAGCCTGGGGGTTGGTGGTCCAAGGGGCAAAAATGGCCCTGTACCTCTCAACATTGCTCACCCCTGCCTTAGGGGTTGGAGATTTAAAAACTATCAAAGTCTCAATAGAGGCACTGCAAGATTCTGATGATAAGATTTCTGCAAGAATGCATGTCGTGGAAACTAGAGTCTCACACCTGGAAGATACGTTTGGGACTCATGGAACTGCACTGGCTACTTTGCAGAGATCTAATCATATTTTGAAGACAAGGTTAATGAACTAGAAAGTCATCATAATTTATGAATCATTGGTACATATGAGCAGGCTAGGCAGGGTCAACCAACTGCTTTTATGTAGTCCTTTTTTGCATGAATTATTTATCTGCCTGAGGACTACCCAATAGATATTGAATACACACACCACATTCTAGCTCCCCTCTCCCATGTTGAAGAGAAACCTCATTCATTCATCATTAAACTCTCAAGGTTTACTGTCAAGGAATTTATTTTGAGAGCAGCAAAAAATAAAGGGGAAGATCTGAGATGGGGTGTGACTAAACGCCACATTTTGATTTTCCAGATTATACCAAGGATGTATACAGTATACATTTTCTAAGGCTTGAGAATTGGCTTGAGAAAGAAATTTTCAGTATTTTATTCATTTCCCTGCAGTCTTTTGTAGAAGGCCTGAATCTAGACTCAAAGTTTCCTCACACCAGCTGTGGCTTAACTTCATGGCATGGGTCCAAATGCTGGGGTGGAGGTGGAGGGTTAAAATTGCCCAAGGCTTTTAACGGTGTTCAAAGTCCTCTTTTTTCTTTGCTTTCCTTTCCTTTTTGTGTTTCCTCATTTGTTTTTAATTTTTGTTGGGTTGTTTTTTTTTAGGGGGCTGGGTGTTTGCTTTTTGGGGTTTTCATTGTCATTTTCTGCTCTGATACGTTTGCTTTGTTCTTAGAAGCATCATAGGTACAGTCCTGGGTACTGTGGAATAGGCAGTGTGTGATATTTAATTTGCACGGTTTGTTTTTTCTTGATGGAACGCTTTAGAAATATACGAGAAGGTGTTTATGGATTCTTTGTGTGAGACTTTTGTAAGGCTGTGTGTACAGTGTAAATGCTGTGGGAAGGATGGGATGGTGGGTGTAAATAAGCATTTCAGATAAATAAGTGTTTTTGTTGAGTTCTCCTTTTGGCTGCTTCTAATTTGTGAATTATTATGTCCTTGAACATTATTACTTGGAACATTAGGGGCCTGGGTACTCCCAGTACAAGAAAACAAGTGCTTTCCAAATGTAAGAAGGTTAAAACGCATGTTACTGGAAACTCATTTTTTAGTGGAAGGACAGACTTTGGAAAGATTGGGAAGAAGAAATTTATGCTAATGGTAATCCTAAGAAAAAAAACCCTTCATGGATCACTGCCTTGTTGTGGCGAAGGGGCTTGCGTAACACAGTGAAGCCATAAGCTATGCCATGCAGGGCCACCCAAGACAGACAGGTCATGGTGGAGAGTTCTGACAAAATGTTGTCCAGTGGAGAAGGAAATGGCAATCCACTCCAGTATTCTTGCCAAGAAAACCCCATGGAACGTATCACAAGGCGTCCAATATACTACTGGGGAAGAGCTGAGGGAATTTCCAAGTAGCGTCAGAAAGAGTGAAGCAGCTGGGCCAAAGCCAAAAGAACACTCAGCTGTGGATGTGTCTGGTGGTGAAAAGAAAGTCCGATGCTGTAAAGAACAATATTGTTTAGGAACCTGGAATGTAAGATCAATGAATCAAGGTAAGCTGGAGATGGTCAAGCATGAGATGGCAAGATTGAACATCAACATCTTGGGAATCAGCGAACTAAAATGGACAGGCATGGGCGAATTTAATTCAGGTGACCATCATATCTACTACTGTGGGCAAGAATCCCTTAGAAGAAATGGAGTAGCACTCATAGTCAACAAAAGGGTGGGAAAAGCAGTACTGGGGTACAATCTCAAAAACGATAGAATGATCTCAGTATGAATCCAAGGCAAATCACTCAACATCACGTTAATTCAAGTCTATGCCCCAACCACTGAGGCCGAAGAAGCTGAGGTTGATCGGTTCTATGAAGACCTATAACACCTTCTAGAACTAACACCCAAAAAAGATGTCCTCTTCATCATAGGGGATTGGAATGCTAAAGTAGGAAGTCAAGAAATCACCAGGATAACAGGCAAGCATGGCCTTGGTGTACAAAATGAAGCAGGACAAAGGCTAATCAAGTTTTGCCAAGAGAACACGCTGATCATAGCAAACACTCTTTTCCAACAGCACAAGAGGCGACTCTACACATGGACATCACCAGATGGTCAATATCGAAATCAGATTGATTATGTACTTTGCAGCCAAAGACAGAGAAGCTCTAGACAGTCAGTAAAACATGGAAACAGTAAGACATGGAACAACCGATTGGTTCAAAATTGGGAAAGGAGTATGACGAGGCTGTATATTGTCGCCCTGCTTATTTAATTTATATGCAGAGTACATCATGAGAAACTCCGGGTTGGATGAATCACAGGTCAGAATTAAGATTTGCGGGAGAATTATCAACAACCTCAGATACGCAGACGATACCACCCTGATGGCAGAAAGCGAAGAGGATCGAAAGAGCCTCTTGTTGAGGGTGAAAGTGGAGAGTGCAAAAGCTGGTTTGAAACTCAACATTAAAAAAACGAAGATCATGGCATCTGGCCCCATCACTTCCTGGCATATAGAAGGGGAAGAAATGGAAGCAGTGACAGATTTTACTTTCTTGGGCTCCAAGATCACTGCAGACGGTGACTGTAGCCATGAAATTAAAAGACGCTTGCTCCTTGGGAGGAAAGCTATGGCAAAGCTAGACAGCATAGTAAGAAGAAGAGACATCACCTTGCCGACAAAGGTCCATTTAATCAAAGCTATGGTTTTCCCAGTAGTAATGTATGGCTGTGAGAGCTGGACTATAAGGAAGGCTGAGCGCCGAAGAATTGATGCTTTCGAACTGTAGTGCTGGAGAAGACTCTTACGAGTCCCCGGGACTGCAAGGAGGTCAAATCAGTCAATCCTAAAAGAAATCAACCCTCACTGCTGATTGGAATGACAGATACTGAAACTGAAGCTGAAATATTTTGGCCACCTGATGCGAAGAGAAAAGTCACTGGAAAAGACCCTGGTGCTGGGAAAGATTGAAGGCAAAAGGAGAAGGGGACGGCAGAGGATGAGATGGCTAGATAGCATCACCGATGCAATGAATATGAACTTGAGCACACTCCGGGAGAGAGTGGAGGACAGGAAGGCCTGGCGTGCTATGGTCCATGGGGTTATGAAGAGTCGGGCACGACTTAATGAATGAACAAATCCTAAGAAAGCTAAAGGAGTGGTTATATGTATACATACAAATGCACCAATATTGGTGTGATTTTTGTCTTCACTGTAATGCTTTTGAACTAGGAAATTTACCATGCATCTCTATATGACTCATGTTCTGCCTCAGGGGCCAAAACAACTTGGCTGGCTTTGAGTACTACTGTGCACCTTGACTGGGGTTGTGGGGGGAGGTGCCATTTGCTGCTCTGCCTCAGGTAATAAAATGTCCTGGAGCCAGCCCTAGATATGGCTAGAAAGGCCTGTGTGGTGGGAAAAGGTAGCTGAGATGGTACAGGAAATTAGGTGGGGTAGGGAAATAAGGGGGGGTACAGAGAGATCTGTGGATAGGGAAATGTGTTCTGGGCCCAATCTACATGGAGATGCTTGAGGGAATTCAGTTTCCTTCCTTTTTCCTTTTTCTACAATCATTAAGCTTGGTGCAAAAGAATGGAGATTTTTTAAAGTCATCCCAGAAGCACTGTGCTGACTTCCTTAGGAATAAGCTCATTGAAGATAAAGTGATTTAATTCTGAGGACACATGTTTATTGATGCGTTTTCAGGTACTTGTTCCCTGAGGCAAAGAAAAGGACAAAGGAGAGAATCAGGAATACAGGGGGAGAGGAAGCAGCATTGCAGGAATGAATTAATAACTTCTCTTCATCTGGGGACATCAACAAGTTTCCTTCCTTTGGCGGGGGGGGGGGCACATTCATTATGCCTTCGCAGGTACGATGATGCATGGAGTTTTTTTTTTAAAGGCATCCCAAAAGCAATGTGCTGACTTTCTTAGGAGTAAGCCTCATTGAAGAGAATGTGATTTATTTCTGAGCAGACATGGTTATCTGTGCCAGGTAGTTGCTCCTTGAGACAAAGACATAACAAGCACAAAGGTGAAAACATGTCTCATTCAGTAAACTTATTCGATGTTTCGATGGTGCACAGGTACGCATTAACAAACCAACACAAAAAACTTGATGCTGAGTGGAGGGTGAAGCTGACAGGAAGGGTTAACTCCTTCCATTCATCTCGGGTCCACCCTTAGCTGATGCAACTTTCTGATCCTCCTCACAGTACTGAAACTACTCCAACTTTCCCTGGAGTAGTACCACAGGTTTAGAACACACTAGTCCCAAAATGCATGAAAGCCATACTAATCGGAAAATCTATTACCAAAGGACTTTGCAAAAATGCGGGTTTTATGGCCAGAAAACCTGGGATTTGATATAGATTGGGGGTAACGTCATGTGTCATGTTCGTGTGTGAGCCACAGTAGCACCAAAGTAAATTTCCTGTGTAGATTGGGCCCAGGATTACATCAAGCATACTGTAGAATCATAGAATAGTAGGCTTGGAAGGGGTCTATAAGACCATAGAGTCCAACCCCCTGCTTAATGCAGGAATCCTAAACATGTTTACTGCGAAGTAAGTTGTACTGAATTCAATGGGATTTACTCCCATGTAAGTGTATGTAGGATTGGAGTCTTACTCCTTAGCAAATGTGCTCAGAGCTGCAACTTGCCTTATCCACCCTGAAAATAGATCTGATGTCTGGATCTACAGAGAAATCTGTGGACTGATAATTTCGGTAATTTAAAAAACAAGCAACCAAAAACAAAGGTAGCCATGCTGGTCTATGAGAAATAAAAACCCCAAATCCACTGTTGGGCAATACCTTTCTTAGGAATTGTGGTTGGTCCAAATAAAGTTATCCAGCTATTCATTTTGGTACTTTAAGAGTTGTATGATGATGAGGTTGCGAGAAACTTAATATTGCAACATTTTGTGTAGATTTTAGGATTTCCAGAAATTAGAAACCAAGAACTTTAAGAAAATGCGTTTCAGAATCCCAGAAACAATGCAAATAAAGCATCTGAAATAACATGCGGAGCCACTTTTGCAAGCGTCTCTCTCTGGCGCCTCGCCTGGTCCGAGGAGCTGGAGCAGCAAAGCAACGTCCCGTCCTGAGCTCTCTGTTCGGCGCTGTTGGGCTTGCTGGTGATGGGGGGGGGAGCGAGTAAGGATCTAGTCAGAAGCGAATCCCACCATGTTTAATAGGGTTACTCCCTAGGAAGTGTGCATGTTTGCAGCCTAAGAGCGTGAATTGTTGTAGTCTACAATACATCCCCACACTCTCCCTTGCCAGTGTGCCATGTTCAGTTTTCAATTAATCACTAAATGTGTAAGGTGCCATACAGCTCTTTGCTGGTCCCAGTCACTCCATCCTCCCCATCTGGAACTGGGCTTGAAAGACCAGGGAAAAGTGTGGGTGTTTGGAGGATAGGTTTTGAACAAGCCCAGTTTGAGACACTGGGCAGTTCTGTCCTGAAGGCACGCAAAAGGTTAAGTTGCATGCTTCTATAAAATTTAGATTATAGTAATTATTTCTAATTATGCACATATATTAACATACATAAATTAGCATATGCAGATTTGTGTGATTTTTGTCTAATGGGCCTGAGCTCCAGATTATTTTGCTACCTAGCACTGCCCCTCAATAGCTCCCAATTATAACCTCTGAGTTCTTTGTAAATTCTAAGAGAATTTTCACACCCTTTTCATCTCAGTTGTAAGGTGTAAGGTCTGTAAGGTGCCAGAAGACTTTCTATTGTTTTAGCCAAATCATAAACAGCTTTCAAAATACACTGCATAGTTGGGAGTGCAAAAATCTAGCAATCATTATCTCTGAGTTTAATCCCTCCTTCTGCATCTATGCAAATTCTAAAAGGATTTCCACAACATTTCCCTTGCCACATCTCTTTTGTTACTTTCCTCCAGTTACGAGTTGTGTAGACTATTAGTGACAGCATTCATCATTATAGTGGTTGGATTGGGGAGATCTGCGTTCTAGAACCCAGTCAGTCGTGAAGCTCACTGGGTGACTTTAGGCCAATCACTTAATTTCAGCCTAATTTGGAACCATAGACTCATAGAATAGTAGGGTTTGGCCTACAAGACCATCGAGTCCAACCCCCTGCTCAGTACAGGAATCCAAGCCAGAGCATCCCTCATTGATGGCTGTCCAGCCTCATCTTGAACACCTCCAGTGTGGGAGAACCCACTACCTCCCTAGGTAATTGGTTCCATTGTCGCATTGCTCTAACAGTCAGGAAGTTTCTCCTGACGTTCAGCCGGAATCTGACTTCCTGTAACTTGAGCCCATTATTCCGTGTCCTGCATTGTGGGATGATTGAGAAGAGATGCTGGCCTTCCTCTCTGTGACAACCTGTCAAGTACTTGACGAGCACTATCATATCTCCCCTCAGTCTTCTCTTCTCAAGGCTAAACATGCCCAGTTCTTTCAGTCTCTCTTCATAGGGCTTTGTTTCCAGTCCCCTGATCATCTGTGTTGCCCTCCTCTGAACCCTCTCCAGCTTGTCTGCATCCTTCTTGAAGTGCGGTGCCCAGAACTGGACACAGTACTCCAGATGAGGCCTAACCAGTGCTGAGTAGAGGGGAACTAGTACTTCCCGGGGTTTGGAAGTTATGCTTCTATTAATGCAGCCCCAAATAGCATTTGCCTTTTTTGCAGCCACATCACATAGTTGGCTCATAGTCAGCTTGTGATCTACAACAGTTCTAAGATCCTTCTCGCTTGTAGTGCTGTTGAGCCACATATCCCCCATCTTGTATTGTTTGCATTGTTTTCTAGGTGCTTACAGATGGATTGCTTTATCATCTGCTCCAGAATTTTCCCAGGGATTGATGTCAGACTGACTGGTCTGTAGTTCCCAGGTTCCTCCTTTTTACCCTTCTTGAAGATAGGGACAACATTAGCCTTCCTCCAGTCATCTGGCACTTTACCTGTCCTCCATGATTTCTCAAAGATAATAGACAGTGGCTCTGAGAGTTCTTCTGTCAGTTCCTTTATGACTCTAGGATGCAGTTCATCTGGCCCTGGAGATTTGAACTCATTCAAAGTCATTAGGTGTTCCTTGACCATATGCCTGTTGATCTCAAGCTCCAGTCCTGCCCCTTCAGCCTGTACTTCGCCTTTGCCAGGGGGGTCATAGACCCTCTTTTGGGAGAAGACTGAGCCAAAGTAGGAATTGAGCACTTCTGCCTTTTCTTTGTCATCTGTTATCATTTTGTCATCCTTCTTTAATAGCTGAACCACCATTTCTTTCCTCTGTCTTTTACGATGCACGTAGCTGAAGAAAGCCTTTTTGTTGCTTTTAGCATCCCTCGCTAACCTCAGCTCGTTCTCAGCTTTAGCCTTCCTGACACCATCCCTGCAATTCTGTGCTACCTGCCTGTACTCTTCTTTTGTTGCTTGGCCTTCTTTCCACTTCCTATATGTGTCCTTTTTTTGTTTTCAGGTCATCTCTAAGCTTTTTGTGAAGCCACATTGGCTTCTTCTGTTGTCTTCCACCTTTTCTTCTTGTTGGAATTGTTTGTAATTGTGCCTTGAGAATTTCCTTATTTAAAAACTCCCACCCATCTTGGACTCCTTTTCTTGTTACAGTCGCTTGCCATGGGACCTTACTGATCATTGTTCTGAGTTTATTAAAAACAGTTTTCCTAAAATCCAGGGTACGCGTTTGGTTACACTCGGCTTTTGCTTCCTTTAGAACCCCGTAGATTGTTGCTCCCTCTTAGTTATAACAAGAATCCTGAAACTCTCCTCCTGTGCAATTCAACTTTTATAATACTATAACAAAAGTGTATTATGATGTGGAAAAGAGCTTGCAAGTATGATTCTAATATGTCAGGTGCGTTGAAACACTTTCAGCCCATGGGCCAAATTCACTTCCAGAGAGGTTCTCAGGGGCCACATCCCAGTGTTGCGCGGGTCCAAAGGCAAAAGGGGCGAAGTGAAAACATATAAAATGCCAGCATAGTTTATAGCGTAACCCTATCCCTGCCAGAAACTAAACCTTAGAAGATGCAATTCAGCCTTTTAGAATGGGGGGGGGCACAAAAGCTGGGAAGCTATCAAGTAATTGGCGGTCAAGGGAAAGGAGGCATGGGAATCTGGGATCCTGGAGGCCCAGATGGGGACCCCAGGGGTGCCGGATTTGCACCCTTGTAATACATGATGTCTGTGATGGGTGGTTGTTGTGGCTGCCTCCTACGTGCCATGTGGCTTGGGGGAAGGAGGAAGGCTGTGTTGGGCATGGGGAGGGGGGATGATCCAGCGATTGCTTGGGAGGAGACGCAGCTCAGTGCTCGAGCCCCTGGCAGAAGGTCCCAGGCAGGGCAGGAAACGTCCTGCCTGGAACCCTGGAGAGCCGCTGCCCCTCAGTGTTGACAGTGCTGGGCAAGACAGACCAGTGGTGGGACTCAGTATAAGGCAGCTCCCTGTGTTCCTGTGCTGCTGCAGTGTCTGGAACGGATCTGGCTGGAGTCTGATCTGGAGGCTGGATCTGACTGTCAGATACTGAGAGCTTAACTGAAGTGTAGCTTTATTGGAGAAAATAGTTAATGCACGCTGCTGGTGCACAGTTAATGCACTCAAGCAGTTGCTCGTATTTATTTTGGCAGCGTTTGGAGGTTCAAGTTCCATCATCCACAAGGTATAGGTGTATCATTATTTATTTAGGCTAAATTATGGAAAGATTTTTTTTTTCTTACTTGGCTTTTGTCTGGCTTGGAAAACTCATTATTTTCTCTGTAAGTAATTACATACCTCTGTGAACAGTCCTCTTCCAAGGATGCTTGCACTTCAGGGGTCAAGTAATAATGCTGAAAGCAATCTGAAACTTTTAGAAGAACACACTGGGTTTTCTCAGTTGATGTATCATGTGTAACTGAAATGCTATATTTTACAGTATAATTGTATCCTAGATTGTATTTTATATAGTATATTTCATCTTTTGTTTAGCTAAGTAAGAAATATGGGAACACTTATAGCTGCAAAACTGCTGGAAGAATGTGATGGTACTGAATGACTTCATGACCATGAAAGAAATGTTTTCTTTCAAATGCAGCTATGACCTGGGGGCTGTCTTCATGAGCGATTTACTGTTATTTAGAATAAATAATTTACGATTATTAGCGATTTAGAAGTTACAGCAATCTGAGTTTGTTTGCAACAGATGACGTCATCACCAACCCACTGCCAACCAGGTGCTTCCCTCTTGAAAAGCCACATTTTCTGAAACTCCTTTCAGTGACTTTTTTACTGGAAGCAGCTCCGTGGTGGTTTTCCCACAGTGTGACATGTCCCCTCCCCCCCCACATTAAATCCTGGGCATGCCTCTGTGACCTGGCAGTGATGTAGTCAGGGAGGTGGGACTCCCCATTCCCTCTTGCTTCCCCAGTCGAAGTGGTTTTTCCCATACCCCCCCTTCTGTGCATGTTTACCTGTAAGTAAGAAATAAATCTTGCTCCCAGTGAATCTTCAACATATTCCAATGCTGGATGGGACTCTCTGTAAAGCATTCCCCTTCTGTATGTGTTTACTTAGAAGTAAGAAATAAATCTGGCTCCCCTGCAGTGAATCTTTAACAGATCTCAGTGCATATGGAGCCACAGTAAATTGCTAAAGTGTTAAAGTGTTAAAAGAGTTAAAGGATAACTTTAGTAACTCACCCTAAAGCACTCTTTCAGTTCTCTGTGAAATCACTATCTCGATGGATGTTGTGCTTCTTTGATGTTCTGTAGTTTCTCTGTTCTTATGTTAAGTCGCTGTAGCAATCATTTGAGATCATGGAAGCATCTCATCTCACTGTGAGCAGGGAGAAGAACGGGGGCTAGAAAAGGGGGTTGGAAGCAATAATTCCCTGGCAGAGTGTTGGAATGGGGCAAAACTGAGAGGCTGGGCTGCTTTCATGGGAACCCTTTAGATGCTGCACTCCAGAATTGGGGATTTTGGCTTCTCAAGGCAAAAATGCACACATTGGGGAAAAGGGGAGGGGAGATAATATAGTTAGTAGCAGAAGGGAGCCTTCAGAATTGTGAATTAGTTGCTCTCCATTCATAATAACATAGTAGCAGCGGGGATCCTGGATGGAGGGTGGGGCAAACAAGCCTCTCCCATTGGTTGAGCAGCCCCTGCCAGTCTGATGATGTACAGTTCTACTCTCCCCACCTCACCCAGAAGTATGTTCCTTTCAAGCACTGTGTGGCCCCTGAAAACCAAATTTTAATGGTACTGTACACTCGCCTTTTCTTGCTTTATGTGTCCCTGAGGGACCAAAACTGATTCCATGAAAATCTGGGTAATACTCCAATGCACTTCTCCTTCCATTCTTGTGAAGATCACTCCCCAGCTTTCTCACAAAGCTGGTTGGGTGACGTAGGGGGGCAATATGGGTTTGTTTTGTTTTACTTCCTTTTTGATTCAACTGCTTCTAAAGTACTGATAATGGAAGTTTTCATTCCATTTGTCACAATTTTATCTGAAGCCTGTTGTGTTTCCATTTATTTAATTATTACATTTATTAAATTCTCAAGGCATTGTACAGTTCAATTAAAAACAAAAATACAATATATCAATAAAGCCCAACACAGCATAAAAACACAAGTGTTTCTGACTTTTTGTTTTGCTAAAATAACTTCTTGATTTTATATAAATGTTTCAGTTCTACCCTCCCCACCCTCCACAAAGCATTTTTATAAAAAAAATAAAAATAAAAATCAGATATCTATATTGTACTGGGACAATATTATGCTATGAGTCAAAGAATAACAGCAGTGGTGGACTTCCCCAACCATTGGCTAAGTTGCTATGATGTCATGGATTATTCTAACTGAATAACTCTAACTGAAATGGGAATGAAACTTTAAATTATAAGAATATTTATGTCAAAATCAGCATATATCATAATGACTCTTAGTACTGAATTTGGGTGGTCCAGTGCCTACCACTGTGTGGTTGAAATGAGGCAACCCCAGAATAAAATTGTGACTTGGGTTACACCCCCTCCCCAGATGTATTAGTCTATGAATTCCTTTGTAAATTAAAAAGTCAAATAAAAATGGGCCAATAGGGACCCAAGCTCAGTAGCTGTCAGGACCTATGGAATGTTCAGGATGTCAGTTGGGAGGGGGGAAAGAAAATGGAGAGTGTGGAAAGTGGCCTGCTTGAGGTTAAAAAAACCCCTCCCTTTTTCATACTGTATTGGGTAGGGATAGGGTGGGGGGAGAAAGAAAAAAGGATTTCCTTTTCCTATCTCACTCTCCAGAATTTCCCTCCAATCCCTTTATATAGCAGCCAGCCCCAACATGAGCCCTTGAGCACTACATAGCACAGTGGGGGAAAGTTTCAGGAGGCTGAAACGTCTTACTAGCTACTCTTGTGCCAGTAGAAATAACAAGGAGTAGGGTTTCCTTGACTTATACTTTTACTCAAGTTGCTTTATGTTCTCAGGTGTGTGCATACATGTAAGGTATGTACAGTTTCCTATATGCATGAACTTTGGCCTATAGCTATGGTGTAACAGGCTACCAAATGCGAAGAGAAAAGTCACTGGAAAAGACCCTGATGCTGGGAAAGATTGAAGGCAAAAGGAGAAGGGGCGGCAGAGGATGAGATGGCTAGATAGCATCACCGATGCAATGAATATGAACTTGAGCACACTCCGGGAGAGAGCGGAGGACAGGAAGGCCTGGCGTGCTGCGGTCCATGGGGTCACGAAGAGTCGGACATGACTGAATGACTGAACAACAACAACAACCAGTATCAGCTGATACCTGTGTACCTTAGGTGCATTCTTCGTGGTAATTTGACTTAGCAATGCTGGTCTATGAGGAACAAGTACTTCTTTGTATCTGGCTGTGTACAAGAAGCCCTGCGGACCTGCCAGTTTGCTCAGAAGTGAGTACGCAGTGCTGCAACAGCATGAAGGGTGGGGGACAACATGAAGGCGGTTGGCCAGGATGCTCATAAACCCCAGCTCACAGCAGCAAAGGGGCAGGGGGTGAGGAAAGAGACACAGATAAATGGGCGGGGAAAGGGAGGTAGTGAGGAGCACCACAAATGGATTGCAGAAGGAAGACAGAAGGACAACAGGTAAGGCAAGTGAAGCCATAGCCCTGAAAAAGAGAGAGGGAAAGGCTGTAGAAGTCTGCTCCAGGGAGGAGATACTGAGACAATTGAGAAGAAGTCACCCCCAAAAGACGCTGGAGAGGAGAGAGAGACAGAGACCTGGTTCACACATAATAAGAAGCCACATTGGGTGAATTTGTTCAGGTGGTTGACAAGCCACCCACAACCCTAAAACAGCCCATGGCTTCTCAGTGGCTTGTCATCCACCCCAACAACCCACCCTCACTGGTTTGTATATAACGAGAAGCTACAGTGACCCCACCCCCCAGCCCTGCCATGGCTTGAATATTCAAAGGCCTGTCTGGCAGTTGTTGCACCAGGCCTTTGGACAGCTTTGCTTTTTCATTCAGACCTCTGAGGAAAGCATTCTGGCAGGCTGGAGAGCAGGCCTTTTGATGAAGCTAGTTGTGCCAGCTTCTTAAAAGGCCCTAGTCAAGTCTGATTTCCCTCGAGCAGGTACGGAGTTGGGGAAAAGGAGATGGTTTTCCTGCTTTGGGGCACTTTGCATCCAGGGTAGCTGCCCTCACATATTGTGGTCTCCTAGCTCTAGCTTCTAGCAATATTCATCTGAGCAACTTTCTGTGATGGTTCTGCCTGCTGATCCAGCTGTTATCCTAACTACGTCTGTCACTGATGCTGTTTCACCTTTGCCACACATTGCCAGAAGTCCACTTCTCTCAAGCTGTAATTTTATCTTTCCCTATGGCGGTGGCCCCTGCATTTATGCCATTGTCATAACAATGCTGGCACAATGACAACTTAGGGATTCCGTTTTTCCTATGAGTTGTTCGCCAATGGGTTTTTGTGGTGCTGGCATAAAGCTTTGGTCTTGGCTAGGGATGGCGTGAGAGTCTGAGGAGGGGGTGGAGTCTGGTGGACTCCCCCTCCCCGCCGACCACCCAGACCCCACTTGCCAGGCCATGGGCAAGTCGCTTGCCCACTCAGCGACTGCAAGGCCATCCATCGCCTTACCAAGCTGCCATTATGTGCAGAAATCACGGCTTGGTTACTTCCACAAATGTAATGTTGTGTCTACGGCTGCCTTAAAGGGGTGATGGCTCAACAGTTAAAGGCCCTTTATGCCTGTAATATCTTAATATCTTAAGGAGTGCCTCCAGCAGCACCAGACAGGCCGCTTAACAAGATCAGCCTCGGATGGCCTTCTCTCTGTCCCATCAGCCAGGACAGCTAGACTGGTGGGGACGAGGGAGAGGGCCTTTTCTGTAGTGGCCCCCACTCTGTGGAACTCCCTCCCTAGGGAACTCCGTCATGCCCCCTCTTTAATGAGCTTCCATCGTGCATTAAAAACGTGGTTGTTCAGGCAGGCATTTGGGGTGGGTTAGGGTATTTTAGAAAATGTTTTTATTGTAGAATTTTATTGTTTTATTGTATGTTGTACATCGCCCAGAGTGGCTGGGTGACCAGCCAGATGAGCGATTAATAAATTAAATAATAAATAAATAAACATTAGATATGCAGAAGTAAGTGAGCTGTGATATCTGCGCACAATTGCAGCTCAGTAAGGTGACAGACAGCCTCGCAACACTTTCGCGGGTGGTCACCGAGTCATCCTGTAGTTCCCACAGCGCAGCTCATGGGAGCTGCCAGCGATGGTGGCTCATCCATCGCCCAAAGGGACCAGACAGAGGGGAGTCATAGAATCATAGAATACTAGGGTTGGAAGGGGCCTACAAGGCCATCGAGTCCAACCCCCTGCTCAATGCAGGAATCCAAGTCAGAGCATCCCTGACAGATGGCTGTCCAGCCTCGTCTTGAACGCCTCCTGTGTGGGAGAGCCCACCACCTCCCTAGGCCATTGGTTCCATTGTCGTGTTGCTCTAACAGTCAGGACATTTTTCCTGATGTTCAGCTGGAATCTGGCTTCCTGTAACTTGAGCCCATTGTTCCATGTCCTGCACTCTGGGATGATCAAGAAAAGATCCTGGCCTTCCTCTCTGTGACAGCCTTTCAAGTACTTGAACAGCACTACCATATCTCCCCTCAGTCTTCTCTTCTCAAGGCTAAACATGCCCAGTTCTTTCAGTCTCTCTTCATAGGGCTTTGTTTCCAGTCCCCTGATCATCTTTGTTGTCCTCCTCTGAACCCTCTCCAATTTGTCTGCATCCTTCTTAAAGTGTGGTGCCCAGAACTGGACACAGTACTCCAGATGAGGCCTAACCAGTGCTGAGTAGAGGGGAACCAGTACTTCCCGGGATTTGGAAGCCATGCTTCTATTATTGCAGCCCAAAGTAGCATTTGCCTTTTTTGCAGCCACATCACATTGTTCGCTCATATTTAGCTTGTGATCGACAACAATTCCAAGATCCTTCTTGCCTGTAGTGTTGTTGAGTCACATATCCCCCATCTTGTAACTGTGCATTTGGTTTCTTTTTCCTAGGTGCAGAACTTGGCATTTATCCCTATTTTCTGCCCAGCGCTCCAGTCTATCAAGATCACTTTGAATTTTGATCTAGGGATGGAGTCCATCCATCCCTAGTCTTGGCCTGCTCTGGCCATGTCTCCAAGGCTGGTTACACTTTCAATCAGTTTTGCTGTTCCAGGAGTCACACTGGGGCCCCAATTAGTTATCCCGATGGGGATTGTTGTTGTTCAGTCGTTAAGTCATGTCCGACTCTTCGTGACCCCATGGACCATAGCACGCCAGGCCTTCCTGTCCTGCGCTCTCTCCCGGAGTGTGCTCAAGTTCATATTCATTGCATCGGTGATGCTATCTAGCCATCTCATCCTCTGCCGCCCCCTTCTCCTTTTGCCTTCAATCTTTCCCAGCATCAGAGTCTTTTCCAGGGAGTTTTCTCTTCGCATTAGGTGGCCAAAATATTTCAGCTTCAGTTTTAGTTTCAGTATCTGTCCTTCCAATGAGCAGTGAGGGTTGATTTCTTTTAGGATTGACTGATTTGACCTCTTTGCAGTCCAGGGGACTTGTAAGAGTCTTCTCCAGCACTACATTTCGAAAGCATCAATTCTTCGGCGCTCAGCCTTCCTTATAGTCCAGCTCTCACAGCCATACGTTGCTACTGGGAAAACCATAGCTTTGATTAGATGGACCTTTGTCGGCAAGGTGATGTCTCTGCTTCTTACTATGCTGTCTAGCTTTGCCATAGCTTTCCTCCCCAGGAGCAAGCGTCTTTTAATTTCATGGCTACAGTCACCATCTGCGGTGATCTTGGAGCCCAAGAAAATAAAATCTGTCACTGCTTCCATTTCTTCCCCTTCTATATGCCAGGAAGTGATGGGGCCAGATGCCATGATCTTAGTTTTTTTTAATGTTGAGTTTCAGACCAGCTTTTGCACTCTCCACTTTCACCCTCAACAAGAGGCTCTTTCAATCCTCTTCGCTTTCTGCCATTAGGGTGGTATCGTCTGTGTATCTGAAGTTGTTGATAATTCTCCCGGCAATCTTAATTCCGACCTGTGATTCATCCGACCTGTGATTCATCCAACCTGGCGTTTCTCATGATGTACTCTGCATATAAGTTAAATAAGCAGGGTGACAATATGCAGCCTTGTCATACTCCTTTCCCAATTTTGAACCAATCGGTTGTTCCATGTCTGGTTCTTACTGTTGCTTCTTGACCCTCGTACAGGTTTCTCAGGAGACAGGTAAGGTGGTCTGGTACTCCCATCTCTTTAAGAATTTGCCAGAGTTTGTTGTGATCCACACAATCAAAGGCTTTAGCGTAGTCAATGAAGCAGAAATAGACGTTTTTCTGGAATTCTCTTGCTTTCTCCATGATGCAGCGAATGTTGGTGATTTGATCTCTAGTTCCTCTGCCTCTTCGAATCCCAGCTTGTACTTCCAGTAGTTCTCGGTAGTTCACATACTGCTGAAGCCTAGCTTGTAGGATTTTGAGCATAACCTTGCTGGCATTTTAATGAGCACAATTGTATGGTAGTTTGAACACTCTTTGGCATTGCCCTTCTTTGGAACTGGAATGTAAACTGATCTTTTCCAGTCTTGTGGCCACTGTTGAGTGTTCCAAATGTGTTGGCATATTGAGTGCAGCACTTTAACAGCATCATCTTCTAGGATTTTAAATAGCTCAGCTGGAATACTGTCATCTCCGCTAGCTTTGTTGTTAGTAATGCTTCGTAAGGCCCACTTGACTTCACTGTCTAGGATGTCCGGCTCAAGTTCTGACATTCCGGGTTCCTAAACAATATTGTTCTTTACAGCATCGGATTTTCTTTTCACCACCAGACACATCCACAGCTGAGTGTCCTTTCGGCTTTGGCCCAGCCGCTTCACTCTTTCTGGTGCTACTTGGAAATTCCCTCTGCTCTTCCCCAGTAGTATATTGGACACCTTCCGACCTGAGGGGCTCATCTTCCGGCGTCATCTCTTTTAGCCTTGTGATACGTTCCATGGGGTTTTCTTGGCAAGAATACTGGAGTGGGTTGCCATTTCCTTCTCCAGTGGACCACATTTTGTCAGAACTCTCTGCCATGACCTGTCCATCTTGGGTGGCCCTGCACAGCATAGCTTATGGCGTCACTGAGTTACGCAAGCCCCTTTGCCACAACACGGCAGTGATCCATGAAGGGGCCGATGGCGATACATCACTTCATTTAGGTGATTGTCTTTTGCCAGACACCAGGGAAAAGATATGGAAGGTGAATATACTGACACATTCACACTTTTATTTAGGGAAGCAGAGGTTAAGCAAAAGGTCAGGGATTGAGCCAAAGATCAGAAGCAGTTTAAAAAGAAGAAAATGGACAAGAAATTGGATAACTGTATATAGATATAGATATATAATCAATCTGAATGATATTGTGGGTGTGCATTGTGTGTATTCCAGGGGAGGTTAAATATTTTGACATAGTTGGACATTATTTATGAGAGCTTTATGGAATTTGCTGGTCCCATATAGCTCCAATATGATGAAAACGTTTGTACATGGGCCACAGTACAACCCGTATTTATTTATTTATTTATTTATCGCTCCACATCAGAAGATTTTACAGTGGTGAACAACATGGTAAAAGAATAAAACAGCAGGTTAAATGAGTTAAAACATTTTTTAAAAAGACAAACCCCAACAAAGTGGAATTTAACAAATCACGGCTGGTCAGGAAGGCCTCTTGAAATAACATCTTCAGGAGGCACCAGAAGGAACACAATGTTGGTGCCTGCCTGACCTCTAAAGGTAGGGATTTCCACAGGAAGGGGGCCACCACACTGAAGGCTCTTTTCCTGGTGGGCTCCAACCGGGCCATGGATCCATGCGGAACCATCAGGAACATGCCCTCTGATGACCTCAGTGACCAGGCAGGCTGGTAAAGAAGGAGGCACTCTCTCAGGTATCCTGGTCCCAAGTTGTTTACGGCTTTGTACACTAGTACTAATACCTTAAACCTGGCCCAGTAGTGAATCGGCAGCCAGTGCTGTTCCCTCAGCAGAGGAGTTACATGCTGAAAAGGGGCAGCTCCTGACAACAGCTGAGCTGCTGCATTCTGCACTTGCTGTAGCTTCCGGACAAGCCTCAAGAGCAGCCCCACATAGAGCGCGTTGCAGTAATCCAGTCTTGAGGTTACTAATGCCTGTACCACCATGGTCAAGCTATCCCTGTCCAGGAGAGGCCGTAGCTGGCAAACCAGCCGAAGCTGGTAAAAGGCACTCTGAGCCGCCGCGACCACTTGGGCCTCCAGCGACAATGATGGATCTAGGAGTACCCCCAGACTACGGACCCGATCTTTCAGAGGGAGTGCCACCCCATCCAGAACAGGCAATGAGCCTATCTCTCTGACCAGGGAACCACTCACCCACAGGGCTTCCATCTTGCCAGGATTCAGCTTCAGTTTATTGGCCCTCATCCAGCCCATTAGTGATTCTAGGCACTGATTCAGGACTCACACAGCCTCTCCTGATTCAGATGTCACAGGAAGGTAGAGCTGCGTGTCATCAGCTGTGCCCCAGACACATACTGAAGATACTGCTTCATCAGACATCGTGCAAGTAGCATGTGTCCACCTCAAAAGAGACAGAAAATATCTAGATACAGGCAAGGGCAGAGCATGAGAACATCCCAACTGAAAATACTGAGGCAGCTACCAGAACTGTACAACTTATCTGAACAGCAGGAAAAGCTGGATATAGGGAACTACATATCAGAAGCAAATACTCTGTCAGATGTGTTAAAATTTGAGCTGCTTACACAGTGCTGGACCCCTACAGAAACACATGACTTCAGGCATGATAGTATGGGTCCAGGGGGCGATCTACATTGCGCCCGTCATTGCAATGAATTGGGTGTCCTGTCGGGTTAAACGCTCTTGCATTAAAACGTGATTATCCACACTCACCCATTTTCCACATTGTGGTGCTTCATTGAATGCGTGAGCTCAGTTCACACTCGAGCACTGTGCTGTTTTCCTGCTCTTAAAGATGGAGGCTCTCATTGGAGGATCAGAAACTCTTCCTGTTTCTGCTGATTCCATGCCCACCATGCTCACAGCTCTCGGCGGCCCCATGTCATCTTCTGGCTACTGATCACATAGCTTCCTCAGCACTCAATGTTTCCTTGGCAACAAGCAAAGGGCTGGATGTGCGCATGCTTGTCTGATCTCGGAAGCTAAGCAGTGTCGGTCCCGGTCAGTGCTTGGATGGGAGACCGCCTGGGAATCAGACTTGCTGTACTGAGCAGGGGGGTTGTTCTATCCCTTCAAATGAGACTAAGTTTTACCCCCTTCGGCTTAAAAAAAAAAAAATTAAGGTGTTATCTTCGAAGAATCGTGCCTTCTCTGTGATTTTTTTTTTCTAATTCAGGCATGATCTTCGAAAATTCAAAGATTTGAAGCTTTAAATCTTTGAAGATGCCAGATCAGTTCAGAATAAGACCTCTATCATCCATGATTTAATAGTGGATGAGGCAGCCGATCTGGCATGCATAACTGAGACCTGGGTGGGTGAGCAGGGAGGAGTTAGTCTCTCCCAGCTCTGCCCACCGGGGTATTTGGTTCAGCATCAGGGAAGACCTGAAGGCCAGGGAGTGGGGGTTGCTGTGGCCTATTTTATTTGTTTGTTTGTTTGTTTGTTTATTTATTAAATTTATTAATTGCCCATCTGGCCGGTCACCCAGCCACTCTGGGCGATGTACAACAATAAAAACAGTATACACAATAAAATTCAACATTAAAAACATCACATTTCTAAAATTACCCTAGCCCACCCCAAATGCCTGCCTGAACAACCATGTTTGTAATGCATGGCGGAAGCTCATTAAAGAGGGGGCATGACGGAGTTCCCTAGGGAGGGAGTTCCACAGTGTGGAGGCCACCACAGAGAAGGTCCTCTCCCTCATCCTCACCAGTCTAGCTGTCCTGGCTGATGGGACAGAGAGAAGGCCATCCGAGGCTGATCTTGCTGAGCGGCCTATCTGGTGTTGCTTGAGGCGCTTCTTGAGATAGGCTGGGCCAGAGCTGTATAGGGTTTTAAAGGTCAAAACCAACACCATGAATTTGGCCCAGAAAACAACTGGTAGCCAGTGCATCTCCTTCAGCACTGGAGTGATGTGATCTTGCTGGCGGCTGCCTTTAATCAGGCGACCCGCTGCGTTCTGTACCAGCTGCAGCTTCTGAACCATCTTCAAGGGTAATCCCACGTAGAGTGCATTACAGTAGTCTAGACGAGAGGAGACCAGGGCATGTACTACCGATGGGAGCAGATGGTTGGGAGGGAAGGGGCGCAGCCACCGTATCAGATGGAGTTGGTACAGTGCTGTCCAGCTCACAGCTGACACCTGAGCTTCCATGGACAGCTGGGAGTCCAAAATGACCCCCAGGCTGTGGACCTGGTCTTTCAAGGGTAACCATACCCCATTCAACACCAGATCAACATCCCCCAACCTCCTCTGGTCTCCCACCAAAAGTACCTTGGTCTTGTCAGGGTTCAACTTCAGCTTATTCCTCCCTATCCAGCCACTCACCGTCTCCAGACATTTGGACAGGGATTCTACGGCCAACCTTGGTGAAGATTTTGGGGAGAGCCAGGGCGTGCAGGAGAAGCTGCCACCATTGGGGAAGAGGCGTGCCTGCTGCTGCCGGGCCTGCTGCTGCGGCTGCCGCCGCCACCACCAACACCAGGCCTTCCCTGCGGACTTCTGCCTGGCAGACCACCAGTCCCTGCAGGACCGAGCCAGCTGTGCTGCTTCCACCTGCCCCTTCCTGGAGGAGCTACATAAGCTGGCTGGCTGAGGTGGCCTGGAAGAGCAAGGGGCTGCAGGAGAAGCTGCCACCATTGGGGAAGAGGCATGCCTGCTGCTGCTGCCGCCGCCGCCGCCACCGCCGCCGCCGCCACCACTGCCAACAATACCAGGACTTCCCTGCGGAATTCTGCCAGGCAGACCGCCAGTCCCTGCAGAACCAGGCCCCCAGGTACCGAGCCAGCTGTGCTGCTTCCACCTGCCCCTTCCAGGAGGGGCTACATAAGCTGGCTGGCTGAGGTGGCCTGGGAGAGCCAGGGCCTGCAGGAGAAGCTGACACCACTGGGAAGAGGCGTGCCTGCTGCCGGGCTGCTGCCGCCGCCGCCGCCACCACCACCACCAGGCCTTCCCTGCGGACTCCTGCCTGGCATTATTTTTAAGGGGATTTTTAATTGTTTTTGTTTTGTTTTGTTTAATTTCTGGGGGATTTTAGGGGGGCATGTGTCCACCTGATGGAGGCAGTGGGGGGACTGTTGGGGGCCAGAACATACTGAGGCTGGGCACAAGGTGCTGGTGGAGCGCTAGGGGCAGGCCATGCCAGGTAAGGGGAACAAGGGAGAGATATGTAGTATCTGTCCCCTGCTCCGGGCCTGTCCAGAGCCAAAGGATGGCTGGGGGAGGCGTGACCCCATCTTCTGGCCTTGGTTTGCTGCTCTGCAATGCCAGGTCTGTTACCCAGAAAACTTCCCTCATCCATGACATGATCCTGGATGAGGGTGCAGACCTGGCATGTATTACAGAGACCTGGCTGGCCGAGGCTGCTGCTCCAACCCTTGCGGCCATGTGTCCAGCTGGATTTTCATATGCACAGCAGCCGAGGGCTGGGGATCGGGGAGGGGGAGTGGCTGTTATCTACTGAGAGTCCTTGGTCTTCACCAGACCCCCTCTCCGGGACACCAAGGTTGCTGAGTGCATGTACTGGAGGTTGGGCCCGAAGGGCAGTCTGGGGATTCTCCTCGTGTACCGTCCACCCCGCTGCACGACTGACTTCCTGGCTGAGGTGCTTGAAGTGGTCTCTGATGTGCGTGTACAGTCCCCTAACTTATTGGTGTTGGGGGACTTCAATGTACATTCGGAGGCCATCCTCACAGGAGCACCTCGGGACTTCATGGAGACTATGGCTTCCTGGGAGCTGCACCATATTCTAACTGGGCCCACCCATGTAGCCGGTCATGCACTAGACCTTGTGTTTGTTTCTGGAGAAGCGGGGAGTGATCTGGAAGTCAGGGGTATATCCACTATCCCCTTGTCATGGTCAGATCACTATCTGGTGACATTGGACTTCTCGGTTCCACAACCCCTCCGCAGGGGTGGAGGACCCATTAAAATGGTCCGCCCCAGGCGTCTTATGGATCCAAATGGATTCCTGAACGCGCTTGGGGATTCTCTGGGGCATGCCAACGGCCACTCGGTCGAGACCCTGGTGGGTGGGTGGAATGCCGCAATCACTGGGGCATTAGATCAGGTGGCTCCGAAACGCCCTCTCCCCCTGAACAGGGCTCGGACTGCACCATGGTTCAATCCGCGGTTACGAGCTCTGAAACAGGAGGTGAGACGGCTAGAGCGCCGGTGGCGGAAGTCTCGCTCCAAAGGCGATCAGAGATGGGCTAGAGCTGTATCTTCAGCCTACCACATGGTGGTGAAGGTAGCAAAAAAGGAATATTATGCTGCCTCTATCGCGTCTGCAGAGTGCTGTCCCAGGAGCCATTTCGGACTTGAAAAATCCGGAAAAATCAGGTTATCTCTAATCTTTTACAAAGTGGGATAAAGATCAGAAAGCATGGGAGATGCCCTGGAGGTTGACAGTGTCATGCAAAGGATGCGAAAACCTCCGTGAGTGACCAATCATGAATGTGCAATAAAAGCCTCATGTACAAATGTTCTCTGTCCTGTCAGTGAGTCCCAAGACTATAGGGAGAACATGCTCTTGTCCTCTGTGCCATTCTAGGAGACCTAGGGTGGAGTAAAGAAAAGCATAATCTTATTTAGGGAACTGAGATTAGTTAAAGATATAACTTCTTACAGTGACAGTATACAACTTATTGATCACATCTAATCTTTTATAATATTAGTATACATTATAAGTAAATAAGGTTGTGTTAAAATGTTTTTCCCCTTTTAAATAATTCTCCATGTCTGTTTATCCTATATGTAAAGCCTACTGTACTATTGATTGTGTATTAACCAGAAGGTTTTGTGTGTCTGAGGTTTGGCAGGTTTCATCCCTGTCCCTTCAAATGTTTTTCAAATGTTATCGATTTCTGATAAAAAGGAAAAAGGATGAAGTTGTTTATTCACTTTGGCGTGTGAAGACATGAATCCTTAGATGCTTCAAAATGAGGTTCTGATATGGATTCGACTTGAAACACATTTTCTGAGCCAAACCAACCCATATTCTGAAGTGCTGAAGCAGGTTCAAAACAGAAACTTGCCTTCAGTGCACACCCCTAGTAATCACAGGCTGTTACGGGCATCTACTGACTACTGCCTGTGACATCATCATTCTCTCCCTGCCCAAGCCTGTGCCACTTTTATACTTTTTTTTTTTAAAGAAAATATCAAACACTTCAGGGGGCACCTTAAAGACTAACACATTTATAATAGCATAAGCTTTCAACTGAAGTCCACTTCATAAGATGGGGGAAAAGATTTTCTTTAATACTTTGGAGGACAGACATTAAAGCAATGATACCTTACTCATATTAATTAATGTGGATCACATGAGTATTATCGCTGTCAGACTTACTCTGAATGAAAGACATTGAAAAGGATATCCAAAGCATTGTAAACAACATACAAAATACATTCCAGGCTGAGAGTGCACTAGCAATTATCAAAATATTCTCTGTATTGATGAAAGTAATCCTCTTCGGCTAGACAGAGGAGTTTAATCTTTCTTCCACATCTGTGTGTAAACTGTAAGGGGATTTCCACCTCTTTTTCATTGCTACATCTCCTGTGTACACTGTCGTGTGACTGTCATTGCTCCAGTTTTGAGTGGCATTGGCTTCAGATGAAAGCATCTGTAACTGTTTCAGCACTGAGTTTTGTAACAGGGACAGAACTCTGAACTCTGAGCAGAAGCAGGCAACTTTGGCTTGGTTCTTTTAGGTCCCAAGTCAAAGCAGGGTTCCCTACTTTGTCATCAACTCTGTTTCAGAGACACAGAGAAAATGCACATGCGTGTGCAGACCCAATGTCTCCGAAAATAAATACAAACAAACATCTTATTTAATTTTGATTCTCTAAATGCTGCAGGAGGAGGGGGAGGAGGGAGTGCAGTTAGGTGACTGACATGTTCATCTTCTAATCATTTTACCAGTGACTCCAATCAATGTGCTTCATGTGATGCATTGTCTTTCCCTAAAATTTTCTGCAGCTTCTCACATCTCTCAGTCTGCCTGCAGGGCAATTTAGTGGAAGGACCTTGGCTAGCTTAGGGTGCAATCTCATACATGTTTAGACAGAACGAAGTCCAATAACTCCCAGTGTTCCCCAGCCAGCCATGAACTTTTCCCCTTAAATTCCTGTTTTCTTGGGCGATTCTCTCTGAAATTCTCAGTTGCAAAAGTTAAAAACCGAAGTGTTGGATTCCCTTTGCTATTAATTTTGGATAAGATATGACTTATTATGATTCCCACCCGCTTTTCTCGTGAAATTCTGTCCTTTCTAATTCCAGTGGAATGAATTTACTCTTATTCCCTGAGCAAGAGTAAAGCCAAGCTTTGTTCCTTGTGTCACGTTGTGGTCGTGCACACCCTTGTCCCACCCGTTTGTTCTGCGTGTCTTCTCTTGCTGCTTCCTCTCATGGTTATGGGAGGCAGGCAGTTGAATCCAACATGCCATTCCCCCTTGGAAAAGTGATTTCTGTGTTCCACAATCCTCTTCTTACATTTTTAAGTAATGTATTAGATATGTTGGTGTTGTTTGGTCTTGTGTAGGGATGTCAGAGAATTCTGCCCGAATTTTAAATGGGATCGAATTCTGACAAATCCGGTCCACGGAAGCCTCCTCAGAACGGGGCAGCCCAGTCGACCCAGACTGGAGCTCACGCGGACCCATTATTTTTTTGTTCGCCAAATGGCAGATTTTACTAAAATACTCACGAAAAGAAATCCATAAATTGGAAATGGAGGAAGAAGAACGCGAATGACTTTACCCTTTTTGAGAGGCATTTTCCCGAGGCTTTCTTTCGCTGGGGCTGAGTCGCAAAGTCCACGGAAATCCTCCATCTTTTCTGTTTATTGTCTGTGGAGGTGAGGTCAGGTGAGGTGAGGTCAGGACAGCTCCGGTGAGGTCAGGTGAGGGGAGGTCAGGACAGCTCCGGAGAGGTCAGGTGACCAGAAGTTATGTGGGGAATCCCCACGAAAGGCGTTACTCTTATGGAGACTGATGGTGGGTGCACGAAAAGGATTTTTTGGCGGTACTTATGGAATTATTTACGTAAGTTCGGGGAGCTGGAAAAAACCAGGGGAATCCGGGGCATGCGGACGGCAGAACGGGGCGGCCCTCGGCTCTGCGGAATCCTTGCGGAGCGGAGCCGCTCCGCGAGGATTCTGGGGGGGAGGAATGGATTGCCTCCCCCCCGCAGATTACCCACCAGAACGGACAGTGGGGAATCCGTACATCCCTAGCCTTGTGCAGTGGAGGTGGTGGCACCTGCCTCTTCTCCTGGACCTCCTTCAGCTCCGCAAGCAAGAGAGCATGTCACCTCATGCTGGGGATATGGTGCCCTTCACCTTAGGGTCACATACATGGTTGCTATTGCCAACACGTATGTCTTTCCTGATGCCAAAGGGCTTGAAGACTACCGCCACATGAACTCAGTGTGAAGGACGACCCACCCAGACCCTCCCTTCTTGGTTCATGATGCAAGAGCTCCATCAGGCAGCTGAACCTGACAGACTCCACCAGGCAGGCAGGATGGCTGGTCAGGTCGTTCAAACATCCCACCCAGCGGAGTTGGTGAACTGTGGTAGTGTTGAGGAGGTGGCGAAGTCCTCCACACACAGCACCTCCTTCACAGGGGCATTGAGCACTGGCAGGCTGGCGGTATCCTCACAGCTGGGGCAAACCTGTGATGGGGTGACATTTGGCTGCCACTAGGGATGGCACCCGACTGGGTCCGAGAGTCTGTCGGGCTCCCCCATGCCCGCCGAGCCTCTGGCCTCACTCGCCTCTGCTCACATCGTCCTGGATGTTCCCCACAATCACCTGGACCCGTCCATGAGCGCCCGCCATCTTGCCAAGCTCTTATGGGAGAAAGGAGGCCATTAAAATGTGCCTATTTCAATATGCACAAATTCGGGTTGGGAAAGGCTGATCTACACAATATTAGAGGCATAAATGCCCCATTTACGCCTCTAATATTTCATATATCAAGGAATCAGCCTCAGCTGGGAGGTGTGGGGGAGTGGGACGGGACAGCCTTAGGTAGTGGTGAGTGAAAAGCTCTCTGCATATACCCAAGGAGGCACTGAGCCTGAAAAGAGACTTCTTGATTTTTATTACAGAAGAGGAACAAGGAAGCAGAAGTCCTGCAATAAAAACAATGGTGCCCATTAGGTATGTATGTGTGTAAGGATGTATTAAAACTGGTGTGGCAGTGGCAGGCAGCAATTTCCCAACCTCCTTACTTCACATAATTCCACACAGCAACTACTACTACACAGTCAGCATCTCTCTCTCTCTCTCTCTCTCTCTCACACACACACACACACACACACACTAAATGCATGTTCCTGCCCCTTCCTCATTAGCACTGTTTTTAAAAAAACCTAACTTTGTAACAATATTTCTGAGGTATCATGGGATTTCATGTTTCTCTTCCTGTAGGAGAGGTTCTGTCAGTCACAGTCACAAAGTTCCTCCCTAGGCATGCTTACTCACAGGTGAGATGAAGGACACTTGGCATATGCTCATCGAAGTTTTATAGATCTTAATTTATTCATTAAACTGTCCCCCTGCACCAATGTGCAACAAAACATATACTCTTGTTTGTAATCAGTTAGAGGGTGGAGCTGTTCAGTAAGTTTTTGAAGACTGTATATTTCCCATTCACATTAAAAAACACGCACACTGTGCTAAGATCCACAACACAAACCCTGTTTACTCAGAAGGAACTCCTATTGAGTCCAGTGAGACTGATTCCCAAGTAATCTTGTGTTACCGTGCCGCTCAGCTATAGACTTGGCCCGGCACCCTCCGTGAATAATACTGGCAGCCGCAAGTGTGGTGCCTTTAAGAATGCTTGACTTCACAGCCAGAATTGTGAGATAGGGGCTACAAGACTTGCTGGCAAATGCACGATAACGAGACAGTGAGATAGGGGTGTAGGTATTGCCAGACAAAAGTACTATTTCATTTTAATGTGTTACTTTTCTAAAAGAGGAGCACACCTACACTTTGCAGGGATGGCCACCAGAGTGTAGTGGTGGGCAAGGTGAAGTAAATGCCGTGAGGTAGCTCCGAACCCTGACGGCCAGCCCTGAAATGGCAGAAACATCGGGTAAACACAGGCGGGGAAAACATTGGGAAAACACCCCTTGATCGGGTCAGTGAGTTCACAGCCAGGTGAAAGACTCACCCCTGGGCAGGGCAATCATGCTAGAGTAAATGCCGAGGGTGGTGCACACCACAACAGAAGCGCAGGCAAGCTGAATTAAGGAAAACAATCAGACTAAAAATTGTCTCAGAAGAACCAGTTTTTCGGTGCAAAACTCTGGGGTGGCTGCGAGATGGCCACGATGTCATGTGCCCTGAAGGACCGTTGAATGCAGCAACCTCACAGTAAACCACTCATGGAGACACTCCCAAGGTTTCACAACTTTGCCAAGTTGAGAAACCACTCCACTGGATGGAGCAGACATTTACCTAAAATACCCACTTTTGTATTTCGTGGATGACTCTGATGATCAAACCCTTTGTTTTCAGGCAGGAAGTGCAATCTTAATACGTATGAGTTTTTGTGTTAGTTGTGTGTTTTAGTCATGATGTCAAAGTCTTAGTTTAAGTTTTGTGCAGTGAGTGTGCCAGTTTGTGGATTGGTCCCAGTCATGGCTGATGGGCTTATACAATGTAGGTCCTCACTACTGAATTCCTTGGACCCTTGGCCACCCAGGTCCTTGCAAGTGTTCCAACTGATCTCTCTCTTTGCACATTTAGACAGAAAAAAAGACCTACAACTCCACTGTTCCCCAGCCAGCATGCATAGGACCATGTCCTTAATTGCTGTTCTCTCCAATCGCTGATCAAAGATAAGAACAGGCTTTCCCTGCTTAATGCTGAAGAAACCCTCCTCCCTCACCCAGTGACCCCAACTAGATTGCTGTTCCCAGAACTGCCTACAGTGCTCTTTTTTCCAGATCCCAGCAGGTATGGGGAAACGTGGGTGTGGGGCACACAGATCACACCTCAGGGGCACAAGTAGCCACAGAGTGTGCATCCTTCCCCAAATGGTAACCTTGATACACCCATTGTACTTCATTCATGGAAAATTTGAGTGAGAGAGTTCCCTGATTTCATATCACAGCATGTCTAGGGAGGAACTTTGTGACTGTGACTGACAGAACCTCTCCTACAGGAAGAGAGACATGAAATCCCATGATACATCAGAAATATTGTTACAAAGTTGGGGTTTTTTTCTAAAGGTTTTGTTTTCCTCACTACATTTTATTCGCAAGGCACATAATTTCCATCTTAATGGAAGATGGAAAAAATTTCTAATTCAGACCATTTTCACTGGATCTATCTGAGCTGGTGACTATTAGGTCAACACAGTTTGGGGTACTGGATATCCTGGAGCCATTTTCTAGGAATGGCACCAATCTGGAAAGGAGCTGGACTGACTGTTGATGCAAATACTCTCTCCTCCTTTGGCCTGGGACAGCTCTCAGGAAGGCAAAAGGTAAAACTGGATTACTGCAGTACGTTGTACGTTGGGCTACCATTGCAGACAGTTAGTAACTTCAGGTTACTAACTGGGACTGGCCAATTCAACCATGTAACACCAGTGCTTCATCAGCTGCACTGGCTTCCAATCATTTTCTGAAGCCAATTCAAGGTGTTGGTGTTGACCTCTAAAGCCCTAAACGGCTTGGAATCAAGAGTATCTCATGGCATGCCTCCTACCGCATGTTCCTGCTTGAACCGTTAAGTCATCTCCAGGGGCCCTCTTCCAGTTGTCCCCACAAAAGCAAGCTAGGCAGGTGGCTACAAGAGAGAGGGTCTTCTCAGTGGTGGCACCCCACTTATGGAATAAACTCCCCAAAGTTTATAAACCCCAAATAAATTCTCCTGGCACCTAAGCTGTTACCTTTCCGGCACCAGGCAAAGATCTTCCTTTTCTCCCAGGCATTTTTAGAGACTTTGTTGTTGTTGTTGTTGTTCAGTCGTTCAGTCGTGTCCGACTCTTCGTGACCCCATGGACCATAGCACGCCAGGCCTTCCTGTCCTGCGCTCTCTCCCGGAGTGTACTCAAGTTCATATTCATAGCATCGGTGATGCTATCTAACCATCTCATCCTCTGTCGTCCCCTTCTCCTTTTGCCTTCAGTCTTTCCCAGCATCAGGGTCTTTTCCAGAGAGTTTTCTCTTCGCATTAGGTGGCCAAAATATTTGAGCTTCAGCTTCAGTATCTGTCCTTCCAATGAGCACTCAGGGTTGATTTCCTTTAGGATGGACTGATTTGACCTCCTTGCAGTCCAGGGGACTCGTAAGAGTCTTCTCCAGCACCAAAGTTCGAAAGCATCGATTCTTTGGCGCTCAGCCTTCCTTATAGTCCAGCTCTCACAGCCATACATTACTACTGGGAAAACCATAGCTTTGATTAGACGGACCTTTGTCGGCAAGGTGATGTCTCTGCTTCTTACTATGTTGTCTAGGTTTCCCATAGCTTTCCTCCCCAGGAGCAAGCATCTTTTAATTTCATGGCTACAGTCACTGTCTGTGGTGATCTTGGAGCCCAAGAAAGTAAAATCTGTCACTGCTTCCATTTCTTCCCCTTCTATATGCCAGGAAGTGATGGGGCCAGATGCCATGATCGTTGTTTTTTTAATGTTGAGTTTCAAACCAGCTTTTGCACTCTCCTCTTTCACCCTCAACAAGAGGCTCTTGAGATCCTCTTTGCTTTCTGCCATTAGGGTGGTATCGTCTGCATATCGGAGGTTGTTGAGAATTCTCCCAGCAATCTTAATTCCGACCTCTGATTCATCCAACCTGGCGTTTCTCATGATGTACTCTGCATATAAGTTAAATAAGCAGGGTGACAATATGCAGCCTTGTCGTACTCCTTTCCCAATTTTGAACCAATCGGTTGTTCCATGTCTGGTTCTTACTGTTGCTTCTTGACCCTCGTACAGGTTTCTCAGGAGACAGGTAAGGTTGTCTGGTACTCCCATCACTTTAAGAATTTGCCACATTTTGTTGTGATCCACACAATCAAAGGCTTTAGCGTAGTCAATGAAGCAGAAAGAGACGTTTTTCTGGAATTCTCTTGCTTTCTCCATGATCCAGCGAACGTTGGCGATTTGATCTCTAGTTCCTCTGCCTCTTCGAAACCCAGCTTGTACTTCCGGTAGTTCTTGGTTCGCATACTGCTGAAGCCTAGCTTGTAGGATTTTGAGCATAACCTTGCTGGCTTGTGAAATGAGCGCAATTGTACGGTAGTTTGAACACTCTTTGGCATTGCCCTTCTTTGGAATTGGAATGTAAACTGACCTTTTCCAGTCTTGCGGCCATTGTTGAGTGTTCCAAATTTGTTGGCATATTGAACGCAGCACTTTAACAGCATCATCTTTTAGGATTTTAAATAGCTCAGCTGGAATACTGTCATCTCCGCTAGCTTTGTTTTTACTAATGCTTCCTAAGGCCGACTTGACTTCACTCTCGAGGATGTCCGGCTCAAGTTCAGTGACCGCACTATCATGGCTATCAGGGACATTCAGATCTTTCCTGTATAGTTCTTCTGTGTATTCTTGCCACCTCTTCTTAATCTCATCCGCTTCTGTTAGGTCCCTGCCTTCTTTGTCCTTTATCATGCCCGTCTTTGCACAAAACGTTCCCTTGAGATCTCCAATTTTCTTGAAGAGATCTCTAGTCTTTCCCATTCTGTTGTTTTCCTCGATTTCTTTGCATTGTTCATTTAAGAAGGCCTTCTTGTCTCTCCTTGCTATTCTCTGGAACTCTGCATTCAGTTGGATATATCTTCCCCTTTCTCCCTTGCTTTTCGCTTCCCTTCTTTCCTCAGCTACTTGTAAAGCCTCCTCAGACAGCCACTTGGCTTTCTTGCATTTCTTTTTCTTTGGGATGGATTGAGTTGCTGCCTCCTGAACAATGTTACGGACCTCCGTCCATAGTTCCTCAGGCACTCTGTCTATCAGGTCTAATCCCTGAAATCTATTCCTCACCTCCACTGTATATTCATAAGGGATATGATTGAGGTCATACCTGAATGGTTTAGTGGTTTTCCCTACATTCTTCAATTTAAGCTGAAATTTTGCAACCAGAAGCTCATGATCTGAGCCACAGTCAGCTCCAGGTCTTGTTTTTACTGACTGTATAGAGCTTCTCCATCTTTGACTGCAAAGGACATAATCAATCTGATTTTGATATTGACCATCTGGTGATGTCCATGTGTAGAGTCGCTTCTTGCGCTGTTGGAAAAGAGTGTTTGCTATGATCAGCATGTTCTCTTGGCAAAACTCTATTAGCTTTTGTCCTGCTTCATTTTGTACACCAAGGCCATGCCTGCCTGTTATCCCAGTGATTTCTTGACTTCCTACTTTAGCATTCCAATCCCCTATGATGAAGAGGACATCTTTTTTGGGTGTTAGTTCTAGAAGGTGTTGTAGGTCTTCATAGAACCGATCAACCTCAGCGTCTTCAGCATCAGTGGTTGGGGCATAGACTTGAATTACTGTGATGTTGAATGGTTTGCCTTGGATTCGTACTGAGATCTTTCTATCATTTTTAAGATTGTACCCCAGTACTGCTTTTCCCACCCTTTTGTTGACTATGAGTGCTATTCCATTTCTTCTAAGGGATTCTTGCCCACAGTAGTAGATATGATGGTCACCTGAATTAAATTCGCCCATGCCTGTCCATTTTAGTTCGCTGATTCCCAAGATGTCGATGTTCAATCTTGCCATCTCATGTTTGACCACCTCCAGCTTACCTTGATTCATTGATCTGACATTCCAGCTTCCTAAACAATATTGTTCTTTACAGCATCGGATTTTCTTTTCACCACCAGACACATCCACAGCTGAGTGTCCTTTCGGCTTTGGCCCAGCCGCTTCACTCTTTCTGGCGCTACTTGGAAATACCCTCTGCTCTTCCCCAGTAGTATATTGGACACCTTCCGACCTGAGGGTCTCATCTTCTGGTGCCATCTCTTTTAGCCTTGTGATACGTTCCATGGGGTTTTCTTGGCAAGAATACTGGAGTGGATTGCCATTTTCTTCTCCAGTGGACCACATTTTGTCAGAACTCTCTGCCATGACCTGTCCGTCTTGGGTGGCCCTGCACGGCATAGCTTATGGCTTCACTGAGTTACACAAGCCCCTTCGCCACAACAAGGCAGTGATCCATGAAGGGGTTTTAGAGACTTAGTGATAGACTATTATGGCTTTTTATGTTTATTATATTGTATTTTATTCTTTTAAATATTTGTATTCTATTTTATATTTTTAAGGGTGCAATCCTATGGCCTCTAGACAGTGGCTAGATAGGTCGGTTTCCGGGAACCGCCTCCCTGCCCCTGCCTCTGTGGCTCATAGGTGGCGCAGATCGTCTCAGCACTCCTAAGAGCAGCGCAGAGAGGGGCAAAAGGGGCATTCCTGGGGGCAGGGCAGGGAGATCGTAGGTGCTGGTACAACACTTCCTATATGACATCTGGCCTCCCCACCCATGCTCTGATACCCTGCAGCTAGACAGAGGAAATCGGCTATCTAGCTGCAAATATAAGGCAGCTGGAGCACTGAGGAGAAGTTCCCCTCCACGCTCCTCCCGCCATACATTGGCTAGTCAGGCACCTCTGAGTTTGGAGACGGCCGTCTATCCTCATAGGATTGCTCCCTGTTTTTAAATGGCATTTTAGTTTTTAACTGGTTCTAATTCGCCCAGAGAACATTAATTATTGGGCAGATTAATAGGGATAAATGCCAAGTTCTGCACCTAGGAAAAAGAAACCAAATGCACAGTTACAAGATGGGGGATACATGGCTCAACCACACTACAAGCGAGAAAGTTCTTGGAATTGCTGTCGATCACAAGCTGAATATGAGCCAACAATGTGATGTGGCTGCAAAAAAGGCAAATGCCATTTTGGGCTGCATTAAGAGAAGCATAGCTTCCAAATCCTGGGAAGTACTAGTTCCCCTCTACTCAGCACTGGTTAGGCCTCATCTGGAGTACTGTGTCCAGTTCTGGGCACCACACTTTAAGAAGGATACAAACAAACTGGAGAGGGTTCAGAGGAGGGCAACAAAGATGATCAGGGGACTGGAAACAAAGCCCTATGAAAAGAGACTGAAAGAACTGGGCATGTTTAGCCTTCGGAAGAGAAGATTGAGGGGAGATATGATAGCACCCTTCAACTACTTGAAAGGTTGTCACAGAGAAGAAGGCCAGGATCTCTTCTGGATCATCCCAGAGTGCAGGACACAGAATAATGGGCTCAAGTTACAGGAAGCCAGATTCCGGCTGAACATCAGGAAAAACTTCCTGACTGTAAGAGCAATACGATAATGGAACCAATTACCTAGGGAGGTAGTGGGCTTTCCCACACTGGAGGCCTTCAAGACGAGGCTGGACAGCCATCTGTCAGGGATGCTCTGACTTGGATTCCTGCATTGAGAAGGGGGTTGGACTTGATGGCCTTGTAGGCCCCTTCCTACCCTACTATTCTATGATTCTATGATTAGAAATGTACTAAATAAATAAATAAATGCTGCAGGATGCTGGTGAAGAAGATGAAGAACTATTCTAGCTAACTGTTCTCCAGGGCAAGAATGGCGATCTGCAGGAGAATGAAGCAGAACATTTTGTGCATGAGAATACAAGGAGGGACAGCACAGAATCCCGCCCCCCTTTAGTTCTCACTCAGGAACCACAAACAATGTTTTCAGCACCAGCCAACCAAACATTTAAGTCAGCTCATGTTTACTTGCAGCCTCTCCAGCCCTTGCCAAGCCAGTCACGTGACTGTGCTGCCATGGTTATCCTAGGATCTCCTTTTAGCACACCTCCACAAAGTCACATTTAAGGTGGTTTTGGAGGCTGAATCCAGCCCACTTTGAAGGTCATGGGTTGGGATAGTTCTGAGAAGTGGGCCCAGGACACCAAATAAACCTGTCTGGCAGCTCAGCTTTACTTCAACCTCCACTTTCCTGATCAGGAAAGGTGCAGGGGGGAGCGAAGCCAGCCGTGACAGAGCCACACGGTTCGGAAGAATTCTCCTCAAGGCCTTTCAGTGGGTTCCCCACACCGCATCCTCCCTAACAGGGGAAGAACCGGGGTAAGTAAACCTCCTTGTGAGCCATCTGCGTGGCTTCAAGAGATGCTCCTTGAGGCGGCGTGGCTCAGTGCTCTGCCTGCCCCATGCCTTCCCTGGCCAGGGAAGGTGCGCATTAGGCAAAACAGATGAGGCACTGAGCCAGAGCCTCCTTGAGCACCAGCTCAGTGCCTTCACCTCTTGGCTGTGGCCCCACCCACTGCTCATATCCAGCAGTGGCGCCTGGTGGCTCCAGTTCTGGAGGGACTGTGCTTCCATTCAGGGCTGAGTTACCATCAGCCAAAATGCTAACCGTGCTATCCAAGCTGCTGAACCCATTTGGGGGATAGGGTTTTCTACCTTGGATAGTACCCTTGGAGTTTTGGCTGGTGGTGACTAAAACCCTGAATGGAATTTCAGCTCCTCTGGAACTGGAGTCACTGGCCACCACTGATATCCAGCCTTCAGAGGGTGTCCCCAGAGACAATCCAGCCATTGGGACAAAATAGTTCTGTACCCTTGATACATACACACACACAAATTATGTGGCAAAGAATCTACTTGTTATCAGTGCAGCTTGCTCCTTAGGAGGTAGCTAGCAAATGGGGATAATTGCTTGTAAAAACTTGTGACAATTAGGTTTGGGTGTTTTTTTTAAACATAAGAACATGCTTAAGTCTACAGAACTCTCCCTCTCTCTCTCTTCTCAAGACTATTGACCATGAAAAGTGTTACCCACCATGTACAAAAGAGAAAGAACGAAGACTACTGTCTCCCAACACAGTACAGAAACAATGTGATTAGAGTCCTCTGCTCATTTATTCTCATTTATTTTACTAATATTTAATGCAGTCAGTCTGTGTGTGCTTGTGTGCGTGTGCGTGTGCGTGGAGAGCGAGAGCTTTTATGCAAGGGCTGTTTGGTTTCTGAAGTCCACTTCTTGAACACAAGAAGCCAGCGGAGGCTGGTGGCTCCTATTTCAGTGGGGTGAATGTAGTCTGGGTTTCAGTCAGAACTCTAAAGGAGCTCTCCAAAGTGCTGAATCCTATCCCCAATGTGGTGCTGTCCGCGGTGCTGAAAGGTGTGATCCCGGCACCTTGGATAGCTCCTTTGGGCTCTGTATGGTCCTGACTGACACCCAGAGCGGATTTACCACCCCGCTGAAATAGGAGCTACCAGCCTCCACTGCAAGCAGTTCTTGGAAGGAAACATTTCTGGCCATCCTGCAAAGAGCCCTGAAAGGAATGAAGATACTTCTTATGGCTGACAGGTCCACCAGACAGTTGCTTTCGATCTGTATGCCCCAGTGGTGGTGTTTAAGAAACCGAGTCACCATTTCCCTCCAATTTGGTGGCAGCCCCAAGAGGGAAGTGACACATTTTCCCTGAACGTTTTTCATACATCGTTAACTCTCTAGCCCCCTGCATATATCTTTCTGACATTCTGCAGATTTCTTACCCAGTGGCACCTCTTCCATGTAGGCCAGTTTCATACAAATTCCCACAAAAAACACTGGGGGCGGAAAGAAAATCCCTTTCTCTCGAACTTTGAAGACTTTCCCTCGAACTTTGAAGACCCTCTTTGAACAAACAGTGGCATTCCTGCTGCTATATGTCTGAAATTTGGCAGGCTTCATCCCCTTTGAAGGGAGAACTGTGCACTCAAATGTCATCCAGTTCTGCCTAAAAGTAAAAAGGTTATACATTTCTGTTCATTTCCACATTACATTCAATGAGACAACACAGAACCTTTGATGGTTTAAAAGTGAGGTTCTGATTTGGACACAACTTGAATCCTCCCAATCAACCCACTTTCTGAAGTGCTGAAGCAGAATCCAAACTGAAATTTGCCTTCAGTCCACACTCTCAGTAATCACAGACTGTCAGGGGCATCTATTAATTATTGCCTGTGACATCATCATTTTCTCCCTGCCAAAGTCTGTGGCAGTTTTGTACTCAATACTTCTTCTTTCTTTTCCTTTTTTTTACAAAAGAGCAAACAGTTGTGTGGCACCTTAAAGACTAACACATTTATAAGAACAACAGGATCTTGGAATTGTTGTAAATCTCAAGCTGCATATAAGCCAACAATGTGATGTGGCTGCAAAAAAGGCAAATGCTATTTTGGGCTGCATTAATAGAAGCATAGCTTCCAAATCCCAGGAAGCACTAGTTCTACTCAGCACTGGTTAGGCCTCATCTGGAGTGCTGTGTCCAGTTCTGGGCACCGCACTTTAAGAAGGATGCAGACAAGCTGGAGAGGGTTCCGAGGAGGGAAACGAGGATGATCAGGGGACTGGAAACAAAGCGCAGGCATGTTTAGCCTTGAGAAGAGAAGACTGAGGGGAGATATGATAGCGCTCTTCAAGTACTTGAAAGGTTATCACAGGGAGGAATGCCAGGATCTCTTCTCGATCATCCCAGAATGCAGGACACGGAAGAATGGGCTCAAGTTACAGGAAGCCAGACTTTGGCTGAACATCAGGAGAAACTTCCTGACTGTTCCAGCAATGTGACAATGGAACCAATTACCCAGGGAGGTGGTGGGCTCTCCCACACTGGAGGCGTTCAAGATGAGGCTGGACAGCCATCTGTCAGGGATGCTCTGACCTGGATTCCTGCAGTGAGCAGGAGGTTGGACTCGATGGCCTTGTAGGCCCCTTCCAACCCTACTATTCCATGATTCTGTGATTAGAGTCCACTTCATCAGGTGGGGGTAGGGGAGATTTTCTTTAATACTTTGGGGGAGTGACATCAAAAAGATGATTACTTACTCATATGAATTAATTTGCTCAACATGAGTGCTATCATTGTCAGGCTTACTCTAGACCAGGAGTCAGCAACACTGTCTCAGCACTTTTAATCTCCAAGACGGCCAACTGCGCCCACTGGACTACACACCCCACCCCAGATACTATCTGTGCTGCTCTTATATGTAAGCAAAACCTAATGGCAGGTTCAAATAGCCTTCTCTGTTAAATAAGCTCAGTTATGATGCCTTTTAAGTTTCTTTCCCAGCAACTGTCTTGCTTAGGCAGCCACCTGTCAGGGATGCTGTGACTTGGATACCTGCATTGAGCAGGGGGTTGGACCTGATGGTCTTATAGACCCCTTCCAACCCTACTATTCTAGGATTCATCCTGACCTTTTGTACGGGTGTCTGGAACCAATATGGACCCTGCCCAAGAGTCCTCTCCTCTTTCGTTGTACTGTCTTCATTGGACCCAGAGTCTTTTGACCTTTTCTTGTCTTTGTTTCAACCCTATAAAAAGGTTTCAACCCTATAAGAAGCCCACACTTCAGGTCTGCAGGATGTCAGTCCTTCCAGCCAGTCCTACTTGCTGAAACCCTTCATTTGGTTCCTGGCCTCCCCCGCTTAGGCAGGATGCCACACTTGCTCCTGATGCATGGCAAGCTCATGGTTCCATGGCTTCCCAGGGGCATGATACCCCAACCTCTGGTTGTACGACAAGCCCAGTTAGTCCTGGTTGCCTCTGTTGACTCTCGTTCTTTGACTGAAATCACTTTAATCCATGGAATATTGGGGTTGTGCCATATAGCCTTGCAACCCAATTTCTCTGGATCGTAAGGATCTCACTGCCTAGTTCCCCACTCCAGCTGAAGCAATGACCCCCATGCAGCCTCTTTCACGGATTCCTTTCACTGAAACCTCAGGAGTTTCCCCACACCCCAGCACTATCTCCAGGAAGAATCTAATGAGATCCCAGGAAAGGTATCTTTCAAGTCCTCTATCTTCTGGAGGCCCCTCCACTACAAACTGTAGCCTCCACCCCAGTACTTTTTTTTTCTATTGAGCTCATGCTGTGCATGTGTAGCAATTTGGCCTAGTTTGGAACCAGTTTTTGGTTGGAAGCCAAGCCATCTTAGTGCAGCCATATTCTTTTCATCCAGTGGGAAGCATCATGGCCAGGCTTCGGGGAGGGGGGGCGGTCATTCTTCATCACCATTGTGATTAATCTAACCTTTCCAGAAAGATTGGTTTGGTGCATGATGGGATATTGAGGTTTAATATTTGGAACACTGTCTGAAAGTGCTGCCAATATTAGAATCATAGGGTTGCAAGGGGCCTACAAGACCGTCAAGTCCAACCCCCAGCTCAGTGCAGGAAGCCTGATTCCCAGGCAGTCTCCCATCCAAGTACTAACCAGGGCTGACCCTGCTTAGCTTCCGAGATCAGACAAGATCAGGTGCATCCGGCCTTTTGCTCATCACTGCTGAGCAATTCATTCCTGTTTACTTCTGAGTAGACATGCAAATGTTTCTCCTGCTTCCTTGTGAGTAGAAATATTGGAGAAATCTGAACCAGGTTCAAATGACTTCGGATTTTTATTAATCTGACCTGCAGATACCGCAGCAAACTAGCTTCTTCCAAGTCTCACAGATTCTGCAGACTCATGACCCTTGGGGTTTTTTTTACTTTTCAGAATTGTACTCAAGTTTAGTTATATGAAAGTCCTATGAAATATGCTAATATATACACTTTTTTTGAAAAGAATCATAATGTTTTATACATCTCTGATCTGTCTTCAGCCTCCACTGTGTAGCACTCTTCTTGTGTTTGGACTGCTCACTGATTGTATGCTGAGCTCAGAAAATTCACAAAATGTTATGTGCCAGCAAAAGCTATGCAAATTACAGCAGACTTTTTTTGTCTTTCTGAAGGGGGAATCTGATTCTGATCCACAAAACACAGAGGGAATAAACAAAATCCATCCATCCCTGCTTGTGAGTAGACATGCTGTTCATGCTTGCTTTTGAGTCAGCCTCCAAGTAATGGAGAGGTTTCATATTTGGGATGCTGTTTGAAAGAGCTGCTCAGTGATTGTCCTACTTACTTATGAGTTGGCGTGCAGAGGCTCATCCTAGTTCAGTATGCTTGAAAATGGTAAGATTCATAGTTTAGCTCCACCTACTCTATGTTTGCCCCCGCCCACAGCTCCTGTGACCTCTCCCAGATTGGAATTAAGCCCTTAGGCTGAAAACGCACACCCACCTGGCCCTCAGCCATTCTCACGATGCACCCTATGTACTGCAGCCATGGAAATGCTGAGTGAGGGTCCTTAATTTGATATCACATGTCTGAATTGTGTTTCCCATATTGTTGTTTTATTCACAGAGTACATGGTTTGCACAGTAAGGAAATGCAAGTACAAATCTTCTCATCCAAAACATTGTTAACACATTTCTCTGTGGCGGCAATTCTTAGGCCACTGAAGAAGGGGCAGCAGATATCCTGGGGAGGTTATCTAGGAAGGGCACATATCTGGAAAGGGGGTGGATTGACTGCTAGGGCAAAAAAATTATTCTCTTCCATGGGTGTGGGACAGTTTTCAGGCATGCAAATGGTGAAATGCTGCAGGAGGCTGTTGATGAAGACGAAGAGCTCCGTTTTAGCCAACTGTTCTCCAGGGCAGGAATGGTGACCTGCAGGAAAAGGAAGCAGAACATTTTGTGCACGAGAACAGAGAGGACTGAACAAAATCCTCCCCTCTCTCGCTCTCTTAGTCCAGCAACTCTCCTTCAAACACCACAACCACATTTTTCAGTCAATAGCAGCCAGACATTTCAAGTCAGCTCATGCTGACTTCCAGCCTCTGCCAAGCCAGTCACATGACTATGCCGCCACTGGCTCCGTTCAGCCCAGATTCTGCTTTTGGTACCTCATCACAAAGCCACCTTTCAGGCAGCCCTCAAAGGTATGCCCCGAAACTGAATTCAGCCCAGTCACACACAAAGAGGGAGGAATGGTTCTCAAAATGAGCTCCAGGACTCCACATGAACACTCCCATACAAAGGAAGGATGTGACATAGAGTCTGAAATGTCTACTTGACCTCAGTGCAACTTTCTCTTTGCAAGGTAATAGGGAAAGTCGGTTATAAATAACCGTGTACTCGTAACAATTAGGTTTGGGTGTGTTTTTAGAACACGGTTCAGTCCACAGGGCTCCATCCACATGGGGACACTTCCCAGTGTGATGCAGTTTAAAAGTGCATTTTCATCCATTTGGATTTGCTCCTCCCGTGGCACACGCAGCCCATTGAAGTGGCTTATTCGTGGCAAAACCCTGCTTTTGTGTGACAGACCACATGAGAAGCTGTATTAGTTCGGGCATCTGTGGGTGGAGTCTTGCAGCATCAGCAGGTCGTTAACCTGAACTGCAGGCCCACCAGAGTGGATAAGCGGAGGTTGACAACAAAACCAAAACGATCCCCAGGTCCCCACACCTCTTTCCATCTGGGGACATCACGTTTTTATATTCATTAAGCCGTCACAGATTATGCAACGTTGCGTGGAGATTTTTTTTTTGGAAAAAGAAACGGCATCCCAAGAGCAACATGCCGATTTTCTCAGGGGAAAGCACAATCAAAAAGAATATGGTTTACTTCTGAGCAGTTATCCATGCCAGCTAGTTCTTCCTTGAGGCAAAGAGAAAAGACAAAGGAGAGTGTCCCATTCATTAAGCTTATTCGAAGGGGCAACCATGCCAGGGTACGCATTAAGAAACACATTAAATTTAAAAAGGTTGGTCAACAGAGGGCAAAGCCAACAGGAAGGGTTAACGCCTTCCATTCCTATTGGGTCCACCCTTAGCTGACGTCCTCACAGTGCTGACACCACTCCTACTCCCCCCGCAGTAGCACCGCAAGCTTACAACACAGTGAGTCCCAAAACGCAGGCAAGTTGCAGAAAGTGAAAAATTCGTCACAAAAGGTCTTTGGAAAAATGCGGGTTTTATGGCAAGAAAAAACGTGGTTGATGTGGAGGGAACATCATGTACCACAAATGCCTGTGATACGCAGTAGAACCAGAGTACATCCCCCATGTAGATGGGGCCCAAGACTCTCTCTCTTCTCAAGGCAACTGACCAAGAACAATGTTACCCATGATTTGGGAAAGAGGAAGCACAATAGTATAGCATTAACTTTCCCCCTATGTCTCAAACATCCCTCTGATGGATTTACCTGCAGAGAAAGGCAGGAAGGCCTCTCGCCTGACAAACTGCCCATTTGCATCCAGGAAGTGTTCTGGGTAAAATTCGTGTGGCCTCTCCCACATGGTTTCATCCTTCAGCACTGAAGACAAATGATTGAAGACTATGGTCTCCTAACATGATAGAGAGCCAAGGTGGTTAGAATCCTCTGCTGGGTTATCTGGTACTTTTTTAATATTTAAAATAATCAATGAATAGATTATAAAGCTTTTATAGAAGGGCTGTCGTGTTTCCGAAGTCTAATTCCTGTACATAAGAGGCTACTGGGAGGAAATACTCCTCGTAATCTTGGACAGCAACTAAGGAAGGGAACTGAGAGACATCCTGGTGCGAAACGTCTACCGAAAATTTGTATTGGGAGTTGGCATCTGCTTTACTTCTGCGGGGTCATCTCCTGACAGATTTTTGAACCCGGCAATCCATTGACACCAGAAGGATTCTGTTGGTGTTGCAGGGGGAATGAGTCAAATCAGCAGTGGCTTGTGAAGGGGACTGGAAACCCCACTTGAATTTGACAGGGACTGAATTAGTATGTTTTTATTTACACATTATTACACATTTTCCATATATATAACAATGATTTTCCCCCCAAAGCACACAAATAAAACCAACAAACAAACAATGGAGAGAAGGCTAGCCAAGGATATGGGAAAGAAAATGGGTCAGGAAAACAAAGCGAAGGAATAGAATTTAAAATTCCTGGATATTATACATTCAGGACAAATGCTGTTGATGTGGACGCAGGAGAAGGTGGCCAGTTCTTGTATTTCCACTCTAGATTCCAGAGGGCTCTGGAAGATTTACCTGCTGGTATGGCTAGTGCTCCTGTCGAAGTCCAGGTCCCTCTGTGGAATGCAGAGATGACTCAGGCTGTCGACATGATCCTGCTCAAGTGCCCTCTCCCTTCGAGGAGAGCCCGGCCAGTGCCTTGGTATACAAAGTCCGTCCATCCCTGCTTGTGAGTAGACATGCTGCGCATGCTTGCTTCTGAGTCAGCCTCCAAGTAATCAAGAGGCTTCATATTTGGAAAACTCATTGCTGAGTCTGATAGAACACAGGTTAGAGCTCATTATCAAGCCTGGTCTGTGGCAGTGAGGGTGGCAAAGAGATCGTTCTTTTCCATCAGCATTGCGTCTTCTCAGCATCATCCAGTGGAGCCTTTCACAGTGGTTCGTGGCCTGCTACATTCTGGGCCAGGGAGAGCACCCTCGGTAGCATGCTGTGATGAGCTTGCATGGCACTTTGAAGATAAAGTCACTCAGATTTATCATGAATTGGACACCACAATTAATGCAGTTCCATTAGTAGAGGCATCCAAAGCACTGTGTGGTCCTGTTTTATTGGATGAGTTTCAGTTATTGAGGCCCGAGGATGTGGACAAGGTGCTTGGCCAAGTCTGGTCGGCCACTGTATGCCCTGGCCGTGGGCTGGCAGTGGGCTGGCCGTGGGCTGCTAAGATTTGGAGGTGCCGAGATAATGATAAGCCAGACCCAGGTTTGCTTACAAGGAGACTTTATTGAGTACTTTCAGCACACAGGTGTATCCAATGGTTGGATCAGACAGCTTCTCTGAACCCAGAGCCAAAGGGTACAATGGGTTTTATACCATACATGTTAGCAGTGAGACAGCATGACAGCAGCAAGCATTCATTCGCTTTCATCCCCAGCATAGACTAACAGTACTTGTTCAGAAGGAAAACAATCAGAACTTTCCCAGCACAGCCGCCTGTAATTCAGCATAAACATAGCCTCACTTCTCAGGCACATCCTAGGCCCTATAAGATAATAGCCTTCGTTAGCATGGAATGTGCTGAGGCCGTGCTATCAACCTTTGACTCATCTCACAAGCTCAGAGGCCCACTAGCAAGGAAATTGCACCAATAATGAATCTAAGTCAAGCATTATGGATCTCTAGGCCCCTCTAAAACTACAGGTGACTTGGTTATAGGCCTGGGGCCAATACATTCTACCCTCAGATGATCAAAGGACGATACCAGTCTACACGTCACAATCTCTTCTTACCCAGAGGGCCGGATCTCCTTTGCCCTGTCATTTGATCACCAGGGGATTGATAACTACTTTACTATATATTTGAAAATACGACAGCCATATGAGCAAGCACACAAAGCTATAAAACTACCTATGATAGTCACAGTTATGGCAACAACTTACTTCTGCTACCCCCGATTCCTTGAAACCAGTCTGAAATCGGTCTGGAGAGGGAGTCCTCTTCTAGGTGATGTATTTTCTCACTTTGCACATACAAAGCCCTTACACTGTGATTTATCACACTCTGCTTGTAAGGAATGTACACACAGCATTCCTGCTGCAACATGACACAAATACCGCCCTGGGCCGCTGTGATCATATCTAAAGCCAGGCAGTTCTGCAAAACAGCAGTTCTCATGCTTGCCATCTCTATCCCAATGGCTTCTAGTGCCTCACCAGTGGTATTCAATACCATTTCTATTGCCCTTCCAAAAATGTTTACTCTGTACATTATGGTAGCCAGGGAATAAGCTCCAAGCATAATCAGCCGCACCAAAGATGTCTCATTGCCATCTCACTTTCCAGGCCCCGTAATTCCCTACTGCAGGGTTCTCTAAGGTATTCACAAACCTATGGGGAGCCCATAACAGTCCCAGGGAGCACCTTCTAATCTATTCTGGAGGCAACCACGGCTAATCTTTTTCTCAACAGATCTAATAACTACCATTATGGGCAGCCCAGTTAATGCCAGGACGCTCTTTCTACTTTGTGCACACTCATCTTCCCAACACACTAATGGCCGTGGTCGGGCATGCACCTTTAATGGGGTGAGCCATCTTATCCCATCGTGTAATTGCTCAAATCCTTCTCTGATTTATATGGATTTGTTTACCTTCTGCATGTGCACTCTGAAGGCATTGTCCTGGGTGGCACTGACATCAAACCACTGAGAACCACACTCAGTATCATTTGGAGTTGTATCTGACATTAAAGACATTTACAGGTATCACGTAGTATTTAAGAAATCATAAAATGCACACAACAACCTTTCACTGAAATCTAACACCATGACTGGAAAACTCCTCTTGCATGGTGAGGCATGATGGAGCAGATCCAGCAATCATACTGCTCCTCTAGGCTATATGGTCAGGGCCCATCAAGATCAAGGGAAGGGCATACTCACACATGGAAAGAGTTCTAGGCCACCACCTTCGCATCGGCGACTCCATGCTGCGTGAGTTCTGCAGGGGGAAGTCCAAAAGTCAAACTCAGCCTGCCGTACACTGAGCTGACTACAAACACACAGACACACAGTCCACAGCAACGAGAGTTTAAGTCTATGAAAACCCTCACAGTACTTTCTATGGCAAGTCTTTAACAATCCAAAGTTCCAGTCCATGTGCAGAGTGCCTCTCAAAAGCCCAGACGATGATGGAGCCAAACAGAGGAGGCTTCAGGCAATGAAGACAGGATGTTCCCAGCAAAGGCTCCCTGCCTCTGCGTCAGTTCAAAAGGGGAAGGTGTGACCCTTCCAAATCCCCTGACAGACTAGGGCCTTAAGCCGTTCAGCAAGGCTTCTGTCTAAACAGAGTGGCACTGCTCAGCTTTCTATCAGTGTGACGCTTCAACCTGGGCGACTGTTCTGCAAATCCCACTCTACTTCTGTCAGGTTCTCACAGACATCTTCCAAGGCTAAACCAGCGGCAGAAAGGGAGTCGGGTGACTCCCCCTGGCTCCGCTCTGACAACACTGACAGAGATAAGCTCACACAGACTCTGACATTCTAAAAACTGAATAGGCCTAAGCCCTTCCAGGCTACTTCTAGTCAAATCTTGGCTATAACTGCATCACTGAAGCTGGCCCTTTACATTCTTTTCGCTCTCATAGCGCCTCTTCACTCTAAAACTTTTACTCCCCTCCCCTCACACTTTTTTGGCTTGGTTGCTCGGACATTGCTGAGGGGAAGCGACTGTCTAACTAGGGAGCTCGTAAACACATTGCCAGTGCTTTTGAGCTTTCAATGGGTCTAGCTGGAAATCGAAATCTAAGATATTTCAGACACATTAAAAACAATAAAACCATCTCTTTTGCAAGGGGAAATGGAGAGACCTACATTGGCTGTCATTCTCAAAGCTTTCCACATGGCTTTACAGACTATAATCGGCTATGTTCCCCTTTCTTTTGCAAAAGTAAACTTACAGTTACAGGGCAGTTTTGAACTACACGGCTCTAACAGCAAGGGAGCAATAATTGAATTTTTCAATGCTTCGCAAACGAGGACTAAGGAAACTGAAGCTTGAGTGAGGGGAAAACTTTTGGGGCTATCCATCACTAGGTGGGCTAGCCAGGGATTCACAACATGACACCCCCCTTCTTCTTTCTCTCCCTCAACCTGGCACACAGAAACAAAGTGCCGAAACTCAGGACACTGCAGGGAGATGGGGATTGCTTTGTACCCTTGAAAGACCAGGTCCGCAGCCTGGGGGTCATTTTGGACTCCCAGCTGTCCATGGAGGCTCAGGTGTCAGCTGTGAGCCAGACAGCGCTGTATCAACTCCATCTGATACAGCGGCTGCGCCCCTTCCTTCCCGACCATCTGCTCCCATCGGTAGTACATGCCCTGGTCTCCTCTCGTTTAGACTACTGTAATGCGCTCTACGTGGGGTTACCCTTGAAGACGGTTCGGAAGCTGCAGCTGGTACAGAATGCGGCGGCTCGCCTGATTAAAGGTAGCCACCGGCGAGATCACATCACTCCAGTGCTGAAGGAGTTGCACTGGTTACCAGTTGTTTTCCGGGCCAAATTCAAGGTGTTGGTTTTGACCTTTAAAACCCTATACGGCTCTGGCCCAGCCTATCTTAAGGAGCGCCTCCAGCAGCACCAGACAGGCCGCTTAACAAGATCAGCCTCGGATGGCTTTCTCTCTGTCCCATCAGCCAGGACAGCTAGACTGGTGGGGACGAGGGAGAGGGCCTTTTCTGTGGTGGCCCCCACTCTGTGGAACTCCCTCCCTAGGGAACTCCGCCATGCCCCCTCTTTAATGAGCTTCCGTCGTGCATTAAAAACGTGGTTGTTCAGGCAGGCATTTGGGGTGGGTTAGGGTATTTTAGAAAATGTTTTTACTGTAGAATTTTATTGTTTTAAACTGTTTTATTGTATGTTGTACATCGCCCAGAGTGGCTGGGTGACCAGCCAGATGGGCGATTAATAAATTTAATAATAATAATAATAATAATAATAATAATAATAATAATACTTGCATTCTTTGCACAGCCATCAATCTTTAGGAGGCGGTGGCGGGTGATTTGCAGGGCTTGAAAGTAAAGCTTCACAGTTTTTATCTGTAAATCCCAGGTTTGAAACAAGACATGATGAGGACAGGGCTACTGAATCTTTGCCTTGTCAGGGGCAACAAATCACTCAGGTCGGCTTTTTTCCGCTGGGGTCATCAAAAAGGAAAACCGTCTTAGTTTGCAGTGGTAACATAATTTACAGCGTCAGCCAGCTGGCTGTGCAGGCCTCGGTGTCTTTGAAGACAGCAATTATGATACCTTCTTTTCCTCTAAACCAGGTTGGGTCTCCGAGCTTATGGGGTTTGTTGCAGCTTGCAGGAGCATGGTAGTAATGTTTTTGGCTTAGCCAGGAACACATGCTACCCGGTTTCTCAATCTCTTCAGCGCACACGCTCAGGCAGTCCGACCCTGGACACCCAAATCAGTGAGATTTCTTTATTGCAGGGAATCCCACAGCAAAAGCTTAATGGTTACACTCTTCAGAAATCATGTAGCTGATGGTCAGTAGCTATAGGCTTATGAAATTCTAGAACAGTCCAAGCTAAACGCTGTTACCGTGACTGAGATCTTCAGCGTGGTTGCTCTGCTTCATTCTGCCTTGAGACCATCCTCTGGCGCACTTTCCACTCTAGGAGGGGTCTAGCCCATGCCCTGGGTGCTGATTCTTCACCTTTACTCCATTCCTCGTCTTCATCTTCTGGGTCTTCATCTTCAGTTTCCACTTCTTAGGGATTTCATCCAGTTGGGCAAGGTAATGATGTTGCACACCTCAGCACTCTGTGGGCATTTCTTCCGAGCTCGGTGTATCAGTTTAACCAACGGCTACTTCTTCAGCCTCATGCTCCCATGCCTCTTTGAATTAACATCTTCAAATCTTGCTCTTTTCCCAGCCTGTCCTTGAGCTTTTCTGCTGTTTTCTCTCTCCATTCTGACTCCTTCTGCCTGACAGTTTGCAATGCTGTCAGCACAAACCATGCCAGAGTTCCTGCACCCTGCACCTCCTTAGCTGACCACTTTTCCAGCTGCAGAGATTCCAACGCAGTTTCCAGAGCCATTGGCGTGCAGTCCTGGGCATGCTCTCAGTCCGCTCAGCACTACCAATTGCTTTGCGACTGGACCCCACAGCTCCAACTGTGGACAGCCCGGGAATCGGCTTTGCACGCCGACAACCACATCCTCCTTTCCTTTGAATCTGAACATATTAGTTATCTCAGTACCCTGCTCGCTGTGCCAATTGTATGTCCTGGCCGTGGGCAGCTAAGGTTTGGAGGTGCCGAGATAATAAGCCAGACCCAGGTTTGCTTACAAGGAGACTTTATTGAGTACTTTCAGCACACAGGTGTATCCAGTGGTTGGATCAGACAGCTTCTCTGAACCCAGAGCCAAAGGGTGCAATGGGTTTTATACCATACATGTTAGCAGTGAGACAGCATGACAGCAGCAAGCATTCATTCACGTTCATCCCCAGCATAGACTAACAGTACTTGTTCAGAAGGAAAACAATCAGAACTTTCCCAGCACAGCCGCCTGTAATTCAGCATAAACATAGCCTCACTTCTCAGGCACATCCTAGGCCCTATAAGATAATAGCCTTCGTTAGCATGGAATGTGCTGAGGCCGTGCTATCAACCTTTGACTCATCTCACAAGCTCAGAGGCCCACTAGCAAGGAAATTGCACCAATAATGAATCTAAGTCAAGCATTATGGATCTCTAGGCCCCTCTAAAACTACAGGTGACTTGGTTACAGGCCTGGGGCCAATACAACCACCTGTATGTTCGACCCTTGCCCTTCATTGCTTATCACATCAAACAAGAAAGGGATATCTGGCTGGGTCCAGGAGGTTGTAAATTCCTCCTTGAGAGAGGGAGTGGTGCTGGCTTCTTTAAAAGAGGCAGTAATTAGGCCAGTCCTGAAAAAGCCTAACCTGGACACAGAGGACATTAAGAACTATAGGCCAGTGGCCAACATCCCCTTCCTGGGCAAGGTCATGGCAGGACAACTCCAGGCACTCTTGAAGGAAACAGATTATCTAGATCCATTTCAGTCAGGCTTCAGGCCTGGTTTTGGAATGGGAACTACCTTGGTCACCCTGTGGGATGATCTTTGCCAGGAGCGGGTTGGGGGAATGTGACCCTGTTGATTCTTCTGGATATCTCAGCAGTTTTTGATGCCATCAACTACGGTATCCTTCTGGATAGGTTGTCTCGGCTGGGAGTTGAAGGCACTGCGCTGCATTGGTTCTGCTCCTACTTGGATGGCCGATTCCAGAAGGGGGAATTATTGCTCTGTGCCTTGGCAGCTATGCCATGGGGTTCCAGAAGGCTCTTTTTTTTTATCCCCCATGCTGTTTAACATCTACATGAACCCACTGGGGGAGGCCATTGAGAGGTCCATCCCCAACCTGGTGCACTCTGGATATTTTGAACTACAACTCCAAGCATTCCTGACCATTGCCCAAGCTGGCTGGGGCTGATGGGAGTTGATGTCCAAAACATCTGGAGAGCACTGGGTTAGAGGAAGGTTTCCACCTGCTGGTCAAGGGCTGTGTACCCTAAGGATCCATGTTTCAATGCCAATTTAGCTGAAAGATTAACTACCAGCTTGTAGGCTGGGGCTTCAGGCATAGACTATATGAAGCCTGAGACTGAAGTGTAAAGTCCTGTCACTGAGGAAGCCATCAAAGACTTAGCAGCCTCCAAAACGTGTGGTAGCTTCCGTCTGCAAGAGCAGCCATTTTGGAAAAATGGTAGTCTCTGAGCTATAGCCCAAACAGACCAGCACAAAAGGCGAACCATTCAAGCACTATAACAAATAAAATGCAAACATATAGTTTAGGAAGACTGGCGAAACTAAGGGGGAATGGTTAAAAACCCCCAAACATGAATGTTTTTGTCTACCCTAGAGCAAAGTTTCCCAAAGCTACCACAATGATGGAAGAGAACTGTGAGGCAAGACAGGAACCATGCTCTTGGGTGTGACTGGAGGGCAGCACTCCCACAAAGACTCTGGCTGAGCTGCAGAACCTACCTAAACGGAGCTCCGTGAGTGGCAAAACCCACCTCTGAGACTCCACAAAGACATGAAGACTTGGAAGGGCTTCCCGTGCTTGCCCCAGAGCAGTGAGATCATTCTGCTTTGGGTTTCTGGCAATTGCAGTTCTACTCTACATGGTTTCTGTATTAAACACTGAAGGGTGTGCTACTGTACATGTATCCAGGGTGGCTGAAACGCTATTAGGATGCCATGTACGTGCCTCCGTGCTTCATTTAGCAGTGATGGTGGTTGGTAGCATAGGAGCAGCAACGCAGACTGCATCGCCAGTGCAACATCTTGGGTTAATTTGTGACGCTGGTGCACTGCAGGTTGCGGCAGGCCTGGTGCCGTGCTTGCTGCACAGCTACAATTGCTCCCCCTTCAAAATGCATGTTAACTGGTACTGAAGTTCCCTGAATCAGATGGCCAACTCGTTCAGGTTTGCTTTTGAAGCGAAAAAAATGTCATGCACTTTAATTCTATTGGTATTGTATCTTCCTTTCCAAAATATTTGCACATTAGCTCAGTTTCACCGTTTTCCTAAAACACTTGGAAGGTTTCAGAGTCTCTTTTTCAACTGGCATGTAGGTAGACTAGATAAACTACCCCAATATGAATTCTAGCAAGTGTTTCTACTATGCAGTCATGAGATCCAGTTGAGTCCATTAGTGCTAACTCTGGTTAACTGGGAGCATCAAGTCCTTTCATGTGGTCCTTTCTGTTATTAACCTTTTAGCAACAGTGGGGTGGATCCAGACATAGGCATGCTTAGAGTGGACCTACTGAAATCAATGGGACAAGTGAGTTATGGGTAACTTAAGTCCCATTAATTACAATAGGTCTATTCTAAGTATGACTACGTCTAGATCCAAAGTGTGATTTTCTAAAAAATATTTTTCAGGGACTGTACCTTAGGGGTGACAAACCCGCCAACTTCAGTATCTCTGTGTGTCATTAAAGGTAACAAAACAGGTAAAATATCAGCAAAACGTTGAATTTCATGGGCCACAGCATTGGTATAAGGCAGGTTCGGCTGGTCCTCCATCGTGGGTGATTTCACTCTGCCAATCACTTTATCAATTTCTTCATGGACTCTCTCTGAAAATATTAATTTAGAATGATTAGGCTGCAATCACTATGTTCAGTTATAATCTGAGTAGACACATGTAGGCCTGTGCTGTTAATGTATTTCATATGTATCCCACCCTTCTTCCAAGCAGCTTGGAGGGGTGTTTTTTCTAGGCTCCCAGCAATCCTGGCCAATGTGAGTTTTATGTCTGAGCAGGGGTTTGAAGCTGGGTGTCCCACATTCAAGCCTACCCATTCTACCAAACTTGATCTCAGAAAGGAGAAAGATGGACCAACAGCACACAGTAAGTCTCAAAAAGACAAAACTTTGTCACTACAATTCAGATGCGGCATTCAGAACAAAATCCTCAAAACACAGAGCATCAAAAATGGTGCATTCAGAACTTGGAACCCACATTCTAGACTGAGTGTTTTCCTCGGATCTTCCCACTTTACCAGGGGTAGGTAACTTATGGCCCTCCAGCTGCTTTGCCCTAGAACTCCCATAATCCCCCATCCTTGGCTTGTTTACTAGGCCTGATGGGAGTTGTAGGGCGAAACATCTGGAGGGCCACAGATGGCTCAGCCCTGCACCATACATTTCCCTGCCCTCTAGAACATTTTGATAAACTTTCTCTCTTCTGCCATCCCAGTTCTCCACATGTCAATGAGCCCCTGCTGAAAATATGTTTCAGTGTTCACCCTGTCAGCACTAGAGATGTGAAGACCCTGGAAAAAAGCAGAAAATGTGAGGGATGAAACCCTTTTTTTTTCCTGTTTCACCAAGGCCTTTATTCAATGTTTCCAATTTTTCTTTCTTCCTTCCCAATCCCCTTTCCTTTTTGTGTTGTGTCTTTTAGATTATAAGATTAGATTGGAACTGTTTTATTTTTTTACCTTTATAAGACACTTTTTGGCTAAAGGGCAGGATAGGGGAGGGAAGGTTACAGCAGCTGGGATTGTTTAGCTTGGAAAAACGGCGAGTCAGGGGAGACACGATATTGGTGTACAAAATTATGCACAGTATGGAGAATGTGGATAGGAAGACATTTTTCTCCCTCTCTCGTAATACTAGAACTGGGGTCATCCCATGGAGCTGATGGGTGGGAGATTCAGGACAGATAAAAGGAAGGACTTCTTCACACAGCCCATAGTCAAACTATGGAATTCACTACCACAAAACACAGTGATGGCCACCAGTTTGGATGGCTTTAAAAGGGGGTTAGACAACTTCCTGGAGGAGAAGGCTATCAGTGGCTACCAGTCTTGATGGCTCTATGCTACCTCCAGTGTCAGAGGCAGTACGCCTACATATGCCAGTTGCTGGGGAACATGGGTGGCAAGGTGCAGTTTCACTCCTGTCCTGCTGGTGGGTTTCCTGTGGCAGCTGGTTAGCCACTGTGTGAACAGAATGCTGAACTAGATGGGCCCTTGGCCTGATCCAGCAAGGCTCTTCTTATGTCTTTTTCTGTTTGTGTCAGACTGCAGTCTATCCCGTTGACTCTGTATGAACCTGGATTTATGATATAATGGTAGGTGGAGTTTTAAGAGGATTAGGTAAGGCATTCAATGAGTAAAACCTGTGAGGCATCCCTCCAAGTCCCCCAAATGCTGATCACTTACTCTGAATGTCAGGATAAATGGCCATGTCCAGAATCCCCCATAATATGTTTAAAGAAGTGGTTTGAGTGCCAGCCCCAAGCAGGTCGAAAAGAACATTAATAAGGTTTTGCTCATTAAAACTGCTCTCTGGATTCCCTTTAGCCTAAAGGAAAGAGAAGATATTGGGAAGAAGTAGCACTATGCATTAGTGATCATTGTTCCTGTTATCCGTAAACTGCAAGATATACTGGAGCAAAGAAAAGGCAAATAATAAAGAATGCCCCAAGATTCATGGAAGACATACACATTACAGAAAGCACATGGCTGCTGCTGCATTTAGAATGCCTCCCTCTATCACGTCTAAGGCAACTTACCTCTTGTTCTAGTATCATTACACTTCACTCCCCCTGCTCTACAGCTTTGGCTGTCACTGGCCAGGCATGTGGAAACAGTCTACTTAACAAGTGCCATGAGGTACCACAGCTGAGTGCACGGTGCATGTTCAAAAGCAGAACAAGGCCTGCATTTGTATTGCTCAGGATGCATGGGCCTTTGCACTTGGATGATTCAGCCTCCAAGGCTACTGCTAGTAATACTGATAGGGGGTAGAGAAGAACTTCCCTCCTCCACACCATGGCTTTGCTAAAGCCTGTGGTGCTGCTGACACAAGCCAAGAATGTCACTGACTGAATCTGACACATGAGGCCTCTCCTCTGGCCAGTCAAAGTGAACTGCAGAAGTAGGACCAGCCACAATCATTCATAGCGTCCTAAGGAGTCTGGGGAGCCCTTCTGAAACTCTTGCCTGAATTCTGCAGGGCTGAGCTCCCAAATAAATTCTGAGTTCCGCCTGGGTCATGTTTAGTGGCAACCAGGGCCAGGTTTGAGAGTGTTGGTCTGGGAGCCCAGAGATCTGGGTTCTAGTCCCCACTCGGGCATGGAAGCTCACTGGGTGACTTTGGGCCAGTCACAGACTCTCAGACCAACCCACCTCACAGGTTGTTGTTGTGAGGATAAAATGGAGGAGGAGGATTGTGTACGCCGCCTTGGGTTCCTTCAGGAGGAGAAAAGGCGGGACATAAATGCAATACATAAATAAAAAAAATAGAAAATGACCTCCAGTAGCACCAACCTGGTGGGCCACATTTAAGAGATTGCTGGGTACTGGGCATGAGCAGCAGTGGGGTCAAGCAGCAGTGCTGAAAGGTGCAGCAACATCAGCCACGCAGCACCACTCTCAGCATCGCTGGGTCCTGCAGTTTTACTGGCGCAGCATAGGTGACAAAAGTTCTTCCATCACTAATCTGTTGAAATCCCAAAACTACAAAAATATTACCAAGGTTCTGTGTCTATAAATATCTTCATACCTTTTCTATCTCCTCCAGAAATGCATCTGTCAAATCTCTTGGAAAGGCCGGGTCTCTGGTTTTCTTATGTTCATTCACAATCCCCCTTATAATAGCACTAACATCATCATAGTTTCTGAACTTTACGATGAGGTCCAGGAATATAGGACAACCAGGCTCCTGCAGCCATAAGCTGGTATTGCAGTAATAAAAGAAGAAAGAAACACGGATATGTTCTAATATACAAGGGCAGCATTTATCAGGCATTTCACTTGATATGAAATTACATTCTGATACAAACATCCTAACCAGCCACCTTTTCACACTCACGGGGAGAGCCCTCTTTCTCAGTTTCATCCCCATTCCTCCCACTCGTTCCCTGATGTGGTAGTCTAAGAACTGAAATGGTTAGCTTTTGTTCTGCTCCTATACCTCAAGTTTCATTAATTTAAAAAAAAAAACCCTTCCATTCAAGACAAATAATGCAAATGATTTAAAAAAAAATGAAAGGGAAGGTTAAGTCATAAACAGAACATGAAAAACCTTAACAATCCTCTGCTGACAGTGGCGCCAACTCCTTGCCGTTTTATTTGTTGTTGCTTTTATGTGTGTTTTCAGTTAGTGAGAAAGCTTAAAAATTGTAATTCGGAATTCCAACAAAATACTCAAAAAGTCAATGGTGAATATGCCAACTGCTTCAAAGAAACCCAGATTGCACTTCTAGTGTTTTTGAAGGGTGAGACCTCTTCTCCAGTATGCATTTATTGCAATTTCACAGCAAATGCAATTTGTAGTTGAAGATGGTGTGGGGGGAAAGGGGCTTAACCTTTTCCTTTATTACAGGCTTCTGCTCACAATGACCCACCCAAGCTGCTCCTTGTTATCATTCAATTCACAGACCAATATGCAGCATACCAAGCATGCTTGATCAGAAAAAAAAAAAAATCTGGATGTGTCTCATAAAAAAATGGGGATTACCGGTTTTATTTCAGTGGTTATTATTTTGTGTACCACTTTGAACATTTCCAAATTGGAAAATAGTGTTCACATTTTAAGATTAAGAAAAAGAAGAATCCAAAACATTATGAAGAAATTGTCTAACTGAAGGAAGGCAAGCAAAAGAGAAACCATAGGAAATGAAGTGTTCTTCTGTTCTTTACTTGAAATAAAATTTCACATATTCTAGAATGGATTATCAGGACTGGAGTTCTCACCCTCCCTTCCCTGAAACTGAAACTCAGGGCTGAGATTCATGTGCCATTTAGCGTAACTAGCTCAGTATGACACAAGGCCCCTGAAAGCTTTTCTAAAGAACCAGGTCTCAACCATACACTGAAAAGTGGCCAAAGGTCGAGTCTGATAGGCCTCCTTGCTGAAGGTGTTCCATAATTTATTTATTTATTTATTTATTTCTATACCGCCCAATAGCCGAAGCGCAACCAAAAAACTCCTGCCTTGCATGATCACTCACCAAACCTCAAATCACAATTTCCCTTTGATGTACAATCAAATTCATGAAGGTACCTGGGGCAGAAGTCTGGTTAGTTCCTTCATGATCTCATCAGTCAAATGTATTAGTTTCCATGAGGTCTCATCACAGTATTCAAAGCGATCACCAAATGTTACAGTGCTTATAATATTACTAACTGTCCTGATTATTCGGGGGTCAAAGAAAGAACCTGTATGAGATACAAGAACCACCAGCAGATTAGAGGTGTGCCCTCATTATATATGGCCGACTTCTCATTCAGCAAGCATTATATAAGCATGGTCTAGGCAAGAAAAGTCCAGTCAAGAAAGCATTCTCACTTTGATGCCCTTCAAACACAAACATATATATTTTCCATAATGTGGTCCCATATTCTGCAACTAGAGGAGCAGTGCCAATCATGTGGATCCCCTATGTTCTTTCTAAATTCAATCAACACAGTAAATCAATATATTAAAAATAGAAACCAATAAAGATAACAAAGACCCAAAAGCAGCCTACAAAAGCCGTGCCAAGCGTGGAAATTGGGAGGCTCACCTCTTCACATATGGAATAAGGTGTGCCACCTAGAAACTACTCACCCCTCCAAAAAGTAGGACTATGGATCCGGTTTTACATTACAACCTGTTCAGGTTTGGAAAGAAGTGCTCTGGCCAAGAAAGGAAAACCCCAAACACAGAAATATCAATACTCATTCTGTGTGGGTTGTGTGTGCTTGAATAAACAACAGCAGATGCCCTCGAGGGGTGCTGGGAGGAACCCAGGTTTCATATACATCAGTGGAAACGGGGAAGTTATGGCTCTTTGCTTTCTGAGTTTCTTTGGAAAACCTCAGATTTCACTAGCGCCTTGCACACAAGCCAGCAGGCCAAACTGCCTGGGCTTTGGGGGGTGCAGTGCCCTCAAGGGGGGCTGGGAGAGGCCAAGGTGCCATGCACATGTGTGGAATCAGGGAGAAGTTACAGCTCTTTGCCTGGAGAGTTTCTTTGGAAAATCTCAGATTTTAACCCGCCTAGCACAAAACCCAAAATGTCTGAAATTTTGCAGGTGGCCTCCTCTCCAGGGGGGTGGAGAGGTCCCCAATTTTCATGCTTGTATCCTAAAAACTGAAAAAGTTATGACCGCTTGTGTTTTCCCATGCAAGTCAATGGGAAAACACCAAAACCATGCGATCCGGATATCTGAATCTCACTTCAGATTCAGATCCGAGTAGGATCAGAGGGGGTCTGAATTGGTCTGAGGCAGAGTGGGGTCACTTCAGATGATCCAAAGCGGCATCCAAAGCAGATCTGGGGGTCCGTGCACAGGCCTACTATAAATATGTGGGAGCTTTCGCTATAGCACAGGTAATCAACCACATAGTATGGGGTAATTGTAGGTCATATACTATGAGGGTTCACCTCTAGGTTCCACCAATCCTTTGTCATGTCACTCAGATCTGAGAAGGACCTGAAAAAGAACCAACCCAAATGCCACCGATACTGTTCCATGGTGAAGAATTCAAAATAGCTCAGATTCCAGACTCCAGAACATGCAGGAATTGCCTCCAATATTTTATGTGTGGGATGGGCTATGGGTCTGCTGAAACATCCTGAGATTCTCTATGCCCTACCCTAGTGCACCAATTCCATTGCTGCTACCCATACAAGCAAGGCAGGGGGATCATGGAGGAAGGAAAAATTAGTTACAGTCTCAGGACTTCTCCACATGGGGCTTTTATCCTGTGACTGAGATTGAAACTCATGGAAGTTTGTGGGTCCTTTACATTACATCGTCAACCTCCAGCGCCTCTCTCGTGCTTTCCAAGCATTTACATGGCTTAATTTGAAAGAGAAATAATATAGTAACAAAAAGATCCATTTTCAATCTGTTTCCATTTGTCCCTGAAAAGAGGAAGTCCTGCAATAAGAAGAGCTAGACAACACTGCCATCTAGTGGCTGTATAAATGAAATGTGGGAAAAGGGGGGGGAAGGGAAGCACATGTGAAGAGCTGATCTTAATCCTGCAAAGAATCTGGAAGCAGAAGCCCCGGTAAAAGCATGGGACAAAAAGCCTCTGTGTGGAGAAGCCCTCAGCCTCAGGCAGTGACTAAGACATCCTCATGGAAGAGGAGGTGCCAGAGAGTTTGGGTGAGTATCATTTGTCAGCTCAGCCTGGGGAGGAACACGTAGCCCAGACTCTACATGCAGGCTCTGGAACCGCCTGATCTGGAACTTCCTCCACAAGAACACTCTCCTCCCAGCTGAAAATACTAGACGAGCGACAGAATGCAAAGCTACAACAAGCAGGCTGCCCCATTACAGATCTCCACTCCTCAGAGAGGAGGAAGAATCCTGGGGAGCCTAATAGGGCTAATGGAGACAGAATGGCACAGTATGGCTTTGGGACTTATAAGAGCACGTTTTCAATTGCCTGGGATGTGTCTTTGGTGCTGCAGATCCAGCCTCTGACGGTGTTGTTCTTCTTGTGTCTGGTCATTATATGATTTCAGATTTGAATAATTTGATGATCTTTCAAAACTGTTAGGTTTGTTGGTATGACCATGTTACTGAAACTTTGCATTTGCTTTAGTTAATCTTCCTTTGGGAGAACTAATAAGGTGTTTGGGGTCAGAGAGACATCTTAAATGATTGTCTTATCTTCACTCCCACAGTGTGTGCTCATTAGTGGCGGTGAGATTTGTAATGCTTTGAAGCTGTTATCCACGTTATTCTTATTTCAAATATCTTATGCTTATATTGGGACTGTGTAACTTCATATTGGGGATTTATATTATATTATGTTTTCCAGTTAATGAAATTGTACACATGAAGTATTGATTTTCTGAAGAAGCTGTTTATGGTGAAACAGGATTGAAACCGGATTCCTGTAATCTGTCTACATTTATAATCATCCAAGTTTCAGCGTTGTACTTTAATGTTCATATGTGTTGTCCTATGCCTTTGAAACCAGTACGTTTCACTCCTAGTCAGTTTATCTTATAAAGTAATCAGTGGAGTTCACACTACATCAGTTTTGATACTGTGCTAGTTTGTTTACCCCTCTTTTGTTGTTACTTATTATATCTACATCTCTCTCAAAAAAACAACAACCAGTTGTATGCTTTTTAGCATTGATTCATTTGGTTTGCATTCAACTGGTGCCCTCGGTTTGTGGTACTGATGGGAGAGCTCCATACCCCTCAGGTGCAAACTAACTAAATGTTGCCAGATTAGTGCCCAAACCAAGTACACAATTTGATTAATGGGAGGCAAATCCAGGAATTTCACCTCTCAAACTATGAACTGTCACAATATCTAAAAATTATCTATATTGCTATTTCCCGCCGTTTCCTTTATTTCAAGATCACTTCATATATGTTGTCTATTTCATACTGTAGACTTCAAGTATGACTGAAGACCAAAATTAGAATTATCCTCCCATATTACCAACAGAGCCACAAGGACTATGCTTGTTCTTCGTATACAAGCTTTCCCGTTGTCCTCAAAACTGAGACAGCATGTACCTTCTTTGGATTTAAAGTCAGAGCATAAATATTCAGCTTCTTCATATACTTTCTTTTCAAATGTTTTCTTCCCCAAGTATTTCAGGGTGGAGACAAAGAATCTCCTCTGCTCCTTCCAACCACTGCTGCATGTTGCAAAGTTTATTCCTAGAGGACATAAAAGACATTACTAACAATTCATTATTTCTCTCTTCATTTAGTTCTGGCTTTGTTAATTTTTGTTCTGATATTTTACAAGGGAGGGTTGGGATAAATATGTCCACAAAAGTTACTAGCTCCCTTACCTGTCCATACCTATATCTGACATCTATGTCCCAAGGAAAGAAAGAGCTAACTCTACAGGGTCTCTGTCTGTTTATCTGAATGTGTCTTACCAAAGGCAATAGGGTCGAAGTCTACTTCAGTGATGCCTGGTGAGCAATGCCCACTGTGGTTGACGGAGCAGAGTAGGGCCCCATCTACAAGGGGCTTTTACTCTGGTTCTACTCCATCCCCAAGTTGATAGTGTCATATAACAAATGCTGTTCTCCATAGCTAGCCTGGCGTTTCTTGCCCTAAATCTGGGTTTTTTTTCAAACTCATTTTGTGTCAGAGCTTCCTGTCACAGTGGCTTCAGTGCTTTTCGGGAGTCTGTGTGACCTCAGCGGGCTTTGGCACAGGCTGGTGGAAGTGGCGCTGATTGACAGAAGAGAAAGTAGTGCGGGGCAGGGGCATGGGGAGAGCAGAGGGGTAAACATCTCTACCCAGAAGTAACTCATTGCCTTCAGTTCCACTCTGCTGAGTACAGGAGCAGTCCTGCTGCTTTGTAACTGCACTGTTGTGAACATGGGTTCAGTCGCTGCCTCCCACTTTAAAGTCAATCGCTTCACAAAGTCTTTCTGTTTGGATTGGTGGAGATAACAGTAGAGTTACCAAATTCTTCTGCTCCTGCAGGAACCCACTAATCAGAAAGGCAAACCAAGATCAGTAAGTTGATCAAGATTGAGCTGCAGCGCCACAACACACAAAAACCACACCCTTAAACCCACATTTGTCCACTCCAGCAGAAATCCATTTATCAGAAAGGCAAACTGAGGGCAGTGAGTGGATGATCATGCATGCAAAGGGGGGGGGGGATTCCCCAGCAACACAACACTCAAAGGTATTACTTTAAGCCCATAGTTTTCTGCTCCTTTGGAAACCCATTAATCAGAAAGGCAAATTGAAGCCAGTAACTTCAAGATCATGAGCACAAGCTGGGGGGAGGGGAGCTGAGCAACACAAGACAACTCACATTTGAACTCACATTTCCCTGCTTCATCAGAAACCCATTGCACAGAAGGGAAAGTGATACTGTTAAAAAAGAAAACAGAAAAGAAAAAAAACAGCAAGAGCCCCCCCCAGCCGATACACAAATTCTTGCCTCATCCGTTCTTCCTTCCTAAGACTACACATCTGCATGCTTATATGAGAATAAGCCTCACTGAACACAGTGTGACTTACTTCTGAGCAGACCTACATAGGATTGCTCTGCATAGATCCCATATCCAAATTTCTTAAACACAGAAAAGAAAAACAAGCGAGCATAGGTCTGAGTGGAAAAGTATACATACACACTGGAGTAGTTAAAGAAATGTCATAAAAACATAAGAACATAGGAAGAGCCATGATGGATCAGACCAAGGGTCCATCTAGTCCAGCATTCTGTTCACACAGTGGCCAACCAGCTGTTGACCAGGAACCCACCAGCAGAGCATGAGCGCAAGAGCACCCTCCCACCCATGTTCCCCAGCAACTAGTGTACATAGGCTCACTGCCTCTGGTACTGGAAGTAGCACATAGCCATCAAGACTAGTAGCCACTGATAACCTTTTCCTCCAGGAATTTGTTTAACCTCTTTTTAAAACCATCCAAATTGGTGGCCATCACTACATCCTGTGGTAGTAAATTCCATAGTTTAACTATGTGCTGTGTGAAGAAGTACTTCCTTTTATCTGTCCTGAATCTCCCACCAATCAGCTTCATGGGATGACCCCCGGTTCTAGTATTTGGAGAGAGGGAGAAAAATGTCTCCCCAGCCACATTCACCACACCGTGCAGAATTTTGTACACCTCTACCGTATCTCCCTTTACTCTCCTTTTTTCCAGGCTAAACAATCCCAGCTGTTGTGACCTTCCCTCATAGGGGAGATGCTCCAGCCCCTTGTTCATTTTAGTTGCCCTTTTCTGCACCTTTTCCAGCTCTACAATATCTTTCTTTAGGTGTGGTGACCAGAACTGTACACAGTATTCCATGTGTGGTCACACCACAGATTTGTATAGGGGCAATATAATACTGGCAGTTTTATTCTCAATACCTTTTCTAATTATGCTTAACGTGGAGTTTGCCTTTTTTACAGCAGCCGCACCCTGGGCTGACATTTTCATCCAGCTGTCCACCACAACCCCAAGATCTCGGTCTTGGTCGGTCCTGCTGCTATCTGCTCTGCTAAGCTGACTGAACTATCTCCCTCCACTTCATAATGTGTATTCCAGCATCTAGAGCAGCGATGAACTGAGTAAAAGCCAGCTGTTGGCACTGTGCATGTGCCAGAAGATGCAGAGCATCCAGGATTGGCAGGGGCATTCCACAGCAGCGCCCCACAAAGTGACACTAACAGCCATGTTTATTCGGAGTGGCTCAAGGGAAGGACCGCAAAGCAGGCGTAGAATTCGGTGCAGCATTTCTCCAAACACCCTCCCTTGGAGTCTTTTAGGGTTACTTCCTTTTCTTTCTTTTTTTAAAGCATGAGCACGGGGGATGAGAGTAGCCAAAACCACAGGGAAGGAGAGGGAGAGAGAGAGGCATTGCAGCCACCACCACCAGCAGGCGGAAACAGCACAGCGACCTCAGGAAGCGAGACCGAGTTACTCCGTTTGTCCATGGCTGTGGGACTCTGGAGGGTGGGAGAGGGAGGGAGGGCTCTAGCTGGGGGGCTCTGGAGGTAGGCAGGAGGTGGGGGGGACGACATTTCTGCTCTTCTCACTCCAAAGGATCAGCTGATGATGATCCATTTACAAACCAGAGTAAATAGTAGTGGTTGGTAAAGTTTTTAGGGATGGTTCAGAACCAGCTTCTATGCTTGGCTAGGGGCTGCTTCGGTTGGATCCTTTGACAGACATTGCCTTTCATTTAGGATCTGAGAAAGAATCGCACTTTGGTTTGTTTTTGAGAGTCAGGGCATCTGTACACGAATCCCCCTACACCTATTTGTCTGAGATTTGGTAGGAGCTACTCTGTGCAAGTTTCATCCAATTCTGACAAAAAGAAAGAAAAAAGTTACAAGTGTTCCTTGCTTTCCAATGATAGCCAATGGGAGGCATGAAAACTTGGATTTCTGAATCAAGGTTTGGACCTGAACTGAAGCAGGCAGCCTCCAAATAGATCCAAGCTGAATCGGGCTGTTTTCCAAATCACCAAACTGTGGTCTGATCCAAATCTTGTGGTCAGTGCACACCATTATTCTCTATGCATGCGTGCATGTGTGTGTGGTAGTCACACAACACACAGAGACTGTCTTTACACTGAAGAAACCCCCCACAGTCCTCCCATTCTGGAGCCTTCCTGCGTTTATCGTAGGCTCCCAGACAGCGGCCACGTGATTGCTGAGAGGGGAAGCTTTTAATTTTCAAGGTTCCATAGAAGTCAGTGAAACAGAGCCATCTAGTGGCTGTTTTAATTGCGTAACATTCCGAGTTAAAAAGATTGTTCATTAGCTCTGGATCTTTTTGAGACAGAATAACCAGGAAATACCTCTAGATGTGCCCTGGAGGTTAATGATGTCATGAAAAGGTCCAGCAAACTTCTGTGAGTAAGCAATGTCTATAGCAGGATAAAAACTCTGTGTGAAGGAGCCCACAAAGAACTCAAGAGACAGACTGAGTTTGGTCAGGGGGAATAGGGAAGGGGTGAATCGAAATAAGTTACCTAATAACAAATAACTCAGATAAGAGGCAATATGCCTCTAATCAGAGGTAGTATGCCTATGTACACCAGTTGCTGGGGAACATGGGCAGAAGGGCGCCATTGCACCTGTGTCCTGCTTGTGGATTCCCAGTTGACAGCTGGTTGGCCACTGTGTGAACAGGATGCTGGACTACATGGTCTGGTCTGATTCAGCATGGCTTTTTTTATGTACTCAATGTCTTTCCATCCACAGCTGAAACCCTGAGTCCTTTCCATGACTCCTTTCACCCCTGTAACGGCCCTTTGGGCCAAAGGCCATTATAGGGCTGAAGGGCATGGTTAATATTGGGGGCATGTCGGGGGTTGTGACCTGCTCAGCTTGCCGCCTAGTGGTAGGTTCCGCTCAACAGGCAACGCACAACAGATTCAGGTACCTTCACAAGAGGTTTCATTATTTCTACAATACATGAGAAAACACTAACTTCTGTGGAGCTGCGTGGCACGCTGTCTCAGTTCCAAGGCCAACACTACAAGAGAGATGGGGAGAGGTTCCACTTGGGCCTCCTGCGAGAGCTGGAAATAGCTAGATAGATCTGTCTCTGTCTCAACAACCTGTTCCCACCCTTAATGAATGGCACTGCTGCTAGAATCAAGTTCACAGCCCCATCTGCATTTCCCTGAAACACCAGCAGCACTGGACCGCACTGCACAGCGGTCATACTCTCCAACACACATCCCTCCACAAAATGGCAATAGCAATACTGGGCTATTTTGCAGGACTCAGGCAATCCACACTTTCTCAGCCACAACCTGCCTCCAGCAACATGGGTATAATGATGATGAACGTTATCTGCACACTGTTACGAATTATATTTTAATTTACATGGACATGCACATCACATACATGTAAACCAAACATATACCTGAGGGATCTTTTGGCGTTGAACTCTGGGTGCTGAGGAAAACCTGATACTGCCCCAAAGTTGAGGGAGTCAGAGACCACAACAAGGTCTTTAAAAGCAATTATTTGATTTATTAAAGAGGAATTTAAAATGAATTAAAATAACACATCAGGGGAATTAGACCTATACATACATTTGAGGAATTAGAATCATACAGTAACACTCAGAAGGTTAGAGACAAGCATTTAAAGTCAATAGCGAAGTACACTGGGATGCATAGGAAATTGTGTGTGTGTGTGTGTGTGTGTGTGTATTTGTATTTGTATGTGTAGAAAGGGGGAGAAAGTAGGGGGGAGAAGGAACTTTTCAGCTTGATATTTTGACTAGGGGAGAAACTGACTCTTTGGGGGAGTTATGAGAGAGTTTAGAGGAGGGGTGAGAGCAAAGGCAGGGTTTGGGGGAGAAAGTGGATGGAGAAAGAGCTAAAGCCTAGGAGTTTTGGAGTTTGGTATTGGGTGGAATATTAGGAAAAGGGAAGAAAAGAGAGAAGGGGAAGAAAAGATGATGCAAAGATTTACCTCTCCTTATCTGCTGGCTCGTGAAGTGATAGGAAGCTCTGTTGAGTTCCTTCTCTGGGAAAGAAGGGGAGAAAGAAGGGAGGAAAGGGGGGGGGTTACTCTCCTGAGCAGAAGGGATGGAAGGGGTCCTCTTTCCTTCTTTCCCTCCCTGCTTGTTTTATGAATTTGGGTTGCTGTCTTTATCCTTTTTCTCTCAGGATATAATAATCAGAATAAAACAAAACAAGTCTAAGATTAATAAAGGATGTTGGAAAATGGATTTTAGGTGTCAGACATTAAGGGAAGAAAGAAGACAATGGGATTCTCTTTCTTTCCTGATGTGAGGAAAGGATGGGAGTTGATGGATGCATATCTCCGGCTTTCACAGGTCCAGGTAAGCAAGACAGCCAAGGGGATTTTGGTGATAGTCTTAAGCAAAAGTGACAAAAGTCATGTAGGCATGCTTGCTTACACAATATTGGGTTTCTTACAGCTTTAAAAGGCATTGAATTCTTTATTTTTCTTTCTATTTGGCTTAAACAGAAAGGTCAGAAATCAGCATAAAATATTTTCATGGTGGGGGCTTCTGTAGTTGTTGTCCTGAGGCAAGATCTGAAATTTGCAAGTGTTAACTGATTCAATTAAGGCAATTAGAGCACAGTGGCTGGCCAGAAAGTTTATGCAAGAAGTCTGCATCTCTTCTTGGGCTGTGCAAGGCCTTAACATCCTATGGGACCTGCTTTTCTGCCCTTCTCCAGGATCAATAAAACTTCGTCCCCGTCTAGATACAGGCCACATTTTCCCAGATCAGCAGAATCTGGGGCTCTTCGTAACAGCACAGTCAAGTTATTTTTTTTTTAATGTTTATAAACTCAGGAAAAAGTATTAACAAGACTTGAGTTAGAAAGATCATGAACTCCTGCCTTTGCTGCTACCTTTTGTTTTTTGGTAGGCACACTGTAGCCCAAACCCAGCTGCAGGAAACTCCTGGATTTTTAAATGGTTTTATTTTTATGAGGCTGCAATTACTTCCTAACAGGAAAGACTCCCCAAAGGGTTAACACACACAGAAGGGTTAACACACCCAGATTGTGGGTGTGTTAACCATTGCTGTGACTTCATTCATTGGGTAAAAACACTAAAAGGTCAGAGGAGGGATAGTTTCTCACAAAATTAATAGGCAGAATAGTGGCTGCGCACTTGCCTCATGAGAGCCAGTGTGGCGTAGTGGCTAGAGTGCTGGACTGGGAGCTGAAAGATCCAGGTTCTAGTCCCCACTCAGCCATGGAAGCTGGGTGGCTGATTAACTTACTGCACATGAGTCACAATGCCTAGCAGGCATTGTCTCTGAAAACCGGTAAACTTCCTTTGAAGGAAGGTTGCGGCCCCTTGACTCAGCGCTGCACAATATACTGACCAAAGCTTACATCATGAGCAAAGGGCCGGATGTGTCTGATCTTGTCTGATCTTGTAAGCTAAGCAGGGCCAGCCCTGGTTAGTACTTGGGTGGGAGACCACCTGGGAATCAGGCTTCCTGCCCTGAGCTGGGGGTTGGACTCTATGGTCTTGTAGGCCCCTTCCAACCCTATGATTCTAGGATTCTATGTGCTTTGTTTACTTGTTTGTATAAATACCAAAGTTGCCTATTGTTCTGGGCTGGGTCCCGAGGGGCCACGATGGCAACTCTTGACTGCACCACACCTTAGTGTTCTGGTAATAAACATCTGCTCACACAAAAGTCGGTGTTTGTCCTCTGGCCGAGCCTGGCAGAAGGGTAAAATTCTAGAACAGAACTCAGCAGAGGCTCCCATCACTTCTGTGCGTCTGACCCTGCTTCTGGACTGTACCTGACTGATTTACTGTGTTTGATCTCTTGCTTGTTACCTTTACTCCTGCTGTTGCCTGATCCTCATTGTCTGCCTGCCTGCGTTCTGACTTCTGCCTGGTTTTAGACCACCTTTGTCATGGCCACTGGCTAACCACCTGTAGGCTTGAGTGTTTGCTGACTCCGCTGCATTCAGAGTTTGCTACAGCCAACACAGGACACCTTCCTCTTCTGTCAGACATTTGGCAGCATATGATGCAGTTTTAATTAGCGTCTGCATTTTTCTTATGGATTGTTCAAAAATTGTCTGTGTGTGCGCTGTCTGTCTGTTTATATGTTTGTATGTAAAGGGGGTTTTATACTATGTATAATGTATTTAATGGTTTTTAATCTTCCAAAACTGCCCAGAAAGCTTCACCTATTAGACAGTATAGAAATGGAATGAATGAATGCATGATGTTGCTACATATGTGCATATAAATATCAAGTTGCTCTAACAGTAATTATTGATTGTGCTGCTACAGCAACAGCATTATATATATATATGTGTGTGTGTGTGTGTGTGTGTGTGTGTAGTCCACTCTATCTGCACAGCAGCAACACTTGCCTTCACAATTCTTTCCACGACCGATTAGTTTCAGCAGTGGAACTGGTGGTCGGTCAGTGAAGTCTTCAGCTTTTTGTCCCAGTACCTCTTTTATCAGCTTGAACCCACTCAGTATGACACAATTTGTCCAGCCAGCCTGGAATGAGATGGCTGGTCCAAACTTTTTTTCCAGCTATGATACATAACAAGTAAACAGAGGAAATTAGTCTGACAGCTAGAGGGAAAATACAACAAAAACAGAGAGCCCAGAATGGTGCAGACTAATATGTCTGGATGCATTTAAAGCTTAAAGTTCTTCATTAAAAATTTTTTTTTCTCAAAAGTCATTTTCTACAACAAAATTGTTGCTATGTTAATTGAGGATTTCAATATTAAGGAGGTTATGTTCTCTACATTAACACCTGAGTGTGTTATTTAATGACAGATTAAAAAAAATAAGGTAAGTGCTACTACTTTACTCCCCCTTCCGCTCCCTCTGTCACCGTGAGTACAGTTGCTGTAGGCCAGGGGTAGGTAACCCTCAACACCCCTGGACACCTTTCTTGGTGCCCACGCAGGTGCCTTTCCCTTCCTCTTACAAAAACTAATAGCCTTCCTAACTGGCAGCTGGGATGGCTTCAAAGCCATAATAAAACTGTTTATTATTGTTCAGTAGAGACACTTTTGCTATGGTTTGCCCTCCGACCCACCCCTCTATCACAATGCTATGGTAATAAGACATGATAATCTGTGCTTTTCTGAGCAACTCTTAAAAGATATGGGCATTTCTCAGGATCTGCCTAAACCTACTGTTCTATAACACACAGCGCTCTCCTAGCTGGTCCAACCATAACCTAAGAGGTTTAATAGATTCCACTGGTAGAAATGGTGCAATGTTTTCATGATGTGCAGTACTTTCAGAGCTGGGAGAGGCAGTACTTACACGTAGAACAACTTTATGTGGTTTCTTTACATCAAGTTCCAGCAAGTTCCCAAGGAAAGGCAGAGGAGCAGGTCCCGGTGGACAGCGGCTACATCTCTTCCTCCGCTTCACATAATCGAGCAGCAGAGCCGAGACTATGAGAGAAATGGCCAGTGTTGTGGGGTTATTCCAGCAGGATGAGACCAGGGTCCACAGCCCAGAGATGGAAGCTGGGATCACAACCATTAGAGTCATCCTCTTCCCTCCACTTCCTTCTTTCTTTCCTTCCTTCCTTCCTTCCTTCCTTCCTTCCTTCCTTCCTTCCTCACTAATTCTTGTTCTGCAGATTGCAGCTGTTCCAGCTTCTATTGCTCTTTCCAATTCTCCTTCCTTCTCTTTTCTCCTCTGCTTCAAGTCACTGCAGGAATGGGACCCACTGTTAATATTGTTTCTTCAACAGGCATGCTAGCGCTTTACCACTGTAACTGAGCAGTAATTGCACACAGACATAAATTAATGCCAAATATGGGATAAGGGAGCAATCCTATGGCCGCTAGTCAGCAGCTAGATGGCCATGGGTTACGTCGGTTTCCGCGAACGCGCTCCGAGGTCAGTTCCCTGCTGAGAACAGACCTTTCCTCCCTCCCGTGCTGCTTAGCAGGCAACTCAGAATGGCCCCATGCTCCACACTCGGAAGAGGAGCGTGGAGCAGTGAAAACGGGGCGTTACGGAGGGCCTTCCAGGGTGGAGAAGGCAGAAATGCCAGTATGACACATCCAACATGCCATCTGGCTGCCGCATCCCGCTCTCTGAGGTCCCACAGCTAGACAGCCAAAATCGGGTGTCTAGCTGCAAATGCAGGGCAGCTGAAGTTCACAAGCGGCTGCCTATCCCAGCAGGACTGCTCCCTAAAAGAATGACCTACCCAGAGAAATCCAGACATACTTTGCAGATATATAAATTTCATTTACTGCTACTCCACTTGTGAGCATCACGTAAGAAAGGCAGTAGTAAGACCTGAAGTTGATTTTAGGCAATGCTTTGTTCAGGGGTGGGCAACTTGTGGCCCTCCAAACGTTATGGGACTGCAACTCCCAGCAGCCCTATTGTGACAGGAGTTGCAACCCAATAACATCAGGATGGTCACAGGTTGCCCACCCCTGGCTTAGTTAAAGCCAGTAAGGAATCTTCTGGAGAAGGTTAATATGCCTCAGGTTAGTGGGCTGGCAATATGCATTTCTCGTAATGGTAAAACCTAGGGTTGTTCCTGGACCCTGCTTCTCCCCTGGGTAAGACCTAAGGGTGGTCACCATGGGTGCCTTGGGTCAGCTGAACTTCCCATTTAGAATATTTCTATGCCACGCAATGACAGCGTTCTCTCGATGGCTTACTAACAGTGTAATCCTTTGTATATCTGTTGTTATTCAGTCGTTCAGTCGTGTCCGACTCTTCGTGACCCCATGGACCATAGCACGCCAGGCCTTCCTGTCCTCCGCTTTCTCCCGGAGCGTGCTCAAGTTCATATTCATTGCATTGGTGATGCTATCTAGCCATCTCATCCTCTGCCGTCCCCTTCTCCTTTCTTCCCAGGATGTGGAAACGTGTCTAAGGTACTTTGTGGTAAGAAACTTAAAATGAAGTTAGAAGTGTGGTTAGCTAAGCAAAGTAGAAACCACATTAGAAAATTAGATAAAAAACCCAGAGTTAGGACACATGGTTATTATAGAACTGCGCGTGCTTAAAGAGCTCATGAATATTATGTTACACACCCTGCATAGCTAATAAGGTCATTATAATGTACATGCGATGTATGTAAAGGGAGGGGGAACATGTCAAGGAGATAATGTGAATAGGCGGATCGGAAAGTTGTGAACCTTGGAGTACCTAGCCAATGGGGAAACAAGGGAGGGACTCAGCAGCCAGGGAAAGAGAATAAAAACTGTGTGCTTTGATTGTCAGGTGTGCCTACTCATCTAGGACATCCACCTTTGCAAACATGCTTAATAAACATAGAGTGCTGCTTGAACATGTGTCACGAAGTTATTTTACAGGTCATGGTTGGACAAATGAGTTTCTAACAAATTTGGGGGCTTGTCCAGGATCCAGGCTCATTGCTCGGGGCCACTGATGCTGAAGAGTGGGGAGACGCGTCCCGTTGAATTTAACAGCTCTAGGGTTCATCATCGGGAGCTTCCCTGATGTGCAGTCAGAAGGATCCCGAAGCATGACACGGTGAAGCAGACAGGGTGACCGTAGGCACTGGCGCTAACCGCGGCAACCAGGCAACTCCGTGCACGGACCAAGGTAGGAAAATTGGACTGTTAAGTACTGCCTTGATGGATGGGTATCGAGACTGATTGTGGAGTGTGTGAGATGTGTCAAGGGACACAAAGTGAGTGTGCAGTCCTACTCAGTCTTGCAACTGAGATTGCTCCTTCATGGAAGTTTGCGGGCTCTTTACATGATGCCGTTAACCTCCAAGGCATCTCCTGCACTAAATGCCCTTTGTTCCATTTTTAAATAGATTACAGATAATGAGCTATCAAATTACCCTGTTGTGTTCTGCTTGAGTTTCCTCTGTGAAAAGAGTAAAAGTGGCAAGAAGAGGAGCAAAATCAATGAAAGATAATGGAAGACTCAGATATGGGGAGAGGGCAGGGGGAAGGGGGAAGAAGAAAGCACATGAAAAAGGGAGTCCTTGTGATCCTGCATTTAAAATGGAAGCAGAAAGCCCCGTTTTAAATGCAGGATTTTAGGTTGGTGTAGAGATGCCCAAAGTCTTCATCTGTGGTCTAGTACATAAAAATGGTCTAGTACATAAAAGGAGTATCAGCAAGTAAGAAAGCATATATATATATATATATACACACAGACACATTTTACAGGCCAAGTTCCTCACAATTACAAACAACAAAGGACACCAGTGCCTAAACCTGTGGCTATACAAAAAAAATGTATTTAATAAGTATATTTTTTTAAACTGCTTCTTAAATATGTATTAAAATTCCCCAGCGTGTTTTATTAAAAACTCGCCAATTAATGGAACTTACCAGACCTGAGCTGCTATATGGACATGCTGAAGTATGTGCTGTGTGTTGTAACGGAAAAGCTGAAAAGGGGGCTGAGGCTTTAAAGGAGGCCCTGAAAACATACTATTTTACTTCGTCCGACCTCTCATATGTTTTACTTTCAAATGGAGCAGCATAGGCCCTGCAGGCTCGTCTGTCTGACTTGAACCATTCTGAGTTCAAATGTCGGGATGATGTGGCAAATTTTGTTGATGGAACACTTTTCAGCACTATTTCCACTGGACTTTCTCCTTTTGACTGTGCATGCCGCTTGGACCAGGTAACTTGTTGACATAGGTAGGTACGAACTCAGCAAATAAACCAGAATCTGCCAACTCTCTAAAATGTTCTTTTTCAGAACCTTCAACTTCACATACTTCAGAGTCCCTACTGCTGGATAATTCCTCTTCCCAGGCCATTCCTGATACATTTTGTATTTCTGAGAAGCCCTGTGTTTATGTGATATCAGAACTTAAAAAAAAAACAAACTTTTGCCAGCTCTGTGAAGCAGTTAGTCTAAGACTTTGAAGATTAAACTGGGCGCTTTGTTCTTAAGCAGTACTGTAGGGCAGAAATGTTTGAATTGTACTCAAGATCCAGATGCCCCCCCACACACACACTTTGACTCAAACTCAGCCCAGCAAGCTTATTGGGCTCAGTCCCATCTCTCTTAAAGGCATAAACTTACTCACAGGCTGGGTGAGTACTTGAATTGTATATATGCCTATAAAACAGCAACATCAATTATTACATCAGTAGCTAAGTATGTTTTCCAAATACTGTCAGGTGCCATCTGTCTGCCTGCCTACCCATCATTAAAGGACCCATACACTCTTTTCTCCTGGGAAAGACTGAAGGCAAAAGGAGAAGGGGACGGCAGAGGATGAGATGGCTAGATAGCATCATGGATGCAATGAATATGAACTTGAGCACGCTCCGGGAGAGAGCGCAGGACAGGAAGGCCTGGCGTGCTATGGTCCATGGGGTCACGAAGAGTCGGACACGACTGAACGACTGAACAACAACAACAACACTCTTTTCTCACTAGTTAAATTAGTAAAAAAAAATTATGCTGTACAGTTTTCATGAATTAGTAATATGCTTATCTATGTGGCAATACCTATGATCATTTTTATGGGACTGTATGCCTAGGAAAACCTGATACTGGCCATGTGTTATAGAATGGACACAGATAAAGCACTTAAAACATTCTGACATAAAGAGAGCTATTGAGCAGTATAGAAATGTAATAAATAACTAAATACAAATAAATACAAAGGTACTGTTGTGGCAGGACTTTTTACATTATATTTTGTCTGTATTATATTTATTACATTATATTTTGTCTGCATTACATTTTGCAGACAGAATTGCTCACATTCATTCCATCTTGGATGTCATAATTTCAAGGGAGTCAAAGATGGATGCCTGTCTACCCATATTGGTTCTGTCTAATCATATGGTTTCGGACAGGTTTCAGCTTGTGCAGCCTGAAGATGTGGATGAGTTGCTTGGTGGTTTGAGACTACCACCTGCTGTTTGGGTCCATGCCCTTCCTGGATATTAGAAGCTGCTAGCACTGTTCCGTTCTGGATCTCAGAGGTAGTTAACTCTTTTCTGAGGGGTGGTGTGGTTCCCACTCCACCTAAGGAGGCAATGTTTAAACCCTTGTTTAAAAAAGAAAATCGAATTTGGATTCTTTGATTCTAGATAATTATTGTCCAGTATCTAATGTACCATTCTTAGGCAAGATACTAGAAAAGATGGTTGCTTCTCAATTCCCCATGCTTTAAAAAAATCTACCCAAAGCTACTGGGAGAAGTCTTCGGGACGTTTGGGCTAAAGCAAGGGCTGGATTCAATTTTGGAGAAACTCTCAGGGGCTGCATTCCATTGGTGAGTGAGGCTGAAGGTGAAATGGGGTGAGGCCAAAATACCAACATATTTTTGCTTAAAACTCTTACTTCCAGTAAGTAAGCTTTAGGAGAGGCATTTCAACTTTTTAGAATGGAAACAAACCCCCTGCAAAATCTGGGAAACCCCCATGAGTGGTGTTATCAGGGGCCCATCTGGGCATGGCCCCCAGATTTTCTGAGTTGTGCCACAGATCTTTAGAGCTGCCTCAATAGCCATCATCTGCCTTAATACAAACCTGCTTCTTTCCTTTGAACCCAGTAGCCTTGCAGTTACTAGGGGACCCATTCCCTTAGCAGACTAATAGTATAGCCTGAAGGCAAAAGCCTTTTAAACTAGAGGAGTCACTGCTACCTTTCCTTCCACAGTCTGGTTATTATTTTCATTAAGTCCAGAGTCCAAAATTGCCTAACAGCACCACTGTCACCTGGCTTTCTTGGAGTGTGCCTGACACTGTCCAGAGACTTGCCCAGCCAATTGCATTTGTGCCCTGAGCCGTTGTAGGCAATGAGGCACTGACAGGTGGAAGAGCAGGAGAACTGGCTGCTCACATATCAAATGGAGGTCCAGAGGCCTTCCTCATCTGTTGGGTCCTCCAAGCTGTTCACCACCTGCTATTTGGATCCATGCCTTTCCTGGATATTAGAAGCTGCTAGGACTGGGCTTACCTTACAGTATCTGTACCATAGAGATAGTTAATGCTTTTTTGAAGGATGGTGTGGTTCCTGCTGCACCTTAGGAGACAATGGTTAAACCCTGGTTGAAAAAACAAATATAGACTCCTTGATTCTAGAAAATTATAGTCCAGTATCTAATGTGCCATAATCTAATGCATTATTAAATATCAAATTAGTAAGCATATAGAACAAACCCTGCTGAAAAAGGATCAACATGGTTTCCACAAAGGGAAGACCTGCCTCACTAACCCTTTAGAGTTCTCTGAGAATGTCAATAAACATGTAGACATGGGTGATCTGGTTGTTGACTTGGACTTCCAAAAGGCTTTTGACAAAGTCCCTCACCAAAGAGGGACTAAGTTTTCCCTCTGAGAAAACTTAGCAGTCACTGAATAAGGGGAGAAGTCCTCTTATGGATTAGTAACTCATTAAAGAACAGAAAGCAGAGTAGGAATAAATGGTAAATTCTCCCAATGGAGGGATGTAAATAGTGGGGTACCACAGGGATCTGTATTAGAACCAATGTTTTTCAAGTTGTTCATAAATGATCTGGAATTAAGAGTGAGCAATTAAGTGCCCAAGTTTCCGATGTCACCAAATTATTTAGGGAGGTTAAAACAAAAAGGGATTGTGAGGAGCTCCAAATGGATCTCTCTGAACTGGGAGAATTGGCATCTAAATGGCAACTGTGGTTCAATGTAAGCAAGTGTAAAGTAATGCATGCTGGAGCAAAAAAATCCAAGTTCAAGTATAGCTTGATGGGATCTGAGCTAGCAGTGACTGACCAAGAAAAATCTTGGGGTTGTGGTGGACATCTCAATGAAAATGTCAGCCCAGTGTGTGTCTGCTGTAAAAAAGTAAAACTCCATGTTTGGCATAATTAGGGAAGGAATTGAGAATAAAACTGCCAATATCATACTGCCCTTATACAAATCTATGGTGGGATCTCACTTGGAATACTGTCACTGCACCTAAAAAAGGATATTGTAGAGCTGGAAAAAGTGCGGAAAGGGGCAACTAAAATGATCGAGGGGATGGAGCAACTCCCCTATGAGGGAAGGTTATAGCAGCTGGAATTGTTTAGCTTGTAAAAAAAGTGAGTAAGGAGAGACATGATAGAGGTAGGTCTACAAAATTATGCATGGTGTGGAGAATGTGGATAGGGAGACATTTTTCTCCCTCTCTCATAATACTAGAACCCAGGGTCATCCCATGAAGCTGTTTGGTGGAAGATTCAGGACATATAAAAGGAAATACTTCTTCACACAGTGCATAAACTATGGAATTTGCTACCACAAGAAGTACTGATGGCCACCAATCTGGATGGCTGTAAAAGAGGGTAAGACAAATTCCAGGAGGAGAATGCTATCAGTGGCTACTAGTCCTGATGGCTGTATGGTCATTGGGCTTGGGGAGGGTGGCGGGAAGCCAGCCATGCTGTTTTGAAGCTGTGCAGCTATGAAGGAGCACAGCTGAGTAAAGGTGGATGCCTGTTGATTCGAAGCTGTGCAGCTAAGAAAGGGTGATTGCCAGGATGGATGATTTTCATGAACATGTACTCAGAAGCACTTCATTGAGCCTGTGTTTGCTTGTGGGGGCAGGGGAGCCTGTTTACTGGGCAGTTAATATACATCAAAGACAACATACTAGTCACTCAGCGCCTCTTGCATTCCAGCTCGTTCTGTTCAGTCTCCAGGTGGCAGCAGCTGCCTGCTTGCCTGCCCGCCTCATAAACATGTGTGTGTATGTGGGGTTTGTCATGAGTGTCTACTCATAAGCAAGTCCTCCATTGCACTTAGTTGAACACATGAGGGAGGGGGAGCAAGCCTCTGCTCATTGGCTGGTCCGCACCTACGCAATTGCTGACGTTCATTTCTACTTGCAGAGGGACTCACCAAGCCCCCCCCCACTAACGCAGCTTCAGTTCCCGTATACACCGCAAAAGTGGAGGAATACAGCACTGCATGTAGCATGGAAAGAGCTAATTTGATTCTGTGAAAGTGCGGATTTTGCCCAAATCGCTTCACAAAGCGTTTCCGTTTAGATTGGCCCCCTACAGATTTGGGTGGAGGTGTGAGACCAGTGTTGGATTGGTTACATCCAGACTAGACTACTCCAACGTGCTCTATTGGGGCTGCCTTTAAAGACTGTTCAGAAGTTTCAGCTGGTGTAGAATGCAGCTGGTTGTTTGTGGGGCCTAGACGATCAGAGTATATAACACCAATTTCATGTCAGTTGCCAGTGTCTTCCTCCAGGCAGCTCTTGTCAATGGACCCTTATTAGGGAGTCGGCCCTTGGCCATGCCAACCCCTGAAGTCACCCCTGGTGATGGTGACAACTTACTTCCTCTCCTTCTCATAGGCAGTTGAATGGAATGGCCCCTGTGAAGGGAGGATGGGCCCAACTCAACTTGGTGAAGCAGAAGCCACTGGTTTTTTCCTCCAATTTTTTTATTGTGAGTTTTCACAAAACAAAACAAGCCGAAAACATAACAACCCCCAAAAAAGGAACAAAATTAAAAAGTACAACATATTCTAAAATTCTCCATTTCAAATATTACAATATTTGTGAAAAAAGGGGGAAAAATAGGTTACACATAAACTTCAGTAAAAGCAGACCAAATATCCACTTATAATCCCATCCACAAGTTACGCTTATATACCACTCTTTCAAATGTTGCTAATGTTGCTAGGTCTTTAGTCCATTGCGTTATAGGCAGTGGGCTTTTATCCTTCCAATATCATAATATCAGTCTTTTAGCAACCAAAAGGGCGTGAAAAATCCATTTACGCTGACCATGTGTTACATTCCAAGAAGCAGGTAAGTAATTTAAAAGAAGATTTACATCAGTAAACATTAATGAGCTTTCCAGTACAAAATTTATCGGTATAATAACTTCCTCCACAAAGGAGGCAGCTATTGGGCATTTCCAAAACATATGAATAAGAGAAGCATTGACTGCATTACACCTCTAACAGCTGAATTTGGCAAGCCTTTATTAAAAAGACGTTGTGGTATCCAACAGACCTGAAACAAAAGTTTTTGCTGAATAAGGCGTAACCAAAGATCCACTGAAATGTCTGATGCGGATGCCAAGATAGCAGTCCATTGATTAAACAAAATAGGAAGTTCTAATTCCCTGTTCTATTTCTGCTGTAAACCACTTGTGTCATATTTATTCATTGATAATAAATTTTTGTAAACATGAGTTGTACGTTGATATATCTGATCAGCTTCAATAAGTATTTCAAATAGCGAAGGAGACTCCAAAGCAGTAAAAGCAGCAAGACCAAATCTAGATACCAACAAATGTTTCAGTTGCAAATACCGCCATTCCGCTGTAGCAGGCAAATCAAATTGATCTTGCAAAGTTGAAAATAACGAAAACTCATCATCAACCCGCACTGATCCAGGGTAAAGATCATTTTATCTGTCCAGGTCCACCGTAAAAACATTTTCTTACCAATTCTTAAATCTGCATTTCCTCATAAAATCAGTTTAGCATGGGAAAATGGATCAAACTGTAATTGACGTGACTTTATACACCAAATTTCTCTAACTGCCAAAATTGTGGGAGGAGCTCTGTCTACCTTGATAAGCTGAGAACATAATGCCATCCATTTAAAGAGAGGCTCCAGACAAGAAGATTCCAACACTGACCAAAGTGGAAAACCTAATCTGAGTGGAAAAGTCCAAAATATAGTAGAGGTCAGCAAATAGGCCTGATGGTACATAGTTAGATCCAGAAAACTGAACCTACCTTCATTAATTGGAAGTTGCAGCCTTTTTAAAGATATTCTTGGTGGAGAGGAACCCCAGAAGAATTTACAAAACAAAGCATTACGTTTTTGGAAATATTTGCCAAGTATAAGTAGCAGAAGCCACTGTTGAGGAATATGATGGTGGGAGATTGCATGGCTAGCTTCTTTCAGTAAGTTTTTAATTATTTCTTTTTTGTAACTTGGAGCCTGGCATGCTGCAAAAGAATGCACTGGGCTCAAGTGCCATCTTTATTGCCTGAGAGCATTCCTAGAAAATAAAAATAGCAGGTGGCTGGAGCCCAGCACTGTGACTGAGACTGCTCCTGCACATAAGTTTGCGGCTCTTTACATGACACTGTGATCATTCAAGGCATCTCCTGCACTAAATGCCCTTTGTTCTGTTTTTAAATAGCTCGCAGATAATGAGCTATCAAATTACCCCTCTGTGTTCTGCTTGAGTTTCCTTTGTGAAAAGAGTAAAAGTGGCAAGAAGAGGAGCGAGATCAATGAAAGATAATGAAAGACTCAGATATGGGGAGGAAGGGAAGGAGTGGGGTAAAAGGAAGCAGAAAGCCCCATTTTAAATGCAGGATTTTAGGCTGGTGTAGAGATGCCCTGTCTATCTCCCATATAGGCACTTCCAGTATGTAAAACGTTTTCCTCCAAGTACCTAGAGGGGTCCAGCAATTTGGGGTGGGGGGTAGGGGTCCAGCAACTGGAGAGGTAGGAGATACCTGCCAATGTGTGTGGAGTGCTAACGCCCATTCCTCCTCTGCAGTGCTGCCCTTGCCAAATAAGCATGCTTATTTAAACAGATGACTAATGTCACATGTAAAAAGGTGAAAAGGTAAAGGTGTCCCCAACCAGTCGTGTCCGACTCTAGGGTGTGGTGCTCATCTCCATTTCTAAGCCAAAGAGCCAGTGCTGTCGGAAGACGCTTCTGTGGTCATATGGCCGGCAAGACTGAACACCGAGGCGCACAGAACACTGTTACCTTTCCCGCCGAGGCGGTACCTATTTATCTACTTGCAATTTCTTGCTTTCAAACTGCTAGGTTGGCAGAAGCTGGGACTGAAGACGGGAGCTCACTCCGTCACGCGGCACTCGGGTCTCGAACTGCTGTCCTGCTGCCGACCTTCCAGTCTGCAGTTCAGCATCTTAACCACTAAGCCACCGCGGCCCCATGTAGCTTCACCCTAAAAGCCTTGGGCTCTTAGGAATGAGAATTGGGATACAGAATAGTCTTAGCCAATATAGAATTTAATATTAAGGTTCTATCCCCACACACAGCAACAACTGGACTCCTTCTAGACTCACTTCTGCATTTTCTCTCTAATGTAAATCCTGGGAAGGAGAACATGGTGAGTAACATAGGGCATTTTGAAATACTGGCTTGGATTAAGGAATGGATTTGCCACAAACATTAGGGATGGTGTAAAAGCCAGAACGGAACACGCTGGAACAGCCCCTTTATATTTAAAAAAAAGCATGCCAAAAATAGTGGCATGTGTTAGAAACACTTGAGAACATATTTTAGGACTAAAACCCGTGCAATATTGTATTATTATTAACCCCATAATGCCCAGAACACATCCGGAACAGAACAGAGTGGCCTTGATTGGACAGATCTGAATGAGCAAAATCAGCCAAACTCACCAGTCACGCATAACACCATGGCAGGGATGCAATAAACCACAAAACGTCCACAGAAACCATGTTCCAATACCAGTTCTGGGCCATAGTCCGTACTGAAGAAAAATGGCCCGGAATGGCAACTTCCAATTGAGCCAAATCAACCAAACCCACCAGTCAAACCAAACTAGATGGGACTGACGTAATAACCTCCAAAACCTCCACGGAAACCCTGAGCATCTCTACACCAGCCTAAAATCCTGCATTTAAAACGGGGTCTTTCTGCTTCCATTTTAAATGCAGGATCACAGCAGACTCCCTTTACACGTGCTTCCTTTTCCCCTGCCCCTTTCCGCCTCCTCCTCCCCCTTATCTGGGTCTTCCATATGTTTCATTTGCTCTTTCAGGGAGGGAACTCAAGCAGAACACAGCAAGGTAACTTGATAGCTCATTTATCTCTGATCTATTTAAAAATGGAATAAAGGTCATTCAGTGCAGGAGCCGCCCTGGAGGTTCACAGTGTCATCTAAAGGGCCTGCAAACTTCCGTGAGTGAGCAATCTCAATAGCAGGATAAAAGCTCCATGTGAAGAAGCCCCCAGTTTCAATAGCCGTTCAGGGCCATAGTCCATATTGCGCAAAGCAGGCTGAAATGGCAACTTCTGAGTGAGCCAAATCAACCAAACTTGCCAGTCGCACATTAGTAGATGGGATTGATATAATAAGCCCCCAAACCTCCACAGAAACCAAATGTCAGTTGCCATTCTGGGCTATAGTCCATATTGCACAAAATATTTCGGAACAGCAACTTTCAAGTGAGCAAAATGAGCCACAAACTGTTGTGGGGAAATAGCCCAGAATGGCAACTTCTGAGTGAGTGAAATTAACCACTGTTCATTTTACTAGATGGTACTGATACAGTTAATCATGAAACTTCTACAGAATCCAGAGGGAAGATCTGCAAAGACCATTTCCAACAGAAGCCCATAGGTGTGGTGTGGTTCAGTGCTCAAAATATCAGACTAGGATGGGGGAGTCCCACTCACTCCCACTCACCTTTGGCCATTCTGACATCTCTCAGCCCAACCGACCACACAGCGTTGTTGCAAGGACAAAATTGTGGGAGACCATTCTATTTCACTATGAGCTACTTGAAGGCTCAAGGCTACTTGAAATGTAGCAATTAAGGGCACAACCCTATGGCCACTAGTCAGCAGCTAGATGGCCATAAGATAGGTCGATTCCCTGAGAACCGACCTCCACCCCCTCCTGCGTTGGCGTGTAGGCAGAATGGATCGGCCCCATGCTCCATGCTCGTAAGAGGAGTGGGAACAGCAAAAACGGGGCGTTCCTGGGGGCAGGGCGCCGTCCAGCATCCACTCCCCCCCACCCCAACTTCCCACAGCTAGACAGCCAATGCAAGGTGGCTGAACCGCAGAGGGGACGATCCCCTCCGTGCTGCTCCTGCCCTGCATTGGATAGGTGGTCGCCTCTGAATTCAGAGGCAGCCGCCTATCCTGATAGGATGGCACCCTAAATAAATATCATGTTGCCAGAGGCATGTGGTGAAGACTGAGTTCAGACCTCATGATAACCCATGATGGGTTAAAGAAGCAACGATGGCATACTTAACTCATTGTGGATTATTATGCCATCTGTCGGGAATTGTTTAGCCCACATTGGCTTATTCGGCTGAAATAACTCACTCAAACCACACTCTGCGTTAGGGGTTATTTAACCTGTTGTGGGTTATCGTGTTGTCTGGTGGTTCCCCGTGGATTATTTTGGTCACCTACATAGTTGTGCAGCAAGAGCATTTGAGATCGCTGCCACTCTACTCCTTGCAGGGGTCCTCTATTTGTTGTACCTTGGATTTTTCCTCCTCTGCGATAATTGCCCAGGGCTTTGATGGTGCATCAGGTGCATCCTGACTAGGAGAGGCTGCGTGTGAAGTTTGGTCCCAATCCTGTAAACGCCCAAGGGTTTATTTGTGCCACCCCATTTTTGGTGCATACCAGATTTCCCTCCTTGTAGCCCCTGCTATGATGTAATGAATGGGTACTGAGTTTCTGGGGTATCTCTTACAAGCAAATGAACAAGACACATAATATTATAATCCTACATGGGAAAAGAAGCAACCTACCCTAGTCCAAAATTATGCAGTCATAATCAAATTAAATTTGTCTAGTTTTAAACCAACCAACGTTATATTTGTCTAATTTACCGCTGAAAACAATTGCAGTATGTCACCTTAATCTTTCCCTGTGTGTGTGTAAGTCAGATAGTGGAAAGTTAAATTGTTTGGAAATGTGAACTATGGCATGGAACGGGTATTGAAATGTGGTTTCCGTGGACACTATGGGGCTTATTACAACAGTCCCATCCGGTAATGTGTGGGTGGTGAGTTTGGTTTGTTTGGATCACTCAGAAGATGCTGTTCTGGCCTATTTTCTGGAATACGAACTATGGCCTGGAACGGCTACTGAAAAGTGGTTTCTGTGGTGGTTTTGGAGCTTACTAAATCTGTCCAATCTAGTAGTGTGTGACTGGTGAGTCTGGTTGATTTAGCTCACTCAGAAGTTGCTGTTCCAGGCCATTTTTCTTCACTACGGACTATGGGCTGGAACAGATATCAGAACATGGTTTCTGTGGACATTTTGTGGCTTATTACATCCCTGTCATGGAGTAATGCGTGACTGGTGAGTTTGGTTGATTTTGCTCATTTGGAAGTGTCCGTTTCATGCCATTTCGTTCTGTTCCGGATGTGTTCTGGGCATTATGGGGTTAATAGTAATAATACAATATTGCAAGGGTTTTAGCCCTAAAATATTTTTCTCAGGTGTTTCTAACACATGCCACTATTTTTGGCATGCTTTATTAATCTAAAGGGGCCGTTCTGGCCTGTTCTGTTCTGTTCTGTCTTTTACATGGTCCCCAAACTTTATAACCTCTGTGGCGCACTCAGCTGAGGAACAGCCCTGTTTAAACTTTAAGGCTGCAATCCTATGCTGGCTTTCCTGGTAGTAAACATCCATAGGCTTGAATCATAAATGGACAAAAGAAAGAATTGGATCGCTACTCAGGGGTATTTCGTTGTTTGTGCACATGGCCAGTGAACCACAAATTGAACACTGCATAGTTTTTAAAATATAATGAATATTATATACTAGCATGCAAATAGGATGAGATGTGTGAAAATATGACGGCTCTTCGCTGAGACAGGTACTGAATTCTAGATTTTAGGTTTGTTGTCCCACAGCCACATTGATATTTGTAACCTAGAGTTTAGCTATTTGTAATCTTCCTCAGTTTTGTAATTCAGCATTCATTTTAAAAAGCAAGCATCTATGAAAAGATAGAAGTTGTTTGCCTCATACATTAGAATATAAATCTGCAAAACTTAAATGTGCCTAATACATGGCTGGAGGGAGGGGTGACTAACCGACAATGCTGTCCTTCAGATTTAGGGCACAATCCTATGAATGTTTAGATTTGTAAAAAAGTCCTAGAACCCCCAGCATTCCCCAGGTAGCCAAGCTTGGCTGGCTGGGGAGCGCAGGGAGTTGTAGAACTTCTTTCTGTCTAAGCAGGTTTAGGATTGCGCTTTAACTATTCTGCACGCAAATAGCGCATCCTAGTGTATATTCCCCAAAACAGAGCCCAGAGATCACTAACAGCGCCGCATCCACTCATAACTTGTCACATTACCCAAACGGCAGAGTCTTGGATGAATGACATATCTCTAAGCCAATAGGTTTTGGATAACCTAAGGCAAACCCGCCTACTCTATGCGGAAAGCGACGCGGGTGCTGCATAGCCGGATTAGCAAAATGGCGGCGGCCGGAGCCGGGAAGGTGGCAGCCGCCGCCACAGGAGCAGCGGTAAAGCCGATCTTCAGTCGGGACTTGGCTGAGGCCAAACGGCGTGTGCGAGAACTGTATAGGGCTTGGTACCGAGAAATCCCAAACGCTGGTGAGGAGACGTGACTAGGCGCACGACCTCCGCTTCAAGGTCGCTTCAAGGGGCGGTGCGGGGTGAATGGGATCTGCTCGGGGCAGGAGACGTTTGGCTTGGCTTATCTGCTTGGGAAGGAGCATCGCCGGCTGTGTTTTCCCCCTTCCCTTCACCTAGCTACCCTTTTCCATAGAGATCGGTGGTGGGGGATTGCCCCTTTCTGGATTAAAGACAAGGATAAAACAGACCTCGGTCCGCCCTGGGTTCAGCGTCCCTACCCACCTGTATTTCAGCAGCATCAAGCCAAGGTGGGAGCCAGAATTGTACCATGTCTCAGCTACTCAGTTTCTCCAGGACACTGGAATTCACAGAGGGGTTACAGATACATTTTCCCGTTCTGATAGTGCATCCCATGTAATCTAGTGGGTAATTCTAATCTGCATTAGTACCCACTAACAGATTGATGGTTATTCGAGATTAGTGAGCAGAGAGTATAATATTATGATTGTGTACTTTGGGGGTAAGGGAGACCCAAGCCAGGGGTAACTCAAGCCATGCCTTTTGATGAAAAGCTGTATTTCTGTTCTCAATTATTTCTGTGCATTCCCTCCCCATCATCTTTGTTCCCAGAGCCTGTTTAGAAGAGGGTGGCGGAGGTTTTTCATTTATTTATTCATTGCCACCGTTGTTAAATTACAACTTGTGAAATTATAAATATCATGGGACACACTGGAACTGTATCACAAGCCCAAAGCTATTTTGTACGTATTGGTTGTGTGTTAGCATATTGTATGTGACATTTAGTTGATAGATGCAAAACAGCTGCTGGCAGTTTAGTACCCTTATATGCGTCTTCAAAAATGGATACCACCGGGGGGGAGGGGGGTGCTGATCCTTTCAAATATCTTAATGCATGGAGTTGAAAATCCACAAGAGTTTGAAAGATGAAGTGGACTGTCTCTTGTCACTTTTTATATCTCTTAAAAAAATATTTAAACTGCAGCCCATTTTTTCACAAACTGTCCTCAGGATGTGGAATTGTCAAAATTTGAGCAAGATCTTTGTACAGCACAGAAATACTTTAAGGGGTTCAAATTGCCTGCTTCTACCTAGACTGAATGTCACTAAATACATAAAATGGTATTTTTACCTCTAGGATATGTGTTCTAAAGAGATGGTGGCTACTTACTACATTATTTAATGAGCTTTCGGGGTGGGGTGAAGTTGGATGCTGTAGCCCAGGTGGCTTCTGGGGAATGAGTACTTTTGACCAACTAATGCATCATAAATGTTTGAAGTGACTTGGACGTAATGGACAGGAGCTTCTTCTTTCCTGCTACTTAAAGGGCTCTTGCCACCTGTTAGAATTCTTGTGTATTTCTCATACATTTGAACCAAACAGCCAGCCAGTATAATTTCATACTGGTACTAGTCTTTGTAAAATATGAACAAAACTAACATTCATTTTCTCATGCAAGACAATTTTTTGCTTCGGATCTAGTGCACCTATACCAGCTGGACATCACAGTGAAACAGGGACGTGATAAGGTGCGGGAGATGTTCATGAAGAATGCCCATGCCACAGACCCCAGAGTTATTGATATGCTTGTTATTAAGGTAAGCCACATAGCACTTGTCTTAAATCCACAGCAGGCAGAAGGAGATTGGTATGTGGAGCCACTACTTTCCCTTTTCTCAGATCTCCATAGAAATGGAGAATAGAGCATAAGTCCAGAATACACTTCATAAAATACCTGTCTCAGTCATAAATAGTAGATAAAGAGTTGAATTCTTCTTCTTAAATGCTAAAGGATATCTTACAATACAGACACTTCTCTAGCATTGTCATCACAGTGATAAATAACATCAAGTGTTGTCATCACAGGAACAATCAACATACACCTGGTCTTATCAGAGTTTAGGTAATAGCCACAACAGTGGAAGACCACAAAATAAATTTTCCTGAGGTGGCATACTCTGTACCACATAACTATTATCTTGTGCTCATCTTTTTTTAATACGTTACTTAAATGTATGAATGCTGCCTACCTCTGTTCTGTATACTGGCCTTATAGAAGGAAGTGTCCATTCAAAACTTTCTTGATGTGTTAGAGCACTTTGTTTCAAATCCACTTATGCTGAAGGGATATTACAGCACCAAAACATATTAATACCCTTTCATCATGAAGTGGGTGCTGAGCTAGAAACTGAAATGTTCAGCTGTTAAGGAGGGAACAATTTCTCCTTTACGGAAAAGATTCCGGTCATTTATTTGTAGTGTGTCTTGCTGCTGGATTGTGTGAGTAGTGACTAGATTGTGTGAGCACCACTATCAGGGGGTGGTGCCTGCCGCCTTGAAAGAGGCTGTCGTGCACCCTCTCCTGAAGAGGACCTCACTGGACCCAGAGGTATGTGAGAACTATCGCCCCATTGCTAATATCCTCTTTGGGGACAAGGTGTTTGAGCGTGTGGTGGCTGGGCAGCTTCAGACATTCTTGGAGGAACGTTATTTATTTATTTATTTCATTTCTATACCGCCCAATAGCCGAAGCTCTCTGGGCGGTTCACAAAAATTAAAACCAAACAACACACAATAAAACAATTTAAAATATATAGAACATTAAAACCTTACTATCTGAACCCCTTTCGGTCTGGTTTCAGGCCAGGGTACAGCACTGAAACGGCCTTGCTTGCTCTGACTGACGACCTACTCTGGGTGATAGACGGGGGAGTGCTACCCTGTTGATTTTCCTGGATCTCTCAGGGGCTTTTGACACCATTGATCATGGTGTCTTACTGGGATGGGAGATGGGGGCACTGTGCTACCGTGGTTCCGCTCCTACCTGCAGGGCCGATTCCAGAGAGTGGTATTGGGGGATTCCTGTTCTACCCCATGGCTATTAAGCTGTGGGGTGCCACAGGGTTCTAGTCTATCCCCCATGCTGTTCAACATCTATATGAAGCTGTTGGGTGAGGTCATTAGGAGTTTCAGGGTGGGGTGTCACCAGTATGCTGATGATACTCAGCTGTATTTCTCCTTGTTGTTGGAGTCAGCCGAGGTGGTGAAGGTGCTGGACCAGTGCCTGGAGGCTGTAATGGGCTGGATGAGGGACAGTAAACTGAAGCTAAATCCTGACAAGACAGAAGCTCTGTGGATTGGTGGTTCCCAAGTCCAGGAATTGGGTAAGCGACCTGTCCTGGACGGGGTTGCACTGCCCTTGAAGGAGCAGGTGCATAGCTTGGGCGTACTCCTAGACCCATCACTGTCATTGGAGCTCCAGGTGGACTCCGTGGCCCGGAGTACTTGGGGCCAGCTTCGGCTGATCCACCAGCTACAGCCTTTCGTGGACAGGGATAACCTAGCAACAGTAGTACATGCACTGCTAACGTCCCGGTTAGACTATTGCAATGCGCTTTACGTGGGGCCGCCCTTGAAGACAACTCGGAAGTTGCAGCTAGTGCAAACTGCAGCAGCTAGACTGCTGACTGGAACATCTTATAAAAATCATATAACACCAGTTTTAAAGGGATTGCACTGGCTGTCAATACACTTCCAGTTGGAATTCAAGGTTTTGGTGATGACATTTAAAGCCCTAAACTGCTTGGGACCTCGATATTTGAGAAAGCACCTCTTCCTATATATGTCTGCCCAAGGACTGAGATCTGTTGGAGGGGTCCTCCTCTGTGTCCCACCAGTGTGAGACATACACTACGGTGAGATGTGGGAGAGGGCTTTCTCTGCTTCGGCACCTCGGTTGTGGAATGCCCTCCCCTTGGAGGCCCAGTTGGCACAGACATTGGTCTCATTTCAGTGCCAAGTAAAAACATGGCGTTTTACCAAAGCCTTTGAGACCTAATGCTTTCCCTAAAGTAGCACACTGTTTTAACTGTTTTAGATTTTAATTGGTATTAGCTTGTCCATGGTTTAATATGTTTTTAGCTGTTTAAATTATTTATTGTTTTATACTGTTTACATTGATTTTATCTGTATGCCGCCCTGAGATCTTAATGATATAGGGTGGGATCCTGTGCAAGCACCGGGTCATTACTGACCCCTAGAGGGATGTCGCTTTCGCTGGCATTTTCCTGGCAGACTGTAGTGGGGTGGTTTGCCATTGCCTTCCCCAGTCGTGACTACCTTTCCCCCAGCAAGCTGGGTACTCATTTTACCGACCTCGGAAGGATGGAAGGCTGAGTCGACCTGAGCTGGCTACCCGAAACCCAGCTTCTGCTGGGATCGAACTCAGGTCGTGGGGAGAGTTTCGGTTGCAATACTGTCGCCTACCACTCTGCGCCACATGAGGCTCTTCACAGGGTGGGACAGAAATGTTTTAAATAAATAATAGAGAAACACGTGTATAACAGATGGATAAAACTGGACTTTGCTATTCTGCTGTAGTGTGGAGGGGGAGAGAGATCTTCAGAAGCATTGAAGACACTACAGCTGGGCTTGGGAGCTCTTGCCCTACAGCTCACTGTATCTTCCTCCCAGCTATGTGTAACACAGCAGTTTGACAACAGACTTCAGTGATGCTTGTAACGTTTACTAATGTTATTCTCAAAGCCCTGATTTGACAGGTGATACCACCATTGAACAAAGGAACTGTGTGTTCCCTACTCTACATTAAAGTAATAGGGTGGAAAATGTTTTGGATAACTTAAACTTTTTTTTTCTTTTTCTGCTTCATATAGGGGAAAATGGAACTCCAGGAGACTATTCATGTGTGGAAACAACGGACCCACATAATGAGGTATTTTCATGAGACAGAATCACCACAACCCAAGGACTTCCTATCCAAGTTCTATGCAGGCCATGACCCTTAAGCCAAACAGACTTTGTGGAGCTGTAATCCTGTATTTTCTGTTGAAAATAAAGCCCTACATATTGAAGAGTTCTTCAGTGGAAAGTATCCATATTGGCACTTTTTATTCTATACTGATTCTGAATTCTTGGTACCAATACTTTACTCATTCTTTATTCCTTTTGTGCAGTCTACTTTAGGATAGCCTGGGTGTGCAGTACCTCTTGTTGCAACTCATACAATAATAATAATCTCACTACAGTGCAAGTTTATCCCCTGAATAAAGTGTGAAGTTTTGTCAGACTAAAATGTTCTTCAGACTGTGCTATAAAGAGAGGCAGAGGCTAGAGGTCTGTGGAGGAATGCTCGTACTCCGTAGAAGGATTATGGACTTTAATTCAGAATGCATTGGTTCCTACAGAATCCTAACAATCCTAAGGATTTGTTTTAAGAATGATACACTCTTAATCGCAAGTGTAACCCTATCAAAAGGCCAGATTCATAAATTGCAAAGGATTTTTCTTGCTTGCCTGAACCCTCACACAGAAAACCTGGTAACCAGTTTTTGCTGGGTGACATGCCAAACTATTTAGCACATAACTATAGATTTACTTGAGAGCAATCTGGCATTTTAAAACTACTGCAGAACCAGAAGTTCAGCTAACAGATAGTTCTGTTTGAGTTATCCTGTGTTGTTGCAGTGCAGACAGAATCAGAAGGGACCTTGGAGGTCTTCTAATACAACCCCTATCAATGCAGAATGCAATTACAATATCCCCAACGGATGGCCATCCAGCCTCTGCTAAAAAATACCTCCTACACAGGAAAGCCCACCACCTCCCAAAGCAGTCTGTTTCACTGTCGAACCGTTCTTACTGTTAGGAAGTTTCTTCTAATGTTTACGTGAAACCTGCTTTCCTGCAATTTCCATCCATTGGTTCTAGTCCTGAACAGCATAATTTTAAGCATGTTTACTCAGATGTAAATTTCAGAGTGCAGTAAGATTCCCTGGTAACACTGCTTAGGATTGCAGCATGAGACACACAAGTCTTAGGTCTATAATTTTTTATTTGCACTCTAAACCATTTATTTAACTCATTAAAACAGTGTCCCCAAGCACTTTTTTAGAAAATGTAAGGTGCACCATACAATAGTTACTGAACCAACAAGCATATATGCATACCCATGCATATAGGTCATCCTCATTTAGTCATGCACAGAGCATTCACTGATATGACGGAGGTTCACCTGCCCGAAAATGCATTCGTTACAAACCAGGGATGGGGGCAGGACTAGAGATCGATGTCGGAATACTTGGCCTATGTATGTGTATGTATTACAGCCCTGTAAAGAAACAAGAAAATGTTGTTTTACGCTATGGAACTGTCCCTATGTTAAGATGCAGAATACTAATTTTGCATTCTGTAGAGCAGGAAACAAACTAAAGACTCAGTAGGTTCAAATGGAACAAGATTCTAATATCACATGCACATCATAAACATGTGCACTGCTTTCTGTCACACAAATGGTTAAGAAAACAAGTTTACTGTAACTTTGGCAAGTGCAACATTCTTTTATTGACTTACTATAGAACAGACTGCCAAGTCATCATAAAAGTCTTGGGCATGCCCTAAATGTACACACTGTTCAGCTATAATTATTTCAGTGTTACACTTAAGGAGAAGACTACAGAGAAGTAGTTAATAAGGCATAATAACTTTTTGCATTCTTACTACAGAACTGGATATAGATGACAGGGAGGGAGGGAAGTACCATCTGGGCAGGGTTTACAAGCTGTGTGATTATGATGCTGTGACAGTGGAAATGATAGGGAGAGATATCTTAATCCAGCTGTAGCATTTAGATGTTCTTTAGAGTAGGGGTAGGCAGAAGGTGGATAAAGGGTTTCTGACTCCCATTTGTCTTAGAACAACTAAAAAGCTCCCACCAGCCTCTAAATTAGGTTGCTGAAAAGAATGCTTGGAGGAAAACCAGGAGTGTGTGTGTGTGTGTGAGTGAGTGAGAGAGAGAGAGCGCGCTTGATCTTGATATGGATCATTAGTTCTTGGCCTGAGCATCTGCTTAGAGGCAAGCTGTTCCTTAACTTAGCATATGTCCACCTATCTGAGCCACTGTTTTACACCTGGCTTCAGGTGGTGAATGCCAGGGTTCTGCTTTAGATGTATTATGTTCAAGGACTGATCAGAATCTAAGGGCACAATCCTATTGCATCAGCCCTAGGTACTTGTAAGCCTAGGAACTCCAATGCCTCCCACTCTGCAGTTTAGCTAGATGGGTGTTTTTGCCCATCTGGTGGAGGCTTTGGGGATGCTGAAGGAAGGAGGCTAGGGGTAGCTCAGATCCCCATATCCCCAGTCTTCTCCCCTCCTGACCCACCCACATGTCCCCTGTCACCCCTCAATGAGTTCACATTTGTGAGCTCATAGAAGCAGCTGGTCCAGTTCTCTCCACACTGGCTGCAAGGGGGAGGGAAGCTCATTTTCCTGGCTCTGAGGTCAGAGCACTGGCTCCAGCCTTGGATCCAAGAATGTGAAATATCCTGTGTCCCCCAGATGCTGCCTAAGGGCCATAGGATTGCTCTCTAAGAGACATTACAGCTATTACTAAAGGATGCATAAATGCTTATGGAATTTAGAAAACAACTATGCTGGAGCTTTTCACAAGATACGCAACAGTGCTTCACTGCACAATCTTCTCTCCTATGCTATGTCAAACAGGGAAAAGTTTCAGTTAAGCTAGTACTTTTATCTATAACCATACCTATTAATCATCATCATCATCATCCTCTGGTACAAAGATATCATGTTCTTCAAGCAATGCTGCAAAGTTCTTGCTGATCTGTGTCCCAACATACAGGAAGGGAATTACAATGGCAAACACACGGAGAAGACCAAAAGGCATCTACAGAGATTAATTGAGCATCAGTTAATATCTCTCTGAATGCAGGTTCTGCAAAAAAAAAAGATAGCCATCACCAAATCCCTATGTAGCTACCAGAGTATCTAAATGTAGAAATGATAGAAAGACTGAAGTAAACATTATCAGAAACTTGTTCCTATAATGAATAGCACCCTTAGAATTCAATTAATGTATATTTAATCCCACATGCATAAATCTTTTGGGCTGTCTTCATATATGTAAAAACTAGGAGTCATAGACAGACAGAATAGAGTCTGAATATTAAGGATGCAACACCAATTAGGGTGATCCTAAAATCACAATTAAGAAAACAAAAGTGAATTATATTGAAAGATGTTTTCTAGACTGGGGGGGCGGGGTCTACTTTACCGAATAACCCAGCAAAAACCATTTTGCTTCCAATACAAAGCACATGTGTCACAGAAGAATACATTTACAGTATAATCATATTACTGAATGTACTACACTACAGCTTCAAAGACCAGCCAACGTGCAAGTCATTGCAAATGATTTTACACAGCAATACCGCATATATCTGAAATTCACTTCAAACACAGCAGTAGAAAACTTGTATCTCAAGGGTCAAATTAGAATGACTTCCCCTTTTCAAGAGGTCCTTTGCTATCCACTTTGTCCCTACTTTTTCCTCTACTCTCCCTTGCCTCCACCATTGTTTGGTCAAGCAGGTTTGGAGCATGAAGCTTAGCTTACGGTGTTTGCTCTGGGGTGGGTGGGTGGGTGGGTAAGGAATACTGAAAGGCAAAATGCTGATCACCTGATAAAAGTTGGCTGGTTCATCCCACTCTATACTTGTCAAAGTCAATTTGGCAAGAAGCAGCAGGGTGGGTAGGAATCAGTCACCCGCATTCCTATTTCATATCACCGAAGATACAAGAGAGATAAACGTGGCAGATAAAATCTTCTAATGACACGCTACAATTCTGGCTTTGACTGACAGGGCCGGAAAGGAAAACACCAACGGCCCCGGCTTCTTAAAATAACCCGTGTCTGAGAGGGGAACAAACAGGAACGGGGTGGTGCTCGTTCTTCAACCATAAAAAAAGGTAAAGGTAAAGGTGTCCCCAACCAGTCGTGTCCGACTCTAGGGTGCGGTGCTCATCCCCGTTTCTAACCCAAAGAGCCAGCGCTGTCCGAAGACGCTTCCGTGGTCATGTGGCCGGCATGACTGAACACCGAGGTGCACGAAACGCTGTTACCTTTCCCGCCGAGGCAGTACCTATTTATCTACTTGCAATTTCTTGCTTTCGAACTGCTAGGTTGGCAGAAGCTCCAACCATAGCGCCTGTCAAACAAGACAAGGGACCCACGTTCTTTCTACTGGTGCTTCCGTGTTCTAAGGCCCACCGCTCGCGCCACTGTCTGTTGGATAACGACCTGCCACTCAACGACCAAACCCCGCCCTTCAAAATAATCCTTATCAGCCATTGGCTGGTAAACTTGCCAATGAGCCCACGTCGGGCAGCACATCGTGTTTAGCGATTGGTGGGCTTATTCCTCACCGGCGTCTCCTTCACGGCCCATGGCTTCCCTTCATACACTCACTTTGACGGGCTTAGGCAAGATGGCGCCACTCCGGGTTACGGTTACATTTCGCGAGGGTACAACAGTCGCCAAGGCGCCTCTCTCGTTCCCAAAGGGCCCCGCCCGTGCCCGAGACAGAGCCGTTGCCCATAGCCACCCAGCCATCTTCTCCGTATTAGTTCTCCCTTCGGCGCTATAGTGACGCACACGGGCCGTCGAAAGAATGGGCGGTGCTTTTTCAAATATCGCGATACGTCGATGGAGCCGTATTTCTGCAGTACGCATGCGTATATGGCTGAGGTGAAGCCGCAGAGAGTAAAAAGTAGAGAATGGTCTCATTGCCTGGTTTGGTCGTTTCCTAGTTCCCGTGGAGAAGCCTTTTTTAAATATCCCCTCAGAGACGGGCGTGAGCCGCCCGGAGGCAGCAATGAAGGAATCTAAGAGTTTGGCGTAGCTGTGACTGAGCGTCACCAAACGAAAACAGGAGTTCCTACTTTGTCTAATTTGGGGCTTATTTCGTGCGAGACCACCACCACCACCACCCGCGCGCGCGCGCACATACATTCAAAAAATTATTATAGCTGCCAGTGCAAATTCCTGCCCAAATACAGTTTGTTATCTGCAGGAGAAGGGGGCTGCGTGACTGACAGAGAGCGCCTTGCGACAGCCCTGCACTGGAGCTCACTCTGATTATTGCAAATTGCCGGCTGGGGAATGCTGGGAGTTGTAGGACTTTTTTTTTTTTCTGTCTAAACATTTATTATTTATTTGTGACGTTTATATACCGCTAAATATAATAAAAGCCCTCTAAGCAGTTAATATATAAATACTAAAATCACGTTTAAAATATAGTATTAACAATTACAATAAGAGTGATAAAGGCGCAGGAAGATGGAGCAGCATGATTAATTTAATTATAAGTCAGAGAAAGCTTGGGGGTGAACAAGTGCGTTTTCAGGAGGCGTTTGAAAGATGCCACATTTTCTGCTCACAAATTGTACAGGGAAGGGTTTTCCCGAGGGTAGCTGCCGCTACTGAGAAGGCCCATGGTTGAGGTATTACATAGCAGCATTCCTTTAATTTCGGAATGACCAGCAAGATCTAAGGGTACCATCCTTTACCCACCCTGTAGAACTCCCCCTTCCAGGTTTGCACCTTCAGTGTCTGGGGAGAGGAGGGGTGTTAGAAATATATACAGTGCTGATAAAGTCGCTTCACCTGCAGTAAGCCAGTTTGGGAGTCACTACAAGCTGTGATGGCTGCCAACTGAAGATGACTTTAAAATGGGGATGAGACAAATTCTTAAAGCTATCAATGGCCACCAGTCATATACTACATGAGTCAGCATGTTTCTGGGGAACAACAACAGGAGGCAGCTTATTACCTCTCATGGTCCATTTCCCAGGGGGATCTGGTTGGTCACTTTGGGAAACAGGATGGTGGACTAGATAGACCTTTTGTCCAATCCAGCAAGACTCCTTTTATGTTAGAAGTTAAGTCCCACATTAAAATAACAAGTAAGAAGGTATATGTACTAACAAATTGTAACGCGTGCTTTCAAACAAAAAACACAAAAATCGCAGCAAAAGCTTAGTTTAGGTTACATATTTGTTCTTAGGAATAAAATATTTACATCTTATCGTTGTTGAGAGTAACATGGATGCTTGTAAACTGTTGTACAATTTATTATGCAATTGTTGAACAAAGTTGTACAGACATAATGTACATGTATTATAACAGAAAAAAAGAACATGTAAAAAAAAAAAAGAAGTCCCACAGAGGTCAATGACACACTCTAAAGTAAGTGTGCAACCAAAAGCTACATTTAAAACAAAAGTTCATTCAATATTATGTTTGAACTACAAATAACTATGAAATAATTCTGTACGTTCTTGTTTTAGGTGTAAATCACAAGGCATGCAAATACCCTTTTTAAAAATGACATGCGATATACGTGTAATACAACACTACCAGAGTGTAAGGCACCATGAAGTTATTAGCTTTCTTCTATTGTTTGAATTTAGCAAATATATTGGCTGCTGATGACATTATTCTAGATCAGCACTGCTGGAGGAATGTTTGTCTTTGGAGTCGGATTTAATACAATTTTGCTTCAAATAAGCTACTCTCATTTGTGTAGGAATTATCACCTTATTTGTCATGGTAGCTTTATTTTATCTTAGTAAGAGCAATCATGGTGGTTCTTTTCTCTCAGCTGGAATAGTTATCCTATTAGGTTATTGCACCTGCCCATAAACTAATAACAGAAGAAATGGTTATTACCAGCTTTGGCTTGATTTGAGCCCATCATGGAGTTGTACACAATGGTTTTGTTGGCTCAACAATTAGTTATAGTCACTAATGTGCAAAACTGTTAAAGAGCAAACTGGATCCCAAAGAGCAGAAAGTAATATTGTATGTAGACTGGGTATGCTTGCCATTTGCTATAGGTCTTGGATTTAAAATCACAAAATGTACAACCAAGTGATTGTGGTTGAGGTGGCTAAGATGTCTAAAACCCAACCTGCTTCTTTTCATCTTTCTCTTAGTCCATCCTATGGGGCCTTTTATTCTTCTCAGGTAACAATCATTTCCTCTTTTCATAATTATTGCATGAGAATTGGAGTGGAGTAATGAGAAGACAGCATTGATTTGAGTCCTCAGCTGTGAACATTTTAAAGATGGGCTTTAATGTCAAAAGAGCCATTCTGAAATGTTGTTTGAAACATTACTGTAATTTACTTGGGTGTTTCCAGATGAAGGGCTCATAGCACTACCAATCAAAAGGTATTGTACAGCTGTGCCATCTTTTCTTCCTTCATGGGTTTTTTTTCTGGTACACAAAAAGATGGAAGAGGCGGTGGGAAAACACAGGAGGGCTACAAATTGAAGATGTTGTTGTCTGAACTCCCTGTAAAATTCCATGAACAACTGAGTACGATTGCACAATAAAAGCCTCATCTGGAAGCACCCCTTGTACACAGTTATGAATAGAAGTTAGAGAGAACAGAGTGCTTAATGGGACAATTCTATGCATGTTCAGACAGAAAAAAATCCCACAACTCCCAGCAATCTGGGAGTTGCAGGCCTTTTTTCTGTCTAAACATGCATAGGATTGCACCCTAAGAGACTATTGTATAGTTGGTGATGCTGAGGGTCTGAGATTACACATTATTACATTACAATGTGAGAGTAATTGCCCCTAATTCTTTGGTTCTGTTACCCAGATTATGTTGCCTCTCTTGGAGCTTAATCTTGAAATACTGACTTAAAATGTAGAAAAAGCACAAGGAGGTTAGCCAGAGGCATAGCTTGGGTTGTAGATCTGGGATATCAACTGACTTTATATTTTATGAGGGCTACTGCAATGTTGTGACTAACAGTGTGAGCTGGGAAATTCCTGGGTAAAATTTCACCTGAGCTATGAACTCATTAAGTGTTGGCAAACTACTACTCTCTCAGCTTTGCCCCCATCTGCCATTAGGGGATAATGATACCAGTCTCCCAATAAAGGTTGTTGTCCGTAATCTTTGCAAAATGCATGTGAAGTGCTTGGAATATTTGAAATGTGCTATATAGGTGCTGGACATTATTATTCTAGTAAGTAGGGCCAGGCACCTAACTACCATGCTACTTAGCTCACAGTTTAGCCTCTCCAGCATATGTCTTAAAGCAACTGCAATATCAAGATTAAATGCCATTAATAATATTGTATGGAAGAAGAGGGAGAATGGTGATTCAGAGATTCCTCTCGTATATCTAGAAGCTGCTATTTTGACATAGACAACCAGAGCACTATTTTGAGTCTCACATCAATGTGTGAAAGTACACCATAGCCTCTTGCCTGCACCTTCTGCTTGAGTTACAGATAGTGCATAATTAGGTTTTGGGGATATCGTGGTCATTTCTAGATCCCCAGGAAATACCAAGTTGTGACAGTGAGTAATGCAGAATCTGCAATTCATTATTCCAGAAAGCAATATCAGTTCTTTGGCAATTTTGTTGGCTGGGAGAACAATGCACAAGTGCAGCAAGCAAGGTGTCTGTGAAAACCTGCTTGATGTCCATTTTTCTATTCACACACACACACTCCCCCAGGCCCTACCAACGCCTTTCCTCACTATGTTCACATTTCTACTTTTTCCTGGCTCTCCAGCCATTCCCTTCTCACCTCTGCAATCTCCTGACCATACCAATCATGTAATTTTGAGAAACACGCTGTCTCTGGAGACACAGGACTTTCATGTACAGCAGAAGCAAGGCCAGCAGCAAGTGCTGCACTTGCACTGCTGCCTGTAAATCTTCGACGAGGAGGTAAGGGTGGGGGTTTCAAATATCCCCCATCAGTGTCCAAAGGAACCAGTCCTGCAAGAGTGCAACCATTGTCCCATGCAGAGTAACCATTCTCCAAGATGACAGGGTGCTCCTGGACAGGTACCATTGTGGGATTGGAGAGATGTCTCTTCCGGGCACAGGAAGACTTTTTTGGCAATTTATGGCAAGCAACCAAGCTCTTCTGGGCCTCCTCTAGTTGTTTCTCAAGTTCCTTAACCACCAGCCTCATGTAATCAAAGCTGGCCCGCGAAAGTGCTTTCACCCAAGCCTCCATAGCAGCTTGGCAGTTGGCAACCAACACATAGGCCTTGCCACCGGTGCCATCAAAGCGGATGGCGAAAGCAAACTCCTCCGCAGCCTCACACAGCTCCACAGTGCAACCCTCCAACACAATGAGACCCAGGGGTTCACGGCTCTCCCGCTCTTCAAAATAGAAGAGCAAGTTACCCTTGAGGATGAACCAGCGGCGGAGGTACGAGGTGGTGTGGTGGTGGTGGTGGTGGTGTCGCTCCACACGCTTGCATAGAAAGCCAGTGTGGTCTGCCAGGGAGTCACTTGTAGCATAATATGCCACACTACGCTCATTCAGCTTCATTGTAGTAATCCTACCCTGCAGAGTGTAGAGAGATGAAATGCATTGAATTGCCACTTGGAGCAGACTGCTAATCCAGGTAGTTGTTGGACATAGCTCCCGAAAGTCTAAAGATCCTGAAGGTCTGAAGATGTCCACTCTACAAAATCTACTGTATAAAATACTGACTATGATGCTGGGCCAACCCCCCTTAATTTCTAAGATTGGAGCCATTTTTCTACGTATGTTTTCTACTGCTGGATATTTATTAAGCTAAATAAATAGAACTAGCCCAATTAGCTCTAATACTTAAATACACAAGAGTAAAAGAAACAGATTCCCCCAAGGGATTAAATGAAAAGTTCCTATCAATCTCAGTAAGTTACAATGGAATTCCTTCACTCATATGCACACAAACTGCTAGTTCCAGTGTAGCATTCTGTGCTCACAGGTTTAAAAAGTCATCCAGTCAGCACTTCCATGTGGAAATGATATGCAGAGCAAGTAAGCAGCCATGTAACTTTGCTGGTGATGCAAACAGAGCCTGACAAACATAGAATCCTGCTCCCAGATCCAATTGGGAAATGTTAGAGTCCCCACATCATTGCTTTAAAATGGGCCTCCAGATGCTTAAACCTGGAGGCTCTTTGTGGCCTCCAGATGTTTAAACCTACAACTCCCATGATCCTTCACCATTGGCTATGCTGGCTGAGGCGAATGGGAACTGTAGGCGAAAATATCTGGAAGGGCACAAATTGCTGACGCCTGCTTTAAAATATCTCTCCATGAGCACACAACATTCCACCAGAAGCAGAATAACTCTGCAGGGGCCACAACTATCTTGATCTTCTAGATAGAATTATGCCTCGTGGAGAACAACAGGCCTTGAGAAAGTGGCTGGCTGTGCCCAACCGTGACTATTGGCAGTGACACCGGAAGGAAGTGGGAGATTTATCTAAACCCATCTTTCATTCCCAAGTAATTGCCTTGAAATATGTATGAGGTTCCCTTCATAAAGGGACTTGTAATGTAAAAAAAAATCATTTCTTGTATGCTCTTTACTAGCCTCATTAAGCATAATATTAAGCTAATATTACCACAGGCTGCCCAAACAAGTGTTTTCTTTCATGTACTACCTTATACATTTTAATGCCTCCTCACTCTGGTGTGATGGAAACAGGGTATATAGAAGAAGACTGACATACTTAGCAGCATCTGACTATAGCCTCTTGCATGTCCACCTAGAAACTATTCTCTCTTCTCACCTTCTCCTATTCATTGAGAAAAATAAACTCCAACCTAGCCGGGTCTGTACAGATGCATCAGTCCTTGTTTTTGCACATATCTTGATGGTGCACGTAGGAAAGAGAGTGGACCAACATTGATACTGCTTAGGCTATAGTGGTTTGACAGTTTCGCAGTCACGAGGATTTGCTAGGCATCCTCCTGGCTGTTGATGTCAGTCCGTACAAAAATGCAGAAGATGGACTCCCAGCATTCCAACTGAAACAGATAATTGACATTTTAGTTTTAAAATGTGCACACATGACATATCCCAGAAACAGAACAGGACAGAACCCATGCTATCTAGCTCCCCAGAGAGCCATGCTCCCCCCATCACCAATCATTTGGTGGTCTCCCAACTGTTGTGCAGTTTTCCCCCATACTACATGGTTGAAATGCCTCTCCTAAGGCTTATTAGCAATAAGAGCTATAAGCTAAACTATTGTTATCAGACATGTATTCATTAAACCAAAGGACCTTTAGTCATTGGCAGTAGAGCATCTATGCCAAGAAGAGACCCCACCCAAGAATCCACCCACACGCCAGATTTAAGAGAAAGCCACTTGGCACATGTATTGATTACAAGCATAAATTTAAAATGCCCAAGTTGATTTTGGGGAAATTAATTTGGTAAAACAATACAGTACAAGAAGAAGGGGATTGGGTACTGCGGGATTCCTAACACTCATGGGAGTAGGAAAAGAAAGGAGATGGAAGGGTGGGGTGAGCATTTCGGAGTGAAGTGGAAGGAGTGGAGGGAAAGCTAAAGCTAAGCTAAGGGGGCTGTGATCCGGCTACACCTGGCATTCACTTACTATAGTTCACAAGATCACAGGTCAGGGGCCTACCCATAGCTTGCAAACACATACAACTTTATATGCAACTGTGGTGGCCTCTTGTCTTGCCACACAGGGTGGTTCAGGTTTTCATAGACAACTCATCCTAGCAGCTTTTTATCCACCAGGCTAGCAGCAGTTTGGCTGGATAGGTCTGTGTCTCTCACAAGCGGACAGAAGCCTCATTCCTTAAAGGATCCCACTGCTACCTCACGCTTGGAGTTGCAACACACCCTATTATCCAGTCTTCAGGAATTGGGGGGGGGGCAGGGGATCAAAGCGCGTTGATTAACTGGATTTTCGTGGAATTCACTTTGGTCCATAAGGAACACCTGAAGCAAGCTAAGCCAAGTGTCCCGTACCTTTAAAATCTGGTTTTCAGGGGTCACACAGAGCTTGAAAGAAACATACTTCTGGGTGGAGTGAGGGGAGTAAAATGGAACATCATCAAACTAGCAAGGGCTACTCAACCAATGAGAGAGGCTTGTTTCCTGGCCCATGTCCAGGCTTTCTGCTGCTATTACATTATTATGAATGGCGAGCAACTAATAGGCTCCCTATGAAAGCATCCCCCACTCCCTTGAATTTTGCTGCATTCCAGCAATTTGCCTCGGGGGTTTTGCTCCCACCCCATTTTTCCCCATGTGCACACTTTTGCCTTGAGAAGCCAAAATCCCAGGTTCTCGAGTGCAGCATCTGAAGGCTCCCCCTGAGAGCATCCCACCCCCACCCCCATTTCATCCCATTCCAGCAAACTGTTGTGGAGTTATTGCTTTCATACACACACACACACACACACACACCACCTTTTCCCTTCTCAGAGTACTTTCTCTGTTTGCAATGACAGCCTCCTGAGACCTCATCACATCAGAGACGTGACTTTACACAATATTGGAGATGCAATTTAACACAGCAGTGGGGAAGCGAAGTAACGCAAACATCAGGGAACGGCATCATCACGGAGGCTAATTACTGGTGAAATGGGAGTGCAGGGCAATTCTGAAGATTGGAAAAGCTCAGTGAGGTCACAGCCAGGTGAAAGATGTGCCCCTGGACAGGGCTATCATGCTGAAGTATATACAGAGGATAGGGGCACACAGCACCAGAAGCACAGAGAGCCCGAAGTAAAGAAATGAAATGAAGTAAAAGTAGTCTTGGAAAATCCAGCTTTTCTACTGGAAATCTGCAGGGTGGCTGCAGGTAGGCCATGATGTCATCTGCCTCCAACAAGCTCAAAATGCTTCCAATTTGCAGCAAATCCCCTGTGAGACCAGTCCCCAGGTAATTCAGATCCAAGGAAAGGTATGTAGCTCTTGGAGGCTCATCTACAAATATATCACCCATCCTTTCTTTCTGAGTGTGTGTGTGTGTGTGTGTGTGCACGCACAGGTAGGTAATTTGGCTCTAACCTTTAACTTGTATTTGGTCAGAGCCCCAGTTACTTTGTACAAACCTGCCCTGGTGTTTCAGCACCAAGGATTCTGGCTGGGGCCCTTGTTTGGTTGGTGCATCTATGCCATCTGCTTCCCGACATCCGATTTTTCAGAGCGAGTGCAATCCCATCCCAAACAGGCAAGGAGCTTTTCTCTTAGACTCACTCACAGGGCCTCCATCTTGCCAGGATTCAGCTTCAGTTTATTGGACCTCATCCAGTCTCACTAAATCCAGATCCAGATCACTGATCCAGAACTTGCATCCTCCCAGGTTCCATCCCGGGCATCCTCAGGTAGGGCTAGGAAAGACCTTACCTAAAACCCTGAAGAGCTGCTGCCAACCACTGTAGAAGACAATACCAAGCTGGATGGTTTGACTCAGTGTAATCTCCAACTGTCCCAGCCAAGGAGGAGGAGGACGGTCTCCCCAGCTAAGTCAAGGGAAGCAAGCAGCACTTCATCATACTATTTCCGAACACTGGGGCAGCCGCTCTGTCCCACCTGTGTAAGGGGGCACCTCTGCTGCACGTTGGAACTAGACTGGAAGCCACCCTTGGAAAGTTACTTTTATACGCAGTTCAGTGGAGGCTGGTGGCTCCGATTCTGGTGGGCGTGGCGAACCCATTCTGGGTTTCATCCAGAACGAGCCAGAACTCTAAAGGAGCTATCCAAAGTGCTGAACCCTATCCCCAGAGTGGGTTCACCACTTTGGATAGCTTCTTTAGAGTTTTGGCTGGTTCTGACTGAAACCCAGAATGGATCGATAACCCCACGGAAATCGGAGCCACCAGCCTCCGCTGACACAGTCCCGTTAAGCCGACGTGGTATAACGCCGAGCGGGATCGCTGGGCTACTGAACGGAGTCCTGAGAGTCAAAATGCTCGCCGTGAAGATCCTTTCCCAGGCCCAGAGCTCCGAACGCCTGCACAGCTCCGGAGGAGCGGCGAAGGGGGCATCGCCTTGCTAACGGAGTTCGCGGGGGATGGTTCTGAGTTCGGGGACAGGCCTGCTCTAAAGAGCAGAAGGGGAAAAACAATCTTACCTTGTTCCAGTCCTGGTAACGTGACTTCTTGGGATTTCGCTCGGCTTCGTCAGTTATCCCTGCTTGTTTTTCCTTCTTTTTTTAAGTGGTAGTTTTGTCCTCCCCTTTTCTCTGTTGAGCTCTATTACTGCTGCAAGACTTTCGTAATGCAAAACCCGGAACGCAGGATCGTTGCTGGAGCAGCAAGTACTAGGACCCTCCAGAGGTAGCTCTTTAAAGGTCCAGGTTTTCCAGCAACCCCACATCACGAAGAGGAGGTTTTACGCTCTTACTATTTCCCACCCCACCCTGCACACATACACACGTTTCTCTCGAGGTCCTAAAAGCCACGTATAGAAAAATCAGACTGTATGTCAGCGAGGGAGAGTTGATTCGCCTTTGGGGTCCTTTATGATTATTGGTTTTTTCTTGGTCGTTTCACTGCCCATCTCAACACTGTCGCCTTTCCTTTAACTCTGTGTAACAGGGTTAGTACCTTACATCCAAGCCCCGCTCGTGTTTGTATTCCCTTCCCCGCTCCCCCAAGATTTCTTACGGCAAAACAGCTTAACTTTTATTGCGGGGAGGGCGTCTTTAGTGTGCGGTGGGTGTTCTCCTTAGCACTTCAGAGCAGCGCTATTTGGATTAGAGCTGGTAGCAGAATGGCCCGGCTGAACAAAACCTCCAGCAAACGCATCAAAGGCAAGCTGCTTTCTAAGGATGCTTCTGTGCTATGCCAAGCGAAAATCTCGCTGTCCATAATAACTCCTATTCTTATGCTAGGATCTTCTTCGGGAATCCTTACCACAGTAAGGAACAAGTGGAAGTACACTGGGAGGAGCTGCTAATGTTAGAGTGCGACAGTTCTGTTGTGCGAAAACGTACACAAAGAAATCGCCGAACCTGCGCCGTTTGTATTTTTTTTTAAGTTGCCTCGTTACTTTAACTTATAGCCACAAGAGGGCGCCGCGCTGCAACATGCACTACGGGGCTGAAAGGAAGGAAGGGCACAATCCTCTGCGTGTTTACAGGAGTAACTCCCAGCGTTCTTCCGCCAGCGTGACGGACTTCTGCCTAAATATGCATAGGATTGCGCCCTAAAAGTCAGAAAGCAAACAGCGCCAGTCTCCCACGTGCATTGAGACGACTGGAAAAACAAAACGCTTTAGCTGGCAGCAGAATCAAGGCTTCTTGAGACCATATAGTATGTCTTTTAAAATGGTATTTATTATTTATTTAAAGCATTTTTATTCCACTCCTCACCAAAAAGGGCCCTAGAGCCGCTTACATGCAATCAAGAAAATCAAAACAGCCCTCTAGCTTACAATCTATAATGACATGACACAAAAGGAAAAGAGGAGGGGGAGGAAAGAGGGAAAAAGCAAGTTTTAAGCAAGTTGCCAGTGCAGCATAGAACTCTGTGTACCAAAACATGAGGGGGGGGGGTCACGTGGAAAGGCCTCCATGTACTTTAAAAATATTATTGAACTCATCTTGCATAGGGTGTGATTAGTTCTTCCGTAGAGCGCAGGACAGGAAGGCCTGGCGTGCTATGGTCCGTGGGGGCACGAAGAGTCGGACACAACTGAACGACTGAACAACAAGTGAGTGAAAGGCATTCTGCACATGCGCAGAGACAGAGACTCCTCCACACAGTCACCTGAAGATAGCAGGACGGCTTAGTGGGTACAAGGTAGGCCATGTGGCACACACAGCCCTGTCTTCCAACCCTGTGTTGCCAGCTCACTCACCACTCTACTTAACCCCTGCTTGTTGCCCACTCAGCCGAATGCTGCAGGTGAGCAGTGCCAGTGTGTGTCGCGTTAGGCAAACAGTGTCTGCCAGCTGCCTCTGCCTGTTTGCTCATTCAGGGCTCTTTCCCAGCAGTATTGTCTGTGACATGTTAGGAGAAAGTGACTAGGCAAGCCAGCCAGCCAAGCCAGCCAGCCAAGCCAGCAAGGAGCGAGTATCACCACTGCAGGAGCACCGGCTGAGGAGCATGGGAAGAGCTGAAAGGGCTGCTGCTGCGACCCCCTATCTGAGGCAGCCACTCCACCATGCCTAATTGTCAAGCCAGCCTTGGGAGCATTCCCCAAACAGTAGAGATCTAGCTCAGATTTTCTACCTTCTGGCTTTCTTCACATGGAGCTTTTATCCTGCGATTGAGATGGCTCCATCATGGAAGTTTGCTGGTTCTTTACATGACGCCGTGAACCTCCAGAGCATCTCCTGCACTAAATGCCCTTTGTTCCGTTTTTAAATAGATTGCAGATAATGAGCCATCAACTTACCCAGTTGTGTTCCGCTTCAGTTCCCTCCATGAAAAGAGGAAAAGCGGCAAGAAGAGGAGCGAGATCAATGGAAGGTATGGAAGACTCAGATACGGGGGAGAAGGAGGGGGGAAAGGAAGCGTGTGAAAAAGGGAGTCTTTGTGATCCTACATTTAAAACGGAAGCAGAAAGCACCATTTTAAATGCAGGATTTTAGGCTGGTGTAGAGATGCTCCCTGTTCTTGCAGAGGAAGCAAAGAAGAAGGCCAAGGCCAAGAGAGAGAAAGTAATGGGACAAGAATGCATTTGATCAGTAAGTACCGGTTGAATTCGTTTCATATGCCCTGTCTCATAACTTTCTCTCCCTTGGCCCTTGCCTTCTGTCTTAGACTAAGGGGTTAAGGGCACAATCCTATGCATGTTTAGACAGGGCTTGTTGGGGAATGGTATAGGACTTTTTCCCTGTTTAAACATACATGCCTTAAGTGGTTCAGGACAGGAGCAGCAGCACAGCCTCCCATCCCTTGACAAGCAATTGAGTAAAACAGGATGTGCCCACTTTCCTGTATGTCTCCATGAGAGAAAGGGCTCAAGATTTAAAGCGATGTGGGAGGCAGACTTTCTGAGAAGAGGCTTGGTGCATCTGCAGCTATCTACAAGGCTAAAGTGGGTTTCTGGATTCCAGTTCTTTATTCAACATAGAGATATAGAAGCAGCCTGAACCCCCGCAATTCTCCCAAATAAGTCATGATCCACCCCAACTCATGCACCACCAGGAGGATGTCCTCAAGGAGTAGAGGTGTAGCAAAACCAGAGCTCACTGGGACCTAGCACCTGCACTTTTTAAAAATGGGGACACTGATGTCATCTGACACCCCCCTCCCTCCTCAGAATTTCCTGTTCCCTTTGAACTTACCTTCAGTTCTACAAGTAGCTGGGGGAGAATGGATTTTCCCAGCAACAGTATATTGTTCGCTGTTGTAAAGCAAAGTATTTTGCTGTGGCTCGGTCTCAGATGAGCAATTAAGGGTGCAATCCTATGCATGTTTAGACAGAAAAAAGTCCTACAATTCCCAGCATTCCCCAGCCAGCCCTGCTTGCTGGGAATTGTAGGACTTTTTTCTGTCTAAACATGCATAGGATTGCACCCTAAGACTCATTAGCATTACAAAAGACCTGCTCCTGGTGGAGATGTAAACTGCTAGAGCTGGTTTGTTGATATGGATCAGCACCGCTTTTTGGACTCTCTTTCTGGGTTGGCTATGGGGACTGCCATGCACCGCTGCACAACTGCCTAGGAGATGTCCTAGCAACTTGTCCCACCCAAAGCTTAGCTTCCAGACAAGGCCCTCTCCTAATGTCCTCCTACCCATTATATTCCTTCCCGTGCCTCGCGCCCAAAAAAAAGGAAGCTTTGGGACGGACCTCTTGCTACGGCATGTGGAAGGGGGCCGTTTCCTGCTCATGGGGACATACGGTTTAGGTGGCGCAAAGGTTATTTCGGAAAGCAAAGTGTGCAAACGGCAGCTCTTTATTCCGGCTTCTTTTGTTTGTGCCCCTGCGCTAAATAAGGCGCCCAGTTCTTCCTGCTCTGTCCTACATGTTTTGCAGCTAGAGGTTGAGGGAGGAGCAGGCGGCCCTTCCTCCAGCCCCTGGGCGCGCCGGCTTCCTCTTCTGCTTCAAGCAAGCAAGCAACGCCGTTGCTGGCAGAACGCAAAGCGCTGAGCTCAGCTGATCGTCCGGGCAGCCGGGCGATTTCCGCAGAAACGCGTGGCCAGCAGCCCCGCCTGTAAGAGCGCAGCGGGGGCAGGTTGCGCGGGGTCGCCGTCGCTCGGTTCTCGCCAGGTAAGAGCTCTGAGCGGGCTTCGCCTCGCCGTTGGAGCTTTGGGGGTGGGGGTGGTTTGCGATTAGCCGCTTCTAGTCCGCGCGATTAGTCTCCAGGACGTGAGAAGCAGGAGAAGTATATGAATCGCCAACGCAGTTCTAGCTGTCGGTGAGAATCGTGAATACGTGATTTCATTCCCTTCCACCACCACTCCTCCCAATTACTGCTTTGCAGTAACTTTAGCAGCCATTCTTTACTGTGTAGTTGGGGGGCTGGTGAACTCCTGTGGGAACTCATAAAACGATCGTGATACCCGGTATCCACATTTTTTCTCGCTGCCTCTTGATCCACACGGAATAATCAATCATAGCTCGTGCTTGGAAGTAGACTGACACAAGTTCTAAAAGCACAGATGTGCCTGATCTCGGAAGCTGAGCAGGGTCAGCCCTGAGACCGACTGCCTGGGAATCAGGCTTCCTGCACTGAGCAGGGGGTTGGACTCGATGGTCTTGTAGGCCCCTTCCAACCCTTTGATTCTATGAATAATTTACCTGCAAAGTTTGCGTCTTCATTGCGACATTGTAAGCGCAGCAGTTGCTTTGCAGCAGCCAAGGGATAAAGTCATGCAACCTACACAAGACCCAAGTGCTGATTCGCTTTGAAATGGAATTGAGTCACAGGGTGTTTCCATGATCCTGGAACTCGCTGCGTCTCACTCAGCGAGTGGAGTGACTCTCGAAGTCATTTCCTATCTGTCTGCACAGTGAAGCGCCAAATGATCACAATGCCACACTTATGCGGGAAGGGGAAAATACGAGTGTGGACTGCACTTCCTCCAAAAGCATCAGAATAGTGTGAGATGATGGTGGTCGAGCTCCAGTTTCCTAGAGCATTAAATGAAGGCTGCGATCCTATGCCCAATTACCTGGGAGTAAGCACCGTAGAACTCAATGGGACTTCCGTCTGAGTAGGATTGCACTGTCATCAGGCTTATAAGAAGTTCTGTTTTCTTCCTGATTACTACAAAGGGAAGATGTAGCTTTGCATGAAAGTGCAACACATAGGGAAATTTAAGTTCCTTGCTAACGTTGGGTGTCATCAGCAGAGCTATGGGGACTCTCATACCCTCACAAATAGCCTGTGTTGCAATATTTAGCAGGGGAGAGAAGGGAAAGAGGGATATTTCCCCCACATAAATATGAGATGCCCCATATATGCATAGATATGCATGCTGGCTTGCCAGAAGATATAAAAGCAACGTTCAGCAATTCTGTATTATATCAGCTCCAGTCCTCGGTCTAGACTTGTACCTAGCTATTTGCTTGGTCATCTGCACTGTCTAAGAATTGCCTCTGGGTGACCAGGGCCCCATCTACATGAGCCTTTTACTCCAGGGTGGCTGCGAGTTGAGGTCCCTTGGGACAGATGATGCAGTCGCCACTTCACTGCCATTCATGGGTTTCTCCTGGATAATGTGGATTTCCAAGGAGGCATTTTGCTGCGATGTTTTTTGTTTGCTGTGGGTTTCCCCACAGTTGCGAGCCATCTGTCCCTTCCCCAAATCGACCTCACATTTTGCAGTGGGCATGTTGTAGGTGTGCGTAGTGCTCGCGTCACTCTGTGATGCCCCTTTACTCCCCCCATCCCTTCGCAGCTGCGCAGTTACAGAGGCACAGAGGGGCGTTTTCATTTATTTAATCACACTTTCGCACATTTTTGCAGCTTCGTATCTTTGCAATGGTTGCTTTTGGACTCAGTGCCCAAGGGCCGGGAGGGTCTTGGGGGAGGACCAGCTTTGTTCCGGCCACCATTTTGGAGCGATGGGTAGGCACGTATCACTCACACTTGTGAGTGCAAACCATCGCGAACGTCTCAGGCTGGGGAACTGCCAAACAGTTGGCATGGAAATGAAGGAGCACAAAGCACCCACATTTTACCTAATGAGGGATAAACAGACACAACAGAACCCCTAAAATACAAAACAGCCACTGAAGCGTCGCATACCCGCGCTCATGGGACTGCACAGCTGCGCATTAAAGTATAATGGGAAAAAAAGGGCACGGCAGAGTCTGTTAGGGAAGCCCGCAGTAAATCGCAAGTGTATTGCAGCAGAAGCTAATTCGAAGCTGAAATGCTGCACAGTTGCGATGGAGTGAAAGGTGAAAGCAGTGCCATGTAGACAGGGCCCAGGTGAAGCAGGAAAGCTTTTGGAAACTGGTTCCTTTTCAGCCACAAATCGCTACCTTGATATGTGAATGCAGATATGGACTAGTAACTTCCTTGGACTTACTTGCATGGCTGCCACAGACATTTCCCGGAAGTATTTGGGAATTCTTTAGTTCTGTGCAGGTCCCAGGCCCATAAAACACCAATCTGCATAAAATTTGCATATGTTGATTTATGTCTGTATATGCAAATATAGAAATTTGTAGGAATTATTTAAATTCCACAGGAGGCAAAGCCAGCCAGTTAATTTCTCATCCAAATAAAATAAAGTCTTCAGTTGATTTGCACCCTGCCCCAGATCATCCCAAACCAATGGAAAAATATTTTTTTAAACTTAATTGCCATGTAAGGAGAGGGGGGGTTGTGCGGGGGGGGGGAGATGTTACAGCATGTGGTGAGGGGAGCGTTAACCCATTCCTTCCTACTTGCAACCCTCCTTGAAAATTGGCCCCTGCATGGCAATTAAGAAAAGCAAAAAAACCCTTCCATTGACACCAGTAGATGCTCAGGGCTCTGGGGAATACATCTGTGGCCCTGGTTCTGTGCATAGTTTTTGATCCATGACTTCATACTAGGGCAATAGTTATTCTTTTAAACCTATCTCATCTCAAGGTCTCCAAAGAGGCCTGGTTTAAGTGTCATGGCCCCCAAATGAGCCGTGTTGCTTCGCAATCCCCCCCCCCCATTCCCCCATTGTGTGTCTGACTCTGGCACTTGTATGATGGCTTGTTAAACCACAGTTTCCTGTTACATCCAAACCTGGTTACCAAGCAGGAAATGAAACTAGGCTCTGATCCTACACCTGGGGTTCATTTACACTGAAACTCCCTCCTAGACCTGCTTGGTTAATGCTGCTGAGAGGTTTAACCATCAACATGAAGGTGTCTTTTACTAAGTCAGGCCAATGGTCCACCTTACCCAATATTTGTATGGCCTGCTTGGCAGCAGCTGTCTAGAAACCTGGTGAAAGACCTTCTCAGTTCTCCTACCAAGATTCTTTCCCTACAGCTGCCCTGGATTGAACTTGGGACCTGCCATATACCAAGCATTTGTCCTTTTACTTCTAAGCTGCGGGGGCGGCATTCCTTTCATGGATCATGGGGCTTCTTTATTGGTTCATCTAGGCATTTTCTAACACCCTAGTTATTAACATTGCTTTATTACCAGTGAGGTTCGCCTGGCACCTACATTGTATTCCTTTCAGCACCAGGTGAAGACCTTTTTATTTTCCCAGGCATTTTAGCATTTTAGCTTTCTAGTTATTAACATTGCTTTATTCCCTAGTGAGGTTCGCCTGGCACCTACATTGTATTCCTTTCGGCGCCAGGTGAAGACCTTTTTATTTTCCCAGGCATTTTAGCATTTTAGCTTTCTAAATGTTTAGCTTTGCTGTTTTAAATCTGTATTTTAAACTCCTGCACTGCTGCTAGGTTTTATTGTGGTTGTATTGTTATATTGTGGTTTTAATGTTCTATATATTTTAAATTGTTTTATTGTGTGTTGTTTGGTTTTAATTTTTGTGAACCGCCCAGAGAGCTTCGGCTATTGGGCGGTATAGAAATGAAATTAAATAAATAAATAAATAAATTACCAGTGGCCAGCATTAAAGAAAGCAAAGAGCCTGAACACTCAATTTTCTGTGTTGCTTTGAACTTTTGATATTGTGCCAGGTCTCTGGGATAATGTGCCACCATCTCAAACTGAAGGAGGAAGCTTCACAGCCATTTTCTCCTATGGGGTGTAGATTCAGGGAAGGGAGGACGCTAGAAGGAAGGGTGGGAACATAAAACTTGGCCCACAGTTTTAAAATGGTTCTATAGCGCTGACTCTTCCCCTTGTGAGACAGGAGGCAGCTGAGACCCCGTAAAGCCCAGGCATACTTGCACTCGAGGATTGTCGCTCTTGCAGGAGCAGGGATGGTGCTCCTAGGACACAACATTAGGGAGCTTGTGCGCATGTGTGTGTGTCAGTCAGAGGGTGGACAGGATCATGTGCCTGCCACAGGCACTTTCTGTCTCAGCCATTGTCATGCCAGTCTGCCTAACTGCTTCTGAAATGTGGGTGGATCACTCCCGCAGATCTCTAAACCACACTCTGCAAACTACCTGCTACACAGACAGCGATCACAGCGGTGTTCTGCCATTCCTTAAACCCCCAGTTTTCCCACATATGCATGTAAACTTATTTGGCCTTGAGATCCAAACCATTACTGCCAGTATGCCCCTTAGCTTTGTGCTGTGGTTTCAGGCTTTAGGACAGGGATGGGGAACCCTCTGGCCTGTGGGCCAAATTTAGCCTCCCAGTCTGGCCATTTTGGCCCATGGAGGCCTTGAGTAAGACCCCCTCGCCCCCTCCTGAAGCTCCCCCGCCCTCAGAAAAAGAAGAGAGGGCAAGAGAGCAACGGAGCCATGGCTCCATGGAGCGCTCAGTCAATGTAATGGAAGACCTAACAATACTAGCAATATTTGAAAGACTGGTATATAGGCACCACTTGTGAATGGACTTATATTGGGATATTTGGTCTGCTTTTACTGAAGTTTATGTATAATCCATTTCTCCTTTTCTTTTTTCTTTTCTTTTTTTAGAATACTGTAATATTTGGAATGAAGGCCTTCAAAGCATATAGTTATACTTGAGAATTTCTTTTTTGGCTGCTTTTGTTTGCTTTTGTTTAATTCCTTTCTTTTTAACCCCGAACCGTAGTTTCCTGGTTTGGACAAAACTGGAAACTATGGTTAATTGGAGACTTCCATGTTTCACTGAGGGAAGAGAGAAGAGCTTTCATGCCTGGGCAAAAGGCTTGTGCATATTTCAGCCTGTTACACTGAGATATGATCATCCAGATTTAAGTATAGAATGGGAATGTTGGACATTTACCTTTTCTTAATGAAAAGTCTTTTTTCCCCTCCCTCTCTGCAGCATTGATCCATCACCCTTTGGTCATGAAGCTAGCAGTCTCTGTCTTCCTTCTGGCCCTAGCCTCCTTCTCCCTGGCTCTGGAGAATGGGCTCATGAGGACGCCCCCAATGGGATGGCTTGCATGGGAACGATTTCGTTGTAATATTGATTGCAAGACAGATCCCCGTAACTGCATCAGGTAAGTGTAGGAACCTGGGACACAATGCAGCTTATACTTGTGGCAGGGGTAAGGGAGCGTAGGAAAAAGAAGCCATGCAATTCACACAAGGCTGGATCTATCTTGTTGGAAGGATACCCTGAAGAATGCCCAGCTTGATCTCCCCGCCCCATCGTATGCTACTGGTCAACCTTTTTGTATTGCACTATCTGAATATCTGCTAACTGTGTTCCATTTCACAAAAGAGCAGGGAAAGGCTTGATCAAGTTTGACAGGCCTGCAGCACAGGTGAGGGTTTGCCCACAAGTGGATGGATGTGGACTCTTGGTTACAAGGTCCTTTCCCCGCTCCTTGAACAGAAGTTTCCAAAGGCCAGTTCAAGACTGCTATGACATGTGAAACACCAAAACATTGGATGAGGGCTGACACCTTTCCTCTGTCTGCTCTGAGACCTTGGAAACAGAGCTCAATAATTATTAGGAAGGCCTCTTCATAGTGTGCACTTGTATTGTACAGACACAAAATATGTGAATAATACATTTGGATACAACGTACATGTTGCAGGTAGTCCCTGATTGGTCATGTCTTGCATGAAGCAGTTCTTTAGTTTAACTGCATCACTCCTTGTTTTGTTCAGAGCTGGGGTCTTGTGCAACTTACAGGGAAGGCTGTAAGGGGAATATAGGGGAGAAATTTCCACTCCACATGGAAGCAGGCATTTGGGTTGCTTCCACACTAGCCCCTTTCTCTGGAATTGCATTCTTTGTTTTCTCACTTTTTATGGAGAATCCACAACACTGACAAATCATTTCATTGTGTTTTTATTGTCCTCCAGTGTTTCTAATGACATCTTTAAAGTCATCCAAGTTGGTGGCTGGTGCCACATCTTGTGGAAGCAAATTCCATAGTTTAAAACTATGTGCTGTGTGAAGATTATTTCCTTTTGTCTGTCCTAAATGTCCCACCATTCACCTTCATTGGATGATCCTGATTTCTAGTATTATGAGAGAAGGAGAAAAACCTATCCATTTTCTCCACACCATGCATAATTTTATACACTTCTAACATGCCCCCCTTAATTACTTTCCCCCCCTAAACTAAATAGCCCCAAATATTGTAACTTTTCTTCATAGGGCAGTTGCTCTAGGTCCCTGATAACTTTGGTCGCTCTTTTCTGCACCTTTTCCAGTTCTACAATATCTTTTTTGAAGTGTAGGAAGCAGAACTGCGCACTCTATGTATCTTAGATTTGTATAAAGGCATTATGTTTTTGACAGTTTTCTTTTGATGCCCACTCACCCAGTTTGGAGAGATCCTTAGGGAGCTCTTCAGAGGCCCTTTTCTGTTTTTACCACCCTGCATAATTGAATGTCATTTGCAAATTTGGCTACCTCACTCATTTATGAAAAAGATAAAAATCACCAGTCCCAGTAGAGATCCTTGGGGAATCTTCCTTGCATCCTGTGGTTGTGGGAACCAACCATTTATTCCAGCTCCTCTCTGCTTCCTGTTCTTTAACTAGATACCAATCCATAAGAAGACCTCTCCTCTTACCCCATAACTGCTAGGCTTTTTCAGGAGCCTTTGGTGAGGGACTTTGTCAAAACCTTTTGTAAGTCCAAGTGCACAGCGTCTACCAGATTAACCCCTATTCCCATGTTTATTTCTGGAGACATGGGCTCCTTTTCTTAATTATGTAGGTTCTAAAAAGGAGTCTTGCTTGATACCAGAAGGTTTGAAATCTGTCTTAATTTTGTAATCAGTTTAGCAATCTTACAGTAAGCATGTTGGTATCTTTGCTGAATGGGATTTACTCATGAGTAAACATTAGCCGGATCTGGGCCATGAGGAAGGGTACTGCTGGATAATCTAGTGCTGCATTAAGTACTGAGTGAAACATCCATTTTCATTCTATCTCCAGCTGGTTGTGGAAAAGCAGTGTTGAAGCGCTAGTGTGCAAGCAACCTCGGACTCCTCAGCGGGGATAAGCCTGCCATTGGTTGGGGAAAATAAGAATCTGCATGGAAAGCCTGTCAGTGCAGTTGTGCAGCTCTGTCACATTGCTGAGGCTGCATCCTCCCCGTGACCTCAGATAGTTCAGGGTTGTGAGGATGTTTTTAACACCTGGCTTTTCTCTTTGTGGCACAGTGAGAGGCTCTTCAGGGACATGGCGGACTGCCTGGCAACGGACGGGTGGAGGGAGCTGGGCTACGTGTACGTGAATATAGACGATTGCTGGATGGCAAAGGAGCGAGATGCAACAGGACAGCTGGCTCCAGATCCCGAGAGGTTCCCTAGTGGGATCAAAGCCTTGGCGGATTATGTGAGTGGATGCTCCTGATGGAGACGTGAGATCTAGGTCATCTCCTACCTGTGATTTAAAAGAAATAAATTCCTATTTAGTAGTCAGTAGAGAGACTGGAGGGAGTTGTAATCAAGCTGAGGTGTTGGAGGGAAGGGGAGCTCAGCAGGATAGTGCTGAGAAGGGTGTGGGGGGAGCTAAGGCGACGGTGCTGGAGGAAGACCGAGTCCAGCCCCAGCTGTGTGTCTTGCAGCGGCAGGACAGGAATTGGGTGTGTCTGTGGTGAAGGGTGCAGGTGAGTTTTGTAAGAAGGGGAGGTAGAGTTGTCTAAGGAAAATGAAGATTTGGGATATGGTGGGCTAGAGCTGCTGGATCTAGCACACCAAATTATTCTGCAGAAGTCACAGTGGATATCATCCTATAGTGTTAAAAGAGTGGATAAGCCTGGATTTTTTTTAGCTCATTGAGATCCATATTGTCTAGACATGAGAGGGGTGAAAATGCCACAATGTGAGTTGGTTCACAGACATTTGAGTATTGGTGATCTATTATTTATTTAATAGATTTAACACCCCACCTTTCAAGGAGTCTTGAAAGTAGATTATCGATCTACACAGGGTAGATTATCGTAACCATGATCAGTTACAGTAATGCTGACCTATTACAGCCAGTGTTGCTGAGGCTCTGAACATGTGAGAAGGTGGAGGTGGCTTTCCAATCAGAGATGGGGAAAGTTGAAGGGTGATGCCTTAAGAGCTTTGGCTTGGCTCCACTGCCTGCCGTCAGAGTTTCCTCACAGGAGTTTTCTCCGAGTCTCGCAAGCTATGACTTCATTTCGCAGGTGCACGCACGGGGGCTGAAGCTTGGCATTTATGGCGACCTAGGCAACCACACATGCGCAGGGTACCCTGGCACCACCTTGGACCGAATTGAACAAGATGCTTCAACATTTGCCCAATGGGGAGTGGACATGCTGAAGCTGGACGGCTGCTACTCATCAGCAGGTGAGCAGGCCCAAGGTAAGTAGCAAGGCTTCTGGTTGCCTCTGTTTTCCCCATCTTTCAGTGCTCCACACCCTGCATGGGCCTGGACCAACCCCTGCTCTCTGATCTTGAGTAGAGTGAATAAAAATTTATGCATAAAAAATAAGGTTTAATCCAATGTTAACTTCCTTTTCAAATATATTTTTAAATGTTAAAAAAATAAGCTGGCTCAAAGTGAAATCTGAATGGACTGTGAACAAACATATTAAAGTTTACATCTACAGTCTTTAAAAACCTATTAAATATTAAAGGTAGCTCTTCTATGTAAAACAAAAAGAAAATGCTGAATGGGACTGGACAAAAATACCTGAATTTTGAGTTGAAACATTATAAATGGCACAATGTCACATAGTGTATCTATGAATGTGGGTTTTGTACTGGATCCAAGGAATAGCAAGTTATCATAAGCACTAGAATCTAGGGGATGCCATTTTGTGCTTCATCAGGATCAGTGTTGGAACCCATATGGATGACCTAGTATTCCTGTTTCATGCCCTTTGCATACCTGGCCTCTGCAGCTTGTTCAGTTTTCAAATTATGAATACTTATGACTCTTCCAAACAGTGTGGATACTTTTCATCTCCTTGAAAAACACAATTTTGCCTAGTATCTACTAGCCCTTGCTTCTGAAAAGAGCTAGTTATTTACAGTCTGAGCCTATGTATACTTTCTCAGAAGTAGGTCCTGCCTTGTTTAAGAGGGCTTACTTTTAAATATGTGCACAGGATTACCACTTTAGCCTTCCCTTCAAGTAAGTGATCCTGCTTAGTATCCTTGTTTGTGTACAGAAAGGGCCAAACCAGGCCAATCCTATCATTGGGCAAAGTGAGGCAGCTGCCTCAGGCAGCTGGTTTTAGGTGTTATGAGAGGCAACAAATTTGTTAGTTATTTAAGGTGCAATCCTATGCAGGTTTAGACAAAAAAAGGCCTACAGCTCCCAGCATGCTCCAGCCAGCATAACTATGCCAAAATAACTTATCTGGCCATAAAGACTATGGACCTTGATCAGGGCAGGCAAGGGCATTTGTGACTTGGGCCAGCCCTGCAAACAGAAATCTTATCCCTACACAGGTATTGTTTTGCAGTTCATGTGAGTTGCATGACTAAAGGTTGTATAAAGGCTCCATTTACTTGCAAACCAATCTGTTTTATTTGTAACAGCAATCAATTGGTATGCATGCTTATTTATGATTTATGATAGATGAATTTTGAAATGGGACATTTCATTTAAATCATTCCATCCTGATCCTGTGCTATTGGCCTTGAAGATGCTGTGTGGGATTTTCCCTTAAGATTGAAATGGGGGCACATCCTATGGGCTTGTTACCCTTGGGGAAAATGATTGTTATGTAATGGTGAAAAAACAATTGCCACCCTGCTCTCTTCCCAGTGCTCAGTCACACATTTGTTTATTATCCTTAAAACACCACCACTATTGTATTGGCAGAGAGCTCCTTTATGAAGTCAACACCATGTTAGACCGTCCTCCACTGCCGCCCCACCCCCTGAAGCATGTGTTATCACCAATCCTTGAGATGATTGATCTCTTCATAGGATTTTCCAAGTGCATCTGAAATGGTTGCTCATGGAACCATGCTAGGAACTGGTTGTATGCTAACACAGGGTACAGTTCTAATAAAGGAACAGCATATCCCAGGATAGATTTATTCTTGTAGGTGCCATGTCTTTTGACTGTAGACTTGGGATATTCTTGTCACATCAGCTTTTCTGAAAGAAGGGCAGCTGTGATGGGAAAACAGAGTCCTAAGGACTCGGTGACATGTACAGTGTAAATCGTTAAGACAGTTGTGGTGGTGTTAATAAAAAAAAGCAAAGAATATTGCCATGGGAGATGGATATATCCTTAAAATACCCCACGTCTGGCAACATGTTTAACACAGGTTTGCCTTATAAAGATGTATACTACTTATAAAAAGTTTGCCTTATAAAGAGTAGTCCTGGTGATTGGAATAGACTGGGGTGTGGAAGAACACATTGGAGTTATATTTTTTAAAGCCTTTGTTTTCAAGTTGTGCCATGCCCTCATTTCTAAATATGGGGCCATTTTTTCTTATTCACATCATGCTTTACCTTGTCGATGACCTTGGTGTTGTATTGTTCTTAAAAGGCTATCCTAGAATGTCCAAGGCTCTGAATGCAACAGGCCGCCCCATAGCCTATTCCTGCAGCTGGCCAGCCTATCGAGGGGGACTCCCACCTCAGGTGAGGCATATTGGGAAAGCTTTGCTGCTAGGGTTAGTTCCACTATCCCCTTGAAGCTTCTTCAGAATTTTCCCGCCATTTTGACTATTTGGGTAGCGTGAGCAAGGGCCTACAACAAAGGGGTGGGCAGAAAGTAGGCCTTTTGGACATCATCTCCCAACATTCCTGACCACTGGCCATGCTGGCAGGGGCTTCTGGGAGTGGAAGTCCCAAACATCTGTTGATCTACCTTCTGGCCTGATCTACACTGCTTGCTACGAGCAACCAGGCAAAAGTGAGGCCGATTCTCTTGCCTGGCCTTGGGAAGCAGCCAGAGAAGAGCAAGGAGTCCTGCTGTTCTGGTACTCAGCCCTACGTTAGCTGGAGCTGAGTATCAGATCTTGATCCTTCCTTAGTCAGGGAAGGGGCAAGGTCACTGGAGACTACACTTTTGGTTGATTACTGAAGCCAGGCAAAATGTCTGGACCATCGAGTGTGAGTTTTCATGTCCCCCTCTGAAAACTGAAGGAACTTGAATTGCAGAGGACAAATGGTGGTGCCGCTTTTTATGCATCATTCTGGAATAATGCTGTGTCTGCAGAGGGAGCCATGGCAAGTATGTGTGTGGGGGTAGGGGTAGGGTGAAAAAGAGGTCTGCAGAACACTTTCTCCTCATGCAAACCATTGCATTCATAGCTCACCCTTCCTTCAAGAAATTCAGGATGGCTTATTGGGTTCCTCCTCCCAATACAATAACCTTGCGAGGTAGATTTAGCTGAAGGTTGATGACTGGCTGAAGGTCACCTAGTACGCTTCATGGCTGAGCAGCGATTCAAACCTGCATCTCTCTGGACCAAATCCAACACAGTCTATTGCTTATTTAAATAATAACCTACACTGTAAGACAGCTCCATGCCAACCAGGTTTTCTTTGAATGGTTTTGTCCAATATGGCTACACATTCCTCTAGGGAAGACTTTCTCCATTACCGTCAACTTACCAAGGGCATTCTGGTTGGCCACTGTAGGACAGGAAGTGCTGGTTTAGGTGGGCATTTGAAAAACACAACGCTAGGTCACACCATCTCTTGCAGGGGTAGACGACTTTTTTTTCCCCCTGTGGAGGGCCTCATTCCCTCGGGGTAAACTGTCAAGGACCGCATGCTGGCAGTTGGCAGGGCTGCTCAGTAATGAGCAGGGCTGCCCCTATTCTCTCTCCCTCTTTCTGTCACCCCCTTTTCTCTCTTCCCACCCAGCAGGCTGCCAGAGGAGGGACAGATATCTCTTTCCAGGGGTCTGAGCTGACTGCAGACAGTTTTTGAAATTAGGCTAAGGGCTGCAGGTTGTCCACCCTGATCTATGGGCATGCTGTTTCTATGAGAAGATGAGCCTATGTAGCTCGTAGCACTTGTTTTGGGGTGCCATTTCTGGGTGTAATGTTAGAGGATGTGATATATTTCCCCAGACATAGTGCAATCTTTACACCTTGTGTGATTCTCCTTTTAGCTCAATATGCAACACAATCTTTTAGCTCTCCTATCAAGTTTCACTTCCCTTTGTGTCAGGCCTGTTGAAGCTTTTTCAGCCTGAGAGCTGAGTTCCGTTTCAGAGAAGCTCTTGGGGGCCGCATTGGTGGGCAGGGTCAGAGGCAAAAGGGGTGGGGTGGAAAATGCCAGCATATTGTAGCTTAGAGGTCTTACTGCCAGTAACCAAGGTTTAGGAAAGGTATTACAACCTCTTAGAATGGGGAAAAATCTGCCCCAAAGCCAGGAAACCACCAAATGATCAGTGGTTGGGGGAAAGGAGGCAGCGCCAGGAGAAAGGACCAGCTGGGGAAAGGGGGCAAGGCCAGGAGAAGGGGCCAGCTGGGGAACCACAGAGGGCCAGATTGTGACTCCAGAATGGCCGGATTGGGACCCAGGGCCTGAGGTTCCACACCCCCACTCTGTGTCATGATGGCACACTTGTATCTGAAATCACATCTCCAGCTGGACGGCCAAACAATTTGTAGCTAGTTAATTTTTGGTGGTGCTGTTCGTCTCTTCTTTTTTTATTTTTTTTCTACCATCGACACTTTTATTTTACCTGGTGGAAATTCATCGGAAGTGTCCCATATTGTTTCAGCTGATGGAACAAGAACAGTGTTGTGTGTTTTTTCCCTCTCTGACGCTTATCTGCACCTTGCTCCCTATATCGCCAAAGGATAAAGCACACAGGTTGGTATGTAACTATCCCGTTCCATTTCTTTTTCAGGTGAACTACACTCTCCTGGCAAACATATGCAATCTCTGGAGAAACTATGGTGACATACAAGACTCATGGGACAGTGTCCTCTCCATTGTGGACTGGTTCTCAACCAATCAGGATGTTCTTCAGCCAGTGGCTGGCCCTGGCCACTGGAATGACCCAGACATGGTAACGTTGAACAGAGGAGGTTGACATGAAAGGTAGGAGTAAGAGAGAGACCGTCTCAGGAATTCTAAATCTAGAAAGAAGCAGTGGAGACGACTGTTGGTAGGAGTTCATCTCTTCTCAGTGTGTTATAGACTTGAGCCCTTGCATGTAAGTTAACTGATCTGCCCAGTCTTTTTTGTTTGGGACTTCTTCAATCTGCTTAAAATGCCCATCTTTCTCCCACGGACAGTGTATACCCTGCATTTTAAATCCTGTGCTATAGAAAAGCATCAAGAAAGAACTGGATTCTGTGACCTGTATAGATTATGCAAATAAGCACATATTGTTGTGTGTTGCATAACTTATTCTGCATTATATGGAGGGAGGGCACTGCCATGGAACAACCCCCCAAGAAAGCCCCAATGGAAATCCAGCTGATACAAACATACAGATTTTCTGGCTTCTGAAATTTCACCTACTGTCCATGCACTTTCAAGTCTATATTTTGTGCCTTAGGCTACAATTGTATGCATGTGTACCTGGGAGTAAGTCCCATTGAACTCAGTGGGGTTTACATCTGAGTAGACATTCATAGGATTTGAACTGTAAGCAACTTAAAAGAAACATTGAGATTTCCAGGTTTCTAGATTTTGCCCTTAAGGCCATTTTGGTATTTGCAAACTGATCTTGGAACACACAGCCTTGATAATAGCTCCTAGAACAGGGGAAGAAAGACTCCAGGGTTGCATAATCTCCTTTATGCTTTACTAGAACCCCAGGATTCACCAAATGGAGCTGGGTGCAAATGACATACACCTAGAATGGAAGAACAGGGTGCCTTTGAGGGAGCATAGGGAGTTGTTCTGAGTACCAGAATTGAGCTGAGCTCACATTCCTTCCACACAAAAATCAATTCCGGGTTACCCCAAGCTCTCCATTTCAGCTCTCCATTTCTTCATTTCAGTCTAATTAGGGTGGGGGAGAGGAGTCATTTTGTTGTTAAACAATTGGAATTCAAAAATCATTGCCAATCTTCTTCAAAGCACCATGAGATCTACCAGTAGATCCCGAACTAGCTTCTGCCCACCCCTGCCCTAGAATGTCTTTAGAAACATCTCAGCTTAGGTATTAACTCCGGCCACAGACAAGTGAACTAGCTTGCCAGGTTTTTATTTGGCCAACAAGAGCCTTTTCCAAATCGAGCCAAAATGCTTTCCAAGTCAAAAGCATCTCCTTTTGCTTTCATTCTTCACCTCATGCGCAGCTTCAGTGTCAATCACCCCTTTGTCCTGCAGCTGATCATTGGAAACTTTGGACTCAGCTTTGAACAGTCCCGATCCCAGATGGCCTTATGGACCGTGATGGCTGCTCCCCTTTTCATGTCCACGGACCTCCGCACTATTTCTGAGACTTCCCAGGAGATTCTGCAGAACAAGTTGATGATCAAAATTAACCAAGATCCCCTTGGCATCCAAGGACGCAGAATCCTTAAGGTAGGGAAGGTCAAGGGCTGGATCTTGGGTATCATATGAACCCCCTGGATCTTGGAGTGCACATTCCTGCCTTTTGATCCTATCACATTGTTTCTTTGTTTCACTTTTAAGCCGCCCAGTAACCCAGCTTCTCTGGGTAGGGTACAATGCATTAAAAACATAAAATCCAAACAGTAATACACTAAATAAAACCAGCACATAATAAAACCAAAATAAAGCCAGCAGCAAAAGAGTAAAAACACTACAGCACACGAAACCAAAGTGAAACCAGCAACAAAATAAACATGCAATCATCTACAAGCACTAAGAAGCCATTCGTCAAATGCCTGAGAGAATAAAAAGGTCTTCACCTGGCACCAAAAAGACCATAATGTAGGCATCAGGCAAGCCTCTCTGGGGAGGGCACTCCACAGATGGGGTGCCACCAGTGAAAAGGCCCTCCCTTGTAGCCACTTGTCTCATCTCATTTGGCAGGGGCATCCGGTGAGGGGCCTCAGATGATGACTTTCGTGTTGGGGTGGGCAAATATACCTTTTGTTTGAGGGGGATCACTTGCCAAATGTGGGTATTTTCTTTCTTTGTTTATATATTTATATCCTCCCCCAAGGAGCTTAAGGGAGCAGACATGGTTTTTCCTCCCCCCTCCCTTATTCTCACAACCCTCTAAAGTGGGTTAGGCTGAGAGACAGTGACTGGCCCAAAATCACCCAGTGAGCTGCATGGCTGAGTAGGGATTTGAATCTGGGTCTCTCCTGTCGTCATCCAACACACACTAACCAGAACACCTCGCTGGCTCTCTAGTATACTGTACACATTCAGAGGATTCCTGTTATTGGCACATACTCTTCAATCTACCTTTGTAGGAGAAATCTCTTGTAGAGGTGTTCCTGCGGCTGCTTTCCCACTCAGCCAGTGCCCTGGTTTTCTTCAGCCGGAGGACAGACATGCCGTATCGCTACACTACCTCGCTTGCCCAGCTCAATTTTACACAGAATGCTGTGTATGAGGTAAGTAAAAAAAAGAAGAAGTGGGGCATAAATATCTCATATTAGTTTCCATCGTTTCACAATCAGAAGTCTTACTGCTGTCCTTGGAAGAGCAAGGATCGAGGCCTTTGAGAGCACATCCTATATACTAGATATAATCTCCAAGGACCTGTCTTTGCACGTCACAGTGTGTCTTGCAGTCAGAGCATCTGTTGGGAAACCTTTTTCTCAGTCTTCCAACCATTAGGTCCCACCCACCGGTCCCAGTATTCATACCTCTCCTACCTTGGGTCAGGCCCAATTGACACAATGGAGCAGCAGTGTTAAAGTCGTTTTAAATGCAGCATGTTCAGGGTGCTCTCACACTGTGCTGTGACACACCGCATCGATGGATGACTTTTCTCTTTTTGTTGAGGAGGGCATGATAAAGACCTCCAAGCTCTGCATGGTGTTGGATACCCATGATGTGTTTGCCATGCAAAGCAGCCTTTGCTTTATTGCACTTAAAATTGCCCCATGTCCCATCTTTTTTTTAAAAATTAGGCTGTATATTTATTGTGAAATGTGTCAGAGTACTAAACAGCAAGGTGGACTGTAAACCAGCAACCTTCTTCTCCAAATGGTTACTTGGGGAGGGCAGGGTTCAACAGGATAAGATGGTGCTGTTTTTAAAATCCAACTTGTAGGTGCAGTATTTTTCATGTTTTGGGTAACATCACTGTGAAATAGCAATTTACTGTCTTCCACAAACAATATATCTTAAGTGGATGTATCCATGGCAATTTATTTATCCAAATATAAATTGTGGCAAGTGTTTCTTGTCATAGTTATTCCGTTTGTTTTTTGCCAGGCACAGGATGTGCACACGGGTCAAATCATCACTGGCCTGAAGACTGCTGACAACTTCACAGTGGTCATTAATCCTTCCGGAGTAGTCATGTGGTATCTCTACCCAATAACATACCTGGACCCATCTTTCAGCTTTGTAAAGCAGCAGCCTAAAGCCAACAAGTTCAATCTCTTCACCCTGTGATATTCCTGGTATTTCTGATGGTGCCTCAAAATTTAAAAAACAGACTGATTGTACAAGATGGTGATTTTACACAAGTAGTGTAAAAACTGAAATAATGCATAGCGCATCTACCTCCAAGGGCTATGGGGAAGCTCAGTTCTCATTTTGTGGATTCACTTGGAATAAAGGATCACTAAGGCTGCAGTCCTGTACTCTCTTAGGAGTAAGTCCTATTGAACTCAGTAGGGATTACTTCTGAGTAGACATGTATAGGATTGCACTGTTAAGTTTGCATAGAATTACTGCTTTAATAGTGGGCAGATACTTTGAAATAATCAAGCGTCTGCATAACACAAGGGTAATCTCAGATCATCTTAAACAACAGAAGGAAATTAGGATATTCCCATAGGTCACAGAAAAGTAACGTTCCCTGGATTGCCTGTAATTGGCCTGCAAATATCTTTGCTGATCTAATAAACTTCAAATTAACTCTCCTCCTCTTTCCTTCCATACCCTGCAAGTATTTAACTGTAGTAGTCTCAGTGGCAGCTAAATTGAACTTCATTTCATTATCTAGATAGGAAGAAAGGAAAGAACATGGAAACATGGTGATACACTCTACCTGGATCAGAGACTAATTAGTACCCCACACCTGCAAATCACCATTCTGAATGTATAGTAATATCCACTCTCCTAGGACTGTACCGCTTCAGAATGCTAGAGGGATCATAAGATTAAATGCAGTCATGATAGGAAAAAGGATTCTTAGTCTTCTCCTTGAGTTGCTAATTTTCTATCTGCAGGGAGGGGAAATAGTCAAATGGGCAATCCTATATTTGTATCCTATTATAGAGCCTTCCAGAAACAGTATCACATTGCTGAATGTGGTTTTGGATTTTAGGAATATATCAGTGCCTTGCAGCATCAAATCAAAGGTCTATCCAGTATCCTCTTCCCAGCAATGACCAGACAGATGTTTTTGGGACGCTTACAAGCGAAGGTAACAACTTGGGCATTTAGTTTGTCTCCTGCATCTGGTACTCAGAGGTGATATGCCTCCAGCTGTAAACTGCAATCAGCCTAATGGCTACTTCAGACATTACAAAATTGCTACATGGAAAACACTGTATATACGCATAAACATGAAATATGTGTGCTAACCAACTGCACACATGGGGTTGTGTACACACACTGAGAAGGCGGAACTGGCTGCAGCTTCCAGCATTCATACAAAAACTAAAAAACCTGTGTGTATAACACATTATAAATCTCTGTCGCTTTGCCAATCACACTTATATGGAAGGGCCGTTTGTCCATCAGGGCTACAGGGTATGTCTCTCTCACATTAGGTCCTATACTTCAGCTCACTTTTGTGAATTATGCATTACCTAGCAGGAGATGGGAGCATGTGGAGCTTTTGCTTTATCAGTTCATCTGGCTGCCATTGTGCTTCTGAGCACAATTCAAGGTGCTGGTTTTAACCCAGAAAGCTCTTGCATCTCCCTATATCATCAGGATGTAAGAAGAGCTGTGCTGGATCAGTCCAAAGGCCTATCTATTCCAGCATTCTGTTCCCATAGTGGCCAACCAGATGCCCACGGGAAGCCCACACGCAAGACAAGAGTGCAATAACACCTTCCCGATCATCTTCCCAGTAAGTGGTATATGGAGGTATATTGCCTCTGGTACCGGAGGTAATAGAAGGCCATCATGATTTAGTCAGCACTGTTGGCCTTACCCTCTATCAACCCCCTGCCATCTTTGTGAGTTTCCATCTCTTTGGTCAATATCAGCAGCTGCCATTAGAAGCTGTGATTTACGCTCATGGGCCTGAGGCTGTAGAAGGACCTTCCTCTGGAATTATTAGTTTGAAAGGCTTTCAGTCTGAAAAAGCTGTTAAAACTTTTTTTTTTTAGGGCTCTAAGATTTCTCCCTAGAGTGACTTTGCTGACTGGCTAGTATAATTTCCATTAGTTTAGTGTTTTTTAAATTGTTTTTATATTACTGTAATTTTCATTCTGTTATGTATTAAGCCACTTTATATCCCGACTTTCCAGCATACGTGCAAACATTTTAAATAATCAAATCAGATTTTGAATAAAGGATATTGTCTCAGAAGTGATGGATTACAAAACAATTCAGAGATGAACCCTGGAATCCATTACTTCATAAATTACAGAATTAGAAGGGACCTTAGAGGTTATGTAATCCAACCCCATACTCAGTGCTCAACTTTTGATATTGTTATGTACAGTATTTATACAAAAGGATATGTTCAGGTTGCTTTTTTAGTGCAGTGCTTGTTACTAATTAGCAAGGCTGAATCCTTCTTATCGAAGCAGGGAATAGGAAAGCCAAGGATCAACATATGTGAGAACTTCCGAAGGCAGAAGACTTGCTCTGCCAACTCACCTCCTGCAATATCAGCCATAGATTTAGTAATATCGACAACAGCCCTCCAGGTGTTGTGGACTACTACCCCAATAGCCCTAGCCACCATGGCTAATGGCCAGGGGTGATGGGAGTTGTAGTCCAAAACATCCGGAGGACACCAAGCTAGGGAAGTCTGCTCCAGAAGGTCTTTCTGCATACAAGTTATTCATACTTTTCTCTCAAGCATTTGGCAGCATATAATGAGTTTTTAATCAGGTCCTGGATGGTCTTTGGTTGATTGTGTAAAAGTTGTTTTTAGATATAGGTTGTCTGTGTGTGTCCTATATGTTTTTATGTAAATGCTTTTGCACTTTGTATAATGCATTTTTATTGGTTTTTAATTTTTGTGAACAGAGCTTCGGCTATGAGGTGGTATAGAAATACATGGAAGGAAGGAAGGAAGGAAGGAAGGAAGGAAGGAAGGAAGGAATGAATACTGGATACACAAGCTGGAAGTGTAAAGGGACATCAGCCTTCTGTTGCAAGTAGGGATGTACGAAAGTCACTTACCTTTCGCGGATTATGTTGATGGTGGGGGGGAGGCGTTCCGTCCCTCCCCCCGGAATCCTCGACGGGGGGGAGGCGCTCCGTTCCTCCGCAGCCAGCTGTGCTCCGTGGCAGCTCCGCAGAGCAACCAGCCAGGCCAGAGCCGTCCGCAGCCGGATTTCCGGCCGCGGAGGGCTCTGGGAAAAAAAAACCCCACGTACGCATTTTATTTATTTATTTATTATTGCATTTATATCCCGCCTTTTTTCCTCTTGCAAGGAACCCAAGGAGGCTTACATTATCCTCCTCCTCTCCATTTTATCCTCACAACAACAACCCTGTGAGGTAGGTTGGGCTGAGAGTGTGTGACTGGCCCAAAGTCACCCAGTGAGCTTCCATGGCCGAGTGGGGACTAGAACCCAGATCTCCCAGCTCCCAGTCCAACACTCTTGCCACTACACCACACTGGCTACGGCCACCATTTGCGTTCCTTATTTTTGCCATCAGTCTACGTAAATATTTACATAGACTAAGGCAGCCCAAAATAAGGAACGCAAATGGCGGCGGCCGTAGCCGCCGCCATTTGCGTACACCTTTTTTTTTTTTACCCAGACGTTTTAGGCTACGTAAAAACTTACACAGCCTATCACATCTCTGTTAAAAAAAACAACTGCGAATGGCAGTGGCTGCAGCCAGTCGGAAGACCAGCAGCCGCTGCTGCCAAAGCCGCCGCCGCCCGGAAGATCCGCCCCAGGTAAGTCTCGTCCCGGGGGGCATCCGCGGGGGGGCAGCAGGCCGTTCCGCCACAGTTTCGAGGGGCCGAATGCACTGGCATTCGGCCTCACCGAGATCCATGGCGGAATTCTCTGCCATCCCTAGTTGCAAGGCTAACATTTGTCTTGGTTGTGTTCCTCTTATTTTCCCTGTAGGAATATCAGCTATGCTTCAGGGTGGATCATTTTACAAAACAAGTATGCACATACTAAACTCTGGGCAGTATCCAACGCGACACAAGCGCTGACATAACTTACACTGTGCTAGCATGAGAGACCTCTAGCCCAACGCCAATAGCATTAGAAAGCACAAGGGGGTTCCCTGGAAAACCTGTCACATCGGCTAACCCATTTACAGTAGCGCTCATGTCGCATCAGATAATGCCCTCTGCTAGTGAGTATGTCTACACAATGATATCGGGAAAAGAAACTGTTGGTGAGAAATGAGTAAAGAGGCAGATACTAAAGAAGCAAAATAGAGGCTTAGCTGTTAGACACTTTGGGTTCAGTGAAGCCAGTATAAAATACCTCACAGAGAGTTAGAACCTGACAACAGCAGCCTTATCGAGAAGGGTTAGAGTTTGGGCAGCTCACTATTGCAGAATGGACACTACATTCCTGCCTTTATTTGTGAATCAAAAGGGGGTGGGGGGAAAGGAATACAGTTTTGACTTCTTGTTTCAGGTGCAAAAATATAGTACTGGAGTCTGTTCTAAGGTATTACCCTTCATGTTTTTTTCTAAAGCAGCCAGGTGTGAATGGCTAATCAAGACATGGAAGAGAAGGTTCCTTGCATGCACTATTTTTAACAGTACATTGTTATAAATCACATTAGTACTTGGTGCAGACATACCCAAAATAGGCTCACCATCCTCCTTCGCTTCAGTAGCTTTCTGTACAATGTACATAACTAATGCTACAAGTCACATACTGTAGATGAGACCTGTGAGTTACTACTGCTGTTACAGATGGACTTATGTAGGCCGCAGTCTCATTCAGATATTATGGGAAGAGGCTGGTACTTGATAAGCCAGCAGTTATTACTGCTGTTATCCTCTGCAATTTATTTTTGAACATTTGGTAAGTTAAAGAACAAAAATATAAAGCAGGGGTGGGGTACCTGGGGCCCTCCAGTTACAGCTCCCATAATCTATGACCACTGGCCATATTGCATGGGTCTGATGGGAATTAAGAGTCCCAAATTATCTGGAGAGCTACCTGTTCCTGCCCCTGCTTTAAGAGATCCAGCTGCAGTAGATCCTACAGTTTAGGGAACTCTATGCCTTTATGTCATCTGTGTAATCCGGTAAGGTATCCAGAATTGTTATTCTGATGTTTCCTGCCTAAGTCTGAAAACGGTAAATTTTAATATTTGTTTTCCAAGTTACTCCTGGCATGACATAACTATATGGCAGTTTTTCACACCTTTAGCAAGAAACGATCCCAGCCCCTCACTCCATGATCATTGCACAAAAGACAAATTATCTTGACAAATCAAGTTATCACATCACTACAAACACAAATATTTCAATGTTTCTGTATTAAAGTGCACTTCAAAAATATTACAAACATAGCTAAATATTAAATTATGGAAAGCTGTTAAGCCTCTTGGATTCAGATTAAAAGGGTTTAATAGAAAGGTTCCTCCTATGCCTGCTGAGTAATATGTTCAGTTAGTAGAGGGCATATAGAAAGAAAGGGATCTATGAACACATACCAGTGTGTTCTGGGCTTTTTCTTGTGAAATATACCCCTAGCATCCAGGAGGTAAGAGGAAAAGATGCCATAAATGATTAGGTTTTAGGTAAGTTATATTCTCCATTACATCAGTGGAGCAGGAGTTCTCTTCAGAATAAATATAAGGAGACTACCTATGTGAAAAGTCACGCTAGAACAATAAGACAACCAAAATACAGGAATGCTAATTGCCTCTGCAATGCTTGCTGGCAAATCCCATTTTAACCTACTTTACTCAAATTTAAGCCATCTCTTCTAACATGATAAGAAGTTTCAATACTTTCCCCACCCCACCCCCAAATTCCTCATATAGTGCTTTCTAATTATGTTAGGGCCTAGATCAACTCAAACAGAAGCCTAGAAAGGAGAAATAGCCTTGGTATTCCAGCTCAGGACTTTATCAAGTTAACGGCTAGAATCATTTCCATATTCTGTAACAGAAAAAGCACTTTCCTATTAAATATACCCCTCTGTGCCATACTGGCTCCTACTGCATATAATGAAATTGTGGGCGAGGACTGGCCCATCTCAGAGAGACCAAAACATTCTGCTTGGGTCCTCTCAGAACATTTGGTATCTGGTGCTTGGTCTTTTTCTGTACCACAATCTACAAACTTTGCTTAACTACATTTTGCTCCTCTTAACTCCAGGTGACTAGTTTCATAAAGCCATATCTTTGGTTCCAATTCAGATAAATGGATCCTTCCCAGGTTTCCCATCTGCGATAAGAATAGGTATGGGACAATCTGGCCTCATTTGAATTTGAGACCCACTGCCAATCCCCCACATCAGACAACAGGCTACATTGAGACATTGACCCAACAGCCAAAAAGAAAGAAGCAGAGAAACCTACTACATACAACTTCACACATACACATATCTCCTGGCACCCTTTTGCAAGGGATAACTTAGGTTGCAAGAACTGAGAAGATCTTTGCTTCAGAGCCTGGTTTTATACCTATGACCTGGAGATGGAGTAACAGTTATTTAAAAATACAGCTATTGATTTACTTTTTGTCATCTATCCCCCCGGCCACTTTTTCTAAACATCATTGAAGAATTTCCCCCAAAGTCCTCCTTGGTACTTTTTTTCTGGAAAGAGATACAAGCCTCCACATGTTTACAGAATTCCCTCTTATGCATTAAACTGCATGAAGTGAGAATTGTAATATGTCACACTGATGCCAATAGGCATGCAGAGATGCGTAAAAGCATAATACTCCTGTCAGATACAAGTATCTGTCTCCATTATGAAAGTGTTTTGTTCCACATAAAGACCTTCAGTTTTATTCCTACATGAGAAGTGGCTTCATCTGCATTATGGATAATTCATCTCTTCCTTCAAAGCTAAGGGCTCAGTCACAGCTGTCCTATCCTAGCCTCAAAAGAGAAAGCAAGCAGTCAGGAAAGCATTGCTGTCACTGCCCTTTTATGCTGCCATGCTAAAAGTGTAAGAACAGCAGGTGTTTTGTCCCACAACATCTTGCACGTTGCTGACACAGGATGACGAGATATAAAGAACCAGAAGGAGGCGGCAACAGCAAAGGTCTTCCTAGGGCAAAAAACATGGGAGGGTGGTGGCTCCTGTTAGTTGTTCTTCTTTTCATCAGGTGGTGCATAAGGAGGTGGCAGATCCTAAAATAAATGGAGACGTTATTAACTTGTCACATCTATTGTACGCGGGTGGTCCCACTTTATGCAGCATATCCAAATTTTGCCTTATTTATTTTATTTCATTTCTATACCGCCCAATAGCTGAAGCTCTCTGGGCGGTTTTCATAACTTCTGCCCACTTTTAAGATATACCTTTGTTGTATTTAAGGCTCCATTAGATTAAGACATTCCAATTCACATCCTTTGTGATCCATCATATTCCAGAATGGACACGACGTCTAAAATGAGAGCCCTCAAGCCACAAAGCACCTTGTTGATCTTCACACGGTACAAGAGGCAGCCAGTACCGTTTGGGCACTAAGTTGTAAGCCAGAGTACACCATTGTATGTAATCAGCACACACTTGGAGTGAGACAAAAGCTGGGCAGTTAGACATGGTTGCAACTGCTCCATTCTCAATAAAACTAACAGGAGGAGGGGTGCATTCTAGATTCTCCAAGCAGCGTTATTTAACTGATGAATGTTTGTTATTAATGCAACCTATTTTTCTCTGAAATTCAACACTCTTCCATTCATCTTTAGCACTGCTGCTGTAACGGGAAACTATAAGGATAATAAATCTAATTAGACTCCATGGTTATTAGTGACAGGCCCTTACTTCCTCTCTATATTTGGCTTGGGTTTTCTTGATGCTGAGAAGGACTCAGTCATACACAGACAACACAGTGATCTAGTTTGCACATCATCCTAAGACACTGTGGGTTGTTCTAGGGTTGTGCGAGGGTTCTTTAACCCTCACATAACACACATTGCCTGGGTTCACATGACACGCCACACCACGGCGTGTGCCCGCCACAGCTTGCATATTCAAATTGATGGCTGGTGCACCCTGCAAGTTAATTAACCCATGCTGCCTTGTAATTGGGCCTGTTTGCACATCATGACTTTATAAATACATGCTCAAAGATTATATTTTAAAACGCGTATTAGCAAAGAGCAAATATATTTATGATAATTATAGAAAGAAAATGATACCATGGTACTTGCTGACAAAGTTTAAAACAGGAAAAGAGAACAAGTCAAACCATAGTACATACATTACCAACACAGCTTTTTTCTAGCAGAGGTTACCCCTGCCAGGAACGATCATGCCTAGTATATTCCCTTTACTTTTATAGTTTACACTTGAACATGATATGTGATGTGACTGGCTACTGTAGTCTTTTAATCCTGCATCTCCATATTCATTCATTCATATTTGTTGACATCTTGTTTACTTGTACAGTTCTATAGAAATTTCCCAACTTGTTCTCTTTGGTTTTACCCTGTCTGAGGCCTTATGAACCTTACTGAGCAAGAATTTGTCTCATAATGTTCTCTTTCCCCCAGGTCAAGCTGCCTGTCAATAATAGGCAAAGAGCAATCTTTGGTTCAGAAAGCAGCTTTCGTAGCCAGGCCTCTTTGATATTCCTGACATGACCACTGTCTTACAGATGCTTTTTCACATTGCATTTTACATTCCTTACACTTGCCATGCTCTAGTACACTAGGAAGCAAAGATAACAGGTGTGCTTACTATGCTTTAAAAAGCCGCATTCTATAATTTTAGCAGCAGCAAGTTATGTTCAGCCAGATGCTAGGGGAGGAAGAATTCTACCTCTTCCTACTCTCATTTCCCCCCCACAAAACGATAAGCTCTAGAGAAATTCCTTACCATAGGCATGTAGACATTATGAGGATTGGCTGGGTTATAATATGCGCTGGAAGTTGCCTCTGCTGCTTTGTTCCCACCTACAGCATAAGAGATGAATCAGCCAGAGCTTTTTTTTCTTTTTACAAAACACAACACACATACATACTATTTATAACCACAAATATCCCTGTTTTGCATCATTTTCTGGATAAGACAAGAGGGCAGATTCTGCATTCTCAGCAAGAAAGAAGGTCATCACTTGGCAGCAGCTTGGCTTGTGAACTGCATTGATTTGGGGGAGGCAGGCCATAGGAGAAAAGATCCCACAATGAGCACAGAGAAGAAACATGATGACAGAGAGAGAGAGGGAGGGAGGGATCCACATATATAGATGGCAGTCCCAACACTTCCTCCAGGATTAGGTAGCCACCTGGGCTTTAGTCACTGCATTCTTGTTAGTGAGCATTCCGGAATCCAAAGCTTTTGAGACTTTGCGCCAGTCTTTCATAATTATCACTCCACATCCCTCAGGGTTACATATAACTTCATGGGCTCCTATGGCTATTAGAATGGGATAAGTCCTCACTATAAAAATGCGCCTAAGGAAATCAGCTGACTGCTTCTGCACAATCACCACATGTAACAGGAGTTCCAGAAAATATATTCTTCTGTAGACTACATTCCAGACAAGTTCCAAAGAACAAGAGATCTGGTAGATCAGAAGTGAGTTACAAAGTATCACGACAGCTTGACAGTTTTGTTGTTGTTGTTCAGTCGTTCAGTCGTGTCCGACTCTTCGTGACCCCATGGACCATAGCACGCCAGGCCTTCCTGTCCTGCGCTCTCTCCCGGAGCGTGCTCAAGTTCTTATTCATTGCATCCGTGATGCTATCTAACCATCTCATCCTCTGCCGTCCCCTTCTCCTTTTGCCTTCAGTCTTTCCCAGCATCAGGGTCTTTTCCAGGGAGTTTTCTCTTCGCATTAGGTGGCCAAAATATTGGAGCTTCAGCTTCAGTATCTGTCCTTCCAATGAGCACTCAGGGTTGATTTCCTTTAGGATGGACTGATTTGACCTCCTTGCAGTCCAGGGGACTCGTAAGAGTCTTCTCCAGCACCACAGTTCGAAAGCATCAATTCTTCGGCGCTCAGCCTTCCTTATAGTCCAGCTCTCACAGCCATACATTACTACTGGGAAAACCATAGCTTTGATTAGACGGACCTTTGTCGGCAAGGTGATGTCTCTGCTTCTTACTATGCTGTCTAGGTTGGCCATAGCTTTCCTCCCAAGGAGCAAGCGTCTTTTAATTTCAGGGCTACAGTCACCGTCTGCGGTGATCTTGGAGCCCAAGAAAGTAAAATCTGTCACTGCTTCCATTTCTTCCCCTTCTATATGCCAGGAAGTGATGGGGCCAGATGCCATAAGCTTCGTTTTTTTAATGTTGAGTTTCAAACCAGCTTTTGCACTCTCCTCTTTCACCCTCAACAAGAGGCTCTTTAGATCCTCTTCGCTTTCTGCCATTAGGGTGGTATCGTCTACATATCGGAGGTTGTTGATAATTCTCCCAGCAATCTTAATTCCGACCTCTGATTCATCCAACCCGGCATTTCTCATGATGTACTCTGCATATAAGTTAAATAAGCAGGGTGACAATATGCAGCCTTGTCGTACTCCTTTCCCAATTTTGAACCACTCGGTTGTTCCATGTCTGGTTCTTACTGTTGCTTCTTGACCCTCGTACAGGTTTCTCAGGAGACAGGTAAGGTGGTCTGGTACTCCCATCACTTTCAGAATTTGCCGCAGTTTGTTGTGATCCACACAATCAAAGGCTTTAGCGTAGTCAATGAAGCAGAAATAGACGTTTTTCTGGAATTCTCTTGCTTTCTCCATGATGCAGCGAATGTTGGCGATTTGATCTCTAGTTCCTCTGCCTCTTCAAAACCCAGCTTGTACTTCCGGTAGTTCTCAGTTCGCATACTGCTGAAGCCTAGCTTGTAGGATTTTGAGCATCACCTTGCTGGCATGTGAAATGAGCGCAATTGTGCGGTAGTTTGAACACTCTTTGGCGTTGCCCTTCTTTGGAACTGGAATGTAAACTGACCTTTTCCAGTCTTGTGGCCACTGTTGAGTGTTCCAGATTTGTTGGCATATTGAATGCAGCACTTTAACAGCATCATCTTTTAGGATTTTAAATAGCTCGGCTGGAATACTGTCATCTCCGCTAGCTTTGTTATTACTAATGCTTCCTAAGGCCCACTTGACTTCATTCTCGAGGATGTCTGGCTCAAGTTCAGTGACCGCACTATCATGGCTATCAGGGACATTCAGATCTTTCCTGTATAGTTCTTCTGTGTATTCTTGCCACCTCTTCTTAATCTCATCTGCTTCTGTTAGGTCCCTGCCTTCTTTGTCCTTTATCATGCCCGTCTTTGCACAAAACGTTCCCTTGAGATCTCCAGTTTTCTTGAAGAGATCTCTAGTCTTTCCCATTCTGTTGTTTTCCTCGATTTCTTTGCATTGTTCATTTCAGAAGGCCTTCTTGTCTCTCCTTGCTATTCTCTGGAACTCTGCATTCAGTTGGATATATCTTCCCCTTTCTCCCTTGCTTTTCGCTTCCCTTCTTTCGTGAGCTACTTGTAAAGCCTCATCAGACAGCCACTTTGCTTTCTGCATTTCTTTTTCTTTGGGATGGATTTCGTTGCTGCCTCCTGAACAATGTTACGGACCTCCGTCCATAGTTCCTCAGGCACTCTGTCTATCAGGTCTAATCCCTGAAATCTATTCCTCACCTCCACTGTATATTCATCAGGGATATGATTTAGGTCATACCTGAACGGTTTAGTGGTTTTCCCGACGTTCTTCAATTTAAGCCGAAATTTTGCAAGAAGCAGCTCATGATCTCAGCCACAGTCAGCTCCAGGTCTTGTTTTTACTGACTGTATGGAGCTTCTCCATCTTTGGTTGCAAAGGACATAATCAATCTGATTTCGATATTGACCATCTGGTGACGTCCATGTGTAGAGTCGCCTCTTGTGCTGTTGGAAAAGAGTGTTTGCTATGATCAGCATGTTCTCTTGGCAAAACTCTATTAGCTTTTGTCCTGCTTCATTTTGTACACCAAGGCCATGCCTGCCTGTTATCCCGGTGATTTCTTGACTTCCTACTTTAGCATTCCAATCCCCTATGATGAAGAGGACATCTTTTTTGGGTGTTAGTTCTAGAAGGTGTTGTAGGTCTTCACAGAACCGATCAACCTCAGCTTCTTCGGCCTCAGTGGTTGGGGCATAGACTTGAATTACTGTGATGTTGAATGGTTTGCCTTGGATTCGTACTGAGATCATTCTATCATTTTTAAGATTGTACCCCAGTACTGCTTTTCCCACCCTTTTGTTGACTATGAGTGCTACTCCATTTCTTCTAAGGGATTCTCGCCCACAATAGTAGATATGATGGTCACCTGAATTAAATTCGCCTATGCCTGTCCATTTTAGTTCGCTGATTCCCAAGATGTCGATGTTCAATCTTGCCATCTCATGTTTGACCACCTCCAGCTTACCTTGATTCATTGATCTGACATTCCAGGTTCCTAAACAATATTGTTCTTTACAGCATCGGATTTTCTTTTCACCACCAGACACATCCACAGCTGAGTGTCCTTTCGGCTTTGGCCCAGCCTCTTCACTCTTTCTGGCGCTACTTGGAAATACCCTCTGCTCTTCCCCAGTAGCATATTGGACACCTTCCGACCTGAGGGGCTCATCTTCCGGCGTCATATCTTTTAGCCTTGTGATACGTTCCATGGGGTTTTCTTGGCAAGAATACTGGAGTGGGTTGCCATTTCCTTCTCCAGTGGACCACATTTTGTCAGAACTCTCTGCCATGACCTGTCCGTCTTGGGTGGCCCTGCACAGCATAGCTTATGGCTTCACTGAGTTACGCAAGCCCCTTCGCCACAACAAGGCAGTGATCCATGAAGGGGCTTGACAGTTTACATCTCTTCAAATAACATACTCAAAATCTAGAAACAGATGTCTTCGGAATCTGGTGCAATTATTCCCATTCTTAATGAAAGCTATCCTACAGTCTTACCCGGCATTCCCGGCTCCGTCCAGGTTCTAGGTGCTGAAGCTCCTTCATCAGTTGGGGCTGAAGGTCCTGTAGCAGAAGAGGGACCAGGATATGGGGGAGGTGGTGGCATATACATCCCAGGAGGTGGTGGATACATGCCTGAAGAAAGAAGACAAATTCCACATCTGTCCATGCACACTTCAGAGGAGTATTCAGCTAGCAGCAGTTTAGCGGGACAATTTTTTTCTACATAACATTTCATCCTCCTCTCCTAGAAGCAGCCAAGGAGCTTTCCCCGGACACTCACACACTCAAAATGCAGCAACTGCTGTGCGAGCTGCAGTTGCTGGTGGTCCTGCAATTGTTCCCGTTGGTTATATAGATAGCAGGGCACCAACAGAGACTGAGTCACCCCGCAGAGACACACTGTAGGGAATGGATGTGCCGAAACAATGCATCCAAGCACCTAAAGTCACAAGCCATGTAGACGAGCCTTAATTCTATCTTGTTTAGAGAAGTCATTTTTATCCATATTTAATGTATCCCAGGCATTCTATACTTAATATGATCCTCTCCATAGTGGGAAATTCTTTCACGCTTGGGTAGATTTGGGCAAATTGGGTAGATTTGGGCAAGCTGCTCCAGTCATTTTATCTACATGGAATGGCTACACATTTTGTCCAGTTCTACAGACAAATTACAATGCAGCCCTGATTTGAGCTGTCTTATGAAGACCGTTAGAATTGTTTACCTGGAGGAGGTGCATATGGATATCCCATAGGTTGAGGAGGTCCATATCCATTCATTTGTGCAGGCATATAAACGTATGTTCCACCAGCTGGTGGGGGTACAACGTAGGTCCCTGGTGCAGTTGCATACCCTCCAGAAAAAGATGGAGGAGCATAGCCCCCATGAATAGGTGCATACCCATAGCCAAAGCTCTGAGCAGGTGTCCCCCTAGAAGCTAAACATAAATACATTTAGTAAGCACATTTCAGCGCATGAACTCCTGGACTTCAAATCCCTGGGTCTTAAATCAATTAAAAGGAGACTGATTTTAGGCAAAACTATCTCATTTCCCATCATATTGATAATGTTTTTGCCAGTACTGCACTTTGAGCAAGACTAGACCATGAGATTGAAAACAAGCCAGGGGTGGTGGGAGGCAGCATCTAGGATTGTGCATTAACATTTAAGGACAGTTGAACGACTGCCTTGGAGGTACAGCCATTAATTACCACTATCAGAACCAGAAAGTAGCTACAGAATAATTCAGGGGAGTGAAGGGGAAATCTTACCATCACTAGCAAGTCTGAACATCATTTGCCCAAACTCTATGGCACCTCCACTGAAGAAGCTCATCTTAAACGAAGCCTCCCCTTCCCAGCCACCTAGGAAAAAACAGGCATGTAAAAGTTTTAATTAGGGCAGCTTCTGAAGAGATTGTCAAGATAATATTAGAGTTACCTTTAATGCTTCTTGGCAAAAGAATAATCAACAAGAGTTTCTCAATAAACTAGCAGAAGACTTTAATACAGCCTCCCTACACCACCAAGTACTTCTCCCACAAACTGAGTTTCAATGTGTTTTGTCCAAGAGTAGTACTTGGATTGCTCTGTTTTTCCTCACAGCCACCGAAAGGGACTCACAAAGCAGTTCCCACATATTTAAAGTAGTACCTAAAAACACCAATGTGTGAAAAGTTGTATTTCTTCTGATAAGACTGGAGGTGAGTAGTTTAATCCAAAGCCCAATCAAACATTTTCCACTGATTTATGAATTTAATCAGGGTCTGAAATTTAACCAAAATGTGAATTAAGAATTTCTACCAACAGATTCTTTCACTTTCTTATTCCAGCAAGAAGTCTGTATGGCTTTGCAAGAAAGTCTGAACTGAATTGAATGTTTTCTGAAAAATTACCTTCCACAATAAAACCCAACTTTTTCTCTTCCCAGATCAAGATACAAGAATAATAAAACTTAGGTGAAAACCCTTGTTGTTTACTCTATAGTAATTCCACTGAAGAAAACATTTGTAAGCCAAGAGGATATTTTCATAAGGTGAGTGCTGAATGGGAATCGAATTCCTTATAGGGTATTGGGGGTGGGATGGTAAACACACAATCGGTAAAGCCCATTGCTGGCATGTGACATTCACGCTGGAATTATATCACATCTTCAAATCTATATGCACAGATTTCCCATGGATGCACCTGCTCAAGAACAATGGAAATACAAAACGAAATCCCTCTGGTAGTTTTTGCACATAGCTTCTCTAAAATCAATGAGCTATGAAATTAATTTGCCTCGATAAGTGATAATACAGACCTCCTGGTTCTGCTTGTATCACTCCTTTGATATAATTAGCAGAAAATACTGGCTGTTCAATTGAGCATCCTTTCAACAGATGGAACGGCATCATGAAGGACATCATTTGGTCTTTGCTCTTGGACACAAAAATGACCTGCAAGATATTGAGTTATCAAACGTATACCCTCACTTTCTCTCTTCTATAAAAGGCCCAAAGCAGCTAATGCAGGGATACAAACTATTACACAAAATAACACTTCATAGTAAACAATCATGTACAAATTGCTCATATTTCAAGGCCAGAGAAAGCCAATTCACCACATCAGACCTTCAGGATTCATAGCAATGTTTTCACAGAAGCCTGATAAAGTGCCTTCACTTTTTCCTAAACATCTACAACATTTGGGCTCCGTCTTTGGGAGGCAGTTCCAGCATGGAGGTGTTCCACCAAACCTTCTCCTTGGTATGTTGCTAGTACTCGTAGCTTTCAGCTTTTGAGTTGAGCAGGCCTTCAATAAGAGAGGGTGGGGGGCTATTAAAGGGAAAAGGTATGCCTGGCCCAACCTATATAGGCTTCATAGTCACCAGCACTTTTGAGTTGTCCCTGTCTAGAAATTAAGTGGGAACCAGTGTAGACAGCAGAAGTGTGGTGCCATTATCTTCCTGCCCAACCCCAGTCAAGAAGCTGACTTCTAAACAGCCCGATGTGGAATGTGTAGCAATGGTATCTTAATTGTCAGCTGGCCCATCAGAAGCCACATATAAATAGTGCCTCTCAATCCAAGAGGGATTGCACCAGTGGCACCGCCATATTTTTGTTCTGTGTGTTTGTGTCTTGTTAAGAGAGAAGGTGGCAAGGTGCAAATTTAAATTTAATTAAAGTACCTGTATGCCACCTTTCAGGCCAAAGCCCTCCCAGGGTAGCCTATGAAAGATAATTAAAACAATAAGGCAATTTTTACAATTGGAATAATCATCCAGTAGCAAAAAATAAATGCAGGAGTAGCTTGAAACTCAACTTACAACACTTTTAATAGAACGCAGATTGAAACAATGTTTTAAGGTCAATTTAAAAATGAAGATGGGGCCGTGTGTACCTCTTTTGGGACAGAGCTCCTGAGCTATGGGACCCTGAAAATGAAAAGACCCTGTCTCTCGTGCCTGCCAATCTGATGCATCTTGATGGTGGGCCTGTGAGTAAACTTAAGGCCCAGACAGGGTACAGGAGATCCGTCAAATAGAATCATAGAATAGTAGGGTTGGAAGGGGCCTACAAGGCCATCGAGTCCAACCCCCTGCTCAAGGCAGGAATCCAAGTAAGAGCATCCCTGACAAATGGCTGTCCAGCCTCGTCTTGAAGGCCACCAGTGTGGGAGAGCCCACCACCTCCCCAGGTAATTGGTTCCATTGTTGTATTGCTCTTACAGTCAGGAAGTTTTTCCTGATGTTCAGCCGGAATCTGGCTTCCTGTAACTTGAGCCCATTATTCCATGTCCTGCACTCTGGGATGATCAAGAAGAGATCCTGGCCTTCTTCTCTGTGACAACCTTTCAAGTACTTGAAGAGTGCTATATCTCCCCTCAGTCTTCTCAAGGCTAAACATGCCCAGTTCTCTCAGTCTCTCTTCATAGGGCTTTGTTTCCAGTTCCCTGATCATCTTTGTTGCCCTCCTCTGAACCCTCTCCAGTTTGTCTGCATCCTTCTTAAAGTGTGGTGCCCAGAACTGGACACAGTACTCCAGATGAGGCCGAACCAGTGCTGAGTAGAGGGGAACTAGTACTTCCCGGGATTTGGAAGCGATGCTTCTATGAATGCAGCCCCAAAGAGCATTTGCCTTTTTTGCAGCCACATCACATTGTTGGCTCATATTCAGCTCGTGATCGTCAACAATTCCAAGATCCTTCTCGCTTGTAGTGTGGTTGAGCCACATATCCCCCAGGAAATAACCTGATCACAAACCATTTAGAGCTTTAAAAGTCAAGCACTTTAAACTGAGCTTGGAAACAAATAAGTAGCCAATGCAGCTGATATAGTATCAGTGCTATATGGTTCAAACTCTTGCCCCCACAAGCATATCAGTGGCTGTGTTCTGTAACAGTTTCTGAACCATCTTTAAAGGTAGCCCCACACACAGTGTATTGCAGTAGTCTTGTCTGGATGTACCCAGGACATGTGTAACTGAGGCAAGGTTCACTTTCTCTAGATAAGTGTGCAGCTAGCGAACCAGCCTAGGTTGGTAAAAGGTGCTTCTAGCCACTCACACCACCCGCACCTTAGTAGTTAGGGTCAGGTCCAGGAAAACAACCAAACTGTGAACTTGGTCTTTTGAGGGAGTGCAACCCCAGCCAGATCAGCAGACTTCCCAACCCACAATATTTTCATGTTACCTGAAGTAAGCTGAAGCTAGTTTGTCTTCCCTCCTCTGGATGAGAACACTTTACCTTTGTTATATACAAGATGGAATTTCTGCAGATGCAGCGTTTGGGAAAGCTGCACTTGCCTAAACTCCCCTTACAACTATTAAAGAGGTGGAAGCCTTATCCTCCTTTGCATCCAGTCACCCTAGAGGAAGGAGCAAGACAGATGTAAACAGTATAAAATTAAAAAGTAGGTCCCATGTTGTGGGCTGGGATTAAAGGTGGGTCCCAAGTTTGAAAGGCTAAAGACTACAAATAGACAATCATCAATGTAAAAAAGGCACAGGTCAGTGTTGCCAAGTCCTCATTTTCCAGGAAAGGATGCAACTGGCATACCAAATGTAATTGATTAAAAGCCTCCCTGGTAATCTGCACATCCAGGAACCAAGCCACATATGCAGTAATTCAAGAAAAGTGAATCCCATTGAGGACAGGTAAACAAACCTCCTCTGTATCAAGCAGACCACCTGCAATCAGTACCTCCATTTTCTCCAGCTTCCATCAGTTTATTTGCTTTCATCCACCCCAATTATCTCAACGTCCTTACTTCAGAACAGATACTCCTGATCCTCAATGCTATTAACATGAAAGGGCAAGCTGGGTGTCATCACCACACACCAGACTATCAAGTAATCTCTCCCAGCAGCTTCATGTAGACCAGAGATGGGTCATGTAGACCTTGGGATGCTGTTTGACTGCAACTCCCCTCATGACTGACTATGATGGCTAGCGCTGATGTTAGTGGACTGCTACTCACATATGGAAACACATATGTTCCCCATCCCAATGTAGAGTTTAAAACAAGATTAGCAATAGGGCAAAGCCATGTAGAATCCCATAAAAGAGTTCCCAAACTGCTGAAAAAAATCTCCCACTCTGTGGGGTTGATCAGTTAGGAAGGACCATCAAGGCAGTTCTCCCATATCCCCCACAAACTAATCAACTTAGACAGTCCAGAGAGGACCAATAACTGCCACCTTCAAAGATGATAAGAAATCTAGTTCTTGCAGAGGAGCTTGTAATGTGCACAACCCACAGAGCCAGTTTCCATTTTGTGTCAGTCAGAGTCCTCCCCCACGTTATCAGCCATCACTGGAAGCAAGATGAAACTTCAAAGAAATAATCTAGAAACTCTCAAAGAACTTGTGGTAGACATTCTGAATATTAAAAGAACAAAAGGCACCCTCTTATCATCACTAAAATTTCAACTAGTGTAGAAAAAAAAATACAGTAATAGTGCAGGAAAAATGTACTGAAGGATCTCAAATTACCTGTCCTTAATTAAGTGAAAAATGATCCTTTAAAAAGGCATCTGGACTAAAAGAATGTTATAGAAGATGCAACTGGCCCTTGCCCAAGACCTACCCTGTAAGGAGTGAGGAACACCATGCCTTTCTTGGTGCCTTTGAAGATCTCTGCTTTGTTAGTCACATCAGAGAAGGTCAGTTCGACATCTTTACAATACTTGAGAACACTTCCGGGAAGGAGACAAAATAAGGGTATGTTAGCATTTTTAAGTAAGCTTTACAGAACACGCCAGTAAGGTGAGTGTTCACTACAATACTCGTCAAGAAGAGCCATTGCCAAGCCCAGATATTTCAGAAAGGAAAACACAACTCATTAGCCTTCAGACACTAAGCTGGAGTGCAATTTCCCTGGACATTTGAACCCTACAACTATCAACATGGGGAAAATCTGGTGAGTAATTCCACCTACATCCCAGCAATAAATCTTATATTTTACTCATAGTAGTAAACCCTTAGGCATTGGCTCCAGGACGAATATATTTTGGTGGCTTTCTATTCCTAGTTCTTTGTAAAAGGAAAATCTACATAAAAGTATCCCAGACCACTCAACACCATTGCTTGGGGGAAAGCTCCTAGGCAAAAAGTTTCTATTGTGATAAATGTATTTGAGAGAGAGCTCTCCATCACTGTGTGCCAAAAGCTGAAAACCTTTGTGCCCCCCCTCATATGGCTCCAATAGTATGCACACTTACTTATGAGTAAGTTTGGTTGAACACAGTGGGATTTACTTTTGAATAAACATGCACTGGATCAGATAAAGGAGCACAGCTATATAGCCTCTCTATCTCAAAAAAGAAGCATGTTGGTCTTAACTGCCGAGTCAACATGGCAGGTCCCCACACAATACTCCCTACAGCTTCAAACACTTATGAATATTAAGGATACATACACTGACATGTGAATAGTTTTTGTAGCATGTGTCTTTTTTTACCTTTCAAAAACATAGTCTGGCTTCCTTATAGCTTCTTTCTGCAAAAGATTTTGAATACTCTCATCAAAGTAGCCCTAGGCTCCTTCTTGCTCAGGAATTTTTTACTTGTAACCTACAAGTGCTGAAGTCTGCATTATGAAAGAGCAGTGCAATGCCTAATCTAGCTGTCTCTGTGACCAACTAGAAATCATGTGACTGATTTAACTTGTTGGCTTTCCTTCCAAGTCTGTGTCAGCACAGAGAAAATGAGTGACAATTTTCTAAACCAACAAGATTCCAGTCTGCAAACAAGGTGTGTGTGGCTTAAACCACCTGCAGAACCACAGCTGTGTGTATCACTCCAAAGCACCTAACTTTTACTACACTTCCCAGTTGTTTCTGAGAAAAATGACAGCTCTCCATAGCCCCAGACAATGGATATCCCCTGAAGGACATATGACTACCAGATCCACAGCCCATCTGCTCAGTATGTCCTGAATATACAACAAAAGGTACAGTATTGGTGGCTTTCTATTGCTGTTGGTATAGTATTACTTCCTTAATATGGGTAAAATATGGGTAATATCGCTAAAATCAGTAAACTCCCTTAGTGTTTCTTTTCCAGGCTAGTCACTTGATCTAAACCTCTGGTAAAGTGACTGGCGTACCAGAGAAATAGCAAGGAAGCGATTTATCCTGAGCTGTTTCCCTTCCCTTCCCCCATGGCAGCCTGTGGTTCTCAAAGTTTCCTCGTGTGCGGCCCATGTCTGAAACATGGATTAGGGGCGCACCGAGCGTCCGGGGCTGAAAAGGAAAGAGCGTGTGTCACAATCACAGCCTGAGTGATAAAAGACCGCGATCCTGCGCACGGCCCAACGGAAGTGAGCGGCAGTCAGAGGGCCTCCGTTCCAAGTGAAGTGACCATGTTTTGGGCTGCACTACAAAGAAGCTGAGTGCCTCCAGGGGCGCCACTGACAAAGCGGCGTCCGCCCCATTAACGCCCCCGCCCCATGGAGGTCAACAGGGCAGGAGGCAAAGGAAACAAAAGGGGCGCCCTGAGTAACATTTACACGGGCTAGCAGCTGCGCGTCACAGTCACACACTCCCCAGGGCGGAGGGATGCGCGCTGGGTAGCGTGGGGAGGGGAGCTGCGGCGCTGCCGCCTGGGGAGAAACTGGGGCGACTTCCTCTCAAGGGGGCCCCCTGAGGCTCACCACGCGAGTCGTTTGGCACGGGCGCTCCGACGCTACGCTAAACACGACACGCGCGCCTCACGACCCCCGAGAGTGGAGAGGGTTGGCAACGTGGAAATCCCCGTTCCCCCCAGCCCAGCCCTGCCCTGCTTCGCCTCCGGCTACCTCTCCCCGTTGGGCGTGATCACCCCGCCGGCCCCCGAGTGGTTCTTGTTCACCGCCATCTTCCGGCCAATGGCACCAACCGGGGCGGGCCTTCTCGCTCGTCCCTTGACAAATACCGCGGAGCCGCCCCGTAGCGGCCGTGACCTCACGGCGCACAGGCCCGCCTCTCAGTGGGGCGGGCAGGTCGGGGGCGCGCGGGGCGGGGCGGGGCGGGGCGGGGCGCTGATGGGAAGCGCGCGAGGAGCGGCCGCGCGTTCGTTCTCTGTCCTGCTCGCCTCTCTGCTCTCTTTTTACCCCTTCGCTCTATATCGCATTGTAGTTTCAGTTTTGTATGTTGCTATATTATCTTTAGGATAGTACATAACTGTATAGCTGTACTGACTGTTCCAACAGCTAAAGTTGGCTGCAAAAAAGTAGCAAGACTGAAGGCTCCTCTCCAGTCACAAAACATTTTCCTTCCCATCCGGTCTCTTTCTCCCCTCACGCACAATAGTTAAGAGCATACTGTGCTGGATCAAAAGGTCTATCTAGGCCACCATTCTTCTCCCATAGGGGCCAATAGGACGTGAGTGCAGTAGTGTGTACACACACACACACACACTTAGGGTATTCAGAGGCATATAGCATTCAGAGCCCATCATGACTAGTGGCCAGTGATGGCCTTACCTTGTATGGATGTGTCTAATCCCCTTTTAAGCCATCCAAGCTGGTGGCTGTAATATATGCATGATAATGTAAATGCTTGTGTTTGAATTGTAAAATGTTATCCATGTAAACTAGAGCTAATGGTGTGTGAAAGGTGGGAGGGGCTTGTGAGTGAGAGAAGTCTAAGGAGTTTAAAAGGAGAGAACAGACAGTTTAACAGATAGGGTTTAGGGATTCAGTGAATGCACATCTAGTGAGTGGAGTTTGGGGTGAAGGGCTTAGAAGGGGTAGGCAGGTTAAGGACTGATTAAATAATAACCTATATAACTCTTCTTGTATTTAATGAAACTTTAGTTTTATTATATATGTAATCCTATGTGTTGGTTTGATTTATTAATGCCACCAAATAGAAATGTCTATTTTCCTGTTACTATTCATAGAATCATAGAATAGTAGGATTGGAAGGGGCCTACAAGGCCATCAATGCAGGAATCCAAGCCAGAGCATCCCTGACAGATGGCTGTCCAGCCTCGTCTTGAAGGCCTCCAGTGTGGGAGAGCCCACCACCTCCCCAGGTCATGGGTTCCACTGTCGTATTGCTCTAACAGTCAGGAAGGAACATCACAGTGGCCATCACCAAATCCTGTGGAAGCAAATTCCATAGCTTAATTATGTGCTGTGTTAAGAAATACTTTTATCTGTCCTGAATCTTCCATCATTCAGCTTCATTGGATGACCCATGATTCTAGTATTATGAGAGAGGGAGAAAAACATATCAGTTTTCTCCACACCATACATAATTTTATACACCTCTATCATGTCCCCCTTTATCTCCCTTTTTTCTGTTCTAAAAAATCCCAAACGTTGTAGCTTTTCCTCATAGAGGAGTTGCTGCAGCCCCTTGATCATTTTGGTCGCCCTTTTCTGCACCTTGAGGTGCTTGATTGCTTATAGGCTTCCCGGTGGCGTCTACTTCGCCACCTGACTAGCTGGGCTGTTGGTCTGATCCAGCAGAGCCCTTATTACGCAGATGGTGTTTAAAAAAAAAAAAAAGTTAAACCCTGCAAGTTGTGATTTTAAAAGTCCATTTTTTTCAGAACTGAAAATAGTTCTGGAGTAAATGTCACATACAGAGCCATTTTGGGAAATGCATCAAAGAGATATCTATGACTTGTAAAGTATCTGGATGTTAATATTACCTTGGAAGTAGGTAACCCAATTTTTAAAAATTATATCCCATTTGGAAAACAAATTAAAATGAATTCATCTACATTAAACCCTGTTTTAGCTCTATGGCAAGCATACTGTTTATAGCAACTAAATTTCTGGTCTTCAACTGGTGGGTCAACTGAAAACCCTCTACTGTAGGGGTAGGCAGCCTTTTTGGGGTCCATGGGCACATTTGGCAATTGGAGAAACTGTCCTGGACACCACCACAAAATTGGCATGCTGCAGATGAAAGCATCAGCCTATGACCACCTGCCATCTTCATTTCCTAAGAATGTCTCTGAGCCCTAAGGGTGGCCCAGAGGGGTTCATGGGAAAAGAAGATGGAAGCAGCTAGAGGCCTTCAGTTTGCTTTGAAGTAATCCCAGGTACCAGTAAGAAATTTTGTTATTAAAAAAAAAAAAAGGAGATGTATGGTACCCTGCACTACTGGGTCCCAGGCTGATCTAAGGTGGATCACATAGGAGCACTACTACCATATAAATTACATGGTAAAAAATTAAGAAGTTGGTCCCCAAATGGTGTTTGAGCTAAAAGTGGCTCCTAGTTCTGAAAAGGTTGAGGTCTGTTGATTAAATAAATTGAAAAATCTTACAGACATTATCCGAGCAACAAACAAATCTAGGGTGGTTTTGAACATTTTCTTTGAACCAAGTAACCCTTTGAACCATGATGTTCTCAAAGGAATAGTGTTATTTAATAAAATATATTCGGCACCCTCGCAAAGCTACAAAATCCATCATCTTCCCTAAGTGTGAAGAATAGAAGCTAATGGGCCCGTCTCCAAAGGTAATGACAAAACAACCTCTCTGGATTCATTTCAAACACGAGCTTTTAACACTTGAGAATTTGGAAGATCTAGTAAATAAGCCTGCTTTAGCTTGGGGAGAACAATCAAGATATATTCCTAAATCCAAATAATAGCTCTAACATATTCTAATGCCAGAACAACTCTGTTCTTTAATGTGGTTTGTGATGTTCCACTTGAATATTATCTATTTAGCATTCTGCCCTAAGCGCTTATTCGCTGGCAGAGCAAGTGTTAAGTATCTGAGCACTGGGGGGGGGGGGGTCTTTTTTCTTTTCGTGTTATTCTCCAAGCTGGTAAAGTGCAGGGTTATAACGTGACATAATTACATTGAACTCTGATCCAAATAAGGGAGAAATATGTTGAGAAAATAAACTAATTAACCACTTGTTCAAATGACATTTTCTTTAATCAGACAACAGAACACAGAAAGTTAAGTCTAGCAACATTTACATCACTGTTATTTTTCTCAGTCAGGGTTGGACAGATGACAAGAGGACTTCATTAAGATACTTTCATAGGCTAGAGGTACCAAGAGGGTCGAGGCTTTGTTCATGCTTGTATTTGTTTTTCTGCCAGAAAAGAGAACCTTTTTGTAATCTACCAGTTGTCCACGAACTTGCTTCCAAGAGGATCTAGCCTTCCAAAATGCTTTAGGTACATCTCAGTATGCACAATGACAATGTGGGATTTTCAGAGACTACAGTAGTATTCCATTGATATCTTTTTTTTTTTTCCCTCTGTACCCGTATCTCTTTTATGGCCTGGTGTTATGATACAGATCCATGTGTAGTATCAAAGAACAAACACATACAAACAGAAAGAGGGAAGCCAATATATTACTATGGGGCATTTCCTTTCATAACACATTTATAATAGTCATCATCAACAGAGTTTTACTTAAGTAGTTTAGGTATCTTAAGTGCTATTAGAATTGGGGAGATACCATTGGCTGCAGCAGAAGATCATGGACATCTAATGCTCCTACTGTTGGACTGAGAAAAGCCAAGGACTACACTGGCAAAGGGTGCATGCAGATCTCTGCTTCCCTCCCCCCACCCCCGCCCCCATTATGGATGGCACTTACTAGATCATGAAAACTTAGATGGGCTATTATAGATGAGAAAGTCTCCTAAAATAAATGGACCTACTCAGTTCAGCATGGAGGTGGGATTTTAAATCTAATCTATGATGGAAGTAAAGTGACAAACAAGAATATTTTACTTTTTAGAGTGATGCAGACAGAAAATGTTCAGCAGAAATGGAACCCATCAAAACTCCTCTGATTTAGGATCCACATACCAGACCCAACTTCTTCCATTAAGGAGAATAACCTTCATTCCTAAAACAACTACTCCCATATATAGTCAAAGAAAAACATAGTCCTATAGTTGCAGTAGTTTGCACAACCAGTCTGGAGTACGCCACACCTTCACTGGCCAGTAACATCAGTGCCTTGCATGTTTTGCTGTGTTTATTGTCAGTGAATAATGCTGTCTAATGAATTTGGTTTATAATTATAATTTTAATCACTCCCTGACTGAAAGGAAAAAAGGCTTAAATGGCTAAGCATTAATGGCCTCTGCAGCCTTAGATACACCCAACGTCTTACAGAATTACTACAGGCAATGCACATGTTACAGCTGCCATGGAGGCCAACCTGCTTCAAATTGCCCTCTCTGACAGCATTCACCACTTGCTAGTTTTCTCCAAATTGCAAATTGCTCCAAAAAAGCTCTGTTGACCATGGTGAAAATTGCCAATCCTCATGGTGAGTCACTGGACATAAATGGTTCACCATGTAGTGACAGCTACCTAGGGATGTCTAACACACCCACAAGTAAGACATTTCACTAGCTTTATTGTAACACTTTTGACTTCCCTTGGAAGCCCACAGATGCTTCACTTCAGGAGGTCCTCCTAAAGTCCATCTGCATTTTGTTTTAGGCAAAATCCAGTAACAGCCTAGACTAGAGACGTGTGAAATCCTCTTATGAAATCTCATCAGTCTTTTTTGAAAATCTTTTCTCTGTTCATCAAACAATAACCTTCTTACTAAAGCTCCACTCCTGAACCTTTGTATTATTTCTTATCTCTTGTGTTGTTGTTTTCCTCTCAAGGCCTTTATTTATTTGATTGATTGATTATAAACTGAAGTTAAGGGCATGAATGCCCTTCTGAAGCTACTGATTAAAGACATAATAATATACAAAATCATCAAATTAAAACCACTTTACACCCCTTTAAAGCAGTAGTAATTAATGTATCACAATTCTCTTCCTTTTAGATATTCATCAGGCCCCCTCTTTGTCCTACTTTATTACAAACTCATATTTTCCCTCATGCATTTCCTTCTTGATGTTCTGACTTCTTTGATGTGTTTCTTACTCATACTCATAGGTTAATTACTGTATAACTGTTACTTTACTCTTTGTTTTTTAGCATCACACAGTTAGTGCAAAGTTTTCCATTTTTGCTTCCAAGTCCTATCCCTTTTCTTCTCAGATATCTTAGATTGTTATCCTGCAAACAGGGTCCTGTTCATTTTATTTCTATACAGCGCCAACTATATTTCAGTTGCTTTTATACTAAACGATATTTGGCTTTCTCCCTCTACATTGACCCGGTTCACACGTCATGACCAATTCCCAAGTTGTTTAACCTAGGAATTGGTGGGAGTGCGTGGGAGTGAGCATGCTGCCTCCCGCCCACTTGCCATTTCAATTCAACACCATATTCCTGGGTTGTTTCATGTCATGCAGACCAGGAAACTCTGGGTCGTTCAGGGGTTAAACAACCCAGAGTTAAGCCAACAACAAACCATGGGTTAATTCTGGGTTGTTCAGCCCTAAACTACCCAGAGTTTTTGGGTTCAAACACCATGAGAACAACCCAGGAACAGGGCATCCCTGGGTTGTTAATTGAAAGCAGAAGCAGATGGGAACCAGTATGCTCGCTCACTCCTATGCAGTCACAAACAACCCATTGTTAACAAACCATGGGTTGTTTGCTTGTGCAAATGATTATCTTGCCTGTGGAGGAGCCCTCAAAATCACCTCGAATGTCACTTTAGGCAATATTTTAGTGGTCTCCAGGTGGCAGCTGTACCATGTGCACCAGTCCTAACTGTAGATTATATTTAGGATAGTTGGGGAGAAACTACAGGCTCTGAAATGGTCTTGATACCATTAAATGGCTGTGAGATGTGGAGATGGAAATTATTAACATAGCCCAACACTGAAAAGGCTGATAGTTTGCCCAGACAGGTTTACCACCGAAAAGGCTTAAAAAATAATAATCATCAAGTGAGTATGGAACACTTGAGAGAGGCTGGGATGACCACAAGCAGCACTGCAATCTGATTACAAGTGAGACAGAAGGATACACTGATGGAATTTTGATGTGACCTTTGATTGCATGTGTGGAAAACAGCTGATATACATGCATTCAAGCACCATTCCTGAGGCTTTCCTCATACGTTAGGGAAAATAATGCTGATGCAGGTTAAAGGTCAGTAGAACCTGTTCACTAGGTTTGCTCTGCCCAGATTCCAGCAAAGTAAAAACAAGCAGATATGGAAGCAACTCTGCTAGAGATGTCATTTTTTTTTCTCATGATGCTGATACTGAAGAGGCCTCCTCACAGATGTCTTATCTAAAAGCCACAAGAATCCCTGATAACTTCTTCTGATGCACACCAAGCTTCCTGAATCTCTGGCTGATATTTCAGTACCCAACCTGGCCTCATATGCTTCTGCTATTATATTAGAGCATCTTAGTCTGCAATCCTATACACACTTACCTGGGAGTAAGTCTTATTGAAATCATGTATAGGGTTGTACTGTTATACTTTTTTGTTCACTTACAATACTTCTAACTACTGCAGTATTGGGACACTCCTTCTTATAGAGTAGTCTTTCAAAGGATGCCAGCAAAAAGATGTACTTCCTCCAGATATTACAATCATAGATGACTCTTATGGCTTTACCTATATTCTTTAGAAATGTTCTGCCATTATATGCTCTTGCAATGCTTTGGAAGGCTTAAAATCACACTGGGTTCACAAAAATTCTCTCAGGGCCAGACTGAGGTCAACAAGTTCACTTCTTCTATGACTTAAGCTATGTTTGATTAGGCATATTCATAACCTGCTGGTCTCACTGGCCTCTCAGAAGCTAAGCTAGATAAAGAAGTAAGATATTCCACACAGAAAGGCCTGCCTCCGTGTCAGGCAAAGTTGTGTTTCATTGACAAGGCCTGCACTGCAGACATGATTTTGGGTTAGAGTAAGATCATTTGTCCAAAGTCCTATCATTCTGGTGCAGTAGTAATATAATAAAATACAGAAAGAAGCTATGCTGGATATTTGCCTGACCTATAAAGATTTTGGACTTTGGACTCATCAGATAGTCATATGCCATCATCCTGTATCACCACTGCATAGACTGAGACAGCAGTCGTCACTCTAATCCTCATGGCTGAGTGGGTCACTATGTCAAATATTGGCTGCTAGCAAGCAACTAAGGGAGCAATCCTATGGCCACTAGACACTGTCTAAAGGGCCATAGTATATGCTCATTTCTGGGAACCGACCCCGGAGCCTACGTTCCAAGGTCAGTTCCCGGAAAACTGATTGCCCCGCTCATCCGCACTGCCTCCGAGGCAGTGCGGAGAAGCCCCGTCCCCCGCGCTCAGAAGAGAAGTGCGGAGCGACTGCAAAGGGGCGTTCCAGGGGACGTTCTGGGGTGGGGAGAGCGGAGCTGCATGTACGACACATTCTATGTGTCAAACGTGCAGCTTCCTTTCCTGGTCGGCCCCTCCACCACTAGACAGCCGAAAATGGCTGTCTAGCAAAGAATAGCAAGGCAGGAGAGGCGCAGAAGGAACGATCCCCCCCGTGCCTCTCCTGCCTTGCTTTGGATATGCAGTCGCCTCTGAGGTTGGAAGCAGCCGCCTATCTAGTTAGGATTGCGCCCTAAGTCTATTGAAATGAACTGGAAGCGGCAGGGGTGCTTCCAGACAAGGCTTTTATTGTGCAATCACCCTGCCTCATTCACAGAATTTTAAGGGGAGGGTCCAGATGTTGTCTCCTATTTGTAACCTTCCCATGTTTTTCCACTGCTTCTTCCATCTTTTTCTCACCAAAAAGTTTGTTGAAGAAGAAAAGATGGAACAGCTGCACAATGTCTAGGAGCTGTCTGTCTGGAAGGACCCTGCATATGGGTGGGGTTTTTTGAGGAATGGAAAATAATTCAATAGTATGTGACTGAGCTGGGATAGTGAAACAAAAACATAAAACCTAAAGTGTTTATTCTTAAATTAATTTCATTATTTTAACCATTTGTTGTTCAGTCGTTAAGTTGTGTCCGACTCTTCGTGACCCCATGGATCATAGCACGCCAGGCCTTCCTGTCCTGCGCTCTCTCCCGGAGTGTGCTCAAGTTCATATTCATTGCATTGGTGATGCCATCTAGCCACTTCATCCTCTGCCATCCCCTTCTCCTTTTGCCTTCAGTCTTTCCCAGCATCAGGGTCTTTTCCAGGGAGTTTCCTCTTCACATGAGGTGGCCAAAATATCTGAGCTTCAGCTTCAGTATCTGTCCTTCCAGTGAGCAGTCAGGGTTAAGTGCCCACTTTTGATGCTGTAAGGCTGCAACGTATGTATATCTGGTCTTGTGGGCCTTGAGGTATATCAGTGAATGGATCTGGGTCCCTGCAGTGGAAAATCTATTTGGAAGGGCTTCAGAGCATCTGTTGTTCTTGGTCTTTCATAAGTTGGGTTTGGACACCACCAAAAATAGGTGACAGTGTTCAAAAATGTGTAGGATCTTATATACATTTTTCTCCTCAGTTTCCAAAAAGCAGCATCCCTTGCAGCAGAACAAGGATACATAACCTCCTGACCTCCCTGGCTTGATTAGATTTCAGTGGTTGCACTGGGGTTTGCCACTCATCTTTTTGAGGTTCGGCCATAATTGTTTACAGAGTACTTCACCCAACATTTTCCTTCCTATGTGTAACAATGACAAAGCTGTATTCCAGACTGCATTTTATCCATTTGTAAAACCAAGAAGAGTAGGCAGTGGGGTTCACTCTGTGGTGGCCTTGGTTTTATGGAACTCCCTCCCTAAGAAGGCTCTCTTGTACCCAAATCATCCGGCAACTTTCTGTACAAATTGATTTTTAAATTAGTCTTTAGTGATGTGTTATGTGATTACCAAGTAGTGGGTTATAGAGTACTGGAGCCTTTGATTGTGTGGATCACAACAAACTGTGGCACATTCTTAAAGAGATGGGAGTACCAGACCACCTTACCTGTCTCCTGAGAAACCTGTACGAGGGTCAAGAAGCAACAGTAAGAACCAGACATGGAACAACCAATTGGTTCAAAATTGGGAAAGGAGTACAACAAGGCTGCATATTGTCGCCCTGCTTATTTAACTTACATGCAGAGTACATCATGAGAAACGTCAGGTTGGATGAATCACAGGTCGGAATTAAGATCGCCGGGAGAATTATCAACAACCTCAGATACGCAGACGATACTACCCTGATGGCAGAAAGCGAAGAGGATCTAAAGAGCCTCTTGTTGAGGGTGAAAGTGGAGAGTGCAAAAGCTGGTTTGAAACTCAACATTAAAAAAACGAAGCTCATGGCATCTGGCCCCATCACTTCCTGGCATATAGAAGGGGAAGAAATGGAAGCAGTGACAGATTTTATTTTCTTGGGCTCCAAGATCACCGCAGACGATGACTGTAGCCATGAAATTAAAAGATGCTTGCTCCTTGGGAGGAAAGCTATGGCATACCTAGACAGCATAGTAAGAAGCAGAGACATCACCTTGCCGACAAAGGTCCGTCTAATCAAAGCTATGGTTTTCCCAGTAGCAACGTATGGCTTTGAGAGCTGGACTATAAGGAAGGCTGAGCGCCGAAGAATCGATGCTTTCGAACTGTGGTGCTGGAGAAGACTCTTATGAGTCCCCTGGACTGCAAGGAGGTCAAATCAGTCCATCCTAAAGGAAATCAACCCTGAGTGCTCATTGGAAGGATAGATACTGAAGCTGAAGCTGAAATATTTTGGCCACCTAATGCGAAGAGAAAAGTCACTGGAAAAGACCCTGATGCTGGGAAAGATTGAAGGCAAAAGGAGAAGGGGATGGCAGAGGAGATGGCTAGATAGCATCACCAATGCAATGAATAGGAACTTGAGCACACTCCGGGAGAGAGCGGAGAACAGGAAGGCCTGGCGTGCTACAGTCCATGGGGTTGGACACAACTGAACAACAACAAGAAGACAGATTTTCTTACATTTTTGAGATGTAATCAGTGGTGGCGAAGGGCCATAGCTCACCCAAGTCCCAGTTTCAAGCACTGGCATCTCCGAGTAGAGATGGGGGAAAGTCCTGCCTGAAACCCTGGAGAACTACTGCCAGTCAGTCTGTAAACAATACTGGGATGGATGGGCCTGTGGTCTGACTTGATATAAGGCAGTTTCCTATGTTTCCAGTTTGTGTTGAATCTTGTGTTTCTCATTAGCAAGTTTCATCCCACTTGGGAGAAGGATGGGGTGCAATTTTAAAAGGAATAAGTTATATTGGGCAGAAGGTTCATTTGAATTTGGATACAGGCATATGAATATCTGAAAATGAGTCAGGGCTGTATTTTCTCTGAAAGAAAGGGCAATACCAGTTAGTACTTCTGGCACTTTAGGCAGCAGTGTGAAATAACAAGGACAGGATGGAGCAGAGACAGTTTGGGACCTGCACAAGGCAATGAAGTCCTCTTGGTCATCAGAGAAGTCCCACGCAAACTGCTTTCTAAGCATTCCACACATGCCGATGCACCTTGAATAGTTTTCTCCATAGCCATGAAAGCTAGGCACTTGCTCTTGCTTTTAAAAATAAAAGCAGAGATTCTCAGGATTGGGATGGAGCTACCAAATTCCATATCAGAAAATATATTGTGTAAATGGCAGTACACCGGCAATTGAGTGGATTTGTAAACCACCTGGACAAGGCCTGCAATGAGCAAAGTCAGAATAAGAATGTCATACTATGGAATCAATGAAGAGTGTCCCCTAAGTAGCCTCTTCATGCTGTTTGACCTCTCACTATGCAATTGGTGGGGGACTATTCCCAGCCTAAGGTGCTCTCTGCTTAGAAAAAAGCTTTCTCCTCAAAGTCATTGCATCAGAGGGAGGAAAGGCACAATTGGAATATGTTGCGCTCTTTGTGTTTCTAGCTGCTGCAACAATCCCAAAGGGATTTGTTAGCACAGTAATGTTTCTGTTAAAGCATCCTTAGGGCATCTCTGACAAGGCTAAGTGCCAGACAGGACCAAGCAATCTGAGATGTGTTGTGGTGTCCCAAGGGTGGCCTTTGTTCCTAACAAAAAAATTAGTTTCATCATAATTTGAAAGGCGTTCCCCTCTATAAAGTGTTTTCCTATACTGAGAAAACTAATACTTCCCAATCAAACCTCAACTCTTATTTTTCTACAACCTTGCCTCCAACCAGTCTTATTATGGGAAACAAAATGGTCCAAATCCTGTCTCTCTTTTCCACACTGGCACATTGTTTCTATTTAAACACATTTACTTGGCAACAACTCCCTCCTATTGATTTCACTGGAACTTACTACCGCACAAGTGTGCTTAAGATCCCAGTCTAAGTCTACTTTTTCGGTTTCTACATTGTGAAGTGAGCCTATGACACAAACCACCTATCACAGTGCAGAGTAGCCCAATCTCTTCCAGACCATTGAAAGTTGCATCCAAAGTATGTCCCTCTGTTTCCACCACAGTGTTTCCACCTTTACACTGATCTCATTTTTCCCCCTTAGAAGCACTAAATGTGACTCCAGAGATTGCACCAGTTCCAGAATTACAACGGAAGACTAGAGTCTGCTATGCAAAATACAAAATTCAAATAAAAATAATAAAATAACAAGATGGGGACATTTGGGGAAAGTTGGGGGTCATGTCCCTCATTCGTCCCCCATATGCACACACAAAGATATTTCACATGCTTCAAAGAGAGGCCTGAATTCAAATAAAGGGATGGGGTGATAGTAGTGGTTATAACTCTGAGGCGGCACATAAGAAGGTGGGTTGTCACAGGTTACTTTCATGGTTTTCTTCTGTCTCTACGGTCACTGGGGGAAGTCCCCCATTGTCATTCAGTCGTTTAGCTCTGTAAGTCTCATAGTGGATGTTGTGAGTTACTTCTTTCAGATCTTGAAGGTGGGTCCTGAGCAACAGGAGGAAAAGAAGAGACAGAGGAATCTACTATTTAATGCAGTTATGGGAGCACTCATGTACCTCTTTAAATAAAACAAAAAGGGTATGTGGGAAACCAACAACAAGGTTTCCCCATAAGCATTGGCTCACCATTTCATATGACATTTCTTTTACTTACATGTATTAATATACTTCCTTGAGTGCTGCAGCAGACATCTTCCCTCTGTTCTTATTCCCATGCACAAAGCTATTTCCTCTCTCCCCACATCAAGATTACCATCTTTCCTCAATGAATTTGTCTAATCTCTCTTTAAAACTATGTAAGCCAATGGGTGTCATCACATCTTGTGGCAGTGAATTCTGTACATTGGTGATGTGCTATATGAATCTACTATTGTCTGTCCTGAATTTACTATTGATCATTTTCATTGGGTGGCCCTGAGTTCTAGTATTAAGGAGAAAGGGAGAAAGATGCCTGTATAATTACCTTCTCCACACGACCCATAATTTTATAAACCTCTATTATATTCCCCCTTAGTCTAAAAAACCTATTTTCATGCCAGAAGTCACTGTTTAAACCAGACTTCCCCAACTTGATGCCTCCAGATGTGTCGGATGACAGCTCACATCATACCCACCCAGCTATTCTGGTTGGGGATTCTGGGAACTGTAGTCTGACACATCTGAGAAGAGGAGGGGAGATAGGATAGCACTCTTCAAGTACTTGTAAGGTTGCCACAGAGTGGAAGGCCAGGATCTCTTCTCCATCATCCCAGAGTGCAGGACACGGAATAATGGGCTCAAGTGACAGGACGCCAGATTCCGGATGAACATCAGGAAAAGCTTCCTGACTGTTAGAGCAATGCGACAATGGAACCAATTACCTAGGGAGGTGGTGGGCTCTCCCACACTGGAGGCATTCAAGGTGAGGCTGGACAGCCGTCTATCAGGGATCCTTTGACTTAGATTCCTGCACTGAGCAGGGGGTTGGACTCATAGAATCATAGAATCATAGAATAGTAGGGTTGGAAGGGGCCTACAAGGCCATCGAGTCCAACCCCCTGCTCAATGCAGGAATCCAAGTCAGAGCATCCCTGACAAATGGCTGTCCAGCCTCGTCTTAAAGGCCTCCAGTGTGGGAGAGCCCACCACCTCCCCAGGTAATTGGTTCCATTGCCGTATTGCTCTGACACTCAGGAAGTTTTTCCTGATGTTCAGCCGGAATCTGGCTTCCTGTAACTTGAGCCCATTATTCCGTGTCCTGCACTCTGGGATGATCAAGAAGAGATCCTGGCCTTCTTCTCTGTGACAACCTTTCAAGTACTTGAAGAGTGCTATCATATCTCCCCTCAGTCTTCTCTTCTCAAGGCTAAACATGCCCAGTTCTTTCAGTCTCTCTTCATAGGGCTTTGTTTCCAGTCCCCTGATCATCTTTGTTGCCCTCCTTTGAACCCTCTCCAGCTTGTCTGCATCCTTCTTAAAGTGTGGTGCCCAGAACTGGACACAGTACTCCAGATGAGGCCTAACCAGTGCTGAGTAGAGGGGAACTAGTACTTCCCGGGATTTGGAAGCGATGCTTCTATTAATGCAGCCCAAAATAGCATTTGCCTTTTTTGCAGCCACATCACATTGTTGGCTCATATTCAGCTTGTGATCGACGACAATTCCAAGATCCTTCTCGCTCGTAGTGTGGTTGAGCCACGTATCCCCCATCTTGTAACTGTGCATTTGGTTTCTTTTTCCTAGGTGCAGAACTTGGCATTTGTCCCTATTAAATGCCATTCTGTTGTTTTCTGCCCAGCACTCCAGTCTATCCAGATCACTTTGAATTTTGTTTCTGTCTTCCAAAGTATTAGCTATCCCTCCCAATTTTGTGTCATCTGCAAATTTGATCAGCATTCCCTGCACCTCCTCCTCCAAGTCATTAATAAAAATGTTGAAGAGCACTGGGCCCAGGACTGAGCCCTGCGGTACCCCGCTCGTTACCTCTCCCCAGCTTGAGAAGGTCCCATTGATAAGCACTCTTTGAGTCCGATTCTGTAGCCAACTGTGGATCCACATGATCGTTGTTTCATCTAGCCCACTTCGAGCAAGTTTGCTCATCAGGATATCATGGGGCACTTTGTCGAAAGCTTTGCTGAAGTCGAGGTATATGATGTCTACAGCATTCCCACGGTCTACAAGGGAGGTGACTTGATCAAAAAATGAGATCAGATTTGTCTGGCAGGACTTGTTTTTGACAAATCCATGTTGGCTTCGAGTAATCACGGCATTGTTGTCAAGGTGCTTCCAGATGGATTGCTTTATGATCTGCTCCAGAATTTTCCCAGGGATTGATGTCAGACTGACTGGTCTGTAGTTCCCAGGTTCCTCCTTTTTACCCTTTTTGAAGATAGGGACAACGTTAGCCCTCCTCCAGTCATCTGGCACTTCCCCGGTCCTCCATGATTTCTCAAAGAGAATAGACAGCGGTTCTGAGAGTTCTTCTGCCAGTTCCTTTATGACTCTAGGATGCAGTTCATCTGGCCCTGGAGATTTGAACTCATTCAAAGTAATGAGGTGTTCCTTGACCATATGCCTGTCGATCTCAAGCTGCAATCCTGCCCCTTCAGCCTGTACTTCGCCTTTGCCAGGGGGGTCATAGACCCTCTTTTGGGAGAAGACTGAGCCAAAGTAGGAATTGAGCACCTCTGCCTTTTCTTTGTCATCTGTTATCATTTTGCCATCCTTATTTAATAGCTGAACAACCATTTCTTTCCTCTGCCTTTTACTATGCACGTAGCTGAAGAAAGCCTTTTTGTTGTTTTTAGCATCCCTCGCTAACCTCACCTCGTTCTCCGCTTTAGCCTTCCTGACGCCATCCCTGCAATTCTGTGCTACCTGCCTGTACTCTTCCTTTGTTACTTGGCCTTCTTTCCACTTCTTATATGTGTCCTTTTTTGTTTTCAGGTCATCCCTAAGCTTTTTGTGAAGCCACATTGGCTTCTTCTGTTGTCTTCCACCTTTTCTTCTTGTTGGAATTGTTTGTGATTGTGCCTTGAGAATTTCCTTTTTTAAAAGTTCCCACCCATCTTGGACTCCTTTTCTCGCTAGCATTGTTTGCCATGGGACCTTACTGATCATTGTTCTGAGTTTATTAAAATCAGCTTTCCTAAAATCCAGGGTACGCGTTTGAGTACACTCGGCTTTTGCTTCCCTTAGAACCAAGAACTCAAGTACAACATGGTCGCTTTCCCCCAGAGTTCCTGTAACTGCTACTTTATCCACTAAGTCATCTCTGTTGGTTAGGATCAAGTCAAGGATAGCCGATCCTCTAGTTCCTTCCTCTACTTTCTGTAGGAGGAAGTTATCCGCCACACAAGTCAGGAATTTCCTGGAGGGGCCATGTTTTGCAGAATTTGTCTCCCAACAAATATCGGGGAAATTGAAGTCCCCCATTACTACTACATCATGCTTCCTTAAAACATTGGCTATTTGCTTTTCAAAAGTTTCATCCTTGGCTTCTCCTTGATTGGGTGGCCGGTAGTAGACTCCGACCACCAGGTTCCTTTTATTCTTTGCTCCATTTATTTCAACCCAGATGCTCTCGATGGGGCTACCAAGCTCCTCCTCCTGTATTTCTGTGCAGAGATATGTATTTTTCACATACAGTGCAACCCCGCCTCCCTTTCTGTTCCTCCTGTTCTTTTTGAACAAGTTATATCCTTCAACTGCTGTATTCCAGTCATGAGAGTCATCCCACCAAGTCTCAGTTATACCTATCAAGTCATAATTTCCCTCCTGTATTAAGAGTTCAAGTTCATTCTGTTTGTTTCCCATACTCTGGGCATTAGTATATAGACATCGAAGACCATGTGCTTCATAGTCTGGCTTTCTTCCTACATGTGTCTGAAGACTATTATTGGGCGCTATCAGCGCTGTTCTCTCCATTGCAGTGCATGCGCCTACGTCCATTGTTACCCCCAACATTACATCTCCCTTCCCCGTAGGATTCAGTTTAAAGCCCTCCTGATGAAGTTCTTCATGCTGTGTCCAAACACATTCTTCCCAGCCTTTGTGAGGTGCAACCCATCCCTAGCCAACAGCCCATCTTCCAGGAAGTATAGCCCGTGGTCCCAGAATCCAAATCTCTCTCGTCGGCACCACCTTCGTAGCCAGTCATTCACCCGGAGTATTTTTCGTTCCCTTTCTATCCCTCTTCTAACTACTGGAAGGATGGATGAGAAAACTATCTGGGCCCCAAAGTTCTTGAGTTTCCTTCCCAAAGCTTCAAAGTCTGACGTGATCTCTTCGTAGCTCCGCTTGGCGGTATCATTTGTTCCCACATGGATGAGAAGAAAGGGATACCTGTCAGTGGGCTTTATGAGTGCAGGCAACCTTTCAGTCACGTCTCTAATCTGTCCTCCCGGGAGACAACATACCTGGCGAGTCCACGGGTCTTCGCGACATACTTGGGTCTCGATCCCACGCAGCAAGGAGTCTCCCACTACTACCACTCTTCTCTTCTTCTTCTTGTAGGCCTGGGTTTCATCGCCTCTGTTTGACTGACCTTTAGCCTCTTGCTCACTCTCATGCAGGTTCCCCTGTGATTCTTCCTCTGCAGGCTGTCCTCCAGTCTCATCTGCAAGTACCTGGAATCGGTTCCACAGCTCCACCGCTTCCACTGGTGCAGAGTGGCGTCTAGTTCTTCTTCTCCTAACTGTCACCGTTTTCCAAGGAGTATCCTCTACTCCATTTTTCTTCTCCTCAGCATTTCCCACTTCTGCCTCATCTTGCTGTTGCTCTTCAAGCTTCTGGTCTGCCCTTTGCTGCTGTAGTTCCCCCAGGGGCCTATAAGACTCGATGGTCTTATAGGCCCCTTCCATCCCTACTATTCTATGATTCTATGATTCTATGTGCGTTCGCTTTCCTTCTTGCCCCTTGACCATTTTGGTGGCCCTTTTCTAATTGTATTATATCCTTATTTAGATTGTATCATTTTTGAGATAACAGATCTGTATGCACTATTCCAATTGGAGGTGCACCATAGATTTAAATAAGGGCAGAATCGTATCTACTATTTTATTTTCAATCCCTTACCTAATTATCATTAAAATGGAACTGTCCATGTTCATTTAGTACAACCCCAAAATTACTTTCATGGGGAATCACAGCCATTTCAGATCCTATCAGTGTATATTAGTTTTTGTGAACCACCCAGAGAGCTTTGGCTATTGGGCAGTATAGAAATGTAATAAATGAATAAAGTATATACACTATTCCAAATGCGATTGTACCATAGATTTCTATATAGGCATTATGATATGGCCATCTTCTTTTCAGTTCCTTTGCTAATCAACCATATGATGGAATTGCTATTGCACACTGTGTTGATGTTTCTATTGACCTATCCGCACAACCTCAAGATCTCTTTACTGATTAATCACCAGCCGTTCAGACCCATCAGTATATGTGTGAAGATTATTTGCTCTGGCATGGATTACTTTACACTTACACTGAACTTCATTTGTAGTTTTGTTGCCCTTAGGATCTGTTTAAATGGCTTTGAAGTACTTAAAATAGTCTTCCCCAATCTGGTGCCCTCCAGATGCTTTGGACTTCAACTCCCTCCAGGCCTAGCTAGTATGGCCAATAGTCAGGAATGCTGGGAACTGTCATCCAAAACACCTGGAGAGCGCCAGGTTGGGGAAGGCTGACCTATAGAACAACAGGCCATTTCAAAAGCTGTATCTGTTCTAGGAGGATCTCAGCTTGCTTGTTAGTTCTTATCAGCAAGTTTTTTCAGTTCAATAGGCAGCACCCATTATGGACTCACCTAATGACAAAGTCTCGGAGTAGAGCGAATTCGCAATGACTGAGATTTTCCACTGTAAATAAAGGAAAATACATTAATAATGTCTTAAATGGGGACAGTAATAAAAACACACCATTGGAAGGAAGCCATCAAAGCCAACCCCTGCCTGAAGTAGCACTAATGAAAGTGGATAGCGTGTCTTTTGTAGATCTCCCATATTGTTAAGCTCAGTGTAGTTTAAAGCTACTTTGTCTTGCTATATCCTCAGCTTCACTATAAACTGTCCTTCTTTCTGATATTCTTTGAAATATTTGAAAGCTATCAAGGCATCATCCATTAATTTCTTTTCTCTAAACATACTCAGTTCTTTAGCATTCCCTGATCTGCTTTGCTTTCTCAGTTCTCTCTTATTATGAACATGCTCCTCTGTCTGTTCCAGGTTGTAAACTGTGGTCTCCAGAACTGGACACTAGATAAGATGTTGCCAGGATTCAGTAGAGTAATCATATTACTTGATAAGTTTAGAAACAATGGCTTGGATCCTAAGATCAGAGAAGTAAAGCTTTTTGTCCTCCCTGCTGCTACCTGTGTGCTCCCCCCCCCCCGCAGCATCTCCAGAGACTCTCCTGAACAATGTGGGATGGGGTGTGGGTGGGCTTCTAAGGAAGGGGAGAATCACCCCCAAACAGGTAGAGTTCAGCAACCCCATGCCTCATCCCACCATTTTTCAGATGGGCCTCTGACCCTCTAGAGAGTCTTTTCAGGAAGCATAGGCGGTTACAGGAGGAGGAGGGGATGGAAAAGTTTCCTTCCATGAGCTTCCTTAGGTTAACTTATCATAGGATCCTACCCAATATTTCTGCTAATAAACATAAATGGCATGGTTCATATTCTCATAGCATCACATCCTGGAGTTTAGGATCCCCAAATATATATCAAGTTATCATCTATCAACCTACCCAGCCATATACATATGCATGTAGTTCTTCCCTACTTTTAAAATGTTATACCTATCCCCATGGAATTTCATTTTGCTGCTATCTATGCAGCTTTCTAGTTACAGAAACTTCAAATGTTTAGCCCAACCTTGAAAGTATCCACAACCCATTTTGTGCCATCATCAGCAACTCAGGTAAGCATACCCACTGTTCATCCTTTCAAACAATTGATGGGTAACGGATTCCGTTGAAGGAGAGAGATGGGATGGTTGACAATTCCAGGGAGGACAATGGAAAGAAAGCTAAGCATCTTCAGAAACACTAGTGGTACCATTTTGAGACTTGCTGTTGATCAGATGCTGAACTTGCTGTTCAGCATCTGCAACCTATTGGCATCTAAAAACAGGACTGTTCAAAACTCTGTAATCATCATCTGTTTACCTTCAATGACTCCCCAGGGCGTCTTCCTGCCCAGGACCCTTTTTCCATTGACTTGATATTCCTTGTCACTGCCCACCACTGCAAATGGCATACTTTCCTGCTGAGAATACACAGTGAAATGATTTGCTCTTCTGTGCAACAGGTAAGGAGAACAACGGTTTCTTCCCCATCTTGCTCCATACTTGTTTCTGTCCCTTTCACCACTCCACCTCCCTAACACATGTTCCTTCATACAGCAGGATATGCATGCTGCTATTGCCAGTCAAAATATTCTCAGAGTCAATTCTTTAGACTGTAGATACCTTTACAGCAATTTTTAAAGCATGTTTACTTAGAAATAACTCCTAACATGTTCTACGGGGCTTCCTCCCTAGTAAATGTGTTCAGGACTACAGCCTTAGTATTAGCATAACATTACTGAAGTTTTCTGTTATTCTGACATAGAAGATTGTTATAAATTAGGACTGAGCAGCAAGTTGAACTACTAGAGCTAAGCTGCAAATATTGGCTAGACCTAACATGAATTTATACACACTTACCTGGGAGTAAGCCCTGCTGAACTCCATGGGACATACTTCTTAGTAGACATGAATAAGATTGCAATGTTCATAATTTACAACTGGCCAGCAATGTCCATGTTAATCAATATAGTGCAACACGAACTCATGTAGGTGCTGTTCATAGTGAACACTTAATAGCTATCTTGAATACTTAATAAGCAGAAAGGCAGCATATAAATATATTTGAGAACAATAAACAATAAATAATCTGTAAAACCTTGAAGAAAGTCAAATTTCCCCACTAAACTTATAAAATACAAATATATATGAGGATAGAAATGCCACAAAAACAGATGCTTGGATCAGGGGTGGGAAATCCATGTTTCTTCACATGGTGTTGGTGATTCCCATCAGCCCCATAGTGATTCCCATCAGCCCCAGTTAGCATGTCCAATGGTCATAGATTACGGGAGTTTTAGTCATACAACATCTGGAGGGCTATTGGTTCCTAACCACTGGTTTACACATAACATTCAGAAGAATCCATGGTTTACACCTCCTCAACAGCCATAACATTTAGCCAGCTACATCCAGTTCAACAGCCAGCTCGTATCAAGCAAGGTAAAGTCAAGAAACCATTAAACTCCACTGAACTCACCATCTATGATAACAAGATCTGCTCAACAGTCAATCACAGTCATAAGAATCCTACCCTGATTTTGTCATTCTCTGTCTTATCCTCAAGATCTTCATCAAACTCTTTCTGGGGGTAAAACTCAATTCCATTGACTTCTAGTTCTTTGCGGACCTGAGTAGCAAAGCATTTCAAAATGAAAAATTATGTAAGCAGAACATATTCCTGACACAAAACTGAAAGATGTGTGCATTTGTGTACTTTACTGCAGCGGTCCCCAACCTTTTTGGGACCAGGGACCAGTCTCGTGGAAAACAGTTTTCCCACCGACCAGGAGCGGGATGGGACTGGGCTGCAGTAGGGGTATGGGAACCCGCCTTACTTTGGGTCCACGGGGCGGGGGGGAGGTGATCCGCCCTCCCCCTCCAGAATCCTCACTGGCCCTGGCCGGCTCCGTTCCAAGTTCGCGGAGCTGCCGGCTGCCTCCGGCCGCTGGCGGACTTCTGGCCACTGGGATGCAAATGGTGTCCGCATAGCGGACACCATTTGCGTCCCTGTTCTTCAAGTAATAGGCTACGTAAAGATTTACGTAGCCTTTTACTTGAAGAACAGGGACGCAAATGGCGTCCGCATGGATGCCATTTGCATCCCAGCAGCCAGAAGTCCACCAGCGGCTGGAGTCAGCCAGCAGCTCTGCAGACTTGCCACAGAGCAGAGCCAGCCAGGGCTGGTGAGGATTCCGGGGGGGGGCGGATCCCCCCCCCCGCGGATCCAAGGTAAGGGGGGTTCCCACACCCCTGCTGCGGCTTGGTTCCTAACAGGCCACAGACTGGGACCGGTCTGTGGACCGGGGGTTGGGGACCCCTGCTTTACTGGATGTTTTCCAGGTAAGGAAATACTTACCCTCTGCTTGAACTCAATCTTCTCCTCCAGAGTCATGGTGTCTGCTTTGGCAATAACAGGGATGATGTTTACTACTTTGCTCAAGTGTTTCATAAATTCCATATCCAAAGGACGCAAGCTATGGTCCAGGAAAAAGACTAGTCAGAAAAGCATAAGAAAAGTATATCTTGCTATTCCTAACCTTCACAAAATTCACCCCCTCTGTTTGCTCAGTTTATAGAATCTTAGAATTATAGAATAGTAGGGTTGGAAGGGGCCTACAAGACCATCGAGTCCAACCCCCTGCTCAATGCAGGAATCCAAGTCAAAGCATCCCTGACAAGAGGCCATCCAGCCTCGTCTTGAATGCCTCCAGTGTGGGAGAACCCACTACTTCCCTAGGTAATTGGTTCCATTGTCGTATGGCTCTAACAGTCAGGAAGTTTTTCCTGATGTTCAGCCGGAATCTGGCTTCCTGTCACTTGAGCCCATTATTCCGTGTCCTGCATTCTGGGATGACTGAGAAGAGATGCTGGCCTTCCTCTCTGTGGCAACCTTTCAAGTACTTGAAGAGCGCTATCATATCTCCCCTCAGTCTTCTCTTCTCAAGGATAAACATGCCCAGTTCTTTCAGTCTCTCCTCATAGGGCTTTGTTTCCAGTCCCTTGATCATCTTCATTGCCCTCCTCTGAACCTTCTCCAGTTTGTCTGCATCCTTCTTGAAGTGTGGCGCTAGGGATGTACGAAAGTCACTTACCTTTTCGCAGCTTGGCTTCGCGGTGGGGGGGGAGGCGCTTCGCTTCTCCCCCCGAAGTTCAGGCGAGGGGGGGAGGCGTCCCGCCTCGCCCGGCCGAAATTCAGTCCGGGGGGAAGGCGCCCCGCCTTGCCCGGCCGAAATTCAGGCCGGGGAGAACCACCCCGTCTCCCCGGCTGCGAAACAAAAAGTAAAAAAAAAAAAAAAAAGATCCCGTGATAGGCTACGTGACGATTTACGTAGCCTATCACGGCTAGATTTCCAAAGTCAGCCATGATAGGCTACATAAATCGTCACATAGCCTATCACGGGTGTTTTGTTTTTTTTTTACTTTAGGTTTTTTTTTTGCAATGGCGGTAGCGGCAGCCGGTCGGGAGACCGGCCGCCGCCCCCGCCCGCGCCGAACCGCCGCCGAACCGCCGCCGGGACACGCCGCTGAGAGGGACATTCGCCGAAGGTAAGTCCCGTCCCGGGGGGGGCAGGGGGCCGGCGGAGAATTTCCCAACCAACTTCGGGGAGCCAAATGCATCGGCACTCAGCCTCCCGAAGATTCGGGGAGAAATTCTCCGCCATCCCTATGTGGCGCCCAGAACTGAACACAGGACTCAAGATGAGACCTAACCAGTGCTGAGTAGAGGGGAACTAGTACTTCATGTGATTTAGAAGCTATGCTTCTATTAATGCAGCCCAAAATAGCATTTGCCTTTTTTGCAGTCACATCACATTGCTGGCTCATATTCAGCTTGTGACAACAATTCCAAGATCCTTCTCGCTTGTAGTCTTGTTGAGCCACGTATCCCCCATCTCATCGTAACTGTGCATTTGGTTTCTTTTTCCTAGGTGCAGAACTTGGCATTTATCCCTATTACATTTATCCCTATCTGTTGTTTTCTGCCCAGTGCTCTGGCCTATCAAGATCACTTTGAATTTTGTTTCTGTCTTCCAGGATATTAGCTATCCCGCCCAATTTTGTGTCATCTGAAAATTTGATCAGCATTCCCTGCATCTCCTCATCCAAGTCATTAATAAAAATGTTGAAAAGCACTGGGCCAAGGACTGAGCCCTGTGGTACCCCACTTGTTGCCTCTCCCCAGTTTGAGAAGATCCCATTGATAAGCACTCTTTGAGTCCAGTTCTGTAGCCAACTGTGGATCCACTTGATAGTTTAGAAGCACCCTCAGTTATTAGGTTAGAAAGGGTGGAGGGGGGGGGATGAACAGGAATCTATAATCTGTGGCTCTTTGTCTCTTCTTGTTAATTTCCTCAGTGGCCATGGCCAAACAACCATTAGACACACACAGCTGACTGGGGGCATCACTACACCAGCCTAAAATCCTGCATTTAAAATGGGGCTTTATGCTTCCGTTTTAAATGCAGGATCACAGGACTCCCTTTTTCACACGCTTTCTTTCCCCCCTCCCCTTTCCCCCTCCTTCTCTCTGTATCTGAGTCTTCCATATCTTTCACTGATCTCCTCTTCTTGCTGCTTTTCCTCTTTTCAGGGAGGGAACTCAAGCTGAACACAACAGGGTAATTTGATAGCTCATTATCTGTGATCTATTTAAAAATGGAACAAAGGGCATTTAGTGCAGGAGACTAGGGTCACGCCCGGTGTCATCTAAAGAGCCCCCAAACTTCCCTGAAGGCGCAATCTCAATCGCAAGATAAAAGCTCAGTGTGAAGAGGAAATAGGAAGACTCCTTTGGCCAAAAGCACAAGGTATGAGAAGAAGAAAAAAACACAGGTACCCTGACATACTATCATAAGAACATAAGAAGAGCCATGCTGGATCAGACTAAGTTCCATCTAGTCTGTTCACACAGTGGCCAACCAGCTGCTCACGGGGAAACGCACAAGCGGGGCATGAGTGCAACAGCACCCTCCCACCCATGTTCCCCAGCAACTAGTGTACTTAGCCATACTGCCTCAGATACTGGACGTAGCCTATAGCTATCAGGACTAGTAGCCACTGATAGCCTTCTCCTCCAGGAATTTGTCTAATTATCTTTTAAAGCCATCCAAATTGATAGCCATCATCTTATCCCAGAAGTGAATTGCATAGTTTGACTATGAGCTGTGTGAAGAAGTACATCCTTTTATCTGCCCTCAATCTCCCACCAATCCGCTTAATGGGATGACCTCGGGTTCTAGTATTATGAGAGAAGGAGAAAAATGTTTCCCTACCCTCTTTCTCCACACCCATGCATAATTTTGTACACCTCTATCAGGTCTCCCCTTACTCGTCTCTTTTCTAAGCTGAACAGTCCCAGCTGTTGTAACCTTTCCGTGTACGGGATTTGCTCCAGCCCATTTATCTTTGTAGTTGCCCTTTCCTGCACTTTTTCCAACTCTACAAGATCCTTTTTTAGGTGTGGTGACCAGAACTGTACACAGTATTCCAAGTGTGGTCACACCATAGATTTTTAGAAGGGCAGTATGATATTGGCAGTTTTATTTTCAATTTGTTTTCTAATTGTACTTAGCATGGAATTTGCCTTTTTCACAGCACACCTGTGACACACCTGGTTGACATTTTCATTGAGCTGTCCACCACAACCCCAATGTCTCTTTGGGTCAGTCACCACTAGCTCAGATCCCATCAGCATATACATGAAGTTGGGGTTTTTTTGCCCCAACGTGCATCACTTTACACTTGCTTACATTGAACCACATTTGCCATTTTGATGCTCATTCTCCCAAGGGGGATCTTCATGACAACGGAATGAGAAGCGCATTGGAGTATTAACCGGATTTTCAAGGAATTATCTCTGCTCCATCAAGGACACATGATGCAAGATAAGCCAAGTGTACCATACCTTTAAAATCTGGTTTACAGGGGTCACACAGCACTTGAAAGGAACATACTTCCGGGTGGGGTGGGGGGAGTAGAATTGAATGTCATCAACTTGGCAGGGGCTGCTCAGCCAATGAGAGAGGCTTGTTCCCACCCCCCAGTCCAGGCTCCCCCTTGCTACTACATTATTATGAATGGAGAACAACTAATTTTCTTCATGTGTGCAGATTTCCCTGAAGAAGCCAAAATCCCCGGTTCTCAAGTGCAGCATCTGAAGGGTCCCCTTGAGACTTTTCCCCTGCCTCAATTTCGCTGCATTCCAGCACTCTGCCCCAGAGTTATTGCTTCTCACCCTGCCCCCCTTTCTCCCTTTCTCTTTCCCCCTCCTTACAATGAGAAGCTCCTGTAAAACAGGAAAGATCCTTCCTGTGATAAAGCGGGAAGGGACTTTACATAACAAGAGAACATCAAAGAAGCACAGGATAGCAATAAAGATTTGAGAGAACATCTGAGAAGTGAAAGAGTGCCTTAGGGCAAGTTACTAAAATTAGCCTTTAGCCCTTTCACTGCAGGTGAGTGAGATTTACTTCTTACTTCCAAGTAAACATGCACAGAAGGGGGGATCTGTTAAAGGTTAAAGGCAGGGTAGCTAAGGTGAACGAGCGTCCCCACTATTGCACTAATGCGAGGGGACGCTGCTGTGCTCCTGGGGATGTTCTCAATGGGACAAACGACTTCCATTGGGGAAACAAGAGGGAATGGGGTGCCCCACCCCCTTGACCATGTCACTGCCATGTCACAGAGGCACGCCCAGGATTTAATGCGGGGATCATAGGACATTGTGGCAAAATCGCCAGGGAGCCACTTTCAAGTAAAAAAGTCAGAGTAAAAGGAGTTTCAGAAAACGTGGCTTTTCAAGAGGAAAGCAGCTGGTTGGCAGTGGATTGGTGATGACGTCATCTGTCATGAAGGAATTCAGACTGCTCTAACCTCACACTAAATTGCTCGTGAAGACAGCCCCACAGTTTGGAGAGATCCTTTTGGAACTCTGCAATCCCTTTTTGTTTTAACCACCCTAAATAATTTGGTGTCATCAGCAAACATGGCCACCTCACTGCTCACTCCTAATTCCAAATCATTTATTATGTGCGAAATTTACAGAAGTGTATTTTGCTAAGTAAACACTTGTTGGAGAACCATGACTGGTAGCAGATTCCCAATAAGTGTATACCTGGCAAAATAAATTGAGACTTCTGTTATCTTAACACATAAAAATTTACATGAGCATACAGAGATTCCTCCGCCCCACAGCAATGTACACCCACCTTCAGAAAACATTATCTGTGAGTCAGCCGTAAGAGTATGTTGCGATGGGAGCTTCATGCCAATGATGAAAGTGGCCAGGAATAAACAGGTAAGGGTGGATTTTTTTTTTCTAGAACTCCATAATCATTAAGGGAGCAATCCTATGGCCACTTGACAGCAGCTAGACGGCCATAGGATTTTTAGTTTTCTGGGAACTGAGCTCAAAGCCAGTGCTCCAAGCTTGGTTCCCAGAAAACTGCTTTCCTTCCCCCTCCCCCGCTGCCTTGTAGGTGGTGCAGTTCATCCCCAGCCCCGTGCTCGGGAGAGCAGCCCAGAGCGGGGGGAAAGGGGGCATTCCTGGGGGAAGGGAGGGCGGAAGTGCCATTACAACGCTTCCTGTGCACCATCTAGCCTCCCCCCCTGCTCCAAGGTGCCTGGCTAGACAGCTGAAATCATCCATTTAGCTGCAAATGCAGGACAAATGGAGCGCGGAGGAAAAGATCCCTCCGTGCTCCACCCGCCCTGCACTGGATAGTCGGTCACCTCCGAGTTTGGAGGCGGCCGACTATCCCCATAGGATTGCACCCTAATAGTCTTAGAGGTACAACATTATCTGAGACTTCTGGCAAGGTGTGTAATTTATTTTCATCAAAGCCGACCACACTCTCACTTTGGCATAAAAGTGTAAGAGATACCACAGTTACCATGCTGATTGTGTCACGCCCGTGCTAACCCTGTGATTACCTTGGTCTGCTGTGCAACTTATTGGGGAATTTGTGCACACTGCCAAATGGTTTGTGGGGATTAATTTTTGCTCAACTAGCATATCGGTGCCAGTTCCCCCGCCCCACCATCTTATGGATATGCACCAGAACTAGGGAGAGATACATACGAGTGACCTGTGGGAGAGATAAAGTAGAGGCAACAGTGGACTCTTGTGTCTGGGATTCGTTTCTTTCTTGCAATATTCACCTCCTCCTTCAGGAATTTCTCATATTGCTCATTGATATATTTCTCGATAGGTTCCCAGCTAAGAGGGCCAGGGAGAAAAGGGAGGGGGGAGAAGCAGAAAGATATATCTCCATCTCATCAAATTCAGTGACAAGTTAATTAGTGTTTTATTTCACACATTAAAAGGCACCAGTTTGGAGTAATGAGGAAACAGACACAAGAATTTTTACAAGACCAAAACCATTCTCACATTTGCTCCCTGCTATAGCCTCAATAACTTGAGCCTGACAAATTTTGAGGAGGGGAAGATGAAATGTGGAAAAGGTGGGATAGTGATTAATTTCCTTTGAAGAGGGTTTGACATATTACCTGGTCTTGAAGTATTCTGCATTATCAAACCACAATATTATGCTAATAATAGTATAATTTGCTCAATGTATTGCTTGTATGTGGATCTACATTTAATATCAGCCTGTTGTATTACAACATAAAATTGAGTTGTCGCTGACGTAACTTTAGTTTAGCACAGGGGTGCAGAACTTCCAGCCTGGTGGCCAAATCTGGCCCAGCTGAGGTCCCAAACCCAATCTCCAGGATTTCCCAGAAGGCTACATGCCTTTCCCCCAGCCACCAATCATTTGGTGGTTTCCCAGCTTTTGTGCAGTTCTTCTCGACATCCTAAAAGGTGGAAATGCCTCTCCTAAGTCTCATTTACTGGCAGTAAGAGCTGTACATGAAGGGTGCAATCCTGTGCATGTTTAGACTGAAAAAAGTCCTACAACTCCCAGCATAGCTGGTTGGGGCATACCGGGAGCTGTAGGACTTTTTTCCGTCTAAACATGCATAGGATTTTGCCCTAAAATATGCTGGTATTTTAGCCTTGCCCCTTTTGCTTCTGGCCCCACCCACCCCTGGAATGCTGCCCCCCCCAAGCTTCTCTGAAATGGAATTCAGCCCTTGGGTTGGAAGAGGTTCCACATCCCTGGTTTAACATAAACTGTAGCTGACTTCAATTAAGTGAAAACCAGCTGCCTGATGGGAACATAGGAAGCCAGAAAATTGGAATTTTGAGCTGGAAGTCACAGGGCCTGCTGCAAGGTATCCCCAGGCAAAGGGTTATTGTTATATATTTCTATGACCTATGGATCAAAGGACACTTATTCTTACATGTTATATGACCCATGAAACAAATTGTGTAACATGCAATGTATGTTTGTGTGGTTTTGTGGTATTGTGGAATATGTATCTGTAAGAAATGGCTAGAGTGTATTTCATCTTTTTATTCTATGAGATGAAGTCCTCTGAATAAACTGACCAAGTTCAGGTCAGTTTAACGTCTAGTCTACGTCTCTATGTATGTTGGTATGTTGGTGCTAGTCTAAGAATCCAATGTTCTTTGGATAGTCCTGGGTATGGTGGCTGCTTCCAGACGAGGCTTTTACTGTGCAATTGCCCTGGCTCCATGGAATTTTACAGAACACCCAGACAGTGACATCTTCCATTTGTAGCCCTCCTATGATTTCCCACACCCTTCTTTCATCTTTCTTATTGCAAGAAAAAAAAAAAAACGTTAAGGAGGAAAAGAAGGAATAGCTGCACAATGCCTTTTCAGTATCCACCGAGAAGCACCTCTAGGCAAAGAGGACATGCCCTTCTGACAACATTGAGCGTAGAATTTGGGTTGTCTTGATACAGAATGTCTGTTCATATTCATTCAGTAACGTAGTATTGCCAGACCTGAAAACAGAGAACCATGCTGGAATTTGCAAGGATGTTTCTGTTTGCAGGCCGACTGCTCCGGTAACAATACTAACAGTCTCAGTACTAACAGTATCAAATCTTTCAGTGTAAGTTTGTCTTTGGAAGCTATGTGATTTCCCCCCCCCCACTTTCGCATCATAATGACCCACACTGAAGGTTCCTGTCTCATGCTAGTGGGTTCTGATTTCATCAAGGGGAATTGCTGAGCAACATAACCCCTTAAAATGTTTATGTAGTCAAAAAGTCTGTTTTTATAGCTCATATTTACCCTTGTGTATTAAAGATCCTTGGTTAGTACTTGACTGGTATATACTGTAACAGCATCAAGCTTATAGTGCTGCATAACTGGGGTTATAGGGCAAATATTGTCCCTCACTCTCCCCCACACACCCACCCCTGCCCCCCAGAATATCTCAGAGAAGGTGGGGTTGGGACTGAGAATCAGAGAAAGATTAAAACACTCACCAATTTTCATTGTTGATCTGGTCACCAAATCCAGGGGTGTCAATAACTGTCAACTTCATTTTGACTCCACCTTCTTCAATAACTGGAGTAGAAATGTTGCTGTTATCTTCCTTCAAAATTAATGTTTTTATAGTAATGATGGCAGTGGAGAAGGGAGAGGCACATTTTGATCCCTATGGCTCTTGTAGAAATAAAAACCTTTGTCTGGGGCTTTACATGTTTTTAGTGGATGGTGAAAGGGGAGCTCATGGAACATGGAGCCTTTGCAGTGAAACCCAACTGAGGAGCAAATAAATTCTCAAATACAGAGAGACCTGTTTATTTTTGGCACCTCATATTAACTGTTTGTGATCTAATTTTCAACATATATATGTACACTTCTGCTAACTCTAAGTCCAAAAAGTTAGCCACACTAGTTCCCAATTGGTCCAAGTAAACAGCCAAAAGTTCTCAGCACAGAGAGACACTCTTTACTTTAGCCACTCTGGACCAGCTCAGAAAATACCTCAAAGGGCAGATAAAACCCATCACATGGGGCAACCATGCCATCCCTAGAGATCCGTGTGGGGACAGTCCATCCTAATACAGTCACAATGTGCCTTAAAGCTTATGCATGTAAGCCAAAAATAGACAGTATTTCTGAGTTAAAATCCAGGAACTGACTGCACAATTTTGGCCTACAAGAATTGGATTTTATGTATATATGGCCGTATTTAGACAGACCATCCCCATGGGGATGACAAGAGATGATAGAGGCGGGGACGGTACATTGATTCCATGCAGTGGACCAGATTGGCTGTTTCAGGTCTCATCCCAACTACTCCTCTGAGGCATATGAGTGCCTTCTAGGCCTCTACCAGCTTAGGCTTTACATCCTGTAATGACCCAGCACTACCCACCACATCCTGAGAGGTCTCTTTGGTGTATAATAATTACACCACTGTGGTTTAAGCATAGCACCTAGGCAATTTCATAAATAATATAATGATAAAGGATCAGTAGCTTTGTAGAGATGAAAGATCAGTTCACCACAGTATGGTACCCAATGACCACACAACATTTTGTGTCCAATAACACAAGAATACTGAAGACAGTAGAAAATAGAAGTGGAGTAGACCTCTACAACTGTAGGAATTCTTCATAATCAGGGGCTACACATATAAGCTTCCCAGATGCAGGAAATGGGAAGTATCCAGTGCTGCCACTCCACATATGCAATTGATGTAGCACTAGTGTAAGCAACCTCTAGCACTAAACCAATAGCATAAGCTGGCATGATGGGGTTTCTGCAGAAAATATTGCTACACTATTGGTCACATATGCTAGAGCTACATGAATTAAATAAGTGGAGCAGCAACATTGGATACTGCCTAGTAGTAGTAGTAGTAGTATATTACATTTCTATACTGCCCAATACCCAAAGTTCTCTGGACAGTTCACAAAAATTAAACCCCTAAAAGACAACATAATAAAACATAATTTTAAACCTGTAAAAGTTTAAAACAGAATAAAATTATAGTAAAAATCAGCAGCAGGGAAAGACCTAAAACAAAAAACCACACATTTAAAAACAAACTGAAGAACTAATAAGCCTGGCGGGGGGAGTATTCACCTGGTGCTGAAAAGAACACAATGTAGCTGCCAGGCAACCTCTCTGTGGAGGACATTCTACAATTGGGGTGCCACCACCAAAAAGGCCCTCTCCTTAGTAGCCACCTGCCTTACTTCATTTGGCAGGGGCACCCAGCCTCTGAAGATGATCTTACGATCTGGGCTGGTATATATGGGAGGAGGAAACCTGACCCCAAGCTGGTTAGGGCTTTAAAAGATAATACCAGCACTTTGAATTGGGCCTGGAAACAGACTGGAAGCCAGTGCAGATCACAGAGCACTGGTGTAATATGACTGTATATGTCACGTTCCTTCTTCCTCCCCCTTCACAATCAACACACTCCAGGATACCAGGCTTCAGGCTCACTACTTTATTAGTTAATGACCAGGTCACTTGCAAATTCTAGGAAATTATTAGGCTACAAAGGAAACAGCTACTCCACACCATTAGGAATATCAGTAGAGGAGCAGAAGTGGAAGTTCGAGAAGTTGCCAGCAGTTTGAACAAGAACTTCTCGGCCAGACTAGCTTACGGGGGTGGCCTCTCCCTTGTAGTGGCTCGCTCCTACGTAGGCTTTCACGCATCGTCAACCTGGTGGAGCGTCTGAGCTCCGCCTGTAACTTTTCCCGCTTCGCTCTGCAATGGACCCTGGCATCCCTCAAGTCACGCCCCTCACTCTCCTCCTCCCCCGAAACCTGGGTTCTCATGGGGGAGGAAAGGGGGGCCCTTCAGGCTGAGCCATCTGTGCGCCAAGGCCTTGCCATGTCGGAGCTCACTAGGGAGGGAGCCTCCCCCTGTGCTGGCTGTTCCCATTCTGAATCTGAGCTGCTAGATATCTCCACATGCTCAGATGCATTCCCAACATCACTGGCCTGCCCTATTTTGGACCCGCTGAAGTTTCCAGACTGTTTTCAAAGGCAGCTCAGGCATGGATGTCAGAGGTGGGGCCAGCAGCCCCTTCCATGCATGGAGCCCCTCCCATGTGACTAACACATGAAAGGAGCTTATCTTACCTGTGAGCCCTAGCCTATAGATACAGCAGTTACCTTCTGGCATTCTAGCTGGGGAGGGTGGTGGTAGCCAGAGACTCTCAGGGTACTGGCCAAGCACCATCCCAGCTGATGCATCAGATATCTCTCTAATCTTTGCTGTTATCCTCAAACTGCTGCATCCTCTCGCCCGCACACACTATCTCCAGAGTTTGGCAAAGCTTTCTTTTTTGTCTCCTTCACAGAAATATCCAGTGCCAAAAATGGCCAGTCCCATCGGTGTCTGCCTATCCTAATGTTCCCTTCATGCCCCCACATCTATATACGTAGTACAAGGTGGGCTTTATGACTTTTCCACAAGTGAAGGGGGCAGAAGGAAGTAACCCACAAGACTACTGTTTGCCCCCACTATACTGTGGGGCATAGCAAATTCCTTCAGCCTCTTGACAGTGAAAAGCACATAGGGGCAAGTAGCCCAGAGTCCTGGATGAAGACAAGTCATTCAGTTCTCTTTCAGTCACTTCCTCCTGCCTTCTTGCTATGAAAGCTATACTGTATTGACCTCAGGGCCATTTATGGATAGTGGGGAAAGTGGTTCAAGAACATGACATAATTAGGAATGGATGAGAATATCATTTCAGTTGTGTTTTGATAAGAAGTTACCAAAATTCATGAAATTCTCCATATTCTGGACAAAAAGAACTTGAGATTTTAAAAAAATGGACTTTGAACGCTTTGCTCTTAAAAGTCTGAATTTGAGAGCCTTTCTACATGAAGCTTTTATTGTGCACGCATGATTCTTCACTCATGGTAGTTTGCAGGTCCTTTAAACAATGCTGTTATCCTCCAGAGCGTCTTCTGTGGTTTGCAACTATTACTGCATTTTTTTCCTAACCAGTAAAGTCTGATATTTTTCTCAATGCTGTTATAGAAGCCTCTTGTATTTGTGCAATTCTACTATACTACAGCACCACCTTGTGGTTGTGTAAGGAAACATATAGAAAGGCAGAGAAAGATAAAACTTGGGGAAAAAAGTGTAAAGGAGCCAATCTTAATCCTGCAAAGAATCTGGAAGCAGAAGCCTCGGTAAAGGTGCAGGTTAAAAGCCTCATGTAGAAAAGCCCTTAATCCTTGTGTATTCAATCATGTTGGCTCTTAATTAGGGTAACGTCTTTTTTTAATAGGCTCTTCATCTTTAACAGCTATACGTCAGGCAGGTACATTAAAGTCCTCTCCATGCTGGAAATAGCAATACCTACTGAATTTCGCTGGTGCAGATGGGTGAGAATTTTGTTTCAGTTCATTTTGAATAAGACTTTACCCAAATCTGCTAAGTTCTTCATATCCAGGAGAGAACGAAGTTGAGATTTAAAAACTCGAATACAGGAGAAAGCAAAACTGACAGATTTGCCCATCCCTAGACATAATGCACCACAGGTTGCCTTTTTACTATGTGAAGGTCAAGAAGGAGTTGAAAATGGTGAACTCTGAGAACCACTGCCCTGGCTCTTACCGTGCCCAATAGCCTTGATTTCCACTGTCTTAGGGATCTTCTCCTCCCGATTCCAGCCTGAAGACTTGCGACTCACTTGGGATTTGAACAGGGTGTTCACAAGTGTTGATTTTCCTAGTCCACTTTGGCCTGGAAAAAGAAGTGTGCACATTTTTTGCCACAGCCTTTTCCTGTCACTCAGCAGAACTATTTACAGCCGTACTGCTGAGAGAGGGTGCTGGGTCAAGAGTAAGAGCTCATCAGAACAATGGGTTCCTGCATTCCTAGTTTGGTGTATCAGCAGACAACTAGGAGCACAAGCAGTGGAGGCTGATAGCTCCAATGTCAGTGGGGTGGTGAATCCGCTCCAGGTTTCAGTCAGAACCAGTTAGAACTCTAAAGGAGCGATCCAAGGTGCTTCTGCTTTAGAGTTCTGGCTGGTTCTGACTGAAACCTGGAGTGGATTTACAGCCCCAGCCTCCACTGAGTACAAGCAATGTCCCAAGGAAATGCAGGTATGTTTGTCCTGAGTGTGGCAAGGCAGCCATGCTGACTGCACACAAACTATGCCTCTCCCTTGAGCCCAACTCTTCTTACCTACAACCATAATGTTGAAGTCAAATCCAGTTTTCATGGTCTTCTTGCGCATTTGCTCTATGATGGTATCAATCCCAATGTAGCCCAGCAGGTTAGAATTAATACCAACAGGTTTCATTGGCACAATTGGTTTTTGCCGAGGCTCTGGCACCAGCTCAGACATGGCTGCGTCAGGCTTGGTATCTGCTGGGCCTGCAAGTTTAAGGGAAATAAACTGTTAGTTTCATGCAAAAAGCTGAACCATTGCTCTGCGAGTTGAAATCCTACATTCTGCTTCTGTTTACCCCATAAAGAGGAGGAAAGGGAGGAACAAACTAGACAGTTCTTTCACCTCAAACTCCCTTCTGTCCTCTTCATACATTTGTGGTCCTGTAAGTGTGAATAGTAAGAGAATGGGAAGGGCCAATTCACACATACAAGCCCCAGTTGTTTTCTTTATTCTGTATATGGGTACATGACTAAATGGCAGGGCACCACCATGATGGAGAGACAGATGAAGGCAGGAACTGGTTGCAGCAAGTGTATTTAAAGGGTTGGCCCTAGTGAGGGCACTATTTGGGCTCTGCTTCAGGCAGCAAAATGTCTTGGGCTGGCACTGCTAAATGAAGAAACATGAGCAGTACACAGAGACAGCCATAACCATTCCTGAGATCACCTTCAGAACATCAGCCTATAGTAAAATTTGTACATAGGACATAGTGCCATGCTAAGACATTGTTCCGGTTAACACCTCCACTCTTTGCTTTGGGCTAGGACTCTTTTTAACAACAGCAACAGCGCAGAGATGGAGGGTTTCTCTACACCAGGCTTTTATCCCACACCTTTACCAGAGCTTCTGCTTCCAGATTCTTTGTGGGATTAAGCTCAGCTCCTTTACACATGCCTTTTTTCAGGGATTTCCTTTGTCTGCGAGTTCTATATGTTTCATTATATAGCCACTAGATGGTGCTGTGGTGTAGAGGAACTGCAGGAATACACAAGCCGTTGGAGTGCCATTAAAATGAAATACTCATTTCCCTTGTTAATGGTCAGAAAGCATGGGTGAGGCCCTGGAGGTTGATGATGTCAAGTAAAGGACCCGCAAACTACTGTGAGTGACCAATCATGAGTACACAAGAAAAGCCTTGGGTAAAGAGGCCCAGAGATTTAAGGCAGAAATATGCTGCTCCCTCTGGAATGTGCCACCTAAATAACTGTTCTATATAGCTTCATGGTAGGGTTTTCTCCACACCACGCATAATTATATACACCTCTTTCATAACACCCCTTACTCATTTTTTCCTAAGCTTTTTTAAGCTAAAGTGTTCCAAACCTTTCCTCATAGAGGAATTGCTCCAACTCCCTTGATCATTTGGGTTGCTCTTTTCTGCACCTTCCCCAAGTTTAGAACATCATTTTTAGGGTATGGTGTCCAGAACTGCACACAGAATTCCAAGTGTGATTGCCCCATAGATTCATATACTGGCATTATGATATTGGCAGTTTTATTTTATTTTTTGTTCCTTTCCTAATTATGCCCAATATGGAATTTGCCTTTTTCACAGCAGCCAGACACTGGGTCACAATTTTCATGAAACTATCCTCCATAACCCAAAGATCTCTGTCTTGGTCCATCACTGCCAGTTCATGTCCCATCAGTATATATGTGAAGTCGGGATTTTAAACTTGGTGACACTGAATTGCATTTGCCATTTTAATGCCCATTGTAAAGTTTTGCCTAATGTTCAACTGAAATCTACTCTCCTGTAACTTAAGCTGATGAGATCTCGCATGGAGCATGTCTTTGTGACAGCCCTTCAAGTATCTGCTCTCCTGGCCCCTCATGAGTCTTATTTTCTCCAGGCTAAACGCACCCAATTCTTTTAACCTTTCCTCATGGGACTTGTATCCCATATCCCTGATTATCTTCATTGCTCTTCTCTGAACCTGTTCCAATTTGTCTAAATTCCTAGAAGATTTTTTTAATGTGTAGCCAGACAAAAATGTACAGTTCCAGGAGAAAAAAATGTGCAGTTCCAAAAGACCATTTGTGCAATTCAAAATTTAAGTCATTCAAAAGTTGTATTATGCTAGCTAATGTAAAAAGTGACTGATTGTGAGAAGTAAAGTGAGCAGTCCAGGTTTCTCTAGAAACCCAGACCCTAATCAAGCATATCCTTTTCTCCTCCCCCTGCCAAAGACATTCTCTGCAGTCTCCAGTGCTACTCTCCAAAGACTGTTTACCAATGTTTCAAAGATAAAGGAAATCATTATAGAATATGGGGACCCCTTTCCTGACATGTCATGTGAAACTGTCAATATGATGATAAGGGCAGTAATGTCAGAAAATATCTGATACAGCATTCTAAACAAAAACCTTACCGGGGCAAAGTGATATGAAACATTTGTATCTGAAAGTATTATCGCAGCACAGCAGCCAGTCTGGTACCCAATTAAAAAGCAGCCTTGAAGCTATGTAAAGATTCCACAACATTCAACAAAAAACTCAGGGACAAAATGACTGAGCTTTGAGAGGAGAAACATCTATCTAGATCGGTAATTGTAATGAGAAATCAGCCACATATTGACCTCAAAGAGGTACTTGGAAAGTATGAGGTCTCCCAAGATCCCTTTTCACTCCAGATCAGTCTTCCCTAAACTGGTACCCTCCAGATGTTTTGGACTACGATTCCCATCAATCCCAAGCCACATGGCCAGTGATCAAGAATGCTGGGGATTGTAGTCCAAAGCATCTGGAGGACATCAGGTCGGGAAAGGCTGCTGTAGATGGAAACATGCCCTCTGTCTCCTTACATGTGGCAAATCAACAGTCCTTCTCCCAATACACATGCACAAATGGGTGTGCAAGGGAAATGCACAGGTGTGTGGGAGCAGTGCACACCATACACCCAAATTACAATTACACCCCCTTGAGCAATTCCAAATTTTCCTTTGAAAATGCGCTGCTACCTCCTTCTTAAAAGTGCAGCACCCAGAACTGGGCGTAGCGCTGATGAGGTGCAAAGGACAGCCATCACATCAAGGCAGCAAACACAGCCCTTGTCTGCCTATCCCTGGCTACAAACGGGCAGCTGCAATGAAAAGGTTTCAACAATCCACTGCCAATTAATTTTCAGCAATTCTAACTGAAAAGTTGAAAATCAGTACACTCCTTTTCACAAAACTACACAAAAGACACTACTTTTATTTGACAATGATGTTGGCCAAATGGTGGAGATCCAGAATGAAAGGCACTTTCCCTTAACCCAGTCCCTAGTTTTATGTTCAGTCTATCTATCTGGTATCCCTTTCTCCCAGAAGACAAGGGGTTCATTTTGCTAGACTTTTCTGCAGGGGGGGGGGGAACATTTTTAAAGGACTGAAGGAAAACAACATCTTTTCAGCTGAATGAGAATAAAGTGCTTTGGGGGCCTTCCAGCACAGAGACAGCCACACTCCTTAAGAAATTGGTTGTACCCACGCATAGAACACCCAGTGCCAACAGCAATGCCCAAATGCTTCAAACAGCCAGAAGCCTCTATAGAGTGCTTCCTCTATTCCTTTATTTGCTGCCAAGTTCTTGTTGTGAGTGCTGTGAAAAACCCCTTTAAAACATCTCAGCACAGTGTAGTGCATGGAAGGGGAACCTCCAACACATGAGCGCACAGAGCCTTCTCAGATTCCTCCAGAGGGTGGGGCTTGGCCTGCATCCCCACTGTTATCTCTGATCTCAGAATGGAGATAACAGTGGGGATTCCTCCAGGGGGTAGCGCTTGGAGGCCTCCAGGCCCCACCCCCTGGAGGAATCCCCACTATTATCTCCAATCTGAGATCAAAGATAACGGTGGGGATGCAGGCAGCAGGGGACTCTTCCCAGCAC